>NC_092821.1:136564458-137889458 GCF_023375885.2 Dermacentor andersoni
ATCGAGTCAGTCGGCAGGCACTGTGATCTCGATGCTAGGCTGAAGAAAATGGAGGCTTTCCAGGATGAGCTTGTCAGATAGGTAAGAGCTCCAAAAGGAGCTAAATATGGAGCGCGTTGCACGGAACGCTGTGTAATCAAAGACTTCAGGCCGCCGAGGAAAAGATGAGCAGCCATCGCGAACGAGAAACGTCGGGATAATGGAACGCACCTCCCGGTGTCAAAGGAGAGCGCGTGTAGACAAAACGCGGAGAATGCGCGCAATTTGGAGAGGGGTTAGCGGGAAAGAGCTGCACCTACCTTGATGCGGCCACTAAGCGTAATCGGTAACGCAGGGGTCAATGGCCCTTGTAAGGTCCAAATCATAGAGAAAATGATGACAAAGGGAAGTAGGGAGAGGTCTTGGCCGTAGGAGAGAGCGAAACGGTAATTATCACCGACGACTCAAAGATGGCTAGGTGCTCGGAGACGATTGTGGAGAGGGTGAAAGGTGACAAAAGAGTGGTGATAGAGACATTTCCAGGACGGACACTGGGCGCTGCCTCGGAGCGAGCAATCGGAACACGTTTATCAAGTCATTTATCAAAATTTCGTATCCTATCACCAAACCAATTTGGGTTTAGGGCGGGTTACTCAACTGATTTGACATTAATATTTCTAACCGACAAGATTCGGCAGGCAATTGACACTGGAAATTTTAATGGTGCATTATTTATTGACATTTCTAAAGCGTTCGATTCACTTGTTCATAACGCCATTTTTGCTAAATTACACTCTGTTGGTATAACCGGCTCGGCAGTGCGATTATTACGTAACTGTCTGAAAGATAGAGAATATACCGCATCAATATCCAGCACTTACTCGCACCCTAAAACAACTAACATTGATGTAGCACAAGGATCTATATTAGGACCTCTCTTGTTTTTAATATACCTTAATGACCTCCCACAGTACCTAAAGTCCTCTGTCTGTATTCCTTTACGCTGACGGCACTACAATCTTCTGCTGAGACAAAAGTCTTGATTCATTAATGTGTAAGCTTATCCACGAGGGGGCAAATATTGTAACCTGATTTGGACTAAACAGACTACTTATTAATACTGCCAATTCTAACTTCGTCATCTTCTTAGCTAAACAAAAGCACATCTCAGTGTATCCATCGCTAACCTTTGCTTCCAGTGCACTTTATCCTACTGATAGTGTACTTTTTCTTGACGTCATATTAGATAAACACCTAAAATTTGACAAGCATGTTTTATCCTTAACAAAGAAGGCAGCATTTGGAATTAGAATATTAATTAAAGTTCGCAATTTCTTTAATGTGAAGACACTCATCTCCCTCTACTACGCTTTTATTCACACGCATAATAATTATTGCATATCATCATGGGGAAACACGTATCCCACACATTTATCCCCTCTACAGCATACCCAAAATTAAGCAATTCGCATCACTACACGTAGCAGCTACACATTGGAAGCATCTGCATTGCTCAGATCTAACGGAATTTTGTCGTTACAGAAACTAAAGAAATACTCACTTGGAATACTTGTTTATAAATCGGTTAACGGAAAACTCCCATTCCCTATATTTACTAACAGCCAGTATTTATTTTCCACGTCTACCCGTTTCGGTTCTACCAGCAGCTATTTACTACGAAAAGCTAGAGCTAATTATGGTAAATTACTACTAATTTTCCAGCCCCACTACTTTGGAACTCTTTACTGTGTCATATTAAGATACTCTCTGATTTTTTCACATTCAAATCAAACCTTCGTAAATTTCTGCACTCAATATAACAATTTGATCGTTATCGTTATATTATTAAATGCTTCGTGTCATTAAATATTTTACAGCCTTAGCTAGGGACTAACTTAATATGGTGTCTTGCTTGTTTCCATATAGCTGCTGTGTATTTACATATCATATTCATTTGTAATGGGAGGTCTTCTGTAAAGTCTCTTGACTATGGCACCTCCCTTTGTATGCATGTATAATTCCAGTTTGTAACCTTATTATTATGCGCAATAAAGAACTGTCGAGTTCATCAGTTCAAAAAGAAAGCAAAGCTCGCGGAATATGCCCACGGACGCAACCTTGTCGTAGTAGCAGGTGGGCTAAATGACGTCTTAATCAGAAAATGGACAGCACTAGCCCAGCACTTGTCGATGGGGGTATGCGAATGGCGGAGCTGTCCCCTCAGGTGTAGATCGAGGTCTGCACGCTGCAGGAGGTGCCTGTACCTGACACTACCCTACAAAGAGCCGCAGTGACCACTAGTGAGGCTATATAGACAATGAACCGAGCGAAAGGTTTTGAGGTTGTAGAAATAAACAGAGAAGTGAGTAGGTGTGGTAGTTTCCAGCGACAAAGGATCCAATGAAATGATGTGCTTGGACCAGAAATGGGCTGGCGACTTACTTGTCGCGCGGTTGCCTTTTTGGGAGGTCCACGCACGATCCCGAAGCCAGTGTAGGTATAAGGAAGAAGGTCCCCTAGGGGAACCTTGGAAGAGCATCGTTGTACCGATTACAGTCTGCGTCGTTCATCGATAGAAAGTGTACGGCGGTAATAGTTGCGAACGGGGTAGTTGTTTCTTAGACCAGCATCACCTAGGTTCGTTTGAAAGGAGTTTTCTTTTGATAACAGTTATACCTCTGCTAGTTTATGGGTCCAACATTCGTAGCCTCCGCCTAGCGAACGTGTTTAAAGGTGGTGAATTTTATCAGCTGCTTAGTGATCTGCCAGGTTTCGCAAGCGCAATGACGTGTTGCTTGAATGAATTGGCTGGCTTTCTCGAAAGCCTGCTTAAAGAGTCGAGACGAAAGCGAATTAACCTTGCAGTTCGTGGGCGTGTGCACTGATGAGTAAAAACGCATTGCTTCATATTTTCAACATTGAATTTCTTTTAGTGCGAGGCAGATAAAGCATGTGCTTTATCCTGTAGTGATTTATTAAAAGTAGAAAATAATAATAATTTCAAGGTTATTGATTTTCAATGGCAATGCGAACGAGGATCTTCTAATTTTACCAGGTTGCTAAAATTGCTAAGCAGGAGTGCATAAATAATGAATAGCTTTGTGTGTTTCTTCATAAATAACATGTCGTGATAACTTCCCTGCACATCCTTTGATACAGTTGGAATATTTGCATTCAAGACATAATAAAATGTCAGTGCTTATTACTAGTACGTGGCAGAAGGAAATGTCATATCATCGGTTGACTAAGCACAGCGCATGCACGGACACCACTCAAAGATATGCACACGCAAGACAGTGTTCTCTGTGTGTGCTTTTATATCATGGAATGTTGTATGCAGTGGTCTTACTAAGACACGAGTCACACTCTCACCCATACTTCCACCATGATAATTGAGGCGCTTTTTTCTATCGATTCCAGCCTCCAAAACATTGCTCATATTTTTTTCACCTCTTTCGACTCTATTCTCTTTGGACATACATATCAAGAGTGAATGTATCATCATTGAAGTAAGAACAAGGGCCAGAATCCTCACCAGCTGTATTTCTGAACACTTCGCCTAGAACCGTCGTTTTTTTTTCATTTATTGAAGTAACTTTTGTTTCAGCCTTATTTACTTGCAGATTTCTCATGGCTTCATCATTTCTATTTTCCTGAAGACGGAGAAGAGAGAGAATATGAGTCTGCATGTTGCCTCTGCCAAGCCATAAGAAACTTAATGGTCATCCTAATGAAGATAGGTCCAGTTGAACAGCCTACTTCACCATGAAATGTTTGCACGTTCAGCATAGAAAGGGATGTGAGCCCTAACATAAAAGCAGCAGTCTACAGTTTTGTATCCTACCGAGCAAATCTGACATAGAAGCTTACTTCTTTTATGGTTGCTTTATGACAATAAGACACTGCACGTTGAGTCCCAACATGTCTTTTTCTAGCCATTACAACCATGGCTACCAGAACAAAAAGAAGGTAACAAGCTAGTAATTGCTAATGCATAAGCTCTAGTATCGTCTCTTTGCAATGAGGTTTGGGGCAATACGACCAAGTATCACATAAGCCTTCAAAACGACAACTTGTTGCAAGAAAATGCACGGAATTTTAAAACGATCAAAAGTGGTTAATGCAGTTTTGACGGAAATATACTTCAAGGTAACTGAATCTCTGGCAGTCACTCTTAAATGGTTCGTGAATACTTAGCTTGAAATAAATAACTAGGCTAATCCTCCAGAGTAAATAAGATAAGAGATAGCTAGGCAAGGCAAACTCACACAAGCCGCTTGCTCTATATTTCACAAACATGATAAATCACTGAAAATAATTTTCCGTTCGCTTCCAACAGCAGATAATAAACCTAAGCACAGTGTGTTTCCAAAGTGGTTTTTAAATGTACTCAGATAATATCAGATAATAGTAATTCTGGCTTCAGAATGAGGCTATTACAGTGGATCAACAAGGAAAGCCTCATCGTGGAAACTTGTCTTCGTAGCGGCCCTCACAAAGATGTTTGCTTGTTCAAACGTTGGCTCCACGCCGAGGCTTCCCTTGATCACCTCTGTTACTCAACTGAACAAAAATTGTGGATATGTACTGTTTCGTTCACTATGACAATAAAAAAGGAAAGCCTCAGCCTAGGAACTTACCTTCGTCGTGGCTCTCCCATATATGTCTGCTTGTTCCAACGTTGGGCTCCAGGCTGAGGCTTCCCTTTATAACCTCGGTTACTCACATGGACAAATATTGTGGGCATGCACTGCTATATTCACCATTGACGATAAAGAATGCACGATGTCTCGCTATACACGTTAAAGGTTGCACTCTCGCTCATTCGGTACATGTGAAGTCACAAGTTTCTGGGCGTCACAATCGACAGACTAACGACGTTGACACCCCATATTAGAATACTAAAGGAAAAGAAAATTGGGTTATACGCGCGCATCTTCCCCACGCTATCAAGAAATAGTGGGGGATTTTCCGCAAATTATCTCCTAGAACTATTAGGCATACGTATATGTATAAATAAAAGCACTCACTGGTGCGCAAGCAAAGTTCTGAGGGAGTTCCTATGGCTACCGAAAAACGCATAAAATCTTGGAACTCTTGCAGAAAGAAGACGCCTATTGGTTCCTGTGCTTCTGTAGAACGAGTTTTGCCGAGCACACCTGCGCTTTCCTGCCAGAGTACCAGGCAATCCGCTTGCTTCAGACAGCGCTTTTTTGCGGAGCTTCCTCCCACTGAATATTCAAAGCTCTTCAACACCAATGCAACCACAATGGATAATTCCTTCGTGGTCCATTATAACTTTCGTGCGTGGGTTGAAGAGCGAGACAAGTACTCCTGGTCCAGCCCTGATACATGTTGCGCTAGAGCATGCTAACACCAACTACAGGGCTCGCCGTCATATTTTCACTGATGGCACCGTTCCACCTACATTATTTGCTTTTGGCGGGTGGATTCTGTGTGCGAGTGTTACCATCTCTGCGACTCTTAGCCTCCGCAATTCAACTACAGTCATTGAACTATATGCACTGCGGGCCGTTTCGATTTACGACATCGACCAGACACCTGAGCCTTGGGCCATCTTCACCGACACAAGAGCGGCCCCACAGTCTCTGAAGTGACCACGCATGGAGGAAGAACTGGTAATGGACATCAGACGCATATGCAATAAAGCCTGGGAACTGCGTCACAGCGTTGTGCTGCAGTGCTTAGCAGCCCACTGTGGTATACTAGCCAAGGTCCTTGCTGACCATGCGGCCAAAGGTGGACACGACACTTTAAGAAAAGGAGTCCACATACCTTTCTCGTTAAAAGACGCGGCGACACTGGTATCTACACATGCTTGGCGTCTCCAGCGATCCCTCTTGACAGATGCCAGCTAATAGTACGGACCCTTGTACAAAATATATCCATAGTGTGACTTTTATACGCCACATGGCCTCATTTTGCGGAGGCTTCAATATGTCAGGTGTATTTCAAAAACATTTTTTCGTGTTAGAAAAGGATACCGTCAAGAATTCTCTGTGATGCAGATTTGTTATGCCTAATCATTAAGTGCCTGTGATGTGCCAAGTGCGTCAGTGACGTGATCGGAGTGGCTCAGCCAGGCGAAGACGACGACGAGACGCTGCAGCGGTTGCACGAGCGCGCCGAAGAAAGAATGCGAGCAGCAACAGCAATAAGCGAGAAAACAGCAAAGAAGAATAGGACCCCGGTGAGACGTCGACACGAGCTTCAAGAAATCGAGAATCATTCCGGTCTTCGGCTCTCGGCAGCTCTCGGCAGTTTCGTTGACCTGAAGTGGTGTTTTGACTGAATATCGGGTGGTTTCAGGTGTCTCACTAACCTTATTTTAGTCCCTGTTTTATTGGAATTTCTTGCGTCAGCCGTCTTGGGCTGATGTCGACCAATGCTCCTGGCCATGGTGCGATTCGCCTGGCCAGCATCCCTGCCACGTAATGAATTGCCTCAAGATTTTTTTTCGCAGTGGCGTCAGCACCATTCCTATTGCACTTGTGCCTACCAATGGAGGTTCTTACGGATCACGAATCAACAAGCTGTTGGTAGTTAAGACCATGTCCAACCACTTCCAGACAATCGCTGACGTGCGAGTGTTCGGACGGGGAGGTATAGTGTTTCGGTCACCCGACCAGACGTGTGTTGTTTACCTACTCAAATGCACTTCCTGCGCTTCCACCCAGGTGAGTGCTTTCATTCCGCCTCACCTTGCGCGCACCAATGATCTTGTACAGGGCAGAGACTCCCGATTAAGTACAACTGAAACCCTGGACAAGCTCTGCGCAGCAGGCGTCATTGCTGTTTACCGTTGCAATAGACTGGTAAATAACGAGAGGATCCTGACGGAATCACTAATTGCAACGTTTCTTGGCATGTCATGTTCGTCAGAACTAAAGCAGTGACCCCTGGTGTTCCATGTAGAACCACTGTCACCACGCCCAATTCTATGTCAGAATTGCTGGAGATTCGGGCACAGCCCTAGAGGATGCAAGTCGAGCTTGCATTGCTGCACCTGTAGAGAAGGCCATCATTCTCAAAAGTGCTGCCTCTATGGTGGAACACACCATGCAGACTATTGGAAATACAGAGATCGCGCTCAAGAAATACATATTGTTAAAATAATCGACGGCCGTCGCTGCTCCCGAAGCGAAGCAATTGCAGTTATTAAAATTAAAAATTGCAGTTATTCGGAAACTCCCGGAAGCAATTGACTCTGCTGCGGAAAAGGCTGTGACTAAAGCTATGGATAAGTTGATATCCAACCTACCTGATTCCTTAGCACAAATAACTTCCAGTCAGGTGATGGATATAATGCATACCACTAAGTCACCGACGGAGTCCTCAGTATCTGACGCCACACATCCAATGCCTAGCAACGAGGTAGAGACGCCTTGTACATTTCTTGAACATTCGACAGACACTACGTCGCTAGTTCAACCAGGCGACGATGAGCCCTCTTATTCAGACACCGTTAGTGTCACACATATTGAATTCAACACTCGAGCTCCTAAACGCATGGGATTTCTACAATTATGAAACCAAATGAAAAAGGAGCTGACCATCTCCTATGACTTCAGAAAGTCTTCTAAAGGCGGCAGTTGCCGCTGCTGTGCGTTCGACACCATTGGACAGTTGAAAGTACTACAGTAGAACTGGCGCTGTATATTCTCAGCTTTAACAGATTTATCTTGACGATCTGTTCAACTTAATCCAGATGCCATACTCCTTCAAGAAACTTTGCTTTCACTAGAGAAAAATTTTCATTTCAGAGGTTTTCGGTATTTCGGACTAGATCCACACTCGCAAGGTGGAGGATTACTGATACTTGTTTATAGTGAAATCTGTCAAAACGCAAAAAAAAATTCTGTTCAAATGCTTATTTCCCCACCGGTGTCCAATGTACGCCCCAAGTTCAAAGGGCTGTGGCAAAAAAGGAAATTTTTTGCAGGGGGCTGTAATTCGCATCACGCGTCGTGGGGCCTAAAAACAGGTATTTGTGGTAAGTGACTGTGGGAGTGGACTACTGATAGTCACCTTTAATGTCAAAACACTGGACAAGTAACGTTTAGTAGAGGTCACTTTCGTTCAGTGTTAGATTTAACGTTTTGTAGCGCTGGCATCAAGCTTTCGCCCTGGGTAGCAGTTGACTCAGCAACTGTTGGTTGCTGAGTCGACTGTTGGTTGGTTGGAAATTATTTGACCAATAGTCAACTTTTGGTTCAAAATCATTTGACCAATAACACCTTTAGAATACCAGACTTGCACATTTTTGAACTATAAGAAATTTATGACTTCCTTGTGTTCATTCGTTTTGAAACTTGCCAATGCCAATGATAAGGAAATTGCTGCAATCATCTACTCACTTCTAGAAGGTTGCCAGAAGTAAGCTGAATTTGTCATCCCTTCGGCTTAAGGTACCGCTTGTCGGTGGTGGAATGATGAGTGTACGCGGGATAATATAAAAGCGAAGCCGCTGGGAAAATGCTTCTGCACAATCAGTGCTCGACAGTTTGCAAAAATATCAGTTTCACGTTGGTGTATGTAAGCGTACTCTTCATCGAGCCAAATATGAATATAATAGGAAATTAACTATCAAATAAAAAAAAATCAGCGTGCTCTTTTCGCATTTTTCCGTGCTAGGTAGGTGCTAACAACACCCTTAGCATTAGACTCGAACGTTTTGACCCCGCAAGAATTGAGCGCCTCCCTAGAAGAGATTGCCAAAGGCTTAGAAAATTGGTTTACGGTCCGGCTTCCGGCTATTCATTCTGCATTAGATCCTTCGAACGGCTATACTCCAATTTCCCTATCTGAACTAAATGAGACTCCACTATGCTTGCCAAATACAGCCCCTGGCCCTGATGGTGTGACAACTGCAATGTTAAAAATATTGCTACAGGAGTCGCCTAATTTTCCTTGAGACCAGGTAAATTATTCAATTAGATATGCTTGGATTCCGTTGCAATGAAAGCTTACGAAAGTAATGTTGCTGATGCTTAAGAAACAAGAAAGAAGGTATGTATTCGAGAACAATAGGCCCATTGCGCTTACATCAAATGTAGTAAAATTAATTGAGAGGCTTCTTCACCTTGTATCAGAAAATTTCTTAATGATAATTCCATTGCTAGTACCTGTCAGAATGGTTTCAAGGGCAGCTGCTGCATCTGGGATGCCCATGTCGACTTGGAAAGCCGAATACAACTCGCTCGACGTCATAAGCAATACGCTGCCTTAGTGATGCTCGATATCGCTAAAGCATACGATAACGTGGAGCACACTGTATGGATAAATCGGTTAGCATCCTGTGGTGTTCCTGGGTATACGGTAACGTGTATTCAGTCATATTTAGGTTAAAGAGAATTCTATTGCTACAAAAGTGGCTTTTCTTCTTCTAGATACAAACAGACCAGAGGCGGACAAAAAGACTCAGTATTTTCCCCGGTGATTTGTAATGTTCTCATGAGCTCTGTTGCCAAGAGGTAACTACTTATTATTTGAAGTAGTAAAGGCGAGGTGCGGATGACCAGGACTCAGGAAGGACCAGGACCAGGACTCCTGGTCATCTGCGCCTTGCCTTCACTACTTCAAGCATGAACCAACTAGCCCAAGCAAGAGCTTTACTTGAGCACACTTACTATTTATGTTTAGGCAGACGATATTGCATTTTTTCGCATCTGCAAACGACATCCACACACAATACCAATGACTGCAAACTTACCTTTGTGCTCTGGAGAGGTTGTTAGATGTTAATCACTTTATACTCAATGCCAACAAATGTGCTATTGTCGTTTTTCCAATAGACGACACAGAGCGCATCTCATTGTCTTACCACCTTAAAGACATACCACAGGTAGAGTCTGGTAAATACTTTCGAATAATTTATAACGCGTCTTTCAACGGTCACCCGCACATAGATTATGTGACTGGAAAAGGTTCCCGTGCAATTACCATATTGCGTAGGCTGAGCAGTCGTCGAATATGAATGAGAAGAGATACACTCCTAATGACATATCGTATGTACATTTGCCCTGAATTGGAATTTGGCTGTATGCTCTTCTCTGGAACTCAAGCCTACAAGTCCCGTCCTCTAATCCTCTTAAAAAGAGAAGCCTTATGTAGTGTTTAGGTCTTCCTAAATTTGTTGCAAACTCTGTTCTTTAATTAGAATCCTGTGTTCCTCCTCTTTGGTGCAGGTTCCGGCTTTAAGCAGTGCAGGCGTTCTTGAGGGTTTACGAATTACTGCTGCGACGTCCCCAAACCATATTTATTTCACTGCCTGCATTGTTTTCCGGCGTCAACTGGCGGCGATTACATACTTCGTAAATTACATTCGTGCAAAAATTGATTCTTTTGACCTGCACATATGCGATGTACTTACTATTCCCAACAGAGCTCTAACCACGGATGTTCATTTCGATGACATTTTTCCTAATGATGCAAATTTACTTTCACATCTTATTCTAACGGTATATTACAAAATCATCTGAAGAACCCTCAAACAAACGTTGTAATTGGGACAGATGCTTCACAATTGGAAGAAAAGTCAGGTGTAGGGATATTTTCCCCGATACTTGAATAAATATTTTATCTTCGGCTGCCCGATTTCATACCGATCTTTTAGCCGCATTCGTGGCAGTGGTGCTGGCATTACGCAAATCAGGACTATCAATTGCGCCAAACGTGATAATAACTGATTTGTTATCATTGTGCTCATACGTTTGTGCTTCCCTTGATTCTCGCGTAATGAGGACGTTCCATTCATTTGTACCTAGGTACTTGAGAAGCGTGCGCTTGATTTGGGTGCCTGGCCATTAAGGACTAATTAAAAGTGAAATTGCAGATTCTCTAGCCAAGGCATTGTTAAGTGGCCCGATTCTCTCTTATTGCTCTTTGATTGCTCATGTTACTGCTGCTAGATTTCGCAGCAGTGCAATTATTCAGGCAGTATCAGGCTCCGCAATCACCACCACTGGGGATTACCGACACCTTATATACCCTTGGCACAGAGATTTTTTCCAAACAGGAATAATTGTAGTGTCCATCATGAGGCTGCGCTGCCGTATGCCTACGTTGAAATTCTATGTGCACAGGTCTGGTCTGGTTACTCACCATCATGTTAATTTTGAGGAGAAGCAAAGACAATAGACCATTTCCTGTTCTCTTGCAGGCATTTTTCTGTTCTAGGAAAACGACTACTCGAAATCCGCTTCGGAATACTGGCATAAATTTATCAGTGCCTGTGATCCTATCTTTTGGAGCCTCCATTATTGGGTTCAGTCACAGAAATATTTGCTTAGCATGGGAAAATTACGTACTTGAAACTAATCGATTACCATGTTAGAGGGATCGTCCTCCCCACCACCATAGCTTTCATTTCTTTAACATCTATTATTAAATTTTCGTATACACATTTTTCTTCTGATTGTTTTTTCCCCCACACAAAAAGTTTACTTCTTGAGCTCCAACGTTCTAACTGTTAACTCCCTTGTTTTTTTATAAAAATTTAACCACCCGATTCATGGCGAACCCCCCACTGCGGGTATGGGCCACAGTCACTCAGGACAACAACAACAACAACAAGCCTGCGTGGAGGAAAGATATCTTTAAATTCATTACCTGAACACATAAGCAAAGTCTGCCCGACTCTTGGCCAATCTCCGTGGGTGCGTATGCGCCAAACTCATCAAGGACATCATCATCATCAGTTCGCCAATGCTCCAGGCCCAGGAGTGAAGCTGTCGAGCGCCAGGCCCATGCTTCGTGCCTTCTACTGGACAAGAGCGAACCTGTAGAGGCGTGGTCATCGCCTTGTCCTGATCTTCCGCATGAAGGCGCCGTTTGGCGTGGGAGAAACGAAGGCCACGCACATGGAGCAGAGTGGAAGCCATTCGAGTTGATGTCCGGCGTCGAGACCTTTGCGTTGCCAAAGCCCCCTGCCTATGTTCCCAACGCCGCAACCGGAATAACTCCTGCATCACTAGATCCGGGTTGTTCTCATGAGAGTGACCAGAATTTTTCTTCAGCAGTGCCTGTCTCCAGCAACAATTCCACGCTCCGAGCGCTGCGTCCGTCGCCAACTCTAGTTCATCTCGCAGCTCCACAGCAGACCGTGAAACTGTAGTCAATTCTGGCTTTGATACTTTCTTTGTGGCTTAATTCTTCTTTCTGTGTTTAATTAGTTTGTAGAGGTTATTTTTCTTGTTGTCACAAATGGCTTGCGGCGTGGTAACAAACGACTGCGTCACTTCATGCGTGGGGGCTGTGCCTCAGCAACTATGAAATAATTGAAAGAACCTCAGTATAGTGTCCTGAACAACTAAGAATCAGAGCCGTATGTATTTGCAGAGTGTAGGTAGATTTATAGCGGTATTTCGTCGCAACAGTGATCCATAACATTCTCAGATAACCAAATTCTGAGCTCACAATCTATGCCGAAGCAAAATATTAGCGAATATAATATAGCTTTCTTGGACTAACCTCAGTTGATCTCTAAGATAACCAATGTGCCGGTAATCTGTAAAGGTAAAAATAATCTACCCTGACTAAGTAAGGGCCCCTCTGCACATTTTGTGGATACCACTTTTCGCAAGGCCCTTCCCCGTGCATTGTGTTACGTTCTTTTGTAAGAACCGAGAAGACGCGCTTACGATGTTTCCTGTGGACCTTGTACATGACCACGTCAACTAGGTAGATGAATCTAGCGCGTTGACGTGTTTAGTATCCAATCGGAAAAGTTTCCTATTTAACAGGGAGAGGCGGGCTAGTTGGTGGTCGATATTGGAATACATCATGTAACCGCGCAAATGACAAAGGACAAAGAAAAAGACACAGGAAAGGCGCGGGTTCCCGCGCCTGTCCTGTGTGTTTCCTTCTTTGTCCTTTGTCATTTGCGTGGTTACATGATGCATTCCAACACAAAAGTTCGGCTCCTGCATGCAAGCCTATAATATTTTACAGCCAACGAAGAATATAGAACGAGGAAAATGTTTCGTTCAAATGGTTGTAGCGAAAAATTTGACTGGTCAGATCCCACTAAATTTCTCGGTTTTCTTTTCATTACACAAGTTGCTTTCGATAAGTTGTCCCGGAGACTTGAGGTTTACAGAAGCTACGTCATCACCGAACATGCATGAATTTACATATTATTTTCGAAATGCAATTGCAATAGAGATACAGTATATGCCCATACCAGACCAGCTTGGGCTGAGAAAAAAGGTAATGAATTGGGCAAGCTTGAAGGCACGATAAAATTGCACATACACGTGGATTACTGCAGCTGCAATAGCATTATTGTAGAGACTGTGCTGAAGGTAAAGGAGCACTACTTATGCTTCAGCAAGCCGTCGTTGTACCTACAGAGTATGAACTGAGTTTCCAGCGAACTGCTGTCACGCGCAAAAGACGAGGTGGACTTCCCTCGCTTCTTCACAGTTCGACATTTTTCCTTCTAAAGAAATCGTTATTGTGAAATATTGCTTGCTTTGTTCGTTGGACGTTGCGCTAGCCTCGTAGCTGGGCAAGTATTCTGTCTCGCCACACATCGGGCCGCTGTAATAAAGATTGGAACAGAATCTCCCCACTGGCCAACTGTCATATAGTGCGTAGAATACTTCGTAATCCTTACTTATAAATATTGTACTGTATGCCTGAAACGAAGATTGCCCAATTTTAAGCGATAAGAAATTCTAAGGAATACATCGCACAATATTCCGCGTCCCCTCTTTCGTGAAGAGTCCCTGTTGCACAGTTGTATTTCTGGCATAACTGGCCCGCTGACGCACTCGCGTGGGCTTCAACGTGTCGTCATAGAAGCTTCTCTCTATTGTTGCAGAAACAATTGTCTCACTGGTTGCGTTTTCTGTGCCTACCTTGCGCCACACAATATTAGCAGCAGTAGCAGAACACTTTATTTGTTATTTCATAATGAAGCCCCAGAGTGTGGAGCCCTCAGAGCAGGGCCCCAATTTGCTGCTGATATGCCACTGGCCTGGTAAATCAGGTATCGCTGGTCGTCCAAGGCTGTGCTGGAAGGACCAGCTTCCCACTGGGAAGGGGGAGGCGTTGGGTATTGCAGGGAGGTCGGGTGGTTTGGAGCATTCCTTCACGCGAGCTCTTGTCCCATTTGAACTGCGTATCCGAAAGGACTACGTTTCGTCCGTTGATGTTGAGTGTGAGTGCACTGATAATAAAATTTGGGGCAGAAATTCCCCATGGCGTATTGTCATATATAGGGGGTAGCATTCTTTTGTATTCCTTACTTATACATCTTCATATATATATATATATATATATATATATATATATATATATATATCCTTGAAATGGAGACGGCCGTAATTCAAGAGAACTCACAGGCGCTCTTATTCCACATTTCTGTAAGTACACATAACGTCCATGTAATACACATTGCACTTATCCTGGAGGTTTCATCTCATGCGAGGCATGGTGCAAATGCACAAACCAAGAGCAAATATACAAGCAAGAAACGACGTCACCGGCCATGGCAGCGCCATTTGTAATGTAGCCAACGGGACGCACGGCGTAGGAATGCAGGTGCTCCGACGTCGTGCCCCCGCCATCAGACGTTGAATAAATGTTCAGAGCTGCCAAGGAACGGCACTTCGTATAGTAATCTGCCGTTTCGATGGTTTCGTTCGAGTCCCCAGCGAGAACGGTGGAGCAAAAGGTCAGCAGCATAAATGCTACTGCTTGCCATTCATGGCTTGACATAGTCAAACATTTTTAAGAACCGCCCACGCTCATCAGGCCAGCGGTCCTTCTCACGCTGTTACCGTTATCCGACCCTATCCCCTCCCTTATCTCGTAATCAGGGCTTGTGTTTGGCTTGGGACATGGGATGCTTTTTTTGCCGCCGACGAAAATTGCTCTCGGACCGATCATTCCGACGACAATGTTTTCTCTGGGACAATGTCACGCGATATAAACTTCCGATCGCCGATATTATAGCGGAAAAGAAGTTTTCGGGTCTGCACACGGCATTACAGATTTGCCGAAATAGCATCTCCTTTGCCTCTACTCAAGAAGCACTTCTCAGACTCCGATGCTTCTCAACCAGCTATATAGGCTGGGAAGCATTATCATGTCTATTAGCAAGCCTTCATGTTATTGTTTATGGATTGGCACTTTCCCTCGCTAAGATGCCAGCTTTGCTGACAGTATAAAGAGATAGATAAATGAGATACGAAAGACAGGGAGATTAACTGGGACAGAGATATCCAGTTTGCTGCCCTGCGCTCGGAAAGGGGTATGGGGAGAAGAAAAACGCACACGCACAGAGAGAGAGGGAGATTACAGAAAAAAAGAAGAAAAACGCACACACGAAGGAATGCAGGAGTGCCACATTCGCTTGAGCAGGTCGTTTTACGCTTGTAAACTTAGCAGCGGCTTCACCTTCATTTTCGTGTGCTCAGAAAGCGGTGGGTTCTAGAGGCGTGCCAACCACCTCACGAGCGACTGTCTCTGGAGGCTCTAGGGGGAAAAATGACAGCCGATATGTTCTATCGTTATCTCGCTGCTGCAACTATTACTAGCCGCACTATCAGCCATTCCGGTGCGGCAAGCAAGTGTATTGGTAAAATGCACTCCAAGTAAGTCGCAGAGAACATTTCCCTCTGTTCGGGAAAATCCAGATGGAATGCTTAGTCGGAGGAATGGGTCCAGGCGGTGCAGTCGAGTAGGCCGGACACATCACGGCTTCAAGATGTATCGTGTGGCATGACGCGCGAGTACGCGAAGCTTTGTTGCTGCATCGGTTTTTGAGAGCGGGATGGGTTCGTTCTCATCATTTGCGTGAGCCCGCTTACAGCTTCATCGGCATGTTCGTTGCGGATGATGCCGCAGTGGCCTGGGAGCAACTTAAAAGTGATATCATGTCCTTTTTCTCCTAGTTTGTGACATAACTGCCTTATTTCTGGCCCATATTGGTTTTGTGGTCCATGACGTATAGCGGATAGCAGACCACGCAGGGCTGTCTTCGAATAGGTAAATATACCCCACCTTCATGGTAGACATTAATTAATTATGCGAAGTGCGCTGGGAAGTGCGGCAAGCACCGCAGCAGTCGACGTTGTTTCGTGAAAAGTTCTATACTGAATTGTCACGGCTTTTTAGGGAAGTTCACAGCTCTTGTAGATCCGCTTACAGATGTGAAGCCATCAGTTTAAATGTGAAAGTGGTCCTTGTATGCATCGTACAGCACGAGTACATATTGTGGCTTGAGAGCTATGACGAAAGTCCTGCTTTCGTTAGAATAACTTGTACCAAGATTTCAACTTGCGGGTGAGCCAGACACCGAGGAGGTGATAGCAGCCTCTACGCAGGTGCATATCTTATACGGAGGCAGTCAAGGTACGCCGATATCTCCCGGCGAAAGGAGGCACGGTGCCTGTCTTGCGGCACTGCGGCGAGCGGGTAGAAAGCGGTGCGGGCAATATTCATGATGTGGGCTCTGAGCAATATCAATGTGGCCAGAGTTGTGACTGGGTAACTTTGAGTTATAGCAATTGTGTCTGATGTCGATGTGCAGCGCCGTAATTCAAGACAAACCCTGAGTGCCGACGCTTGAGAACTCTCGATTCTGTGGATGTGGCTTCTGCAGGTATTTCTCAATACAGTTAGGATATACCTCAGATACCCGAGAAGCAGAGCGCTGTAGCGTTGTTACATCGCATGTACTGGTGTACCCTACATTTTCCCTCCAAGAAATTTGAAAACTTGTGAAATGGCCGTTAGATGTTTCTTCCGGAAGGCCACATGGAGACGGCTGCTGAGGTCTCTATCAATGATCACCCCTAAGAATTTATCTGTGCATCTTTGTGTAACAGAGGTTTTGCCCATTAATAGATACCCTGTAGGACATCATTAGCTTCCCGGTAAACGCGACCAGCGCATTTTAACGCGACAGCGTTAAGGAGCTGGTGTCGCAGAAAAACCGGTGTTGTCGCCGTCGGCGGCGTTGGCCCTGAGCGAGAAATCCCGGAAGGCAATTCATAAATAAAAACAACTTGCAAGATGGGCTAGGTGGGAATCGAATCAGGGTCTACAGAGTGTGAGACGGAGACGCTACAACTCTGCCATGAGTTCGATGGTTCGAGACGGGACAAAAGCGCCTCTAGTAAATGCGGTGTTGCCTTAGAAACGTGCCGTAGCAAGTTATAATGTGGTGTATATCGGCAATTATGAGCATGTAAATTACAGAAGTCGCAGTTAAACGAGTAGCGAAGTACTTTCCCGCTACATTTCTTCTGGGCTTGGCGCACACGCAGAGCCATCTTGCGGCAAACACGGAAGACCCCCTCCTCGCAAGGTATGGCGCTGCCCCGACAGTTGGCGCGCCACTCGCCCGCTTCTCCCCTTCGTCTCGTTTATGCGCATCGGGGCCGTGCGGGCACCGGTGCGAGGATGCCCCAATACCCTTGCGTTTAATAAGTTTTCTCGCTCTCTCCCCTTCCAACTTCCAGCGTGCGTCTCTCGAACCCTTGTGTTTAGGCGACGGGGCTCCTCTTTCCGCTCACAGCACAATTCCTAGTGGCAGCGTCTGATGCGGGACGCCTCTGACGTGATCGCTGCACCGTAGCGCGTCGGCTGGGAAAGCGTCCCATGCGATGTGTGCCATGCTGCTGGCGAGGAGTCATTCGTCTGCGTGGTGCTCCCAAGCGAGATAGAGGGCGATCCCATCGAGGCGTCAGCCCCATGATCGCATCCGCCTTCATGGCGCGTCGCGGCCCGGCTGTCCGTGCCGATCACGACGTTTGGCTCACGTAGATCGTTTCTCCCTCCAAGACGCCGAGTTCTTTGGTTCGTTCCGTTTGCTCAGGTGCACGTTTCGTTGCCGCGCCAAACGCTGCGTTGCTCGGCGCTCCCCGCGTGATTGGTGGATGAGTGCGCGGTGCGAACGGGGTGCGATAGCGTTACCGCGTTCTACTCTTGAAGGCGAAGCTTAAGCGTCCTCCAATTTTTCCAGGTGGAATCTGGAGGCCTTGTATAAAGGTGCGTTAATTGCGTAACGGGCAAACGTCTCTAGAGGGGCAACAAAGTAGACGTGCCACACAAGGAATCTCGCTAGTAGGATTGTCACTTCAATGATATTGGGAACTGTCAGTAAAGAGTAGCAACCAATGAAACTCACCGAGCAGCATCGATCGACGATTGCCCTGCCCAGTTTGTTTAGTTTTTACGCATCAATCGGATTGGGGACCCGCAATCGGCTCCCATCCCTCAAACCCTCGGAAGAGGTTTTGTCCTATAACTTTTGTATCTTTTCTCTTGTGCTCCCATCCACGCGCTAGAGAATATCTAACACAAGAACCAATGCAGCTTTGATGTGTTAAGTGCTCGATACAGTGCTGTGGTAGAAAAATATAAAAAGCTGACGACAGAGTGCACGCGTAGAGGTGAATCCCGCGCTGAATTGATGACGGTGACGTGGAGGAGCGTCAAGCACGACAACGTGCAGCGCAAGAAGCTAAAACAAAAGGAAAATGAACAAGTAGAAAAAGTCCACAGAGTTCCCAGGGGCCTGTCAGGCAAACACATATCGGCCAGAGTGGCAGAAAAGCGAGGCGCACTGCCGGAAGAGGAGGGGAATTTCAGGGAGCGACGCGAGGATTAAGATTAGCCACCGGACCGGTAGTTGAAGACAGGCCGTCGGATTCCGGACCCGAGTCTCCAGGGCTTCACGGGATCGGGCCTCCTGCCAACCCGTTCCCAGGAGGCGTGGCTCCACCAGAGCACGGACTGCTACCCGAGGCCGGCGAACTTCTACGCTCGCTGGCATAGTGCGAGCAGTCGGGTTAGGGTTCCGAGTTTGCACCTATCTGCCTGGCCAAAACGCCGCCTCCAGCTGCCCATGCATTCAAACTGCCTGCGTCCCATCTTCAAGGCGGAGTTGCCACGCTCTGGTCACCAGCTCATCGGTCAACTACATTGACATTGTGGCAAGACTAACGCCCCTTCTTTCACCGCCTCATCCCCGCCCCTCCACATCGAACTGCTGCATGCGCTCACACTCATATTTTGCCCCTGTTTCAAATGTTGTTGGTTATTTGATAGGTTTATGTGTGTATTATTTCTTGTTATTTTTCTATGAGTGTTCATTTCATGCCTTTCTGTTTAGATTAGTTGTATTAAAAGCTCTGTGTACGTTTTGCGCAAAACGGCTTTGTGCTCCATTGGGTTCTCCGAAGCTTCGCCTCAGGTAACCCCCTGCAGCAATAAAAGAAACGAGCCTGCAACACACCAGCACTCTGTACACGGACGCTGGCCCGCACTCCGATTCCCGCGAACCGATAGCGATCATGATCGACTTCAGCCTCTGAGAGATGACTGCAGGCCTGTTTGCTCATATTCGCATATTCTGCCGAACTCCCTCATTTTCAACGTAAATAGACTTACTCTGGGCTCCTGCTCACCAGTTTTTCTCGTGGCGATCAGCATGCTCATGCTTTCGGTCGAGCCCGTACAATCGGCCGCCCCAACGAGAAGACCACAATCTCGAGAAGAAGTCCATATCCTCCGGCACAACATACTCCTCCAACACTACATCGTCTCTCCCACCGGACGTACCCCCTGCGCACAAATCCTTAATATGGATGAAGCCATTCCCTGGCGGCAGGTTCAGGCCCACACCTTTTCGCATCTAAGTATTTATCATGCGATCTATCCTTACCTGTACACGTACAAATGTATCATCGGTCATGAGTAGGTGTCGATGTGCAACTCCGGTAGGGAGTTCGCTCACACAACCAATATCCCCTTATCCTCAACCCAATTCCAAATCATTGGGAGGCCGCGCTGTCCAGTTCAGATTCGCGTGACCTAAAATATCTGGGATTGCGCGCCCGGCAGGCAGCTAGGCACGTAGGGGTCCTGAACTAAGGACTTCTCCCGCTTGCGCAAGCCACGCAAGACCGGAGAAGGTGACTATAAACATGAGTTCTTTTCTTTAAAAAAATTTATTCCCACTATTCGACCTTGTCCAGCTGCGCCAATATGCACTATTCTTTCTCAAGTAATACACATTTTAATGCTAAATATCTGATAATCTGTTGACAACTGTAATGACATCAGGCCGGCCAGTTGGGCCAGTTGGTTAGGATTCATAATAAGATTCGTTACAGCGCACCACACGACAGGGAAAAAACGAAGGTATAAAACGACGACCCAGCGCCGTGTTTTATATACCTCCCTTTTTTCGTGTCTTGTGTGGCGCTGTAGCAAATCTTACAGTGAACCGCTATGACTTTCTGCGGTCACAACTACTTCGGTAACCTTAATGAATTTATAAATAAAATACTGTGTCCTTCTGTTCATTGGACACAGACGTTACATAAAGCAGCCAGCGGTCTTCATTTAATGAGTTACACGCAAAAAGACGTGAAATCTGTCTGTAATCTGTTTATGAACTCGTCCGGTATGTTTATTTATTGGACTATTTATTGACGGATGTCGTGCAAGTCACTTTAAACGTAGTAAATTCTTCAGTATTTCCACCTTAGGCGCCATAAACTAAATAAAGAAGCAGTAGTTGCGTGACTGCCGTCTATACGAAGTTCACTTGCTTAGGCTACCACGTCAGCCAACTAAATTCCGCTCCTCTAGTGATTTAAAATTCAGTTTCTATGAACAACTGCAAGCGCTCATAAGTATTGTTCTGGGTTCTTGGGGAAATTCTCCACGCAATCGACTTATGCATGGCTTAAGAAATTAGGCAACTTTTCGGAGCCGGATAGCGTCATATCTTATTGAATTCGCCAAACTTATAATAAAGACTAGGACTGCAATCGTAATTATTCTTGAAAAATTGATTGGGTACTGTGTTTTATCCCGTTTATCTGCGACATACTGGCAGGCCTGCTTACCAGACCAGAGCAAGATAAAGGAAACAGATCCTGGAGGGTGTCAAACGAACACTTTGTTCTTGTTCTTTTTCTTTGAATTTTCTCCCTGCTCTGTCCTATTGTGCGAAATACAAACTTCCCGTCATTTTACTCCTACGCAATATCGCTCCAACATCTGTGGTATTCCAGGCGCATGAGCGCAGGTTGAACATATGAAATACAAAGTAGGGGAAAGAAGACAATAATTTAGGAAAGAATGCTGTGTTGCCTCCATATGCAGATCTTCGTGGATGATTTTACAATCCGCAAAAGTTTTCATTTGTCAAGCTTAATACAGCTACGGTAGTGCAAAGCAGTTCTAGAATTTGATTGAAATGTTCGCAATTTCTGAAGATTCAGCTAGCTTATATTGAGATATAGCACTTGACATGTTTGCATGCCGACTACAGTTTTCCCGCGCCGCTACTGGTATCGCATAAATTTGCTTTCACAAACACTTGTAGTTGCACTGCAGAAAAGGTCAGATTCATCAAGAATTATTGCACAAACCTAAATGCATTCATCGAGATATATAGAGGCAATTTGTGTCCACAGAGCATGACAGCAGTTCAAATTCAGCGCAATGGAACTGTTTGCACTATAGCTTTAACTGATTTCTCTAATTACTAGGCATATTCTTTCCACTTCAATATATCCAAATAAGTATTTACCTGCTGAATACCACAATTATTTATTTCCTAGATTACCTTTGCTGAAGTGGTACATACATCCGGTCCAACTATTTTTACAAGCTCACCTTTTGCAGTAAAATAGAAATGCAGTCACTGCTGGGATAAGAAGAAAAGACGCGCTTAAGAAATGTACACAGAGGGACTAGGATGTAATTTTTTTTTCTCGGAACACAAAGGGAAGTTAGTGCCGATGACTGCTACTACGGAGACGTGTAGTACACCAGATATTCCCTTGTGCATCAGTGGTCGAAGCAACGCTTTTCTGTAAAGTTTCGTCTGCTCTATGCATTGCTTTCTTAGCCTCTGTTGCCGTCTGTGTGGTCTTTGCGATGTTTGAAATTTGGTTTATTATTCTATCGAAAGGTCGTACAACCTACCAGCATTTTCATGTTCTAGTAGTTAAGCAACTCTCTGTGCTGTTTGAGCATAGCGCGCTAATTTCTGAAGCTCAGGCACTGCACTATCACGACATTCCTGCTCCCAAAAAGCTGAGGGCGGAGAAAATGCTAACATAGAGATGGCGACACTGCTGCCTTAATTTTCATAGGCTACTTGTATTTTGCCCTGTGCAAACGCAAAAGTTTAAAAGATTCTGCAAGTCAATGTATTTCTACAATGTGGAACAGATATACAGAATCTTAACGGTAGCATTCATGTGCATCATCTGGTAGAAGTAGCTGAACAGTTTCGAGCTATCGATAGAGCGGCAGGTTAAAGTTGCATTACATTTAGAGATAACTCGATATTAATGTGAATTATGTTTCGTAATGTAAGCATCGCATACGCAACTTAATAGAAAGGAAATTACTTCTCCTTACTTTCCGTCTCCCTCTGCAAAACATGAAACGCAGATCATCAATATAACCGCAGCGCGTGGTGCTATCTAAGTTTACACGCCATGTAGGAGTAGACAAGTCAGCAACCTTGGGCGCTATAGCGTAAAGCCGTTCTAAACTTTTCTGTTTAAATTCTGTAATCAGCCCTTCACAATTCGCCAAAAGCTTTTCGGACCACCCCCATTTCGCCTGTCTGTCACGCGGAGTCACAAATACGGGGATAGCTCCCTTTCTGATATGACGTGTGCACACTGATGATGCGTGAGTAGACCGAACAAAGGAAGAGGAAATATTCCAGATTACACAAGTATTTGCCTTTAGCGGTCTGCTATTGGTCAAAACACTGCACCCACTTCCCCTCTCTGTCCCTCGGCATCACGAAACTGGCCAAACCCACCTGTCAAACAGACGTGTACTGGTTAAATATGCATTATATGCCGAAGAAAACTGAGTTTTTTGCTGAAAAGCCGGAGACTGCCCCGTTGGGAAAGGAATAGAAGACAGCTTGCCGCCTATCGCCCATGCACTTGGTTCTCACACTTGCCGGAGGGCATGGACATTTTGCGTATAATGAAGCTTTCCATGTCAGCAAACGCCGGTTAACAAAACAACCGCAGTGTAGACACGTGGTAGTGTCTGCATATACAGCTCATGTAGCCGTACACAAGGCAAAATTCATTTTTAGGAGGACTTCATCCAGGAGTTATGGAGTTCTATGAGTTCCAGGAGTCATATGCGAAGGTTATTCAAGAAGTAAGGTTTGTCACTCTAAAACTATATATTCATTAGTAAAAGAATTTATTGGTTGGTTTAGTATAGTACAAACTTCCATCACTTTTTACATACTCACCGTTAATTTACAAGCACTTTTCGTACCCGTAAACCAGTTTCTTTATTCTGTCTGCATACAAGTTCAGCGCCACCTGAGAAATAAACCAGTGAACAGCTGTGTGCTTGAGTTTTTTGTTCTCTTGCAACCGTTGTCCTCCAAGCCACTGTTTCAAATGCAAGAAGAGGAAATAGTCATTTAGTGCAAACTCGGTATTTAGGGTGGGTGATCAGAAAGTTTCCAACCAAAATCTTGAATGTTCTCGTTGGTTCGGGTAGCGGCATGAGGACGTGCGTTCTAATGTTGTTATGCAGTATGCAATTCCAGACGGCAGTCTTCTGCACCAATGATTTCTCAACGCAAGTCTCAGTTTGGTTTGGTAACCGCTTCGCACTACACGTCAGCTGTTAATGTGATCCCACGTTGCATGAAATCAGCCAAAAGAAAACCATTTTCGTCCCAAAAAGAAGGGTAGCTATAATTTCGAAGGCTGCTTGAATTTTTTCTGATTTGGTCAAAAGGAGTGGCGCTGCCGGATTTATTGCGGTTTTTTTATTTCAGTGGCGTACTCTATCAAAACTCGTCGCCTAACCAATGTGTGCAAACAACTCATATCCGTCTCTTCGATAGCTGTCCAAAAACGCTCGTCCACTTGATGTTCTTTATTCTTTGCTTTTTGAGTCGGTCGGTCAGCATTTTTGGTACCCACCTTGCACACACTATGTGAGATCCAAGCTTTTCAGTTACAGTCGTATAAATTGTAGTCCGTCCAACCAGAGAAAGGTTGGTCAGCCCGACCACTAACTTCTAATCGCAATTTCCAGTCCATCTATTAAACAGTTTCACTCTAATGGATAGTAGGCCTGCCACTTCGCATTTCATCATGCACATTTGCGCGACGATTTTGAAGTCTCGGCACCATTTTCTCACCTTTTCTTCACTAATCACTGCAGCTCCATAAACTAGGCACAACTCCCCATGAATTTGAGAAGCTGATGATTCTAGTGCATGCAAAAATAGAATTAAAGCTAACGCTTCCCAACAGGCGAGAACAACGATTTTCGCGGACATTGTCGTCGGCATTGCACGATAAGCGGACGACTAATGGGTCAATACAATATGTTCATTACCTTCGCAAAAAATTAACAGATGGCGCTTAAAAAATAATACTTCTTTTCTGACTTGTGAATATTTCACTATAAGCAAACTGCTCTTGATTTTTGAATAACCCTCGTATATTGTGGAGTCTTCCCAGCGAGCGTTCGTGTCATGGGAAGTGAGCCGGAGAGGCGACACCGAACAACGACGTGGAAAAATTGACCTCTGGCGAGATCTATGGGTATACGCAGGCATATCAGTAGGGCACGAATAAGAAGGTGACCGGTGATAAGAAGAGCGGTAGGACGTGTGCTGATAGCCCATTTCTGGACGGACCCCAGTATCTTCCTCAGGAGCACAGCCACCTTGCTCACGCTGTCGACGCATTCGAGAAAATCCGAAGACGTGCCCTCGACAGTTACAGTAGTAGCAAATAGGTCTGGCAAAACACGGAACGGTGCAGTAACACTCTAGACGGAGTGGACGTGACAACGGAGTCGTTGGTGCGTGGTCTCCTGGTGTAGGCAGAGTGCCGGAAATGGCTGGACAGAGCACCCCAATGTCGGCATACGTGGGTACCTGATGAGTGCAGAGGCCGTCAGAGCACTGTAGACGTGATGCGGACGTGATCTCTTGCCTAGTGATGACACGCAATCTGGCCGGAGAAGAAGGAAAGTTAATTTTCGGAGTGCGGAAAAGCACCGCCCGTGAAGTTTTTCCCGGACGATGTTGTGGATCAGCGTGCGCACGTATATGGTCGAGTGAACACCAATGTCGGAGGTATCGGTGCATAGCGTAACGGACTCGAGTTCCTCAAGACGTTGGCAAATTATCACGTCCCTGATACTAGCAGGACTTTGCGTAGCAAGGGCGTTGAAAGCGACGGTGTTTATGCCTTTAATAATGGGGCGCATTCGATCTCTCTGCGATATACTGGAGTTCACACGCTTGCAAAATACTGGCACTACTTTAATATATGAAGCGTATTATTCTACAGCGAAATGCGTGCGCTCACCGAGCTTGGTTTCGCCCTCCGCGCGAACAGCAGGAGCACCGACAATCTGCCGAAGCTCTTGCGCGAACGTCGCCGAGTCTGGAATATTTGGCTCATGGTTCTCAAACCAAGTTTTCGCGACAACTGACAGCTGGAACGGGACGTTCCACAAGTTCTGTAAACTGTCAGTCTTGTCGAAGTCGCTTACTAGGTCCCAGTTCGGGAGCCAGTCCTTGACGTCATCCCTGCGTATACCACCGGTGACTTGCGGGTCACGCTTGCAGTTGTTCATGGTCACGACGGATGGCGAAGGATGCAGTGGAGTGTCGGCATCGGACGTACCTGGATTCGCAAGAGCGAACATGGCCGGTGGTCCTATGCGGTGACCCGAGCGGAGCTCCAGGGTGGACGTGCGAGAGGTCTTCGGGAACGAAAAGCTCTTCTACAACTTATAAGGAACCGCTTTATTCTTGCCGAGATTGTGCTGCCACTTTGTGGATGCAACAGTACAGCTAGTGTTGGTATATACGGATGAACACGTCGTAATGACGAAGAACAACAAGAAGGGAATGACGCAGTAAATCTGGCAGCCCACCGGCATTGAAGCGTTAGGTTGACGCCGCAGACAGCAAGGAGATTAGGCAAGCTGTTCGTGGGCCCGGACCGGCGGTGATCTCGGAGACTTGACGAAAGGCAGGGGGGGGGGGGGGGGGGACATTGACGACACAGACTCTCTTTTTCCAGCAGGTTAGGTTTCAAGGAGCCTGCCAAAAGAAACTCATTGTTCGCGTAGCACCCACATAAACTCCGCAATTCAAAATTTGATTGTTGGGATAGGTAGTTTCAAGGCCGGGCCCCAAAGTACTAATTCTCTGTAGCCACCTATTGTGGATTATTATAAGGTTATTTACCGTAACTTCACTAATTACGCACGTAAGTGTGGAAATTGCTCTGTATCTAGACGATTCCAATCTGTACACTCGAATAGTAAACAACGTTGCAGTTATTTATATTTTTCTTATTTTAAATCTGCATAACTTGAGCCAAGGATTTAAAACTGAAAGGCGCGGCGGAACCGAATTGAACCGAACGCATACTATTCGCAATAGACTATAGTAACACCGACAATTGTTTGTTTTCCCCTTAACTAATTAATTCAGTTTATTTATTCACCTTTTTAATTATGGGCTGAGGTCCCCAGGTATGATAAGCAGATTTATAGAGCACCTTCACAAACACAGATCGAGTTGTTTCCTTTACGAGAAGTCTCACGTAGTCCTTTTTTCCAGGTTGCAAAGAAAGCCGGCGAAATATGAAAAAAAGCCACTTGACGGAGCGTTTGCGCAGTGGTATTGTATTGCTCTTAAACGTGCGTTCGGTGAACAAGGTCGGCTGCATCGTGACTAGCGATGAGGAAGCGGCACGGAGTTCTTTATCTCATCGGCAGCGCTCGGTCAGCGGCATCCATTTTGAGGCCATCCGATTTCTCCACCATCATCTGCTTCCCTTCTCTCGGCACTGATTCTCTAGCTGTGATAGACAGCCAGTAGTCTGCCCTACGAAATAAATGGCCTTCCAAGTCTTAGGGTTTGCTAAAAACCAGTGTGGTATAAATATCAGAATATATTATGCTCGCCTCCGGCAGCTACCATCCAGGAGATGGAGGTTTATATATGTATATTTATGCAAATATTCATCCAGGTGTCTACTAGCCCAGCAACAGCATCCACGCCGAACCCTGTTGAGTGAAGGCGATAAAATCTTTCTTCATTAAATCCTAGAAGGTGTAAGTATTACGGATCCATTCTCGGCAATTATTAAGTTCAGAACTTGAGGCAACATGTTGTGGAGAACACGGGCAAACGAACAGATAATACCTGGCCTTGTTCTACATACCTCAAAAGTACTCCTGAGTAGCTGCAAGCGTAACTTTTCAAGTCTACGCTAAGCGGTATTTTGAACGTAATGTTGCGTAAAACTCCAACATAGAGCACGCATTTTCGCTACCTCGCGGAGGAGTCCCTAAAGGAAAGTGTTTTGCATGCCTTGTACGCAAAGCGACGGCGCGAACGAGCAGTAATGGTGTTTCTCACAAAAGTAATAGAAAACCTAGGCACTTCTGATGCGTTGTGAATGCGAAAGCATTAATGCCTAGTTGAATGCCGCTGAGTGGTCCATCGACTTTGGAACTCATTCCGGGCAAGTGAGCACGTTGATAGACTGGGTGCGTTTTGGTTCGGGGGTGCGCCCCTATGTCAAGCCAGTCATAGGCTTTTTGGGTGCACCCCTAACATCCCTGATGTTGAAATAAAATAAAGGTATTTGGCTTACCGAGGCACAGTTAGAAGGCTGGTGAGAGATTCCACGGACAATGAACTTCGTGGATGACACACACATTCGAGAGCGAGATAGAGGCTAAGGTGGCGTCGTAGCGACGCCCTTTCCCCTCACGCAACAACTGACACGCTATGACGTGGCATGGTAACTCATGAGATGGCGTCACAGCATGGGAAATTTACCTGCCGTTTTTCTGCTACGGACGACAGACACCGGCTTCTTCTCTCAATGGGGCCTTTGACACTTTCACATCAATATCGACCAGCAGTATGTCAACCGTAAACGACGTGAACAAGTCACCTGAAAGACAGGCCACTGATACCTTTGTTGCGTGTTTTCGAGCAGAACTATTTTATGTTTCCCGCTAATTCCTTATTGATGGAATTAGAGAAATCGATTCGTTGAAATGTTCAGCGCTAATAAAAGTATATTGTGGGAAAATTACCCAATTGTTAAAAAAGGCATTGAAACTTTAACGCGAGCTCTTCCTAGCATTTAATTTTTTTAAATATGGATCCTATTAATTCCAACCGGCCCTATTTTTTGGCTGATTGAATGATGTAACTACGCCGGCAGGCTAATTTAATGCATTTTAGGCAGACAAATACACCGTGTTATTTACGCACGAGGGATTCCCAGCAAGTTAATGCGCATGGAAGGGGAGGGTGATGCTTTACATTCTGTGAGTCTTTCTGTGAATTGAATCACATGATCACAGTGTAATTCCGAAAACATCTGAGAGGAAGAAGAAGTTTGGTTCGACACAGTCGCACTGCTCTATCGCTCCCTAGTGTTTTGAATTTTTTCGACGTTTTGTCAAACAGATTTGTCGAAGACGTCGGACGACTCGCCAAGGTACCTTCCCTACCGGAGGCCGGGGGGGCCTTCGCCTCCCGTCGCTTCGATAGGAGCCTGCAGATGAGCCCGATCTGGCAGCGGCGAGAGCTCCGTCATGACTACGCCTGACCTGACACCGGGCCAGAGGCCACCGACTGACCCTGAGAGCAACCGTGACTGTAAGCGATACAAGGCTACAGAAACAGACGACGAGTCTACGCGTATTGACGATTGTGACATAGCTGACATCACAGATCTGGACGATGAAGGCTTCGGGCTTGTGCGTCACCGCAAGAAGAGGACCGTCGGAATCCCAGTGATTGTTACGTCTGCCACAGAAGGAGCCGACCTGAAAAAAGTAAATCCCATTGTTCTGTCTACTGAAATTGAAAAAATTCTTGGCGCATCGCCAGTTAGGAGCCGATTTACTGCTCAAGGAGCCCTGCTTCTAGGTGTACAGACAGAAGAGCATGTGAATTCCCTTCTCAGCTGCAAGTCAATCTCAGGGACTGCAATCTCAGCACGAGTGCCCAATTCGTACCTGCAAAACACGTGCATTATTAGAGGAGTACCGAAGTGGTACACTGACGAGGAACTGTTGCTATACCTAAAACCACGAGGTGTTTACCATGCAAGGGGAGTCACGCGACGCGTTCAGATTTCCGAATCCGATTGGGAGTCCAGGCGAACCAGCTCCGTGGTTCTTACGTTCGCTCCAAATAAAGACCGCCCAGAGAAGATCAACTTGGGCTTCACAAGACACGAGACCATCGACTACGTTGAGACACCACCTCGGTGCTTCAAGTGTCAGCGCTATGGACATGTGGCCAAGTACTGCCGTGGTGAGCAGCGGTGCAAGAGATGTGGAGGACCGCACGATTTCAAAACATGCGCGTGCAGCGAGAACTTTCTATGCGCAAACTGTAGTGGTGGTCATCCAGCTAGTTATAGCAAGTGTCCTACGCGGGCAGCGGCAATAAAGCGTAAGAAAACGTTTATCTTGGGGCCAACAAGAAACGATGAGAGAAATACGACAAAGAAAAAGACAGAAAGTCACAGAGAGTCAGACGAAATCAAATGGAGCTCAAAGAGTGAAATTGATTTTCCAAGCCTGAAGCCTTCTCCAGGAATCCAGGACACAGTGGTGCCATCGCGCAGCGGACCGGCTAAAGCAGTCAAATCAATGAACAGAGGCCCCGTAGACGAGAAGGCTGCTGAACAACCGGAACAGCGAAGCTATGTGTCTGTACTGCAGCGACCCCAATCGCGTTGCGAAGAAAACACACCACAGGAGGACTGTCAGCAGGTGCTACGTGCTCTCTTCAAGGCCTTGCGATCACACATAGAGAAGATGCCGGCGAGCTCGATGAAGGAAATGCTCGAAGTAGTCCTGGCGCTCGAGTCAGTGATTCTAAGCTCCGCCTCTTTTTAAAGCACCTAGCAATATGAATGCGGTCAGGACACAATGTTCACCATCTCGTCCACTGGTGCCACTTATTATGCAATGGAACTGTGCGGGTCTTGCGTGCCATTTACCTGAACTGTCGCTTTTCTTACGCAACATGCCTGTGCCAATATTGGCCCTGTCCGAGGCTGGTCTTCCAAGTTCCAGATCAATTGCTGGTTATGTCGCACATGGAAACAAAAGTATTCCGACATTTCCGAACGGAAGCGCCATGCTATATGTGAGACGTGAAATACCACATTACGTTCTACCAGTACAAGACCTTTGCAGCAGTGCTTTGGAAGTCACTGCTGTACAAGTGCGGCTGGGAAACCGAAGCCTCAGCGTGGCCTCCGTGTATGTGAGCTCTCGCCTGAAGGTATCGATGGGAGAAATTATAAGAGACCTCTGCAGCCGCTGCCCAGCTCCGAGGATTATATGTGGGGACTTCAACGCGCACCATACTCTCTGGGGCGACAAGGCGACTGATGCACGTGGAAAGCAAATTGTTAGTGCTTTAAACACCGAGGGTCTCTGTGTGGCAAATGACAAACAGCCAACGTTTTTTCGACCACCAGCCTCTTACAATGTCATTGACTTGACGCTACACTCAACGGACATCCTCGCATCTTCAACGACTAGTAAAGATAGAATGGGCAGTGATCATTTTCCTGTCTTCGTTAACATTGCTGGATATAGAACCAACGGCCGAAGATCCTGTCCTGTGACGCATTGGGATACGTACAGGGACGGCCTAAGCGAATCATCTGGAGACCTGTTCGCGGACATGCTACGTAGCAAGAGATTGGCTACCGCTGAGCTGAAGCTACCCGATCACTTCCCCGCTCCGGATCTAAAGCTCAAAAATCTATGCGCTGCCCGTAGAAGAGCGGAACGGAGGCGGATGAGGACGAAGGGCGACCCACCAATGAAGACTATATATAACAGGATTAACGCAGTTATTCGACGTTATACAAGGAAACTAAGAAGAGATCAATGGGCATCATTTTGTGCAAGCCTATCGGTCTTCACGCCAGTTCCAAGGATATGGTGGGTCGTTAATAACCTTGCTGGAAACTTTCGACCAAACAAGCCATTTGAAGCCGTAGCATTGAAGTTAGGCAAGACACTCGCTTGTCTTGCGAATGCCTTCGCTGAAATATACTCTTCCGGCAGGTCAGCTGGCACAACCAACCCGCCTCCGCCGCTATCGTCGTCTCTAATGGATGCTCCTTTCACACTCAGAGAGCTGGAACTAGCTATGAGCAGCCTCCGACGTCGCTGTGCGGTGGGACCTGACCTTATCAGTAATCAGATGCTGACTAACCTACCGGTTGAGAGACGGCGTGATTTGCTGACATTTTTTCACCAAGTCTGGGCCAGTGGGGCTATACCACATTTATGGAAGGTAGCATGGGTGGTACCGGTTCTGAAGACTGGAAAGAATCCTGCAGCTCTGGACTCATACAGACCGGTATCACTGACCTCGTGTGCAGCGAAGCTAATGGAGAAGATGGCGTGCACAAGACTCACTTGGTATGTCGAGCAGGGTCGAAAACTACCATCGTGCATGACTGGGTTTCGGCAGCGTCTAAGCGCTCAAGACAATGTGCTGGACCTGCTAAGCCACATAGAACATTACAGTGCGGATGGCCTGTCGACAATTGCTGTTTTCATGGATGTTTCTAAGGCTTATGACTACGTGTCTCAAGGAGCCATCATCAGCCAGTTACAAGTTATAGGCGTCACGGGTCATCTCTTGCACTTCATACATACGTTCCTCAATGATCGTCGCATCAGAGTTCGTCTTGGCGACACTTTGAGCGATGAAATACGTATATTTCGCGGTGTGCCACAAGGGAGTGTTTTATCTCCCTTATTATTTAACATTGCCATGAGTAGCCTCCCAAGAGTACTAAACCATCGAACACCAGTGAAGATATCTATATATGCCGATGATATCTGCATATGGGTCTCTGGCTACCAGCATCGCCGCCTCGCACGAATAGCCCAAGGAGCACTAAAAGCCATTCAGGGCCACTTGGCAACGATTGGATTATCACTATCAGCAGAGAAATCATCATTCGTACTATTTCCTGGAGTGAAAAGAAAATCTACACGCTTGACGCTGAATTTGGACGGATACCAGATTCGACAAGTCACCAACGTCCGATTTCTGGGCGTTACCTTAGACCACAGGCTACTCTGGCGCCGCGGTGTTGACCACGTTTTGGCGTCATCGTCACCCAGGCTACATGTGCTCAAGCGAGTCGCTGGCATACGCTGGGGCAACCACCCGACGTCGATGCTACGGCTACATGCAGCGTTGGTTACGAGTCGAATCCTGTATCAGCTACCTCTGATGTCACCCTTAGGCAGCCAATACGAGCGTTTAGAAGCCATCCACAGAAAAGGTATCCGGCTTTGTCTTGGAGTCCCTCAGCCAGCGTCAAACAAGAAAGTGCTCTACGAAGCTGAGTCAAGCCCTCTACGACTTCAGGCTTCCCAGGCTCTGATGATCCAGCTACTACGATTGAGTGAGTTTACGCCCGGTAGAGCCCTCTTACGACGTATAGGTAACAGGCCGCGTTCACATTTTTATGCAGCATTGAACACGCTTCGCGTATTAGGATTGCGCTGCTCGAGACAGAGAGAAAGGATAGAACCACCCTGGACATTCGAGGTCATCACATGCAACTTAAATGTACCACGATTGCAATCAAAGAGCTGCATTCCATCTGCAGAAGCCAAGTCATTAGTCCTGGAACACCTGAGCACGACTTACCCGAATCACCTACAAGTATACACAGATGGCTCCGTCAAGGCAGACGAAGACCGCTGTGCAGCTGCATTCTACATTCCCTCTCTAAGATATACGTGGTCTGGCCGTCTGGACTGTATAGCCTCGTCGACAGTTGTGGAAGGCGTAGCAATAGCTTCTGCCCTGCGCAAACTAAAGACTTTGCCTCCGCAGAATGTGGTTGTCCTTACGGACTCAAAGGCCGCATTACAACAAGTATACCATGGTTTGCCATCCCTCAAGTTCCCACGCAAATCACTAGCCATCGTGAAAGAACTCAACAACAAAGGCTTCACAGTAAAGTTTCAGTGGATTCCCTCCCACATTGGTATCTCAGGAAACGAAAAAGCTGATGCGCTTGCATACGCAGCGCTCTATCATCCTCCCAAAATCAAGGCTCCAAAGAGTAATCAAGTGCAAAAATCTGACATTCGAAATCACTTTGCGTCGCTTTGGGTTCCACCGCATACGCCCTGCGTAACCAAGAGATTGCACCGAGAGGAAGCCACACTTCTATATCGAATAAGGACAGGATCTGCTAATACACCAGCCTGGTTATTTAAGACGGGGCGAATCAATTCTCCGAACTGTACGGCATGCAACGAGACAGGAGACATTGAGCACTTTTTGTGGTCCTGCCAGCAATTCCAAGATGAAAGAGACACTCTCCTGAAGAATCTGCAAAACAAGGACCTTCCGCATGCGCGCCTGCAACACCTTATATTTCCCGAGAAATCAGTTATAGCGCGCAAAGAAACTTCACGTCTCCTCATCGATTTCTTAAGAGAGACTGGTTTGATGGACATATGGTGAAACCCTTCAGCGGTATTGTGCGAGACGCTCAGGTGGAGCAATTGCCGGCCTTGTTTGCCAGGCTAACCCCGCCTGTTGCTACAATTCACCACCACCACCACTCCGAAAACATCTAATCACTGTGATTCATTTTCACACTCTTCACATAAAAGCAGTGGAAAGCACCAACTCGACCAAACTGTGCCTATTGACGTCTTAATTTAACTCACGTTATCAGCTCACAAGCGTGTAAGCATTACGTGGTGATTTATTGCAGTCAACGCGCAAGGTGGTTCTGGGTGCTAAATTTGTCTAGCTCACATTTATTCTTCTGCGCACCTCTAGCAGAGCTTCTCTCTAGGGCAATGCTTCCAGTGACAGTAATATCCGTGCGGCTAGAACAATCCACTTCACCGTAGCCTTATGGCAAATTCGAATCTCCTATTATAGAATACAAACAAATGAAAGAATACAACTAAAATCAAATTCAAGCACGCACACAGCCTCGCTCCTGAAAAATAAGCATTTACACACAATTTGATGAAATGTACAATGCGAGGATCTATTGTAAAAAGAGGTATATAGGCATGCGAATCGACGTCGTAACTTCGAGGCTTCTGTGGATGAAATCTGCGAGTATGGTTTACGGGCGGTATCTATTGATCGTTTTCTCCGTGTTTTGCTTACTGTCCACGTCGCAGTTACAAGGTCCAACATGCGCTTATGCATCTGGCTGGCAAAGACTGGGATCTTCTACTGTCAGACGAACTCCTCCGACTACGAGGCGAACTACAAGTACGTATTTTACCGCCGCGGTGGCGTAGTGACTATGGCGTTGCGCTGCTAAACCCGAGGGCGCGGGATCGAATCCCGGCGACGGCGGCCACATTTCGATGAGGATGAAATGCAGAAGCTCCCGTTTACTGTGCACTGGGTCACGTTAAAGAGCCCCAGGCGGTGCAATCTAATCTCGAATCCCCCACTACGGAGTGCCTCATGATGAAATCGCGGTTCTGCCATCTAAAACAGCAAAGTTTAATTTAAGTGCGTATTTTGTCGACCTATTAAGTATTCGACGATGGCCCACCATCCAGCGTGAATATACAATGCAGCAGTTATACACTGTTTGAAGAAAATTGCGCACCAGACGATAGCCCGTGTTTGGTCTGCTTTAATTCTCTGAAACTTCATGTCCGTGATGTCACTTTATTAGTTCCGCAGAGTCATTCCGCGTTCACTTGTTTTTACTCTATATCATTGGTTTGTGCTATTATGTTCAAACGGAATTCCAACATTGTTGTCATGACTACGTCCCTTATCAGGTTGTCAGTTGCAATTAGGGACACGGTTTTATGATAGTTCACTTGAAAGCTTTTGTACTTTCTGAAATATATCGCAAATGAAAAAAATAATTTCCCGAAATGGATCGATGTTTGTTTCAACATATGTCCAACAGTAAGATTTTGCTTACTGCTGATTACTCTCGTTAGATAAATATTACCTGAGCCTTCTTTTCATCCACGATTTGCCCTACTGTAAGCGTTGTATTTTAACCTGCACAAAGCTGCTTTTCGTATTCGAGATATGCAAGCAACGGGTCGTGTAGCGTCCAAAGCTACCAAATTATTTACCTGTAAGACGATAGTGTGTCCTGTTTTAGAATATGCTTGTTATGTTAGATTCGTGGTTTCAAATTTGTTTTCATGATGTTAGAATCAGTTGAAGAGACGGCTATTTGCTTGAAATGACAGTGATTTTCCATCTAACGTTTCGAACCTCTCTTTCTCGAAACTCCTAACTTGAAGTTGCATTTAGCTAATACTCAATACCGCCCTTCTTTACATTACGAGGTCTTCGCAAAGCTTTTCTCGAATAGAACGTATGGTTATCTGCACATATCACCAATTTGTACCAGAAATGTCAAAATTAAACTTCGCGTCTTCGCTCATTCTCTTCACTGCTGCAACATGCGGCTCCGTGATATTAGGTTCCTGTGACTGATCGACTCATATCTAAGCTCTATCAACCTTGACACCATTTTAAGAGCTTTTCATTGTTTCATGTATATTCCTTGCGCTGTTATTGGTGCCGACATTGGTACTCTCCTTATGTAGTATGAAATCATTCTTCGCTCATTTAGTCTGTCTTTTTTTATTTTGTGTCTTTCTCTGTTCTTTCGTTTTGATGTAGAATGTTATTATTTTTTTTTTTTGAGTATCACCCGTCTCCCTCGAGGAACTGAGCAATGTTTTGTAACCTTCATCAACAACACCAATGGCGGTCGCACTAAGTGACAGGAGAAATGTCGTGCTATAGTGAGTTCAGCACCACATGTGTCCATAAAGGTTGCTAATAAATTTCTCTATCTGGATTATTCTACACCGAGCTTCATTATTTCGTTTGCATAGAATGCTTGTATGTCGGATATATTTTCATACAAAACTATGCTTTGAATTTCAATTTTGCCCAATCACTCTGATGGGAGTAAAACTCGCATGATGTGCAACATCAGCCACAAAATCAGGCTGTTGGCGACTGAAGCTTTTATTGTTTCTTGATTCAAACATTTCCTTTTAACACAGCTACAAGATATTGAAAGAAATGCTGACCACTCACTCTATCATATTACAGCCACACGCAGGCCACAAACTGGATGTAAATATGGATAAGAGCCACTGCTCTAAGGACGCCAGCTGGGAAAGTGTACAAAACAAAAATGAAATGGACAATAAAGAAGTTCCCAATTGCTCCTCATGGTGAACAATGACTGTGGCTTCGTGCAGCCCACTTTTAGGATTGATAGTTTAAAAGCTTTAGCTTCGTTACGGTATGCGCGAAATTTTCTTCATAATTACACTGTACAATATAGGAACATGAGTTAGAATTTATGTAGAGGTTTGTGTTATTTTGCGTGATTTCGCTCAATGTTTCTTTATTTTTATAAGGAGAAATATTTGGCCTCTTCCACTAATACCCTCTTTAATTTCTGGCATGTTGCTATTACAATCCACTATCTGCGTCTAATGAAGAATGAACACGATCACCCCGAAGACGACAATCTTGCCCTTACTCGAGCTGTCAGCTGCATTGATCAGCGCTGCAATTACCTTTGCAATTATGCTTCGTAAGTAGTCTCTTGTATTCAATCGAATTAAAATTTCGTGGAGACGCGCGTTCTTGGTTCTTACCACGGAACTACGGAACACCCGGACCATCAACTTTTCAGCCCCGGCCACGATGCTTCGTCTTCATCTTCAAATGCAGCTCCGGCTAAAACTCACCTCACACGTTCTCATCTTCTCGATCCGTGTAAATTCACGTGACCAAGATTGTCTTGACGTCCATAACTGACTCTGCATGTATGAGCGTGTAAGTGAACGTAATCAATTGAACCTTATCATAATCCCTCCGAATGAAAGCTTTTCACTAGCATGAACATTGCACATCTGGTTCCAGCTATACGAGGGCGAGTAGTCTAGATGGGACATTTTCCAAAAAAAGCTCCACGAGCACTAAGCAAACAGCTCTAATCACCAACTCCCAGTAAAAGAACTCAATGCTCGCGCCCACTCACGTAATAAATCATAAGTGCCGTGCAAAGAAGATGTGCTCGACCTTGCAGGTAGGTAGACAACAAAATGGCCTAGCTTGTCAAAATTCTGCACACGCTAAAAGCTGTTTACGAGATTGTATTCATCTTATTGTTAATACCAATGTCTATACCATCTGTGCCATTGTCAAGGAATGCCATCAGATTGGGCAAGCCAAACGCAACCGTGTCACTCCGAGGCTTTCTTGTCTTCCTAATACAGCTGCCACGTATTCTTTCACCTGTCGTGCTGTCGCACCCTTTCCGAATGAAAACGTTTACGCCATTTCTTCTATGAGTAGCAGGCTTCTTCAACGGTATCGTTTCATGGCCGACTTCTTCACCATTCCACTGATCACGCAGCCCCAGCCTACTCTCTGTTACAGACAGTCGTACGGCAAAAGTTTGCTAGATTTTGTTTGGCCCTAGTCTTCACTGTCTCCAGGCGTAAAGCCAGACTTGTCCCGCTACGCACCGGTGCGAGCGCCTCTCTTTTACCACTATTTTGTAGCCTGTGTACAAGGTGCTTACCGTAACTTATGCCAAGCATATTAAAAAGAGCGGTTAGTCGCTGCAGAATGAAACAAACGTCATATGCTTTGCCATCACGTGGCGCTCCTCAGAGTATTTTTAGATTCAGTGTAATTAGTTAATCAGGTAAGATGAATTATGCAAATCTTTAATATTCACTTGAGGGACAAGTGCGTTTCGGTGTGTTGTAGCGGAGATTCAGGGACTACCGATTCGATTTTTTGTGGCAGCGTACATACTGGATAGCGATTTTTTCGGCTTATAAAGAAAGCCCGCGAAATATGGAATAAAACCACGTGACTGCGCTCGGGCACTGTCGTATTTCAGCGCTCTCAACCGTGCGTCGAGCGTATCGCTTATCGGGGACGATGGCGCTTCCTTTCCGTGTGCCACCACGGACGTTGCTGACAAAGTGTCAAGCCGATGCGTAGAGCCGCGGCCGCTCACTACGCCATGGTCCGTGCGCACGATTCCTTTGCACAAATAGCGATTGAGAACGCTGCCATACGATAGCGCATCAGCGCAGTCACGTGTTTTTGTTTCATAGTGAGCCGGCTTTCATTAAACGTAAAAAAAAATCACCAGGTAGCATGTACGTACGCTGCCACAAAACATTCTATGGGTCGTTTCTGAACCCCCTCTACATGGCAATGAAAGCCACTTGACCCTAAAGAGAATACTAAAGGTTTTGCATAATTCATTAACTAATTAAGAGGAATGTAAGAAATACTGCAAGAAGCGCCACATGGGCGGTAAACCATATGCCTTTGCCTTCATTCAGCTGCGGCTAGCCACTTTTTTTTTAATTCTTCGCACAATTTTATGTGTAACACCCTTTATATTGGGGGCGAGGACTTAGGGAGTGGCCATCTGTCGCAAGCGCCTCCTTTGCGTAGTATGAAGGAACACGCGGCACGCTCCTCACAGGTTTACCTTACGACGCTCGATAAAAACACCACGCGGCAGCCCACCTGGACATTTCTGTAAGTACTCTCAAAACGAGGGAAGTATTTTACTGTCTAAATACTAATCTTTAGCAAACTGAAAGCACAAAATCGTTAACAGACGATATATCTCTTCACGGAATACGTACAGTGAACGACACTGCGCATGGTAGCCGCGATGGAGTCTCCCGAACCGGCTTCTTGCGTGAAAGGTAGACAACCGCTTAGAGCAAACTATGTGGAATATGTTCTTGTAGTGTCTGTATAACCAAATGCTGCATAACAGAATGAAGCCTCTATGCAGCGACCACACGGGGTCGCAGTGACCGGCTGCGCGTTGCGTGCATGTCCGCGCGCAATGTTTTCTTTTCGCTCCGTGCGCATTTTCGCACCATGCCGTGAGCCTTAGTCCGCAGAATATTAGCATTAAACAGTACGCAAGCAGCCATTGTTGCGTGGACGCTATCAGAGCTGTTCAAAAATTATTTCCTTATAATTACTTCGACGCCTACGGCGGCTGTGATCTGCCGTCGTGACGATTTAATCTTTCTTTTTTCTTCTTCTAAATTCTTGGACGTTTCAATATTATTTCTCAAGTTGCGTCACTCTCTTCTCCGCGTGCGAATTCCCGCTGCTTCTTTTTTCTAATCCAGTGCATTACTTCATAACACAAACATAACCCAGATGCAGCTTTTCTGGATGGTTGGATACATGTTATGAGCGTCTCTTTGGAACGGGGTGGTGGGATGCACCACGGAGCTCTTGCTATTATACTGCTTAATGTCCCACCCAGGTTAAAAAAGAAAAAAAGAAATAAAAAGCACTATGACCTCCCACAACCAAATTTTCCGATCCCCTATTGTGAACTTTGCTTTTGTACGTCTCCGTCTTTTGTCATTTCCCTATTCCACCAATCTTGCAATCGCCTCTTACTAATCTGCCTTGTGGACATGTTTACTTTTCCCCTACACTCGCTGAACCCGAGGGCTTCAAGGAGGCCATTGGTGTCTAAATCAACCGCTGGGCAGATATCTTCACATTCACATCGACACGTGCCAACTAGCGCCCCAAGCAGCCCCGGCCCGAAGCTAGCACGTTTTCAATGGAACGAGCAGGTTTTTCGCGAATAACAAAAGCTGCAGGTTGATTATTGAAAAAAGCAGGTGACGGACATGTTCTGGAAGACTATCCACACGAGCCAAATGTAGTGATCACGCTCTGGCAAGCAAGGATTTTGTTCCCAGAGTGGTTAAAGATTCAGCATTGGAACTCTATGGAAACGGCGAAAATTTGTGCTCAATTTTGGAGACAAAAACGGCACCTGTGATAAAACTACGGCGTCTATTGTAAAAGTCGCTGCAGCGCATGTAGTCCGGAGACTCAGCTTTCGTTTGATCTCTATCTCGACTCTTTACACATGGGCGTGACACTGCTCCCAAAAGCGATTTTTGAAACGCAGGCGTACAAGTTCACATGGTACCTTTAAAAACCCGAGTATATTACTCGCTGAAGCGTCGGAAGCCCTGGCTGAGTCGTTGAATCGCTCGCACCTATCGTTCCGCGTCATGGTGGCAGCAATTCAACGCCGTGCTGCATGATACCCTTTTTTTACGCCACGTAGGACTCAGTTTGACAGTCTCCAACCAGATTGCCGAAACACAAAACTCAAGATTTAGTTTCAGTTTTGGTTTTTTCAGGGGTCCTCTTCAAATATTGTCTATTTTGCTTATCAAAGCGTACCAATGGGTTGCTTATTTTTTAGGTCATCGCTTTTATTATAAGATTTTATTCCTTGGAAAAAATAATAACAAGCATGCGTATGTCATTGTGTTGCGTTACAAAAAAATACTATCTTGCCTTGTAGCATGGCCACACTCAGGAAATCTAGACATTGCACCCTCACCATCCTGTGGAACTTCGCGGCAATGCACATGCGTAACTGAATAGGTAAAATTCTAAACAATTTTATTTCTATACAATAGCCGAGTATCAACAAGCTTCAACTGTCTGTGCCAATATGTTATCCTTTGTAACACCATATGCATTTATGGCACTTAGTCGGAACCACGTTGTAAGAATATTATGAGGTGTGCGAACGGCGGAGCCTGGCCGTGCTTAGGGCGCCTTGACAACTGGCGTGCGCTTCTGCCATCCTCCGAGTGACGGAGCTTTATGTTCGGGGTACAGCCAGCTCGTTCCAAAGGATGAAGCCTCAGCGACATCACATCATACGTCGCGTTCATCGTACGCAGTTGCGAGCACTTCTATGCTTTGCGGTGGTATACGTCTGTTGCGTTTGCACGGTTTCTTGCGGTGTGAATTGTTTTGTGAACCTGTTCACCCATTTATTCCATTTATTCCCCACCGTGACAATAGAAACAAGCACGAACGAGACTAAACTAACCAAACAAGCGCGAGCGGTGCGTGCAGGCGATAGAACGAAACGAGCTCTCGGGCGGGTCCGCATAATACCAGTTTCCTTCACGTACGTCACTGAGGGGGCCGCTCTCATTGGTCTCCGCCTATCGTGGCTCCCGTCTTCCACCTCCCGCTGCGCTTTCGCTCTTTCATCTTTCGCTGCGTTCGTTTGCTTATGGCCCCCACACGATACGCGCCATCTTGCGGAAACTACCTGAAAGGCACGCAAAAGCGGTATTCTGGAACTGGCGCCGTTCACATACCTCTCATAATATTCTTACAACGGGGTCGGAACATTGGTGGTGCATTGACGCAATGTTTTGGTCGGGGATGGGCGGTTACGTCACATGACAGGAGCAATTGGTTTTGCACCCTCGCTGCAGAGGGCACACTGACTAGAAGAAGCGCGCAATTTAGACCGTAAAGTGATGTATTACAACTGGAGTTTAAACGGTAATTGCAGAGCGATTGTCATTCAGTCTGTTTGAACGCGCATGTTTTTGTGAAGCAACCGGGAAGGGGAGGGAGTATATACGCGTGTGTACAACTTGAGCGTGCGTGCGTGTGCACTTGTGTTTGCGTAGGCGCGCATATTTGTGTCTCAGTATTGGAATATGCATTGCACTAGTGCGTGTATGCGTGTGCGAGCATACGCATTTTTGTGTGTGCATGCAGTTCTGTGTATATGCATGAGTGCGTCCATTTTTGCCCATGTATTCATGCGTGGGCACCTGTAAATTCGTATGCGGGCGAGCATTTGTCGTATCTGTGTGTTTGCGTTTCTGTAATGGTACGCATACTTGCGAGTGCGCGCGCGCGTGTGTGTGTGTGTTTGTGTGTGTGTGAGCGAGCTAGCTATCATTTCACCGCTTACACCTACTCTTGCGTATGAATGGGATATAGAGTTTATTTAAACCAATATTTACATCTACAAGACACGACCGAATGACATTGCGTTTATAGCATTATCTCTTTCTAAAAGCGAAGTAAATGCAAAAAAAAAAGGAAACGCCGATCCCTTCTACTCTGTGAATATGTATGACCGGCGAAGCTGTGTATGTAGGCCCCTTAATGGCGAACTGCCCGTCCGCCGCGGGTCGGCCCAATATTCCACTACCTTCGGGATCGGCCCACGTTCGTCACGCCCGCGTCACTTCCGCCGCGGGTCGGCCCGGCATTGCACAATCTTCGCGATGTTGTTCTACGCGCAGACACGATAGTGGGTAAAGACAGCCCTTAAGAGGAACCTTTAGATCGGGTGCTCCTATCTAAGTACACGTAAAAGGAGAATTCGTTTTCTCGGCAACCACAACACCAAATTTGACGATGTTTGTTGCATTTAAAAGAACAACTTAAAATCTAATGACTGCTGCTTTTGGAGTTCTGATTTATGTCATAATTTGTTTAATCAAAATTGACAAAACCGAACATTTTCAGGAAACGATAGTATGAAGTTTACAGCTCTTTTCTACGGCAATGAAAAATGATATCACAATTCTGCGCATTGCATCTAACACTACATCTAAAGCGGCCAAAATTTATTTATTACACATGAATGTGAAGAAATTTAGTAATGTGGAAATACAGCTTTTGCAGAACCATTGTACACTATGTAGTGCTTTCAGGTAAGATATAAACTGACATATCGAATTTGTTCACTTTGAATGATCTAGTGGTTGCCGTTTACAGAACTGCGACATCTGTTGTTGATGCAGAGATTTTAAATTGTAAACTTCGTGCTTCTATTTTCATTGCACTATCGAATTTCTCAAAAAAAAATTCACGATATTTAGGCCCTAAACAGAAATTCCGCTTCCAACCGTCACTATAATTTACCTTTCTCTCTCAAATGCAACAAATTTCATTAAAGTCGGTCCAGGGCTTATCTCAGAAAAGCGTTTCTGCGTTTCACATCTATTTGAATACGCCCCGAAGGCTTCCTCGTAACGGCTTTGCTGTAAAAAAAGAAGAATAAAAGGAAAAGAAACGCCTCAGCCGTCAATATCGCCGCCCCAGATTTTGTCTCCATTGCACCGTCATCTTCGGCACGGCTCCGTGAGCAGCTACCAGACTGTTCCCTATCGTTATCTTCCTTCCCTCGGCGGCAGTGCATTGTCTTGATGCCAGCGACGCGCTAAATATGCACCATCATTGCGTCAGGCATCGCTTCTGCGACCAAGCAAGCTTTTGGCGGCACGCGTTCGCTGCTATATTGAAAATAAGAATTTACGCTGCTTGCCTTCGAAAAAACAGCGTGAATGAAAATCGAATGTGGACCAGCCACAAGGAACATACTGACACGTGCACTTGCTTATCTTCAGCGCGCGACAACGTTTCACCGCTGAATAAATGTTATCGCCGAGCGCAGGAAGCGCCCGCATGTATCGGAAGTTTCTGGAATGTTCTCAACCGCTCCATTCGCAGTCTGCCACCGAACCTTCTGTAGTCTGATTGCATGTATGCGCGACGCGAATAGTGTAGAACTTTGTGTAAGACACGTGGGTCCCAGCGATTAGTCTGGAACATTCGACGACTGATGTATAAAAGCCGGCGCGCTTGACCCGCCACAGTTTCGACGATCTCTGACTGTGTTCGCCGCTATCGTTGTGCTTTAAAGGGAAGCTGAAACACTTTTCGAAAAAAATGAGTTCTCTGCGGCATTCTACAGTTTTGAGTCCCCTGAACACGAATATCTGGTTCAAAAAGGGCGGAAACAAACGCAAGCGGCTGTTTTTCCAAGAAAACGCGCACCAGCGCCTCAGGGCATCGCGCGAACGCCGCTGTTGCCCGTGATTGGTCGGGGCCGCTGTGACGTCGTTGGCGGTAGTCGCCGGTCGGCGCCGCCGCATGTCTCCGTTTCAGAGCGTAGCACCATCCCTTTCTCTCTGGTAGCACGCGGTTCTGCTGTTCTGGCTTCATAGCTGAGTTGCAAGATGGAACGTTCTCGCTGTCTCCGACAGCTTGTATTGTCCCCGTACATGTTTGAACCCACAGCCGATACGGAAAACGATGGCGGCAACAGAGTCAACGACGATATTGAGTGTGCCAACAGCGAGAGCGATGTGTGCACCTTCTCGCGCGCTGGAAATCTTAGCTGGTACGTATGTTTTTTTTTTTTTTTCATGTAGCTGCACGTTCCAATGACGGGAGAAAAAATGCGCTAAAGTGTCACTGGGAACATGCTGCTGGAAGAATGCCGAAGCACTAACTTCTCATTAGATTTACACGGGTGCAATTCCGCGATGTCAAGCACCTTGCCGCTGCTTGTCTAAAGTCCCGTGGTTTTTTCAGCGTTGATACACGATCGCGAACATAAGTGGCGCGTTTCAAAGCGCGCACATGCAGTGCTGTGAGGTACAGTCATGGAAGTTGCTTATCATACACATCCAGAGATGACCAGAGGTATTATATGTGCAATATTCATACTATGGTTCGACGACTTTGTGAGTGTGGCTCGATCAAGAATCGGTATGCGTGCTCCATGCTAGTGTTGACATAAAGATATTAGGCAGTTGTAGCACCGCCGTGTGGTAAACACGATAACTGAACCGTACGTCGAATGTCACTAGGCAAGCCTACACTCCATTTGATACCTCAGGTGCATCGCTGTGGAAGCTACGCTCGAAGTCCAGTCACCAAAATTTATTACTGCGCGCGTTTCCGTCTATGCTTCGCAGCGTGCCAGCGGCGTTTGCTCGCGCGAGCATGCACGTGAAGCTACCGCGACGGGCTGCAATTAAAAAATACCGAAAAGAAATTTTTTTTAAAAGAACGTGTTAGCAGCCGTATAAGCACGCGGATGGTTTCTATGGGTAAATTCTTTGTTTTTTTTTTCGTTCCGAACTGAGCTTATATATGGAAAGCTTTCTGAAAAATCGGGTCAAGAAACACCGAACTTTTTCTAAGTGCGAACGCAGCCACTGCAAGAAGTATCTAAAGCCTCCACAGCGTTGCACCTGATGTATGAAACGGAGTATAGCAAAGCTAGCAACAACGCGTTTTCGCATTTGTCGTAAGGCGCTATCCGGCTACGCTAAAACTGTGTTACCATACGTTAATGGCTGCAAATGTTCGTATTTCTCCAGTGCATCAATGTGGGCCTAATCACGCTTTCATTAAACTAGGTGCACCTGCATGTGCTGCGTATTGATGGAAGATGAAGAGAACTGCTTGTGCTGCCAGGAGGTGCAAGAGATTAGGAAAAAACAGAAGCGCACGCAGTGTGTAACAAGTTCAAGACAATTCAGGACTGTGTGCCCCAGCAGGGCAGTACTGGAAGTGGCACTTGCCCAGAAAGGAGTCGAACCGGCTGGACAAGGCAAGAAGTTTAAACACAGGTGTGAAAATGATATGGCCAATGGAAAGAGAGTGATGCAAAAGCAATTTTTTTTTTTACAGGCAGTTGAGGTATGCAGCATACCGCCAGTTTGTCTGGCTAGTATGGAAAAAGTTGGGAAAGAAGAACCGTCGAATTCTGCCAAGCTGTGTACTTGAAGTTGTTCGGGCTTCAGTCGCCCCGGTTTAATTGGAATACCGATTGCCCGCATCGTTGTCAAGCTCCGACGATAGTCACTGTCGCGGAAATGGTCCGAGCACAGCACAGTTGATTTCGTCGGCACGAACTTATCTCTCCTCACCGCACGTACCCACTGCGCTGCAAGCTTCTTTTCCTTCGGGAATTTGTGAAACACCACATCGTCTCGCCCGCCTGTGTTTGCGCAGCCGAATGCTGCACAGAACGAGGGCATGTTGAGCGCCTTTGGCTGTAGGCACTCACGCAGCACAGAAGGAAAGAACAGTTTACGAAAATCGCAAAACAAACGTGAGCGGCGGCGGCAGATCTCTCGTAGCGTCGTTCAGTAAAGCGCAGGACGGAAAGAGGCATGCCAGCACATGTCAGCACGCCGGTCCGCAGCTCGGTTGGCTCGGTCTCCGCCCATGACGTCACTCTCGCCGGTTCTCTCCTCTGCCAGCGTCCTCACCCGGCGCTCCGGGAAGCGATGGGGGCGTGTCCGCGCGGGTGATTTAGAAAGCGATTTCCGCCCGTTATATTAACAAAACGAAAAAAAAATTTCGGAACCGTAAATCATTAGGTCTGTTCTTCCCAATCCCAGCAATTCATAGAAATTGAAAACCGTTTCAGCTTCCCTTTAAGTGTAGCCTGTACTTGTGGGCACAGGTTCGCCCAACAACAGTTACTTTTGTCTTTCACAGTATTGTGACTGTGTCCTTCAACGTCACTACCACGTGACAATACGAGTGATGACAGCATCAAAAAGGGTTAGATGCGGTGAGGTTGACTTTACAGGTTTGCAAGGATTGACTGATGGGCTAGTTGATTCACCATCACAGAAAGAACAGCGCTTCAAGTTGTCAGCGCAGTGTGTGTTTGTTTCCTTTTTTGTGTCCCGTCTAGAAGCGCTGTTCTATCTGTGACTAAACACGTTTCCTACATCAGGTACAGCTTTACAAGAGCGTTTACTTGGAACATTTTTGTTCGCATGGCTCTTACAGAAGCATGTCTAATCGAAATTTCTTCGCTCGGCTTGATAACCTGGAGACGGGCTCATTTTCCTCAGCCACCTAAGATCAATTATGGAAAACTTCATTAACGTAGCTTTGTTAATAACGCATACCACTTCTCAACTTGATCCGCATCCAGAGGTTACCAATCTGAACACCCGAATGATAAATGTCACCAATACTTGTTTTGGTTTAATAATTTTGTTTGGTGCACTTAAAAACAGCCGGCATATTGATGGTGCTGCAGGGTTCATATAAAGCAAGTGTGAAAGCGTGGACAGGTTATCTTGCGCAAATCAACTTCATGAGCTTAAGCACGTGTGCCCAACCGTACACTACTGCATTTATAATCGATTCTCCTAAATTAGACAAGAACCTCAGCGCTACGGTACATCACGCAAGGTGCGCGAGAACATTGTGTGCGCTCCCAAATAGATTTGTGAGCATTGGTGGTATCAGGCTCGGTTTCCTGGCATCATCATAAATAACAGATGCCTGGGGGAATGCATTGAATACTTTTTCGGTACTTTATAACATATGGGTCAGCGCGGATATGTACGTTAGAACGAAAAGTACTGAAATACTGAGATGAGGGTTTTGCTGCATATATTTTAGCTGCATAATGTAAAGACGTAGAGAAAATATACTGCGACCTTGTGATAATTAATGCTGACATCAAATATGAGCTCCCACACAGTACATGTGGTGGAACTGGCCCGTGGACTATAGGGATACATTGAACCAAGGAATGCTGGTTTGATGAATACCAGTAATTATAAGGTGTTTAGCTCTTGAATTTTTGGTGTTTCGACACCACTCTAGCAGTCTGCTTTAGCTAATATTCAAAGCAATTGTACCCTACTTATTTTTATGGGGGGTGAACATTCTTTAGCCTCTAACCACTGTTCCAAAGTTATCAGCTCGATCAGAAAGCGCCTGCATGTGTTTCTAATATCCAATATGTTGTCACAGATTCAATATCGAAAGAACGTTATCTTATCTGATTGCGCCCGTGAAGCGAATAGTGGCGTACATTCTACATCAAATTTGAGGACCCGCGATTGCGCTGCAATGTACGAGCATTCCAATCGGATGAACCGATGCCTTCATCCCTAGATCAAATTCAGAGGAAGCACTACTTTGCGCGCAGCCATCGTTGTGCTTTGAGTGTTATTTTCTTCTCAAGCGCAAGCTTAACTTATAATGAGTTATATTCGTGACTCACTCTTTTGGAATTGCCTTGTTCTTCACATCACTACAATTTGACAGTATCGACCAGCTACATCTTCACTGAGTGAATAGTAGGGAATGGACTAGGACTTTTGTTGCTTATGGTTTTACACATTTACCACAACAATTTATTTTTCATAACTTACTTTTTATTTTAAGAGACTGTAAAGGACAGTCACCTTTCATTAACAGGACGTCTTAATAATACAGAATATTCATAAGCGTTTTAGTGGGCTTTCACCTCACAGTAAGGAATTTCAAAAAAGATATCCTTATGATAATTAAAAGCCTATACGCTTGACGTTTCATCTGAGCCCTTGCAAGCTGATACCGACTCGAAGGTGGCTTGTATCGTGGGACCTTGACATATGTCCAACCGTCAAACAAAGGGTTATTCCGAATGTATCATTTCAGGAAGGCATGTTACCCTCCTGCCTTTCACTCCCGTTCGCAAACACGCATACGACTAAAGTGCTGCGTGAAGAGCGTCGTTAGTCCAAATCCACGAGTTACCCTAACTCACCTTGCCTACATCGCTGTCATTCAGGCTTAGATGAGAAATGTATGTTTTAAATCGACGCTTCGTGAATCCAAAACGAGCAGTCCGCAACCAGTCCAGCTAAGTTTCCTTTATTTCGTACACCGTCCTAGCAGCTAATAGTAGCTAACGGAACAGAGCGCTGAGTGGGGAAATGGCAGAGAAGGTGTTCCACAGTGTCTCGACACCCACCAAAAATTGCATGCCGCGCTGCTTGCCATTCCTAGAAAATTTTATATGCGACGCCTAGTCATTTGCAACAGAGCATTATTGTTTTGCGATGGCAGAGTCCAGGATAGACAGGGTAATTGTGGACATGAAGCCACGCTATTTTCTGATGCATTTCGGAATGACTGAATGAATGACTTCATTTATTGAGAAAAATGAGAAGCAATCATCGGTGGAAGCACGTCTCAGCACATCGCGAAAGGAGCGGGGGAGAAAGAGAAAAAAAAAAGCTGGAGTCTGGGTGGCAGTGAAGCCCCAGTTTCGGGTCAAGAGGACATAGGCGACAATTTGTGAAACCGGTTGAATTCCAGTGTAGATGTGTGATGTGGCGAGAAAGTGATTGGAGTCACTGCTCAGCATCCGTCCATTGCTGTGGTATGAGCACCCACCGTTCTTGCTAATAAACGTTTCCTGAAAACCAATTTTGGTAATAACTTATTCATCGGCTGTAAGTTGCCAAGTATTCTTTAGTGGCAGGGTCTGTGGATTACAACTGCGCTGTCGTGACAAGTTACCACTAAACCGTGACGGTTGCGGTTACGGTAGCCATTAACTTGTGACTTGTTATGGCGGGAATGCTATAAAGATGGGTTAACTGCACAAGTTAGAGAAGAGACATTTTAGAACAGTGTTTCTCGCCCTAAATACGCTCAACGCAAGCACCACTGCAGCATGTTATGGCGCGCATGCCTTCAAGACAGACACGCGAACGTAAACATAAGAACGCGTTAGAAGACAGGGTGCCGTCTTGGGTCTCGCGCCAAACATATTCAAGCTAACAATATATTAGCAACCATGCTGTCGTTTTTATGCAAGCAGGTTATATACATAAACTTCTCGAGTACCAGTCCCGGCCGCCGCCGACGGGAGCGCGTGAAGCAGCTGGCGTCCATATTGCTAGAGAAATTGCTAGGGAATATATTGCTAAAATATTGCTAGCATCACAATGGAGGGTGTAATCGAGCGAAAATCGGAAGCATTTCTGTAGAGAGTGCCTGAGTACTCTGTGTAGATTATCTACGACATCAAAACAAGAATACAACATTAAGAGATGATATAATTCGAAAACGAGTTCACTTATTAATACAATGTAGTGAAAAGGAAGTACTTCCGCAGTATGCCTGTGGAGGGCTCAAATAATAAACACTGCAAAAAAAAAAAAAACAGTCATGTAGGTCTGCTGCAAACTGGACAGACCATTCGCATCTTGGCAACAACATAAGGTTGCTCCTGAAGGCAGAAAGTCTGGTGAGCAGTGGGTCGGCCAATTTGCTCTCGCAGCTTAGACATGCCGCAAAGGACGCATTGACGCCACGACGACACGCCACTGTACTCCAATAAAGACAACACTTTAAAAAATTGAGGCTTTCTTTGCTTCTTCCTTCAACTTTTCCACTGGTGCTGTTGTCTTGCACGCCGTGTCGTCAGGGGCTCAGAGCATGCATATACATGGAAGGAGCATGGAAAAGCGGAAAGGTGGCGCAAGAAACTCATTTGCAACTTGCCATCGCGTCACATGTGCATAGTGCCCTCTGGTGCTCCCTGCGCGTCGTCACATTATCCTCTTTACAGTTGTAATCATCCGTGAACCTCCGCAAAAAGCATTGTAGAAACTGCAGAGCTTACCCTTATCCTAAAGTGCAAGTCCTGAAGAGAGGTAGACAGAATGGTAGAGAGGGGGCGTGGAAAAGAGGTGGAGAATGGATAGAACCAGGGTATTCGCGAAACGAGTGAACAATAACCTTACTCTTCTTTGCTCCCATTTCTCGTACGGGGGGGGGGGGGGGGGGAGTACGGGACAGGGAAAGGACGACGTGAGAAGATAACGAAACTCTAATACTAGAGACACGACCACGGTTGAGGGCAAAATGAACGCACAATACTGTACGTTTGTGCTCTTTCTAAAAAATAAGCACCATGCAAATTTGTCAAGTGGACAACTGACGCAGGGCGTGCAGACGCAAAGGTGCAATAAATTACCGTAAGTCAAAGGTGACATTACTGAAGTGGTCGTACGTCAAATGAACACTTCTGTGCCCGCCGCGGTAGCTTCACAGCTATGGCATTGCTTGAGGTGCGATCCCCGCCACGGGGAGCCGAATTTCTACGGGTACGAAATACAAGTTGAGGACGACGCAACGAGCTAAGGAAAGAAAAATGATGGGATAAGGGATAAGAAAAGAGCAGATTGTGCGAGCGAACAAACACGAGTTAATGACAATACTAGTTGAAATCAAGAAAAAAAATGGGCATGGGCAGGACATGTAATGAGGAGGGAAGATAACCGATGGTCATTAAGGGTTACGGACTGGATTCCAAGGAAAGGGAAGCGTAGCAAGGGGCGGCAGAAAGTTAGGTAGGCGGATGAGATTAAGAAGTTTGACGGTACAACACGGCCACAATTAGTACATGACCGGCGTAGTTGGAGAAGTACGGGAGAGGTCTTTGCCCTGCAGTGGGCGTAACCAGGCTGATGATAATGATGATATGGGCACTCCAGGCACGCGTTTGCCGTTGCCGTCGCTGTCATCGTGATGTTCCGTTTGAAGTGCGAAGGCACCGTCGCTGCTCGCGGAATGCCGTAGTTGCGAGTAAAAGCGCGCGATGCGAACCGATGCGCGCCGTCTTCAGTCGCGGGAAGGGCCCCGGGGGGAGCTGAGGGAGGGTGGCGACCTTGTAATCCCGCCGCAACTACGCACTGCGCGGCCGCGGCCGCGGTGGCATGACGGCGATTAGAGTTGGGGGATTGAGTCTAGGTGTGAAGTCGGCTCATACGTTTGTGCGTCCTGCGATCTCGCCACCCAATCTGCGCTGTAGCGATACACAGCACGAAGGTCACTTCGCTGGCTGATCCTGCGGCGCTTTCTCACGCCAGTGCTTTGACAGCGAGCGTCCGTGGTCATCGAGCGAAATGTGTTCATGTTTGCCTGTGCGCGCTGACAATATGCTTGCTGATTTAATTAGAAAACAAATGGATGCAAGCTTATACGGCTGATAAACCAACTATCTTTACTAATACTTCACTATGTTACTTCATCTACGCATTTGCTATCGCCATCGATGATGCGTCTTTTCGGCAAAACTGCCACTTTTTATTACATTGGTTAACGCACGCCTGTTGTTATTCATGACGCTCCACAGCTTCTTTATTATGCATCGGCTTATACAGAAAATGTATAAATTGAAATCAGGGTTATGAATGTCAGACCCCGGGCTAATGTCGGAATTGAACGTTTGGGTTTCATTCGCCGCCAGGGGGCCGTGGAGTACTGACGTGCCTCACATGGGCTCCTGCGTCCTGCGCTCATCTCTACAGAAAGGCCGCTCACCCCTTTCATTTTGCACCGTTAGAATCGGCAAGATTCAAGGAACCAGCGGATACCACCTACATTCAATGTGAGTGCGTTTTGGTCAAGATTTCGAGCTTCATCTTCACCGACCGCCCCGCGCCTTGCTACGCCTAACGCCCCTCGAGACGACGGCGGTCCGCCGGGGAGAACACCTGTCGCACGTGCAGCAGGCACACGGCGCGTGGAAGGAGTCCGACAGCGCTCGATGCCGCACGAGCAACAAGCGTTGCACGTGCACTGTGAGCTGAAGCCAACGCATCCAACACCCGAGGGTCGTTTCGCGGAAGATATGATAGGCTGCGTGTCGCTCTGAAGTCTCGGGCCAAGATGGTTTTCGCTTCGCCCGGAGAGCGCCCGCCACGCGTTCGCCACCGTCGCCATGCCAGTTTGAGCCTGGTGACACTCGGCCCTGCATCCCTCGACGAACTCCGGGCAAGGGAGGACCTGGAACTTCGTGCAACTCGTATGCTGGGCCAGTGGCTCAGTCAACGGGCCGCCACGCTCGATCTCCCTGTGGATCCCCCCCTGCCTACTACCGCTTCGAAGCCTCTCCAGGACGGGCACCCAGTACAAGAGCCCCATGCTTCGGTCCCGCTCCCCCCCTCCGACGACGAGGACATGGATATGTCCAGCTCCCGGAAACGCGCCCGCGAGACGGAGAGCGAGGACGAGGAGCCAACCGGGCGACGTAAGCAGCCGTCGAGCTTTCCCCCCAGCCCGGAGCAGCACACGGCAGCCAGCTGCCACGTGCACCACGGCAGCGCCATTTCCCCACAATCGGGCGAAACAGCCGCCACCTCCTCTCCGCCTGCCGCCCAAGACGGAGGCCCTCCAGGAAGGGCGAGCACCGCCTCTCGACATCCCGCCGAGTCTACAGCCGCCGCCTCCGCGGCCCCTCAGAGCAAGGGCGCGCCCGGAACCATCCTCAACGCGCCGTCTGCTCCTGATGGCGGCGCGTCCACTGCAGCGTCTGCTAGCGAACCAGCTACAAACGAAAGCGCTGCCGACGAGATGAACCTGACGGACGCAACACCCACTGTTTCGTCACATCAGGGCCCTGATCACCCCCCGGCGCGGTTCCTGAAGGACCCACCATGCCAGCCTGCTTCGCGGCCGAAGCCAAAGGGGCAGAAGAAGAAGCAGAAGAAGAGGAAGGAGCCTGCCCATGTTTCCCGTTCGTCTCCCGGGGCAACGGACGACTCGCGGCGCCCACCCGCTACCCTGGTCACCCCCAGTGTGCCTACAGCCGCAGTACAGAGAGTGACACCATCCGCCCGCGAGTCCACCACGTACGACTTCACGCTGGTGCAATCAAAGAGGGACCGGCGCCGTGCACGAGCCCTGGAGACTGCTGCACTCCCGGTTTGCCCCGCGGTCGTCGGTACGGTGCTCTTCCGTCCCTCGGCACCCGGCGGAACCTTCCGAGGAGCACCGCGCCTCTCACTCGCTGCAACCCTCTCTTCGCGGCCCGGTGTTGCAGTGGTTCGCGTTAACCATAAGCGCAACATCGTGGCCGCCGATACTACCACCCGGGAGTGCCTGGAGGAGCTGCTGGCAGTCACTGAGCTGCACGGAATTCCAGTGACTGCCCGACTGCCAGCCGAGCGCGGCAAGAGCACCGGCTTCCTGCACGGGGTGGTCGGGTTACCCGCGGACACAGACCTGCTGGGAGCCATCGAGTCGAGCGTTCCCGTGCTGTCGGCAACGAGGGAGGAGAGCACCATCACCATCCGATTCGCGGGACCGGTCCCCCCTGAACACGTGCGCCTTTTCAAGCTCGGGTTCAGGGTGAGACCTGCCAGGCCCCGTCCAGTGCAATGTCGGCAGTGCGGCCGCTTCGGGCACGTGCTGGAGTCCTGCAGATGGCCGACCGACTGCATCTCCTGCGGCAAAAGCCACGCGGAGGGCGCCTCCTGCGAGAAAGTCCGCTGCAGGAACTGCGGGGGCCCCCATAGGGCCGACACTCCCGCCTGCCCCAAATGGCAGGAAGAACGGGAGGTGGCCACCATCATGGCTTCCTCCACCTCGGCATTGTCGAGGCGTGCTGTCAGGGCAGCAGTCCGGGAGGAGAAGCAGCCACAGCAGTCCTCATCTTCGGCGCGGTCCTATGCGAGCGTGCTGAAGGGCCCCAGTCCTGCACCTAGGCATCCGGTACCAGCCCCTCGTGCCTCTCAATGCCAGCAGACACAGGATACTGCTGCTCCACCCGCCCAAACTACTATGGATCAGCTGGTAGAAAACCTGCTGCTCACCATGCAAGCAGTCAGCACCTTGCTGCCAGCTGACCATCCGCTCCGGGCCATCTGCCTGCAGGCAGTGGCATATCAACAGCAACACAATCACCATGGCTAGTCGCACAGCAAAGCGTCGGCCGCGCATCCTGCAGTGGAACGTGCGCTCGCTGCGCCGACGACACGCCGAACTTTCCGAACACCTACTTCAGCACGAGTACGACGTGCTCGCGTTGCAAGAGACATACACGCGCGACGGGGAGTGCAACTTTCCGGGATTTGTGGGATACCATAGTGCGACCACCTGCGAGTTACGGACTTGCGCCAACGTGCCGTGCTGTGATCCGCTCCATCCACCCGGTCGCTCCCGCGCGTCTATTTACGTCCGTGCGCGTCTTGCCCAAGCCGTCGTTCGTGTGGCCGACATTGTACCCACCTCCATAGAGTGTGTGGCTGTGACTGTGCGCGTTGGGGGGGCCGACACTTGTGTCGCCAGCGTGTACGTGCAACCCGTACGACGGTGGGATACGACCTTCATCGAGAGCCTCACCGCGCGCATCGGTGGTGACTGTGTCGTGTGCGGTGACTTCAACTCCCACCACACGGCGTGGGGCAGCGCCCACAGTGAGCCGAACGGCAGGGACCTGCTGAGTTCCATCCATGCTTCGGGTCTGCTAATCATCAACACCGGAAGTCCCACTTTTGTGCGTCGGAGGGTACACGGGAGTGCGATAGACTTGTCGCTCGCGAGTGAGCGATGCCACTACGAGTGGGTTCGCAGCCCTGACACGCAGGGGTCGGATCACTATCCGATCTCTCTCGACCCGCTCGGCCTGAACCGCACGCGGACATGTACGTACCGCGTCACGGACTGGTCCCATTTTCGGTCCCTCTGTGCCATACCCCCTCCGGCGAATACAAACTTTTTTACGCATCTTACGAGGTGTTTGGATGCCGCTACAAAATCGTGCGCGGTGCCTGCTGGAACGCCGGTCCCCGATATCAAGCTTCTCAATCTGCGCGCTGTCCGTCGTCGCGCCGAACGCCGTGCCATCAAGAGCGACAAGGTGGAGCATTGGACTTTATACAACCGCCTGGACGCTGCGTGTCGCCGTCACGCCAGGCAGCGCCGCAATCAGAGCTGGCGAAGTCTCTGCGTGTCATTGGAGGATACTCGCGACAAGTCGCGCCCTTGGCGCATTCTCGCTTCCCTCCTCCGTACCAAAGTCCCTCGCCATCCTGCACTCTCCATCGCGGTGGCTACGGGCTTGAGCACAGAGCAACTGGCCGAACTCTTCGCCGATGCCTTCGCTCCACCGCCACCGTCTATGCGCCCCGTCAGTGCACCCTGCGAACTACCGCCGCACAACAAGGCTGAACTCCTCGCTCCCCTGCGCTACTTTCCTACGAGGGCAATCTTGGAGCACGTAGAGGTGCTTTGCTCGGCCGAGTTTACCCTCAGTGAGTTGCGCATTGTTTTGAACACGCGTAAACGACGCTCAGCGCCTGGTGCCGACGGACTAACTCATCAGGTCCTCAGGAACGTCGATGCAGCGCAGCTCCCTTCCCTACTCGAGGCCTTCAATGGCGTCTGGCGCAGTGGCATTATTCCTGCTGACTGGAAAGAGGCGATCGTCGTCCCTATTCTCAAGCGCGGCAAAGCTGCCACGAGCGTCAGCTCCTATCGCCCAGTGTCGCTTACTTCGGTAGCCGGCAAAACTCTGGAGGCCATGGCTTTGCGCCGCCTTGAGTGGATTGCCTCCGCCCTCGACGCTTTCGCCCCTGAACAGAGTGGTTTCCGGCGACTGCGCTCAGCAGCTGACTCGCTCGCGGACGTCGTGGCTACGCTAGAGCACGCAGCAAGTCGCCAAGAAGCTGGATATCTCGTGCTGCTCGATGTGCAACGCGCATTTGATGGTCTCCCTCACGCCACCATCATTCAAGCCCTCCGTGAGCTACGTGTCACCGGCCGCCTCTTTGACTACATCGCGGCCTTTCTCAGTGACCGCACGCTCAGAGTGCGAGTTGGCGACACGCTCAGTGCCCCTCGCAGCGTGACCTCCGGGGTTCCCCAGGGCAGCGTGATCAGCCCATTTCTTTTTAACTTGGCTCTGGCAAGACTACCTGACTACATCCCCAAGATGACAGCCGACGAAGTCCGCGTGGCGATCTACGCCGATGACATTGCACTGTTCGCGTGCGGGCCCACGGCCCTCGGCTTCCAAATGCGAGAATCCCTGCAGTCGGCGATCAACGCCGTCGATGAATATCTCGCCAGCATAGGGCTCCAGCTCTCGGCGTCAAAAACTGAGGCGTTCTTAGTACACCCCCGTGCTCGTGCGCGCTTCGAACTGCCTTGTCTCACGCTGCGCGGAAGTCCCCTCCCGTGGCAGAGAAAAGTGCGCTATCTCGGACTTGACATCGACTGCCGGGTCAACTTTAACGCCGCCGTCTCCCAGCTCTGCAAGAATTCTAAGAAGGTGGCTGGCGCCGCACGCTCCCTGCTCGCCCGTGGTCGCGGTTGTACACCGCAACTTGCGCTTCGAGTTTACAACTCCGTCGCAACAACGCGAGCACTCTATGCGCTTCCCCTCACGAACGCCAGAGCCACCAACTGGAACGCCATCGACATGGAGCACCGCACCGTAATTCGTCAACTTTACGGGCTTCCTCGCAACTCGCAAGTTGGAGCAACTCTCGCCGAAGCGGGAGACTGGCCGCCCTCACTTCGCGCACGGAAGCAAGCGATGAACCACATCGAGCGCCTTCAACGTTCGCCACAGGGACAACGCCTCGTTTGTCGCCTCCACACCCTCCAGGGTCCGCGCATGGGCCAGCGTGCCACCGAGTTCAGCGCACTCGTCGCGTCGACGCCGCAATTCCTACCTCTGCCGGTATCGCCGCACGCCTCCGCGCTACTCGATGTAAACACCACGGTGCCAGGCGTCAAGTCCAAGCGTCGAACAGCTGTTTGTGCTATGCAGCAGGAAACGGCCGCACTGCTACACGAGCGCCTAGGGGGCCGGCTGCTCGTTTACACCGACGGCTCCGTGGCGAGTGATGGTTCTGGTGCTGCAGCGTGCACGGCGCCGGATATTTGCGCTACACGGCAGTGCCGCCTTCGTGTTGTGTGGTCGTCGACGGTGGCCGAGCTTGCGGCGATAGACCTAGCCGCTGATCTCCTGCTTCAACAGCGCAGTGTTGTTTCTGCCGCGATCCTTTCGGACTCGCGCGCGGCACTGTGTATGCTGGCGAAGGATTACCTTGGACCTCCGTTGGTGCAGCGCGTCGGCTCAAAGCTCCGCCATCTCGTCAGCCAGGGCTGCGATTTGGCGTTGCAATGGGTTCCAGCGCACATCGGCCTGCTAGGGAACGAAGCCGCGGACGCTCTCGCAAAGCAGGCTCACTCCCTGCGCTTCCCCCTCGCTACCTCGGTCAGCGGCTTCGACGTGGCCAAAGCAACCATTCTGCGAACGCTCCGTGCGCAGCATCCGGACCAGCGCGTCGCCGCGGGTGCGTCACTTCGACTCCTCCCCCGCGTGGGCTTCTCCCAGGTGGACCGCTCTTTCCTGCTTCGCCTGCGCGTCGGCTGCTACAGGACGGCTGCTAGAACGCACAGGCTGCAGGGAATTGGCGACCCCGCGTGCAGCAACTGCGCCGATTTGGAGACGCTCGACCACTTGCTACTTCGCTGCCCTGCCTTCGATGTGGAGCGCACGGACTTGTCTACAGTCTATCGGCGACTGGGACTGACTTACGATACGGCGACCGCGCTGCTATTCCCTGCAGCCCACTCGTCCATCGTGAAGCACGCTCTTTCGGCACTGCTAGACTACTGTAATGCGACGCACTTGAGAGCGCGGCTCTGAGCCCCGCACTCAGACTTTTTTTTTCCCCTTGCCACGTTCGACCTGTCTTTCTCTCCTTCATCTTTTTCTTCCGATTCCCCCTTCCCCGTGCAGTGCTGTTGAGGTGTCCTCCTGTGAGAGACAGTTACGGCGCTGCACTCATCTCTTCCGTTTCCTTTCCTAAAATCACTTCACACACACACGTTTGGGTTTTGCATGTGCGCCTGCATGTCATTGAATTATATATATATATATATATATATATATATATATATATATATTTCCGAACGATTGAAAAAGGTGGAATAGGTGCTCTTAGAATGGCCTATCGACAACTTGAAGTCGGAAGGAAATTCTACTTCGAGACTGCGGTCTATACAAGAAGTTCTTTGATGAATAATGTGAACTGTTCTACAGTTTGTGTAAATTTCGGTGGGCTTTAAAGACTTGGTCAGTAAACCTTTGTTTTAGTAAATGTAAGGTAATGTTCGCAAGTAAGATTCAATTCAGCACTTCCTAAGACGACAAGCTAAAAGCGATACAGTCTATTGGCGACTGTTCCTCAACTGTACCGCGTGAACAACAGATACCCACCGCTAGCTGAGCCTTGCTTTACAATAGAACATTTTGCGGTGCTTTACAACCATTCCAACAAATGAAAAATGCTCAAATGACAAATTCCACCCCGGTGATTGCTTTTATTCCGCCTTGCCTTGCGTGCACCAAGGGCGTGTACAGGGCGTAGACTCCCGATTTAGTCCAGCTGAAACCCTGGGCAAGTTCTCTGCAACAGGCGTCATTGCTACTACGGCTGCAATCGATTCGTCAATAAAGAAAGGATTGCGATGGAGTCAGTGATTGGAATGTTTACGGGAGCATCATGTCCGTCAGAAATAAAGGTGTAGCCTCTTGTGTTCCGTGTAGAAACACTCGCGTCACGTCCCATCTAATGTCAGAATTCTTGGAATTCGAGCACAGCGCAGGAAGATGTAAGTTGAACTTGCGTTGCTGAACCTGTGGAGATGACCATCCTTCAAATGAATGTTCTGCAGAATCTTAAATGTGCTACCTCTGTGGGGGACACAGACAGCAGACTATTCGAACTGCTCGGCTCGCGCTCAAGAAATACGAATTCTTGAAATAATGGATTGCCGTCACTCCTGACGAAGAGATGCAACTGCAGTTATTAAAGACAAGGCCTGCAGATACTCAGGTGTTACAGCGCGCAACACTCCAAGCATTTATCTTTATCTCTCCTACGCAATTGACTCTGCTGTGCAAAAAGCTATGGCTGAACCTGTGGATAAATTGATATCCAGCGTATCTCACTCCTTAGCGCATATCTTTTCCAGTCAGATGGCGTAAATAATACAGTCCACTAATACGCCGATGCAGTCCATAGTACCTAATGCCACACTTCGAATGCCTAGCAACGAGGTAGAGTCGCCTTCTGCATTTCTGGAACATTCGAGATACACTACTCCGCTAGTCCAACCAGTCAAGGATAAGCCCACATATTCACACACCGTTTGTGTGACAGATATGGAATTTGACACTCAAGCTCCCAAACACATGGGCTCCCGAAGTTTTGCAATTATGATACCAAAATAAAAAAGCGACAATCTCCTATGAATAAAGAATGCATTCTAAAGGTAGCAGTTGCCACTGCTGTGTGAATAACACCATTGGACAGTTGAAGGTACTGCAGTAGAACTGTCGCTTTATATTCTCAGCTTTAACAGATTTTTCTTGCCTATCTTTTCAACTCAATCGAGATGTCATGCTTCTTCAAGAAAATTTGCTTTCACCAAAGAAAAATTTTCATTTTCGAGGTTTTTGTTTTTTCCGATGAGATCGACAATCACGAAATGGATGATTGCTGATACTTGTTTCCAGTAAAATTTGTCACAAAGCAAAAATTAATTTTCATATCATGGATTAAGACTGAAATTTTGGCAATAGTATTATGCCTGCTAGGGTATCATCCATTTTTAATTATAAATGCAAGCAAGCCTATCTGCAAGCTGTCCTTATAGAATATGAACTTAATTTCCAGCGAACTGCTGCCACGCGCTGAAGATGACGTAGACTTCCTTTGTTTCTTCACAGTTCAATATTATTCCTTGTAAAGAAATCTTTTTTGTGAAGTATTACCTGCTTTGTTCGAGTGACGTTGCGGTAGCCTCGTAGCTGGGCAGGTATTTCCTGTCTCGCCGCACTTCGGGCAGCTGTAATAAAAATTGGAACTAAATCTCCCCACCGACCTACTGTCATATAGTGCGTAGCATTTTTTGTAATCTTTATTTATAAATGCTATACTGTACGCTTGAAACGAAGATTGCCACAGTTTAAGCGACCAGCAATTCCAAGAATACCACGCACAATATGACGTCTCCCCTCTTTCGTGAAACGTTCATGTTGCGCAGTTGTTCTTGTCGAATAATTGGCCCGCTGACGCACTTGCTATCGTTCCAGCACGTCCTCTTCAGAAGCTTGTCTGTATTGTTGCAGAACCAATTGTCTCGCTGGTTGCATTTTCCGCGGCTACCTTGCCCACGCAGTTTTAGCAGTAGTAGTAGAAAACTCTATTTGTTCTTTCGTTATGAGGCCCCAGAATGTGGAGCCCTCATAGCATGGCCCCATTTGCTGCTGCTATCTGGATGGCCCGGTCAATCAAGTATCGCTGGTCGTAAAAGGCTGTGCTGGAAAGCGCGGCTTCTGACTGGGACGGGGAGGCGTTGGGTATTCTAGGGAGGCAGGTTAGTTTGGAGCCTTCTCCCATGCGAGATCTCGCCTTCGTTTGAACTGAGAATCTGAAAGGGCTACGTGTCGTCCGCTGATGTCGAGTGCACCGGTAATAAAAATTGGGGCACAAATTGCCCCAATTTGCAGTGGCAGTGCGCTACGCCCACTGGCGCACTGCCATATAGGGCGTAGCGCTTCACGTATTCTTTACTGGTGTATCTTCCTACTGCATTCTTGAAACGTAGACGTCCGTATTTTAAGAGAAACTAATACACGCGCTTATTCTACATTCCTTTTAGTACACATAACGTTCATGTACTACACATTACACTTATCCTGGAGGTTTCACCTTACACGAGGCATGATGCAAATGCACAAATCCATAGCAAATATACACACAAGAAACTACGTCACAGGCCATGGCAGCGCCATTTGTAACGTAGCCAAACGGATGCACGGTGTAGGAAGGATGCACGGTGCTCCGACGCCGCGCCACCGTAAGACATTGAATCAATTTTCAGAGATGCCAGAGAACGGCACTTCTTATAGTGATCTGCCGCTTTGCTGGTTTCGTTCGAGTCCCCAGCGAGAACGGCGTAGGGAAAAGCCAGCAGCATAAATCCTACCGCTTGCCGTAATCAAGAATTGACGCAATCAAATGGTTTCTAGATGAACCGCCCACGCTCATCGGAGCAGCTGTCCTTCTCCCACTGTGACCGTTATCCGACAGTATCCTCTCCCTTATTTTGTAAACAGGCCTTGTGATTGGCTTGCGACAAGCGTTGACTTTTTTCCGCAGATGAAAATTGCTATTGGGCCGACTACTCCGACGACAACCTTTTTCTATATTTATATTTCTGTATTTATATCGAAGGACATTGTCGCGCGATATAAATTTCCGATTGCCGATGTAATGCGGAAAATAAATTTTCGGGTGTGAATGGCTCATTACAGATTTGCGGAAATAACATCTCCTTTTCCTCTACTCAACATGCACTTAACAAACTCCGATTATTCTCAACCAGCTATATAGGGCAGGAAGCATTATCATGTCTATTGGCATGCCTTCATGTTATTGTTTATGGATTGGCACCTTCCCTCGTTAAGACGCCAGCTGCGCTGGCAGTATAGATAGATAGGTAAATGAGAAACGAAAGGCAGGGAGGTTAACTGAAAGAAAGACATCCAGTTTGCTACCCTGCGTAGGGAAAGGAGTACGTGGAGACAAAAACACACACACACGGAAAGAGAGGGAGATTGCAGAAAAAAAGAAGAAAAAAGAAACACACGCACATGAAGGAACGCTGGAGACTCACATCCGCTCAAGCCGGTCGCTTGACCGGTGTAACCTCAGCAGCGGTTTCATCTTCCGTTGTGAAGACCGCATCAGTCGGCACTCTAAGATCGTGTGCTGAGAAAGCGGCCGGTTGTTGAGGCATGCCAACACCTTCACGAGCGACCATCTCTGGGAGTTGTAGCGGGGACAGTACACGATATCTCCGATCGTTTCCTCACTTCCGTAACTATTACGAGCAACACTGTCAACCATTCTGAGGCAGCAAGCAAATGTGCTGGTAAAAGTAACTTCAAGCCAATGTCACAGAGAACATTTGCCTCAATTCGGGAAAATCCAGATGGAGTGTTTAGTCGGTGGGATGGGTCCAGGCGGTGCAGTCGAGTATACCGGACACTTGGCGTCTTCAACATGTATCGTGTGGCATCACGCGCGAGTATGCGAAGCTTTGTTGCTGCATCGGTTCTTAATAGCGGAATGGGTTCCTTCTCAGCATTTGCGTGAGCCCCCCTAGCAGCTTCATCGGCAGGTTAGTTGTTGATGATGCGGTTGCCTGGGAGCCAATGAAAAGTGATCTCATGTCCTTTTTCTGCAAGTTGATGACATAACTGCCTTATTTCCAGTTCCAGGTGGCCTTGTGGTCCATGACGCTGAGCGGATAGCAGACCATGCAGGGTTGCCTTCGAATAGGTAAATATGCTTCACCTTCGTGGTAGACATTCATGAATCACGCGAAGTGCGCTGGGATGTGCAGCAAGCACTGCAGCAGACGAGGTTGTCCGATGAGAAGTTTTAAACTGAATTGTCACGGCTTTTTCGGGGAAGTTCACAACTCTTGTAGATCCGTTAACCGTTGTGGAGTCGTCAGTTTAAATGTGAAGATGGTCCTCGTATGTCTTGTGCAACATGAGTAGAGATAGCTGCTTGAGAGCTGGCGACGAGAGTTCTGCTTTAGTTAGAATTCCTGGTACCGAGATTTCAAATTGTGGGTGAGCCAGACACCAAGGAGGTAATAGCAGCCTATCGGTAGGTGCATAACTTTCAGGAACGGAGTCACGGTACACCGATATCTCCAGGCGGAAGGAGTCTCTTCGCCGGTCTTTCGGCAGTGCGGCGAGGTGGTGGAAAGGGGCGCGTGCAATGATCTTGATACGTGCTCTGAGCACTTCCAATGTGGTATGAGTTGTGACTGGGCAACCGAGCTATTGCGATTGTTTCTGACGTCGATGTGCAGCGCCGCAATTAAAGACAGACTCTCAGTGCCTGCACTTGGGCACTCTCGATTGTGTTGATGTTGCTTCTGCAGATATTGCTCGCTAATGCTAAGATATACCTCAGATACCCGAAACGTAGAGTCCTGTACATCGCACGTACTGGTGTACCCTACATTTTTCCTTGCAAGAACTGTGAAAACGTGTGAAATGACCGTTAGGCGTTTCTTCGGGAAGGCCACATGGGGGTCTAGAGCTGAGGTCGCGATCGATGATCACACCTAAGAATCTATCTGTGCGTACTTGTGTAACAGAGGCTTTGCCCAATAATAGATGTGGCATAGGACCAGTGGCGTAGCAACAGGGGGGGCCGGGGGGCCGTGGGCCCCGGGTGCAAGGGGCCAGTGGGGTGGGGGGGGGGTGGCATATACGTCTGAAGACACCCTTTCCGCAGGCTACACCCGGGGGGGGGGTGACAGAAGACCTATGGGCCCCGGGTGCCAGACGACCTAGCTACGCCACTGCATAGGACATCATTACCTTCCCGGTGAACGCGACCAGCGCATTTCCCAGATGAAATCTGGAGGCCTTGTATAGGGGTGGGTTTATTGCCTAGCGGGGAAACGCCTCCAGAAGGGCATGGCACACAAGGGATCTCGCTTGTAGAACTGTCAATTCAATGATATTGGAAGCTTTTAGCAAAAAAGTAGCAACCGATCAAACTCTCCGAGCAGCATGGATCGATGCTTACACCGGCCCAGTGTGTTCAGTTTTAGCGCATCCATCGGACTTGGAAACCCGCTAATGGCTCCCAGCCCTCAAACCCCCGGAAGAGGAAATGTCCTATAATTTTAGTATCTCTTCTGCTGTGCTCACATCCACGCGCTACAGAAGAGATACCACAACGACCTACCCAGCTGTTATGTGCGAGGTGCGCTATACAGTGTCGTGATAGGAAAAGAAAAAGAAGATAACGACAGAGTGCACGCATGGAGGCGAATCCCGTGCTGAATGGATGACGACGACGTCGAGGAGCGCCAAGCACGACAACGCGTAGCGCAAAAAGATGAAACAAAAGGAAAATGACCCTGTCGGGAAAGACCATGGAGTTGCCAAGGACCTATCAAGCAAGCACAAATCGGTCAGAGCGGTAGAAAAGCGAGGCACACTGTCAGAAGAGGTGGAGTTCCAGGGAGCCACGCAAGGGGGAAGATTAGCAACCGGAGCGGGAGTTGAATACAGGCTGTCGGATTCCCTACCCGAGCCTCACGGGCGCCACGTGATTGGGCCTCCTGCCAACGCGTTCCCAGGCGGCAATGCTCTACTCAAGCACGGAGTGCTACGCGAGGCCAGCGAACACAGAGCGATCATGATCAACTCAAGCCTCCGAGAGATGACGGCGTGTTTGTTTGCTCACACTACTGCCACTGAGGGTGATGACGCTGTCATTGCCATAGCCATCGTTTGCAGTAAGAACCATGATTACACAACCATTACCACAGACTCGTAGGCTGCCTGCTTGCAATTTCGTCAGAAGTCGCATCAGTTCCACTGCCCACCGCATATTCTGCCATGCTCCCTCATTTTCAACGAAAATAAGCTTGCTCTGGGCTCCTGCTCACCAGTTCTTATCGTGGCGATCAGCATGCTCACGCTTTCACCCCAGCCCAAGAAATCCGGCTGCCGCACCGAGAAGACCACAATCTCCAGGAGATGCCTATACCTACCGGTATAACGCAGTCCTCCAGCACTTTATCGTCTCTCCCGCCGGCAATTCCCCCTGTCCAAAATGGCCTCAGTAAGGATGAACCTGTTCCCTGGCGGCAGCTTCAGGCCCACACCTTTTCGCATCTAAGTATGTAACATGCGATGTATCCTAATTTGTATACGTACGAATGGCTCCTCGGTCATGAGTAGGCATCGCTGTACAACTATGCTAGGGCATACCCTAACATAGGTCAAGTATCCCCTTATCTCTAACCCAACGCCTAAGTAGTGAGATGCCGTGCTGCCCAGTTTATATTCGCGTGACCTAAAGCAACTGGCATGGCGAGCCAGGCAGGCAGCTAGGCATGTAGGGGTCCTGTACTAAGAATTTCGCCCGCTGGCGCTAGCCGCAACAGCGGAGAAGGTGACTATATGCAATATTTTCAAGCAACACGCATCTTAATGCTAAATATTTGATAATCTGTTGGCAACTCTTATGACCTTCTGCTGTCGCAGCTACTTCGGTAATCTTATTGAATTCATAGAAAAAATTGCTTTTCTTTTATTCGTTTTACACAATCGTTATTTAAAGCAGCCAGCGGTCTTCGTTTAGTGATTTACATACAAAGAGACATGAAGGCCATGTGTAATCATTTCATGATTTCGTTGAGGATTTTTAATTCATCAGAACATTTGACTGATGTCGTGCAAGTCACATTTAACACAGTAGTCCTTCACTATTGGCCCAAGTGATGTGATGTAGGCTACCAAGGCTAACAGCATCATCCAGCCCACTGAATTTCGCTCCTCTAGGGATTTAAAATTCGGTTTCAAAGAACAACTGCAAGTGCTCATAAGAATTGTTCTGGGTTCCTGGAAAAATTCTCCATGCAATCGACTTACGCATGGGTTAAGAAATAAGAAAATTTTCGGAGCCGCACAACGTCGTACCCTATGGACTTCGCCAGCCTTCTTTTAAGACTAGCACTGTAAACGTAATTGTTCTTGAAAAATTGATTAGGTACTGTATTTTATCGCGTTTACCTGCGACATATTCGGAGGCCTGTATACCGTAGCAGAGCAACATAAAGAAAAAAAATGGAGGGTATAAAACGAACAATTTTTTCTTGTTCTTTTTCTTTCATTTTTCTTCGTGCTTCATACTATTGTGTTAAATGCCACCTTCGCGTCATTTTAGTCCTACGTAAGATTGCTCCAACATCTGTGGTATTCTAGACGCATAAGTGCAGGTTGAACGCTAGAACCAGAATTTAAGAAGAACGAAACAACAATTTAGGAAACAATACCTCGTTCCCCATATGTTGATACTCGTGGATGATTTCACAGTCCGCAATGATTTTCATTGGTCCAGCTAAATACAGCTACGGTAGAGAAAAGCAGTTCAAGAGTCTGATTCAAATGTTAGTAGTTTCTGAAGACTCAGCTGTTTATATCGTGATACAGCAGTTGACATTTTGCAAGCCGACTACAGTTTTCACGCGGCGCTAATAGTATGGCGTAAATACGCTCACAATCTTTTGTAGTTGGACTGCAGGAAACCTCAGATTCACCAGGAATTCTTGCACAAACCAAAGTGCATGCATTGCAATATATAGAGGCAACTTGCATCCAGAGAGCACGACAGCAGTCCAAACTCAGTGCTGTGGAACTGCTTGCATAATAGCGTTAATTGCTTTCTCTAATTACTGGGAATATTCTTTCTAGTGCAATATATCTTTATTTATTTATTAATTTCACAATAACCCCAAAGGCCCTCTAGGGAGGGTATTACTTAAGGTAAAGGTTACATCAGTGAGGCAAACAGTGCGTAAATATAAATACAATAGAAATACAAAACTGCGACAAAATTAATTACACTGCATCAACGTATAAAAACAAAAAATTAAAAAAATAGTTATCAGTACAGCAACTCTAAATGATTTGTACACACTATGACAACGTCGCGGAGGCTTTGGTTATCGGCGCATTAAAAAAAAGATCAGTTTACAAATTAGAGAGTGAAGCGTTATATATTAGATATGCATGGTACTGCGTAGAGCGTCTGTAAATTTCGAAGGATTTGTTTCCGTGACAATGTGCGTTGGCAGATTATTCCACTCTTTCGCGTTGCGAGGTATAAATGACAGACCAAATGCGAGATAATGACACATGATGCATTTGACTTTGCAAGAATGATCCCGACGCGGAAAAAAGGCTGAGGGTTCACACATGAACACGTTATGAAGAGATACGTGATAGTAAAGCTTATGGAATAGTGTTAAACAAGATATATTATATATTAGAGATATATTATGTATCTAAAGAAGTATTTTCCTGCTGAATACTACATTTATTTATTTCCTAGATTACTTATGCTGAAGCGGTACATACATTCGATCCCACTATTTTCACATGTTCACCTTTTGCAGTAAACAGAAATACAGTCACTGATGGTATCAGAAGAAAAGAGGCTTTTAAGTAAGATTAGTGCATTCTTAGAGGAACAGAAATGTACAAAGGGGGACTAGGATGTAATTTCTTTTTCTCGGAACACGAAGGGAAATTACTGCCCACGACTGCCACTGCGGAGACGTGTAGTACATTCTGTATTCCGTTATACATCAGTGGTCGAAGCAACGCTTCTCCGTAAAGTTTCGTCTGCTCAGTGCGTTGCCTTTTTAGCCTCTGTGGCCGTCTGCGCGATCTTTCAGATGGATGAGATTTGTTACGTAATTCTGTAGAAATTACGGACAAATTACCAGCATCTTCACGTTCTAATAGTCAAGCAGCTCTGCGTGCAGTTCAAAAATAGAGCGCTTATTTCTTAAGCTCAGGCACGTTACAAGTGCACCATCACGACATTCCTACTCCCACAAATCTGAATGCGGAGAAAATGCTGACACAGAGATAGCGACACTGCTGGCTTAATTTTGATATGCTACGGGTATTTCACCCGATGGAAATGCAAAAAGTTTGAGTCTTTAAGCAATGTATTTCTACAATGTGTAGGGGGCATAAAAAATCAGGATGGAACCATTGATGTGCATTATCTGTCAGGAGTAGCTCAACAGTCTTGAGCTATCGATAGAGCTGGGGTTAAAGTTGCATTGCCTTTAAGGGTAGATCGCTATTAATTTGAAATACCCCGCGCCTCCACCCAAATGTCATGGGTATAAAAATATTTACATTGTGTATTTGCAGGGCGTATATAAACAACAGCCGAAAATCCCCAGAGGTTGTTGCTACTTGGTCGTCTTCGCCGTCCACGATCTTGTCCTCTTTTTCCACCGTAACAATTCGTTTTGTATTGTAAGATTGGCGTCTACGATTTAAGAACAAGAAAATTGCTTGTCCCTACTTTCTGTCTCGCTCGGCAAAACTTGAAACGCAGGTCAACAAAACAACCACAGTTCCAACATGTGGTGGTGTCTAAGTTTACAGGCCATGTAGGAGTATACAAGTGTGCAACCATGGGCGCAATAACGCAAATCCGTTTCGAACTTTTCTATTCCAATTCGGCAATCAGCCCTTCACGATTTGACATATACTTTCGGACCGCACCATTTCGCGTGTCTGTCGCGCGGCTTTACAAATAAAGCGACACCTCCCCTTCTGATATGACGTGTGCACTGTGATGATGCGTGAAGAGACCAAAAAGGAAAGAACAAATGTGCCTGATTACTGAATTGTTTGCCTCTACCGGTCTGCTACTGGTCAAAAGACTGCGCCTATTTCGCTTCTCTTTCCGCCGGCGTCATGAAACTGCCGAATTCACCTGGCAAAAAGACGTGTTCTGGTTAAAGATGCATTATATGCCAAAGAAAACAGAATTTTTTTGCTGAATAGCCCCGTTGCGAAAGAAATAGAAGATGGCTTCCCGCCGATTGCTCAAGCATTTGGTTCTCACACCTGCCGGAGGGCATGTACTTATTTGCGTATAATGAAGCTTTTTGTGTCGACAAACGCTGGTTAACAAAACAACCGCAGTGCAGACACGTGGTAGTGTCTGCATATACACCTCATGTAGCAGTAGACAAGGCAAAATTAATTTCTAGGGTGACTTCTTTTAGGACTCTTGGAGTTTCGGGAGTCATATGCGAAAGTATTTCAAAAAGTAAGGTTTGTTCCTATAAAACTATATATTCATTAGTAAAAGATTTTATTGGTGGGTTTAGTTTAATACAAACCTACATCGCTGTTTTACATAGTCAACGCTAACTTGTGAGCACTTTTCGTTCCCCTAAACCAGTTTGTTTACTCTGTGCATACAAGTTCACCGCCGCCTCGGAAATGAAACAGTTGACTGTGGTGTGCTTGAGTTTCTCGTTGTCTTGAAACAGTTGTCCTTCAAGCCTCTGTTTCAAATGCAAGAAGAGCAACTAGTCATTTACTGTAACGTCGGGAATGTAGGGCGTGTGATCAGAATGTTCCCAACCAAAATCTTTAATCTTTTCCTTGGTTCGGTCAGCGGTATGAGGACGCTCGATCTAATGTTGCCATGGAATATGCGATTCCAGACAGCATTTTCCTGCAGCAATGATTTCTTAACACACGTCTCAGTTTGGTGAGCGCTTCGCACTATACGCCAACTGTTACTGTGGTCCCAAGTTGCGTGAAATTAACCAAAAGAAAGCCCTTTTCGTCCGAAAAAAGGGTACCCATGATTTAGAAGATTGCTTGAATTCTTTCTGATTTGGTGAAAAGGTGTGACGCTGCTTCATTTATTCCCGTTTTGCCTTTGCAGTGGCGTACGATATCAAAGCCTATCAAACAACTCATATCCGCCTTTTCGGTAACTGGCCGAAAACGCTCGTCCCCATGACATTCTTTGTTGTTTGATGTTTGAGTTGGTCGGTAAGAAATTTCGGTACCCGCCCTGCACACGCTATGTGACATCCAAGCTTTTCAGCTACAGTCGTGTAAATTCTAGTGCAGCCAACCAGAAGAAGGTTGATCAGCCAGACCAGTAACGTGTAATTGCAATTTCTGCTCCATTTGTTGAACAGTTTCACTCTTATGGATGGTGGGCCTTCCACTTCGTGCTTCATCATGCACATTTGTGCGACCATTTTGAAGCCTCGGCATCATTTTCTGACCTTTCCTTCACTTATCATTGCCACTCCGTAAGCTATGCACAACTCCCCGGAATTAGAGGAGCTGATGATTCTTCTTTATGTAAAAATATAATTAAAGCTAGTATTTCCCTACCGGGGGGAACAACAATTTTCGCTGACATTGCCGTCTGCATTCCTAGATAAGCAGACGACTACTGGGCCAGAACAGCATCTCGATTATTTTTGCAAAATATTAGCAGATGGCACTTCACAAATAAAACATTTTTCTGACGTGTGAATATTGAAGTATTAGCAAACGGCTCTTGGTGTTTTAATAACCCTCGTATATAGGGGAGTCTTCCCGGCTAGCCTTCGTGTCATGAGAAGCGAGTTGGAGAGGCGACACCGAAGGACGACATGGAAAAGGTGACCTGTGGCGAGATCTACGAGTATTGCCAGGCATATCAGTAGGGCACGAAGGAGAAGGTGACCGTTGATAAGTAGAGCGGTTGGACGTGTGCCACTGTGCCCTGTCCGGTAGGACGATAGAACATTTCTGGATGGACGCCTGTATCTTCCTCAGGAGCATAGCCACCTTGCTCATACTGTTGACGCCTTCGAGAAAATCCGGAGACGTGCCCTCGATAGCTATAGTACTAGCAAATAGGTCGGGAAAGATGCAGAATGGAGTAGTAACGCTGTACATGGACTGGACGTGAAAACGAAGCCATTCGTGCGTACTCTCCTGGTGTACGCGGAGTGGTGGCAATGGCAGGAGACAGAGCCCCAAATTTGGCATACGTGGGTACCTGCAGCTTTCTGATGGTACCCGATGAGTGCAGGGGCCACCAGAGCACGGTAGACGCCACGTGGACGTCATCTCTAGCCTAGTGATGACACGTAAGCCGGTCTGTGAAGAAGGAACATTAATTTGCGGAGTGAAGGAAGAGCACCGCCCGCCAATATTTTCACGGTCGATGTTGTGGATGAGCGTGTGCATGTCCATAGTCGAATGCATACCAATGTCGGACGTATCGTTGCATAGTGGAAGGGACTGGACTTTCTCAATACATTGGCAAATTATTATCACATCCCTGGTGCTAGCCGGACTTTGCGTAGCAAGGGCGTTGAAAGCGACGGTGTTTGTGCCTTTAATAATGTGGCGTATTCGGTCTTTCTGAGACATACAAGAGTTTGCTTGCAAAATACTAGCACTATTTTAATGTATGAAGCGCAATATTCTATAGCGAAACTGATGCGCTCACCGAGCTTCTTCCTTGCGGCCTCAGCGCGAACACCGGGAGCACCGACAATTTGCCGAAGCTCTCGCGCGAATGTTGCCCAGTCCACAAGATTTGGCAATGGTTCCAAAACCACGTTTTCGCGGCAACTGACAGGAACACCGGGATGTTCCGCAATTTCTGTAGCCTGTCCCGCTTGTCGAAGTCGCTTACGAGGTCGTAGTTCGAGAGCCAATCCTCGACGTCATCCTTGCGTAGACCAGCGATGACTTGTGGGTCATGCTTGTGGCTGTTCATGGTCACAACCGATGGCGAAGACTGCAGTGGAGTGGCAGGATCGGATGTGCCTGGATTCGCAGGAGCGTGCATGGCCGGTGGTCCTATGCGGCGAACCGAGCGCAGCTCCAGGGAGGACGTGCGAGATGTCTTCGGGAACGAAAAGCTCCTCCAAAACTTATAAGAAACCGCTTTATTCTTGCCTAGATCGTGCTGCCACCCCGTGGATCAAACTTTATAGCTAGTGATAGTATATACGGATGAACACGTCGTAATGACGAAGAACAACAAGAATGAAATGAAGTAAATTTGGCGGCCCACAGGCATTGAAGCGTTACGCTAATGCCGCAGACAGCAAGGGGATAAGGCAAGCTGATCGTGGGACTGGACCAGCGGTGATCTCAGAGCCTTGATGAATCAGAGACTTGATATCGGAGATTTTACATCGACGACACAAGGGCTTTTTTTCCAGCCAGTTTAGGATTGAAGGAGCCTGCCAAAGGGAACTGATTGTTCGCGTAGCACCCACGTAAACTACGCTATTCAACATTTGATTGTTGGGATAGGCAGTGTGAAGGATGGGACCCAAAGTACTAATTTGCTGTAGCCACCTATTCATGATTATGAAAAAGTTAATTACCGTAACTTCACTAATTACGCCCGTGAGTGTGGAAATTGCTCTGTATCTGGAGCATTGCAATCTGTACACTCGAATAGTAAACAACGTTGCCATGATTTTTATTTTACTTATTTTAAAACTTTGGCGCAACTGAAAAAAAAAAGACCCTGTACACAGGGCGTCCCACATAATGTGAGCCAAGAATATAAAAATCAAAAGTGCGGCTGAACCGAATGCATGCTATTCGCAATACATTATAGTTACTGAGACAATTGTTTGTTTTCCCCTTAACTCGCTAATTATTTCAGCTTAATTACCCATCCTTTAATAATTGGCTGAGGACCCCAGGTATGATAAGAAAATTTATAGAGCAGCTTTACAAACCACCGATCGAGTTGTTTCCTTTACGATACGTCTCACGTAGTCCTCCTTTACAGGTAGCAAAGAGAGCCGGTGAAATAAGACAAAAGTAATTTGACGGAGCGTTTGCGCACTAGTATTGTGCTAATCTCAAGCCTGCGGTCGGTGAACAAGCTCGGCGTCATCGGGACTGGCGATGAGCATGTGGCAAGGCGTTCTTTATCTCATCGGCAGCGCTCGGTCAGGCGCATACATTTTAGCCTTCATCCAATTCCTCCGCCATCATCCGCTTCCCTTCTCTTGGAACCTATTCTGTAGCTATAATAGGCAACCAGTTTTCCGTCCTGCGGAATAAATGACCTGCCAAGTCTTAGGGGTTGCTAAAACCAGTGTGGTAGAAATATCAGAACATATTATGCTGGTCTCCGGCAGCTAGCATCCCGGAGATAGAGGTTTATATACCTATTTATGCATACATGCGTCGAGCCATTTACCAGCCCAGCAACAGCGTCCATGCCGAACCCTGGCGAGTTTAGGCGATAAAATGTTTCTTCATTAAACCCTAGAAGGCGTAAGTATTACGGATCCATATTCGACAAATATTAGGTTGAGAACTTAAGGCAAAATACGATGAAGACAATGGGCAAGCGAACATATAATACTTGGCCTTGCTAAGTTGAACGTACCTCAAAAATAGTCCTGGGTAACTGCGAGCGTAACTTTTCAAGCCTACGCTATAGGTGGTATTTTACATGTAACGCAGAGTCTAACTCCCACATAAAGCATGCATTTTCGTTACCTCGCGTAGGAGTTCCTAAGAGAAAGTGTTTCGCATGCCTTACTCGCAAAGCGACAGCGTGAACAAGTAGTAATGGTGTTTCTGACAAAAGTACGAGCAAAACTAAGCAGTTCTGATGCATTTTGAATGCGAAAGCATTAATGCCTAGTTGAACGCCGCTGAGTGGTCCATTGACTTATGAACCTTTGGCGAGCAAATGAGCGCGTTGATAGACTTGGCGCGTTTTGGTTTGGCCTTACTTAGGCACAGTTACAAGGCTGGCTAGAATTTTCACGGACAGGAACGCGCGGATAACACACGCCTCCGAGAGTGAGATAGAGGGCGACGAGGCGTCGCAGCAATCCCCGTTCCCCTCACCAAACACCTGGCGCGCTATGAAGCAGCAAGAGCCCCCTTTCGTCAGCTCTGCTCCGTCAAGGCGCACTTATGTCGTGGCGTCGTAGCCAAGGGCAATATACATGCCGTTTCGCTGCTTCCAAAGGCAGACACCGGCTTCTTCACTCAATGGGGAATTTGACGCTTTCGCATCAATATCGCGCAGCAATATGTCAACCGTAGACGACTCGAATAAGACACGTGAAAGACAGGCCACTGATACCTTTGTTGCGTTTTTCCGAATGGATTTTTTTTTATAATTGTCGCTAACTCTTTATTCATGCAATTAGAGAAATCAATTCTTTGAAATGCTCAGCGCTTAGAAAAACACACGGTGGTAAAATTACCCAAATTAAAAAAAAAAGCATTGACACTTTAACGCGAGCTCTCCTTGGCATTTATATTTGCTAAATATGAATCCTACTTATTTCAACCGGCCCTCTGTTTTTGGCTGATTGAATGATGCATCTACTGCGACAGACTATTTTATTACATTTTATACATAAAAATACACCGCGGTATTTACGCACGAAGCATTATCAGCAAATTAGTGCGCATGGGAGGGGAGGGTATGCTGTATATTCTAGAGAATCTTTCTGTGAATTATATCACATGATGACAGTGTAATTCTGAAAACATCTAGTGGCTGTGACTCATTTTCGCACTCTTCACTTTAAAGCAGTGGAAAGCACCAGCTTGGGGACCAAATCGTCCCTATCACGTCCTAATTCAACTAACATTGTCAGCTCCCCAGCGTGTAAGCACTACGTGGGGATTTATTGCGGCCAATGCGCAATGTTGGTGTAGGCGTTAAATTGACCGAGCCCACATTTATTCTTCTATGCACCTCTTACAAAACTACTCTCCAAGGCAAAGCTTCCACTGACAGTGTTATCAGTGCGGGACTGACTACTACTGGGAAAACTCACTTCACCTGAGACTTTTGCCTACTGTCGTCTTTTCCCTACTTTTGCCTACTGTCGTCTTTATTGGAGAAATTCAAAGTATTAAGATTCGATAACATCTATGACTATTGTTTGTTAGTGTCCTTGAAAACTGAATTTAACAAAGGAAATAACAATCTGACCTCCATAGCATGCTTAGAGCGCAGCACCTCGTCTCGACCTACTAGACAGAGCGATTATTGGAAGGTTCCCCGATGCCGAACAAACTATGGTCTCCAAATGCTGAAACATTCACTCCCCCACATACTAAACAATTTCAATTTTTCATTAGAGCGATTACGTCTTCTTTCGTGACAGGATATGTCCAATCTTTTTTGCTGACATGATGTATTTCTTGATGTGTTTTCTTGGTGCAAACAATGCGGCATGAGATGCTGAATTTTTACGATTTTTAATTTTTTCGTCTTCTCGAGGAGTGCAAATCTTTATGCGTTTTTCGTTTTTGTATAATTATATTCCTTATTGTACCAATTTCGCTATGTATTTATGTGCCTATTTACTTGTTTTCATGACTACGAATGCTGTCACTTTCCTGCCTTGTATTGCTGGGATGTGGGGCCAGTCAAGCTGCGTTTATGTCGCAGCTTTTTTCCCACATTCCACACCACAGATTGTATCTTTGCCTCGTGTATGAATATGTAAATATTGAAACACTGTGGTGAAATAAACTCCAATTCCAACTCCAACTCCAACTTATAGCTTATTCGAATCTCCTTTATCATATACAAAGAAGTGAACGAATAAAACTGCAAGGAAATGCAAGCACACACGCAGCCTCGCTCCTGATGAATAGGCATTTACAGACAATTAGAAGAAATGTTCATTGTAAGGCTGTATTGTTAAAATAGGTATATAAGCATGCGAATCCATTTCATAACCTCGAGGCTTCTGTGGAAGAAAATTGCGAGTATGGCTTGCGGGCGGTATCTATTTATCGTTTTCGCCATGTTTTGCCTACTGTCCACCTTGCAGTTACAAGGCCCAACATGCGCTTATGCATCTGGCTGGCAAAGGCTGGGCCAGTCTGTTATCAGACGAACTCCTCCGACTACGAGGCGAACTACAAGTACGTATTTTACCCCTCGTTGTGGTGTGGTGACTATGGCGTTGCGCTGCTAAACCCGAGGGCGCGGGATCGAATCCCGGCGACGGCGGCCACATTTCGATGAGGGCGAAATGCAGAAGCGCCCGTTTACTGTACACTGGGTGCACGTTCAAGAGCCCCAGGTGGTGCAATCTAATCCTGAATCCCCCACTACTGCGTGCCTCATGATCAAATCGCGGTTTTAGCATCTAAAACAGTAAAATTTATTTTAAGTGCGCATTTCGTCAACTTATTAACTATTCGACGATGGCGCACCGTCTAGCGTGAATATACAGTGCAGCAGTTTTACACTGTTTCAAGAAAATAGCGCACTAGATGATAGTCCGCGTTTTGTGTGCTTTAAATCTCTCAAACTTCATGTCGCTGATGTCACTTTATTAGTTCCGCAGAGTCATTCCGCGTTATCTTCCTTTACTCTAGATCATTGGTTTTTGCTAATATGTTCAAACAGCATTCTGACATTGTGGTCAGCACTACGTCACTTATCAGGTTGCCAGTTGCAATTAGGGTCACATTTTTATAATAGCTCATTTGAAAGCGTTTGTACTTGCTGAGATATGTGGCAAATGAAAAAAATATTTCAAGAAATGGGTCGATGTTTTTTTTTTTCAACATATGCCCTACAGTAAAGCTTTGTTTACTGCTGATTATTCTCTGCAAGAAGCGTTTCACAATTATTACCTGGGCGTTCTTCTCATGCACTATTTGCCCTGCTGTAAGCATTATATTTTAATCTGTACAAAGCTCCTTTTCGTATTGGAGATATGCAAGTTACTGGTCGCGTAGCGCCCCAGGCTACCAAATCGCTTACCTGTAAGACAATAGTGTGTCCTCTCTTGGAATATGCTTCCTGTGTTAGAATCGTTGCTTGAAATTTGTTTTCTTGATGTTATAATCAGTTGTAGACAAGGCTATTTGCTCTAAAAGGCAGTGATTTCCCCTCTAACGTTTCTAACCTCTCTTCTTTGAATCTACCGCCTTGAAATTACACTTACTTAATACTCAATACCGCTCTAATTTATATTACAAGGTCTTTGCAAAGCATTTCTCGAATAGAACGTATTGTCATGGTGCCGTATTACTAATTAATGCCAGAAATGACAGAATTTTACATCGCTTCATCGCTCATGCTTTTCACTGCTGGAACTTGTGGCTCCGTGATGTTAGGTTCCTGCGACTGACCGAATGATATCTAAGCTTTGTCAATCTGGACACTATTTTAAGAGCTTTTCATTCTTTCATTTATGATCCTTGCACTGCAATTGGTGCTGACAGTGGTACACTCCTTATGTACTATGAAATCATTCTTCGCTCATTAGGTCTGCCACTGTTCTTATTTTGTGTCTTTCTGTGATTTTTTTTCGTTTTTATGCAAAACATTATTATTTCTCTTAAGTATCACCTGTATCCCTCGAGGAAGTGAGCAATGTTTTGTGACTTTCATCAACAACTGCAATGGCGGTTGCACTAAGAGACCAGGCTAATTTGGTGCTATCGTGAGTTCAGCACCACGTGTGTCCATAAAGGTTGTCATTAAATTTCTATATCTGGATTAGTCTACACCAATCGTCATTATTTCGTTTGCATAGAATATGCTTTTATGTTGAATATATTTTCATACCAAACTATGCTTCGAATTTCAATTTTGCCCAATCATTCTGATGGGAGTAATTCTCTCATGCTGTGCCACAGTAGCCACAAAATGAGGCAGTCGGCGACTCAAGCTTTTTATTGTTTCTTGATACAAACTTTTCCTTTTCACAAAGCTACAAGATATTGGAAAAAATACTGACCACACACTCTGTCATATTACAGCCACACGCAGGCCGCCAAATGGATGTAAATATGGATAAGACCCATCGTTTTTCTGACGCCGGCTGTGAAAGTGCACACAACAAAGCTGAAATCGACAATAAAGAAGTTCCGATGTGCTCATCATGGTGGGCAATGACTGTGGCTCCGTGCAGCACACTTCTAGGATTTACAGTTTTAAGCTTTAGGTTCGTTACAGTATGCGCAAAACTTTCGCCGTAATTACACTAAAATATAAGAGCATGAGTTAGAATTTATATAGAGGTTTATGTTGTTTCACGTGATGTCGCTTAATCTTTCATTATATTTATAAGGAGAAATATTTGGCCTCCTCCACTAGTACCCTGTTTAATTGCTGGCACGTTGCTATTACAATCTATCTGCATCTAATGACGAATGAGCACGATCGCCCCGAAGACGACAAACTTGCCCTTACTCGAGCTGTCAGCTTCATTGATCAGCGCTGCAATTACCTTCGCAATTATGCTTCGTAAGTTGCCTCTTGTATTCGTTCGCATTACATTTTCGTGGAAACACGCGTTTCTGTTCTAACCACTAAACTACGCAACACCCGCACCATCCGCTTTTCAGCCACGGCCACGATGCTTCGTCAGCGTCTTCAAATGCAGCTCCAGCTAAAACGCACTTCCCACTTTCTCATATCCTACATCCGGGTAAATTCTCTGACCAAGATTGTCTTGACGTCAACAGGTGACTCTGTATGTATGAGCGTGTTAGTCAACGTAACATGTTGAACCTTATCATAATCATTGCAAATGAAAGTTTTTCACTAGCCTGAATATTGCACATCTGGTTTCAGGTATACGAGGCCCAGTAGTCTAGATGGGATATTTTCGAATAGAAGCTCCGCAAACACTTCGGAGCAGCTTTAATCGCCAACTCCGACTAAAAGAACTCAATGCCCGTGTCCACTCACGTAATAAATCAAATGTGCCGTGCATACAAGATGGGCTCGAACTTGCAGATAAATAGATAAAAAAATTGCCTAGCTTTTCAAATTTTTGCACACGCTAAAAGCTGTGTACGACGTTGTGCTCATCTTAGAGTTAATACCATTGTCTCTACCATCTACGTCGTTTTCCAGGAATGCCATCAGATTGGGCAAGCCAAACGCTGCCATATCATTCCGAGGCTTTTTCTCTTCCTAACACAGCTGCCACATATTCTTTCGCCTATCGAGCTACCGCACCTTTCCCTTATGAAAACGCTAACCGCCATCTCTTCCATGAGATGGAGGCTCATTTAACGGTATCGTTTCATCGCCGACTTGACAATTTCGCTGATCCGGACTCCGTTACGTACTTCCGGCACTGCGGCAGCGAGCTGTAACCTACCATGCTGCACGCCTCCAAAGGCAGGCACTACCTATTATAGTGCTTTCAAATGTTGTCAAGCAGACACCCAAGCCAGCAAAGCCACACCACTTAATCATAACCACACCGCAGGTGGCCCTAAACGTTGTTTTTCAGCTCGCTTTGGCGCTCCGAAGCAGCCGACGCGGCCGCTGTGTCCACGTGATCCCTCATGCCACATCACGCCGATGGTGGCGCCAACGTTTCCAGTGGTGGAGATCGCACCGAGTACTCGTAGAATGCATGCAAATACGCATATATCAGCACACACAGCATATAGAAATCTACAATGTACACTCCAAGTTCACTATAACAAGAAAAGCTGACATAGTACTAACCAGTAGCGAGGGAAATTCAAGGGAAAATATTGCACTCTAATGAAAAGATAAAATGTACCCACACTCAACCTTTTGCTGACGTTAGTACGATCGTTTAGAACATCTGCCATTAGGTTTGATTGATTATCTATGCCATAATTGAATAAGTACAACATTTTCGCGAAGTACTTGCGACATATCATAAAAAAATTAAATTAATTATAACTTCGGTTATTTTCGTGCACTATAGCAATTGACACATTTCTATTTAGTTATTGTCGAGTCGTTAGTACATCGTTCGCTTTGTAGTCTGGAGCTGAGTGGCTTCCTCCCACTGCTCCAGTCATGCCACTGCCTCACCCACAGGAGGCGCGTCTACATGGAAATTTCTTCTTTTATTGCGATAGCAATTATTTGGACATTCCAAGAGCATTCCTGCCGTCGCCATCATCGTCACTGTGATGTTCCATAAAAAAGTCCAAGCACCACCACAACGTTGCCGTACTCCCACTGCTCCAGTCATGCCACTGCCTCACCCACAGGAGGCGCGTCTACATGGAAATTTCTTCTTTTATTGGGATAGCAATTATTTGGACATTCCAAGAGCATTCCTGCCGTCGCCATCATCGTCACTGTGATGTTCCATAAAAAAGTCCAAGCACCACCACAACGTTGCCGTACTCCCACTGCTCCAGTCATGCCACTGCATCACCCACAGGAGGCGCGTCCACAAGGAAATGTCTTCTTTTATTGCGATAGCAATTATTTGGACATTCCAAGAGCATTCCTGCCGTCGCCATCATCGTCGCTGTGATGTTCCATAAAAAGTCCAAACACCACCACAACGTTGCCGTGCTCCGTACGCTGCATGTGCGAATGACAGCTTGCGAGGGTCAGCCGACGACTGCGGCTGAATCTCGCGCGCGTAGGAGGAAGATGGAAGTGCGCCGTATTTCGTCCCGCGCGAAGAACGGGTGGGGGGGAGGCAGGAGAGGGGGCGTTCTACTTGGGCGGCTGGCGCTTACGGCAAGGCCTCGTGGGCGCCGTATCTTGGAAGCAGTCTATGGTGTAGACAAAGTACTGCGAGTACCGTTAGCTTTCTATGCACTGTGCTTTCAACGTTGGCGTTCAAGCGAGGCAGAACAAAGGTCTATTCGCTCACTTCTACTGCCGCGCTACTTCAGTGCAGCGTTTCGACAGCGAATTTGCACGGTCATGCAGTGACATGTGCTCATGTTTTCCTGTGCGCTCGCTTCTGCATGCTTCTTACTTTAGTAAGCATGCGAATGTTTGCAAGTTTATGCAGCCTGTAACACTATTTTCCTAACTTCGTATAGCTGTCTACTAACATCCTATGGCAGTCGATGATTCACGTTTCGGATGAAACTGCCACGTTTTCCCTCGTAATTATACAACCCTCGGCGCTACTCACTCAGCCGTATTCCTCCTACCGCTGATGTACCTGGACGTGCAGGCCCTACACTTCTTTGCCTTCTTAACACCGTCGGTTCCTTGGCTTCACCGAAGGCCTGTTTCTCATCGACCAAATATACAGGCTAGCTGTCCAGGATGGAAAACTACATCATGCTGCTCCAGGACGCAGTGCTGCATTACTTCCTTCGCTTGCAAATCATCCTTTGACATTCTCTACGAAACAAAATTTTGTGGTATTTCTGCGCCAAGAAAACAGGAACAAGGGAGCAAGCGCATAGCACAAGCGGAGACTCGCAGCTGTTTCGGGGTAAAGCACCCTCCTCGACTGTGGGAGGCAGCGGGTTTGATTGTAGCTGCCGCCCGTCACCCACCGGTCTACCGCAATGTGCCCAAACGTCCCCCTCGCCTGGCACTTGGCTTTCTTCGAGGGTGCTATGCAGGTAAGCTGAGCGTGTGCCTTGAAAGCCCGCCTAAAATCTCGTGAGCACGTGACCACTAGAAGACTGGAAAGGGGCAAAAGAAGGATGTTTGAGCTGCTCCGATGTCGACAATTTTCCATGTGGCATCCCAGTGGACGATTTACGTGAGGCCGTCCTTGCGTTGGAGTCAGGCAGTTGTTTTCTATCATTGAGGTCCCATAATGGCCAAGCGCTCGGCCGGGAGCGTGATTTTAGCTTATTTTACCGGCAGACACCCGGTGGTTGGTATTTTGCTGTAGCTATTGCGGCTTTAGTCTACCTCTCACTGCAATGGCGCAGACTCTATCACAAGGCCTCTGCGTGGTTGGACAGGGACCGCAAACACGCGACTGTCACAGAAGCAAACAAATATGTCTCTCTCCCAGACAATGCAACAATGCTACAACAAATAAAGAGCGCCAACTGGCAGCGCCGAGCACATGGATAGTGTGGAATAATGTAAAAAAAAAGCACTTACAGCCAGCAGAGCAGAGTCACTGCAGCAATGTTAATCGCATCACGTGCTGCCTTGGCAGGTCTTCAGCTGCCCATGATTATATAAAAAAGGAAAAGTGTTAGGCATATGTCTCGCGACAAGTCGCTACACAAACCAAGCAGGGAGAAAGTCTACAGCTGCGAATTGCGGCATAAAAATCATACTTCGGCAAAATGTCGTCGTGCGTCGGAACGGACACACTTGCAATAGTAGTGACACTGTCCAAGCAACTGAACATTGGTCCAATCCTTCTCATTTTCAGCGCTTCAAACCCCCGGAAATGTTTCTTCAGACCAGACGGAGTACTAAGATCTTCCTTCGTTATAAGAAAATTATAAACATCTTCAGCAATTATTTTAAGGAGATGACCTACTTTGTCTTCGTCTGTCATGGTGGCGCTGATGATTCCGCATAATTTCAAAACAGTCTCTATGTACGTTGTACAAGTTTCGCCAGGTAATTGAGCTCGTCGGGAAAGCGTCTGCTCGGCCTTCTTTTTCTTACAGATCGGGTCCCCGAAGCAATTGTTGAATTCTTCTACAAAGTTTTTCCAGTTTGTCGGAACGTTCTCGTGATTTTCAAAGCAGAGGAGCGCGGTCCCGGCGAGAAAAAAAAAACCATGTTATCGGGCTGTTTGGTAGTGATCCAGTGGTTGTAGCGACTAACTCTGCTGTTGTGTTTAAGCCAGTCATCGACGTCTTCGTTCGGCTTCCCAAAAAGGTGGGTGGCCCTCGCAGCGGTGTCCAGTAGCCAGCCTGATTTGCGTGATTGCTGTCTGGTTCGCCGCAGATGGGGTCGTCATTGCCTTCTCCGGAATCGGCCATGTCCGCTGCTTGTGGTCGTAAACTCGACAAGTGTCTACTCCGTTGGACAGTTGGTAGAGCGGGGTCGTCTAGGATCATCCACCCCGCACCTCCACTAAATATGTTACGAAATATGTTTATTTACATTGTGAAACAAGGTCCAATAGGAAGCCAGAGGCCAGGCCCGACTAGCGCAGAGTACCCCGAGATTACGCGCGCGCACTCTACTTCTTTCTGCCTCAATCGCGCAGTGCTGCGACAATATTCCCTATTCAGATCGTCTGCTGTCTGAGCGCATGGCCTTATGCACTCTTCGGGTCGACATAGACCCCAAATCCACAGCTGAGTATTTCTTAGTGGTGAAATTATTTTCCATATTTGAGGTACCTCACAAAGGACGCATGAGGAAGGCTGTCTTTAATATCGAGTTTCGAATATTAAAATATTTGTGTACCATGGTTATTTCAACTATATTGGTGTACAGCGTAGTATTGAGATATTCAGTGTAAATTTCAGCTATGGAACGCTTTTGAGTTATTACAGGCTTAAGGTACAGACGGTGCCTTCACGGGAAACATTTCTTTTAGAGAAACCTCTGAGCTTTGACGTTTTATTGCGTGCACTTTTTTTATAGAAGTGACGTAGGTACGCGGTTAGAAAATATAAGAAGTGACTATAAATTTTTATGTTCAGCTAATGACATCTCATTGCCACAACCGAGACATGGCGGAAAATGTTGAAACTGCCGATATTCGCGGCTTCAAACTGCTGTCACGTCCAAGTGAGTTGTGAACTCGAGGCGGTCGGATGGGGCTTTCTATAAAAGCGATTATTTTGTGTCACGTCCTGTCACGTGTTTTTGTAAGTGTCGATGATAAACAGTAGCCTTTCCTAAGCTTTGAAAGTTTTCGTATAGTTGGGGTTTTATCCTAGACACATTATCGATAGCATTACTTCTAAAATACTTGAGTCAGTAATTTTAACTTTACTTCACCTGTACAGCAGTCGCAGAGGGGTGGTTGATGACTTCAAGTTTGGTTTTCCATGGGAGATACGAAAGCATTTATACTTTAGTTTTATAATTATACAATATGCGTAATTTTGTGATGCAGTAGACACGAATACGCACAATATCAAGTTCACTAATTCATGATGATTTCTAAGATAGATGCCGATATGTTATATATGTTATCCAAGCGCCTACCTCAGAATACTTCACATTCCTTACTTTTGTAAAAATTGAGCCTCTTCGCATTAGAAACTTCAGTTGCGGACGTTGGCAAAGATAGAATATGTCATACTGCGCGATGACACTAAGCAAGTCAAATTTTATGTTACGTGCAACAACGAAGTCAATGCAGCGAGAGCAAGATAATTTCGACGACGACCGTATTCATGCTATTTCTCAGAGCACTTCTTTCATAAAAGAAACAAATACGTCTTTGAATAAGTGCACCAACTCTGCAGGCAATGAAGCAAAATATTGATTGTTACACTAAATTTAAGCAAAACAATGACCAGTAAAATACCTAATAGTACAGACAGTTCGGAAACACATCGCTTCAAATGATGAAAAGAGGAAAGAGCACTATGCTTCGCGTACTTTGAACGCTCACTGACACACTAATAAAAGTGGAATGTTGGTTGAGTGGCCGACCGACGTTGGCGAAACAACGGAATGGTAGGCAAGGAAAGCATGCTAGAAGACTGTATATACTCTGACCGTTAGAGGCGAATAACAGTGCTTTACTGTTGCATATCTTGCTTTGCAAGCAAATTATATGTCTACGAGCAAGATAAGCAGATGTATCAGTCAGAGTTGCCCCACTAACTGGCGCGAAAAGTTTTCTCTTTTCCTGACGCCACGTGCATCATTGTGTGGACTCTACATGGATTGTGCATTTTTTTTTACTCAACTCTTGCCAGTTAGGCATCTTGATATTTCCCAGCATGATATCTAAATGATGCTTTATAGAGTTGCCCCGCACGTAATAATGAGCGGACGCTTTCAGTGGGCATTACAGTTTGCGGCAGTCAGTGAAACCTAACTCACATGTATCGCCGGTGATCTTGTTCCGATGCACCTACTTTTGAGTACTGTAATCTGCACCGCCAACTTACTACATAAAAGTGTGCGCTTCATGGATACCAGGAGTGGTTCAGAAAGTCATAAAGCCATTTTTATTGACGGTAAACACACACACAGTGTACTGCATGCTCAAGCTTGGACAATTGTGAGAATGAGTGTTTAGTATAGGCAGAGCCCATTTATACATGAATTGTTATCCGCCAAAAAGAAAGAAAAATTGCCTTTGCCAATAAAATAAATCATGAGCCATTCCACTATGTCAAGGTAGAATGGCTCAAGGCTCTGTGAATGGGTCTGTGGATGGCACGCGAAACAGGGGACACCGAATTTTGAACAAAGGAATGAACGCATTTATTGTCTTGATCAGTTGTCATAGGGATGAAATGTACACGCACACATTTATTTTGATACATCTGCATTCATTCGTGTTTTACATTTGTTATATGCACTCGTGTTTTCATTTTGCGGCATATTGAGGCAAAGAATTTGAGACCGAATTCACCGCCCACCCCCACAGCAGGCCACTGTCATCAGCGCCTTCGCAGAAGGAGGGGCAATATGGGAACACTAGCATTATGAGGGGCAATGGAGTCATCCGTGCAAGAAGACGACTACAATTGGATTGGATTGGAGCCAACTACATTTGCGGCTGCAGTTGGGCGCTAGCGCGCCCCGACGATCGTCAACGTCGTCTACGAAGTCGCCGTTACTCGACGCGGGTCTCCGCTCGCCGTTGCCGGTTCACTGGGTCCCAGCCTTTTGAGCGCCCCTGGGACCTGCTGGACGGCCCAGAGCTATTCGTCTCGGTCATAGCTCTTCGCAGCTGCCTCGAGCCGTGGTGGGATCGTTCTTGATTTTGCTTCTTCCAGATTTGTAACGCAGTCCCACAAGATGTGCGTGTTATCTGCCTTCTCCCTCCGGCAGACTCTGCACTTATCAGCCGGATATGTCTCGGGGTACATGCGATGCATCAGTCCTGGCCTCGGTAGCGATCCGGTCTGGAGGTGTCTCAGTAGTACCGCCTCCGCTCGACTTAGCCTAGCCTCGGGTGCGGAGGTGGGAGAGTCGTGCGAACCAGGCGGTAGGCCTTCTGATTTCGTTGTAGTCCGTCATGCGGTCCTTGGTTCCGAACCTCGTCGGACGGTCCGTCTCCGGGGCGCGCTTGGTTAGCGCTCGCGCCGCTGCGTGTTCCGTCTCATTGTGGTTCTCATTGCGTTCCGACGCGTCGCCCGCGTGCGCTGGGAAGAACCACTTAAGTCTTACTTTTCTGTCTTGTAGTTTGGCCACTCGCCGTACGCGCTCGACCTCCCTGCAGATTTGGCCTTTGGCGAAGTTTCGCACCGCCTGTCTCGACTCATCCAGCACCGTGTGGCTGTCTGCGTCGGCGATGGCCAGGGTGATGGCTACCTACTCCGCTTGTACCACTCCGGCGCTTCTCACGCTCGCTGCCGTCCTCGTGGCGCCGTTTGACGCCTCTATGACGACCGCTGCGAAGGTGCTCCGTTGGTATTCGGCCGCGTCCACGTACCGCGCGTGCTCGTCGTTCCCGGGCTGGTCGATGAGAGCCTTGGCCCTCGCCGCTTTTCTTCCCTTGTTGAACTCGGGATTCATGTTCTTCGGTATGGGGTCGATTCTCGTCTGGCGTCGCACCTCTTCGGGGACGGGGAGCTTCATCTCCACCTAGTTCGAGCGTCCTATTCCCAGATCGTCCAGAATCTTTCTCCCGGAATTTGTTCGTGGACAGCCGCTCCAGTTGAGAGGTCGGTTGCGCTTCGGCTATTTCTTCGAGCGTATTGTGTATGCGTATGTGTATTGTGTATGTCGTACAAGCAGATTGGCTCCCGTCTACAAAGTCTGTGCTCGTAGCCAAAAGCAGTTTCTGCGTCATTCCACAAAATGGAGTCAATTAGCGATGTACTGAAGGGTTTTTCGATCATCAAAAACTGTTTCGAGGCCATAAGCAATTGGATACAGATGTGTCTGCCAGACAACGTGTATCGTTGCTGCCCCAGTTAACTCAGCATGGTAATGATTATTCAAACTAAAACATTGGTATTAATGCGGTAACATGCATGCATATATTCGCTGGCGAAAGCGAGACACCCGGCCCGGATGGTCTTAGTGCCGAATTTTATTGTTATTTTATTTCCCTCCTATCACCATTATAACTTCAGGTGTACCGTGAGGCCTTGAAAGTAGGGTACCTAACTGCCACACTGTCCCCACATCGAAAAGCGATGATGAGGTTAAATTGCTGAAAAAGTGGATTAATATCGGCCTATTTCTTTAAGCAATGTGGATTATGAAATTTTCGCAAAGGTATTAGCTAACCGTTTGCAAACGTGATAAGATCTGTGGTCGGTGATCATGAAACATGTGGCATCAGAGACCGATCCATTCAGACGAACATTCATGTAGCAAGATCGGTGCTAGAGTGTGTAGCTCAGGGGAAAGGACAGGAAGCAATGGTAAAGTAAGATCTGGCTAAGGCGTTTGAGAGGGTGAGTCACTCGCTCCTGTTCACTGTATTACATTATCTATAAATATCCCTTCCCTGCTCCTTAGAGGCGTTTGAATATTGACACTTGTACACCCGGCCACAAAATATTACGAACCGTCAAATCTAAGAAAAAGCTGAATAACTCCGCAACATAACAAGGCAGCTTGGTATTTGTATTTCGGCCCTCGACTAGAATTTGTTAACAACATTGTCGTATAAAGTTATTCAGGCTGCTGCTACTGGCTGCTCGGGAATTCAGCGTTTTCTGAGGCACCGTGGTCCGTAAACTTTTGTGGCCGGGTGTACTTATCCTTTTCTCATGGACTGCATTTCACCCACTAACAACTTAAAGTTATCCCTCAGTGCAAGACACGCCTGCATGATTGGAACTTACTTAAATGTTATCGACGGTTCTATGCGAAAACTGTTGTGGCCGAAGCTTGTGTAATCTGATTACAAGTGCAGCGCGAATTGTGTAGTACTTTCCGAAAGACATACGGGCATCAGTATGACTCATATATAAAAGCCGACGCACTTGACCGGCAGTTCAAATTTTCGACGATGACCGACTGTGTTCGCCGCTATGGTTGTGCTTTGAGTGTAACTTCCTTTTGCGGGTCCAAGTTCACCCAATAAAAAGTTATTGTAGCTATTGAAAGTTTTGCTGTTGTGTTTCATGATGGTCATTACCACGTGTTAATATCTTATACTGATAGCTCAGCGAGGCTGATGGTGAATGGTTCTCTCTCCGATCCGATCAGGCTCTTATTGTCAGTAAGGCACGGGTGCCCTTTGTCACCGCTTCTGTTCTGCTTTTATTTAAAGCCACTTTGTATGAGCATTCTGAAAGAGCAACATTTCTAAGGGTTTAAATTGCCGACTAATGAGATTAGGGTTCTTCCATATGCAGACGACGTGGTCTTCTTGTACTGATAAAAAGAGTGTAAAGACAGCTCTTGCAAATAAAAATGATTTTTGTGTGGCTTCTTGTGGTAGCGTTAATTTTAAGAACAGTTCAAATTTTTGGTTTGGAATATGGGCCGCAATATCATCAAATTACGCTGGCATTTCATGGAAAAAAAGGATCTGTGATATTAAGGTATACCTCGCTCTCAATATAAAAATAGCAACACTCATTGGTCGGGAGAAGTTCGAAAAATTCAACGTGAAATGAATTCATGGTAAGGGCGGAATTTGTCAACGTTCAGCCGTGCTGAAGTGTGCAATGTCTTCTTAGTTTTCCGTCTTGTGCAGCAACTACTGCACGGCTCACGACTTCGCATTCAGGCACTGGATCGCGTATTTTCAACATTTATTTGGAGTTCGAGTGTGAATCGATGCGACGTGGCAATTGGTTCGGTCCCCTTGAACGTGCTGGCCAAGGATTAGTCTCTTTCTTTGTCAGGCAAATTGTTTCTCGCTTGCTTTTCTTTGGAGACAGTGACCACCCGTTTGCGCGTCAAATATTGCAACTGCGATTGGTTCATTAACTTCCTAATTTGTGATGCCATCGCTGTCGTTGTATCAATGTCATTCCGTCTTTGCCATCCGACACTCGTAATGGCGTCCTCGTCCCGCGATCGTCTTCATATATTCGTCATGTGTTCGTTGTCAAACTACCATAGTGTGGCCGTCATGGTCGTGCAGTCATCATCTATGCAGCTTGGGGATGTGATTTTCTTCACACTGTTCTCGTCATGCTTCGCTGTTCTCGTCATGATGACACTGTTCATCATGCGTTCAGCGTCAGGATGCCGTCATCGTCATTGTATCCTCGCCATTTCAGCTTTGTCACCAGACTCCCGTTATGTAATCCTGATCACTCCATCGGCATCTCACAGTCGTCGTCACACGGTCGTATTATCATTGCCATCGCTTCAGCGACTTCATCCCATCGTCGTCACACCACGTTCGTCGTCCAAGGACATCCATTTTTCTTCATTCTCTTGCACTCATGCTGTCATAATCCAATCGTGATTATGGTGGCTTTTTGAGACCGCCATCGTCAGTCGCCATCAGGCCTCCATTGCCAGACCGTAGTCGTGATTCCCTCGTTATCGTCGTATCGTCCTCTCTCCAGCTACGTCATCCGATTCTCGTCATGCTTTCGCTTTTAAGCACTCGTCGTCATACATGTTTCGTGTGATACAGTCATCCTCACGACATTGTCATCATGCATTCATCGTCACCCCATGGAACTCGAGGCGTTGTCCTCCCATCGTTGCCACTGCATCGTCGTTATGCATTCGTCGTCTTACCAACTTCGTCATGCCATCTTCATCACACTGTCGTTTCACCATCATCATCACGTCATATCGTCATCCTATCGTCATGACATATTCCTTACAATATATCTTCGTCGATCCATCAACCTCCTTCCTTATTCTTTATTCTATCGTAATCATGCCGTCGTCATTCAATCGTGATTATGCTGTCGTTGTCAACCGACCTTCGTCATTGTGCCGTCGTTACATAGATGCTGTGATGTATCCGTTCTCATACCACCGTCATCACGCCGTCTTGGTCGTGTGATAGCATTCATTCTGGCTTCTTCATGCGGTGGTCATAAAGTCGTCGTCACACCATTGTCATCAAATTGTAATCATATCATCATTTTCACGTTTTCGTCGTTTGACCATCGCCATGATTTCAAAACCAACGTCATTGTCGCCATGCGGTCGCCGGTATACGCCTTTGTCGTTGCATCGTTATAATACCTTCTCTCAGTTTCCGCCATCAGTGCGTCAGCGTCATAGAGTCGTCATGCATCGATGCTCATAGACGACCTTGGCAAGCGAGTGCCATAGTAAAATGGAACGATATCGGGGCATGCAGCACATAGCCGAATCATCGGGTATCAAAGTGCCCCTACACCTGTTAAATAAACATGACTTCAGGATTAGGATTTGTCACTACATTGCTTGATTGCTATTCGTATTGCCGTCGACAGTCAACGTGAGATGACTTCTACCGGAATGTTTCTAAGAATGGTTTATACGACGGCATCACGCTCCTGGACATCAGGCTTTACAAAATGTGGAACTGTAATTTGGTTCCACCGGAAGGGCCCTTAACGAGGAGGGCTGAACTAAACGACTTAGTAACTGCAGTTAGTAACTTAGTAACTCCAGTAACCGCAATCAACCAGACGCACTTGACGCGTTAAAACAATACATGCCCTCTTAGTGGTGCAAGGGCCCTTTGCCGACTCGTGGGAGCTGAAAAACGAAAAACAACTATCTGCAAAAGCAACGTCGTTTTCGCATGTGATACCGCGAGCCATGCGAAGGTATTGAGCAGGCAGCTTGCCGACGAGATTCAGAAGGACGGAGTAGCCCGTGGTAGGTGTGTCTCTGGTCACGGAGAGAGCACACCTACATTTTCTTCGTCCGCACGTACTGTTTTTATAATACGTCTCCCGTCAACGTCAACAAGAATGTTAGTTGCCAATTACCTTATTCTCAGAGCACAATTGAACAGAATAATCCTAAAGAGCGGGTACGACGAAATAGTAAACTTCGTCCATTCGCACTAGTTGATCAAGTCCACTACGCACCTCTCATTCATGTCCCAGTTAGACTGTGGGGGCCAATTTCGCTGCCGTATGGTCAGTGGAAACAAAATCTTCTGAACATGCACGTGACGAAGTTGAATACGTTAAGCCGTCTAAGTTTTTTTTATTATATCCACAGGTAATTCGGACGGTCTCTACGTATTCTCAACATAACAAGGTATTAGTTAATATAATTGTTATGTTCATATGACATCTACAAGGCACCTATTCAACCGCTTTTTTTAGGAGTGGTTACAAGATATCCAGAGCGTAGATCCATTTCAGAAAAGGAAATTCATTTAAATTTGGTTAAAAAGACGTCTTCAAAAATGTCGGCGACTGGTTTGCGCGTCAGCTACAGTGCTAACTGCGCAAAGAACTTTACTGCTCCTTTAGCTCGTGCCGAAGAACAAGCACCGTGACCTTGAAATTTAGCGATAACTCGGAAAAGGGTGCACCCCAAGCGGCGCTAACAAAAGGTCAGAAGTAATGCCGAAGTGAAACTAAATGCCGCTGCAATCATAGATGGGCGCGATAACAGACCCGTGAGGAGCGGTTCAAAAGTTCGCGTTTTCATTTGGCCGCATTCTAGGCTTCGTACTTGTTTCACACCGCCTGCGGAGCTGGTGCCCGCTGCCGTATGCAACAGCGAGATGGCATGCGCCGCCGTGCTGCCCGAAGCTCCGGGGAGTATGTGCGCAAAATGACAGCTGCAGAGCAACGTTGTGCTCACCTTCATTGTACTGTTTCGAAGAGTTCGCTGCTAACATTATTCTGAGCGATTCTTTTCTTTCTTCCGCACAACCTTCTGCAGTTTTTGCAGCAACCCAGTCCCGAGATGGTGCTTAAACGTTCTCGGTGAAATCATGGACGACAACATATAAGAGGACCAGGGGAACTTGCACGACGAAGTATATAGAGAATGTTGATTACAGTATGTCACGCGCGATGTGCATGGGAAGGAATTGTCTGGGATAATTGTGGACGTTTCTTGAATTCGCACAATTCTGGGAACAATGCTTTGCAGTTAACAGGATATTTAAATTTTGTCACTTCAATGTTTCTTACTGCGTATGAAGCTCAAATTTGGTTCGAGTCAGCTGGGTCACTTTGGAAGACTGTACAAGAATTTCAGTGTTTCAGGTGCTTTGCTGTCACTAAGAAATTACCAAACTTGCACTAAGTGGTATTTTGAGGCTCACTGAGAGAGTAAAACATTAGCTGTTTCTGAACTGCTAAGATCATCTAGTTGAACGTTTGTACTAATATGGCGAATGTTTTGGAAAACACCTTGCCTAAATTTGAAATTGCTAGGTGTTTCTAGGTGTGGCACACGGTGGCCAAAAAAAGAGATCTCACTGATACTCAGTCAAGAAAAAAGTGTTTCACCTGACTTCCCTCCAGACTGAGACTCACTAAAATTCTACTCCAATTGACGAAGTCCGATTAAACCTCAGCAAAATTCTCAGGAGATTTAGGCTCAGCAACATTTTACTGTGCCCCGGTCACTCAGGCTTACACTCACGAGTTGGTGTGAGCCGAAATAAGTCGTCCTATCAGTCAGTTTTCTCACCATGACAGGTGAGCAAACAGCGGGGGCGTAGCCTTGAACTCATCTCCTCCTGAATGCGAGATGGAGCCTCAAACAACATTTTCGCGGCCACGTAATCAAAACACAGCACAAATCTTATTACCAGTTCGGGAAGAACCACTCACGCTTGTAGCTGCGACAGTTGAGCAACCGAGCGCACGTTCAAGAGCAGAGGAATGACGGGAAGCTGGTGCTCTATAATAGGGAAGCGGCAGGCTTAGGTGGAATATGGTCCGTCCGAGAGAAGTGTTGTAGGCACCTCTGTTTGTCCCTATCAAACAGGAGTGACGATTCAGTTTGCTGGCCGGTATCGGAAAAGGCGAGTTCACGAGGTTATGAAGTGGCTCGAGCAGCAGGTTTAAGATTCTGAGTCAGAGGCTCCTCCGAGGGTAGCAAGGAACGAACGGCAACAGTCACCGCACAAAAACATATATTCAAGCATCCGAAATACAAGTGTACAAACAAAGGGCATGGGGGCAAGCGAGATCAAGTGTCCCTACACAGCGTTCAGAGCAGCTACCTCCGCGCACTCACAGTTTGGTTGGTGTTGCGTCCCTCGACGAACTGTAAGAGCAGGGGCGGCAGGCGCGCTCTCAAAGATTTAGGTTGGTCGGCTGGTTGAAGGGAGCGGAAGACGGGTCGATTAGAGGTCTTCTTGTGTGTTGGCACTCGACCGGGTACCTCCGACCGTGGTTGGCCTCCCGAACGTAGACGTCCGACCCAAGCCGACGCGTCTTTCTGGCTCCTCTTCTCAGCTCCGTCTCTCTGCCGACGGGGTCTCTTCGGCTTCTCTAGGCTGCCTGAACCTCGTGTTTCTTGCCGATTCGCTAAGGGCTCTTTTGTGGCGCTAGCTCATTGTAGTTTAATCTTCATTTATCATTTTGCTACCCCACGTGCGCACGTGCATAGAGGTGTCGTCCTTGTATGTGATGCAGGCACCGCGGTGCACGTGCTTCCATGTTTTCGATGCCGCTTCGTGGTCGTCTAGGCGTCTCTTGGCACTTCACCACACACGACATAGTCATTTGTGGTGGAGTGCTGTCATTAAATTTTCTAAGGTAACATAGGACTTGACTACAAAACACTTTGCAAGACGCTTGATGATGTGCAGTATTATTAATGGCAAAGTAAATTAAGGTAACAAGGTGGAAATTATGGCTGCACATAGATGAATTGGTTACATAAAAGACTACTCCCACGCCCTTGCAAGCCGATTATCTAGAACACGAAGATACAATAATGCATGATACGTCTAGAAACAAAGTAATAATGAAGTTTTACTCAGGAAGCTTGATAAGGGAATGTGATCGGAAACGGCTATCACAATACGTCCTCCTGATCTGGAGGCGCATTCAAATTGGTAAAGCTTGAGCAGCTTTTTACACTGAAATATTTCGCTATCACGCAGTTTGGATGTAAACCATGTCTCCGTAAGTTCGACGAGATCGGTACTACACGGGTCAATTAGCTTTGAAATGTTTGATAGGCTTGTTAACAACATTGTGGGCATTCGAAATCTTTGTCGCGAGAAACAATGCTGAGCTGCTGTCTAAACGACTCAACACCAAAATTAATCCTACAGCTTAATGTACCATTTGAGGTCTGTGCATAAATAATCAAATAAAAGATGCAATAGACTTGTCACATGCACTGAATGACCATTTTGTTGCGGTAGGCCAGCCAAATTATTACAACGTAAATCCGCATCCTATTCAGGGAACCATACATTCTCTTCTAGCATGTTTCTTCCGACAAGATAGATTGAAGCTGTGGAAATATTTAACAGCCTAAAACATTCAAGCACACTGGACGCAAATGACACGCAAGTTTGCTCTATCAAATATATCATAGACATCCTTGCTCTTATCCTGACGCAAATGTTTAATGTAGTGCTCGCAAGGGCGGTGATAAAAATTATCTAGGAAATTTTAGGGCGATATCTATACTACCTGTTTTATCCAAAGAATTGGAAAAGACTATGCACGTGCAACTTTACGGATTCGTAAATAGACACGCTCTAATTTCCAAGGCCCAAAAGGGTTTTTGTGAAAGGGAAATCTATGGAATAAGATCTTCTTGCTCAAAAAAAATTATAATTGATGCCTTTGAGGATAAGCACCTTGTCTTTGGTGTACACAATGATTTTTCGAAAGCTTTTGACTGCATGCAACATAATTTGTTATTATATAAACTAGGACAGTATGGCGTGCTTGTGAAGTGGAACGACTTTCTGCGTTCATATCTGCAATACCGGAGTCAGTTTGTTTTACATTGTAATTTCAAACTCACAGTCTAAAAGCATTAACACTGGAGTTCCTCAAGGTATTATACTTGGGCCGCATTATTCAGTGCCTATATAAACGACATTTTTGGCTCTGTTACAAATTGTCAATGGATTGGCTATGCAGATGATGCAGCACTTTTTTTCCAGGCTATAAAGCCATACAGGATGGTGGCTTTAGCAAATGACGCGCTTGCACAGGTATTAAATTGCTCAAGAAGGAATTCTTTGGACATCAACAAAAAAATACCAAAAGGACAGGCTATATTTTATCGCACTAAGCACACAGTTCTTGAATTTCCTGAAACCTTATATCTTGATAATGATGGAGTTAGTACTGTTAATCAGGCTAAGCCGTTGGGAGTTACATTTTAAGACAGTATCATAAAAGGAGCAAGTGGAAAATATCTGCAACAGATTAAATTGCGTCATTTGACTGATTAATGAAAACCGCCAATTATTAGCAGTAAAAGTTAAATGTTCGATTTACAATATAATATTTTATCACCACTAAATTATTGTCACCTTGTGTGGGGCTATACCCCATTAAATAACGCGCAGTTCTTGCAACTGCTAACGTTTCATAGGCTACTTATACATCTCCTTATTTTAGAGCATTTAAAATACTAAAAGCGGTATTTATGCACCAATTCAGCCTTTCCTGTACTTACCGTTTCACCATTAAAACCAATAACACTGACGTTATCGGTTCCTTTCGTTTAGCAAAATGGCACTACGTGTACAACACAGGAATTCAGGATCCTTGACTTCGGTGATTATGCCGCACAAATTGATGAAATCAGTCGCTATCATTTCAACTAGCTGCGCACTTAAATATGCCAAACATGGGATAATCGCTGAGATTGCATCCACGCGCACATTTTAGTTGTTCTTCTCAGGTCAAGATATGATTTTGTTCACATACGCATCAAGCAATCTTCCCGCCTGCTTCTTGCTAATTTCAGCAACACAGTGTATTATTTATTACACCTGTCGCAGAACGCGGTCAATTTTACTTTTAGCGCCTGTACTTGTCAATGAGTATGTTATTACTTTTTTTCTTGAAAGCTGGCTTTTAGTTTTTGGTGGTACTAACTTCTTACTAAAGCGCACAAATTGTTCTTTTTGTGCCTTCTCGGCTTTTTCTTGATCTCTATTCTTGCAAATGGAAAAGGGTTTTTCGTTGACCATTTCAGTTTTAAGATTTCACATGCTCGATATGACAGTAATTTTTCAATCTCATACATTGCGACTTGTTCTTGTTCTTTTTTATTTATTATGTTTGTTTTTATTTTCCAGTATTGTAATTCGTTTTCATCCTGTATTTCTCATATTCCCACACTGTATGACAAATTAAAACTCATTGTGTTCTTTGTTTGCGTGAATTATAGGTTATTTGAATATCTTCTGTCAAAGTACCTTTTTTCAGTAAGTATGTTTAGTTGTGCCCCATTGACATTTATTTAGGAGTGTATGGCGGCTCATTTGCTCCTAGAAATTGTAGGGGGCCGAAGCCTTGTCAAGCTGCAGTTAGCGGCGTTTCTCCCGTCCCCCCATATTTCTCGTGGAGAAATAAAAGTTGCTTTGATCGATTGATTGATTCGAGTTCCCACATGTTTGCACGTGTTGAAACACATGGCACGAAAGCACGCTCTAATTATGCTGGAAAGCAAAATAAACATGAAACATGCCCGCGTACACGAAAAGATAGGAAGAAAAAAGGAAAGCTAGCAAATTACTATGTTACGCCTAAAAAATGAGCAAATCGCAAGAACGGAAGCAAGCTCAAAACTTGCACAAAAGCTCATGTTTTTGTCGCCGCCACACAGCCCTAGAAAAACACGTCCGTCCGCTACAAAAATCGCCCGAAACCACCCCCATGCAATATAACCACAACCACGCAACTGCTGCCTGGCGTGCCACCAAGTGTAATAATATGCAACTGGAATTCAAAGTGTGCAGTGTCGACGCTGCGCGGCGCGCTTCTCACATCGCGCGTATCATCGAGCTCTAGGACGCGTCTACAGGGCCTGTTTCCGCTGCAAGCTTGCTAGCTCAGGCGTGGCTAAGTGGTACAGCCACAGACTCTCGCGCAGTGGGCCGGCGTTCGACCTCGGCGCGAATTCGATATTACTTCTCACTCCTGGCGACAGCTGCGACGAACACCGACGGCTGCGGACAACATCGCCAACCGAAGCGGATATCATATTGAGCTTATAAAAGCTTATGCTGTAAAAGGTGTCGGGACATTGGGTGTGTACAAAGCAAATATGTACCGGAATTTGCACTATTATTCCGATATTTTAAGAACTTATTTTATTGCCTGCTTGGAGCATTTCGGTTAGGTAGGTAAAGCCTAAAGCAATAAATGCAAGCTAAGTGCTAGACATAAACACTACTGCCGGGTCAAACACAGTTGCACAGTGTTTAGCATCAGCTTTATTGTCCACTTCAACTCCGGCAGAAATGTGGGGCCGTGGCGCCGCATGCCAAGTGTCGTATTATCCATTTTTACATTGGTTACTGCGTTGCGCTGTAATAGATTAGGGCAATTTAGGTTTTCAACTTTTTAGAGACACAATATATCTATGAACATAAATACCAACTAAATACTAGCCATTTAAAAAGTTGAATTGTCCTCCTCAAAATTATGTGATTATCTTATGCCGCTATATGTAGGCTTTAAAAAAAAATTAATAGAAGAACATTACGAACCTTGTCACAACATTAAATATCACAAGCCAGAAGTAAACTAATAGCGTACCTATAGCTACTAGAGTACATAACTTCAAAACTTAAGAAAAGTCAGAGATTCCGCTGGGTCTGAGCTCTGTTGCTGCTATGACTCGAGAACCTCACAGTGGGTCTCTCTATTGCTTGGCATCCAAACTTGACTCATGCTAAATAAGAAGGTTAGCTATTGAACAGTAGGCAATACAACCACGTCAAAGAAGGCCAAAGCAAAAACACACCATTAGCAAAAAATAGCATCAACTGCGTTTCCGTAGCAGAAGAAGAATTTGTGGTTGAGCCCATCTCACGATGACTGTCGAAAATAACGTGTTAGCATTGAATCAATATAGCAACAGAACCTATTCCCGCCTTCAAAACAAGTTATGCATGAGGCGTGTACTGCAGCCATCCAGCACCACGGCCGCGAAGCCTTTGCCTGTTCAACCAAATACATGGCACGTCGGTGCGTGCTAACGCTGAGAAACGCGTGGTGCGCCAATTGGGCTACTTTATCGTGCTTCTTCTTTCTGGACACGCTGCGCCATCTAGTAGCACTTTCAAGAAATTAGCACTTGGTCTTCTAGAGTGGAAGCGTTCTGAGCCGGTTTTGCGAACGCTGAGAATTGTTTCCTCACTTGCCGTTTGCGCAGTGGCAGATACTAAGTGCCATTCAAGTTGGCGAGATGTTCAATGAAGAGCGGCATATACCCAAGGTTTTGATGATGCAGCTCGCTAAAGGTTTTGCCTGAAAGACGTTCATAAAAAAGCAGAACATTCCCAGTGCATTTCTGACCCAGCCTGCTAATGCGTCGGGTTGCCACCCTTGAGGATGCCATATGACACGGGTATAATTCCACTCAGCATCGGAAACATTTAAAAGATCATTTTGGTCATTGTAGAGTGGCACATACCTATTTTAGCAAGTTGGCATCAAATACGTTCATTAGAGAGCAGCACACACCTACTGTCACAGGTACCCAGTTTCCCGAGTTGGCATCAAAGAGGTTTTACTGATAACAAGCAAGGACCGGGTAGCACATACCCAGTGCTCCAAGTCCTCACTAAAGAGTTTCTTGGAACAGCCCGTCCTACGCTGTCCTGCGTCGGCGATGACCCATGTCGTCGTAAAACGGAGTCGTGGAAGAGCGACAAGAACTTAGACAATGACACATACTTAGTGAGCTAAATTGGTCCGATGGTTTGTTTGGAACTCTTCTATCTCAGCAAAGCAGCCCTGGGCGATAACCAGTCGACAACAGACTACCCAGTGACCACCGAGGTAGGTGGTAAAACCCTTAGATGGAAACATACAAACATAGATGCATAGATACAGGGCTACAAACGTAAACCGATAGATACATAGCACCCGAAAAGTTCATGGAGTGGACAAGAAATGTGGACGCATTAGAACTCACCACCATTGGCAAAACCGACAGTGAAGTAAATCACAACAAATTCCTCCAGAAATGGCAGAAGAGTCTGGTGGCTGGCAGCCAGGATAAGTATACCGAACAGAAAGAGCTTGGGTATAGATAAAATGCAACTTAGTTGTCATGCCGTAAAATTAAAACAAGAAAATCTTTGTAGGGCTGACAAGGGGTGAAAGCAAGAAGGAAAGCCTATATTGTTCCAAAGAAAGAAATATTTTATACAAACGACTTCGTTTTTGTCCGCTACTGTAGTACTGCTGTGGCTTTGAAACATTGTAAAGGCGAGCAAATGCGCTCATTTGGCGTAGTCAACAATACCGTGCAGATATTGCCAAGCCCGTAAGCGCTGAGATGGTGCAACAAACACGCATATTTGAAACATCTTGAAGAAAATTAGTCACCTTGTTATCACACTGGTCAAGAGTGTTGCACATAGCGCATCGCTGTGTGCGAGGGAGGAGGAGGAATAAACTTTTATTGTAGAACCAGCACTTTATGATGGCCGGGCCTAAGCCTCCCACGAAGGGACGTCGAGGGCTTGCCTCGCCGCCGCCTCGCGGGCGTGCTGGGTCGCCCAGGTTTGGTCGTCGAGGGCGGAGCTCCGCAGAGCCTCATGCAACCTCGACGAGAGAGTCGTGGTGTTAGTCTGGGTGTACTGTGCTGGGCACTCCCATAGCATATGCGGAAGTGTAGCCGGGTGAGTTCCACAGCACCGGCAGTTGGGGGTAGCGTAGACGTCCGGAAATATAAGGTTGAGGCGGGCGGGTGAAGGGTACGTGTTTGTTTGTAATAGACGCAGGGTGGTAGCCTGCGCCCGGCTGAACTTTGGGTGAGGCGGGGGTAAGTTTCGGCGACTGAGGTAAAATGCCTTCACGAGATCGTTATAAGTTGTCATACTGTCCCTGGTGCCCAACTCATCTCCAGTGACTCCGGCGCGGTTGACTAGGCCTCGCGCAATGGAGTGGGTGACCTCGTTGAGATTGGGGAGGTGTGGGTGGACAGGGCCGGCATGGGCCGGGATCCATGTTAGGGAGATTATGCTGTCTTTAGAGTGTGGTGCCTGGGCGTAGGGTGATGGCGTCACAGGGTCGGTGATCAGATTGGTGTTTGGGAGGGCGACCCCGCTGAATGGGCTTGTATAGCAGAAGCTCCGATTTAGCGGGCGAACAGCGCAGTCCGGTCCCTTGGAGATAGACTTCAACCGTGTCAATCGCCGTTTGGAGGGCTGATTCCACTTGACCATCACTGCCTCGGTACGACCAGATGGTGATGTCGTCGGCGTAGATGGTATGGTTGATATTGTCGACTTGCTGTAGTTGCTTGGCAAGGCCAATCATGACTAAGTTAAAGAGCATGGGAGAGATAACTGAACCTTGCGGGGTGCCTTTGCTGCCAAGGGGAAGCTGGTCTGATCGTAAATCCCCGGCCGAGAGGGTAGCCGTGCGATTGGAGAGAAAGTCACGGATGTAATTGTAGGCTCGCTCTCCCAGGTGGAGGTTGAAGACCTGATCAAGGATAGCTGCATGGGAAATGTTATCAAAGGCTTGAGTGAGGTCGAGTCCGAGAATAGCTTTCATGTTACGGGAACGATCGTTTAGCACTTGATGTTTGAGCTGCAACATAGCGTCTTGAGTAGAAAGGTGAGGGCGAAATCCAATGATGGTGTGGGGATAGAGAGAGTTGTCCTCGAGGTGACTGTTGATGCGTGCTAAGAAAGCGTGTTCCATCACCTTGCCTACGCATGAAGTGAGGGAGATGGGCCTTAAGTTATTGAGGCTAGATGGTTTGCCAGGCTTTGGGATCAGGATAACGTTGGCAGTCTTCCAGGCGGCTGGAAGGGCACCACTGCGCCAGCAATCGTTGATGTAGTCAGTCAGATGGGACACGGACTCGTCATCGAGATTGCGAAGGCTTTTGTTAGTCACCCCGTCTGGCCCTGGAGCAGAACGACCGTTAAGCTTGCGTAGAGCGGCATGTATTTCAGATACGCTGAAATCGGCGTCTAGTGTAGGGTTGGGGCTACCGATGTAATTGCTGTGTGGACTGACTTGTCCCCTGGAGATATACCTGGTGCAGAGGTAGTCAAGCACCTGTTGTGGACCTTGCTTAAGGGTCTCCGTATAAAGGAGCTTCTGCAGCCGATCCTGTTGGGTGGTGCGGGTGGTGGTATTATCAAGCAGATGTTTGAGGAGTTTCCACGAGGAAGGGCGATGAAGTTGTCCATCCACCGTGTTACACAGCTCAGTCCATTGTTGCCGGCTGAGGGTTTGACAATGCTCCTCGATGGCTGTGTTCAGTTTGGAAATCTTACTTCTGAGGCGACGGTTTAGGCGCTGCCCCTTCCATCGAGCTAGGATGGAGGCTTTAGCCTCCAGAAGATGGGCGAGGCGGCTATCCATGCGTTCAACTGAGGCATCTGTAGTTACCACCCGAGTCGCCGTTGGAACATCAGTGCGTAGCGCTTGCATCCAGGTGTTAATGTCGGTAATGCCTTCTGCTGAGGTAGAACCTATGCGTATTTTTCGAAAAACATCCCAGTCGGTGATGGTGAATTCTTTAGTGGGGGCAGGGGCGGCAGTGAGTTGGGGTAGAGAGAGAGCAAGAATATAATGGTCACTGCCCAGGTCTTGCTGGGTATTGGTCCAGTGTGCATTGTTGATATGTTTGATGAAGGTGAGGTCGGGGGTAGAGTCCCGGGTAGTGGAAGTACCGAGGCGTGTAGGAAAGGAGGGATCCGGGATGAGCGTAAGGCCTAAGTCGTGGTAATCTTGCCAGAGGTTGCGAGCTGCAGCTTCCGTGCGAACGTAGCCCCAACCTGTATGGGTGAGGTTGAAATCACCGCCAATGAGTAGGGGGTGCGTTCCAGCTACGTGAAGAGCCTTCTTAAAGAGGGTGAGGAAGCGACACCTTGCTTTATCCTTGGGGCCATTGTAATGTTCAGAAGGAAGATGCATTCTTTCCGTTTAAGATTGGGAATTAATTCGAGGAATAGATGTTCGATGTGAGGACTATTGAGATCATGTTCAATAACAGGAATACGACGCCGTACTAGGGTGGAGACCCGGCGAAGAGGGTGGGTGGTATGGAAGGTTTGATAACCGGGGAGCGTGGTCGGGGCGTTATTGGTTTCTTGAAGTAGGATAGCATCCGGGCGGCGGGTATGTTGGCGTAGGTATTGATTGAGTACCGGTTGTTTATGGTGAAAACCTCGGCAGTTCCACTGCCAAATGAGGGCGTCTTGATTAGTGTGAGCCATGATGGGAGATGGTGGATGTCGCCATCGGCGTCCCGGAAGGGTCGCAGACGGGGGCGGCATGGCTAGGAGGCGTGAGAATATGAGTTTCCAGGTTGGTCACGCGTTGGACAATACCAACGAAGGCTTGCTGAATGGAGTCCAGTGCATGTTGGAAAGTGCTAATAGTTGTTTGAAGTGAGATGAGCATGTCTTTAACTTCAGAGCGGACCTGGCCCGTGGCTCCATCTTGCAGGGCTCTCTTCTTAGGGGCGGGAGTCGAGGGGGCCTCCTGGCTAGGGGCAGGGACGTTCTGTGCGATAGGTGTAGGGGCTGGTGTTTGGGACTGTTTGAGGTCTCTAACCTCCTGCGAGAGTTTAGTTAGGGGATCGCGTAGGATGGCGTTCTCGCGCTTAAGCTGAGCTATTTCTGGGTTTTCTGGTGAAAGAGGAGGGTAGGTGACTTGTGTGTTGGCGATCTTACGACCCTCTCGCGAGGTGCCCATGAGAGCGTCTGCGAAGCTCACCTTGCTGTTGTTGGTAGATGAGATGCGTGAAGCCGATGCAGACCGGGATCTTGAGCGTTGTTGCCTGGATCAAGATGGAGTTCTGGAGCGGGAACGGCTCCCCCTTGACGGTGTGCGGGAGCGTGGCCTGGTTCTGGTGCTGAGGGTGGAGGGGCCGGCTTTTTTATAGGTGGCTTGGCTGGTTGTTCGTCGTTCTCCGATACGCTTGCGGATGACGTACGGGGTTTTATATCGAGCGGCACAGCTTTTGTCCGCGGTGAGATGGGGACCACCACAGAGCGAGCACTTAGGGTTACAGTTATGGTCGGCGGGGGGGTTGCGGACACCGCAGCCCCGGCATATCTTGTTATTTGGGTAGGGACAAACGTCCATACGGTGTCCGAGGCGGCCACACTGGTAACAAATGTCACTTTGCTTCCGATATAGCGAACATGGGAGTAACGTGGAGCCGTAGCGGACCTGGTAAGGCACATCCAGTCCGTCAAAAGCGATGATCACTGTTGTAGTAGATGCGATGCGCTTGGCTGCCAAGGCTGTCGGGTTTCGGGCAGTGACAATTTTGTTGTGGATCTGCTGGACGTCTCCGTGAGTGGGATCCCACGGATGACCCCCTTTGTCGTGTGCTCAGCTGCGGTTTCGTATTCATTGACCTCGTGGTTGACGCCGTTCACATGGACAGAGCGGATGCGAGCGTACCGGTCTGCATGGTCCGGGTGAGGTGTGCTGACGACAACGATGTTTTGTTGCGTATTCGGGCAAACACTGTCTTCTGAGCTTTCTTCGTCCGTGAGGTTGGCTGCTTGGAGAATGGCGGCGGTTACCACGGGACTGCCGATCTTGGCTATATGAAGGGCGCCCTTGGGGCGGATGACAATCTTAATATCCTCCGTCGGAAGCGGCGGCATGCGGCCCGCCTTCAAAACTTGAGCTTTAACGGGCTGCCTCGCCCGAGAGCGGGGCCGGCTACTTGGGGCTTGACATGATTCATCTTTCGGGGTCAAGTTGTCCGTGCCGCGTTTTGAGTGGCGGGATCGTGCAGTGAGCCAGCCAGACTGGGCGGTCACTTCTTCTGGCGAAATATCCTGGCCGGCGACCTGGATCTCCATAGCGAAGGCAGAGGTGCGGGATCACTCTGGTGGAAGATGTAAACGCCGCGCGCCGAGGCGCGACACGCCGCCGAGACCCAGCCGGTGCAGTCGGAGGCTGAACGACCGGCCAGCTAGGCTTAGCGCGGCGGCGACGTGGCAGGTGGAGAAAAGGTGCGTTCCCAGGAAAATGGAAAGTCCCACCTGAAAGCGAGGTGTCCACAGAGTCCGGAGAACTTCAAGAATCGTTTGGTGAAAACTTTAGGTGGCTAATCACAGAGGAATATGCGATAACATTTGAGAAAGCCGGAGCCGACATGAAAACATCCGCACTCCTCGGCCTCTTCTTCTTCTTCCCGCTGTGTGCGACACATCGTTTATTTGGTATAAGGATTCCATTCTGTTGGGAACCCCTTCCTGTTGGAGCATAATGACATCGCATTGAGATTGAATATTTGCGTTCGTAGTTGGTATGCTCAAGGCTCAACTATACTTTATCTCAGTAGTTCGTTGTAGAACTGTGGAAGCTACACGAATTTTTAGAGCGCAGATCTTTGGCGCCCGTTGCCGCGTTTCAAGTCGCCGTCGGCCTCGCCGTAACCAAGGTCATCTTCAGCGCGCTGCTCTCACTGCGCATTCCTGCGGCCATCTGTCCCCTTTTCCTCCAAAGGCGGATCACGTGTTCTCGCCTATCCTCTCGTCCGCTTCTTCCGCGCAGCGCTGTTGCCGTGACTCTCACCGCCACCGCCCACTCCGCCCTCACCGTCCCTTCTCCAGCTGCCGCGGCACTGCCACGGTGCTAGCAGCACGCGCTCCTCTCCGCCTCGCGCGGGATCCACACCTCTCCGCTGCTTCATCTCCGCGCCGCGTGGCTGTACGGCTCTCAGCCGTGTCTCTTACTTCCCCGTTTAAGGGGCGCGTTCCGCAGTGGCATTTGTCGTCTCTGGCAGTGCGTGCGCCTGGCGGACTTTCTCCCGCCTCCTCGCTTGCCTTATACCTCCCCTTACATAGCGTAGTGTCATTGCGGTGACTCGAAAAACAGTTATAGCGTTTCGTCCTCTTCCTTCTACTTTCCACCCCAACCTTGTGCGGCCATATTGAGGGCTGTCCGTGAGTGAATGAGCGTCTGGCCTTTACTCAATACCCCTGTTCTGTACCCGTTCCCTCATCCCAGCTCAGAATAAAGATTAAATAATAATTGCTAATACTCCCCCCTCTCCGTGGTGACCAACTTTAAGATGGCGAGATGCCACGTCGCCGGAGCCCCGCCTCGGTAGTGGCGGATCGCGGTTTGTGTTGCCCAATCCGAAACGCAGACCCGCCTCCGCTCGGCATTGTGTGAATCGTATGCGGTCGCCTGTTGTTGAAATGATGCAGCAGCTCCGCTCAAAGATCGCGTTGCCATGAAGCGTAATCGTCGGCCAATTTTTTTGCGAATAAGAAGGCTGAATACCCTTTGAGATGTGCTCATATGCGGCGTGTTGTTTTCCTCATCATTTGCTTGCCATCCTGTCGCTACATGCTCTATGGTTGTTGGATTGAGTCAAGAAATTGATTTGACGCCGTAATCATAAGCTGTGTATATATATGCGTGCGACATCGGGGCTTCGGCTTCACCCAAACGCTTTCTCTGCTTTAACTTAGGAAGTAGTAAGTGCAAACGTCCCTTTAACTATCTACCTGTGCCACATCATCCCCTCTGCATCTACTTCTAAGTCATCTGTTCTTTATGGTCATCCGTACCATACTACAACGGGTAGTAAATAAATGACGCGTGATGGAGTAGGCCTTTCGCGCGTTCCGAGTTGTCAACGCATCACCGGTGCTAATGTTGTGGCGCCATCGGCTATCTAGAAATTAAACTAGTGTTACTGCTCGACGTTGTCTCTGCAGTCTTCGCAACGTGAAAACAAACAACCGATCTCAATATTTACGGCAAGACATACTTAATAGCTTTGACCTCAGCTTTGCACGACATTGAGTGATGATGGAGTGCGCTAGATGGGGGGAGGGGTTCTTGCTGAAAGGACGGAGAGCCAGTGACAAGCGCGAATTCCGATTCAATTCAATTACGGGGTTTTACGCGTCAAAACCACTTTCTGATTAAGAGGCACGCCGTAGTGGAGGACTCCGGAAATTTCGCCCACCTGGGGCTGTTTAACGTGCACCTAAATCTAAGTACATGGGTTCTTTCGCATTTTGTGCCCTTCGAAATGCGGCCTCCGTGGCCGGGATTCCATCCCGCGACCTCGTGCTCAGCAGCCCAACACCACAGCCACTGAGCAACCGCGGCGGGTGCGAATTCCGATTAAAGAGGCTGGTCGGCACTTTATGGGTTCTGCCATGTTGCTAGGTAATCACGGCTAGGGTGGCTATTATGTTCACCAGTGAGAACTGCCACAGTAATTCGTGCTATACTATGTGCTTGCGCAAAGGTCCTAATATATCTCGTATTGCTTTATGGTATCCCGAAGCAAGGAAAAACACCCCCCAACTCTGTAGTGCCTGTAATAATCATCCAGTTATGTGCGGAACTATATCACGCTGCACATGGATAATACCTGTGTACGCCTCGTACATTCGGAAGTCCTGAGCGGTACTTGTGAGATGGAGTATAGATTTATTTTGATTGGTTCCCTGTCTAAGTGTACAACACAAATCATTCATCCACCCAGGGCACCAAATACCGTCAATACCTTTACATTTTTATTGAGATTCGCCAACATGACACATGCCTCCGTAGTAATACTGCAATGGTTTACTATATTTTTGCGTGACGTTTTGAGTTCATACATATGCCGAGGACGTTGCCTTTTCTTGCTTTGACGAGTGCTTAAACAGCCGGTTGTATCAACAAGAAATACTTTGGCTATAGTGGCATTTATACGTGATAAGATTTCAGCGTCGAAGGTGCTACATTATGGGTGCTTCTCACGTGCCTCGGTTGAGATTCGCTCACACGCCGAACTACCTAGGTTGACCAACCGAGAAAAGAAGCTATTATGCAGACTTAACCCACATGCTGCAATCGAAGAAGCGATGTTTTCTCGAAGCAGTTAAATAAATGTCGTGACACTCATTATATTTTGCGGAACTTTTTGCATCACCGCGACTACCTCCCTTTCTCCATGATTAGATCACTTCACTGTGACATGAACCCCGGGTAAGCTCGCTAGTGGAGCGGGTCGATCCTGGAAATAGTGTCAAGGTAAGCAGCACCTATCTTTGCGAAGGACTGAGCAGGCAGATGAGGCAAACAAACAACCTCTGATAAGTAGGCATAGAGAGGTTTGCTTTCATAAAGATACCCTGATGATAATGAGGCACATTTGTTGCAATATAAATACTTAGGTATGATTTATCTTTCCACTCAGTAAATAAAGCCAGCAGCCTGATTGAAGCGCAGTGTGTGTACCTTTCCTCTGTGCTTGGCCTCAATGAGCTATTTTGTTGTGAACTTAGGTCAGTGGCTTCGTGTCAGTGGGTGTGTGCTGCGGTTAAATGAACGTCACTGACCCTAACTTGGGTAACTAGGTATATGCCCCTGAGAATGTGCCGCTATAAAATGACAAAATAGGTCCTTTAAGTTTCTCCTGTGCTAAGCAAAATCAAACCCACGTCTCAAGGGCTGCGCCTCAAATACATTGGTATGAGCCGCTTTTGAATTAACGTCTTTGAAATCAGCGCTTTAGTGAGCTGCGCCATGAAGGCGCTGGGTATATTTCGTTCTTCAATGAGTCTCTCGCGAACTTGCACTCCTAAATATGTGCCACTGACCGTGTGGCAAGCGAGGGAACAATTCTCTGAGTTTGCAAGCACTGGCTTGCCTGCATCTACGTGTTGCCGTCTCGTACACCCCGCGTGGACTTCAGAGTAGTGCCACTAGATGGTGCAGCGTGTCGAGAAAGTAGCGTGAGAGAGGAAGCCGGTTGCCGCATGGCATGTTTCGAAGCATTTGCGCACGCAGACGTGCGCTGAATTACACAGGCTGCACCAGGCTTCGTCGCTGCGGCGCTACATGACAGGGAGTGTTCTTAGGTAAGTGGGAAAAAAGATTAGCACTTCCACACATGCCTCATGATAATTTATTTGGGCGCTGGTAATATCAGTGTGCTACATTATTTTAATGCTAACCGCATCACCGTCTTTAGTTATCATGAGATTGGTTCTGGCTAATTTCTTGGGCACTCCACATATTTCGGTGAACGCCCCTTTGTTTTGTGTTTCCACTGACCATGAATTACCTTCATATATGTAGCCCGCATTTCGGTATCTCTAAAATGCACAGACCCTTTACTATGAAACTTCCGGCCGAACCCATTTTGAAATGAATGCCGCTGGTAATTTGATTAGCACTAAAGGATGATAGCAACAAATCTTATTCCCAACGAAAAAAGCGAGTATGCAGCAAGTTTCCTCTCTGAAGCTTTCCACTGCAGATCCGCGTCATGTAGCGGTGCCGCCGTGATGTGCACGCGTGGCCTTGGTTTGATTTGATTGAGCACCAGAAATTTTTGAAATGAGATCTTATTGTCATTTAAATGAGACACTTTCACAGTGGCACATCGCCAATCACTCAAGTTGGCATCAAACAGGTTCGTTGAACAGCCACCCATGTCCTCGGTTCGCCACTTAATCAGTTCGGCCCACTCAGTGACCCATGTTTGTCAGGTGGATAGCTTTGAACCCTGTTTCATTAGCACAGTTGCCCGACACACCTTAGCCCATGAAATACCCGTTTTCACTTACCCAAACTGTCGTGAGATTAGCTAGAGACATAGATAGATAGATAGATAGATAGATAGATAGATAGATAGATAGATAGATAGATAGATAGATAGATAGATAGATAGATAGATAGATAGATAGATAAATAGATAGATAGATAGATAGATAGATAGATAGATAGATAGATAGATAGATAGATAGATAGATAGATAGATAGATAGATAGATAGATAGATAGATCGATAGATAGATCGATAGATAGATAGATAGATAGATAGATAGATAGATAGATAGATAGATAGATAGATAGATAGATAGATAGATAGATAGATAGATAGATAGATAGATAGATAGATAGATAGATAGATAGATAGATAGATAGATAGATAGATAAATAGATAGATAGATAGATGGGCCCGGAAAGGCGTCCAGTGCCCTAAAACGCTAACTACAATGATACTGCATGATATATAATGATATAATTTTATAGGTAAACTACGAAAGTTGTTTCACCATTGCATTTAAACACGAACTTATCAGAGTCACAAACGGCGTGCATGTAAGCACTCACAGCTCTTTCACGAGCTCTGATTGAACCTGATCTTTCATAAACTCCATTTGTTAATCGTGCCTGTAAATGGGAATTCTCTCGTAATTCCTCCTACCTATTAATATTAGGCAATTTTATGCAATCAATCTGAATCTTATAGGTGAAACTCGGGTAGGTCAAGATTTCTTTCACGGCATCTTTGCTAGCACATAGCCATTATCCATTAAAACAAACCTCAGCTAATATTTAGAGCTCTAGCGCATGCTAAGGAAACTTACAAAGCTTTTTGAAGATTGGTGGATATCAACAACGAGCCTTTTTCTCACTAAAAGTCTGGTCACTTTTTTTACAACGTGTATGCTACTTCAAGGCGTGTTCATTTAGCCATTCTTCCGTCTAGTAACAGGGGTTAGGCGGCAAAAATCATATATACTTGTAGGCAGCCTAGTAGTACGATGACTTCGTCTAATACCACTCTGCCCGAGTCTTTTCCAGTTAAAAGTGAGGTGAGGCAAGCAAGCCCAATACGCATCGGCTGCAGACCATGTTTCAGTTATTACGTACCAAGTTTTCAGAGGTACCGATTCAATACTCACGTTTTTATACCCATGTTTCACAATATGCATCTTGTGAAAAAAGTTCATTTAAATTGCTAAGTCGGCTGCAATAGCATATCACCCTAAACAACGCGCTCGTCGAACAATGAGCTGACTGGACCTTGACGAAACTCCTATAAACTGGGTGCGACAACTCCATTATTTGAGGCTAATTATATATGATGGCATCTCTTCGCGTCCTACCGTTAAATCTGTACGACGCAAATCGCACTCTCTCCTTAATTATGTGGCCGCCTTGAGTGCTAGATGTGTACAGGTGCTGCTGGCTGCGACCAAACAACGGCTCTCCAGGCGTACCAGTCATCTGTACTCTCAGGCATAATGTACGCGTTACCAGTTTTGAACATACCACCTAGTTTGATGGCCCAACTGGAACGAGATCATCGCGTTGCCCTTCGACTTCGAATTTGATTACCTCGTGAGGCGCAATCAGTTGAATTACTCACTGAATCCCATCAATTACCCTTGAGGCTGCAAGCAGACCAGAGAGCTCTATGTCATATTGAGCGTCTGCACCGCGAATCGAACGGTCATGCGCTCCTTGATCGTCTCATTCACCGCGCGTTATCTCGCACGGAAAAAATGGCGGCATTGTTTATGTATATCACTGACATTTCTGAACATGCTGCTTCAGTTACGTCTCCGCTTCCAAAATATGTCACGAAACACGTATTCACCATTTACCTCACCATCCCTGACACGCACAAAAAGTCTGATATGCCTGTTTCGGCAATATTTCAATTGGCTCAGTCTCACATTTTCGAAACGTTTCCAGATTATCTTCAAGTATTCACAGATGCATCTGTACACAGCGACGGTCAAGGCGCCTCTGCAGCTTTTTGCTGCCTTTCGACTCAAGTACAGCATATCTCTCAAATATCTCATCCACCTTCGTCAACAACTGCTGAGCTAGCAGCGATTATTGTTGCACAGCAATGCGTGCCAGATGAGTTAACTACATTGACGATTGTCATCTTTACGGACTCCCGCGCTACCCTTAGCAGGTTGCAAAGCTGTGAGATTGATTCTCCACTTGTGCGCAGCATTGCTGACTCTGCGAGAAAATTTCATCATGTAGGGTATCTTTCGTTGCTCAATGGATACCTTCCCACGTAGGAATCACCGGAAATGAAGAGGCTGATCGGTTAGCTTCAACTTGCGCTCATAACAACTGTGACTGCCCAGAAATTTTGTGCAAGCTTGATGACGCTCGTGTGCTGATTCGTCGCCACCTACTCAAGCAGCATACAGACCAGCGTGTCGCAAATGGAACGTTCCCGGCCCGTGGTCGTGGTCGAGGCATGCCTCGTCACGCTAAAGCACAACTACTCAAGCTGAGGGTGGGCTGCGTGAACGTACACGAACGTTTATACAGACAAGGACGTGTGGCGAGTTCATCGTGTACTTCTTGTGGCCACTACGAGACACTTCAGCATCTTATATTTGAGTGTCCCGCTTTCAGTGTGCAGCACATGTCGCTAGTGAGAGACTATCATCGCCTTGGCCTGCGGTGTACGACACTCGACGAATGCTTGTACCCCAGTGATTGTGCGCCTAACCGTGATCAGTTCTCATTGCGCTCTAGTTACTTTTATAGAGTTAACTAACTTAGGTTCACGTTTGTAGCGTCGAAACTATCTTATGCAACATTCTGTAGAAGCGGTAACCTTCAGTGACCGGCCCTACTGTGTGTGATATGTACTGTGTTCTACTTTATTCTTTCGATTTGTCCTGTTGCTCTTCCTTTCCTCTTTCCTCCGCTCCTTCCTATCTTCCATTTCTGTGTTGGTGTCACCTCCCTTGTGAAGAGTAGGCAGGCGTTGTGCCCCTTCCGGTGGCAGTTTCCAGCCTGCTTCTCGCTTTCCCTTTCCTGTTAATTGTGTATATGTGTTCAAAACAAATAATAATAATAAGTTACTTTTTCAGTTTTGCGACTTCGTGCGTATATGCGCCTGCCTGCAATATGCGAGCTATGTTTGTTATGCTATTTTAAATCATGTGTGGATTGTAGTTGAAGCAATAGTCTGCATTAATTATTCTAGTCAGAACAGATCCAACAGAAAAGAATATACAAAAAAATACCATTGGTCTGAGCGGAAGCGTTTCTAAGGCAGCACACAATGAAGAATTCTCGCTACACATTATTCTCTCCTCTTGCACATTGTTCACTAGCTATTAATAAAAAAACGCTTACCTGCGTCCCAGCTAAAAAAAGAATCAGGCGAATGCACTTACCTTTCCACCAACAGACGCCTTTTCGCAAGTGCCGTCCTAGCTTTAGCTCTTGCAGAGAAACGTTCATTACAACCGTATTCATTGCGCATTCATTTCAATGCTGATTTTTCTCATGTAATTTGCCGGTGATGGCTTTCTCTGTATAGTGGGGAGAACATATTTATCGCGGTTCTTTCTTTGTCTCAGCACCTGCAGAGTACCGCTAGGAATGCGCACTGTTGACTATCGGACAAATTAACACAACAAATTGATTAGATGACTTTGCTTCCCTGCACACGCTTTTACATCGAAATCAGACAGTAATGCCCAAATTATTTCAAAAGGCTGTAGTTGAGAACATGCTTTACCTTCTCAAAAAATGATAAATTCGGTTCTGCCTGGGATGTCCCATGGACTGTGTGCTGCCATCTACTAAAGGCATGGCTAAGCAACGTGACATAACTAGGCTCGTTCATGGCATTGCTAGAAAATTCCAAGTGCCGGTGACCAGCTCAGCCCGTCCATGGCTGTTCTTACTAAACACCCCTAGACAAATCCTGCTCGTCCGTGGCACGGAAGATGTTATTGTCGATGTTTTATTGCAAATCATATTCTTATGGCATCTTCTGTACGTTGTTTTCGAGCACTCTGTAATTGCGGAAAGCTTTTCTTGCCAGTGGAGGGCAGGCTAGAGACAAATTACATGACGGCTACAGTTAAAGGATGTAGTCCCAAAATTTGCGTCCATGTTTTCTGTGTGAGGAATTAAAAAGAAAAAAAACATTGCTTCATTTTCTACAGGAAGCTACACTCTCAAAACAAAGAGAGTTTCTGGCACTCTCTTTGAGGGAGTGTCTGCTTGTCAGATATTTTACTCTCTTCGAGAGTAGATAGAACCTTTCTGAGAGAGAGTAGGATAACGCCTCCTGACAGAGCTTTGTTACTCCACCGCAAGGGATCGCTAGTACTCTTCGGCAGAGTGCTAATACTCTCGCCACAGGCGTAATAGTACTCCCCCAGACCGAGTGCTTCTATTCCTCCAAGCTGAGTGTTTCTACTCACCCAAGCAGAGTGTTTGTACTCCTTCAGAACAGCGCTAGTACTCTTCCCAATAGTGTGAAAGCATGATGTAGATCCATTATCACGTTAGAAGGGATTCACAATACTTATATGTGGGGAATATTTGATTGCTTAATAAGCAGCTCCTGCACTTATGCTTGGTGCATGGGATGTAATCTGTAGTCGCCTAGTTACTCAAATGAAACCTTTTCTCTCCTAAGTGGTCAAAATCTTTATGTAGCAGTCACAAGACAAACTGCATAATACTTTGAGAAACACGCTGACAAACACAGAAAATAAATTCCAATGATGCCCATGAACTTTAGAAAATATCTTGTAATAAAACATAACTATATTCTCTAATGCCTCATCAGCATTACAATGAAGAAATATCCTTTATTAACAATTGGCTTCAGCTTCTCAAAAGTAAAGTATACAATGGAAAGATAAACATAGAACAAACGCGTACAAACTCACAAAGTATTGACACTATGAGCAAAGAGAAATATGTGCTACATTACTGTCCAGCATACGCATTTCAGGCACAAAATGCCTGCATTTATATGGCAGAGGTTACCAGATGAGTTGCTAAGCATGGGGCAGGTAATGTAGATAAATTGTGCGAAACAACTTTTTTTGTGTGCCATATTATAACACAACAGCTCATTTGATAACGTCCTGTACAGCGTATGGATGTTCCTGAGAGTACAGTGCATTTAGAAATGAGTTTTATATCCTCATGTGAGGCTGCAGGTGTAGCTTGTTTGCTGATATTTTATATAAAGTTATTCAGTATGGGCCGCACCCTATTGTTTGTAAGTTTGTCTTGTGGTCCTGCAGCAATATCTTGCCCGGCCTCCTCATCAAAGTTGTTGGCTGGTGCTTTTGGGATTGATCCGTTACACTTTCTCACAAATAAATAAAATTAAATTTACAATATTATCTAGTATGTAGCAAATGAGTATAAAACTGCAAACAGCATTGACATTAAAATCTTGCGCATCAACTTCCTTGTCATATATGGCAGCAGCTTTTCATTCCTATTATGGTAAGAGTGCTATACTTCTGAGGAGCAGCTTCCATATATACATGATAAATTATTGTGACTCGTCGAAAATGCAATCTAACGAAAGCACAGCATGGCTTGAGATGTGAACCAAAAATCAGATGTGATGAATATGATGCATAATTGGCGACATAAGCATCAGTACAGATAAAGAAATGCACAAAAAAGACAAGAAAAGAAGCAAACCATAAATTGAGAAAGGCAACATCCTGCTTCACATATCCCTTCCTTGCACGCGGATATCGCATGCGACTATGCATATACTTGCACAAGGAACCACCTGCCTGAATCTAAAGGTTTTTTTCTACTGAAGTGGTTAAGATGCGCTAAAGTAAGTAATATTATCGCACTTCGCAGAATCTTCCTCTCAAAACAAGTACATATGTGTCTGGGAAGATTAATACATAGCCTCACGGTGCAATCTACCTTAAGCCCGGAAACTTACCATGTGCAAAAATGCTTTAATTTTATTTTGCCTTTGAAAATTATGTCTACCAAAGCATTGACACTAAGGGGCCTTTGTTTAACACTATATGTTCACATCCGCCAAATAATTAACAAGTGTTCTACTCAGATGCTCCCAGTTCTTTGCATTGAACGCATCTCTACCTGCGCTAGCATACTTGGTTGGCAAGTAGATGGAGCAACACAAATCAATATATCAAATATCTGCCAGAAGCTATCATATGACTATTTCACGGAAGGAGAAAGCACAATTTTACATTTAAAAAATAATTTTCAATTCGAAGTGACTCTCCGGCTTCTGAGATGTAAGCTGTGCACCATGGTGTACACAGTTAAAAGCCTTAATCGCTCCTTGTTTTCGCTTCGGGAGGCCAGAGCGGTTTTAATGAACTGGTTTCGTGAGCATGCACGTAAACAACAATTACTTTTTAAACATGGAATTCTCCTCCCCCAATGCTTCCCCTTTCTGGAACCTAAAAGGAAGCCATACTTCTAAAATTAGGTGTAAAAAATAGATAAAAGCGATGACATGAAAATCTGTCTGCTTCATGTCAGCATTTAAAATACAGAATGACAGTGGTTTGTATTTGCACCCTTGCATACACGTGCTGTTAAATTTAAGCTATTAAAGCTGTTAAATCTATGTAAGGACCTAACCAAGCATGAGCTGTTCCTTTTTATAGTGAACACAGGCACCGTGCTCATTGCAAGTATGTATCATGTCACTAAGCAAATATGCAATTTCATTGTACCACTATTTTTTTATCACATGGATATATCTCTCGAGAGGAAAGATAAAAAGCAGTGACTTCTCACAAAACTAATCAGCTCGTTTTTAAACACATTTCTAACTTTTCGATGACACTTGCTCCTATGTGTTGGTCTTCGGAGAGCATACTTGACTTCGACTTTCCCATCAAAGACATTACATAAATATACCATGTTAAGATGACTGCCTAGAGCATGTAGAATTTTCATCTTCGTGTGACATACTGTACTTTGAAAGTTTTGTTGATATTTGGTCAAATGGTACACCCAATATGCCGACATTCTAGTTTTCTCGTCCAAATTGCATGGCAATGTAGTTTGATTCTTTCGCGTGCGCTCCTCTTCACCACGTGAAGTCGCGCTGGGCTGGCTCTTTGGCATCCTAGTGTCCTTGCAGCTGCTTTTTTGCATTATATAAAGCGCGTGCCTAAAAATATCCTGTGCAAAAAAAGTCAACACGAGGACATGAGGTAAAACATCAAGACAGTCGCACCCACAGCAGCCGTTATATTCGATGACGATGCATATCTCGCTGCTTGACAATTCACCAGTCATGGCACTAAAAGAAAGTCTTAGCTCTTTGTCTTCCTACTGAAATGCATGCGAAACATCTAAATGACTGCAACAGTCAACTGCTACTAATTTCAATTTTTTGATTTAGACAAGAAATAACCGACAGTTCATCCTCGTAACGGAGAGCTTTGCGTTCACGGTACGAAAGTCTAGTCACGGCAGTATCAACAACACTGACATTTGGCAAGCGCACTCTAAATGTGGGATCCTGGAACTGGAAGGCGGGCCACTTAATGCTAATGCATTTCTCTCCCATTTACCAGTAAATCGTGACTGAACCTTCTATTCCCTGGTCTCTATCTGTACCTATATCAAAGAAGCGGCTCAGCATCACATGAAGCCAACAAGTGGTGAGCTACCGTACTGCTGCGCATGTTGCCGGGCATTACCCGTAGTAATGGGAATACGTTGCGCTACCGAATAAACGTTCTTATGTCGTTGTCAAGCTTTCGAGTGTCTTGTGCATTATTAATATGGTTGCTTCATTTACGAACAACGAACAATGCCTATTTTACAGAGCGAAAAAAAAAACAGCTCTTACATTCGTTCGATAGGAGTTCAAAGAGCTGCATACAGTTTCCGACCAAATGAAAAAGCGCGGTATTTGTTAGACAATGTCGACGGCAGACCATGAGCTTTAGAAACATCTATCGTTATGTACTATTCCACTCCGTATGGGTTACAACGCAAAAGCGCGTTGCAAAACGCTGGGGCGTTGTAGCTCATAGTGAGCACTAAGTTATCTTCTTTACCAAATATCTTTATTTCTCCATGCTAAAATAGTTCACAATATTCTTCCAGAGTTTGTAAAAATTCGAAAAAAGTTTGCTCATCGCCTTTTTTTTTTCACACATTCAAAGCCCCCTAAAATATTACTCTATACCTGTGCCGCTTTTAGAGGATTGACTGGTGAGACCATGTATGGAAGACTCACGCTTGGCTCATCACATCACGTTAACAAAGGGACTGCAGTTTCAGAATTACCAGCTTCAAATTGGGACAATGATACCGAGAACTAGGCGTAACGCCAACCTTCAAGCGGTCTTATTTGTGCAAGTTATAAGATAAGATCAGATAGCTTGTTTTTGTGCGCTGTAAGTCAAATATTTTTCAGATAACATTCATAAAGCCCACTTGTGGACGCTACGAGTAGACACGACTTTAATAGTTAGAACCGTGCATATCACGCATGATCACCACCTTTGCCCGTGCGACAAGGCATAAATTTGTCAAAATAAAGATTCCCTTTCTTCGCCGAGACAATACTCGCGGTTTCTTTCTGCAGCTCACTTTTTTTCTTGATGTGATAGGCCTGAAACAATAAGTATTGTGCCTGCTTTTGAAGCCTCAATAAGTATACTTTGCATATGCAGTGGAAACTTTTCGCTTCAAGAAATTGTTTACCGGAGCACTTTCACAGTATTGCCTGAAATGCACTTTTTCACACACAAGTGCTTTGACGTAAAAGCCTGCTGCAGTTGTTCCCTAAAATAGAATATTCATGAGAGTTTGCCTCCTTGTAAACTGGACCCCCGATGCCGAGCCTCGACGTTTGTATTACTATGCATGAATAGCAATAACGCAGCGTTCTTGCGCAATCATGTTGAAGAAACGTCATGACCTCCAAGTATTTGTTATGAACACAGTTCTGCACCATATAGTTTTATTATGTGTTCTTTTGAGCAGATATCGTCAACGTTTTAACCAAGTATGTTTTTCTGCGAAATAAAGGTTCTTTCTGCGACCATAGATGGTTTTAAGCACCGAAACGTCCCTTTTTTGTCTCCTGCTAACTGTTTTACTGCTGCAAAGATTTACGTTGCACGCTTATCGTCCGTATATACCTTACCAGTAACAAGCGAAACCGCAAAGCGGTGCCATATACTTCATAAGTGTGCACGCAAACAAGGCATGCACAAACTCTCACAGCGCGGCTCCTCATAGAAAAATGGCAATCGCGGTCGGGAATCGAACACTCTCCCTCATGATCATACGAGAAAAGCATTATCACTGAGCCACCATGATAAATTTGGAAGGAAATCAGCTGCATTATCTAAAAAATTTATATGCAATTGAAGTAAAGCTGAATAAAAGACTCACCGCCAGTTAATATACTCCCTAATGCGAAATTGGAAGGTACTACCCTACGAGTTTCCATTTCGCGATATAATGGCTGTCGCTGACAATCTGTCTCGTGCGGCACGTTGAAAACATTGCGATGCGTGGGGTGACTGCCTCTTTAATCAGGACATCGCAAGAGGAAGCGCATGGGTGACGGTTGGCGCGATTGACAACAAATGCCGCAGACAGACGTCTGCTCTTGCAGCGCTTTGTTTTTATATATAGTATCAGTGGCGGGCCTCTCGGTTAATCCTATTTCTTCTCGTCTATTACATAACGAGCGTCTCGAATGCGGCAACATTGATGCCTTCAGGTAACATGTGTGGGTTAACTGACCAGTTGCCTTCACCCAAAAAGATCACGTTCTCGTGACGCCTGAAGCAGAAAGGACGTTCCACGTCCACAAGCTCTGTGAGTGGTGGCGCTGGCTAACACTCCCAGGCTTCTACTTGGGAACATAAATACCCAAGAAAGTGGATGGGGAAATGGCACCGCGGTAGCTCAATTGGTAGAGCATCGCACTTGAAATTCGAAGGTTGTGGGGTCGTTCTCCACCTGCGGCAAGTTGTTTTTTCATCCACTTTCATTTCCATTAATTTATGGTTTCCTTATTTCTTTATTCTTTATTTCCTTTCAGAGCAATCCAGGCAGCAAGTAGCACCTCCCATGTACTAAAGCCGAACCTTGCATCTTTGCAGATACGTAAGCGTTCCCACATTTATCTCAGCTTCAACTTATAGCTGCTGGATCGCTCTGCACTGTTGCTCTGTTGTAGGAAACTTGTCATGGTGAAAATCTGCTGAAATCACTTGGACAGGTTCTCGCGGAAAAGCCGAAAACTACCTAACGTCTTGCTTGACGTGACCTCAAAGCTAGAAAGTGTAACAACAAGCATCATAATCGACATAAAAGGCTTAGTAGAAGACAACAAACAGACTCAGAAGGACATGCAGGACATCAAGACTTCCATGGATGTCATGAATAGGACGTTTGAGCAGCTCAGGACTGATGTGCATAACGTGCACCGTGAACTATTAGAAGTAAAACACCAGCAGGCTAGCATTATTGGCTATGTGCACCCGTTACAGGGGGAAGTAAGAGAAATGCGACAGGAAATAATCGAGCTCACGCAATACAGACCTCGGAACAACTTCGAAATTAGAAATGTTCCTGTGTTGGCAGACGAATCGTTGCCAGACATGATGCAAAAATTAGCAACTTGCTTGAAGATGGAACTTCATACCGAAGATATCGATGTAGTGCATCGAGTTCCGACCAAAAACAAGGCTCAACAGTACATTTAGGTAAGATTTACCTCCACCGCAGTCCGAGACGAAATGATAAAGAATGCCAAGAGAGACAGATTGTCTAAATCTGCCCCTGGCTTGCAAAATAATGAGCCCATATTAATTAATCAACACCTCTGCCAAGAGCATAGGATTCTTCTCGCAAGAACTCGCCAAGCGAGAAAAGAGAAAAATTGGAGGTATGTTCGGGTATCGGAGGCCAAAATTCTAATGCGGAAAACCGAGAATTCTCGTGTACTGCACATCATTTCTGAACACGACCTGAAAAAGCTAGTTTAGGAGCCTGTCGAGGTAAATCTGGTTTGCCACATCAATCATGGCGTTTTCAATCCGTGAAGTTGAACGGGAATTCCACAAAACCCCGTGTATATCGATACTTCACTGTACCATTTGAAGTTTTCGTACAAACAAAGATATATTGTGTTGCTTTTTGGCACACCATAATTTTACTTTTGATGTAATTGGCTTAACTGAAACTTCTCTAAGAGAAGGTGAGCCCATCTCCATTCCGGGATACAGACTTGTAAGCAATCCCAGGAATGCAGTATCGCGTGGTGGCGGAGTGGCTCTACTAATCAAGCAGACGGTACCCTTTAGGATAGTCACTGGTAGTGAAATTAGTAACAGTACGGTTGAATCTCTCTTTCTTCTTTTAGATTCACGCATAGTTGTTGGTTCAATATACCGGCCACCAAGCTCGAGTCTGCCCGTTTTTTTATCAATCGTTGGAATCTATCCTTTCCACCCTAAGTACAAAGCGTATGGTGCCATCACTGTTGTTGGCGACTTTAACATTGTTATTAGCAAAGATATGAATTGTGAATACTCGCACCTACTGGAGTCATACAGTTTTAAGAATACAATCCATGAACCTAACTAGATTGTCACCAAGTGCATCGACAACTATAGACAATGTATTGTGCAACAGTAATAATATAAATTCTGGCGTATAGGATACGAGTCTGACTGACCACTGCCCTATTTTAGCGTTTTTACACAGCGCAAATAATGTCACTGTAAAAAAGACCATCCTGGCAAATCGCAGGATTAATTACAAAAAGTTGTGGCAAAAATTAAGGAAAGCGAATTTCAATATAAATTTAGCAGTGACACTCATATCGAATGCGCAAACATTGCAAATGCATTAACACGCATGATATCTCAGTGTACCACATATAAGCAAAACAAACACGAGGAACCTTTGTGCATGTGGATGAATAACATCATACTTACAGCAATAAAAGAAAAGGACTCATGGTACCAAAAATGAAAAAAATACAGCAAGAAAACACTTATTATTCGCAAAATTTTCGGATATCTCGTAACCACGTAGTAGCTCTTATCCGGAGGCGGAAAAAAGAATACAACAAGCACAAGGCAATGCAATAAAATGTGGGAAATTATAAAAAAGTAGTTGATAACCCCCCCCCCCAAAAAAAAAATAAACAACAATCACTCCTGAACATGTCAATGCCAAGAGCGCCGACACATTTAAGGCGTACTTTACTAGCACTGGTCCAAAGCTAGCTGAACGTATTCCAGTTACTGAAAGCAATGTCGATTGCCCCAACATCCATGCATGTTTTTCCTTGGATCAATTGGACGAGCATACCATAACTTCAATGATATCAGGCATGCCTTGCTAGAAAGCTACTGGCCATGATGCCATTACCGTAAAAGCATTGAAAGACAATATGGATATTCTTGTGCCCGTACTCGCTAAAATACTTAACTGTATAAGCCGAGGCACATATCCTCACATCTTAAAGATCGCAGGAGTTTCTCCTATATATAAAAGTGGCGACGTCAATGACCCTGGCAGCTATCTGCCTATCTCTGTGCTTAGCATAATAAATACTGTGTGTCAAAAGGTCATCACGGCTCAACTAAGGCACTACCTAAACGGAAACAAGCTTCTAACAAATTCTCAACATGGATTCAGAGCCAATCGATCATCGTCCAGTGTTAGAACTAACCCAGAGTATAAACACAGCTCAACACAAAAACGAGTTTGCCGTAGTACTATTTTTAGATTTAAAGAAAGCATTCGACGCGGTCTGTCATTCCATACTTCTAAAAAAATTACGAACTTACGGTTTCAGCGAAATTACAATGGATCTTTTTTCAAGCTACCTAAAGGGTGGAAAACAATATGTAAAATTTAGCTCCTTTGCTTCCCAATATACTACTATGGTTACAGGAGTTCCGCAAGGATCAGTTATGGGGCCCATACTGTTCTCGCTATATTTCAATGCCCTCCCATTAATACTAAAGTCATGAAAAGCTGTTATGTACGCTGACGATACCATGCTATTATTTTCAGGTAAATCCCCTGGGCAGAACAATATAAATAGCGAGTTATCAAACATATCAACTTTGTTTGCATGTAATCAGTTGACACTAAACAGAGATAAGACAAAATACGTAGTTTTCAACTCCCGTTATTCCAAGTGTGACACAATAGGCGTGCAAATTCACCTTCTAGGTGGAACTGTAAAACAGCTCGACCACATAATATATTTAGGGGTATTATTAGACTGCGACTTGAACTGGAGACCATATATATGTAGTATATGCGCGAAATTAGCATCCGCTTGCTATTTATTAATGAAATGCAGAGAATATCTTGAGCTTAGCCTACTCAAATTTGTGTACTTTTCCATATTTCACTGTCACGTGATATACTTTTCCGAATCGTGGTCTGGCACATATAAAACATACATAGATCCCGTCTTTCGGTTACAAAAAGGGGCCTTGCGCATTATGACTTACACAAGCCCACATGATAATAGCGACAGGCTGCTCGGTCGTCTCGGTATATTACCATTATCTCTGGCATGCGAAATGAAAGTTGCCATTTTGATTAACACTATTTTACGTGGGAATCATTAATTATCACCTAACCTGTTTATTACACGTAATCGTAATACAAAGGGTGCAGCAAATATAAATTTCAACCTACCAATCATTCGTAACACGTATGTCCAATGACTACTTGAATTTCATGGTGCCAAAATTTGGAACGCAGTACCTCTTGAGGTAAAAATGACCAACCATTTCGTGTCTGCTGTAAAAAAAGCTATACCTATAAAGAAGTACGTAATTTTCCGTCAGTCTGGTTCTCCACTTGTTTCATACTGTGCCAGATTATTCCTTCTTGAATCTATCCAGAAAGCTTAAACACTTGAGCAAAGACCTTTGTAAGTATGTTACTTCTACGTATAATATGCTATTTCTTTTTTGTTTTTGTGTGCATGTATTTCCATAACAGTTCTTCTTTATTACTAGTGATTGATATGCACAGTTTTCTTTTCTTTAATTGTATGTATCCACCTAACTGTATTAGATTGTATCACTAATAACTAGATATGCGCTTCACTGTAGCTGCTGCTACATATATGACCATGGGCCTACACTAACCTTCGGCTACTGGCCCAACAGTCTTTTCATGCAAATTATTATCAATGAAAAATAAACTGAATTGAATTGAATTGAAAATTGAATTTATTAAGCACAGGTAATTTCCCGTATATTGTCCTTGGTGTCAGTTTTTGTTGGCTTCTGATGATATGACTAATAAAAATCGGGCCCCTCGGTTAATGCCCTTTCTTCAACATTAGTTCTAGAAGTTCAAACTGCAGGGAACAGAAGAAGATATTGAAAAAACTAGTAATATACATAATAACCGAAAAAAAAACATAATATGAAGGAACTAGATGCACCAAGAGTACACTTTGCGAAAGGGACAATGTCTAAATAATAAGTATGTAATTATGCCGTTTCATGTTGATTAGTGCATTCTTAAAACGAGTGAGGTCACTGATGCCTATTAACGATGCAGGTAGAATATTCCAGTCAATCGAAGCCCTAGAAAGAGACGATTGTGACCACATGACGGCGTTATGACAGGGTACGTTTACTTTATGTACGTGATAACGACGAGGTGAATAATAACGTGCAGAGTGAATCCAAAGGGGGCGAAGACATGCGTTGTGGTAGTAGATTTTTCGAAAAAAAAGGAAAGGCGTGATTCCTCTTTGCGAAGAGACCATAACGGGATGTCAAGAGTACTATTCATTATTGTAACACTAGTAGTGCGATGGTAATTAGCTGGGATGAAATAAACAGAGCGATGATGTACTGATTCCATTTCGTTAATGCGATCTGATGAGGATCCCAAAAAGATGCGGCGAATTCCAATGGAGGGCGTCCGTAAGTTGTGAACAACAATAGCTTTAATGAAACAGGCGCAAGCGAAAAATTTTCCTTCAGGTGTCCTAAGGAGTGGTTAGCTTTAGATATTAGGTATTGTACATGCTGCCTCCAAGAAAGGTCATTAGTTATATGAGCGCCAACTTAATGGCAGCATGTAGCGGACTGAAGGGGGCAATTATTGAGGGTGTAGGTAGGGCAAGTTGCGTTATGACAAGAAATCCACATAACCCTTAGTTCCTGCTCACCTGCTCACCCTCACGCAGCCATGTGTCATTATCAATTTCATGAAACTTGATCCGACAATTATTAATCCCTATCAACTCTTATCGGTCGTTGTCAACCTTATCGGACTAGATCCGACCCTTATCAATCCTTACGGGTTGTTGTTATGGGACAGTATCAACTCCACCGTAATTGATACAAAACATATTCACCCTTTTCTCTCCTTACCAACATTAGCGGATATTATCTGACTGTTATAAACTCTTATCGGTTCTTACCAACCTCATTGGTTTTCATCCGACTCTTATTAACCCTTATCGGTCCTTATTAACATTATCAGAAATGCCCCGACCATTATAAGCCCTTATCGCTTTTGAGCACTTTATCCATTCGCGTCGAATCATTATCAACCATTGTGAAACCCACATAACCCCTCATCTTTCGGTATCATCCTTATCAATTATGTTGCACTAAGCGAAACGCATGAGCTCTCTGTGATCGGTGACATTTCGGGGAGTGAAGGAACGCCCCAAAGGAAGGCGTATCCCGCGACTACGGAAACGGGTCGGGGATGTAGCATATTTGGCATTAAATGTTCACAAAACAGAAATTTTGCGGATGTCAACAATGCGCCATGTCGTCTCTACTTGTCCTAGAGATGACTTTGATTCCACCATACCAAAATATTTTACCAGAGCCTACATAGAAGCTGTTCTCCTTTGACATTCGTTTTGTACCACCAGTACAACACATTCATATAGTTCAGATATATTCATCGTATGCAAGCGTGAACCAGAGAAGAAGACGGCGTTCGATGATGTCCTCGGCTAGAAAGGACCAACTGGCCTCTGACCGAGGCTCAAGACAGCAGTAATGACTGTTGCATCCTCCTGCTTCATCTCCCCACCAGAAAACTCAACGACTACGTTTTCCTACATGCCTACTAAGTCGGGCGCCTTTGCCATTCTCAAGACTTTAGAGATGCACTCCGGAAGATTATAAACTTGCAAAAAAATAGGCTCAGTTGGGTAATTCCAGATGTCACGTGTCTGCATGATGACATGCAAATCGACGCCTGCGAAACACAGGTTAGTGGCCCGTGGTAAATTTCTGTTAAGTTAAAGCAATGTCTTGTGATTGATTCGGAGCTGGTGGAAGTAAAGTTGAAGATGTAGTGGCTTCATGAATATTTAGAGGGTGCTTACGTAAGTGAGGCTGTAGGAAAGGGGCTGTCAATATCTAAGACAAGCTGGAATGTATCACATACGGAAGAAATGCGAACTCTTAATCGAGATCTTGTTCTGTCACTTGTTGATGGAGCCATGTTTACCGATATCCAACACCTACGGACAGTCTCCGGCCAACAAAGCCGTCTGCTCATTCCTGGAATGCTACCACAGGGCCTTCGCAGGCGCAAAGTAGGTTGTATTCACCGTCACTGTCGGATGCCTACGCAAGACGATTGTCGGCGCTTTGGGCACACGGCTGCAGATTGTGTAGCAAGGTACGCTGACAAGCTGTGGCAACGTACAGGATTTTCAGATGATGCACTTCAGGAGCATATCATGGATTTCACAGAGGTTTCAGATGCAACGGGAGATCCTACAGCTGACGCCAGCGAAGAACTGTCACTGGTCGGTACAGAGGTTAGCGCGACAGCATTGAATGAGGAGATCTCAACGGCACAGACAGAACCTGTGGAGGAGACAGCAAAGGAGCATGAGAAGCTAGAGGCCGTTGAGATAGCCGCGAGCCTGCCAAAGAAGGAAGTGCAGTTGCAGAAACCAACACTGCTCAGAGGCTGTATAGAACACACAGCTATCTCATATACTATCTTAGATATATTCTGTGGGTATCTTCTATCTGTATAATGGTACGTATGGCAAGACGTATACTGGTATCAATATTTCCGATAAATAAAAGGATCTATCACGTACGTTAAGAGACAAGATATTGCTATTGCAACAGCATCGTGCGAAACTATAAACGTTGGCTGAACTCCACGTCTCAAGCTTATAGTGCTGCCACTAAGCCGCCTGAATTTCCGCAGGCACTCAATCTTCTATTATCTGACTTTACCATGTAATATAACAATACTCATGGCTTAAAGACAAGGAGAACATGGGGAGAGGGGCGGTTTCCACTCGGCAGGTAAACTGTACCGCTGCGACACCTGTTCATCAAGCGCTGGCGGTGATATTATTAGCCGTCGTGTCTCGTGCAGGGCAATTCTAACTCTCCAATTTTCGATTAATCATTCGCAATTAATCTGTTCAATGTGGCATGAGCAAAAACAGAAAAGGAGGTATTGTTGTACGGCTGTATGCAGTTCCTCGAGGCGCTGCACATGACGAACACCACCCTTGTTCAGTTAAGCTTTTTGACACAGCATAGCGTTTTATACCTGTGTGAAGCTACCTCTTCGTAAATTAGTGAATGTTCACCTTAGTTTTCTTAGGTTTCCGTTCAATTTGCTTTCCTTTAGTGGTGCATTATGATGGCTGCATTATACCAAAAACAGACCTATTTGGTCCACTTTTATGAGTACACGTAAATAGGTGTGAAACCATGAAACATATTGTTGTAGTGCCTGCGGTTCTCAACAAAGCAAGACAACTAACGTTCCGTGTATCAGCTAGACTTTCTTGGTTTCTGTTCACATATCTTTAACCCGATGAGAAAATGTATGCATAGTGCTAAGTTTTTCGAAGTGCTTGATTGAATCAATGCGTTAAATACACGCCTGATAAACACTAAGAATAATATATTTATTCGATAAATAAATGAACTTTTTGGCTTCTCAATGATCCCTAGAAGCCTGCTTACGCTCCGCTATAGCTTGCTTTATTTCCTTGTTCCATCATTCCCGTAGTTTCCTCTTTCTTACCCAACAATGTTATTGCCGTCCCTGTCTTATTTCCTGCTACATAACGTTGACCAATTCCATATATTCCCGGACTACTGTGGGAAAAGCCATATTTTTTGCCAAAGAATGGTTACGCATTACTATACAATTCTCAGTATTTCGGTAGCCTCTTTTTTTCCTTGATTCGCTTACTAGGATTCCATTTCTTGCAGTGACGATAATTAAGTTCCATTTTTTTTAAAAATTAATTGCGTAATACTGAAAGGAACTGAACCTTTACCCAACACGACTGGTAGCGCTAGCATGTGCGCCTGGAGGTATGTACGCCAGTAGCCATCTCTCTTTCCCTCAGCCACCACAGGGGGAGAGGGTAAAGGGAGAAGTATAGGGCTGTCCTTTCAAAGTGCTCCACTACAATTTATAAGCCTTCAGACACCTGTAAACTATCCCACCTCCAAACAACCGTATCACAGATTTCGGCAGCATTTAGCTATACTGCTATTGTTCAAAGCATGCAGTAGCAATGCTTTTAGTTTGTAAGGTATAAATATGTACCTAAGTGCAATGGCGACAGATGGAATGCACATATGGGAAGCTATGCAAATGCGAGCTTTTGTGATGCGCTAATTTCAATGCTGCAGATAGTGCCATCTTAAGCAGTACATTTTGCAGTATAACAATTACTGGGACCAGCATAGCATGACTGTGGGCAGGGTATAGTTAAATCGTATTCAGGGTCTTTGTACATCCGACGCGCCTTAGAATTCTCAACAGCTGCGCACGTATACGTCACCACCATCCTTGCACAGTCTCATTTATCAAAGCGACGTTTCTATACCTCGTACCTTTTATGTGCACACTTTGAAACACTCGTGCATGGTCGTACAATTTTGGTTTTTTTTTAAGATGCTTCTAAAGTCACTAAAGTCAGCCTATATGGCTATAAGAAGATCGCAGCTGATTGCTAGATCGAAGTTCTGTATCCCAATGCAGCAGTCCAATGCTAAACTCCTTCAGGTGCCAAAGTATTCTTTCCACTTAAATTTTTTTCTCGCATTTCTTTAGTCTTCTGACTGAAGAAAAGCGCAAACTCAAGAAGGACTTACGAGTCTTTGTCTCATTCGGTTAATTATGTCATCTGTATGGAACCCATGTGAGAACTCCGTAAAGCAGTATGGAAATCACAAATGTATCACGTTTGGCATAGTCCGAAAGCACATATCAAGCCACGTGAATAATATGTCTAAACCATTGTGAAAAACAGCAAAACACGTGAACCCGCTACGTGGTGGCATGCAGACATCTATAGTAAACACTCAGCCTTTCAACTCCCTTTGATAAAATAATTTCCACATATTACTCAGACTTTACGAGACTTTCCCCACAGGAAAAATAACAAGTGCTTCGCAATGTAGGCGACATGTGTTGAATATTCATTTCCACGTAGAAATACTATTGTTTTTACTTGTGCTTTTCTTTGTGATCCACTATCGTGGCATGCACAATTCACCAGAGAGCGTGAAAGGGCTAACCATTAGGACACGATGCTACGAGGGCTTCTCGCCTTCGAAAGTCGCTCAATTAAAAAAATAGTGCTTGCGCAACGAGCCAGTTTCTCACTTCCTTCCGAACAACTGACACTTCGAGTCGATGTATTAGGCTACGTTGCGTTTGCAGCCGGCGTATATTTTCGTTAGAGGCAAACCTGCAAAGTGAATACAGTTTTCGTGTCGTGCTATCGCATTAAAAGTTGGCAAATGATTATAGCAATGCACACGCTGTTCGCATTGGCACGTATGTGCTAGCAGCAAAATTAGGAGCGCAACCGACTGCCACAAAAATTGGCGAAACAGTCAAATAAAGCCTATCGCCTAAAATGGGCAGAACTTGACCGTCAATTTTCAATCGAATTTCAAACGAGTGACCAAACTGTTATCCGCTTTGTTTCTAGCGTCTAATATGCAGAATGTTTTATGGGCCCAGGCAAATAAACGATCGTTAAGCTCGTTATAACTAATTCTTCTGTCTAGTAGTCTTGGAAGACGTGTCTAAGCTAGATTGCGTCTTAATCATCTGTGCATTTCTTAAGATAATGGTTTCCGACACCTGGCGTACGCATCTTTCAAGGCCTTAGCATGGCAACTTTCACGGAAAGCTGCCTTTACAATTTTTCCATAAACGATATGTCCCTTCTTTGTTCTGCCAATCCTGCAGAATTATTCGTACTCAGGTGATACAACTGCTTCTCTTTTGACATTTTTCTCCATTCTCTTCAGATTGCAGATGATGATCGCTCCTTTTGTCACTTTTCCAACCGTTATTTCCTGTCTGAGGACTTTGATGACTGCACAGAGTTCAATTAGGAATATCGCGACCTAATTTGTGCGCTGTATACTCCGAGGATTGTTGTTTTGAAACATTGAGCCGATGACGTAAAATGTCCTCATAAAAGATGGAATTAAATAAAACAATATTATTTTTAACTTTAACAACTAGGAATCAGAATTTCGAAAGCAGCAGAATGCTTTCCTCAGTCAGATAAACAAAAAAATATTGTCGAAGTTAAAGCAGTGCTCTTGCACCTTTTTACTCGGCTGGAGTCGTATTCATGCTTCCGAAAAGTGGAAACAAGAGGCGTCCATGTTTCGCCAGCTAATAGTTACCACAATATTGTTGAAGCTCCTCCAAAGACGATCGCAGTCCTTCTAAACCCATGGCAATAAATACTGCTCACGATATGCCAGCGCCAATACTTCATCCTGGGAACGCAACCATGTGATCTCAATTGTGCACAAAGCACACTGAATTTTTTGCAAAGGCTTGTAGGTTGCGCCCAACCATTACCTCTCTTGCACTTCCCCGTCGTTTGCCTACGTAGCTCCCACTGTTATTCAGCCAAAAAGAACCACATGTTGCGCGAGTACAGAGTAACAATCAATTTACTCAGGTAATATTTTGTCTGCTTAAGGTAACACTACGATTTCTGAAGCACTTTCCCTAAAATTGAGAACATATGTGTTTCTTTCTGTGAGCAGGCAGTCGCGTATCTCAAGCTGGGAAAACTCCGGACTGTGAGGTCAATTGCATCTATTCTGGTAACGAATTTTTTATGAGAATTGTGCGCTATGACGTTAACGGTTTGAAGAACGAAGTGGCGCATTCAGAAAAAACAACGACTCGAAAAGGTGACGGAGACGGAAAGAGCGAACTTTTCGTCTCCGTCACCTTTTCCTGTGGTTTTTTGAATACGCAACTTGGTTCTTCGGAGCGATACACCAAGTAGCCCAGCAAGAATCTCTCCTAAACTACCTTATATTAACGGCACAGTCATATTTCACCTAATACGTTTTCAAACAGTAAAATATCAGCTTTTATTATTAGTCCCTCCTCTAATTTGTTGCATAATGTAAAGCTATCTCGCAGGGCTCTCCTCAAGCACGTGTATGGTTTTTAACTTATAGCAATGGCCTAACTTCTTATATTTTTCCAACTTAGCGCATTGTATACGCAGACGACGCTACTGCATTTTCTCATGATAAATTTATCAACATTCCCATCCAAAATTTAATAAATGAAGCTCATTCCTAACTAGCATAGTGGAAGCCGACTGCTGAGAAATGATTTGAAACATTCTTTCAGACTTTTGCTTTGCCACATAGTGAGTTTAACCTGTCTCCGCCACCTCGGATTACAAACCTGTTCTTACTTCGTCGGATAACCTTGATTTCGTATCAGTTATAGTGGCTACTAACTTCGGGAAATTAATCATCACAACTGTTCTATCTGAAAAAAAGTATTTTGCCGCGTCATACGCACCCTGATAAAACATCGAATTTACTTTACGCTCAATATACTACCCTCTTGGTAGACATTTTTCGCAGCCACGATAATTCGTATACCGCCTGTTGGTATCAATCATATTCGCTCCACCAATGTCATTTGATAAAACCTAAAATAGATGCTCTTCGCATCATTACATTTACTCCACGCGCATCGACATATCTCCACATTATCAGACGCCTCACCAGCTTGCTTTTCGGGAGCCTCTATCTCTATATATCGGTGTTAAATTTTTTAAGGTCAACCACCGCATTCTTATTTTAGATGTATATCTGATTCGCATGCCTTTCCTATACTAACAGTAATCATTTTACATCCCGTCATAACTTGTTTTTTTTTCCAAGAATTGGTGGAAGTTCTTGCAAATCGACTCTGCCTCTTCTGCATTTTCTTTTCGTGGTATGCACTCAAACCTGACTTGAAAGCAAGAGGTTCTTTAAAGTTTAGAAAGCAAGCTAAAATAGTTATCTACTTTTAAAATTGCCATCACCTTGATTTCTCGTTTCTTCATAATGCTCTTACATTTCTGCATTTTTACTCACGCAAAAGATCTAATCTTTGGTGAAGTACATTAGGACTTTCTTCCGCATAATAAGTATCTGTAGCTATTATGTTCATAGGAGGAGGAGGACGAAGTGTCTACTCTGTGGAACGCTGCGTTTTTCTCTCTGAAAATTTGAAGCTACTTTGTGGGAGAAGCCGCTCTCTTAACTATGGCGATGGACGTGAAGTACCTGGAGGGGTTCCTGGTCCTTCTACGTCAACAGCGGCCGCTCCGAAAAAGCGGTCTAGCCGCCCGAGTGACACCGACAGCGAAGACACTCTGATCTATTCAGGTACCAGTGATGAAACCTCGGATGACAGTGACCTTGTACCCGTAGCGAAGCACAAAGCAAAGAGAAGACTCGTCAGGACATATCCTTCCACAAGTAAAGCAACTGTGATCCCGACGCGAAAGCCATCGAATCTCACAATTTTACTTGTGCATGTGGTGGCTAGCAACAATCTAAACCAGATCAACCGCCAAGCCACATCTGTGTCGCTCGAGGCACTTGCTCCGGGTCAGGTCAAAGATGTAAGGATCAACGCCCGTAAGAACATCTTAGCTATACGTGTCAGAAACCGCAACGCGCTAGATACCCTGAGCAACGTTAAGGTGCTAGATGGCATCAATGTACGCTGCTATAAACAAGACGATCATGACTCCACGGCCGGCGTTGTGTATGACGTAGATAATTCCATAAGCAATGCTGACCTGCATGTACTCATCAAGCCGGCGACAGAGGAAATTGCTATATTGCAAGCCCGCCGCCTGGGAAACTCGCATCGTGCGAAGTTAACTTTCAAAGGAGACAGCCTACCATCACACGCCAAGGTCGGTCCCTTCCCACACATAGTACGGTCTTTTGTGCCAAAGCCGCTTCAGTGCAGGAAGTATCAAAGGATAGAGCACGTTACTGCGGTTTACGCAAATGCTGCCGTGTGCTCACGATGCTCTGGGTCGCACAGCTCTGACGCCAATCGTGTGCCAATTGTCAAGGCTCTCACGATAAAACTTCAAAACATTGCCCACATGTGAAAAATTAGGCGCAAATCTTGAGGCAAATGGTCAGGGATGGTTCCTCGCACAGGGAGGCGGCCGCTAAGATGCGACGTCGACGTTCACGACACCGGAGATCTAGGAAACGCTCTGCTATTACTAGGGATGCACCTCGTCCACTGACAGTCCCCAAAATTCCACATGCAAATAGCAATAGTAGCAATGAGGATCCTATGCGGAGTCTCCAGTATAATTGCCTCATGCGAGAAGTGGCCGCCATTGCCATGGCTAGATCCACCAGCGGAGCGACAAGATGTAACACGCTCGCCGAATCATGCGTCACCTTCTGGCAGCAACTAAGACGATGACAAACAAGTTGTCACCATGATAAGGGTCCTTATAAACACGCTACGAGTACAACTGACCGCCATACACACTCCGGCGGCTCGAGGCGCACTTCAAGTACTGGATGCCCTGAATGCGGTACTGTCCGGTCTTGAGAAGCACCGTGGCTGCTCCTCTAAACTCGTTCCTTAAAGAGGCCAAGGAAGCGTCTATCTTACAATGGAATGTCAGATGTACTAAATCCTGTATTTCGGACTTTCGTCTGTTTGTATTTGAGAACAAGCTTCCAATAATCGTCATTTGTGAACCAAGCATTGAGAGCGCCATCCGCCTATCAAGATATGAAGCTTTCGTGTCTACGACCTGCAACAACCGCAGCAAAGTCATCGTTTATATCAAATGCGATCTCACGTATGTTTTACACCCAGTGGCACTGATGACGACAATATGTACGTATGTTTGATTATAAAATGCAAAAACGTCGCACTCACACTCGTAGAAGCCCACATTTCACCTTCGAGTCGATTTGACAACGCAAGAGTAAGTGCAATTTTAACAGCGACTACTGGACCAACCGATTATTACCGGCGACTTCAATGCACATCATCCGCTATGGGGAAGCCTAAAGATGGATTGTCGAGGAAGACGTGTGCTATCCTTCAAGTCGGATCATGAGCTCTGCTGCCTAAATGATAGCAGTCCCACGTTTCTGCGGGGATTGACATACAGCAGCTGCCTGGACTTACCATTTGTTTCAAGATGCCTCAGTGCCAGGGCGAAATGGCTTACGGACAACGAAATGCATGGTAGTCACCACGTTCCAGCATATGTTTATATGGATGGCATACGCAAGTCACACTCTACCACAGTTCTTCATTACATCGACTGGCCTAAATACACGTTGCTCATGGAGAAGAATTGCTAAGAGATCGAGGACTGTCTACGTAGCAACATCGAGAAGCTAATTAACGCCTCTGCTCAAGAAGCCCCAAGAGCTTTAAGGCCTATTTCTAAGTTTTCTGAATTCGAAGCAGAATTGGAGCAGCTTCGAGCAATCCGCCGTCGTGCGGAACCAAGATACAGGCACACCAAGTCCATCTATGACCTAAGGGAGGCGAGACGCATACAGAAGAAGATCCATCATCGGATCAACTCCATGCAGTTTCTAAAATGGAAAACCTTCTGTGATTCCCTTGATACGCATAAACCCCTGTCACATATATGGAGAATGATGCGTGGTCTTCGAAAATCACCGCAACAACGCCGCATAGAGATCGACGTAGCGGAGGGCTTCTGTTTTCAGGTTGCTGCTGTACCGCCACCGTTCGCTACACGTAATCCCCGTGATGTTAAAATCTCGCGGGATTCTCGTATGGACAATCTGTTTTCCATCGAGGAGTTGCAGGCGGCATTGGCAGCTTGCAGACGTTCCTCATCGCCTGGACTTGACGGGGTGACATACGCAGCTCTTGGAAACCTCGGTAAAACAGCCCGCCATGTTCTTTTAGACGTGTAGAATAATTCATGGCGTGAAGGAGTGGTTCCTGCAGCATTAAAACCCAGCCGCCTTGTGCCTCTGCTCAAACCTGGTAAACCACCCCTAGACGTGGCGTCCTATCGTCCCATTGCTCTGGCCAGTTGTCTAGAAAAGGTGATGGAGAGGATGGTACTGACGCGTCTAGAATAGTATCTAGAACACTGCAAGTTATACCCTGACGCTATGGCAGGCTTTCTTCTGTAGACAATGCTCTTCTGTAGACAACGTCATAGATCTTGTCTCGTCTGTTCAGCACGAAAAAAGCCTAAAAAGGCTGTCAGTGGCGATATTCGTGGATGTGAAAGGCGCTTATGACAACGTAACCCATCGAGCCATCCTCGACGCCTTGGGCGATGTCGGCCTAGGCGGCCTTGTTTTTCGATTGATATTCAGCTTCTTGAAGGACAGTTCATTCCTTCTGCAAACAGAGGATGGTGCATCCTCACAACACAACACCTACCGTGGCGTAACACAAGGCGGACTCTTGTGCCCCACTTTATTTAAACCTTGTGGTCATCAACCTGGTTCATACCCTTCCGCAATCCGTCCATGTGTCGATATACGCAGAGGCTATATGTATTTGGTCATCAGGAGCGACGCGATCCCAGGTGCACGCCAGAGTTCAAAAAGCGGCCACACTAATATCAGGTTATCTTCGAGTGCGAGGTCTGGAGGTGTCCTCCGAGAAGTGCTCTATGGTCGCTTTCACGAGCAAAACAATAAAAGCGTTCTCAAAATTAATGTTGTCAATAAAGATGTTGTCAGAATTAATGGACAGCCGATTGCCTACGAGAAGACGCACCGCTTTCTAGGAGTGATAATAGATCAAGGCCTTTCCTGGAGTCCTCATATTTCCTACAAAAAAAAGAAATTGGTCATGATAACCCACGTGCTCAGATGTCTTGCGGGAAAGTCATGGGGTGTGTTTGTGAGCGCGATGCTCCAACTCTATAACGCACTGTTCCTCAGTCTCCTGCACTATAGCTTACTTGTACGTGGTGGGACCGGTAAGACCAACCTCCGTGCCCTCCAGTCTGTACAAGCTCAAGCTCTATGAATTTGCCTTGGTCTTCTCAGATGTGCATCCACGGCAGCAATAATTGCCATCACGCATGACCACCCCATCAATACATATCTTCCATCCGACGCTTTAAGGATGCATATCAGGCACATCACCCGACTTCAATCGCATCACCTCGCATCCCTTCCTGACGCTCGACCTCGTTCCGCGTTTAGCAGGAATATTGCCACCAACCATGGAACTTTGCCGTCAAACTTCACGCCTGCAGCACGACCATCCATACCGCTGTTGTGCCTCCATCCACTCCAGACTCTTCTTGTTATTCCCGGTATCAAAAAAAAAAAGGGGGGAGATATCTTTCGCCCTCAAACAAACCGTGCTTCTATTCTTACATGACGTGCAAAAAGAACGCATCCACGTTTACACGGACGGCTCTGTCTCCTCTAAACGTTCAGGTGGTGCAGGGGTAATTCCCGCAGAGTCTGTCACCCTCAAGTTCAAGACGTCTAACATTACATCATCGACGGCTGCAGAACTCGCAGCTATCAGTGCTGCTCTGGAATTTATTGGTCACAAATCATCACATTCATGGTTCATATTAAGTGACTCGAGGGCGGCTTTCCAGTGTATGATGTCCCTTTTCAACCACGCGCCAAATTTGTAACTAGTCGCAGACATCCGATTACTCCACCATCACACAATCAACAAATGGCACAACATCATCTATATATATAGCTTTCGGGTCTATATTGGACTATATACTATTTCACTATAGATAATAGACTATATCACTTTCTCCCTTATTATCCATTAAATCCTTGTGACGAATTTCAGCGCTCCTGAAATGGACAGAGACGCAATTCAAGTATGCTCAAGAACATTTATCTAAAAACAATAACGAAAGCAAAAAACAATACAGCGAATTACCCTGACACACTATAAACACTATGCACACACGAGTCACTCCAAAAGCTAGCTATAGACATGAAAAAAAAACAAGCCCTCCCCTACATATTGTTCCTCCGCTCGACTAATCAACGCGACGTCACGAGCAGACCAGCATTCTGGCCGTTGCTAGACGTGTCGGACTGCGGCCCAGGGTGGCGAATGACGTCGGCCTGCGTGGTTCCGACGCAGTGCCGCCGTCACCTCCGACGAGAGTGGTGAGGTTGTGGTCTTCCGCAGAGACTCGCGTGTCATAGGATGCGGTCTGGGCCAGTCGGCCATTGTGCCGCTGACGTGGTTAGGCAATTGCCTTCATGGTACGGGACAGCAACGGATTACGGAAGCGCGGGGTTGGACCGGGGCCTCGGAACACAGCCATGGCGACGCAGTCGATACTCAGGAGCTGGAGTTGTCGCTGGCCAACTCGCGAATGTCCCCTCTCCGGTCCGTGGTTCTCGAAGCTGCTGCCTCCCGTCTCCAGAGCACAGCTAGAGATGCCACTGTCTTGCTTCTCGACGATGTCAGCAATGCCCGCTCATCTTCGCCTGCGTCTCCTTTGTCTTCCTTTCTTCTTTTCTGTCGATTTCACGCGTTTCACGTGCTTCTAACCTAAGGTTAAAAAATACTGTAAGATTTTGTGTAAGGAACTTGGCCACCTTATTACCGGTCAGTTAAGCTAACTACAAATGTCGGTACAGTGGTTACCCAAAGAAAGAACCATATCGGAAAACTTGTAGCGCATGCTTTCCGCCTACGCAACTACAAATGTCGGTAAAGAGGCTATCCAAAGGGCGGAGGGGGGAAGAGAAAAGCAGGAGGCGGCTAGGTTAACCATAACAACGTCCGGTTGACTACCCTACACGGGGGAATGGGAAAGGGGAAAACAAATATGACAGCTAGAGAGAGGAGGGAAGGAAAGAAGAAAATTAGCGGTGAGTTCACGGACGCATGTGGTCTAATAGAAATAACATTAATAGCTGCTGACGTTCGCACAAGCCAGTCGTCCTCAAGCTGCACAAAAGAGCCTTCACCGCTTTATGGCCCGACGAACGATGGGGGCGGTGTTCCGGCAGCACCTCCACAGAAAGCCGCGAATTGTCCAGTTTTTGGAGAGCGTTGGCAATTTCTTCTCTTTCCGGGGCATATCATGGACAGCGGAACGTTGTCCAAAGAAAAAAACCATATCGGAAACTTGTAGCGCATGCTTTCCGCCTACGCATGTATTTCTCACACTATGTACACCTATTATTATAGAACATACAAAACGAAAAAGCAAGTTATCCTAAAACGCAATTCTGCATCACAACTTAAAGGTCACAGCACTACCTTAGAGTATAAATGCCGGTTAGTTTACGATAAGGTTGCTACGATTGCTTCCGACTCTGAATATTTACCTTACCGCGGTTGCACACATTGGTTGTCACAGATTTCTCACACTCGTAGGGCTCGCTTTATACTGGCCTATGAAACTATGTGCAGAACATTTGTGACGGAAATTACACTGGGGATGTTGCGGAGCTATATTATTTTTTACTCATATTTTGTCAGCAACAAATATAGGTGACAAAAATATCGCAAATAGGAGTAACGGGAGGCAATAACTACATAAAGTATTTTTTTATGCAACGGTAAGATAACAGGTATATTGAGCTCTCTTTGCGTAGTGGGCACATATTATTCGGAAAAAATCCACACCAGTCTTGAAAAAGAAAATACAGCTGTCACGCACGTAAGCAAAGAATGCATTTGCTGAAATATAGATTTGATTTTGTATACGACTAGCCTTATTATCCTACCGTAACTGTACTATTGTATGGTAACCGCTACCTAGCGACCTTTACAGAATTCCTAAAGAAACAATGCCTGACGATTATTTCAGTTCCGAACCCGCTTCCATCAGGGCAGCAGTCCAGTTTTATTCCAAATAGGTTATATGACTTTCTCCCTTATTACCCGTCAAATCATAGACGCACGCATAAACATACAGCTGCTTCAGTAGTGCAAGCTACCCATCTGAGACAGATGAAGCGTGAGTCGCGTCAGATTGAAACAATTTATTTCTAAATGCGACAATACACGCTTTTTAATCTGGCAAAAAAATCACGCCTTTCCGGCTGAAAAAGCCCGCTATGCAATCGCGCCACAGTTTATTGAAGTTAACGATGCTGGGCTCCAATTGTACTGAACCTGCGGGAGGCCGCAGCCAATGGGTGGCAACCGGAGTTTAGTGGCGCTTTCCGTTTGGCATCTAAAGGTGCGTGGCCAACCAACACCACATGCAATAGATCGAAGTTGCCCCTTCTATTAAGTCAAACACGATTTCACAGGAAGGGGTCCCGAGAGTCCTTTGCATTTGGAACAAGAGAGCTGAGAAAGTCTTATTAGTTACCGAGGTGGAAAGACGCAACCTTCACATGTGCTATTGGTAGGGCGTGGATGTTCAAGCTCACCTGAAGCAATCGAATTCTCCAAATGAACACAACAGGTTTCTAATGAAGAGAACTGCATCAATATGGTGTGGCCCTTAGGTACACTTATTCAATGGTAATTAGATGAACATGGACAGATTAGGAAATGACTGTTACGAAATTTTTCAACTGGTAGGTTTCTTTGACCCAGCCTTCCGCTATGCGGTGTTATGTTTCTAGGTATTTGTGATCAACTTTGCAGACTAGGTGTTATTTTGTAAACGTGAAGAGCACGCGCGCCGCAGGGTTCCTTGCAGCACCACCAGATGACGCTCGCATCCGCGGCAGCTGTGGCGCCGTCCGTGAGGGGCAAAAAAAAAAGAAAAGAACCACAATGCTTCCCTTCGAGCATCCACGCCTACAGAGTAATTAGGAAGAAAACCCTTCTTGTGGATAGAATAGATTCAAATTGCTCTACGTGCGTACATGCATATATATATTGCCAATGAAAACGTGTTGTGTTAAACGCTACCATCGTACTCGCTAGTAATCAGCAACTCTGCTTCGTAAATGGCTCGGTATAGTTTGTGTACATCCTCGTGTGTGTGTGTGCGTGCGTGTGTGCGTGTGTGCGTGTGTGTGTGTGTGTGTGTGTGTGTGTGTGTGTGTGTGTGTGTGTGTGTGTGTGTGTGTGTGTGTGTGTGTGTGTGTGTGTGTGTGTGTGTGTGTGTGTGTGTGTGTGTGTGTGTGTGTGTGTGTGTGTGTGTGTGTGTGTGAAATCCTGTATCGACTCTTTATGCACTCGCGCAATTAATCGCTAGAGATAGATTCCATCTCTTTGGATGTGCTGAAGTATTTCTTTTCTGAGTTCATTAGACTGCCGTGCCAATGAAAATTTCATCTTTTTTATGTATAAGGCCTCAAAAATGCATAGGTGTCAACGGTTAAATATCTCCAGAAAAATATCTCTCGTCCAAATTTCATGGCAATGTAGTTTGATTCTTTCGCGTGCGTTCCTCGGCACCACGTGGAGTCGCGCTGGGCTGGCTTTTTGGCATCCTAGTGTCCTTGCAGCTGCCTTCTTGCATTATATAAAGCGCGTGCCTGAAAAACATCCTGTGCAAAAAAAAGTCAACACGAGGACATGAGGTAAAACATCAAGACAGTCGCACACACAGCAGCCGTTATATTCGATGACGATGGATATCTCGCTGCTTGACAATTCACCAGTCATGGCACTAAACGAAAACCTTAGCTCTTTGTCTTCCTACTGAAATGCATGCGAAACATCTAAATGACTGCAACAGTCAACTGCTACTAATTTCAATTTTTAGATTTAAACAAGAAATAACCGACAGTTCATCCTCGTAACGGACAGCTTTGCGTTCACGGTACGAAAATCTAGTCACGGCAGTATCAACAACACTGACATTTGGCAAGCGCACTCTAAATGAGGGATCCTGGAACTGGAAGGCGGGCCACTTAATGCTAATGCATTTCTCTCCCATTTACCAGTAAATCGTGACTGAACCTTCTATTCGCTGGCCTCTATCTGTACCCATATCAAAGAAGCGGCTCAGCATCACATGAAGCCAACAAGTGGTGAGCTACCGTACTGCTGCGCATGTTGCCGGGCATTACCCGTAGTAATGGGAATACGTTGCGCTACCGAAAAAAAGTTCTTATGTCGTTGTCACGCTTTCGAGTTTCTTGCGCATTAATAATTTGTTTGCTTCATTTACCAACAATACCTATTTTACAGAGAGAATGAAACAGCTCTTACATTCGCTCGTAGGAGTTCAAAAAGCTGCATTTAGTCTCCGACCAAATGAAAAAGCGCGGTATTTGTTAGACTATGTTGACGGCAGACCATGAACTTTAGAAACATCTGTCTTTATGTACTATTCCACTCTGTATGGGTTACAAGGCATGTGCGCGCTGCAAAACGCTGGGGCATTATAGCTCATAGTGAGCACAATGTTATCTTCTTTACCAAATATCTTTATTTCGCCATGCTAAAATATTTCACTATATTCTTCCAGAGTTTGTAAAAATTAGAAAAACGTTTGATCTTTGCCTTTTTTTTTTCACACATTCAAAGCCCCCTAAAATATTACTCTATACCTGTGCCGCTTTTAGAGGATTGACTGGTGAGACCATGTATGGAAGACTCACGCTTGGCTCATCACATCATGTTAACAAATGGGCTGCAGTTTCAGAATTACCAGCTCGAAATTAGGACAATGAGGCCTAGAACTAGGTGTAACGCCAACCTTCAAATGGTCTTATTTATGCAACTTTTAAGATAACATCAGATGACTTGTTTTTGTGCGCTGTAAGTCAAATATTTTTCAGATAACATTCATAAAGCCCACTTGTGGACGCTACGAGTAGACACGACTTTAATAGTTAGAACCATGCTTATCACGCATGATCACCACCTTTGCCCGTGTGACAAGGCATAAATTTGTCAAAATAAAAATTCCCTTTCTTCGCCGAGACAATACTCGCGGTTTCTTTCTGCAGCTCACTTTTTTTCTTGATGTGATACGCCTGAAACAATAAGCAGTGTGCCTGCTTTTGAAGGCTCAATAAGTATATGTTGCATATGCAGTGAAAACTTTCGGTTCAAGAAATTGTTTACTGGAGCACTTTCACCGTATTGCCTGAAATGCACTTTTTCACACACAAGTGCTTTGACGTAAAAGCCTGCTGTAGTTGTTCCCTAAAATAGGATATTCATGAGAGTTTGTCTCCTTGTAAAATGTACCCCCGAAGCCGATCCTCGACGTTTGTATTACTATGCATGAATGGCAATAACGCAGCATTCTTGCGCAATCGTGTTGAACATCCGTCATGACCTCGAATAATTTATTATGAACACAATTCTGCACCATATACTTTTAATACGCGTTCTTTTGAGCAGATATCGTCAACTTCTTAACCAAGTACGTTTTTCTGCGACCATAGATGGTTTTAAGCACCGAAACGTGCCTTTTTTGTCTCCTGCTAACTCTTTTACTACTGCAAAGATTTACGTTGTACGTTTATCGTCCGTATGTACCTTACCAGTAACTAGCGAAACCACAAAGCGGTGCCATATACTTCATAGGTACGCACGCAAACAAGGTATACACAAACTCTCACAGCGCGGCTCCTCATAGGAAGGTGGCAATCGCGGTCGGAAATCAAACTTTCTCCCTCATGATCACAAGAGAAAAGCATTATCACTGAGCCACCATGATAAATTTGAAAGGAAGTAAGCTGCATTATCTAAAACATTTATATGCAGTGAAAGTAAAACTGAATAAAATATTCAATGACAGTTAATATACTCCCTAATGCGAAATTGGAACGTACCACCCTACGAGTTCCTATTTCGGTATACAATGGCTGTCGCTGACAATCTGTGTCGTGCGGCACGTTGAAAACGTAGCGATGCGTGGGGTGACTGCCTCTCTAATCAGGAAATCGCAAGAGGCAGCGCGTGGGTGACGGTTGGCGCGATTGGCAGCAATTACTACAGACAGACGTCTGCTCATTCAGTGCTTTGTTTTTATATATAGTATCAGTGTTGGGCCCCGCGGTTAATCCCATTTCTTCTCGTCTATTCCATAACAAGCGTGTCGAATGCGGCAACATTGATGCCTTCAGGTAACATGTGTGGGTTAACTGACCAGTTGCTTTCACCCAAAAAGATAACGTTCTCGTGACGCCTGCAGCAGAACAGACGTTCCACGTCCGCCCCCAAGGTCTGTGAATGGTGGCGCTGGCTAACACTGCCAGGCTTCTACTAGGAATCATAAATACCCAAGAAAGTGGATGGGGAAACGGCACCGCGGTAGCTCAGTTGGTAGAGCATCGCACGCAAAATTCGAAGGTTGCGGGATCGTTCCCCACCTGCGGCAAGTTGTTTTTTCATCCACGTTCATTTCCATTAATTTATGGTTTCCTTATTTCCTTATTCTTTATTTCCTTTCAGAGCGATCCATGAAGCAAGTAGCACCTGCCATGTACTAAAGCCGGACCTTGCATCTTTGCAGGCAGCGTTTCCCAGGGAGCGAATCGACACGGATCTAGCGTTGCCGTGCCTGCTGAATCCTCATCGGACGGCGCAGCTGAGAGGCATATCTACGAAAGATTGATTAGAAAGTGCGTGACTTAACCGGCCGACTTCCACGGACCACCCGCCCCAACGGCTGATCGCGCTGTTACCACAACGGCTGATGCGCGCAGCGGCTATTCTCACAAACGACACACCTTGGCTCCACTATAAAAGCCCTGTTCGGACGGAGCCAGCATCACTTCAGAGCGATCTAGGCAACAAGTAGCACCTCCCATGTACTAAAGCCGGGCCTTGCATCTTTGCAGGTATGTAAGCGTTCACACATTTGTCCCAGGTTCAACTTATAGCTGCTGGATCGCTCTGCACTGTTGCTCTGTTGTAATAAACTTGTGATGGGTGAAAATCTGCTGAAATCACTTGGACAGGTTCTCGCTAAGAAACCGCCGGGTACCATTAAAGAACTACCTAAAGTCTTGCTTGACATGACCTCAAAGCTAGAAAGTGTCACAACAAGCATCATAATCGACATAAAAGGTTTAGTAGAGGAAAACAAACAGCCTCAGCAGGACATGCAGGACATCAAGACATTCATGGATGTCATGAATAGGACGTTTGAGCAACTCAGGACTGATGTGCACAACGTGCACCGTGAACTATCATAAATAAAACAGCAGCAGGCTAGCATAATTGGCGATGTGCACCCGTTACAGGGGGAAGTAAGAGAAATGCGACAGGAAATAATCGAGCTCACGCAATACAGTCGTCGGAACAACTTGGAAATAAGAAATGTTCCTGTGTTGGCAGACGAATCATTGTCAGACATGATGCAAAAATAAGCGACTTGCTTGAAGATGGAACTTCGTACCGAAAATATCGACGTTGTGCATCGATTTGTGCATTTACCTCCACCGCAGTCTGAGACAAAATGATAAAGAATGCCAAGAAAGAGAGATTGTCTAAATCTGCCCTTGGCTTTCAATATAATGAGCCCATATTTATTAATGAACACCTCTGCCAAGAGTATAAGAGCCTTCTCGTAAAAACGCGCCAAGCGAGAAGAGAGAAAAATTGGAAGTATGTTTTGGTATCGCAGGCCAGAATTCTAATGCGTAAAGCCGAGAATTCTCATGTACTGCACATCATTTCTAAAGACAACTTGAAAAAGCTATAGGAGTCTCTCGAGTTAAATCTGGTTTGCCACACCAATCATGGCGTTTTCAATCCATGAAATTGAACTGGAATTCCACAAAACCCTGTTTAAATCGATACTTCACTGTACCATTTGAAGTTTTCGTAGAAACAAACCTATATTGTGGTCCTTTTTGGCGCACCATAATTTTACTTTTGATGTAGTTGGCTTGACTCAAACTTCTCTAAGAGAAGGCGAGTACATCTCCATTCTGGGATACAGTCTTGTAAGCAATCTCAGGAATACAGTATCGCGTGGTGGCGGAGTGGCTCTACTAATCAAGCAGACGGTACCCTTTAGGATAGTCACTGGTAGTGAAATTAGTAACAGTACGGTTGAATCTCTCTTTCTTCTTTTATATTCACGCATAGTTGTTGGTTCAATATACCGGCCACCAAGCTCGAGTCTGCCCGTTTTTTTATCAGTCGTTGGAATCTATCCTTTCCACCCTAAGTACAAAGCGTATGGTGCCATCACTGTTGTTGGCGACTTTAACATTGTTATTAGCAAAGATATGAATTGTGAATACTCGCACCTACTGGAGTCATACAGTTTTAAGAATACAATCCATGAACCTAACTAGATTGTCACCAAGTGCATCGACAACTATAGACAATGTATTGTGCAACAGTAATAATATAAATTCTGGCGTATAGGATACGAGTCTGACTGACCACTGCCCTATTTTAGCGTTTTTACACAGCGCAAATAATGTCACTGTAAAAAAGACCATCCTGGCAAATCGCAGGATTAATTACAAAAAGTTGTGGCAAAAATTAAGGAAAGCGAATTTCAATATAAATTTAGCAGTGACACTCATATCGAATGCGCAAACATTGCAAATGCATTAACACGCATGATATCTCAGTGTACCACATATAAGCAAAACAAACACGAGGAACCTTTGTGCATGTGGATGAATAACATCATACTTACAGCAATAAAAGAAAAGGACTCATGGTACCAAAAATGAAAAAAATACAGCAAGAAAACACTTATTATTCGCAAAATTTTCGGATATCTCGTAACCACGTAGTAGCTCTTATCCGGAGGCGGAAAAAAGAATACAACAAGCACAAGGCAATGCAATAAAATGTGGGAAATTATAAAAAAGTAGTTGATAACCCCCCCCCCCCCAAAAAAAAAAAATAAACAACAATCACTCCTGAACATGTCAATGCCAAGAGCGCCGACACTTTTAAGGCGTACTTTACTAGCACTGGTCCAAAGCTAGCTGAACGTATTCCAGTTACTGAAAGCAATGTCGATTGCCCCAACATCCATGCATGTTTTTCCTTGGATCAAGTGGACGAGCATACCATAACTTCAATGATATCAGGTATGCCTGGCTAGAAAGCTACTGGCCATGATGCCATTATCGTAAAAGCATTGAAAGACAAAATGAATATTCTTGTGCCCCTACTCGCTAAAATACTTAACTATATAAGCCGAGGCACATACCCTCACATCTTAAAGATCGCAAGAGTTTCTCCTATATATAAAAGTGGCGACGTCAATGACCCTGGCAGCTATGTGCCTATCTTTGTGCTTAGCATTTAGCATAATAAATACTGTATGTGAAAAGGTCATCACGGCTCAACTGAAGCAATACCTAAACGAAAACGAGTTTCTAACAAACAAGCTTCTAACGTGATGCTCGGTCGTCACGGTATATTACCATTATCTCTGGCATGCGAAATGAAAGTTGCCATTTTGATTAACACTATATTACGTGGGTATCGTTCATTATCACCTAGCCTGTTTATTACACGTAATCGTAATACAAGGGGTGCAACAAATATAAATTTGAACCTACCAATCATTCGTAACACGTATGGCCAATGACTACTTGAATTCCGTGGTGCCAAAATTCGAAACGCAGCACCTCTTGAGGTAACAATGGCCAACCATTTCGTGTCTGCTGTAAAAAAAGTTATACCTATCAAAAAGTACGTAATTTTGCGTCAGTCTGATTCTCCACTTGTTTTATACCGTGCCAGATTATTCCTTCTTGAATCTATCCAGAAAGCTTAAACACTTGAGCACGGACCTTTGTAGATATGTTATTTCTATGTATAATATGCTATTTCTTTTTTCTTTTTTGTGTATGTATTTTCATAACGGTTCTGTTTCATTACTAGTGATTGATATGCACAGTTTTCTTTTTTTAATTGTATGTATCCGCCTAACTGTATTAGATTGTATCACTAATAACTAGATATGCACTTGACCTTGTAGTTGCTGCTACATATATGATTATGCGCCTACACTAGCCTTCGGCTACTGGCCCAACAGCTTTTTTGTAGAAATTATAATCAATGAAAAGTAAACTGAATTGAATTGAATTGAAAATTGAATTTATTAAGCACAAGTAATTTCGCGTATGTTGTCCTTGGTGACAGTGTTTGTTGGCTTCTTGTTCCCTTGATCCCCCTTGTTCAACATTAGTTCTAGAAGTTCACAGTGCAGGGAACAGAAGAAGATATTGAAAAAACTAGTAATACACATAACAACCGGAAAGAAACACATAATATGCAGTAACTAAATGCACCAAGAGTACACTTTGCCAAGGGGACAATGTCCACGAATAAGTATGTAATTATACCGTTTCATGTTCATTAGTGCATTCTAAAAACGAGTGAGGTGACTGATGCCTACTAATGATGCGGGTAGAATATTCCAGTTAATTGAAGTCGCAGAAAGGAATCATTGTGAGCACACGACGGCGTTACGACAGGGTACGTATACTTTATGTACGTGATCACGACGAGATGAATAATAAGGCGCAGAGTGAATCCAAAGGGGGCGAAGACATGCGTTGTGGTCGTAGATTTTTCGAAAAAAAAAGGAAAGGCGTGATTCCTCTTTGCGAAGAGACAATAACGGGATTTCAAGAGTATTCTTTATTATTATAACAATAGCAGTGCGATGGTAATTAGCTGGGATGAAACAAACAGAGCGATATTGTACTGATCCCAATTCGGTAATGCGATCTGATGAGGATCCCAAACGGATGAGGCGTATTCGAATGGAGGGCGTACGTAAGTTGTGAACAATAATAGCTTTAATGAAACAGGCGCAAGCGAAAAATTTTTCTTCTGGTATCCTAAGGAGTCGTTAGCATTAGATATTACGTATTGTACATACTGCTTCCAAGAAAGGTCAATAGTTATATGAACGCCAATTTAATGGTAGCCACAAAAGACCCACATAACCCTTCATCTTTCGGTATTATCCTTTTCAATTATGTTGCACTACGTGAAACGCATCAGCTCTCTGTGATCGGTGCCATTTCGGTGAGTGAAGGAACGCCCCAAAGGAAGGCGTATTCCGAGACTACCGAAAGGGGTTGGGCATGTGGCATATTTGGCACTAAATTTTCTCAAAACGTAAATTTTGCGGATGTGAACAATCCTTCATGTCATCTCTACATGTCCTAGAGATGGCTTTAATTCCACCATACCCAAATAATTTAACAGAGCCTACATAGGAGCTGGTCTCCTTTGACATTCGTTTTCTGCCACCAGTACAACACATTCATATAGTTCAGATATATTCACCGTCTGCAAGCGTGAGCCGGAGAAGAAGACGTCGTTCGATGATGTCCTCGGCTAGAAAGGACCAATCGGCCTCTGACCGAGGTTCAAGACACCAGTAATGAATATTGTATCCCCCTGCGTCATCTCCACACCGGAAAGCTCAACGACTACGTTTTCCTACATGCTTACCAAGTCGGGCGCCTTTGTCATTCTCAAGACTTTAGAGATACACTCCGGAAGATTATAAACTTGCAAAAACAAGCTCAGTGCGGTAATTCCCGATGTCACGCGTTAGTCCAGCCCAGGTTAGTTGTCCGTGATAAATTTCTGTTAAGATTAATCAATGTTTTGTGATTGAATCGGAGCCGGTGGAAGTAAAATTGAAGATGTAGTGGCTTCATGAATATTTAGAGGGTGCTTACATAAGCGAAGCACTCTGCACTCTAGGAAAGGGGCTGTCAATATCTAAGACAAGCTGGAAAGTATCACATATGGAAGAAATGCGAACTCTTAATCGAGATCTTGTTCTGTCACATGCTGATGGAGCCAATCTCACCGATATGCAACACCGACGGACAGTCTGCGGCCTACAAAGTCCTCTACACATTCCTAGAATGCTACCTCAGGGCCTTCGCTGGTGCAAAGTAGGTTGCATTCACCGTCACTCTCGGATGCCTAGGCAAGACGAGTGCCGACGCTTTGTGAACACGGCTGCAGAATATGTAGCAAGGTACGCTGACAAACTGTGGCAACGTACACGATCTTCAGATGACGCATTTCCGGAGCATATCATGGATTTCACAGAGGTTTCAGATGCAACGGAAGGTCGTTCAGCTGACGCCAGCGGAGAACTGTCACTGGTCGATACAGAGGTTAGCGCGACAGCATTGAATGAGGAGGTCACAACGGCACAATCAGAGCCTGTGGAGGAGACAGCAAAGGAGCATGAGAAGCTAGAGGCTGTTGAGATAGTTAGCAGCGAGCCTGCCAAAGAAGAAATTGCAGTTGCAGAAACCAACACAGTTCAGGGGCTGTATAGAAGACACAGCTATATTATATACTATCTTAGATATATTCTGTGGGTATCTTCTATCTGTATTGGGGTACGTCTGGCAAGACGTATATCGGTATCAATATTTCCGATAAATAAAAGGATGTATCACGTATGTTAAGATACAAGATATTGGTATTGCAACACCACCGCGCGAAACAATAAACGTTGGCTGAACACCACGTCTCAAGCCTATACTGCTGCCAATAAGCCACCTGAATTTCGACATGCACTCAATCTTCTATTGTCTGACTTTACCAAGTAATATGACAATACTCATGGCTCAAAGACAGGGAGAAAATGGGGGAGGGGCGGTTTCCTCTCTGCAGATCAACTGTACCACTGCGACACCTATTCACCAAGCGCTGGCGGTGATATTATTAGCCGTCGTGTCTCGTGCAGGGCAATTCTAACACTCCGATTTTCTATTAATCATTCGCGATTAATCTGTTCATGTGGCATGAGAAAAACAGAAAATGAGGCATGTTATTGTGCGGCTGTATGCAGTTCCTCGAGTCGCTGCACATGACGGTCACCGCCCTTATTCAGTTAAGTTTCTTGACACAGTATACCGTTATATACCTGAGTGTGAAGCTACCTGTTCGGAAATTAGTGAATGTTCACCTTAGTTATTTAGGTTTCAGTTTAATTTGCTTTCCTTTAGTAGTGCATTAGGGTCGCTGCATTATACCAAAAACATATGCATTTGGTTCACTTTTATGAGTACAGGTAAGTAAGTGTGAAACAGTAAAACATAACGTTGTAGTGCCTGCGGTTGTCAACAAAGCAAAACAACTAATGTTCAGTGTATCAGCTAGACTTTCTTGCGTTCTGTTCACATATCTTTAACCCGATAAAAGATATATTTGCAAAATGCTACCTTTGTCGAAGTGCTTGATTGAATCCACGCGTTAAATACACGCCTGACAAACACTAAGAATAATATATTTATTCGATAAATAAATGAACTTTTTGGCTTCTCAATGATCTCTAGAAGCCTGCTTAGGCCCCACTATAGCTTGCTTTATTTCCTTGTTCCATGATTCCCGTAGTTTACTCTTTGCTACCCAACAATCTTGTTGCCCGTCTCTGTCCTATTTCCTGCTCCACGACGTTGACCAATTCCATATATTCCCAGACTACTGTGGGAAAAGCCATATTTTTTTGCCAAAGAATGGTTACGCATTAGTAGACAATTCTCAGTATTTCTGTGGCCTTTCTTTTGCTCGATTGACTTTCTAGGATTCCATTTTTTGCAGTGACGATAATTATATTCCATGTTTTTCATTAATTGCGTTATACAGGAAGAAACTGAACCTTTACCCAACACGACTGTAGCGCTAGTATGTGCGTCTGGAGGAATGTACGCCTGTAGACATCTCTCTTTTCCTCAGCCGCCACAGGGGAAGAGGGTAAAGGGAGAAGTGTAGGTTTGTCCTTTCAAAGTGCTCCCCTACAATTTGTAAACCTTCAGAGACTTGAAAACTATCCCACCTCCAAACAACCGTATCACAGATTTCGGCAGTATTTAGCCATACTGCTAATGTTCAAAGCATACAGTAGCAATGTTTTTAGTTTGTGAGGTATAAATATGTGCCTAAGTGCAATGGCGACAGATGGAATGCACATATTGGAACCTACGTAAATGCAAGCTTTTGTGATGCGCTTATTTCAATGCTGCAGTTAGTCTCATCTTACACAGTACATTTTGCAGTATAACAATTACTGGGACCAGCATAGCATGACTGTGGGTCAGGTTATAGTTAAATTGTATTCAGGATCTGCGTACATCCGACGTGCCTTGGAGCTCTCAACAGCTGCGCACTTATACGTCACCACCAACCTTGCACAGTCTCATTTATCAAAGCGACATTTCTATACCTCTACCACTTATAGGATTGCAAGATTGCGCACACTCTGAAACACTCGTGCATGGTGGCACAATTTTCGTTTTCCTTAAGATGCCTACAAAGTCACTAAAGTCAGCCTATATGGCTATAAGAACATCACAGCTGATTGCTAGATCGAAGTTCTGTATCCCAACGCAGCAGTCCAATGGTAAACTCCGTCGGGTGCCAAAGTATTCTTCCCACTGAAATTTTTTTGCGCATTTCTTTCGTCTTCTGACTCAAGAAAAGCGCACACTCAAGAAGGACTTACGAATCTTTTTCTCAATTGGTTAATTATGTCATATGTATGGAACCCATGCGAGAGCTCCGGAAAGGATTATGAAAATCACAAATGTATCACGTTTAGCATAGTCCGAAATCACATATCAAGCCACGTGAAAAATATGTCTAAACGATTGTGAAAAACATCAAAACACGTGAACGCCGTACGAGGTGGCAAGTAGACATCTATAGTAAATACTCAGCCTTTCAACTCCCTTTGATAAAATAATTTACACATATTACTCAGACTTTCCGAGACTTTCCCCACAGGAAAAATAAGAAGTGCTTCACAATGTAGGCGACATGTGTTGAATATTCATTTCCACGTAGAAATACTATAGTTTTTACTTGTGCTTTTCTTTGTGATCCACTATCGTGGCATGCACAATTCACCACAGAGAGCATGAAAGGGCTAACCATTAGGACACGATGCTACGATGGCTTCTCGCCTTCGAAAGTCGCTCATTTCAAAAAATAGTGCTTACACATTGAGCCAGTTTCTCACTTCCTTCCGAACAACTGACACTTCGAGTCGATGTATTAGGCTACGCTGCCTTTGCAGCCGGCGTATATTTTCGTTAGAGGCATACCTGCAAAGTGAATACAGTTTTCATGTCGTGATATCGCATTAAGAGTTGGCAAATGATTATGCCAATGCACATGCTATTCGCTTCGGCGCGTATGTGCTAGCAGCAAGATTAGGACCATAACCGGCCGTCACAAAAATTGGCGGAACGGTCAAATAAAGCCTATCGCCTAAAATGGGCTTAACTTTACACTCAATTTTCAATCGAATTTCAAACGAGTGACCAAACTGTTATCCGCTTCGTTTCTAGCGTCTAATATGCAGAATTTTTATGGGCACAGACTAATAAACGATCGTTATGCTCGTTATCACTAATTCTTCTCTCTAGTAGTCTTGGAAGACGCGTCTAAGACAGAATGCGTCCTAATCATCAGTGCATTTCTTAAGATAATGGTTTCCGACACCTGGCGCACGCATCTTTCAAGGCCTTAGCATGGCAACTTTCACGGAAAGCTGCCTTTACAATTTTTCCATAAACGATATGTCCCTTCTTTGTTCCGCCAATCCTGCAGAATTCTTCGTACTCAGGTGATACAACTGCTTCTCTTTTGTCATTTTTCTCCATTCTCTTCAGATTGCAGATGATGATCGCTCCTTTTGTCACTTTTCCAACCGTTATTTCCTGTCTGAGGACTTTGATGACTGCACAGAGTTCAATTAGGAATATCGCGAACTAATTTGTGCGTTGGATACTCCGAAGATTGTGGTTTTGAAACATTAAGCAGATGTCGTGAAATGCCTTCAGAAAAGGTGCAATAAAAAAACAATATTATTTTTAACTTTGAGAACTAGGAATCAGAATTTCGAAAGCAGCAGAATGCTTTCCTGAATCTCATTAACAAAAAATGTTTTCAAAGTTAACGCAGTGCTCTTGCACCTTTTCACTTGGCTGGAGTCGTATTCATGTTTCCGAAAAGTGGAAACAAAGTCGTCCATGCTTCGCCACCTAATGGTTACCACTATATTGTTGAAGCTCTTCCAGAGACGATCGCAGTCTTTTTAAACCTACGGCACTAAATACTTCTCACGATATGTCAGCGCCAATACTTCATCCTGGGAACGCAACCATGTGATCTGAATTGCGCACAAAGCACGCTGAATTTTTTCCAGAGGCTTGCAGGTTGCGTCCAACCATTACCTCTCTTGCACTTCCCCGTCATTTGCCTACAGTAGCTCCCACTGTTATTCAGCCAAAAAGAACCACATGTTGCGCGAGTACAGAGTAACAATCAATTTACTCAGGTAATATTTTGACTGCCTAAAGCAACACTACAATTTCTGAAGCACTTTCCTTAAATTGAGAACATGTGCGTTTATTCCTGTGAGCAGACAGTCGCGTATCTCAAGCTAGGAAGACTCCCGACTGTGAGGTCTATTACACCTATTCTGGTAATGAACTCTTTATGAGAATTCTGCGCTATGACGTTAACGGTTTGATGAACCAAGTTGCGCATTCAGAAAAGACAACCACTGTAAAAGGGGACGGAGATGGAAAGAGCGTACTTTTTGTCTCCGTCACCTTTTCCTGTGGTCTTTTAAATGCGCAACTTGGTTCTTCAACTCAATACACCAACTAGCCCAGCAACAATCTCTTCCAAACTACCTGACATTAACGGCACAGTCATATTGCACCTAATATGTTTTCAAACTGGTAAATATCAGGTTTTATTATTAGCCCCTGCTCTAATTTGTTGCATAATGTAAAGCTATCTCGCAGGGCTCTCCTCAAGCACCTGTATGGTTTTTAACTTATACCAATGACCTAACGTCTCTTATTTCTCCAACTTAGAGCATTGTATACGCAGACAACGCTACTGCATTTTCTAATGATAAATTTATCAAGATTCTCATCCAAAATTTACGAAGTGAAGCTCATTCCTATCTAGCATAGTGGAAGCCAACTGCTTAGAAATGCTTTGAAGCCTTCTTTCAGGCTTTTGCTTCGTGACACACTGAGTTTTACTTGTCTCCACCACCTCGGATGACAAAGCTGTTCTTACTTCATCGGATAACCTTGATTTCGTATCAGTTATAGTTGCTACTAACTTCATCACAACTTTTCTATCTGAAAAAAAAGTATATTGCCGCGTCATACGCGCCCTGATTAAACATCGCATTTACTTTGCGCTCAATATACTACCCTCTTGATAGACATTTTTCGCAGCCACGATAATTCGTATAGTGCCTGTTGGTATCACTCATATTCGCTCCACCAAAGTCATTTGATGAAACCTAAAATAGAAGCTCTTCGCATCATTACATTTACTCCTCGCGCATCGACATATCTCCACATTCTCAGTCGCCTCACAAGCTTGCTTTTATGGAGCCTCTATCTCTATATATCGGTGTTCTATATTTTTTAGGGTCAACCACCGCATTCTCGTTTTAGATGTATATCTGCTTCGCATGCCTTTCCTATACTAACACTAGTCATTTTGCATCCCGTCATAACTTTTTTTTTTTCCAAGAATTGATGGAAGTTCGTGCGAATCGACTCTGCCTCTTCTGCATCTTTTTTCGTGGGGTGCACTCAAACCTGACTTGAAAGCAAGAGGTTCTTTAAAGTTTAGAAAGCAAGGTAAAATAGTTATCTACTTTTAAAATTGCCATCACCTTGATTTCTCGTTTCTTCATAATGCTCTTACATTTCTGCATTTTTACCCACGCAAAAGATCTAATCTTTGGTGAAGTACATTAGGACTTTCGTCCGCATAATAAGTATCTGTAGCTATTATGTTCATAGGAGGAGGAGGACGAAGTGTCTACTCTGTGGAACGCTGCGTTTTTCTCTCTGAAAATTTGAAGCTACTTTGTGGGAGAAGCCGCTCTCTTAACTATGGCGATGGACGTGAAGTACCTGGAGGGGTTCCTGGTCCTTCTACGTCAACAGCGGCCGCTCCGAAAAAGCGGTCTAGCCGCCCGAGTGACACCGACAGCGAAGACACTCTGATCTATTCAGGTACCAGTGATGAAACCTCGGATGACAGTGACCTTGTACCCGTAGCGAAGCACAAAGCAAAGAGAAGACTCGTCAGGACATATCCTTCCACAAGTAAAGCAACTGTGATCCCGACGCGAAAGCCATCGAATCTCACAATTTTACTTGTGCCTGTGGCTGATAGCGACAATCTAAACCGGATCAACCGCCAAGCCACATCTGTGTTGCTCGAGGCACTTGCTCCGGGTCAGATCAAAGATGTAAGGATCAACGCCCATAAGAGCATCCGTGCTATACGTGTCACAAACCGCAGCGTGCTAGATGTTCTGAGAAACGTTAAGGTGCTAGATGGCATCAATGTACGCTGGTGTAAACAAGACGATCATGACTCTACTGCCGGCGTTGTGTATGACGTAGATAATTCCATAAGCAATGCTGAGCCTATACTCATTAAGCCGGCGACAGAGGGAATTGCCATATAGCAAGCCCGTCGCCTGGGAAACTCGCAGTGTGTGAAGTTAACTTTCAAAGGAGACAGCCTACCGTCACACGTCAAGGTCGGTCACTTCGGAAACATAGTACGGCCTTTTGTGCCAAAGCCGCTTCAGTGCAGGAAGTATCAAAGGATAGAGCACGTTACTGCGGTTTACGCAAGTGCTGCCGTGTGCTCACGATGCTCTGGGTCGCACAGCTCTGACGCCAATTGTGTGCCAATTGTCAAGGCTCTCACGATAAAACTTCAAAACACTGCCCACATGTGAAAAATTAGGCGCAAATCTTGAGGCAATTGGTCAGGGATGGTTCCTCGCACAGGGAGGCTGCCGCTAAGGTGTGACGTCGACGTTCACGTCGCCGGAGATCTAGGAAACCCACTGCTATTGCTAGGGATGCACCGCGTCCACTGACAGTCCACAAGCTTCCACATGAAAATAGCAAAGTAGCAATGAGGATCCTAAGCGGAAAGTTTCCAGTATCATTGCCTCATGAGAGAAGTGGCCGCCATTGCCACGGCTAGATCCACCAGCGGAGCGACAAGATGTAGCACCCTCTCGCCGAATCATGCTTCACCTTCTGACAGCAACTAAGACGACGACAAACAAGTTGTCACCATGATAAGCGTCCTTATAAACATGCTACGAGTACAACTGACCGCTATACACACACCGGCGGCTCGAGGCGCACTTCAAGTACTGGAAACAACATAAGAACATAGGAACAACATAAGAACATAGAACATAAGAACATAGGAAACAACATAAGGAACAACATAAGGAAGAAAGGAGGTATTAATAAAGTCCGGGAGGCAAATGAGCTCCCAAGACAAGAAAACGCGGCGTTGCGAGCGACCATCAACAAACCCACGAAAGAGATCGCCGAGATACGTCAGTTGCTGCTATGTAACAACGAGCCTCTACAGAGACCTACGCCAAGCACAAGCAAGACCGAGGAAACGACTACGAACATCCAGGAGAAAGCCATAGAGGAACCGGCACCGAAGAAGCGAGCCATCGAGGCCACGCGCACGCAAACAGAAAACGATCGCATCGACAGCCTCGAAGCGAAATTCGAAGCGACATTCAGCAAACTTGAACAGCTAATCACGACAAACATCGCAGCAGTGACAGCACTGAAACAAACAATGGAGACCTACCAAGCCGAGAACACGAACAGATTCGCCTACATCGAAAGGACCATACAGCCGATGGTAAGCCACCCGACGTTTGCGCCCCTCTTCGCGCATCATCCACCCAACCAGGGAGCCCCGTACACGTCAACGGAATCATGGCCGCCAACGCAACACCAGCAGCAGCAAGTGTAACCGCGTGGCAGTAGAACTGTCGCGGCTTCGCAAGGAAGAAGGCAGTCATCCAACAGCACATCGTACATGCCGCGCGCAAACCAGACGTTATACTACTACAAGAAACACTCACCGACGCACCGTCCCTCCCAGGCTACAGAGTGCACAAGGGACCGCCCGACGGCAGAGGCCTGTGCACCCTGGTCAGGAAGGGACTCACGTTCGTCGAACACGAGCTGCACAGCAATATCAGGATCGAGCACACGCTCACCGAAATCATCCCGGGCAAGAAGAAAAAAGGAAGCATTTTTCTGCTCAACGTCTACAGCAACCTATCGCAGAGAAAACAGAGATTCAAGACATTACTGCACAGAGCCAGCGCCGCAGCGGGCCGCAACACGTTGATCGCGTGCGGAGACTTCAACGCGATGAACCCTGCCTGGGGCTACAACAAGTACACAGCAAAGGGCCGCGACCTGTACCAAGACGCCACGGAACTCGACTTCACCCTCATCACGGACCCGACACATCCGACGAGAATTGGTAACTCCGTGTCCTGGGACACCACTCCGGACCTTACGTTCGTCAAGAATGACATCCGGGGCGCGATCACCTGGAGCAACACGGGGACCGACCTAGGTAGCGACCACACCATCGTTGAAATCTGCATACTGGAACACAACGACACCAGCATCAAAACACACAGATGGATAGACTGGGATGCATTTCGAGACGCCAGAAGCCAGAAGAGCGACGGTGACGACGAGATCAAAGACATCGACTCGTGGACGGCCGAAATCACCAAGAGCGTACGCGACGCGACTAAAGAGATTGAAACGGGCGCGGAGATCGACAAAGTAGACAGCCGGCTTGCGCATTTCATCGAAGCCAAACAGTCGATACTCAATCGCTGGAAGAAGCAACGTCTTAACCGCAGACTGAGAAAGAAGGTGGCGGAGCTGAACCGAGCGATCGAGGATCACTGCCGCGCTCTCTGCACGCAACAGTGGAACGAGATCTGCAACGCGGCTGACGGGCAGATGCACAGCGGGAAGACGTGGAACCTGCTGCGGCACCTGCTGGACGAAACCAAGACCAAGTCACACCAAAGGGACAGACTCGCCAGGCTCATGCATCAGGCGGTCTCAGCACATGGCGTCGACGAAGTCACCAGGCGCATTACCGACAAATACCTGCCGACTACACCTACCGAACAGCAAGCGCCGTACAGCGGCCTGCCTAACGCGAAGCTCGATCGTGACACCGACGTCGAGGAGGTACGCGCGACCCTGCACGACCTCAACAGCCGGTCGGCAGCCGGCCCGGACCTCGTCACGAACAAGGCTCTCAAGAACCTCGATGACGGCTCGATTGAAAAGCTCGCAAAATACTACAACAAGTGCTGGAGAGCGGGCGCGCTGCCAAAGCTGTGGAAGACAGCCAAGACCATCCTGATCCCCAAGCCGGGGAAGCCGCCGGACACGGATAACCTCCGGCCCATCTGGCTCACGTCCTGCGTGGGCAAGGTGCTGGAGCACGTCCTGCTCAATAGGTGGCAAGACTACCTGGAACGAGAAGGGCTGTACCCGGCTACTTTGATCGGCTTCAGACAGCACCTCAGCACGCAGGACGCGATGCTGCAGCTCAAATACCAAATCATTGATGATGGCGGCAGCACCCGCGACAACAAAGCAATCCTAGGGCTGGACCTGCAGAGCGCCTTCGATAAGGTGATACACTCGGCGATTCTGTCCCAAGTCTCCAAGCTCAACATGGGCGAAAGATCCTACAACTATATCAAGGACTTCCTCACGGACAGGACCGTCGAGCTACGAGCAGGCGACCTACAGACTCAAGAGAAGAAGCTCGGGAGCACCGGCACACCGCAGGGATCGGTCATTTCGCCGATGCTGTTCAACCTGGTAATGATCGGAGTGGCCGAGAAGCTCGGGCACATCGAAGACGTCAGGCACACCATCTACGCGGACGATATCACGCTGTGGGTGACCGGTGGCAGCGACGCCCACATCGAGGGTGCGCTGCAAGCCGCTGTCGACGCAATAGAAGACCAGCTGGAAGGCACCAGACTGAGATGTTCGCCGAGCAAATCGGAGCTTCTCATACTCCCACCTACTAAAAACAGCAGAAGCAAGACCAGACAACGCGAAAACGAAAAAATCAGAATCGTCACCAAATCCGGCAACGTGATCCCTGAGGTCGGCAAAATTAGGATCCTAGGCATGGTCATCGAAAAGCACGGAAGAAATGCGAAACTATCACCAGTCTCAGGGCAAAAGCAGCCAACGCGATTCGACTCCTAAAACGAGTCACTTCCCGAACGGCTGGCATAAGAGAGGAGAGCCTACTTAGGCTCGTCCAATCCTTCGTCATCAGCCACGTCGCGTACGTTGCAGCCTACCACAGATGGCTGCAAGACGAACGAAACAAAATCAACGTGCTCATCAGAAGAACGTACAAGACGGCGCTGGGCCTGTTCGAGTCCACGAGCACGAACCGCTAGTTACAACTCGGATTACACAATACGCTCGAAGAAATAGCCGAAGCGCAACGGACTTCTCAACTGGAGCGGCTGTCCATGACCAAAGCCGGGAGGAAGATACTGGACGATCTGGGAATTAGGCGCTCGAACGAGGTGGAGATGAAGCTCCCCGTCCCCGAAGAAGTCCGACGCCAGACCAGAATCGACCCCATACAGAAGAACATGAATCCCGAGTTCAACAAGGGAAGAAGAGCGGCGAGGGCCAAGGCTCTCATCGACCAGCATGCCAACGACGAACACGCGCGGTACGTGGACGCGGCCGAATACCAACGGAACGCCTTCGCAGCGGTCGTCATAGAGGCGTCAACCGGCGCCACGAGGACGGCAGCGAGCGTGAGAAGCGCCGGAGCGGAACAAGCGGAGGAGGTAGCCATCGCCCTGGCCATCGCCGACGCAGACTGCCACACGGTGCTGAGCGACTCAAGACAGGCGGTGCGAAACTTCGCCAAAGGCCAAATCTCCAGGGAGGCTGAGCGCGTACTGCGAGCGGTCAAACTAAAGGAACGAAAAGTACGACTCAAGTGGTTCCCGGCGCACGCGGGCGACGCATCGGGACGCAATGAGAACCATAATGAGACGGCACACGCCGCGGCGCGAGCGCTAACCAACCGCGCCCCGGCGACAGACCGTCCGACGTGGTTCGGAACCAAGGACCGCATGACAGATTACAGTGAAATCACGAAGGCCTACCGCCTGGCTCGCAGGACTCTCCCACCCCCGCACCCGAGACTGAGTCCAGCGGAGGCGGTAGTATTGAGACAGCTCCAGACCGGAACGCTACCGAGCCCGAAACTGATGAATCGTATGTACCCCGAGACATATCCGACAGATATGTGCAGAGTCTGCCGGAGGGAGACTGCAGACTACAGGCACGTCTTGTGGGACTGCGTCAAATATCTAGAAGATTCAAGATCAAGAACACTCCCACCGCGGCTCGAGGCAGCCGCGAAGAGCTATGACCGAGACGATCAGCTCTGGGTCGTCCAGCAGGTCCTCGAGGCGCTCGAAAGGCAGGGACCCAGCGAGCCGGCAACGTCGAGCGGAGACCCGCGCCGAGTAACGGCGACTTCGATGATGACGTAGGCCCTCGTCGTGGCGCGCGCGCGCCCCACTGCAGGCATAAATAAAGTTGTCTCCAATCCAATCCAATCAAGTACTGGATGCCTTTAATGCGGTACTGTCCGGTCTTGAGAAGCACCATGGCTGCTCCTCTACACTCTTTCCTTAAAGAGGTCAAGGAAGCGTCTATCTTCCAATGGAATGTCAGAGGCATTAGATCCCTATTTCGCACTTTCGTCCGTTTGTATTTGAGAACAAATTTCCAATAATCATCATTTGTGAACCAAACATTGAGAGCGACATCCGCCTATCAGGATATGAAGCTTTCATGTCTACCACCTGTAGCGACCGCAGCAAAGTGATAGTTTATATCAGATGTGATTTCACGTATGTTTTACACCCAGTGGCACCTGATGACAACAATATGTACGTACGTTTGACTATAAAATGCAAGAACGTCGCACTCACGCTCGTAGATGCCCACATTTCACCTTCGAGTCGATTTGACAACGCCAGACTAAGTGCAATTTTAACAGCAACAACTGGACCACCGATTATTACCGGTGACTTCAATGCACATCATCCGCTATGGGGAAACCTAAAGATGGATTGTCGAGAAAGACGTGTACAATCCTTCTCGTCAGACCATGAGCTCTGCTGCCTAAATGATAGCAGTCCCACGTTTCTGCGGAGATTGACATACAGCAACTGCCTGGACTTACCTTTTGTTTCAAGGTGCCTCAGTGCCAGTGTGAAATGGTTTACGGACAACAAAATGCATGGTAGTGACCATGCTCCAACATATGTTAATATCGACGGCATACGCAAGTCATACTCTACCACAGTTCTTCATTACACCGACTGGCCTGAATACACGTTCCTCATGGAGACGAACTGCCAAGAAATCCAGGACTGTCTACGTAGCAACATCGAGAAGCTAATTAACGCCTCTGCTCAAGAATTCACAAGAGCTTTTAGGCCTATTTCTAAGTTTTCTGAATTCGAAGCAGAATTGGAGGAGCTTCGAGCAATCTGCCGTCACGCGGAACGAAGCTACAAGCACACCAAGTCCATCTATGACCTAAGGGAGGCGAGACGCATACCGAAGAAGATTCAGCATCGGATCAACTCGCTGCAGTTTCTCAAATGGAAAACTTTCTGGGATTCCCTTGATACGCATAAACCCATGTCACATATATGGAGAATGGTGCGTGGTCTTCGAACAGCACCGCAACAACGCCACCCCTTCAAATGTCGGGCTATCTACCAAGGCCGCAGGGAGATTGACGCAGCGGAGGACTTCTGTTTCCAGCTTGCTGCTGTACCGCCACCGTTCGCTGCACGTAATCCCCGTGATGTTACAATCTCGCGCGATTCTCGTATGGACAATCTCTTTTCCATCGAGGAGTTGCAGGCGGCGTTGGCAGCGTACGGACGTACCCCATCGCCTGGGTCTGACGGGGTGACATACGCAGCTCTTGGAAACCTCGGTAAAACAGCCCGGCGTGCTCATGTAGACGTGTACAATAATTCATGGCATGAAGGAGTGGTTCCTGCTGCATGGAAGTCCAGCCGCCTTGTGCCTCTGCTCAAACCAGGTAAACCACCCCTAGACATGGCGTCCTATCATCCCATTGCTCTGGCCAATTGTCTAGAAAAGGTGATGGAGAGGATGGTGCTGACGCGTCTAGAATAGTATCTAGAACACTACAAGTTATACCTTGACGCTATGGCAGGCTTTCGACGCGGACGCTCTTCTGTAGACAACGTCATATATCTTGTCTCGTCTGTTCAGCACGACAAACGCCTAAGGAGGCTGTCAGCGGCGATGTTCCTGGATGTTAAAGGCGCTTATGACAACGTAACCCATCGAGCCATCCTGGACGCCTTCCGCGATGTCGGCCTAGGCGGCCTTGTTTTTCGACGGATATTCAGCTTCTTGAAGGACAGGTCATTCTTTGTGCAAATAGACGACGGTGTGCCATCACAACACAACACCTACCGTGGCGTAGCACAAGGCGGAGTCTTGAGCCCCACTCTATCTAAGCTCGTGCTCATTGACCTGGTTCATACCTTTCCGCAATCCGTCCATGTGTCGATCTATGCAGACGATATATGCATTTGGTCATCAGGAGCGACGCAATTCTAGGTGCACGCCAGACTTCAAAAAGCGGCCACACTAACATCAGGTTATCTTTGAGCGCGAGGTCTGGAAGTGTCCTCCGAGAAGTGCTCTATGGTCACTTTCACGCGTAAAGCAATGAAACCGCACGTTGTCAGAATTAATGGACAGCCGATTGCCTACGAGAAGACGCACCGCTTTCTAGGAGTGATAATAGATCGAGGCCTCTCCTGGAGTCCTCATATCTCCTACATAAAAAGGAAATTAGTCATGATAACCCACGTGCTCAGATGTCTTGTGGGAAAGTCATGAGGTGCGTCTGTGAGTGCGATGCTCCAACTATATAACGCACTGTTCCTCAGTCTCCTGCACTATAGCTTACTTGTACTTGGTGGGACCGGTAAGAACAACCTCCGTGCCCTCCAGTCTGTAGAAGCTCAAGCTCTATGAATTTGCCTTGGTCTTCTCAGATGTGCATCCACGGCAGCAATAATTGCCATCACGCATGACCACCCCATCAATACATATCTTCCATCCGACGCTTTAAGGATGCATATCAGGCACATCACCCGACTTCAATCGCATCACCTCGCATCCCTTACTGCCGCTCGACCTCGTTCAGCGTTTAGCAATAATATTGCCGCCAACCATGGAACTTTACCGTCAAACTTCACGCCTGCAGCCCGACCATCTATACCGCTGTGGTGCCTCCATCCAGTCCAGGCTCTTCTTGTTATTCCCGGTATCAAAAAGAAAAGGGAGTTGTCATCTTTCGCCCTCAAACAAACCGTGCTTCCATTCCTACATGGCATGCACAAAGAACGCATCCACGTTTACACGGATGGCTCTGTCTTCTCTAAACGTTCAGCTGGTGTAGTGGTAATTCCCGCAGAGTCTGTCAGCCCCAAGTTCAAGACGTCTCAGATTACATCATCGACGGCTGCAGAACTCGCAGCTATCCGTGCTGCTCTGGAGTTTATTGGTCACAAGTCACCAAATTCATGGTCCATATTACGTGACTCGAAGGCAGCTTTCCAGTGTATGATGTCCCCTTTCAACCACGCGTCAAATTTGCAACTAGTCACAGACATCCGACTACTCCACCATCACGCAATCAACAGGGGCACAACATCATCTATATATATCAGTCGCGAGTCTATATTATACTATGTACTATTTCACCATATATTATAGACTATATTACTTTCTCCCTTATTACCCATTAAATCCTTGTGACGAATTTCAGCGCTCCAGAAATGGACAGACACCCAATTCAAATATGTTCAAGAACATTTATCTAAAAAGAATAACGAAAGAAAAAAAAACAGCAAGCCACCCTGACACACTATAAAAACTATGCACACACGAGACACTCCAAAAACTAGCTATACACATGAAAAAAACAAGCCCTCAACTACATATTTTTCCTCCGCTCGACTAACCAACACGACGTCACGAGCAGACCAACGTTCTGACCGTTGCCAGTCGTGTCGGACTCCGGCCCAGCGTGGCAAAGGATATTGGCCTGCGTGGTTCCGACGCAGTGCGGGCGTCTCCTCCGACCAAAGCGGTGAGGTTGTGGTCTTCCGCAGAGACCCGCGGGGCACAAGACGCGGTCTGGGCCAGTCGGCCATTGTGCCGCTGACGTGGTCAGGCAATTGCCTTCGTGGTACGGGACAGCAACCGATTACGGCAGCGCAGGATTGGACCGGGGCCTCGGAACACAGCCATGGCGACGTAGTCGGTACTCAGGAGCTGGAGTTGTCGGTGGCCAACTCGCGAATGTCCCCTCTCTGGTCCGTGGTTCTCGAAGTTGCTGCCTCCCGTCTCCAGAGCAGAGCTGGAGATGCCACTGTCTTGCTTCTCGACCATGTCAGCAATGGCCGCTCATCTCCGCCTGCGTCTCCTTTTTCTTCCTTCCTTCTTTTCTGTCGATTTCACGCGTTTCACGTGCTTCTCGCCTGCAGGTCCCTTCTCCGATTCGTCGACCGGCGTCTTCGTCTTTTTCACATTATCATACAGGTCTTGCCGGTGACTCATGACAATCATGGACGCACGCCTAGACATTCCACATGACCCGATCAGCTACTTTAGAAGTGCAAGCGAACTATATAAAACAGATGAAACGTGAGTGGCGTCACAATGAGACAATTTACTTATAAGAGCGACAATACGCGCTTTTAATCTGGCAAAAAATACGCATTTCCGGCTGAAAAAGAGTGCTCTGCCGTCGCGCCATGGCTCATTCGAAGTTAACGATGCTCATCTCCAATTCTACTGAGCATGCGGGATACACAGCCCGTGGTTGCGAACCGAAGTTTAGCGGAGCTTTCCTTCTTGCGTCTAATGTTGCGTGGTCAACCAACATCGTATACAGTAGCTCTATATTGCCCCTGCCATAAAATCAATCACGACTTCTGTTGAAAGGGACCCCAGAGATTCCTTTGGAGTTAGAACACGAGAACTGAGAAGGTCCTATGAGTTGCTGAGGCAAAAAGACAGAACCCTGACAAGCGCGATTGGTAGCGCATCAAGGTTCGCCGTCACCTGAAGCAATGAGGTTCTCAGAAGGACCAAAAAAGTTTGTTAATGAAGGGATCTGCATCAATGAGGTGGGTCGCTACATTGCTTCAATGCTAATCAGATCAAAGTCGACAGCTTCGCAAAAGACTTTCCTAAAAGGCTTTTATTGAGTAATGCTGTCGAACTCAACGATAGTGCACTATGGACTTGGAAAGCAGGCTTAAGCTGCGCGATACACTTACGAACGAATTGTTCTCGGGCACATTGTAAACTTAAAGTGCATACGTTTCTTTAACAATGGTATCATCGTTTCTGCGTCGTAATATTGTAATGAAGTTTCCAGGTGTTTCTTGTTTTCTTAAGCTCCTCAAAGGTGAAAGAAGCAGAATTTTAATATAAAAGCGTTATATGCCCCATGGTACAGAAAAGCCTGCGATCTCCGCAATGAATGGTCCCAAAAATTAATGTGACGTCATAAGCGCCTTCTACAACGTCAGTAGTAATACAGATATTAAATACTAGAATAACGTTAATTAGTATTGATTAGGTGAAATTAATGTACATTAAGGTGATGTACAGTGAATGAAGGTGGGTTAAAGCGGATTAAAGCGGTTTGGAGCGGATGAAAATTACCTAAAGTGTATTAAAGTGGATTGCTGTGCATTTAAGTTGGTACAAATTGGAGCTAATAGGATTAACATGGACTAAGATTGGTTAAAATAAATTAAGGCGGTTTACAGTTTGTGCAGGTTAGTGCAAGGTGGATTAAGGTTAGAGTTGTAAATGACACGTGCGGGACCAATTAATTAGAGAAGTCATTATGCTTTAGCATTCAAATCACGTAAGGATACCTAAGTGTCTGTCAGTTTTTGTTATTTTACGTGTTAAGAAGAAGCCTTACTTCTGAAGCAAATATCTATGATCATGGGAAAAAAATTTCTTCGCATCCACTGCATCAAATTAAGCGACCTTTGTGGCATGAAAAAAATTACACTCTACTAGCGGCAGGACGGATTTTGTTGAAGATGCGAGTATGGTTCACGAATATTTCTTACATAATGCGTATGTGGAAAAAATTATACGGATGCGACACGCTGTGGGAATAGATGAAAGCAAAGCTTTTTGTGCTGTTGGCATTGATTGACAATTACCGGTGATGTTCACGGCGAATGTTTGATTTCTCCAATGTTTACTTTATTACGGAAACAGTAAGTTGATGGTAAACGTCGCCTTGCTTGCACCACTGCTGTTTGTCTTCGTACTGCCCAGAAGACACAGTGAAACGTGTTTGCGTGAGGCGTTGTTTACATTCTCTACGAAGGTTGACCATTGTCATCGCACCACATGGCACATCGCATCGTGGACGAAGTTCTAAGCGTCATTTTGTGCACAAGCCTAATTCCTAAGCCGTGAAATCGGCGGTATTTGAAGCCGCGAAAGCACGCGAACGTGGATAGCGCCTGGGCCTCAAGGCTGACACCAATTTGTCTGCACATTTCGTCTGCAGATATAATTAAAACTAAGGGCAATGACAATGCCAAATTTGGGGATAACAATTATTATACAGCCTTCCTACTAATAAACCTAACTCTTCGAACACGAAGTCTGAAACACATGTGCGTGAAATCGCGCCGCTGGAATGGTACTATTATAGATCACGAAAAAATTGATGAAGAATCAAAGGCCGCTTACCCTTCGAGAATACGTTTAAAATTCGTAGGGAAGTCGTTATTTCCGACAGCATATTACAGTCTACTGTGGGACCACCATGCCTTACCTATACGCGGAAGCCAACCGGTACTTCCAGCGCCACTAGCTCAACAAGCGCGTTCGGTACACCATGCCTTGCCTTCCAAGGCTTGTGATCGCAGCTTCTCCGATCAGACGAGTAGCGTCTAGACGACAGTCTCCAAGCGCAAGCCGTCTCGAAGGAAGAATGCGTGAATGGTCCCCTTTCCACCGTGCCAACATGCAGTACCCAACGGTACTGCTTTGTCAGCGGTACCATCCTACTGTCCCACGGCGCTCATGCGCGGGCTTTGTCTGGAAAACTATCTGCTTTGGGGGCACAGTCTAGGGGGGCCGATAGCTCATAGCTCTGCGTACACTGTGTTCTCACCGCTCAGGTTGCGTTGAAGCGATAGACAGCACGAATGTCACTTCGTCCGCTGCTGCTGGCACGATTCCTCCCGCCAGCGCTTTGACAGCCACTGACCGCGGTCATCCACTTTGATATGTTCATGTTTGCCTGTGTGCGCTGACATCATGCTAGGTAATTCAGATAGTGAGCGAATATCTGCAAAGGTGAATATCTGCAAATATCTGACTGCTGTGCATGGCGTGGCCGCGCGAGCCGTGTTGAATACGATCTGCAATGCGGACAGTGTGTGCGTGTAGATGGGCCGATTGCCAATAGCACCGTGTGCGCTATAGCACCTATACGCTTGTGTGTCACCCGCGTCGAAGAAGTGAAACGTTAAAAGTTTTCCGTTAGCATGCTGCCAATTTACTTTCTAACCTAAAGTTAGAAAATAGTGTAAGATTCCTTGCAAGGAGCTTGGTCACCTTATTACAGGTCAGTTAAGCTAACTACAAATGTCGGTAAAGAGGCTGTCCAAAGGGGGGAGGGGGGAAGAGAAAAGCAGGAGGCAGGTAGGTTGACAATTATTAACGTTCGGTTGACTACCCCACACGGGGGAATTGTAAAGGGGAAAACAAATATGACAGGTAGAGATAGGAGGGAAGGAAAGAAGCAAATTAGAGGTGAGTTCGCTGACGCGTGTGGTCTAATAGAAATAGAATTAATAGTCGCAGACGTTCGCACAAGCCCGTCGTCCTCAAGAAGCACAAAAGAGCCTTCACAGCTTTATGGGCCGACGAACGATGGGTGCGGTATTCCAGCACCAACTCCACAGAAATCCACGGATTGTCCAGTTTTGGAGAGCGTTGGCGATTTCTTGTCTTTCCGGGGTATATCGTGGACAGCGGAACGTTGTCCAAAGAAAAAACCATATCGGAAACTTGTAGTGCATGCTTTCGGCCTACGCATATATTTCTCACACTATGTACATCTATTATTATAGAACATACAAAACGAAAAAGCAAGTTATCCTAAAACGCAATTCTGCATCACAACTTAAAGGTCACAGCACTACCTTCGAGTATAAATGCCGGTTAGTTTACCATAAGGTTGCTCCGATTGCTTCCGATTCTGAATATTTACCTTACCGCGGTTGCACACATTGGTTGTCACAGATTTCTCACACTCGTAGGGCTCTCTATATACTGGCCTATGAAACTATGTGCAGAACATTTGTGACGGAAATTACACTGGGGATGTTGCGGAGCTATAGTATTTTTTACTCATATTTTGCCAGCAACAAATATAGGTGACAAACATATCGCAAATAGGAGTAACGGGAGGCAATAACTACATAAAGTATTTTCTATGCAATGCTAAGATAACAGGTATATTAAGCACTCTTTGCGTAGTGGGTACACATTATTCGCAATAAATACGCACCAGTCTTGTGAAAGAAATCACAGCTGTCCCGGGAGATTTGATTTTGGATACGACTAGCCTTATTATCCTCCCTAAATGTGCTATTGTATGGTAACCGCTACCTAGCGACCTTAACAGGATTCCTAAAGAAACAATACCTGACGATTATTTCAGTTCCGAACCCGCTTCCATCAGGGCAGCAGTCCACTTTTATTCAAAATAGACTAGACTTTATCCCTTATTACCCATCAATTGATGCACGCGCGCCTAGACATCCGACATAACCCCATTAACTTCTTCAGTAGTACAAGCTACCCATCTGGGACAGATGAAGCGTGAGTCGCAGTCACATTGAAACAGTTTACTTCTGAACGCGACAATACACGTTTGTTAATCTGACAAAATATCACGCCTTTCTGGCTGAAGAAGGCCGCTGTGCAATCGCGCCATAGTTTATTGAAGTTAACGATGCTGGGCTCCAATTCTACTTAGCCTGCGGGAGGCCGCAGCCAATGGGTGGCAACCGGAGTTTAGTGGAGCTTTCCTTTTGGCGTCTAAAGGTGCGTGGCCAACCAACACCACATACAACAGATCGATGTTGCCCCTTCTATTAAGTCAAACACAACTTCACAGGAAGGGGTCCCAGAGAATCCTTTGCAGTTGGAACAAGAGAGCTGAGAAAGTCTTATGGGTTGCCGAGGTGGAAAGACGGAACCTTCACATGTGCTATTGGTAGCGCGCGGGGGTTCAAGCTCACCTGAAGCAATGAAATCCTACGAATGACCACAACAGGTTGTTAATGAAGGAAACTGCATCAATATGGTGTGTCCCTTAGATACATTTATTCAACGCTAATTAGATCAACTTTGACAGATTAGGAAACGACTGTTACGGAATTTCTCAAGCGGTAGCTTTCTTTGGTCCAACATTCCGCTATGCGGTCTTATGTTTCGAGGTATTTATGATCAACTTTGCAGACTAGGTGTTATTTTGTAAGGGTGAAGAGCACGTGCGTCGCACGGTTCCTTGCAGCACCACCAGATGAGGCTCGCATCCGCGGGAGCGGTGGCACCGTCAGTGAGGGGCGAAGAAAAATAAAAAAAAACACAACGCTTCCCTTCGCGCATCCATGCCTACAGAGTAATAGGAAGTAAACCCTTCTTGTGGATAGAATAGATTCAAATTGCTCTACGTGCGTACATGCATATATATATTGCCAATGAAAACGTGTTGTGTTAAACGCTACCATCGTACTCGCTAGTAATCAGCAACTCTGCTTCGTAAATGGCTCGGTATAGTTTGTGTACATCCTCGTGTGTGCGTGTGTGTGCGTGTGTGTGTGTGTGTGTGTGTGTGTGGGTGGGTGTGTGTGCGTGTGTGTGTGCGTGTGTGCGTGTGTGCGTGTGCGTGTGTGCGTGTGTGCGTGTGCGCGTGTGCGTGTGTGTGTGTGTGGGTGGGTGTGTGCGTGTGCGTGTGTGTGTGTGTGTGTGTGTGTGTGCGTGTGTGTGTGTGCGTGTGTGCGTGTGTGTGTGTGTGCGTGTGTGCGTGTGCGTCTATTTATTATTTATTTAACCATACCGCAGGCCAATTCTTTGACCCTAACAGGAGGGGCGTTTTTAGAATGACAAACAATAAATAACAGCAATAAACTAGCAAAACAGCAAAATGGGCAAAAGCAACATCGCTAACACAATAGAGAAGCAATTTTAAACAAAACAAAAATAACCAAAACCGACAGAACTAAACCAGCAGCAAATACGTACATTTATACGATTGCAAGTTCCTATTGCTCACAAAAGAAACGTTCCAGAAAATTTAAGAGAACTTAAAATACAGTGACTCTTGGTGTTGATTTTTTTGAGGTCGTGAATTCTTTATAAAAAGTGGCAAATATCAAAAATTATCAGAAAACGAAACTAGCAAGTTTGCAACGCCGCAACTCAGCAATGATAAATAATGTCAGAAATATGTGAATTGCATCTAAGAATAATACATCTAAAGTGAACAAGATTGACATGTCACATGTGAATCTAAAGAGATGTAATAATATGGAAACATAACTTTTGGCGACACAACGTAACAAGTTGACGTAAGATATAAAGTGACAAATAGAATTTGTCCGCTTTCAATGATGTAGCAGGTTCCGCTTACAGAACCGCGATATCTGTTCTTGATGCGGAGCTAATAATTTATAAACTTTGTGCTTCCTCTTTTTCGAACTATAGGATATCTGAAAATTCTTTTAACAAAGTATCATTCTTAAATAGAAATTACGCTTCCCCCAGTCGGTAAAATATATTGTTCTCTCTCAAATGCAATAAATTTCATTAAAATTGGTCCACGGGTTAACTCAGGGAAACGTTTTTGCGTTTTACATGTACTTGAATAGCCCGCCTCTGAGTGGGGCCCGAGCAAAAGCTTTCACATAAGATTGGTTCAGTTTAATTATGTGGTTTATAGTTTGAACAAATTAGAGCAAAGTTGATTAAGTGGCGTTAAGGTAGCGTTGCGAAGGACATGTGACAATGTATGACCTCACGTATCATGGAGGCAACCAATTAAATAGGGAAGTCAGTATGCTTTCGCATTCTAATTACGTAAGATACCTAAGTGACTCTTCATTTTAGTTATGTGCTAGAATGAAGCCTTACTTCGGAATCAAATATCTATGAACAGGGAAAAAAAATTCTTCGCATCCACTACGCCCAGTTTTGCGTGTTTCTTGCATAATAAAAAGTTCAACTCTGCCTACATCAGGGCCGATTTCTGTGGAAGACAGGAGTCTTTCTTAAGGTTTCTGACGTAATGCTTATGTTGAAAAAACTATGCGGATCCCACACACTGTGGGAATAGATGTAAGCGAAGTTTTCTGCGCTGTTTCCTTTGATCGTCGATAATCACCGTGAATGTTGGCGGTGAATGTTAAATTTCTTCAACGTTTAGTTCAATACAAAAGGGGTGGGTTAGTTGATGGTAAGCGTTACCTTGCGTGCACCACTGCTGTTTGTCTGTGTAGTGCGCAGAGCACACAAGGACACGCGTTCGTGTGAGACGTTGTTCTGGGGCGCTCTTCATAATCCCTAAGAGGGTTGAGCATTGTGATTGCCTCAAATGCATGGTGAGGCAATTACAATTTGCATGGTGTTTATTTTTCAAAAATAGCAGAAACGTGCCGTACCGTACCTTCAGTGTGCCCGCCGCCGATGTCGTGTCTGTAGTCGCAGCGTTTTCTTGCATTTTCACGTCGACATTTCCCTGTCCCGTTCTTCCCCTCCATATGGGAGCTGCAAGCGAAGAGTGGCAAAGCTGTTAATCACATTGTTTCACGACTCGGCCGGTTAAACCCATTCTCTGCCATTCGCTAATATTCTATCTAGGTACTACTTAGACTTTCATGTTGGTATAAGGGTAAGCGCTGCAGTTTCAGCAATGCTTCTGCCCCGGTTATGGATAATCACAGCTGTCGAAACTAAGGTGATGAGGCCCAGGGAGCTGCATATGCCATTTTGAACAGGTCCAAACGAGTTTCTTTCGTCGCCTTTCCTCTCTGATGCGCTTTTGTCACGTACACATACGCTCTTAACCACCCCCGACGCACCTTGCAAGACCGCAGCAGCAGCAGTGGAAAAGCCGAAGGAAAAAGTAAATAAATCTTCGCTTCAAACTCTGACATTAAGTTTCAATTACCGTAATTCAGTAAGAAAAACAACAACACTGTTTTCTAAACTGCACCTATACAACAAATAAGTGGTATGAGACTGATATACCGATTTCAAATAATGCATTTTTTGTAAGTGTGACAAACGGAATGCCTTTATATATAATAGAACCATTTCACTTTAGCTACGAATTCATGTGAAATATTTGCCACAATAACTTGATTTTAGTGACTTGGTGGTTCCTTGCAGTGTTAATCTAACAGCGCTAACGACGGTTACGAAAAGATCACATAAGACAGGACGGCCTGTCTCTACCGTCTACCGTCTAACATCTACCGCCACGTAATTGCCGGTCTTGCCTAAAGTACATTCCGTGACTTCTGGGGAGGCAGAAGGCAACAGCCACTAACGAACAGAAGTAGCCGTGGACTCTGTGTATACGTAGACACCCACATATCTCGGTATTCTGGACATCAATGCTTAGTTCGCGTTGGTGCCACCACATGGTATATTGACCTTAACCTTTTCCGACGTCCCATGGTGACGTAGTGGCCACGTGTACCAAACCAATGACAAAAAAAATCACAGCTTTTCCTGCGCACTGAACTTCACCGCAAAGTTTGTCTCGCCGGTGTTATTACGGTTCTTCATGAAGAGTCGCCGCCCGTTTGCAGGAAACGACGTGTTATGCTGAGAGCGCTTAGTCTCTAAATGACCCACTCCCAAAGGGGATTGATTTAGGTCTTTTGAGGTGCTTCTCGAAACGCAGCCACAGCTTTTGTTTCTCTAACGCTATGAAGTGAATGGGCTAGGATAATCGTCGGAAGCATTCCGTGGCTGCTCTACTTCAGTCCGAACGCATTTTTGCATTTGTTGGCAAGAGTTAGGTCCGAGAGATGCCATTGTGGACGGCTCTTGATTTTGAAGTGTCGGTTTCGTTGAGGCGCCCTCCATTATTTTCCAAACAGTTTTCCTGTCCACACTCATGGCTTACCGAAATAGCCTCAAATAAAAAAAATTCCTTAAGTATTACCATGTTCACATAAAAAAGTTGGTTTCGCTCTTTTAGATATAATTTATACAACAATAGCGCAAATTGTCTGTGTCGTTGCCGTTAGCATGGTATGGCCGAAGCAGTTCTGAATAGTACGTCACATTTACTGGCCACCGGACCAGGCAGTCTTTTACATTGCTTAATATTGTGGGAATTTATAAGCTATTCTTTGTCATCTGTACATGATCATCATCATATGGGGTTCATATGGGGTTCTTCTTCATCATCGCTTGTGGGGCTGGCTCTCGTGTGTGCTCCGTGCTGTGGGCGTGGTCGGTTCGCCTAATCTCTTGACGCGGAATAAACGCCGTGATAACTGCTGCGTCACAAGTGGTGGAGTGTGCTCTTCGGTCCCCCGTCCTCTCACTCCCCGCTCAACCTCCTGGAGCTTCGATCGGGTCGCCGATTGTGCCAGCTGTCCGCCAGCATGTCGCAGGACGAGCCAACAGGCACTTCTACTTCCACCATCTCGCCTCGGCTACCCCAGCCTCTCCGTATTGGGTTGTCAGTGGGCACGACCGTGATCCCCATCTGTTTGCTGGACTTCGCGGTGAAGACGTCGAGGATTGGCTGGACGACTATGACCGAGTGAGTTCGGCTAACCGTGGGGCGATACGTCCAAGCTACGTCACGTCGCCTTTTATCTGACAGGAGCAGCGAAGACTTGGCTTTTCAACCATGAGGTTGATTTCACGAACTGGGGCGCTTTCAAACAGCAGCTCCGCCAAATCTTCGGCACACCGGCTGTTCGTTCCGCCCTCGCAAAAAAGACGCTCGACAGTCGCAAGCAACAACCCGGTGAATCTTATACGTCGTACATCGAGGATGTGCTTGCTCTTTGTCGACGCGTGAACACGGCCATGACCGAATCAGACAGGATTCGCCACATCCTCAAAGGCATCGGAGCTATTGCTTTCAATGCTTTAGCCATCCAGAACCCCGCTACCGTTGCTGATATCGTCGCTACTTGCCAGCGCCTTGACGAACTCGAATCAGTACGGTTGCAGCCAGACACCACTGCAAACGCTACCGCCGACGACCCTACGTTACGAGCAATGATACGCGCAATAATTCGAGAAGAGCTCCAGTATCTTGGCTTAGCCGCAGTGCCTATGCTTCCTCATGCCTCCGATACCAATCTGCGAGACGTCATCAAGGAGGAATTGGCATCCATGGCTGGTGCAGCGTACACGGACCCTCTAACCCCTCGGGCCCCATCAACGTACGCACAAGTAGCCGCAGCTACTCCAGTCATCGTCCCACCGATGCCTCCAAAACCAACACCGGCTCACATCGCTTCCATGACTACCAGCGCACCTACCCAAACCAGCTATCCGCAGTGCCGTCCTCCTCGTCCCATCTGCTACTACTGCGGCTATCGTGGCCACATAGCGCGTTTTTGCCGCAAGCGCCAGCAAGACGAGCGTCGCGGATATGACGTATACGAACGGGATGACTTTTCGCCCGGAGCTACTTTCCAACGTCTAGGGAGCTTCCATGACCAACGCCGTCCTTATGGTCCACTGCGTGGACGCTCTCCATCGCCTACTGTAGCATCCGAGACGGCTTACCGTCCTGCGAGACGCCGCTCGCCGTCACCCCTTCGCCGCTCTACGTCCCCACTGAGACCTGCTTCTCAATTCGCCGAGCGTCGTCCGGAAAACTGAATTATGCAGCTTTTGGAGGAAAAGCTGCATCGAACGACAGGACAGAAATTCCTCCATCGCGTCCGTGCAATGTGATATTAGTTGTAGTAGAAAGTGTACAAGTAGAAGCTTTAATAGACACTGGTGCTAGTGTTTCAGTCATTCACCGTGAATTGTGTTCGCGACTTCGGAAAGTTACGACCCCCTATGATGGACCTACGCTACTCGCTGCTCAAGGGGCCTCCATTCGACCTATCGCCATGTGCACAGCTCGTATTTCCGTCGATGGACTTCTACATCACGTACAATTTGCAGTGCTAAGTTCGTGTGCCCAGCAGCTCATATTGGGATGGGATTTTCTTTCTACGGCCTCCGCCTCCATCTGCTGTGGACAACGCGTTCTCCACATGACCGACACGACCTATTCATTTCATGCAGATGACGCACCCCTTCACTTGCTTGCTGCAGAAGATAGCGCGCTACCTCCTCGTCATCAAAGCATCGTTACTATCACGTCTGATGTCATTGACTGCGGCGACGTGCTCGTATTACCATCTGCACGCTGTCTTGCAAGAGGGATAGCCTTTGCATCAGGGGTCGTTAGGTTTGATCATGGCTCTGCACTTTTCTACGCTACAAACCCGACATCCGAAAAGGTTCTCATCCCTAAAGGCACTACATTGGCTTGCGCCACTGAATTGGAGTCTATATCTGTTGTTTCTTTTAAACCAGCTTCCTCTGAAGGTCCTTGTACCGGACGGGCCGCATCTACTTCAGCTCTTGCAGCTGCCATTAGTTCCGACCTGACACCTTCGCAATCACAACAATTGCTTGCTTTGCTCCAAAAACATGAAGCTTCCTTTGACGCGCATTCATCTTCGTTGGGAAAGACTTCGATTACGACGGATCGGATAGAGACAGATGGTACATCAATCGTGCGCCGTAGACCATATCGCGTATGGCTAGCCGAGATGAAATTCATTGACGAGAACGTCACCGACATGCTCCAACGAAACATAATACGCCCCTCTGCTAGCCCTTGGTCTTCCCCCGTTGTTTTGGTTCGGAAAAAAGACGGCTCTGTTCGATTTTGTGTTGACTACCGAGCACTTAACAAGATCACACGCAAGGATGTATACCCTATGCCGCGAATAGACGATGCCTTGGATTTCCTGCAGGGTGCCGAGTACTTCTCGAGCATCGATCTGCGTTCCGGCTACTGGCAGATACCTATTCATGAGGACGATAAGGAGAAAACAGCGTTTTCAACACCAGATGGGCTCTACGAGTTTAATGTCATGCCATTCGGCCTCTGCAATGCGCCCGCAACGTTCGAGCGCATGATTGACACCGTTCTTTGTGGCCTAAAGTGGAAGACTTGCCTGTGCTATCTAGACGATATTGTTGTTTTCTCGTCAACCTTCTCTCAGCACCTGCAACGTCTGGATGAAGTTCTCACGTGCCTTGCCAACGCTGGACTTCAGCTAAACACCAAGAAATGCTATTTTGCGTGCAAGACGATCAAAGTTCTAGGTCACATTGTGAGCAAAAATGGCATTCGTCCTGATCCTGACAAGGTTTCCGCAGTTCAGCACTTCCCTCGTCCCGAAAAGACCAAAGATTTGCGTAGTTTCCTAGGCCTCGCTTCCTATTTTCGGCGATTCATACGGGGCTTCACCTCAATAGCGTCACCTCTGCACAAATTACTGGCTTCTAATGTTCCCTTTGTGTGGTCTCCCGAATGTGAATCTGCGTTCGCCCATCTGAAGCGCGCTTTCACATCTGAACCAGTACTACGCCATTTTGATGAAGCTGCTCCTACCCTCCTGCATACGGATGCTAGTGGTCACGGAATCGGTGGCATTCTCCTACAGCGAGACGACACTTTAGGTGAGAGGGTCGTCGCATACGCAAGTCGCGTTCTGACAAACGCCGAAAAGAATTACACCATCACGGAGCAGGAATGTCTAGCTATCATTTGGTCTGTGCAGAAGTTTCGACCTTATCTTCACGGCCGCCACTTTACGATCGTTACAGACCATCATGCATTATGCTGGCTTTCGACGCTGAAGAACTTGTCTGGACGACTTGGTCGGTGGATTCTTCGTTTGCAAGAATACGACTTTACCATTACCTACAAGTGCGGAAGAAAACACCAAGATGCAGACGCGCTTTCTCGCTGTCCGCTTCCTACGACACCATGCAATGGACCTCCAACTACCATCCGTGAGAAGCTTTCGTTCGATCCCTCCTCAGATGCTTTCTTGTTGGCCACTGTCGACGAGATGCCTCCACACGACAACAAATCCTTCCAATTTCATCAACTTGCTGACTCTTACTGTCGGCGCATCATAGACCACCTTCAAGGAGCTTCGCGCCCGCCTAACGCCCGCCTTCGCCGGCAGCTGACGCAATTTAAGATTGACAACCGCGCCCTATACCGTCATGTCTATCGCCCTGACGGTCAACGCTGGGTTCCTGTCCTGCCACGCTCTCTACGTGCTCATGTCCTGCAGGCTTCTCACGACGACATGACTGCTGGTCACCTTGGTTTCCAGAAAACGTATGGCCGCATCAAAGGGCGCTTCTACTGGCCTGGATTGTCCGCCAGTGTAGCGAGGTATGTCGCTTCCTGCGCTCTATGTCAGCGTCGAAAGCTCCCTACATCAGCTCCAAGCGGACAACTGCAACCGGTTCCTTGTCCGTCGCAACCATTTGAGGTCGTTGGCGTTGACCTATATGGCCCTCTTCCTGTGACTCTCACCGGTAAACGATGGATTGTGACAGCCGTTGATAACTTGACACGCTACGCCGAAACAACTTGAGTGAGTTCTGCCTCAGCCTCTGAAGTTGCTGCATTCATACTTCAATCCTTATTACTGCGTCACGGTGCTCCTTGCGTCCTCCTGAGCGACCGTGGAAAAGCATTCCTCTCGCAACTACTAGACGAAGTACTCAGAGCCTCCGGAACCACCCAGAAGACTACCTCCAGTTACCATCCGCAAACCAACGGCCTCACAGAGCGATTTCATCGCACGCTGTCAGACATGTTAGCCATGTACATCGACCCGGATCACAGAAACTGGGACGCAATTTTACCATTCGTGACCTTTGCATATAATACCGCCATTCAACGCACGACCGGTTACTCGCCATTCTACCTTCTATATGGTCGTTCGCCCTCTTCCTGTCTTGACGTCTCTTTCTTCGCGCCAACTGTCCATCAATGTCCTTCCTTCTGCGAAGAATATGTGTCCCGCATTCTGCGTTGTCGCCAGCTCGCCCGCATCAACACCGAAGCACGGCAGCAGGACCGCAAGCAGCATTACGACGCCTCTCATCGCGTCGTGTGCTTCCGCCCTGGCGAGGAAGTGCTACTCCGGACACCAGTTCGTACTCCTGGCGTGTGTGACAAGTTTCAGCTTCGGTTCATCGGCCCCTACAAAGTCTTGGAGCAGACTTCTCCAGTGAACTATCAGGTGGAACCAGTTATTGTTCCAAATGACCGCCGCTGCCGCGCCGCTGAGATTGTCCACGTTTCCCGTACGAAGCCTTTCACGAGACGTTCACCGCCCCTTTGAATTGAGGCCAGGATGGCCGCTCTCGCGCGAGGGGACATTAGTGTGGGAATTTATAAGCTATTCTTTGTCATCTGTACATGATCATCAACATATGGGGTTCATATGGGGCTCTTCTTCATCATCGCTTGTGGGGCTGGCTCTCGTGTGTGCTCCGTGCTGTGGGCGTGGTCGGTTCGCCTAATCTTTTGACGCGGAATAAACGCCGTGATAACTGCTGCGTCACAATATTAATAACAAAGAATAATTTATTCCAGATGACTTGCTAACAATTGTAAAAAATGTTGTCTCGAGATTGTTTGATGTGCGTGAAGGACGACCATTGTTCTAAATAATCGTGCCAAAATGACTGCGGGATCTGTCTGTTCTCCAGATTGTCTGCCTTGCTGCCATTCTGCCTTGATAATATAGCAGTAATGTAGATTAGCAAGCATAGAAAACAATAAAAAAAGGCTGTTCAGTTACCCAGATTACCGCGCACAACTCTTCCGTTTTACTTGTATTCAAGAGTTGTGCGTCTGCCAAGGAGATCATTAAGGAATGTTGGCAGTTGGTCGAACGTCAGAGCAGCCACACCATATATAATTTGTTCGCATCCTCGTTGCGCGAAGATCGGTGCCAGCCTTCAAAATATGGCACCATGCAGTGAATTCTGTCATGTGATACAGCCCAGGTCTTTAATTTCAGCCCCTACTCGCTTTATAACAGCTGACGACCAGGCATCTAATTTGTGTGGGAAGTCGCGCGACAGTTGCAGGCCGCTGGCATCGGTCACAGGGCCGATCGGGCCTTTGTTCGACGCCTGCGAACACTCATAACTTCATTTCGCACCATCGAGCTTCAGCTGAATTCCTTCTACATTCATTCGCCCCGAAATGTAATCACCCTGTTAAAGTTATGATTTTTATTCTTAACCCGACAATGTAGTGCTGTTCTCATATTTCCAATGATTTCACCATTCCGATGATGCGCTTTTTTGTCAGCCTTTGTGCATATTTTCGGATATCTTTGAGGGTGTACCCATTGCAAACTATAGTAATTTTATTCTCCTGAGGCCTTCAGCAACCTTCTACATTGTTGCCATTCTTTAGCCTCCTGAATTGTATCCCATTTTGATGACTAAACTGACAACACCGTCCAACGAAACCGCTCTAGTCTTTTGTCGACGTTGGTTGAGCGAATTCAGCGACGGCGCAAAGCTTCGCCGGATCGGGGAAGATGCCGCCTTCGGATACATGACAGAGTATTGTGAGCTGTCATGCTGCAAAACAGCACTTTTTCAAGTTCAGTTGTAGGCTGGCGTTCGTTAAGCATGCCAGGACAGATTTGAGACGCTGAGGGTGCATGGTTAAGCTCGGAACAAAGACAACTTCATCATCGAGATAGCACAGGCAGGTGTACTATTTTGAGCCACGCAAAGCGTTGCCCAGCATGAGAATAAATGTTGCGGGCTCATTCCTCAAAAGGCATTACGTTAAATTTGTATAAGCCATGAGGCGTAATAAGTGTTGTACCCGTAGCTTGACTTCTGCCATTGGCACTCTCCGATAGCCCGGCCGTTAATCTAATGAATGAAAGAATTCCAATCCTTCCAGACAGCCAACGGCGTCATCTATTTGCGGTAGGGAGACATCCTTGGGAGTGTTCTTGTTAAGGCGCCGGTAATCTACACAGAAGCGGACCTAGCCATCATTCTTATTAACAAGGGCAACAGCAGATGTCCATGACTTTTATGAAGGTCGAACCATTTGGCGGCGAAGCATGTCGTCGGTGGCGCATGCCCATTGATAAGATGATGCTCTGTGGCAAATACGCGATATGGACATTGTCGCAATGGCGGCTGGGAGCCGGTGTCAGTGCTATGCGTAACCGTGGGCGTGTGGTGAAACTCGAAAAAACTCGTGAAACGATGAAACTCCAGGACATGCAGGTGTCCCGTATGGGGTTTTGGCCAAATAAGTCCAGCAAACGTAAGAGCAAAGGTGCGCAAACGTTAGAATGCAGACTCATGTTTCATTGTTTTACGCCAGAAGAGTATATTTGACATTTGTCGTTTTATCGCCAATACATAAAAGCCTAAGGCAGGCTTTATTTTTCTTGCGGTGTGCAGTTCTAGCAATCTGTCTCAAAAGGGCATTGTTACACTCGCAGATACCCTCCTCTCCTGAAGATGTTACTACTTCAAAACTACGTGGTGATTTTTTTCTTTAGGTAAGACGCATTGTTGAGAATGTGAAAAAGAAAATTGACTATCTGCAAGCATGCCTGTAGCTCCCTTTTTGAAAGAGAACAGCAGCGCAATTCTAAGCAACGCTTGTTTTGAGAAATTCATTGTCCTAAAATGAGCACAAAAGGCGGTGAATCGAAGTTCTAGCTGCCAAGCTCCTCTAGCTTGAGACTGGGAGCATGGTTTGCCACCGGTTTCTTGTCGTTGCTCTAGCCATATTTTCCATTTTGTCCCCGTTACAGCTGGGGGGTCCCACACTTGCTCTTGCAAGTTTTAACTGGAAAAGTTTGGGGAGTTCTAATGTACGCCGTGGTCATCAACCAAATATTGTTCGTACTACGACTACAAGACGGACAACTACACGTAAGTATTTTTGTAGTGATTAGCATTAGCATGATACTTAACAACCATTGAGCGGGCTGGCTATCTTTGTCTCTTAGTGTTTTCCAGACAACTTGGGTCAGTGCGTTGTCCATGGTATAAGTAGCACATCGAGCAGCTGTGCTGAAGAAACAAGGTTCAAAACCAACCATCAGATAAACTTGGACAACAAGGTGGGATGCACTGGCTGCGTGCCACACTTCAATGAACTCCACACAAGCATGAGTCACTGGGCGTGTGCCGCTCGTCAGTGAATCTCTTTAATGCCAACTTGTATCAGCGGGTATGTAGCAGTAATTAGTGAACCAGTTTCACGCCAACATGGGCCATTGCATATGTGCCACTGTGTAAGTGCCCCCCTCCAATGAACATAAATCCCCTTCAAAATTTGCGAAACGAACCCGTGTCCTATGTAATTAGACATTCTTGTCTGAATGTACACTCAGACTCGCACCGCGTGTGGACTTCTTGGTGGCTCCCATAGGTAGCAGAGCGTGTCCAGTACAAAGCACGAGAGAGCAGCGCGGCGGCTTACACACCTCATGCATGACGTAATACGGCAGTACAGTACACTAAAGTGTGCTGAAATCTCTTCAGCTCTAGTGACATTAACGTCTACATTAGTCGTGAGTTTGCTTCCGTGGCGCCATACTCACTCTTTTGGTCGCGTAGGGCTCCTATGAATTATGAATTCATTTCTCTCATCACCTTCACATCTTTCTTGTGGTAATAATACTAGCACAATGTTTAAGATAATTCACTAACTTTCCGGTGGTTGCGTCCCTCTCTCTCTATCGGACAGTTTTCCATCAACTTGGGTCAATAGGTAGTCCGTGGTTTACTAGGCAAAGGAGGGGTGCTGCTGTGCTGAGGGAATGGGGTTCCCTCTTTCACGCCAGCTTTCGTTACTGGGTAGTTGCTATTGCGTGTGTGCCATATTTGATTGAACCTCTTCGACGTCAACATGGGCCGCTCGCTATGTGCCGCTCATCAGTGACAAACCAGTCATTTAATGTTTATTCGATGCAGGGCGAACTGCACCTCACGTCGTATAAGTGTATTTGAATATATGCTAACACACGCCACGCGCAGACTCGACGCCGTCGACACTACATGTCGCAGCGTGTCCAGAATGAAATGCGAGAGCGATGCTCGGCTGACCGCAAGCCTCGCAGAAAACGCGTTTATGCGGTGCTAATAAGACGTTTCACTACAACGCTTCATCGTCAATCGATTTAATGTCAACATTCATTATTAGATGAGTTGTTCCGGAGCTTTTCTTTTTTGAACTGAAAACTTACGGACATACAGCGAGCCGCACAGCATGAGTATTCAGTGCAGTCGTATGACCTTCTAGAAAAACATTTGCAGATGCAGGACCCTGAAACAAAAAGAAATCCTTTTGTAAACTTTTCGATGGATGAGTTGAGTTGAGTTGAGTTGAGTGGTTGTAGGCTACTGGTGGGATTAGCCTTGCAGTAGCTGCCGGCAATTGCTCCACCGTAGCGACACTTAAAATACATAAATCATATAAATCAGACACAGACCTCACAACTACACTACACATAGTCACACCTAAGGTCACCATGTGGAGGCCAAATCCGTGTCCTGCAGGTAATTTAAAAGAAGGCGAGAAACCTCCTTCCTATCTAACCGGTTCCCGCGCGGGAAAACAATGTCCTGTATAGAACTGTGGGGAATTCCTGTCCTCTTGAGGGACCCGAATAACACGCTCCTTTCCGCGTCATACAGAGTACAGCACATAAGGTAATGTTCTATGTCACCGCACACACCACACGTTGAACATAATGGTGACAACGCCAGGCCAGTCTTACACATCCACGCAGGGGTACGAGCAGAGCCCGTGTGAATGCGGAGCAGTAAAGTGGCTTGGTTTCTTTTGAGACCCTTAGTCACACATGGCTTGTGAGGTGAGCTCCACAAAGAGTGGAAGTGGCACGACACCGTTTCTCTGAAGAGTCTCTTGTCCTCTTGAGGCACTTTTCTCAAAGGATTCCCAGACAGCGCTCTATGGGCAAGGCTGTCCGCCATCTCGTTGCCTATGATACCTGTGTGCGAGGGCACCCATTGAAATCGTATGGAGAAGCCTTTGATAAGGAGAGTGTGCACCGAGCGTAGGGAGCTTAGACATAAAGCATCAGTAGGGAACCCATACTCTAACCTTTGAAGGGCGGATTTCGAATCTGTAAGAATGACTACGGGTTGAGGCGTACAAAGCCGTAGCTTTTTTAGGGCTGCCTCAATGGCAACGCTTTCGGCCGTTGTGGAGGACACGACTGTAGTGAAGCGAACCGACCAATCATACTTTAAAGCGGGAATATGAAAAGCAGCTGCACTAGATCCTCTGACCTTGTCCACAGAGCCATCAGTAAAAATTTGAAGATGACGTGCATATTCAGTTTCAAGATGTTCCAGTACGAGCGAACGTGTTGCCGCCAAAGGAGAACTCCGCTTAGCACGAACGTGAGGAATTGTCAACGAACAATCGAGGCTCGCGAAAGACCAAGGTGGATTCAACCTCTTAGTTCAACCTCTAGCGTCAAGACCCAGGTAACCAATAGTATTAAGGGCCAAGTACGCTCGGGACTCGGATCTCTTTCGAAGGCTCTGTAGAAGGGCTCGACCGGCTATCGTCTGTTTGAGGCGGCCAATTTGCATCAATAGCCTTTGTGAAGCGACTAGGCTAAGAGGTCTCGATAGAGACTCATAAAGTACTGCATTATTAGGAGCAGACTGCGGAACGCCTTCGGTGTCGCGTAGCCAAAGTTAAGATCATTTCCATGAGCACAAGATACAAAGCGCACTCACAGTGATCGAAACTGGTCTTGTCATTGTTTATCAGCCAATGCATCACTGACGGCTGCTCTTGTCATCACAGACGTTATTTTGTTCTAGTCAGGGCGCCTACTGATCATCAACTTCAGCCTCGCTATAGGGCAATAGGAAAACGAAAAACGATGTGGAGATCTGGGGCCCTATAACGTAAAACTATTCCAATATGTTTCTATTCCAATCTTCTGACGTCAAATTTGCGTAACCACCAACGCAAGCACCGGGCGGTCACCCGCAGGGTTGTCTGAACAGACCAATCCAACCTTCTCCTCGTTCATAGGAGGTCGCTTTTGTTTGCTTGAAAAACGAATAACATTGCCTACACTGAGCGGCTTGTCGTATCTAATTGGCTGACAAGAGGCGAGGAGAACGCTCAAGTGGAGAGGGATTCGATGGGGCCGAGCCACTGTACTGAAAGTCGATAACCGGATGAAGAGGGTGGTGCCGGCTTCTACAATTGGTCGGCTTTCCCTTACTTAGCTTGCGGTGGCTGGTCGAAAATCGCGGCGGCATGCAACGGAAGCTCGAGAATGACGCTAAAATGGACCCTCAGCAAAGAAGAGTTGGCAGAATGAGGGGGTAAACGTGCCGAAAGTGCTCGAAAACGTTACACGGCCACGCAAGATGTTTTATTATACGCAAATACACCCATGCTCTCCGGCAGGTGCGAGTAGCCAGCGTCTGAGCGATCGGCGGCAGCCATCTTTTATTCCTTTCGGAACGGGGCTGCTTAGGGCTATTCCGAAGAAGATTCAGTTTTGTTCGGCATATTAGTGCATCTTTATCGCGTACACGTCACTTTGACGCGGTCAGTTCTTGCGGTTTTGTGACGTCGCGTGACAGGCAGGTGAAGTGGGTGCAGCCCACAAGCTTTTTACCAATAGCCGAGGGCTATGGCGAAAAGGGGTCGAATCAGAAATAACTGTTTTTCTTTTTTCTGTCAAATCATGCATAATCAGTGTGTACACATTATATCAGATGGGGAGGCATGGCGGTTTTCGTGACGTCGCGTGACAGACAGGTGAAGTGGGGATGGTCGAAAAAAGTTTTTGACCAATCGTGGAGGGCTGATAGCAGAATTGGAATAGATAAGTTTGGAATAGTTTTACGTTATAGCGCCCCTGATGCACCGAGGGAGACGGTGTAATATAAGCTTTGATAAGCTGGCCACACGAAACGGCTCTTTGCCATTGTGAAGGGGAAACCATGGTAGTTATGTGGGCTTCGCGTCATGCTGCCGAGCTCGATGTCTCGGGTTCCATGTCACCTGTGGCGGCCGCATTCAGGTGAGCGTGAATTGCGAAACCCTAAATGCACTCTAATTTGGGTGCATGCCAGGAAATTTCAGGCCGTGAAAATCATTCCGGAGTCCCGAATTACTGTGTGCCTAGTAATCCAATCATAGTTTTAATTCGTGAAACGTCAGGATTTCTTAACGGAAGTGTGCAGCAGATTTCAGGGGCGATTGCATTCGCCAGTGATAATCAGTCAGTGTGGCGAACGTTGCAGAGCAAAGACAAGTTTTAATGTGGACGAAAACTTTCGAGCTGCCACTTTCATGACACTACCATTATTGCGAACTTTCTCGGGACTTAGCACCAAACGCGTCGAATGAGATGGTCGAAAGCTTTCCGGACATTGTACAGGGAAAACGAGCTTGGCAAAACTTCAGAGACACTGTCGCCCATATAACGACGAAGCGTAAGGTGCCATGTCGCACAAGACTTCGTCGATGTGCCCGTATGCCTGACAGTGAAAATGTGTTTGCTATAGTACATGGTGACATGTTTTCTCAAGTTTCCTATCAAGAAACATGCCCTAGTTTTGTAGCAGACTTCAAGAAATGTCGCCAGAAATCTCTGTATTACATTGTACTGCTGCTTTTTTCGCACTCGTATTATTGAATTCGGTTAGACTGGAAGAAAATTAAACACATTTGTTTGATAGTCTGTTGACTTCTCGTTCTCACTCACAGTACTAACTGAACGCCATCGTTCTTATGCTAGCGATGATGTGGTGTCTTTTTGTTGTATCGTGGGCAGTATCGGTTTCGCTGGCTTCCCAGTGAGCTGAGTTCGTATGTTGCTGCTGTCCATCTCTGCACACCTGCATAGCACGAAGTTTTTATTCTGAACGTTTCGTCGTTTATTTCTGCATAAGAATGAGTGATATATAAGTCCCAGTCAACTGGGAACGAATCCAGGAAAAGAATATTGTACGTAGAATATCCTCGGGAAGTTATCTGAAGGGTGCGTAAGCATTTCGTAGTAACGACGTGGCGCGAGTGGTCGTGCGCTGGTGTGTTTGGTATAATTGCGAGAACGACCGTAAAAGAATCGTGAAACGAAGAAGCGTGGTGTCAACACCTAACTGTGAAGTGCGACCAGTACAAGACGACGTAGAAGAGGCGAGCAGAAGCAATGTTCGCTGGTGTTATAGAGAGCCCGCAACGGATGCGGACGTTGGGTGAAATGCCGAGGGAGATGCAGAAAATCAAGGAACGGTATGCAGCTTTCTCTGGAACGTCGGTATCGGGAGGCTTCGGCCCTGCTTCGGCTTCCACTTGTTTGTTGCAGTCGGCAGCTTGTTGCTGTAGCTCCCCCCTCTGCGCAGCCTCGTTTATTGGTTTCAGGCGCAATATGTACTTAACCTGATACCTTGCATTCCTGCGTTTACGACCTTCTTCACGAAGCAGCTGCGGTCGTCTTGGCGCCATTACGGTAAATGTGACAGCGCTGCGGCGACGTGAACTGCTGCGGAAGGCGCTGCAATGCGAACTGATGAGGCAAGCAAACTACTGCAGGTGGTGACGCCAGGGGCGCTGATGACGTTCCGATCCGAAGCCACGGCTGCCCCACAGTTGTGGTGCGGGCCTGACTGCATGCGTCACGTGGTCAGAGAGACGAACTCGTGCCACTGCTCAGATGATCGTCGTCTTCTTCCACAGATGCCTGGCTCTATCTTGAAAGCAATTGTCTTACGCGAAAGAGGGATGCACGAGCAATTGTATTATTGGGTAACTATAGAAATGCTTACGCATTTAAAAGCTACCACAAAATAAAGTCGCAGTTTCGCCCGAAAGGCCAAGCAACGATTGCGATAGCAAATTAGTGGATAGCTGTGCGAAGTAAGGACAGTAGTTTCATCAGCCATATACACTTGTAAACATTCGCTTACTAGCCTAATTAACCTAAATTAACAATGATAGAATATGTAAGCGTTCCAGAACGAGCACAAAGGAAGAAACAGACTCAAAGAGACAGCGTTGTCTTTGTGTGTCTGCTTCTTTCTACGTATTTGTTCACTCGCGCACACATTCTGTCATAGATTCAAACATACTAGCGTGCCAACGTCTTTTAACTAAATTGAGAAGCACGGTGTCACGCACGCACAGGTAAACATAAACACATGTCGCTCGATGAGCATGAAACTCCCTGTCAAAATGCTGGAGTGAGGAATAGCGGCAGTAGCAAGCAAATTGACCTTCGAGCATCTCTCGCCTCAACGCAAAGAGACGTCCAAAGCACAGCGCATGCGAAGCTACGGGCACTACACGCACTCTGCAAACATCGCAGATCACATTGAGCTCGAGGTCCGCACGGACGTGCACTTTGACCACGTCGCAAATCGCTTTCAAGAGGCACGAGCGCCGGCAACGCGTCCTTAAAGGGTCCGCCAAAGGCGTCTAACACGGCTTCCGCCAATCGCGTGCCCAACGTTCTAGTAGACGCCGTGGTTGTCTCCACTCTATATGGAGTTGTGGACGAGGAAGTCCTCGAAGCACCCTAGCAGCTGCCAGAGAACAACGCCCCTCCTCCCTCACCTGACCCCCCTCCTCGTGCGCGACAGCAGAGGGCACGTTTTCGACCCGAGTTCCTCGCTCGCGCACGAGAGATTTAATCGCGTTGGCCGGCTCCCGCTCGCAAGCTTTCATTTGAACTTTATACTGAACGTCACGGCGACGGCAGAAATGCGCCAGGAATGTCCATATAGTTGCTATCTCAATAAAAATGCGAGGACACCTTAACACTTCGTATGAGTTGTGAATGCGAATGCATCAATGTCTAATTGAACGCCGCTGAGCAGTCCTTCGAGTGAGGACTCCGCACGGGCAAGCGAGCGCGTTGAGACGCTTGACACATTTTGATTTGGCCTTACCAAAGCGCATTTAAAACGCAGGCGAGAGCTTGCGCGGACTAAGAACGCGCGGATAGCGCAGGCTTCCGAGAGAGAGAGCAAGGGTGATATTGTTTACTTTAACCCATCTTCCCAAACGAGGTGGGAATATTTATTGGATTTTATTAGTGTTGTGTGCCATTGCTTTTCTGCCTTATTTCTTTATATAGGCCAACATCAGAAATTTTTTTTGTATATGTGTCCTTTGTTTATTTCCGAATTAGTTTATCAGAACCCGCCAACTGGCGAATAAAAATGTCTACATAATTTACCACAGAACGAAACGTGCTTCGTATTGCGCATTGCTTTCAAGGCTTATAATTTCTGTAGATACAGAAGCATTTGCCGAGATGTTAACACACAGCTTACTCTTTCGCAGGCTCAAACTCTAAATCGTTTGGATGAGAGGACTGAAGTTCTTCTGGACGCTTACTCCGGGATGCTGCGCAACATAGTTGAAGTCAAAAAGAAGAAATATATAAAACACTCTTGTTGCCTGTTTGACACTGTCCTTGGAAAATAAATAGCTTTATGCGTTGCATAATTTTTGCAGTGACTGTGCCACGGCTTTGGTTTTTCGCTTGCAATTTCTCAAGATGTGGGCAACAAATATCTAGAATAATACTTGTGTGGGGTTCAACGTGGCTTGAACCTAGTTTAGAGCGAGCGAAAGTGCTGAGCATGGTTAGACACGGTTCTTCAGTGCTTGTTCCTGGCCCGCTGTATCGGCAGGGTGCTACGACTCAGCCTGGCGCCTGCGCTGATGAGTCGACGCCCTTGCACCGGGACGTGCTTCATCCATGGCGAGACTGAGCGACCAAGCGCCGGCGAAGGACGTTCGTGTTTATAGTCCGACGTAATCGGCACCCCGGGCAATTGACGCGCGACACCTGCTCGTTGGAGCTCCTTGGCCGCGCTCGGTCCCGTTGGCTGCGCCAGTGCAACCAACTATCGCTGGAACTACAGACGTTGTTCTAGTCAACGTGACCTAACGTGTGCTCGCGCTCACTGTCTGTCGGGTTATATTTATCCCCTTTAGCCTCGCCTAGTGCCGTGCTACCGCAGTGGAGAGGCTGAGAAGAAACGCAGCTGTGACACCTCTCCGCAGTGTATCACGTGGCGTGACGTCACACCAGCCACACGCGCTCCTGCGGCTTAAGGTCATTGCAACGCGATGAATTACCTTGAGAGTCGTGGCATAGTGAGCTTTCGCTTTAATAATTGGATAGCTGTCTAAAATATACAGGCATGTAAGTATTGTTAGAACGGACGCTTGGGCGAGTTCGTAAGCCATATTTGAAAACGAACAGCGCGGTTTTCACGGGGACAAGCAGGGAGAAACGACACGGGAGAGCGCTGACTTGCAACTGAAGTTTATTGATGAATGCCTGAAGGAGGCACAACAACAATGTGCATAATACTGTAAAAGGGCATCTTGGCATCCACTGTAGAGACTGACAGAATGGCTTGCCACCATTATTTCGCTCCAACACAAGTTTTAAGTTAACATAGTAACCAACTAACGCGTGAAATCATCGAAGCAGCGCTCATCGCCTCGTCAAAAGACTCATTCGTCAGTAGCCCCTCCTTATCGATTACGTCCAAAGAACTGGCATTCTTAGCGGGGGGGGGGGGGGGGGATGTGATGATTACAGTTATCTCCTTAGTTCAGTGCAGCATGTATGATTGACTGTGAATATATGTATGGCTTTTTTTTTGTTTTTCCTGTTGGTTGGGGCTGTTATATATTCTTCGTTCCACGCAATAAACTTCAGTTGCAAGTCAGCGCTCGTCTTTGTCGTTTATCCCTGCTTGTCCCCGTGAAAACCACACCATTCTGTTTCAAATAAGTATTGTGCCGAGGCGATGGCTTCGCGCGATCGTTCACCGCTTCTTTTCGAGGAAATTTATTCCTGAAAACTGCGTTCAGTCTTCACCTAAAATAATATCTTATCAGGCCAGAGAGGCATGTTCTGGTTGCTAAAGTGAACGCAAATTCTAGGTGCAGTTAGCAAGCTGGGAGTGACACCAGTAACGAGGATTCTTTCAGGGTGCTCATAATGGCATAATGAATTGGAAAGCATGCAAATAGAAGTGCACTTTGACTTGCGTATCTCGGCTTCTTTCACGCCATGGGACATATTTCTCCTACAACTGGAAGCTGCAGCGCGAATGAAAAAAAATCTATAGGTGGCATTTGGGTGCACGCTTAAACGAAAAACCTACAAAAGCACTCGGTTTTAATGAAATGGAAGCGTAACCTAGCTTTAGTAAAAGCTATAGACCAAAAGCGTAGAAAGTTGCTCTTGCTGGTTATTCCTGAATTTTGGTACATCACGAAGTAGACCAGTTAGGCAGTAGGCTTGTTGAGTCACCGCGGTTCGCGTCTACTTCGGTTCGTTCTGCATGCTTGGCTCTATACCCACACCCACAGTCACATACCAATGAAGATGAATTCGGCCAATGAATGTGCAATGAGTAATGGTGCGAGCGCTTACGTTTGGGATCGCCGTTCCTTGGTGCAAATAAGTTCTCTCTATGGGGATGGAAGGTTATTAGAGGCCCACAGGATCATTGACAGTAGGTCAACATGGTAAAACCGAAAATGAGGCAATGCAGGGTGACCTAGGTGCGCCTCTTTTGAATTTAGAGATCCGCCGACCGCATGAAGAAACCACTGTAAACATGGAAGGTAAGAAATTTGCTGCTACGGTAATTGGAAGTAAAAGTACCCAAATGTCATCTCAAATGAGACTTGCCCAACAAGTGTTAAAGAGTATGGGGTTTTACGTGCCAAAACCACTTTCTGATTAAGAGGCACGCCGTAATGGAGGATTCCGGAAATTTCGCCCCCTTGGGGTTCTTTAACGTGCACCTAAATCTAAGTACACGGGCATTTTCGCATTTCGCCCCAATCGAAATACGGCTGCCGTGGCCAGGATTTGATCCCGCGACTTCGTGCTCAGGAGCCCCAAACCATAGCCACTGAGCAACCATGGCGGTTTACTCAACAAGTGTGTAATCAATGGCTGTGTTAAGGTAACTGGAAGTAAACGTAGCCAAACCGTCATCTCAGCATCTATGTAATACGTGGCTGCGTAAGCAGCTCCACTGCATTACACCCCTGTTGTGACTCAGGGTTCGAAGACATGGGATCCTCTTTCCTCGTGGAGGAATGAGGGGAACGTGAGGCTGGGTCCGATATTCAGGACGTTGCACAAACACGTATTATAAAGGAGGTTTATTGGGGTTCGTAGCGACCGCTGGTTCTACGATGCACCGAGCACAGTCCCCGAGCTCGAGCCTCAGCTGCGCGCTTGATGCTGCCGATGCTGCTGACTGCGCGCACGTTCCTCATCTTCCTTACAATGGCCCCGCGGAAATAAAGGAGCCATCCTGGTGACTTAGTTTTCTGGAAGGATGGTAGAATTGTGATACGGCTTGAGACGCCGAACGTGAACGACTTCGCGGTTACGACGTCGCATGTCGGGCGGCGGCGTTAGCGGCTCAACCAGATAATTAACGGGTGATGTTCTCTCGAGAACGCGGTATGGACCGTCGTACTTTGGAAGGAGTTTTGAAGCGAGCCCAGGCGTGCGGTGTGGCACTAACAACCAGACGAGAGCGCCCGGGAGAAAAGTGCGAGTCGAGTTCTGGGCATCGTGAACGGCTTTTTGGCGGTTCTGGTCGTCCGAGGTGAATCGGCGGGCAAGCTGGCGACATTCCTCTGCTTGTCTGGCGGCTTCCGAGATCGGCAGGCACTCAGATGGGTCCGGCCGGTAGGGCAGAATGGTGTCGATGGTGTGCGAAGGATGACGGCCGTAAAGAAGGTAAAAGGGTGAGAATCCGGTAGTGGCCTGAGTCGCGGTGTTGTAGGCGTAGGTGACAAACGGAAGAACTAGGTCCCAATTAGAGTGATCAGGTGAGACATACATGGCGAGCATGTCACCAAGAGTTCGATTAAAGCGTTCCGTGGTACCGTTAGTCTGTGGATGATAAGCAGTGCATTTACGATGAACAATAGCGCATTCAGCAAGCAGTTTTTCGATGACTTCAGATAAGAAGGCGCGGCCTCGATCGCTTAGAAGTTCACGTGGACCTCCATGACGAAGGAGAAAACGACGAAGTAGGAAATTGGCGACCTCCTGCGCTGTAGCATTGGGTAGAGCAGCAGTCTCCGAATAACGGGTTAAGTGGTCTACTGCAACGATTATCCACCTGTTGCCGGCAGGAGTCAATGGAAGCGGCCCGTAGAGATCTATGCCCACGCGATCAAAGGGTCAGGATGGGCATTGTAAAGGCTGGAGTCCACCGGCGGTATTGTGCGGTGGCGCTTTCCGGCGTTGGTACTCATGACAAGAGCGGACGAACTTTCGAACGAAATTATACATTCCCCGCCAGTAATAGCGGTGGCGAAGTCTTTCGTAGGTCTTGAAGACTCCCGCATGGCCACACTGAGGGTCGACGTGGAACGAGGAGCAGAGCTCTGCTCGCAAGATTCTCGGAATGACGAGTAACCAGGTGCGTCCCTCTGGGGCATAGTTGCGTCGATACAGTAGCTGGTCGCGAATCGCAAAATGAGGCACTTGGCGCCGAAGCGTACGTGACGCTGGAACTTTCGACGTATCCGAGAGAAGGTCGAGCAGAGATGCAGTCCAGGGATCATTACGCTGTGCAGCAGCGATAGTGTCAACATCCAGAGAGGATAATGTGCACTCGCAGGGGGAGTCGTGACTGGCCTTCGGGGGAAGCGGTGATCGGGATAGCGCGGCAGCGTCGGAGTGCTTTCGCCCGGAACGGTACACCACGCGGATGTCGTATTCTTGGATTCGCAATGCCCAGCTGGCAAGGCGGCCCGATGGATCTTTGAGCGTCGACAGCCAACATAGTGCGTGGTGGTCGGTCACTACGTCAAACGCTCGGCCGTATAAATATGGGCGAAACTTGCCAAGCGCCCACACAATGGCCAAACACTCCTTTTTTGTAACGCTGTAATTGGTCTCCACCTTGGTTAACATGCGACTCGCGTATGCGACGACGTATTCTGGGTGGCCAGGTTGACGCTGTGCCAACACAGCGCCAAGGCCTACACCGCTTGCATCGGTATGGATTTCGGTTGGCGCTTGTGGGTCAAAATGGCGAAGAATGGGTGGCGTCGTGAGAAGACGGCGCAAGGTTGCGAAGGCGTCGTCACACTCTGGAGACCATGATGAGAGATCTCTAGCACCACCAAGGAGCTGCGTGAGAGGCGATATAATTGACGCAAAGTTTCGAACGAATCGCCGGAAGTAAGAGCAGAGGCCGATAAAACTGCGTAGCTCTTTCATAGTAGTAGGTTTTGGGAACGCAGTAACAGCACGTAGCTTCTCGGGATCCGGGCGAATGCCCTCCTTTGACACGACATGGCCTAAAATTGTTAGCTGACGAACAGCAAATCTACACTTCTTTAAGTTAAGTTGCAACCCGGCGTTGGTCAAGCAAGTGAGTACGTGCTGGAGGCGGAGCAGGTGTGTTGGGAAATCAGGGGCGAACACCACAATGTCGTCAAGATAGCAAAGACATATTTTCCATTTGAGGCGACGCAGAACATTATCCATCATTCTTTCGAACGTAGCAGGTGCGTTGAAAAGTCCGAAAGGCATGATGGTGAATTCATACAAGCCGTCTGGTGTAACAAAGGCAGTTTTCGGGCGATCGGCCTCTGCCATCGGAACCTGCCAGTAGCCTGACCGCAAATCCAGCGAAGAAAAGAACTCGGCTCCCTGCAAACAGTCCAGAGCATCATCGATGCGTGCTGATGCGTCTACCGTGCTTCACGCTGAAGCACGGTAGACGTCCTTCAGCGTAATCTTGTTCAACCGCCGAAAGTCAACACAGAAGCGGATGGAACTGTCTTTCTTTGTGACGAGGACCACGGGAGAGGCCCATGGGCTTTGGGAAGGTTGAATGACGCCTCGACGGAGCATGTCATCGACCTGGTCTGCAATGACGCGACGTTCCGTAGCGGACACGCGATATGGTCTTTGTTGCAGGGGTGAGTGAGTGCCAGTGTCGATGTAATGCTTGACTGTCGACGCACGGCCAAGAGAGGTTTACGCAACGTCGAAAGAAAGGCGGAAGTGCTGAAGGATTGCGACAAGTTGAGATCGCTGCGAAGGCGTCAGATCTTCGGCGATGAATGGGCTGAACACATCAGCCGATGTTGAGTCTGGTACGGAGAGGGCACTCAGTTCATGGGCGGCAGTAGAAGACACTTCGTCGAGGACGGAGACAATTCGTGTTGAATCGACCGACTCGACGTAACCAAGGCATTCGCGGCGGAGCAGTGATAGTGGCGATGAAAGATGATTGTAAATGGGCATCGTGCTCACACCGGCGGTAAGGTCAAGAGCTGCAAAGGGCAAAGGAAGCGCTTTTCGGGTAACAAAGTGATGAGAGGGCATGAAGAAGACCGTCCCATCGGATATGGTACTACAGAAGACTGGTACGAATGCTGAAGAGCACGGAGGGATACAGGTGTCTTCTTTCACGACAATTTTAGCGGTAGGATGAGCATCGACCGAGGCCAGGTCACCAAGGTGGAAAAGTTCAATCTCAGCTCGAGCGCAATTGATGATGGCATTGTGGCGTGACAGAAAATCCCATCCTAGAATAACGGCGTGGGAGCACGATGAAAGAACTATGAATTCAATCGTGTACAAAACGTCCTGTATGATCACACGGCCAGTACAAGCAGCGGTAGGGTGAATGGGTTGAGCACTCGCCGTTCGGAGCGACAATCCAAACAGAGACGTCATCACTTTACGAAGCGAACGGCAAAACCTGGCATCCATAACTGCAATAGCGGCACCGGTATCGACTAAGGCGACTGTAGCGACATCTTCGATAAGCACATCAATGACATTGGCAGGTAAAGGAGGAGGACTTCGGCATGTCGACACTTGCGCAGTTCTTGCCTCAGGAACTGCGTCGTCTAGTTTCCCTCTTCGTTAGAGACGGGTCGTCGACGCATAGGGGAAAACGATCGACGACGTGGGGAGGGTGACCGGAGGCGTTCGAAGCGAGGACGGCGATCAGTCTGGGAGCGAGCTGGTGATGGGTCGAAAGGTCCGTAAGGCGCATTTGAATCAGGCGGCACATAGGGCGCTCGGCGATCGTCATCGAACGCCTGCGAGCGGCGGCTGCAGAACCTTGCGACATGACCGGGACACCTACATGCGAAGCATATAGGGCGATTGTCCGGCGTACGCCACGGGTTAGCGACGGCAGTGGTGGTCCAGGGGACGAGAGGTGGAGGGCGGTGCACAGGCTGCTGGAAGCGACGCACGGGCACAGTGCGAGGGGCCATTGCAGCAACCGTAGCATAAGTAACTGGTGTAGCCACGACATCCTGCTGGTGAACAGCCGGCAGCGCTTCCGCGACCTCTTCATGGATCACGTTACGGATATGAGACGGCAAAGTGCTGGCAGACTCCTGAGTGACGGACACCAGAGATAGCTGTCGTGCGACTTCTTCGCGGACGAAATCCTTGATTTGCGTTATCAGGGAGGCTTGTTCTGGGCCGGTGGTAAGGCTGCAGAGTGATGCCGCATTTGGTGTGGGATGTCGCCTTGTCAGAGCTCGCTGCTTACGCAATTCATCATAGCTCTGGCACAAGCTGATGACGTCGCCAACAGTGCGCGGGTCCTTGGCCAGAAGCATTTGGAACGCGTCATCGTCGATTCCCTTCATGACATGCTTGATCTTTTCCGCTTCCGTCATGGCAGCGTTCACGCGCCTGCACAAATCGAGAACGTCTTCTATATAGCTGGTGAATGTCTCACCCGTGTCCTGTGCGCGTGTACGCAAACGCAGTTCGGCTCGCAGTTTCCTGACGGCGGGTCGGTCAAATACTTCTGTAATCGACGTCTTGAGCGCCGACCACGTTCAGATATCCCTTTCATGATTTCTGAACCAGAGACTGGCCACGCCCGCGAGGTAGAATGACACGTAAGCCAGCTTGTCCGAGTCATTCCATTTGTTGTGAACGCTCACCCGTTCGTAGGACGACAGCCACTCTTCAACGTCGTTGTCGTCGGTTCCGCTGAAGATGGGAGGCTCCCGCTGGCGAACGGTGCCAGCGCAAGGGACGGGTGGTGATGGAAGAGTCTGCTGGTCGGCGTCCGGCATGGCAGAGGGTAGCGTCCGAGAACGGAGTTCCAGGATGGTAGAGTGGAACGTTACCCCGCACGGCTCCACCACTTATAAAGGAGGTTTATTGGGGTTCGTAGCGACCGCTGGTTCTACGATGCACCGAGCACAGTCCCCGAGCTCGAGCCTCTGCTGCGCGCTTGATGCTGCCGATGCTGCTGACTGCGCGCACGTTCCTCATCTTCCTTACAGTATATACTTACATAAATACAAGAAAATCGCAAATACAGAAAATTTGATGAAGTTTTAGTGGCCGAACACACCCACCATGCGTAGCTCCTTTTATGTCTTGGTGATCATTGTTTAGTCACTTCCCCCAATCGGGTGTCAGAAGGTCGATGACATCAGGTCCCACCAATCCGGAGGTGGGTTGCTCTTTTCGCTGACTCCGATCGTACTCTGACAGGTGATGACCGGATCATCGCACTGACCGCGTCTCCGGCTTGTACACGCAAGTTTGTGCTCCTGAGAGGTGACAGCCATATCATTGCTAATTGCTCAAACCTCTCCTGAACGAGGTATTCCTGCGCTGGTCATAATTCATCCGTGTCGAGAATGACTTTGTCGAGGCCGTCGGCCCGTTCCCCATAATCGATCGTGCGAGCCGTGACCGAGGGGTGTCGCGGGATAGACGGCCGATCACAACACCCCTTTGCATTACCTGACAGTCCCTGTCACAGAATCTAACGAAAGTGTGCCTACGCAATGTTTAGTATTCGTCATCATTTTACCACCAACGTGCACTGATCAATAATTGCTTTTTGTGTGTGTGCATCTAGTAGCGGTCAAATTCATTGTATGACTTAGTTTGGGCAAATGGTGGAATGTAAAATTTGAAATTCTTCTTCCCTTCAGGTACATCAACAAGAAAGAACTCCCCCAAATACGCATCTGTTTATTCCCTTGTTAATAAAGGACAGGATGAAAAAATTTGCTGTGGCTTAGCTCAGTTAATCCTGGATATGCAAAGCGAAAGCTTGGTTAGCCTGGTTAAGTCTTGATTTCACTTTGTTAACCTTTGATTTAGCTGTAATTATTACACTTAGGTAAACATTAATCGTTCAGCCAGGTATGACGGCTGTGCCTAGGTCGGTGGCTAGACATGGCTATGATTAGGCTTGGGTACACACGCATCGCTTGACGGTGTGAGGCCTGTTGTGCCACAGGGAAAACGCAAGTGCTATAGTCCGTTCGATACATAGCAAACAATGCTGTGGAAGCTACGCAAGAAGTTCGGTCAAGAAAAGTTATCACTCTCCGGCGTTCTGTCTATGCTACGCTGCGCGCCAGTAGCGTTCGCTCAAGCGAGGGTTCACGTGAGGCTCATCGTGATGGATTGCAAACAAAAACTATCTAAAACAACGCATAGGCCGCCGCGAACCACACTTTGTTTGTTTCTGAGGATAAAAACTTTTTCATTCAATATTGACTCTGTATAAAAACAGTTGCGCACAATTTCGGTAAAAGAAAACATCAAACTCTATCCAAGAGCGAACGAAGCCACTGCAAGAATCTTCTCTAGCTTCCTCAGCCTTGATTTTTATGCATGGAACGGAGTATGCACATGCAAAGTGCATACATGCGCAGCGTCGAAGCACAAACGGACAACGCGCGAACGCGGTGTTACGGTTGGTGTCTAGCACGCCGTGCTATAAGGTTTCTCGCCCACCATGCCTCATCGAAACGAAGTGTGACTTCATAATTCGCTATAGTTGTCTCGAGTGTATGCCGGTCTGCCGGAAGCCCCGCTGTGTTTACAGGCCCCTTTTGTGTACGTGCGACATTAGAGGGACCCTTTCCTCCAAATGTCAAACTCCACAGGAGAACTTCCGCGAACTAGCAATGTGCAAAAGAGAAGGATAAGCGTCTACAATTCCCGGATCTGAGGCTTGGTATATACGGAGGCGGGACGCTTTTTCATTGCGGCAGGGTTGGTATAACCGGAGGCGGGACCCTCTTTCCTTGCTGCAGGTTTGGTATATACGGAGGCGGGACGCTCTTTCCTTGCTGCAGGCTTGGCCAAAATTCGCGAGAGACACGTGGCCGCAATGTTTGCTAACGGTACTGCCACGTGAGGTAGCTGATATCATCGCCCGCATGGGTAAGGAAGAAGCAGAGGACTTCGATGAAGTCAAAGCGAACCTGCTTAAAAAGTATAGATAATCAGCAGAAGCATTCAGGCGAAAATTCAGGGAAGTTGAGAAGACCAAAAGTGAGTCAAACTCAGACTTTTCATACACCTTGGAGGTAAACCTGAAGGAATGGCTCAGAGAAGAGGGTGCACTCGGCGACGCCGAAAAGAGACTGCAGTGCGTTACTTTAGAGCAGTTCTACCGCCGGCTTCCAGTAAACATTAAGTATGGGGTTCAGGATAGACCAGGCGTAGACACTTTCACGAGAGCGCCCAATCTCGCTAAGGAGTGCGTTGCTCGCCGTGCGTTCGAAGGCAACGAAGCTCCTAAGAAGGAGGTGAATAAATACAGACCCGACAAGCCAGAGCGATGGTCGAAGTCGAATCAGTATAAATCAAAGAAAAGGTGAGATTCGGGGAAAAATAGTGACGAGAACAGCAAGGGAAGGGAGGAGTCACCCGAACAGAGGCCAGAAAGGCAAAAGAAAAAAAGCTTTCGAGGCCAAGAAACCAATAGTTTGCTACAACTGCCAGCAAACGGGGCATATCTCCGCGGGATGCCAAAATCCTAAACTTGTGTTGATATCACTAACTAGTAACGAGCAATATCTGAAATTGCTAGAACCGTGCATTCGAGACCTCGTGGTAAACGACAAACCATGTAGAGTGTTTCGTGACTCGGCAGCCACAATGGACGTGGTTCATCCGTCGTGCGTAGAGGAAGCCCAGTTCACGGGAGAATGTGCTTGGATAAGGCAAGCCATAGAAACCTCCAGTGTTTGTCTCCCTGTGGCCAAGATTGGTATAGAAGGCCCTTTTGGAGTACTGGACACTGAAGCTGCCGTCTTGGCACATCTCTCGCCTCAGTACACATATTTGTTTTCTAACAAATCTGAGAAATTGCTGCAACGCAAGCGAATCGGGTTTAGTGAAGGAATAGTGCAAGCCCTAACTCGTTCCAAGGGGCAAGGGTGCTCGCGGCCAAAGCAGTGTACAAATGTCTAGTGGTGGAGGAAACAGGTTTGACGGAGGATTCGTCAACCAGCTCCAAAGAGGACATCCCTATAGGGGATAATACGGAAAGTACCGTAGGTAATGAAGAGGTCAGGTAACCGCTGGAGCCTGAAATGTCTCGCGAGGCAGAATGCAGAAACAAAGTTATTGAACGTAAGCCCTGCCGCAATGATTGCTGAGCAAGAAATGCGCAAGGCACAAAGCAATGCTAAGCATTACTATGACAGGACGGCTCTAACGCTACGCTTTGAAGTTGGGCAAAAAGGTAATGATCCTGAAACCCTCACTGAAAAACAAACAAGAGGTTCAACGGGAAGGACCGGTTGACATAATTCAGAAATTATCTGAAACAAACTACGTAATCATGGTACCGGGAAAACGAATGACACCATAAGTGTACCATAGCAATGTACTTAAACCCTACCGGCAGAGGGAGCCCATCGTGAACATGTCCTTTAACCCATAGAGTTTCCTACAAAAATTACTAGAGAGAACTCTGGCGCTGCAGTCGTTGTCCTACCATGGGAATGATGGGAAGTACATGGATTTGTGTGATCTTCGTGCTTGTGGATTCAGACGTTCTTGTGGTTTTGTATATTGCTCTATATAAATCTTAGGATCGTAAATTTCAGCGCAATCTATATGCTTCGAAGTGCAGAAGACGCCGGGAACGCGTACAATTGCTATTAATTGCAACGATTCAGCTTGTCCAGGTGGCCAAATCGAAACGCGCCAAGCGTCTCAAGGCACTGGCATGCCCACGAGAAATTCATAAGGGCGTTTCATTCGCTTGTGGATATATGCGTCCGTCGCTTAATGGTTTCAATATCAGGCTTCTGTGCTAGAGTCCCTGTGTTCGAATCCTGCCGTCGGGCAATTTTGATGATGTTTATTTAATTATTTATTGCTCAATATAGAGCTGAAAATGACGAGTTTACAAAGTCGCAAAGCCGTTTCAAGCCAAAAGGACGAAGTTTAGGCAAATCCATGTACTTCCCATAATTCCCACGATGGGACAACCGCTCCCATTGCAGCTCCCGTAGACACTAGCGTCAGAGTTCCCTCTAGTAATTTTTGTAAGAAACTCTATACCTTAACCAACCTGAGGAGATGCCCACCGACGTTTCGGAGTTAACATGAGTAACGGAGGCAAAAGACATTCACGAGACCATTGACATGCAAGTAGAGCAGGCGGAGTTGAATCCCAATCAAAAGGCCGAACTGAGGGAACTCGTGTTTGAATTTAAGGACATATTTTCAGACACCCCTAGCAGGACCACTGCGATGGTTCACGATATCAAGCTAGCCTCGTCGGACCCAGTTCGTTCGACAGCTTATCGCGTTTCACCTCGTCAACGTCAAGTCATGGCCACTGAAATAACCAAGATGTTAGAGCTAGGCGTAATCGATCCAGGAAATAGTGATTATACCTAGCCTCTTATCTTGATTGAGGTCCCAGGAAGGAAGCCGCGACCATGTATCGACTACCACAAGCTCAATTTAATCATGAAGGACCAGTCTTATCGAATATCGCATATCGAGGAAAGGCTTGAGAATGTGAGCAGTGCTGATTTCATCTCTACGCTCGATTTAGTCAGAGGGTACTGGCAGGTTCCGTTGACCGAGAGGGCAAGCAGGCTTGCGGAATTTATTTCCCCGATGGGAACATTTCGGCTGAAAGTCCTGAGCTTTGGATTCAAGAATGCTCCCTATTGCTTCCATAACCTTATGCACGAGGAGCTACGAGGAATGGAGGACTTTGTACTTCCGTATCTCGATGGCATAGCAATCTTTTCTTCATCGTGGGCGGACCATATGCAACACTTGCGAACCATGATGTGTCATCTACTAGAGGCCCACTTAACTGGCAAGGCTCCCAAATGCCAATTAGGGCACACGGAGGTAGCTTATCTAGGTCATGTAATAGGGCAAGGCCATTGTCGGCCTTCCGAGGTTTAACTGACCGCAATTGACAACTTCCCGCAAGCACGCACTAAGGGCACATCAAGTCATTCCTTTGCTTGGCGGGTTATTACAAAAGAGATATCCCGCGTTATTCCGATATTGCAAGTTCTTTAACGGATGCTCTCAGAAAAACTGAACCACAAACGGTAAAGTGGGATGACGCAAAAGAAAAGGCTTTTAGTATGCTGAAGAAAGCACTAACAGGTCAGCCAGTGTTGAACGCGCCCGACTACTCTAAGTCATTCATTCTTCAGTATGATGCCAGTCACAGGGGTATGGGGGTGGTGCTTTGTCAAAAGAGAGATGACGAGAACGAACACCCTATACTATACGCCAGCAGAAAGCTTTCAGTTCGTGAGGAAGCATACAGTGCATCAGAAAAGGAATGCGCCTGCGCAGTGTGGGCGGTGCAGAAGCTAGCTTGCTATATCGCGGGTTCAAGGTGCACCATGGAGACTGACCACTGTCCCCTCACATGGCTACAGTCCATGTCTACGAAGAACGGTCATCTGTTGCGCTGGAGCTTGTTTCTACAACAGTACACCATCGATATTGGCTACAAGAAGGGTAAGCTTAAGGGCAATGCCGCCGGCCTGAGTCGTTGTCCCTAGAGTAAGACCCCATGCTCACCCGGGTTTCTGTGGCATTGTTACGTTCGTTCATACGTTCGTTTTCCGAAGTTGTAGTCGATTGTTAGCTGATTTTAATAACCACGTCTTAATGCTTTCGAGAAATCGCTGTTTTTAGTGTTCAGGGGGGAGGACACCCGAAAGGAATGGGAAAGGAGTAGGGTTTTTTTTTTAACGCCTAGTGCATCTTGGAGAACTTGTGCTCTCTGCTTTGTGGTTGTGGGTCTGGCACTGTTCTGGGGTGATTCCTTGCCCACGCAGGAGACGAAAAGTTGTGAGACCAGTTTGCAAGTCCAGTTTCACCGGACCGGACCAGGGAGAAAAGTCACAAGAGTGCCACGAGGACTGATGAACGACTACCAGGAAACTACCAACGACGACCAAAGGGTTCGTTACCTCTGAGGGGAATTCTGCTACTGAAACGCCAATGCCTCGCACAGTGGCTGCTGGCCCCTACGCGTCGGTATCTTCCTGCCCCGCCGGAGATCCTGTTACGGCGTTGGCGTCTAGCACGCCGTGCAAAAAGGATTCTCGCCCACCATGCTTCGTCGAAACGAATTGTGACTTCCTAATTCGCTATGGTTGTCTCTAGCGTATGCTGGTCTGGCGGAAGCCCCGCAGTGTTTACGGGCCCCTTTTGTGTGCATGTGTGATTTTATAGGCACCCTTTCCCCGAACTGTCTAGCTCTACAAGAGAACTTCCGTGAAATGGCAACGCGCAAAAGACAAGGATAAGCGTCTACCGTTCCCGGACCTGAGGCTTGTATATACGGAGGCGGGGCGCTCTTTTCTTGTTGTAGGCTTGGTATAACCAGAGGCGGGACGCTTTTTGCTTGCTGCAGGCTTGGTATATACGGAGGCTGGACGCTCTTTCCTTGCTGCAGGCTTGGTGAAACCGGAGGCGGGACGCTCTTTCCTTGCTGCAGGCTCGGTATATACGGAGGCTGGACGCTTATTTCTTGTTACAGGCTTGATATAACCAGAGGCGGGACGCTCTTTCCTTGCTGCAGGCTCGGTATATACGGAGGCTGGACGCTCTTTTCTTGTTACAGGCTTGGTATAACCAGAGGCGGGACGCTCTTTCCTTGCTGCAGGCTTTTTAAAACCGGAGGCGGGACGCTCTTTCCTTGCTGCAGGCTTGGTATATACGGAGGCGGGACGCGATTTCCTTGCTGCTGGCTTGGTAAAAAGGGAGGCAGGACGCTCATTCCTTGCTGCAGGCTTGATATACACAGAGACGGGACGCTTTTTTCTTGCTGCAGGCTTGGTATCTACGGAGGTGGGACGCCCATCCACAAACCAGACTTTGTCTGTCACGTGACGGCGACGGCAGTAAGATCCCTGTTATGATTTTAGAGAGCCTATTTAATTGGCTACGAAATGTACTTTTTATCACTTCATTCTCTTCTTACCTTCTTTCAGCAACCTTTGAATAAACCGCGCAAGTTTCGCGCTAGAAATCTCGTCTTCGCCTGGTCGCCATGGTCTACCGGATGCCTGCAGCCCGCCGACAACGCCACGCTGCCCAATAGTAACGTCGGTCGAGCTTCGATAAACAGGCGTCGCTGCAATCCGGCAACGGTAGAGTACGCTATTCTGGAGTACACAACAGTGGTCGCTATGCACTCATTTCGATGGTGCGACGCCTGTTGCACTCTAGAAAATGTTTACACTGTTTGGGGCTTATCTTGCCCCACAAGAATAATTGTCGTCTTCCTTGGTTGCGTTTGTTTCCTTAAAAATCGGCACTCGCTACTTTCCTGTTGAGAATGCTGTGTCAAGCTGATAACGTGCAAGCCGTTTGCGGCTAGGAAGTACCGAACTCGCAGAGTTTAAAAAAGGAAATGCGGGCAAGGGAGATGGCGATTATTGTTTATAGAATTTAAACGCCTAGTTTGTCCCAACAGAGACTTTGTTGATTTATAGAAAAAAACCTCAGCCCGAAGGGTGTAAACTTCCTGTAGAGTGTGCATTCCGGACCGTCTGCAGTGAAGCATCCCGCCGGGCGATATCCGCGGGGTGGTCGGTCGCCGCTTGGCGACGACTGCTCAAAGCCTCCCGCTCCCGCGCAGCGCTCAGAGCAGACGGCCCGGCGTCGGTCTGATCCATAGCCAAGCAAGCACTATCACCTTTCCGCAAAATTACGCCCTTTGAGTCGTATCTTGCCACACAACAATAATCGTCATCTCTCTCGTCCGCATTTCTTTTCTTTAACGTTGCCCGCCCGGTACTTCCAAGAATACGGCATGCGCGTTATCAGCATGACGGAGCATCCTCTACAGGAAAGTAGCGAGTGCAGCTTCGTTATACTGTATCGTGAATACAGTATAACGAAGATGGCGTCAGGACGATAATGTGACAAGAGCGGCATGATTATAGTTGGATGTCGAAGCTGAAGTGACCGTGATAGAACGACCAATGCGGCTTCGCGATGATATGGAGGGAACACTTGACAACTCTAAGGTGACAATAGTGACCCCGACGGCATCACGACGGCGATATGACAAAAATGCATGAGCTGACTTGCTGAAAACGCTGTAGTAACAACGATCGCTCGATAACGGCGATGGAATCACGATTTCATGTCGACAGCATGATTTAGGTAGATTAACGGAGAAAGAATGACGTTGACCGAACAACAAAGGCAGTATGCTGGCGATGGCATAAAGACGATGGGATGACATTTCTGAAGTGATGACGATGTTAAAGCAAGATGACAGTGACGGCTTATTGAGAATTCTTTGACCGCAACTGTGTAATGGCATGACAAGAGTGGGATAACGAACTTAGAATGATCACACAGGAATGACTACAGCGGCATCATAACGACAGTGTGACAGCAAATGCATGACGACGTATCGATGATAACTCAATAACGACGATAGCATAATCACGTTATAAAGCCAATGCGATGAATGCCAATTGAATTCAGAGCTATGGCGGCTGTGGAGATGTGCTGAATCAAGTTTGTCGCCCTAGGTAGCTGACGTCTTTAACTAGCCAAAGCATTAGTTTTATCGCACTTGTCATACATGTGTACGATCAGAAAAGCGCGGTGAGTATTTTTTTAAATTTTCGCACTAAATGCAGCAGTTTCTTCTTGCGTCAAGGTCGCTAAAGAAAGAAATTATTATACAGTCGCAGTTTACGCTTCACCACTTATCTCTGGAAACTTCTGGGTTTTTCCTTGTGAATCACGGCAGTTCCCTTTTGAGGTATCTTTGGCACTCATGAAAAGCTTTCGGCAGAAATTGGTGCTTATTGATAATAGTCACATAGGAGCGTTGCCAAGCCACCATACGGGGTCTATTCTTTCCCGTCTCGTCAGCAACGTTCTGTAGGGCACGTTTGAAAAAAAAAATTAAACTAAGAAAACGTACGATGCGACACGACTTTCTCGGGTTGGGATGAATAACACAGTTTCATAAAGGGTTCTGGCAGATGAAGAATTGACGTCATTTCTATCTGATCGATGAGAGCCGCTTTGTTCTGCATCTCTCAATGTTCTTTTTTTTATTAACTGAAAAAACTATTTGTTCAAGTATAGCAGCTAAACCAACTAGATACTGACGTCATTGAAATACTAGGAATACTCTGTTGGTGCTTCGGAGAAACATATTCCCCTTATTACCCATGTATTCCTAGAATTAGAAACGCAACTGAGGTTTTTCCACCGTCATGGGGCTGCTGCATTGCCTTGAGAATTAACTTTAGGATGTATCATGAGCTCAACTAGAAACCTACAAAAACACAACAAAAAACTTTTGGGGTGTTACGCGCAACAACCACGATCTGGTTCTTAGGCACGTCGTAATGGGGGACTCCGGATTGATCTGAACTATCTGGGGTTCTTTAATGGGCCCCTAAATATAAGTACACAGATTCTTTTGCATTTCACCGGTACTTACATGCTGCCGCCATGGCCGGGATTTGATCGCGCGACCTCGTGCTTAGGAGCGCAACACGAAAGCCCATAAGAAACCACGGTGGGCACACACATCACATTTGCCTATAGTATTTTTCGAAATCGCTTCATGCCACCATTTTTGGATTCTGTTGCTACTGTTTCTCCCCTGCCAACCTAGCCCCCCCTCGCCCACCCCCCGCACATATGAACCGCATTGCGGTCTATTCGGAAGGCAGCAAAATGGTTACATGGCCGGGTTTGTTGTTTCGCGACTATGTTAACTCAATGTAAATGCGAAGAAAACTCAGCTTGTTCGTGTAACTGCGTGAGATGGCGCTGCCAAATAAAAGAAATTAAGGTGGTCTGTGTTTTGTATTGAGTAAATATACTCCCAAGGAAGGAACAAAAAAGAAATTTCTTCATCACGTGAAGTATTTCTTGCTCGTGGATTCTGAACATATCAGGCATAGTTGGGTCTGTTAGCGCATTCTCCTCATAGCTCACGGCGGTTGCAAACGCTTTCAGCACATTTGGCGAATACAGATCCTTTCCTTACATTATATGTGATAACAGCTCCAGCAGTGCGTTGAATTGTACTTCCCTCTCAAAATGCTACCTGTAGTCACGGCAGTTAGGGTGGCCTCGGATGTTTATTCGTAATGGTCTCGCTGACCAGATGATCATGTTATACGAAAAATACTGAATGTACTTTGAGGTTTTATCACGAGAATAATTAGTAGATGTCATGACGATCTGCTATTAACGCGGAATTCGGAGGAGACAGGAAAATGAAGCACGTGTTCTGGAGTCGGGAAGGACATTTCAACTTTTCTTACACGCGTAATACACAAAAATTTGCATCCGCAGTAAACGGCTACAAGGATGAATACCAGGGAGAACACATTTAGAACACCCCGCGCAATGTTGCTCTGGAACTACCAAACAGTTAGACACAGGTGAGCAGGATGACTTGGCCTTCTTTCTCGCTTCTCACGGAGCTACATAATAGTTTATCTCAAAAATTACACAAATGAAAGTTTCTTCTTTCAAGGTAAATTTTCCGACATTAAATGATTTAATGCTGCTTAAATTGAGGTCATAGGCAATTGACATTTATTGTTGCTATAGGCTTTTTTTGTTTGCCTGAAGAAGGAAGCAGGGCTAAGTTGCAGAATTTATAGTCGAAAAGAAAAGCATTCGATTTTCATTCCTGGAAGTCAAATTAAAGGTGATATATAGACCGGGCCGGACCATTAACTACTTAGACGTCATTGAAGTCTTCGTGTAAATAAATAGCCGTGCCAGATGGATGGACGGGAAAACTTTATTAAGGTCCAACGGGACGTGCACGATCACGTAGCTTGCTGCTCCCACTTCGAGACAGAAAGACCTAGCCTCAATCACAATCACAATAGGACGAGAAAAAATACTGCAATATTTTTTTTTACAGGCTTTCTTTGAAAACAATGGTGAACTTTCTCAATTTCTCATAGATATAAGGAAGGGAAATTTTTACATGTCTATTAAGTTTTATTGACTTAGCGAATTCAGAGGTTAATGGTGTTCATTGTTGTGGCTGAGGAAATTCGCTGTGCGTGTATTATCTCACACCGTAAGAAGTATCACCCTCATTTTACGAGCATTTTACTAGCATATTGGGCTTGAAAAAATTTCCTGTAATGTGGGCCGTCTTTTGAATGGGCCGTGTTCTGATAAGACAGAACTTCCCGTGAAATCTACAGCAGACTGTAAAAACGGAATATTTTGAAGCATGAATAATCCGTTGTCTCTATTAGGGCTTGAGTCTTCATGTTGCAGGACTGGCAAAAAGTTTTATGAATCTTGCAGGCATTTGGCACCCAAATTTGTCTGCTGTTTTGCAAAAAAAAGGCAGCCTATCATATGTGCTGTAACCGGCTTTCATGTAATGTCACTAGTCTATTTAGAAAATCACTATGTAATACATTTTCTCATTTATTATCCATACTCCGTCGTGCTTCTAAAACCGAAACCAATTTTTATACATACTTGTAAAGGAGATTTAACCATGCATGTGCGAAAAAATTCACATTCTTTTTTTTTTTTCATTTAGTAGGGTTCTACATTGCAGAATATTTGAGGCCAGGAAAGCTGTCAATTCGCAGAAGCTTCAAATATGGTATCACTTTCTAAAGGCCCTAAGAAACAAAACAGAAAACGTCAAATACAACAGAGGCATACTGCTTTATTAACTACTTACACGAAGAAATGAAATATTGAATTACAGCAGCTTTCCTTCAAGTAGGCACCTGTATGTGTTCACGAGGAATAAATTTGTCGAATACCTGTAAGCCCGCAAAAGCAAACACCATACATGTTGAAAATTAGCATTTTACGCATTACCTGTGCGAGATGCTGGGCCACGGATTATTCCTTCGCCATGCGTAGTAAACTACACATAATCTAAATTTACGCACGCAAATTAATTTGACTACTTTGTTTAAACACCATACTCATTGTTTACGATATCGCTTCTTTACTAGGATACGACGCACGAGGAATGTTACGTGCCAGCTACTCATACAGCTCCTTCCCCGCTAGACCAACGTCAGCGTCAGCTGCCAATGTTTCGGCCAATTCCTCCATATCGACGGTGCCCGAAGAGAGCACACGCCACAGTTATGCGTCGTCACGTAGATGATATTCCCACTCACGAAGCTTTCTGGCCTGACTCCCAGCCTTGCCGCACCCACGTCCGGAAATCCAAGTAAACTCTGGTGCACGAAGAAATGGGGGTCACGAAATGAACTCCAGAAGCAAACGTTCATCGGTTGTTTTACGCTGACACTGAACACCCGTATGTATGTTCTTGTAAACGTGGCACTATGCACACACGCTCGGTACGCTTTATTTGCAAAGAAACCCAGGTCTCATAAATTTTTTGTCAACGACATACCTTGCCACTGTCGGTCAAGCGTAGTTTCCCGAAGATGGTACTTCGAACGGCAGAGAACCATGAGCGCAAAAATGAACTGGCAAAGCCTACCACCCCAAGACAGAGAGTCTGCCTCTCTCTGCGGACAATTTCAAACTGACTGGACTCGAGACCGTTCTCTGAGGCAAAGACACCCGGACCGCTGCCACATCTGTCACTGGCACAAAAGGCGATTTGTGAACATGTACAGTACATGAAGTGCACTGGTATGAGAGACATCTTACTGTGTCCCTGTGAATATTCTCATGTACGTACGCCCAGTGCTCACACTCTTCCTCTTGTCCTCCTTTTATTCCCCCTTTCCCTTACCGCCTGTGTAGGGTAGGAAACGGTGCGCATGTCTCGTTGACCTCACTGTCTTTCCTGTCTCTCAGTCTCTCTCGCTAAGACGCAAAACGAAATATCTGCGCGGTATGGGAGCTAGCGGCGTGGCACAAACCGGGGTGGTCATGTTCCATCCACTATCATATAACGTGACACTCGCTAGCTACTCCAATATTTTCCGATACTATTCATTTTCGCCCTGTTTAGGGCAAAAGCCTTATATGCCCCATGCAGTGCGAAATCTGCCAGGCATACAGCATTAACAACGGATTGCAAGAAAACCCACAAGGCCAATTGATGACGTTACGTTCCAGGCGCTCGAGATGCTCCCTCTCGCACTGCTAAATCCCACGGTGAACAGACCGTGGATTAAAAAGCCCACACCCAAAATAAATTCAGGTGGAATAAAGTGAGTTAAGGTGGAATAAAATGGATTATAGTATAATAAGGTTGATTAAGGTAGATTATGTTTGGCACAAACTAGAGCAAGGTGAATGAAAGTGGATTGACACGTATTTAGGTATAGAGAAGCGGAATTAAGTTTATGAGCTTGGAATAAAGCGAAATATATTGTATTATGATGAGTGAAACTTGATAAGGTCCTTAAGGTGGGTAATATTATGGGAAGGTGAATCAAGGTGGATGGAGGTGCCTTAAAGTGGATTAAGCTGGATTAAACTTGGTACAAATTAGAGCCCTGTCAATTAAGGAATACTTTTAATTTAACGTGCAAACTTAGACAAGTCCTAATGCTTACGCATTGAAATTACGCAAGGATACTTCAGTGACGGTTAATTCTTTTTTTGTGTGTGTTTTTTCTGTCGCCAGAGCGCCGCTACATCCGCGTATCAATACAATCGGGCAGACGGCAAACGTAACTATGATATAATATCAAGCGGATAGCGTCGCTCCCGGCCCTTCCTCCATTACTCTTCCCTTCTTTCGCGCGAACGGCGGAGAAAACAGAAATCAAAGGAAAAGCAATAGCAGTCGGGAGAGTACGTAACCCTCGCCCGCAGGCACGCGACCCCACCGCCTGATTTCACAGGCACGGAGCTGCGTTAATGAATACCTGTTGAGGTGTTGTAATTACAACACTGATTGGAAAGCAGCAAATAACAGCACTTTTGACAGTGTACTGGGCAGTGTGGCATTGTGGCACCACGTCTAGTACTGCAACTTTAAATAAAAAGACCAACGCATTCTACATACCGCGTGCTATGTTTGAATGCGCCATTCTATAAAACGAACGCCCCCTGTACATCACCCCAGGAACCATCGGCACCCGGAAACCACATAAAGTTGGATCACCGCAGAATTCATCACTTGGCAGCTGAGGTCGCGGCAGCGGAGCATTCTGCTGAACGTTTTCTGTCGCCTACGCAGGTTTCCACAGGATCCGGCGCAGTACTACCGTTAACCAGCGTCAGCAGTGCTACGACCATCCTATTTAACGCACGTGTGCCCTAACTCATGAAGATTTAACAGGACTGGCTGCGTCAGCGAAGCGCCACGTGCGGCCCGTGACGAACGCCCCCTGTACATCACCCCAGGAACCATCGGCACCCGGAAACCATATAAAGTCGGATCACCGCAGAATTCATCACTTGGCAGCTGAGGTCGCGGCAGCGGAGCATTCTGCTGAACGTTTTCTGTCGCCTACGCAGGTTTCCACAGGATCCGGCGCAGTACTACCGTTAACCAGCGTCAGCAGTGCTACGACCATCCTATTTAACGCACGTGTGCCCTAACTCATGAAGATTTAACAGGACTGGCTGCGTCAGCGAAGCGCCACGTGCGGCCCGTGACGAACGCCCCCTGTACATCACCCCAGGAACCATCGGCACCCGGAAACCACATAAAGTTGGATCACCGCAGAATTCATCACTTGGCAGCTGAGGTCGCGGCAGCGGAGCATTCTGCTGAACGTTTTCTGTCGCCTACGCAGGTTTTCACAGGATCCGGCGCAGTACTACCGTTAACCAGCATCAGCAGTGCTACGACCATCCTATTTAACGCACGTGTGCCCTAACTCATGAAGATTTAACAGGACTGGCTGCGTCAGCGAAGCGCCACGTGCGGCCCGTGACGAACGCCCCCTGTACATCACCCCAGGAACCATCGGCACCCGGAAACCATATAAAGTTGTATCACCGCAGAATTCATCACTTGGCAGCTGAGGTCGCGGCAGCGGAGCATTCTGCTGAACGTTTTCTGTCGCCTACGCAGGTTGGTTGCATTTGCATCACTGCATAGGAATTCGTTTTCACATTTTTTGCCGTACCCACTGCTGCCAAATCATAATGCCAACGTGTGCTGAGTTATCTAGAGAGATGGATTCGTTGCGTAAAGAAGTTGAGGAATTGCGTAACAGCATCGCCCTATTTAATGAAACGTTTGAAACGATGAAGACAAAGCAGGAAGGCCTGGTCAAAGAAAATAAGGAGCTCTCGCGATCGAACGAGCAGCTAACAAAACAGGTTGCTGAGTTGCAGCAATACTCCCGCATGAACAATGTGGAAATCAAAGGTGTACCAGAAACAAAGGGCGAAAGCTATGAAGCAATTCTGCAACATATCGCAGAAAAAATTGGTTGTCCTGTGAGTCCTGCAGAAATTGATGTTGTGCACAGGGTCCCTGCTAAAGGTGGTCCAAACATTATTGCGCGTTTTTGTTCTCGTCAAAAGAAGACCGAGTTCGCTACAAAGGCTAGGAAGGCGCGTCTGTCAACCAGGTCCATTGGCATAACGAATCAGGATAAGCCCATATTCGTCAACGATCACCTGACTCCGGAGAACAAGCGGCTGTTTGCCCAAGCATTGGCTCTTAAAAGGGAAAAGCAGTGGCAGTTCCTTTGGGTCGACAATTGCCGCATCAAAGCAAGAAAGTCTACAGACAGTAGGGTGTACCGCATCTCTGGAGTCCATGATCTAGCCATTTTTACCTGAAAAGCACTATTCCTGTGCCTTAATGACTGGGAATAACCATGGCGTCACACACTGTTCATGAGCTGAAGCAACTACTTAGTTCTTCGTCCACTTCTCAGATTTCTATCATACATTTTAACGTCCGAAGCTTACCCAAAAACTTTGATCATATGGTTAACTTTCTTACTTTAACCAATCACCACTTTTCGCTCATATGTATATCGGAAACGTGGCTATCTGCAGCTGACGATACCTTATTTTCCATACCGGGCTATCATTCTGAATACTGTCATCGTCTGGCTGATCGCCACGGTGGATCGGGAATATTTATTTCCAACACATTATCTTATAAACGGCGTGCAGATATCTCATTTTCCATGGCCAAATGCGAATCAGTTTGGCTTGAATTTGACAATCACTTTCTACCAACCAACAAAAGAACTATCATTGGTTCAATTTATCGTTCCCCATCGTCATCTTACGATGATTTTTGTAGTGAACTTGATAGTTTATTAAACTCGTTCATTACCAAAAATTATAATGTAATCATTGTCGGCGACATCAACATTAACATTACAAATATTAACGATAGTTCTTGTGTCCAGTACTCCAAGTGCTTCATTGGACATGGTTGGGAATCTTTACTAGATTCTCCAACACGATGTGCTTCTTCCGGTCAAAATACTCTTATTGACCATGTACTCAGTAATATCATGACTAATCAAAAAGCTGGTGTGGTCAATTTTAATCTCACAGACCATTATCCAATTTTTCTCTTACTAAATACCCAAACTACTTATAAAAATAAAATGGTTATTAAGAGTTCTTTCGATTCAGGAAAATTTGTGGATTTGGTGTCCGGCTCTGACTGGGGCCTATTATCCGAGGAATCTTGTGTTAACAAAGCATTCAGCACTTTAATTGATAAACTAACAGATATTATAAATACTTGTACGTCTGTATCCTCCATATCACGGTGGTATTCCACCCCCAGGCATCCGTGGATCACTAGAGGACTACTGCGCTCTATAAATAAAAAAGATAACCTCTTCAAAAAAATTAAAACTGCAACCATTTAACCTCGTCCTTAAGGCTCGATTCAAATCATATTCACAAACTCTCACCGTCTTACTTAAACAGGCTAAAAGAACCTACTATGAAAATAAAGTGCTGGAAAAATGGGAATGACTGGAGAAAGAATTGGAATGTAATTAAAGAATTTTTTAAATCTTAATCAACAGGACACACCTGTGACAGAGTTTACGGACGGCACCAGCACTCTAACTGATCCTATAGATGTCGCAAATTCATTTAATGAATCATTTTTCAAGAGCTCTGCAGCCGGTGTTCCTAACTTGCCCAAGTTGCCCCGCGTGCCTCACTCCTTTTTCTTAAAACCGACATCGCCAAATGAAGTTCATCGCACTATAATAGGGCTCAAGACCACAGGCTGTGGCCTAGATTCAATTCATCCATCAAAAGTCAAACTTGTTGCTCGTGAGTTATCTTTTGTCCTCTCTGATATTATTAACACTGCATTTCGTACCGGCGTTTTTCCAACGAGTCTCAAACAAGGAAAAGTAACTCCAGTATTTAAAAAAGGTGATCGAAATATCTTTTCTAATTATCGCCCTATAACGATACTGCCATTTTTTAGTAAAGTAATTGAGAAGCTCCTTGTTAATTGCTTAACGAACTACCTAGCAAAATTTAACCTTTTGACTTCTAAGCAGTTTGGTTTTCGTGCTAACTTATCAACCGAATTAGCACTGATAAAACTAACTGACAGCCTAAAGCAGTTTATCGACAATGGGCTATGGGCGGGAGCGGTATTTGTTGATTTAACTATAGCTTTTGACACTATTAACCACTCCATTTTGTACGCTAAACTTGAATCATTTGGAATTTGTGGACCTGCTTTAGCTCTGTTGCAAAGCTACCTTACTAATAGAACCCAGGTTGTTAGATATGGAAGCGTTTTATCCACTCCAATAACAACAAACCAGGGCGTTCCACAAGGATCAATTTTGGGTCCTCTGTTATTCCTCATTTACATTAATGACTTACCATCATCGCTTAACAGTTCTGAGTGCATCCTCTATGCTGACGATACAACGATATTCACTAGTGATAAAGACATTAACAGTCTACTTAGAAAGTTAAACGCCTATGTCACGAATCTTGTGTCTTGGTGTAAAAATAACTTGCTAAATGTAAACCCTGTTAAAACAAAGTTTATGTTATTTCACTCGTCCCAAAAAAACGCCTACAAGAACCCCTGAACTATACATTGACAACTACGTCATTACCCCATCTAATTTTATTACTTTCCTTGGTGTTACATTAGACCCCCAACTTAAGTATAACATTCACGTAAACTCTGTCACTAAGAAGACTGCTTTCGGCATCCGCGTGCTCATTCGAACAAGACACTGTTTTCAGCAATACGTACTAAAATCACTTTACTACGCTTTCATTAACAGTCACCTTACTTACTGCGTTTCATCATGGGGCAACACATATCCTGCACATCTGACAACCCTCATTCACCTTCAGAACCGGGCGGTCAGAATAATTACCCACAGTTCATACATCGCGTCAGCAGCGCCCATTTTTCGCACTCTTGAAATTCTACCCTTAACTTGCACATTTCAACTGAAACTATGTCTTATATTGTATAGAAGTAGAAACAGTGACATTCCAACTGAGTTACTTCCCTCAACGCAACTTTTCAATACAAATAACACGCGGTTTTCTGGAAATAATAATCTCTTGCTTCCTAAAGTCAACACTAACTACGGTAAAATGACAGCCTTCTTTTCCGCAATTTCATTTTGGAATTCACTGCCATCAAATATTAAATCATGCTCTTCATTACACTGTTTCCGGCGGCTTCTAAAACAGTTCTTATTAACAACATACCTTACCTGATTATTCGACAAGTGTACATACGTTTATATGTGTGTCTATATATTGGTATGTATCTATGTATGCGTGTGTGTATACATTTATTACTGTGTAGCCACGTTTCATTATTTTTCTCGATTTATGTTGATGGATTATCAGCCGTTTGTAAATTAATTTTGTTGCACTGTTGCATTGCACACTTTTGTTCAGAATCATTATACTTCTATTCAATTACTGTAATGATAGTGCCTTCATGTGTATTTCAAGATGGAATTATTTTTGCTAATTTTTGTGTAATCTTCAACTACCCAATGTTTCAGTAATTACTTCTAATATGTTGATTGTATTTTCACGCTGTTCTTACCCTCGTTGCTAATCGTATATTACATATTTTGTACATGTTGTAACAGGAGGTCCCCCTGACAGTTTTTACTTTGGGACCTCCTTCTGTATTACATTTTCATTGTAATTGTATTGTCTAATAAACAGAGAATGTATCGAAAAAAAAGAAATGTTCGCTTCCATGGACAGACATCAGGGATGTGTTCTGCATGACCTCTGAGGTTGTGTTTCGGGGATGATATGAGCATTCAAACGAACGAGAGATCCCCGCTGATGGCCTTACTAGGAGAGGACTTCCAAGAAGTTTTCAGCAATGGAAGGGGAAGTGGAACCAGTGTATTATACATGATATAGAGTATTGCGGAAACAGCTGCGCTAATGTACTTGAAAGCTTGGGACAGATTTTTTTTTTGGTACTGTACAAACACTTGGAGAAACTTTGCACTTACCATCTTTTCAACTACTAGCATTAGTATGATGAAATCGACGAATAACCATACGTAAAAGAGAAAGAGATGGGTGGTAACTGCTTTTACAAGGGCTCCAAGTTCCCCTCAACTCATAAAGAAGATGCGTTGGAAGACTAGTAGGAAATAAAGGAATAAAAATCCCGAAGAATGAGCAAAGCAACGAAGAGAATAGAAGATGATAAACAATTCCACCAGATCTGCTTTAAAGCACTGAATGAGCTTTCGCTCTGAAAGAGCTCACACATGTCCCAATGGAACAGTGAGAGACAGAGAGAAAGCATGGAGAGAAGACCAGGTTGACAACATGACAAGCGCTTCGTTCGGGACCCTACAGTGCTGGTAAACAGAAAAGGAACAGAATGATTAAAAGAGGGAGGAAGTGAATGCGGCACGGACACAGTGTAGAACGCACAGCTGAACGACAATTGGTCTGTCTGGACTGTGCATTTAAACGAGGTCGTTGTTTCGCCAGGAGGGGGTAGCATCAATAGCGGGAGCAATAAATCAGAAAGCTACGTTGAGTAAGCTCCATAGTTTTACCGGTTTTATTTGGGTAAGCATTCGCTTAGTAATTAAATTGGCAAGCACGGTATCCGGTGCACACAGTCAAATGTGAACATATATCACTCGATAACCGCGAGCACTTGCTTCCAGAACTCTGGCATGAAGAGTGCCGGCCTCGGAGAGCGAAAACTCCGTGCCGCCGGTCACTTCAACGCGTCTCTGAAGCTTGACACTGCGCGACTTCCTACATTGTGCTGGTGGGAATAGAGCCCGTATGAAGGGATCAGCCATCTGGGCTCACCCAGGCTTGGTACCCGCAGCAGAGAAGTACCCAGACTGGGCGCACAGGTTGCGCAAGCGCTTGGCTGGGCGAATAGCCATGGACAGCCATAACCAGGCTATAGTTATAGACGCGCGCTTAATCATCTTACCGCACGCTAACGCAGACCTCTCGCCTCCTTTATTGCACGTGCGTAGGGAGAGCCGGGAGAGCGCCGTCATTATTTCGACTTTCTCTCGCGTCCCCAACATACGACGTGCGATTGGGTCATATGACACTTCGACTTCACATGGTACCTCATGGTAACGGCAACGACGAAAATTCGCTTCAGATGTCTATGAATATCTATGGCAATAAACTGCCCTAAAAGGCGAATAGCTTTATTGCCGCACTGATCGCACCAGACAAAACTAAGTTGCACTATCTTACTATCTTAGATGTTGAAGGTACCGCAGTTCCAACGTGCGCTCTCGAAAAAGAGGCGCTCGTCAAGTACGCCTGAGGTGTTCTATCATACTTCTTCTACCGCGGAATTCGTATGTTCAACGTTATACCACTCAGAAGAGGACAGAGTAATTGTTCGTGAGCACCACTCCCAGCCACAGATAGCCTTTCAGTGTTGCCTCAGAGCGGAAGAAGCTAGGCGGCACTTGCAGCCGCGTCAAAGGCACCCTTGGCGCACAGTTGGCATATTTCTTAAAAAGTGCCCGGTTTGTTGATTCTTAATGGGCAGTCTCGAAAACGGTGGAACCGGGCCGTATCGCATAGACTCTCCATCTTACGTGCTATTTGATATGATTAACCCACATTTGCTAACTCCTTGTATTACTCACGTTGGCCTGCATCTGCTGTTACGAGTAGTTCCAACACAATTCTCTTTTATTTTTATATAGGCCTTGATGTTCCACCGATTGGTAGACGACAAGGTATTGAAAAAAGCACCAGAAGCTAACGTTCAGTTTTGTTGTTTTCTAAGAAAGAAGTATATATTTTGATAACTTCAGTTAGACTGAGTTGGACTAATATATACCTGTCACCCACAAACTCGTATTTATTTAGATCTTCTGTTTAACGCCGTCCTAACAGCCTCTACAACGCCGAAGCGTTGCATTAAATGTATACCGTGTTCTAAACAGTTACGATTGTGTAAGCGATGTCCTGTATCCCTTCGAACTGTCGAAGTTGTTGACTTATCTCGGAATATTGCCTGCTAAGCTGTCAAAGGATCAGTGTTGAAGGGGCTCGCGCAATGGCTCCACCCCGCCCCGAAAGAAAGCCGCGTAACGTCCAGTGATGCAACAAATATCATCAGGAATGGCTAGAACCACAGCCTCGTAGTTATCTATGAGGCTATGCCAATACCCGCGTAAGAAGCAAATATGCAATTGCTTAATATGAATGAAGAAACGAAATAATGACCGAAGGAGAGTACAAGAATGAAATAAGGAACTAAGGAAAAAACGAAATAGCTTCTCGATGGTGCATTAGGCACTCGCATGTGTCGTTGAGGAGGTCGGCCTACAGCGCCATACATTTACTTTACACTGCTGCTCGTTATGCCTTGCATGAAGTTTGACCCTTCTGATCGCATAACTTGGTGTATTACCGCGTTTTAAAATACTTATTCAAATAGAAATAGTTCAAATATAATTCTAGCGTGTGTGTTTAGACTTGCTGGTAGCTAAACAAAGGCGGAGCTCATGCGGTTCGGCACTGGGATGTGCCGCCCCATATGAGAGCTGTTTGCACTTTAGTGTGATGTAAACATAATTCTGTGGGAGAGTGCCTGAAGTTATTCTGTATCGTCTTTGGTACAGCCTCAGATTCTGGCCCATGTATCAGCACTGGTAAATTGCAATGATTCTCCGCATCTTTTTTCAAGTATAGGTATAAGCTGCTCGCCGTATGCACTAGCCCACAACGTAGTTCCTTTCCATTTTTTGTGCTTTCGTAATCACGGTTGCCGGTGGCTAATCAGCCAAGAATGACATATTCTTTCATATTTTATAGGAGCTGACTACCGATCACCAATTCTGGCTCCTCTCTGAAGCTATAAATTTCATACGCCTGTCGAAATATTCATATAGAATGTCTCGCGTCTGGCCCTGCGCGAGTTTGACCATTACCATGTATCATCAACTAAATTTGTAATGGCGATGTACAGTAGAGTACAAAAGAGTACAACAGACCAAAGTCAGAATACGCATGTAAATCATTCGATCCTTAGACTATGTCAAATATCGCGCGTCTTAAAAAAATACAAAGAAAGGCAGTTAGGTTTATATTTCATAAATTCGCAAGACTGGACTCTCCCTGTAAAATTGTGGCAGAAGATCCCATACCCACTCTTGAATTACGCCGAAAGCTGCTAAGGTTTGACTTCCTTTCCCTTCTTCTCAACAATAGGCTTGAAATTAAACCAATGACTTACACAACACCGGCAATACCACGGCACAGAAGACAGCATCATCCGGACTCACTAACACCCTATTATGCTCGAATTGACACGTTTAAATTTTTTTCCCAGAACAGTGTCAAAACGACAGTTTACAGACACAGTGTGCCTAAAAATTGTATAAATTTGTATTTACTTGTTCCTCATTTGTTCTCTTTTGTTTGTATGCAATCTATTGCCACTTTGCTTGGGCTAAAATGTCTGCAGTATGTACTAAATAAAATAAATGGTGTGACGTCTCAGTGACGCTCAACAACTACTGTGTCACAACGCAAGTCACCAAATGAACTGTTCATATAGCGAACCTCTGCCGAGCAAAGCAAGTAACAGTGATCGAAGTGAGAGCAGCGAGCTCACTTCTCGATCGCCGAAACTCTCATGTGCGGATCATACGCTTCCGGTGTTTTACACATGCGTATTGACCTTTCCAGCTATGCCGCAAGAAATCTGGTTACGCAAGACTAAACGAAAATACAGCCTACCGATATAAAGTACCCGCTATAGCAAACGAGAATTGTCATTACGGAAATGTTCGACTTGCGCTGATTGATAAATTTTACCAATTGTTTGATGGTGAAATATGCGGTCACCGGTAAAACACTAACAAGTACGCTTGCTAATAGAAACATGTGTGCGAACTAACATATGGACTCAGTAGCGAAGCTTTTCGTTCATAAAGGACGCTTTAGCTATCAATTGATCCGTCACCACATTTGGCACACCGTCTGTACGGTTGCAGCGCAAGGAACTTTTCCCAAAAGTGGACCATAACTACGCAAATGTTGGTAGATGTGTAGTAGACGGAAGAGCGCAAACTGTCGTGTAGTAACATCGTTTGCCAAAATAAAATTATCTTAACCTGTTTCCGATGAGGTTGAATTGGAAGAACCACTCATTTCCTTTCTTCCAAACATTCGTGTTCTTTTAGTATCTGCATTTAACCCTTGCTTCATACAGGCTAGTGTGTTGCCATGCGATACACTAACAGATAACTTTATTCATAGCTATAGCGGCTGTGGAGATCTGCTCGATCGTGTTTGCCGCACGCGGTAGCTGACGTCTCTAAGTAGTGAAATCGTCAATTGTATCGCCCTTGTCATACGCGTGTACGATCAGAAATGTTCGGTGAATATAATTTTTCATTTTAGCACTGAATAAAGAAGTTTGTCCTCGAACAGAGGTCGAGAAAGAAAGAAAGTACCATACATTCGGAGTTTACGCTTCGCAATTTATCTCTCGAGACTTGTGCGTTGTTCATTGTGAATCAGGACAGTTGACATTTCAGGCATGCTTGGAGCTCATGAAAAGCGCTCACCAGAAATCGGTACTGAATAATATTAGTCTCATGGGAGCATTGCCAAGCCTCAATACGGGGACAATTCTTTCCCATCTCGTCAGCAACGTCATGTAGCGCATGTCTGAAAAAAAATTTGAAAAAGAATAAGAAACCGTACGCTGCGACACGAGTTTCTCCGGCTGCGATGAAAAACACGGTTTCATAAAGGCTTGTGCCAGATACAGAATTAATTCCATTTCGCTCTGATCGATGAGAACCGCATTGCTCTGCAGCTCTCAATGTTTTTTTATTTCTTGCAAGAACTGTTAAAATATAGCCGGTAAGCAAACTAGATACTGACGTCATTGAAATACTAGGAATACTCTGTTGCTGCTTCTGAGAAACATATTGCTCTTATTACTCATGTAATCCTAGAATTAGAAACCCAACTGAGGTTTTTTCCACTGTCATGGGGCTGCCGCAATGCCTTGAGAATTAACTTTAGGATTTATCATGAGCTCAACTAGAAAGCTGCAGACACATAAAAAAAAATTTTGGAGTGTTGCGCGCGGAAACCACGATCTGATTATGAGGCACGTCGTAATGGGGGACTCCGGATTGATTTTAACTATCTGGGGTTCTTTAACGGGCCCCTAAATATAAGTGCACGGAGGCTTTTGCAGTTCACCGGCATTGACATGCTGCCGCCGTGGCCGGGATTTGATCGCACGACCTCGTGCTTAGCAGCGCAACACGAAAGCCCATAAGAAACCACCGTGGGCACACACATCACATTTGCCCATAGTATTTTGAGAAATCGCTCCATGCCACCATTTTGGACTTTTATCGCTACTGTTTCTCCCCTGCCAACCTCGTCCTCCCCTAGCCCCCCCCCCCCCCCCCCCATATGAACAGCATTGCGGTCTATTTGCAGGCAGGGAAAGGTTACACGGTCGGGTTTGTTGCACGATTATGTTAACTCGAATTCAATGCGAAGAAAATTGATAGCGTGTTCGTGTAACGGCTTGAGATGGTGCTGCCAAATAAAAGAAATTAACGTGATCTGTATTTCCAATTCAATGAATATGTTCCCCAGGTACTTAACAAGACAGAAATTGCTTGATCACGTGAACTATTTCTTGCTTGTGGATTCTGAACATATCAGGCATAGTTGGGTGTATTAGCGTATTCTGCTAACACACCCATTGCGAACGCTTTCATCACATTTGGCGAATACAGGTGCTTTCCTTACATTATATGTGGTAACAGCTCCAGTAGTGCGTTGAATTGTACTTCCCTCTCAAAGTGCTTCCTGTGGTCATGGCAGCTAGGGTGATCTCGGATGTTTATTCGCATTGGCCTCGATGACCAATTGTCATGTTATAAGAAAAATACTCAATGTGCCCGGAGGTTTTATTATGAGAATAATTAGTAGATATCCCAAAGATATGCCGTGCATGCCAAATTCGGACGGCACAGCAAAATGAAACACATGCTCTGCAACGAAGGGAATTAAAGATTACAAACAATTCCACCATTTCTGCTTTAAAATTACTGAATGAGCTTTCGCTCTGAAAGAGTTCACAAATATCCCAATGCAACAGTAAGAGATCAATAGAAAGCATGGCGAGAAAGGGGCAGGTTTACACCAAGACAAGCGTTTCGTTCAGGACCCTACACTGGTTGCAAGGGAAAGGCATGGCATGGCAAGAACTTTATTTTGGTCCAGAGAAACTAGGGCCGGTGGGCAAAAGCCCCCAGGCTAAGTCTGCGGCTCCGCCCACGTAGGCACCGGTAGGCCAAAGACTTTTCCGATATCGTGAGCTCTCCAGACGGCCAGGAGTTGATCTTGTAGGACTTCGCTGGATATGCGCCGACTCCAGTCCTCCTCACTGTTGACATCCGAAGCCATTTGGTTGGGGCACAGCCAGAACATATGAACAAATAGACACGGTGTGTGTCCACAAATTTTGCATTCCGCGGGAAAATCGTGGTCAATTTTGCTAAGCACAAAAGGTGTGGGATAAGATTTAGCTTGAATCATTCTTAATGTGAATGCCTGAGCTCCGTTGAGCTTCTGATTGGGGGGGGGGGGGGGATAAAACCTCTTGCCGTCCCTATAGTGTGAAGTAAGGGAAAGAGGAATAGAGTAATTGAAAGAGGAGCAAAATGAATGCGGCGCGTACACAGTGTAGGACGCACAGGTGTGCGACAATTGGTCAGTCGGGGCTGTGCATTTCGAGAAGGTCGTTGTTTCGCCAGGAAGGAGTAGCATAAATAGCGAAATAATGAATCTGAAAAGTACGGAAAGTAAGCTCCGTAGTTTTACTGGTTTGATTGCGGTAAATATTGGCTTACTGATTCAATTAGCAAGCATGGTTTCCGGTGCACTCAGTGAAATGTGAACAGATTTCATTCCATAACTGGGAGCAATTACCGCCATGACTCTGGCAAGATGAAGAGTACCGGCATGGGAAAGCGAAAACTCCGTGCCGCCGGTCGCTTCAACGCGTTTTCAAACCTTGAGATTAGGCGACTTTCCACACTGTGCTCCTGGGAATACAACCCTTAAGAACGGATCAGCCATCTGGGCTCGCCCAGGCTTGGTACCCGTAGCAGAGGAGTTCCCAGACCGCACAAACGCTAAGCAGTGCGTAACGCCAGGGACAGCCACACCCACGTCCAGAAATCCAAGTAAACTATGGTGCACGAAGAAATGGGGGTCACGAAATGAACTCCAGAAGCAAATGTTCATCGGTTGTTTTACGCTGACACTGAACGCCCGTATGTACGTTCTTCTATACGTGGCCCTATGTACACACGCCCGGTACGCTTTATTTGCAAAGGAACCCAGGTTTCAGAAATTTTTTTACGACGACATACCTTGCCAGTGTCGGTCAAGCGTAGTTTATCGAAGGTCGTACTTGAAACGGCACAGAACCGTGAGCGCAAAAATGAACTGGCAAAGCCTACCACACCAATTCAGAGAGTCTGCCTCTCTCTGCGGACAACTTTGAACTGACTGGACTCGAGACCGTTCTCTGAGGCAAAGACACCCGGACTATGGCCACATCTGTCACTGGTACAAAAGGCGATTTGTGAACATGCACAGTACTTGAAGTACACTGGTATAAGAGCCATCTTACTGTGGTCCCTGTGAATATTCCCATGTACGTACACCCAGTGCTCACACTCTTCCTCTTGTCCTCCTTTTATTCCCCCTTTCCCTTACCGCCTGTGTAGGGTAGGAAACGGTGCGCATGTCTCGTTGACCTCACTGTCTTTCCTGTCTCTTCGTCTCTCTCGCTAACACGCAAAACGAAATATCTGCGCGGTATTGGAGCTAGCGGCGTGGCGCAAACCGGGGTAGTCATGTTCCATCCACTATCATAACACGTGACACTCGCTAGCTACTGCAAGGTTTTCCGATACTATTCATTTTCGCCCTGTTCAAGGCAAGAGCCTTATATGCCCCATGCAGTGCTAAGTCTGCCAAGCATACAGCATTAACAACGGATTGCAAGAAAACCCACATGACCAATTGATGACGTCCCGTTCCAGGCGCTCGAGATCTCCCTCTCGCACTGCTAAATCCCACGGTGAACAGACCGTGGATTAAAAAGCCCACACCCAAAATAAATTCAGGTGGAATAAAATGGATTAATGTATAATAAGGTTGATTAAGGTAGATTATGTTTGGCACAAACTAGATCAAGGTGAATGAAAGTGGACTGACACGTATTTAGGTATAGAGAAGCGGAATTAAGTGTATGAGCTTGGAATAAAGCGAGATATGTTGTATTATGATGAGTTAAACTTGATAAGTTCCATAAGGTGGGTAAAATTATGGGAAGGTGAATCAAGGTGGATGGAGGTGGCTTAAAGTGGATTAAGCTGGATTAAACTTGGTACAAATTAGAGCACTGTGAATTAAGGAATACCTTTAATATAACGTGTAAACTTAGACAAGTCCTAACGCTTACGCATTCAAATCACGCAAGGATACTTCATTGACGGTCAATTCTTTTTTTTGTGTGTGTTTTTTTCTGTCGCCAGAGCGCCGCTACATCCGCTTATCAATACAATCAGGCAGACGGCAAACGTAACTATGATATAATATCAAGCGGATAGCGTCGCTCCCGCCCCTTCCTCCATTACTCTTTCCTTCTTTCGCGCGAACGGCGGAGAATACAGAAATCAAAGGAAAAGGAATAGCAATCGGGAGAGTACGTAAGAATCGCCCGCAGGCACACGACCCCACCGCCTGATTTCACAGGCACGGAGCTGCGTTAGTGAATACCTGTTGTGGTGTTGTAATTACAATACTGATTGGAAAGCAGCAAATAACAGCACTTTTGACAGTGTACTGGGCAGTGTGGCATTGTGGCACCACGTGTAGCACTGCAACTTTAAATAAAGAGACCAACGCATTCTACATACCGCGTGCTATGTTTGAGTGCGCCGCTCTATAAAGCAAAGAAATGTTCGCTTCCATGGACAGACATCAGGGATGTGTTCTGCATGACCTCTGAGGTTGTGTTTCGTGGATGATATGAAAATTCAAACGAAAGAGAGATCCCCGCTGATTGCCTTACTAGGAGAGGACTTCCAAGAAGTTTTCAGCAATGGAAGAGGAGGTGGAACCAGTGTATTATACATGATATAGAGTATTGCGGAAACAGCTGCGCTAATGTACTTGAAAGCTTGTGACAGATTTTTTTTTTTTGGTACTGTACAAACACTTGGAGAAACTTTGCACTTACAATCTTTTCAACTACTAGTATTAGTATGATGAAATCGACCAATAACTATAAGTAAAAGAGAAAGAGATGGGTGGTAACTGCTTTTAGAAGGGCTACAAGTCCCCCTCAACTCATAAAGAAGATGCGTCGGAAGAGCAGTGGGAAATAAAGGAATACGAATCCAGAAGAATTAGTTAAGCAACGAAGAAAATGGAAGATGACAAACAATTCCACCAGATCTGCTTTAAAAGCACTGAATGAGCTTTCGCTCTGAAAGAGCTCACACATGTCCCAATGGAACGGTGAGAGATAGAGAGAAAGCACGGAGAGAAAGGACCAGGTTGACAACATGACAAGCTTTTCTTTCAGGATCCTACAGTGGTGGTAAAGAGAAAAGGAATAGAATGAGCAAAAGAGGGAGAAAGTGAATGCGGCGCGGACACAGTCTAGAACGCACAGTTGAACGACAATTGGTCTGTCAGGGCTGTGCACTTAAAGGAGGTCGTCGTTTCGCCAGGAGGGGATAGCATCAATAGCGGAAGCCATAAATCACAAAGCTACGTTACGTAAGCTTCATAATTTTACTGGAATTATTGCACTAAATATTCGCTTAGTAGTTAAATTGCCAAGCACAGCATCCGGTGCACACAGTCAAATTTGAACATATATCACTCGATGACCGCGAGCACTTGCTTCCAGAACTCTGGCATGAAGAGTGCCGGCCTCGGAGAGCGAAAACTCCGTGCCGCCGGTCACTTCAACGCGTCTCTGAAGCTTGAGACTGCGCGACTTCCTACGTTGTGCTCGTGGGAATAGAGCCCGTATGAAGGGATCAGCCATCCGGGCTCACCCAGGCTTGGTACCCGCAGCAGAGAAGTACCGAGACTGGGCGCACAGGTTGCGCAAGCGCTTGGCTGGGCGAATAGCCATGGACAGCCATAACCGGGCTATAGTTATAGACGCGCGCTTAATCATCTTACCGCACGCTAATGCAGACCTCTCGCCTCCTTTATTGCACGTGCGTAGGGAGAGCCGGGAGAGCGCCGTCGTTATTTCGACTTTCTCTCGCGTCCCCAACATACGACGTGCGATTGGGTCATATGACACTTCGTCTTCACATGGTACCTCATGGTAACGGCAACGGTGAAAATTCGCTTCAGATGTTTATGAATATCTATGGCAATAAACTGCCCTAAAAGGCGAATAGCTTTATTGCCGCACTGATCGCTCCAGACAAAACTAAGCTGCACTATGTTACACTAAGATGTTTTAGGTACCGCAGTTCCAACGTGCGCTCTCGAAAAAGAGGCGCTCGTCAAGTACGCCTGAGGAGTTCTATCATACTTCTTCGACCGCGAAATTCGTATGTTCAACGTTATACCACTCAGAACAGGACAGAATAATTGTTCGTGAGCACCACTCCCAGCCACAGATATCCTTTCAGTGTTGCCTCACAGCTGAAGAAGCTAGGCGGCACTTGCAGCCGCGTCAAAGGCACCGCTGGCGCATAGTTGGCATATTTCTTAAAAAGTGCCCGGTTTGTTGATTCTTAATGGGCAGTCTGGAAAACGGTGGAACCGGGCCGTATCGCATAGACTCTCTATCTTACGTGCTATAGATATGATTAACCCACATTTGCTAACTCCTTGTATTACTCACGTTGGCCTGCATCTGCTGTTACGAGCAGTTCCAACGCAATTCTCTTTTATTTCAATATAGGCCTTGATGTTCCACCGATTGGTAGACGACAAGGGATTGAAGAAAGCACCAGAAGATAACGTTCAGTTTTGTTGTTTTCTAAGAATGAAGTGTATATTTTGATAACTTCAGTTAGACTGAGTTGGACTAATAATTACCTGTCACCCACAAACTCGTATTTATTTAGATCTTCTGTTTAACGCCGTCCTAACAGCCTCTACAACACCGAAGCGTTGCATTAAATGTATACCTTGTTCTAAACAGTTACGATTGTGTAAGCGATGTCCTGTATCCCTTCGACCCGTCGAAGTTGTTGACTTATCTCGGAATATTGCCTGCTAAGCTGCCAAAGCGTCAGTGTTGAAGGGGTTCGCGCAATGGCTCCACCCCGCCCCCCCCCCCCCCCCCCGAAAAAAAGAAGTAAAGCCGCGTCACGTCCAGTGATGCAAGAAATATCATCAGGAATGGCTAGAACCACAGCCTCTTAGTTATCTATGAGGCTATGCCAATACCCGCGTAAGAAGCAACTATGCAATTGCTTAATATGAATGAAGAAACGAAATAATGACCGAAGGAGAGTACAACAATGAAATAAGGAACTAAGGAAAAAACGAAAAAGCCTCTCGATGGTGCATTAGGTACTCGCATGTGTCGTTGAGGAGGTCGGCCTACAGCGCCATACATTTACTTTACACTGCTACTCGTTATGCCTTGCATGAAGTTTGACCCTTCTGATCGCATAACTTGGTGTATTACCGCGTTTTAAAATACTTATTCTGATAGAAATAGTTCACATAAAATACTAGCGTGTGTGTTTAGACTTGCTGGTAGCTAAACATAGGCGGAGCTCATGCGGTTTGGGACTGGGATGTGCCGCCCCATATGAGGGCTTTTTGCACTTTAGTGTAATGTAAACATAATTCTATGGGAGAGTGCCTGAAGTTATTCTGTATCGTCTTTCGGACAGCCTCAGTTTCTGGCCCATGTATCAGCACTGGTAAATTGCAATGATTCTCCGCATCTATTTTCAAGTAAAGGTGTAAGCTGCTCGCCGTATGCAATAGCCCACAATGTAGTTCCTTTCCATTTTTTGTGCTTTCGTAATCACGGTTGCCGGTGGCTAATCAGCCAAGAATGACATATTCTTTCACATTTTATAGGAGCTGACTACCGTTCACCAATTCTGGCTCCTCTCTGAAGCTATAAATTTCATACGCCTGTCGAAATATTCATATAGAATGTCTCGCGCCTTGCCCGGCGCGAGTTTGACCATTACCATGTATCATCAACTAAATTTGTAATGGCGATGTACAGTAGAGTACAAAAGAGTACAATAGACCAAAGTCAGAATACGCATGTAAATCATTCGATCCTTAGACCATGTCAAATATCGCGAGTCTTAAAAAAATACAAAGAAAGGCAGTTAGGTTTATATTTCATAAATTCGCAAGACTGGACTTTCCCTGTAAAATTGTGACAGAAGATCCCATACCCACTCTTGAATTACGCCGAAAGCTGCTAAGGCTTGACTTCCTTTCCCTTCTTCTCAACAACAGGCTTGAAATTAAACCATCGACTTACACAACACCTGTAATACCACGGCACACAAGACAGCATCATCCGGACTCACTAACACCCTATTATGCTCGAATTGACACGTTTAAATTTTTTTCCCAGAACAGTGTCAATACGACAGTTTACAGACACCGTGTGCCTAAAGATTGTATAAATTTGTATTTACTTGTTCCTCATTTGTTCTCTTTTGTTTGTATGCAATCTATTGCCACTTTGCTTGGGCCAAAATGTCTGCAGTATGCACTAAATAAAATAAATGGTGTGACGTCTCAGTGACGCTCAACAACTACTGTGTCACAACGCAAGTCACCAAATGAACTGTTCATATGGCGAACCTCTGCCGAGCAAAGCAAGTAACAGTGATCCTAAGTGAGAGCAGCGAGCTCACTTCTCGATCGCCGAAAGTGTGATGTGCGGATCAGACGCTTCCGCTGTTTTATACATGCTTATTGACCTTTCCAGCTATGCCGCAAGAAATCTTGTTACGCAAGACTAAACGAAAACACAGCCTACCGATATAAAGTACCCGCTATAGCAAACGAGAATTGTCATTACGGAAATGTTCGACTTGCGCTGATTGATAAATTTTACCAATTGTTTGATGGTAAAATATGCGGTCACCGGTAAAACACTAACAAGTACGCTTGCTAATAGAAACATGTGTGCGAACTAACATATGGACTCAGTAGCGAAGCTTTTCGTTCATAAAGGACGCTTTAGCTATCAATTGATCCGGCACCACATTTGGCACACCGTCTGTACGGTTGCAGCGCAAGGAACTCTTCCCAAAAGTAGACCATAACTACGCAAATGTTGGTAGACGTGTAGTAGACGGAAGAGCGCAAACTGTCGTGTAGTAACATCGTTTGCCAAAATAAAATTATCTTAACCTGTTTCCGATGAGGTTGAATTGGTAGGACCACTCATTTCCTTTCTTCCAAACATTCGTGTTCTTTTAGTATCTGCGTTTAACCCTGCTTCATACAGGCTAGTGTGTTGCCATGCGATACACTAACAGATAACTTTATTCATAGCTATAGCGGCTGTTGAGATCTGCTCGATCGTGTTTGCCGCACGCGGTAGCTGTCGTCTCTAAGTAGTGAAATCGTCAATTGTATCGCCCTTGTTATACGTGTGTACGATCAGAAGTGTTCGGTGAATATAATTTTTCATTTTAGCACTGAATAAAGAAGTTTGTCCTCGCACAGAGGTCGAGAAAGAAAGAAAGTACCATACATTCGGAGTTTACGCTTCGCAATTTATCTCTCGAGACTTGTGCGTTGTTCATTATGAATCAGGACAGTTGACATTTCAGGCATGCTTGGCGCTCATGAAAAGCGCTCACCAGAAAACGGTACTGAATAATATTAGTCTCATGGGAGCATTGCCAAGCCTCAATACGGGGGCAATTCTTTCCCATCTCGTCAGCAACGTCATGTAGCGCATGTCTGAAAAAAAATTGAAAAAGAATAAGAAACCGTACGCTGCGACACGAGTTTCTCGGGCTGCGATGAAAAACACGGTTTCATAAATGCTTGTGCCAGATACAGAATTGATTCTGCAGCTCTCTGCAGCTCTCAATGTTTTTTTATTTCTTGCAAGAACTGTTAAAATATAGCCGGTAAGCAAACTAGATACTGACGTCATTGAAATACTAGGAATACTCTGTTGCTGCTTCTGAGAAACATATTGCTCTTATTACTCATGTATTCCTAGAATTAGAAACGCAACTGAGGTTTTTTCCACTGTCATGGGGCTGCCGCAATGCCTTGAGAATTAACTTTAGGATGTATCATGAGCTCAACTAGAAAGCTGCAGACACATAAAAAAAAATTTTGGAGTGTTACGCGCGGAAACCACGATCTGATTATGAGGCACGTCGTAATGGGGGACTCCGGATTGATTTTAACTATCTGGGGCTCTTTAACATGCCCCTAAATATAAGTACACGGAGGCTTTTGCAGTTCACCGGCATTGACATGCTGCCGCCGTGGCCGGGATTTGATCGCACGAAATCGTGCTTAGCAGCGCAACACGAAAGCCCAAAAGAAACCACCGGGGGCACACACATCACATTTGCCCATAGTATTTTGAGAAATCGCTCCATGCCACCATTTTGGACTTTTATCGCTACTATTTCTCCCCTGCCAACCTCGTCCTCCCCTCCCCCCCCCCCCACACACATATGAACAGCATTGCGGTCTATTTGCAGGCAGGGAAATGGTTACACGGTCGGGTTTGTTGCACGATTATGTTAACTCGAATTCAATGCGAAGAAAATTGATAGCGTGTTCGTGTAACGGCTTGAGATGGTGCTGCCAAATAAAAGAAATTAACGTGATCTGTATTTCGAATTCAATAAATATGTTCCCAAGGCACTTAACAAGACAGAAATTGCTTGATCACGTGAACCATTTCTTGCTCGTGGATTCTGAACATATCAGGCATAGTTGCGTGTGTTAGCGTATTCTGCTAACACACCCTTTGCGAACGCTTTCACATGGCCATTGCGAACGCTTTCATCACATTTGGCGAATACAGATGCTTTCCTTACATTATATGTGGTAACAGCTCCAGTAGTGCGTTGAATTGTACTTTCCTATCAATGTGCTTCCTGTGGTCATGGCAGTTAGGGTGATCTCGGATGTTTATTCGCATTGGCCTCGATGACCAATTGTCATGTTATAAGAAAAATACTCAATGTGCCCGGAGGTTTTATTATGAGAATAATTAGTAGATATCCCAAAGATATGCCGTGCATGCCAAATTCGGACGGCACAGCAAAATGAAACACATGCTCTGCAACGAAGGGAATTAAAGATTACAAACAATTCCACCATTTCTGCTTTAAAATTACTGAATGAGCTTTCGCTCTGAAAGAGTTCACAAATATCCCAATGCAACAGTAAGAGATCAATAGAAAGCATGGCGAGAAAGGGGCAGGTTTACACCAAGACAAGCGTTTCGTTCAGGACCCTACACTGGTTGCAATGGAAAGGCATGGCATGGCAAGAGCTTTATTTTGGTCCAGAGAAACTAGGGCCGGTGGGCAAAAGCCCCCAGGCTAAGTCTGCGGCTCCGCCCACGTAGGCATCGGTAGGCCAAAGACTTTCCCGATATCGTGAGCTCTCCAGACGGCCAGGAGTTGATCTTGTAGGACTTCGCTGGATATGCACCGACTCCAGTCCTCCTCCCTGTTGAGATCCGAAGCCCTTTGGTTGGGGCACAGCCAGAACATATGAACAAATAGACACGGTGTGTGTCCACAAATTTCGCATTCCGCGGGAAAATCGTGGTCAATTTTGCTAAGCACAACAGGTGTGGGATAAGATTTAGCTTGAATCATTCTTAATGTGAATGCCTGAGCTCGGTTGAGCTTCTGATTGGGGGGGGGGGGGGGGGGGATAAAACCTCTTGCCGTCTCTATAGTGTGAAGTAAGGGAAAGAGGAATAGAGTGATTAAAAGAGGAGCAAAATGAATGCGGCGCGGACACAGTGTAGGACGCACAGGTGTGCGACAATTGGTCAGTCGGGGCTGTGCATTTCGAGAAGGTCGTTGTTTCGCCAGGAAGGAGTAGCATAAATAGCGAAATAATGAATCTGAAAAGTACGGAAAGTAAGCTCCGTAGTTTTACTAGTTTGATTGCGGTAAATATTGGCTTACCGATTGAATTAGCAAGCATGGTGTCGGTGACTTCCCAGACCGCACAAACGCTAAGCAGTGCGTAATGCCAGGGACAGCCATAGCCTGGCTATAGCTATAGGCGCGCTCTTGATCATCTCACTGCGCGCTAACACTGACCCCTGACAAGTGCGTAGGGAGAGCTGAGAGAGCATTGTCCTTATTTTGACTTTCTCTCGCATCCCCAACATACGACGTGCGATTGTATCATATGACACTTGGACTTCACATGGTGCCTTATGGTGACGGCAACGGCGCAAATTCGCTTCAGATATCTGTAAATGGCTATAGCAATAAGCTGCCCTAGAAGGCAAATAGTTTTAGTGCCGCAGCGGTTGCTACAGACATTACTACGCTACACTATTTTACACTAAGATGTTTTTAGGTACTGCAGTTCCCACATACACTCTTGAAGAAGAGGCGCTGGTCAAGTTCACCTTAGGTGTTGTGTGATATTTTATTGCCTTGCAAAGTTCGTATAGTGCACGTTATACATCATGCTCCAGTTCTACGGCCAGATTATCAATGACCCAACTAGCGACACCCGGGCTATCCTCGGCATAGATCTGGAAAGGGCATTTGACAATGTAGCACATGCAGCAATCCAGAGCCGAATAAACAAGCTCAACTTGGGCGAGCGAAACTACAACTACATCAAAGACCTCCTGTCGCGCCGCAAAGTCACCCACGTGGTGGACAGCATGACATCCGACGAACATGCACTAGGAAGCACCGGCACTCCTCAAGAGTTGGTCATATCCCCGCTCCTTTTCAACCTCGTGATGCTTGGCATCGCGGCCTACCTTGTCGAGATTGACGGCCTCCATCACACCTTGTATGCAGATGACATCACCCTGTGGATCGACAAGGGCAGTGACGGTCAGACAGAATGCACTTTACAAGCAGCGGTCTCTGCAGTCGAAACCTACCTCCAAGACACAGGACTCCGACTATCTCCACTCAAATCGGAGGTGCTCCTCTACCGCCCGCACCGCCGGCTGAAGCCTACAGGTGAATCACGCCAATGTGACGGAATAATATTCCATAACAAAGACAGCTCCTGTATTCCCCAAGCCCCGAAGATACGCATTCTCGGCATGTATATAACAGCGAACGGGTCAAATATAGAAGCTATCCGCAAAATCAAAGGCAAGGTTACAGCGGCTACCCGCCTGATCAAACGCATTACAAACAAGCACACGGGCATCAAGGAGTACAGCGTCATGCGCCTGATACACCCTTTCGCAATCAGTCACATCACTTATGTGGCTGCCTTCCTCAACTGGAATGTCACCAAAATGGAGAAAATCAACACCTTTACACGCTAGACTTACAAGATCACCCTTGGCCTACCGAAGTCCACAAGCACAGCTCGTCTGCTACAGCTGGGGGTATACAACAGGCTTGAGGAAATCCTGGATGCGCAAGGAGCCTCTCAACTCGAACGCATGCCCCTGACAGCCACGGGCCAGTACATCGTGCAGAAACTGGGCTTCAATTACTACGCCAACATGGTCAGACAAAGATTATTCCACCCGACCTCAGCGAGACGCTGATTGTCCCCCCTCTCCCTCGAAACATGCGCCCCCAATATAATCGGGGCCGACGCCAGGCCCTTGCCAAGGCACTGCTGCACTCCTTGGGTGGAAAGAGGATTACACGCTTCGTAGACGTGGCAGAATACACACTAGAACACCGGTTCACGGCGGTAGTCGTAGACGTTAACTCCCGGCTTACGCACGCGTGTAGTGTCGCGACCGAATAACCCTAAACAGCGGAAGAGGTCGTGATAGCGCTTACACTTACCGACTCCCCCTGCGAGGTAGTTCTTAGCGACACACAATCCGCCGTTCGAAACTACGCGCGGGGGCACATTTTCACCGAAGCTCTCCAGATCCTAAGAAAAGCTGGTCGACAGCACTTCGATAGCACGGCGATGATGTGGCTTCCAGCGCATGTCGCCACCCCCACCGATGAGATCCCCCTAACTTGAAGGAGGTAGCAGACCGCTCTACGCGAGAACTGACCCGCCACGCTGAATCGGAGACCGCCTCTTCTAGTTCGGAACTCCTTGTTCAAAACACACGAGAACACTTGGTCAAGTACAATGGCATCATCAAGCACTCCCAGCTAGGCCGGCGGTTACTGTCCCCACCTCACCCCGAACTGAAATGTCACCAGGCAGTCGTCTGGCGACAGCTGCAGACACAAACCTTGTCCAGTCCGGTGCGATCGCGGCACATTTTCCCCGCACAATAGCCAACTGTTTTTTGCAAATTATGTCTGGAAACTAGAGCGACGCTCTCAAACATGTTGTGGGAGTGTCGCGTTATGTCAGCTACAATGGCAGTAGCTCCGGAGGCTCTTGCGTTGAAGTGGGCCGCCGCTTTGCGCAGCTCCAACCTGAAGACGCAAGAGTGGTTTGTCCAGCAGGCCCGAGAGGCGGCGACGAGGCAAGGCCTCGAAGTCCCCTCATGGAAGACCTGAGCCCGGGTCGTCAAACTGTGCCGGATTTAAAATAAGGTTGTTTCCATCCATCATAAGAATGGTATAACGTATAAGCCACAGGTAGCCTATCAGTCTTGCCTCACAGCGGAAGAAGATAGGTGGCACTTGCACCCGATCAACGGCACCAGGGCACACAACTGGCACTATCCTTTAAAAAGCACCGGGTTTGTTGATTCTCAAAGTGCAGTATTAAAGGACAAAACGGTTTAACCAGGCCGTATCGCATATACTTCCTATTGCACGTGCTCTTTGTCATCATAAACCGGTCTTCGCGAACTATTGTCTTATTCACGTTGGCCTGTATCTGATGTTAAGGGCAGTTCCAACGCAATTTTCATTAATGTTAATATAGGCCATGATGTTCCACCGATTACTAGACGAGAAGGAATGTGAGAAAGCAGCGGAGTGTAAGGTTCAGTGTCGTTGTTTTCTACGAAACAAATGTGTATTTTGATCATTTCAGTTATACTGAGTTGGACTAAAATTGTATCTCGCCCACGAACTTGCATTTCTTTAGATCTTTTTATTTAGCGCCGTTATCAACAGCCTTTACAACGACCAAGCGTTGCACTAAATGTATACCTTGTTCTCAGCAGTAACAGTTGTGTCACCGATGTCCTGCATCCCTCTGACCAGTCAACGTAGTTGACTTCTTTCAGAATTATGCCTGCTAACCTGTCAAACGGTCAGCATTCTGTGAACGACAGAAATGCGCCCTGATTACATTTTAACATTTTGAGGCGAAAGCCTTAAGGGGCTCGTTGCAATGGCTCATACCCCCCACCCCCCCGAAAGCGGCGTCTAGTCCAGCGATGCAAAAAATATCCTCAGTAATGGCTAGAACCACAGCCTCCTAGTTATCTAGGAAGCTATGCTAATACCCTCATTAGCAAGTAAAGATTGCTTAATATGAATACGAAAGTACGAAGGAAAGAAAGAATGAAATGAGGAACGAAAGAAAGAACTAAAGAACCTCTAGGTAGTGCATTGGGTGCTCGCATGTGTCGTTTAGGAGGTCGACCTATAGCGCCATAAGTTTACTTTACACTGCTGCTCGTCATGTCCTGCAAGAAGTCTGACCCTTACGATCGCATAACGTAATGCATTACCACCTTTGCAGCAGGCCTTCGCCTTCACGCGTTGAAGGAGTGTAACACGCTGCCGAATTTTTAAACGTTCACTTGAGGTGATTTTTCACACACCATGGTTTTTAAAAGCAGAAACAAGCGTTCATCGCATCTTTAATAATCCTCATTTATCCGTAGAGCGCTTTGGCTTGATCTCAATGAGTCAGTGCACTCGACATTTTAGGTCGGTTTCTATCACGACTAACGAGATGCACTTGATACATATCGTTCTACAACAAAAATGGCCACATGTGCTATGGCAGCATTGAAAAAAAAAGATTATTCACAAATAAGTAGTAGTGTACATTTGACGTCATTGTTGGTGCGATTGATGCGCTTAACTTTGCTCTGCCTTTGTGCTTGCTTCAAGTGTCCTTATACAATAGCTTGTGGAAATATTGGAGGTAAACAAACATGATGAGATAAACAAAGACATGACGTCAAAGATTCGAGAGTGACGCAGAATATTCTTCAAGGAATGTAAAGTACTCAATCCTCATATCTACATTTGTCTTGGAGCAGGACTTCTTTGTGTTGCTTATGCAGTTTCATATGATTATACTCGGGTGGTGTTTTTGTGGTCCTTTCGATTCCCAACGACGGCTGAATGGCTGGTATCTCGGGCTGCTAAGCACAGTTAACAGGAACCTCTAGCCCTGGCCCAACTCCGACGCAGCCTATTCTAATACATGCATAATGCAATAAGGCTTTTCTGAGATAATTCCCTGGACCGATATTAATGAAATTTTTGCATATGAGAGGGAAAGTTCAATTCTAGTGACAGGTGGAAGCGCAATTTAGGCTAAGAGCCTGAATTTTATTAAAGATGTTCAAAAGTTCAGAAATTTATAAATATAGAAGCACGAAGTTTACAAATTCATAGCTCTGCATCGCGAGCAGATATCGCGGTTCTGTAAACGGCACCCATTAGAATACTGAAGGCGGAAAATTTGATTTGAAATTTTATATCTTACGTGAAATTGCTGCGTTGTGTAACAAGGTTCTGCAAAAGCTGTATTTTCACGATACAAATTTTTTTTGAGATTCATGAGTAAAATATCACTTTTGTTCGCTTTAGATGTACTATTAGATGCAATTCGCAAAATTGTGATATCATCATTTTTCATTGCTGAGTTACAGAGTTGTAAAATGTAGTCCCTTTCTGAAAAGTTTGATTTTTGCCAATTTTTTATGAAGAATTTAAAGCCTAAATAATAGAATTCGCAATAAGCAGTCACATGATTTTAAGTTTTTCTGTTAAACGCAACAAACAAACAAATTCTCTCTTTACCTGTATTTAGATGCTTATTATTCCGCAACCTTCCACGACGGCACCCTCCATAACCAATCGTGTAGTTTCGGGGCGTTAAAAGCCTCCTCATTTTAAGAAATACCAAATTTGGGCATTCATTGTCACTGACGTTTCATTCCGCAGAGACATTGTTTCGTAAATAATACACGGTACTCTTGAGACAAACCTTCAACATACATTAGTGTATTTGACCAGGTTCCTTAAGACAACTATACTTGCCTTACTTTTATGGAACCAGCTAGACAACAAAATATATTTTTCATACCAGATTTTTTTAGTTTATCGTGCAACCTTATTTTTGATAAGTATTATGTGAGCTTCCTAAATTTTCGTTACATGAACACGCGCTGTGCGGATTCTAAACAAGGTACAATACCAACGCTTGGGTGTGGGAAATTTGGTATTCCATGGGTGCAAACTTGAATTTCAAGGCTTCTCAGTAAAGTACTGGTTCCCAAGCAAGCGCGCATGGGAAATTATTGAAGCAAAATATAGTTCCAAGTGCTGAGGATTTGTGTGCAAGTGTCAGGCATGTGGTATTGAAGCTCATGGGAGCGGAGAAGAAGTGAAGACTCCGGTTACTGAAGTCGTGTGCAATGAGAGCACTAAAAGGAAAGGATACGATTGATCCCTTTTTCACCGGAATCTGTAGGACACGAAAGTCAAGCACGCCTTCACAAAATTTCTTACTTCTTTATTATACGTGAAGAATTAAGTTGCAAGTAGCCATCAGTGGCACCCTACGACTGCACAGGGATCCTCGACAATTACCACACGAGCAAAAGTTGACATACAACCCGCAACAGGGAGACATCCTTCGGAGACACTGCATTACACGCACCGGGAAAATACGTAAATCCGCCATAAACTAAATGCCTTCTCAAAGTGAACAAGCGAAACTGAAGGGGTTGTTACCAAATACATTCGTCAACTGGCGGCCCGCTGCAGCAAAAGGCGCACGATGTGCGGGTCGGCGCCCATGTCGCACGTTTGCTTAGCGCGTGGAATTCTGTTGACGATCAGCGTCCTTCTGCCGATTAGCCTCGGCGAAGGTACGAGCATTTTCGTCCGGCTCCGTAGTGTCTTGGGCAGCCCGCTGAGATGCGACGCACTCAGCCTCAGGAATGTGAGTGGCAGAGTTCGCAGCGTGTGCCACGAAAGCGAGAAGGGCTTCTGCTTCACGCTGGCGTGTTTTTCGCCGGGATAAAGCGTGATTCGCCCGTCGGCGTCGTTGCCTTTCTGACCCGCTTGGCTCAGCAGTTTTATAAGTTGATGCCATCGCAAGCAAAGCAGTAGGCAGCATGTAAGCACTGTTGAGGCATGTTAAAGCTACCCTCCGTAGGCGAATCCGACGCGAAAGACAAACCATGTGCGAGAACTGCATCGTCACCTCAGCTAAAGGCCTGCACTTCCTACATCAGGCTACATTGTAAAAAATTTGCCTTACTTTACAGAAAATCTGCTAGTGGTGTGTGACCGAGCGTTTCTTCCGTAAATAAAGAACGGTCATGTCCGTAAAACGGGCAGCTGTAACAGAGAGACCATATTACAAAATACGAGTGCTTTTGTATCTAGAAAACGGAAGACCCTGTATGCTGAACCTGTATTATACCCGTTAAAATACAGGTGCTTCCCGTGTTCAGAAAACGAAAGACACTGTATGCTGAAACTGTACTATATCCGTTAAAGTACATGTGCTTCCCGTATTTCGCCTCGCGGAGCATATCCATTGTTTGGAGAATGCGCCATCGGGGACAAAATTGCCCAGGGCGCGCGACAATCGACCGAATTTTATTGGTGCGCTATTTGCTGGGATAAGCCGCGCTAACATCTGCGTTCGGAATGGGCATACGTGACCCACTGTTTCCAGCGGTCTTGAATACACTGATACAATGTGGTTGACACTCGCACTTCCAGGGTACTTTTGGCCATGATAGTACATCTCCTTTAAAGCAAATGTCATAAAGGCAGCTCATAGCCGAAGCGGCAGATCACCATTGCGAAAATTGTCTTGCCAACACACTGACATGGCTGCAGAGAAAAAACACATTGCACTTTGTGATATGAATGCATTACACAGAATATATACAAAAAGGTGCAAAATTTCAGTCCTCAAGTTCTTAGATCACAGAAGCAACTTTACTTTCTGCAATCACTCGTCTTGCACTTTTTCCTAGTGAAGGTTGTTTGTGACCCCAAACGCTTTGCAAGGATAAACTTGTTGCTGTTAGGAGAAATAAATAGTATTCGTGAATTTCCATCCTAAAGAAAGTGGCAGAAAATTATAATCACAGAACACAACAAACCAGTAACTTCTGTGTTAAAAAACATTTAGGTAGACCAAAATTGTTGGAAAAAGGGATGTTGCTGTAGCCGACATTTCGGCATAGGTGCTTGTCATCAGCGTAGCAAATGTTTTGATTGCAGTGTTTATTTGTGCATACCTCACTGGCCCCTACGCTCGTTGGAGGAGAAGAAGCTGGCGCATATAATAGGTCACGAGAAGCCAAATTGTTAAAATAAAGGTAGGAAGGGTGTGCTTAGCAGTGGTGATTGGGATGGAGCGGGTATCAGCACTGCTCTCAGTTCTTGCAAAGAGTAGGGGTGGCCAAAACAGAAAACGATGTACACATGTAAGCAGTCATTATTGCAGTAGACTTAATCTTCCCAGAAGTCAAAATAGGTATTAAGATAAACTGTTCGTACATTTGGAAAAAGGCAACGAAAAATTAAGGAAAACCAATTTTGCATCAAGATGCATCTGGTTAAGATCAGTGTAAATGGTAAATGAAGGCACATTATGAATACACATTTTGTTGAAAGCCGATGAAGGAAAAATATATTGCCCAAATATTAAAAAATAAGGACATTAAGATTAAGTTGGGTATGACCATAAAATAGTAAAGAACAGCCTGTGGAAAAACATAGGATGGGCAATATGATAACCAGGTGCAAGATTGCGAAACGTTGAGCGCTATTTATATTCATGCGGCTGTTGACGGCTTCAAGTTTCTGTCTTCCTGTGTAACCTTCGTCTTACTTGAACAAGGAAATGGGTCATTTTTTAAACAAGTATAAGTTTAAATGCTGTTCATAGCTTCAGCATTATTATAATGAAATAAAATATTATGGGCAGCTCTCCTGGGTGGCCTTTCATTCAGCAGTAATTTCCACAGGTGTAAGCTCAAAATTTAATGGCCTAAATGGACATTAGCTTCTGGCAAAAGCGCAGCACGCGCTGCCCCCTGGTGCCGCACTCTGTGATGGCGGAGAACAGAACAGAATCGACTTCGTTTTCGCATTTGTGCTCTAGTGACTGGAAAAGCAAAATAATTGATTAACAAATGATGGAATTCTGAAAGAGGAGAACGCTTTCTTTCCCGCAAGGAAGTGCGTTTTATACAAAGAGAGAGAGAATGCAAGAAGCGGGAAGGCAGGGAGGTCAACCAAACCGTTTGCTACTGGGAATAGCAAACCCCTGTGTTGCAATGCAGTGCAAAGCAGTGCACTGTAATGCGTCAATAAGCTCTAGTATAGTGCAAACTTGGGCTGGTTGGCGCATGTAATGAACGGGTGAATAATCAGTTGTGTCATAACAGTTACCCTGGATAAAGTACATGGAACAGATGGTGTTGCATTCTGGGCCAAAAAGAAATAAAGCTTGAATTGTTACAAGACGGCACTGGGCTATCTTTCTTTCAGTCTTTTTTTTTTCTTTTTGACAGTACACGCAGTGCTAGCACCGCACTAGGTCCTTCATCTTCAGTCGCTTTCCCGTAGTTTGCACACATGTCGCTGCATGTTCGCGGTCTTTATTCTGCCGTACAAGAACGTGCTTTCTCACCGGTCTTGTTTGAAGATGAAGCGCCAAATGTTCGCGATTACTTCTTACGACAAGAATTAACACATGAACAGGGAAGATAATGCGTAATGGATGTGTCAGATGTGGATTGACAGAGACGGGATATTTTGGAAATATAATGGTAATGAGTTAAACTAACTACATTACAGCTCAGCAAAGCCGTTTCACGCTTGGGTTAATAGTTTTCCGCATTAGAAAATTTCATCCGACCGTTGTACTTGGATCCCTAAGCCGCCAGTTCCCTTCGAGACCATTTGTTGCTAAATGTAAACGTAGTCACGGTTATTATACCACCCCCTGCGTTTTGGTACTGATTTATATTGTGCACAATCTTTGGCATAGAGCACCAATGTCGTTCCTAGTGCATTAGCACCTGAGTGCCGCAAGTTTGTTTACATAGGCACGTATATATGCTGTGTTATTAACTACAAAGCGCTTACTTTGAGAGCATTGCAAAAACACGCATAAATTAGCGCATATGATGGGGGTTACAAGGCCCGTATGCGCGGCAAACTGTGACCGGAATAGAGGATGCGTATACATATATATGTATACGATCTGTTACTGCAGCTTTTAGTAGAAGGCTAGCTCTCACATTTTGTACATATATCTTCATAATGCTTACCGTTTTCGTGTTCAATAAAATATTGGTAGATGAAACTTTGTGAGTATACAAGCGCTCATTCCGACAGCGTGTATAGTATTCTTTGCAAAAATACGTTTTGTTCGCAAAACAAAAATACGGAATTATGTCTGTTTCGTGCAAAACAGTGCAGCTACTGTATTGTTATAGTAAAAATGTGCGTAAATATTACAACGGGGAGCATTTCCGTATATTAACAGACGCTTTTGCCGTATTGTTGAAATACTGCATACTTTCCGTATTTTCGCCTGCAATTCCTCCGTATGATGACAGAAATCCTCCGTATAATGGGGGAAATGTTTTACAGCTGTACGCCGTTTTGGAGCCTCCACTTCACTGAGACTACCGAAGCGCTCACTGTCGCGCTCGTTAGTGTCATGATGCAGTACTTCGCTTCACCGCTGCTAGCGGGTGGGGCCATTCCTGTCTAGAGAGCATATTTTACGCGTTTTCGCCGACGTCACATCCGTTACAGCAAGTTCTGATAGGCCCCGGCATAAAACAACTTTCGGTTTAAAAAAAGGAACTCTTGATTTCGTCGAATCCCCGGCAGTGGGTATGCGCCTCGTAGTTTTTTACTCCCTCACAGTTTGTTGTGAGAGTTCAGGTCACCTGCTATCAAAAAACGATTAGTTGCAGATGTTTTACAGTAAACTTTGTGTTTGGAGGGATGTAGATCAAGCAGCAGGTGATAATTTTGTAGGCTGAAATGGTGACGACAGCGGCTTCTGAAGAACTATTAAAGGCGACCTTCTGTGAATGCCATGCCGCTTAGACCTACGATGGCATCAACGCCCGGTAGCCCGTTAGCCTTGTCATAGCCGTGACATATAGCCTTTTGGGAATTTAGTGCTTTTTGGAGCCGGATTGTTTGTCTGAAGGCACACAGCCACAAGGGTAAAAATATCATTCATGTCCCCTAAATCGCGTACCAGGCCTCAGCATTTCCAGAGTATCATATACGCCATGATATCAATATGTTGAACAAAAAAGAAAATGTTACCTTTAGGTGGAAAGTTGACTGGCTGAACGGCAACGAATGTTGCGTGTTTCATGTATGCTTGCTGATTATGCCTTACAGATCAGGCCATTACAGTTCCCCCTGTGGATGCGGTCTCTTAAAAATTAAATTGTGGGATTTTACGTGCCAAAACCACTTTCTGGTTATGAGGCACGCCGTAGAGGAGGACTCCTGAAATTTCGACTTCCTGGGGTTCTTTAACGTGCACCTAAATCCAAATACACGGATGTTTTCGCATTTCGCCCCCATCGAAATGCGGCCGACGTGGCCGGGATTCGATCCCGCGACCTTGTGCTCAGTAGCCCAACACCATAGCCACTGAGCAACCACGGCGCGTCGAAGCTGTCTGGTACACATTCGAAAGTAAATACCTGGAATAGACACCAAGAAGAACAAGTCTCAAGCCGCTATTTTGCAGACAGCGCTGGCCTACACGAGCGAGAAGTACTCCAATACGAAGCACATATTTGCTGAGGGTTCCTCTACGCAACGTAGATCTTTGTGTGGTATTCTTGCTCCCTCCTCTGACCAGACATTTTCATGGCGTTTAGAGTGACTAACCCTATCAACATTGTCAGAGCTGTGCGCGATGAAGCTGCCGCTGAATTATGTACGGCGGCAACTTCAATTACAATGGACAATCTTCACACACTCGAAAGCACCTTTGCAAAGCATTTGCACGAAAGGCACTAAATCAAGCCATTACATTTTGGTTCCGGACGTAGGATACCTACCCTACTTCGCATGCAAAGCTGGACGTGCGGTAGCACAGTATCTAGTCTCATACTTGTCCACATCTTTGAACAATCGTTGTCAACGAGTGAAATACCGCATGAATGGAAATTCGGGAAAATCATACCAATATGCAAATGAGGCAAGAAATCTAATAAATATATTAACTTTCGTCTCTTAATTTAGATTCTATAGCTTTACCCTGGGTAAGAAATTTTCTTTCCTTCCGTAAACAATACACCATGACTAATTCTTCCTCATCTCCTCTTAGTGATACCACCTCCGACGTCTCTCAGGAAAGTGTTATTGTCATTATTGTTATCTTTAATATACATTAATGATTTGCCAGCGGGCATCTCCTCTAACATGTGACTTTTCGCAGGCGATTGCGTAATCTACCGTAAGATCTTTTACAGCTGATCATCTTGCCCTCCAACAGGACCTGGATCTCGTTACTAATTGGTGCTCCACGCTGACAAACGCCTCTTAATACCAATAAATGTAAACTAATGGTCTTCACCCGCAAGGAATCAGCTTCAGCCTCTAGCTACACTCTTAATAACTGCCACGTAGCACGCACAACGTCTCACAATTACCTTGGCATGCACCTTTCACCCAAACTTCCTTGTGCAAACAAATAAAATCACAGCAATGGCATCACACGCCATCGGCTACCTTAAACGAAACCTTGACGATGTCCTACTTTGAAAAAATCACTAGCATATCTAATATTCGCCCATCCTCAACTTCAATACGCGTCATAAATATTGTGACCTCATCGAACCTATCTAATCAACTTCTTGAACGTGTCAAAAATCGTGCCGCGTGTATTATCGCCAAAGATTACATCCGTGATTCCGGTGTTATTAATATTAAGCGTTCTCTGTCCTTATCCTACTTAGAATCAGGAAGAACGATTGCTCTAATTTGTCTGTTTCATAACATAACATACCGTCAGCACCAAACTGCCCTCTCTCTCTCGCAACCGTTACGAACGTCTCGCTGTTTGCAAAAAAACCGCTTCTTCAAACGTATCTTTGGGCACACAAACGCCTTAATTCAAAGGCGTTACCACTAGCAATCGAACTATGGAATCGTCTTCTTGATGATGTAGTCCACATTCATGACTCTGTTAAGTTTGGCCATGAAGTAACCGCTATGTCAAGAGATGTACCCTTACAATATTTTTGTAAAATTTGACGGTGTTAAATGATGTACCTTTACATTGTGCATGTCGCCATTCATTCCGATAGTGTATGTCGCGCTCCACTAACTGTTATGTAGCGTCACCTCGTTTAATGTACCTTAGCATAGGTCTCATATACTCGTTATTTCTTCTTTGTAATGTTTTTACTTATGAAGATATATATCGTATAAACCCCCTCCCACAATACTCCTACTGGAGCCTGTGAGGATCTTGAATAAATAAATGAATAAAAGAGCATTGATCATGAATGGTAGCCAACTAGCCCAAACCAGTACCCGTCTACATGAAGCTGAGAAAAAAGGGTTGCGTTGCCTCCACCGAGGCCTTAAAGATCCAAACATATCTTCGGCTTAAACCCCCGGATCCCCTTCTCCCCGGACCCGGCTAAGCCACTCACGGGTACACGTGGGAACGCTTAACCCCCATGCACTCGAGTCCGTGCTATCACAACGCACCAAATGAGCGCTGACGCAGGCGTCCCTGCGGGGTTCATGTACATCAGCTTGCCTTCTTTAGCGTCCACATGTTTTTTACATTCTTTTAATAACTTGACGCACGTTAGCTGGAAAATGAGGTACACTCAAGGCATAATAGAGTGTTTTAAGTTAGATCTAGTGAAAGTTAGTTTTAGTACCTGCGTCATAGATTCATAAATTTCTGCATTTGAATTAGTCTGAGTTCTAGCATGGCTGAACACATACAATTTAATTCCAGGAACTTTAGCGTACGCAGGCATTAAGCATAAAGAGCGTCTTAAGGAACATGATGTAAATTTTTCATAATTATTTTATACCGTTAGCCCGCGCTAAACACTGCATGTGTGTGCTCTAGGTCCTTCTTTGACAACCGATGAGCATGACGAAATAGTGCCACTTGCTTAATTCTAAGTGCAAATGACGTCAGAAGAACTTCCACATAAATTGGAAGCCTCCTTTGGGAGTGATATAGAGTAGGGTGTGCCACCAGTTCGACTGTGTGCACATCCCAAGAACGGGGCTCAATACAATTGAAGCCGACCTTTCTCGTTTTATGTTTGCAAACTAGCGGTCCCTAAGCTGTTTTCGTTTCCTTACAAGAAGGAACATTATCAAGAATTACTATGGTTTTCCCTAAATATACCTTCTTATCAAGCCTGCTTACATGGCTTCTTGTTCATCATACATTTTCCCAGCAGCAGAACGAGCAGCAACACAGGCAGCATCAAGATCCGCTACCGCTGAAAGGAAGCTACGATTTCATAATAGGTAAGACCGCTTTTTTCTGTAAAAAGAGACACGTTCTTCTGAGCGTAAGTTCTCTATATAAAACACTGCACAAGCAGACGATATAAAAATTCGGAAGATATATATGCACACAAAGATTACGTGCGAACGCACCTATAGATTCATGGAGCGGCGTTATTAAATCTAGCTCTGACACTAAAACAAGGTTACTATTCTGCCATCAACGCGCTAATTCACCTTTCTGTCTTGAAATGGCTGGGCATTGGAACGTACCATTTTCTATGTTTCGTGTTTATTGTGGAGATTGAAATAACGTGCTTTAGCTTCTATCTGAAAATCTGGTTGTGGGATCGACGTAATTGTTCCAGGAATGACAAAGCCCTGATTATGGTTCCAAGCAAAGGAATGGCGCTGAATACTCCAAAGTTTATTTTGTTGATTGGGTTCTGGGGCAATTACAAATATGATAAAAAATTGTCAGCCACAGTGAAACTCAAACTCAAAATCTTGCTTCATATTGTGACGGTGTAGCGATGAGAGCGAAGTACCAGTGAAGCTGACCAGCAGGTAGAAACAAGGGCTAAGGTAAAGCTACAGTAGCAATAGCAACGATAGCTGTCAGCACAGCCGGCTATCGTCAAGTCATAAGTGAAAGCTGCTCTCGATCGGCACAAGTGCATTTGGACGACCCGCCATTCGAAACATAAAATGATAGGACAATGCGGCAATATTATTTCTATGAATTCAGCAATAGTGACATTTATGTGAGGATATGGTAGTTTCTGTAGCAATAAGCAAAGTATTCACATTTTCTGCAATTGTTGTCTCATCAAAACATTCATCTCATAAAATCTTTGTGTGTAGCTGCAAACCCTTATTGAATAAGTTTTCTTTTCACTGAAATTCAATAAAACATTTAATACTATACGATCGAAACAAAAAATTTTCAGAACCAGCTCGAGTCGCTATCCCGGAATGCGTTTATCATGACTTTTGCAGCAGTGTTAATTCAGGTACTTCTAGCACTATGTTCTATTTCTGTAATGCATGGCGCTCCCCGTCTAATTAGAGAGCTAACTCACTTCTTTTCGCAAGTTCGTAACCCTATAGAGAACAAAGAGCTAAACTCGCAGCGGAATCCACTTTACGATGAATATCAACGTTACTGTGATTAGCATTGAAATAATGTAGCGACTCACCTTATTGTTTTGGCCAAAAAGAGTATGAAGGCGGGGGTCCTCTCTCGCGCTTCTCACTGCACACGTCGCGCTATCTAGCGGTGCCGCCGCGAAGTCCACACGTGGGGCGGGTTCGATACCCCTGAGCATACGAGATGCGTTAAAGATCCTTTTTTTTAATGCGAAATAATTATATGGCTCATGATGTGGAAAATCCGCCGTTGGAGTTGCCGTATTCTACCATGGACCAAAAATGTCTACGAGCTTTCTACCTTTGGTGGGAGTCGAACCCATGGCCTTGGAGTTAATTAGGGCGAAAGTAATTAGGGTTCACTTAACTATGATAGAGTTAATTAAGGCACTCGTACCCCCTATCGTTGTCCGGAGTCCAACCCTCGAACTTTGGTGGGAGTCGAATCCACGACCTTTGGTGTTAAGTAAGGCAGCTAATTCTGGTAGAGTTAATGAGGACACTCAAACCCGCTGCCTTTGGTGGAGTCGAACGCTCGACCTTTCGGCGTGCGCACCTTGTGACGAACGCTGTTGACCACGACACGGTGCCTCTGCTGACGTGGCCGCTCGAGTCCCGTGACTCCACCAGGGGTGCCACCTGACGTCGCCGAGTTTCTGCTGAAGTGGTCGCGTTGCTTTCGCATTCATCCCCGTAGGAATAACCAAGTGCCTCTTGAATTTTTGCCTCCGAAGTGCGGTACACAGGCAGTTGCAGGGCTCTTGCTACACAAGTTGGCGTCAGGCTTATTGAAGGGCGGCACAAATCTACTGGAACATACCAGTGCTCCAAGTTATCATCAAAGAGGTTCGTTTAACAGTGGCGCAATGCCAGTGCCACATACCCTGTGCGCCAAGCTGGTGAGTTCGAAGGTTTTGAACGTGGTTTCATCTGCACAAAAGCGAGTTACATTACCCATTAGGCCATGGGGTACTTGTGACCAAATTTGGCATGAAACAGTCAGTTAAACAGACAAACAGACAGACCCGCAAAGTGCGAGAAGTGCCCTAAGAAGGCAAATTAAATTTTTATGCGCCTCATGAGACGTACCTACCTTACATGAAACATACAACAGAAGCTATCTCACAATGAATGTCAACGTTAAAGCGAGTAACAATGAAGCAATTTATTGACACAACACATTGCAACTGCCGAAACGCGTCATTTATGAGTCATGGGTGCAGCCATGTTGCTCACTTTGGCGGCCTTCAGGACGGTGCTGCCACAGTGAAGCGCCAGCGTGGCACCTGTGTGAATATGCATCGATACAAGAGTGCCTGAATACTTATGATGCTGATTCGACTACGCCCAACATTCGACAAATATAATTGATTTTTGTTGTCATTTATGAGCGGCCCATGCTCAGTAGCATATACCTCGCGACACAAGTTGGCGTCAAAGAGATCCATTGAAAAGCGGCACCGACAACCAATGACACACATCCAATGAATCAAGTTGGCCAATAAGAGCATCACTGGAGAGCACCACATACATTGTAGCTCTCACCCAGTCACGCAATCTGGTTCTAAACAGATTCACTGAAGAGCGGCACATATCCAATTGAAACGTGCCCAATCAACCCAATCGGCGTCAAATACGTTTACGTTTATTGGAGAGAGGCACATACCCAGTTTCACATACCCAGCAGTCCAAGTTAAGGAGAAAGAGGACCGTTGAAGAGCGGCATATGGGGTTACAGTACATACCAAGTACTAAATATATATACAGAGAAAGAGAGAGAGAGGCAGGGAAGTTAAAAAGTTATGAGTCTCCGGTTGGCTACCCTACACTGGGGTTGGGAGATAGGGGTTAGAAAGAGGACAGAGAGGGAAGGGTCAACAAAGAAAAAACACAGAGATATACAAACAAAGGGCGTTCTAGTAAGAGACGTTCACAAAGGCCGGTAGATCGCAAGAAGCGCAGTAGCGCTTGCACGGCTTTCTGTGACGTTAGCTTCTGTCGATGGCGTAGAATCATTTCTTCCGATTGTGGTAGATCGTCCAGCGCTTAAATTTGTGGCGAAGGTATTCCCTCTGTGGACTGTACTGTCGGCAGGCACACAAAATATGGCCAATCGATTCGTCATGGCGATAGTGGTTACAGGTTGCGGTGTCGGTCATCCTATGCGGAACGCATATGCTTTGCTAAAAGTACCGCCTAACCACAGTCATCGTTTGGCGTTACTTGGCGACGTGGAGATGCCACGTCTCCGCATGGCGTCTCCATGGCGAAGCTTTCATGGAACTCGAAGGCTTAATGTGGGATCAAGGGAGTATAGTCGAGAATTTCTGAAATGTGGCTCATTCCATTGCGACGTGGTGCACTGGCGAGAAAGTAGGCGTAGCTTCTCTGCTGCGTCACTTCTCCAAAGTATTAATGGTACGTAGTGGTCCTCAGTATAGGCTGAACGGGCAGCTTGATCGGGTCGTTCATTGCCGATAATTCTACAGTGACTTGAAAGTTATTGGAAAGGTACTTCATGGCCTGCTGCACTTATACCGTGCATCGTCTCTGTAATCTGAAATACCAGCTGACAGTAGAGACAGGTGACAGATGACAGGTGACAATAGAGACTGCCAGTCACACAGAAGATCTTCCATTGTGTGGCGGTTCATCACCAATGTAATAAAGGGCGGTAAAGAGCGCTGCGAACTCTGCTGGCATCGATGTTGTCACGTGAGCCGTCTTAAATTTGATGGTTGTAACTTTCGCTGGTATCACGATTGCCACAGCGGAGCCGTTTGGCAGGACAAATCCACCAGTGCAGAGTCACGGCAGTTCTCGCATGAAAGTAGTAACGTGAGTTGTTTAAGGGCTGGTGCTGATAGATCAGCTTTTTTCGTGATGCCAGGTATTGTGAGGTTGTATTTTGGCTGAGCGAGGCACCATGGAAGAATCGAAGGTCTCGCAGACGGAGTGAAAGTGATTCACCTATTACGGTTATCGTTTGGCTGAAAGATGTGCGTGGTCTGTCCGCATGAAGATGGGCTAGGTGGTGGCGAGGAGTCCTGGCAAGATGCCTTATATGGGTCGTCAGCACTTCAATTTCAATATGGGTCTTTAAAAGTTGGTATCTAGTGATTGCAATAGTAGCCAGTGTTGGTGCACTATCAAGCAGGCCAGACAGATCCGGAGCGCTTGAGCCTGAACACCTTGTTTGTGCGTAGATTCGTTTTGCCTGTGTTGGTTATTGCTGCCAAGCTGTATCACAGAGAGCATAGAAAGAGCACCCTGTACCATTGTAACATAGCACTTGTCGACATTCCCCAAGTCTTGCCAGTGAAAAATTTGAACTGGTGGCGGATCCCTGTCAACCGATCTTTAACGTATGATACGTGAGGGCTCCATGACAAGTCCCTGTCCATTACGACACCTCGAAAGTTGTACGATCGAACTTATGCTATTAATCGTCCATTTATCATTACGCTGTAGTTTGTCGTGGGTTTGCGCATAAATGGCACTAGTGCGCATTCTCGGAGGAAATTTTCCGGCCTCGATTACGCAGGTAGATAGCAGTTAGGGTAATGGGTCTCTGAATTCTCGCTCGCAAGTGTATGCGTGTTACTGCAGACGTCCATATGCAGATGTCATCCGTGTACATTGATAGCCTGACTGTGCTTGGCACGGGCTCAAGGAGAGCAATTAGGGTCAGATTAAATAACACAGAACTAAGTACACCGGCCTGGAGGACGCTGCGGTAGCTATATTGTAGAAGCGCAGCGACGCTAATGGCATTTCTCATGCTGAATGCAGGCGACCAAGTGGACGACGTTACCGATCGATGATCGACCACGTCGAAAGTCCGCCATGCCATCCGAGTAGGTGTTGTGGCACTCCAAGTACCACTCCAGGCGTCCTAGGACCATCCTCTCCACTAAATTGACCACACAGCTTGCCAAAGCGATCGGGCGATATGATGAGAGTTCCAACGGTGACTTGCCAGGCTTCAGCAGTGGAACAAGGCGACTTATCTTCCAGCTTATTTGTAGCGTGCCATCTCTCCAAGATTCCTTGTACAGCTCAAGGAGAACAACCCTCGCTGGCCCACCTTGGTGACACAGAGCTCGGTAGGAAATTCCGTCAGGTCCTGGCGCTGATGCACGGCCGCACATAGCTAATGCTGTCTTAAGTTCGTGGATTGAGAAGGGTAGATCCATGCGGGAATCACGTGCAGGCGGACAACTACTCGATGGCGGTGGAATGTTGTGAGCTGTGAGTTGGCCGCATTATCTGGCGCAGAACACCTCTGCCACGTCAATCTCCAGTCTCTTTTGAGAGAAGGCTAGAGCTTTGAATGGGAACCTCTGTACGGGGGGTGTGCGGAGACTACGCACCGTTCTCAATAGTTGCGATAAAGGCTTGCGTGGATCTAGCGACTCACGGAAGGCAAACCAACGTTGCGATTAGAGCATGTGTAACTGGCACTGAACCTGCCTTTGAGTGCCTCTGGCGGTCCGTAAATCGTCCATTGCCTTCGTACGTTGGTACCTTCGTTCAGCGCGTCGTCAGATTACTCGAAGTCATTCTAGTTCCACATCAAACTCTGTCACTTTCAAAGAGCATGCGAGAGTACGCATAGTGTCTTGCACTGCAGCTCTTGATTGACTCTTCCAAGTCATAAGATAGATTGGCTTCGTAGTGTTCTTCCATGACAGACTAAAATTTAGTCCAGTCCACTCTCTAGATCGTATACCGTATTATGGAAGGAGACAGTCCTCTGATCTTGACGTACGCTGGGATATGGTCGCTTCCGTGCGTCTGTATGTCCGTAAACCACCCAGCACGTCTGATACTGCTTCGTGAGACAAAAACCAAGTCAAGACAACTGCTGTATGTGTAGCCACGTAGAAACGTATGACTTGCATCATTGAACAGCCGACGTTTATTACTAGAGGCGAACGATACCAGAGCTCTGCCTCTCGCGTTGTCCTTCGAACTTCCCCAGAGTGTATGATGGGCATTGAAGTCTCCAATAATGACCCAGAGGTCGGGAGTTTGCGAACTTTTTTGAGAAAATCATTAACCAAGCGGTGGAAGTCACAGGAAAATCTGATGGCACGAATTTTTCATACGCTCAAAGGTGCACAACCATGCATTATGCACTCACAGGTGGCCGGCGCGTTGCCTAAGCCAAAAGGCAATGCCTTAAATTGATAAGTCCGTCCGGTGTTTTAAAGGCTTTCTTTTCACGATCGACATCATCTACAGCAATTTGTCAATACCTTGACCGATGGACGATGAATGAAATGTATTGGGAAACGTAAAGGCACTTAAGGGCGTCGTTTATACGAGGTAGGGGGCAGCCATCCTTCATCGTGTTGCGGTTTGAGGTGATGATTTTGTACTCAAGCGGTGTTGTTGCACCACGTTTCTCCTCTTTGTCGGAAATCCGGCTGAAACAAACTTCAGAGACATTATTTAGGCTCACTGTAAATCTTGATCGCTCTTGTTGAAGTTTCAACACTATAATAAAGAAGCACAAGAGCCAGACCACATAACACAGAGGTCGTGTCGTGTTGTCTCTCTCTTGATCCTACTTATATTGCACTCAGAAATTTAAACATAACAACTTTCTACCTTGGTCTGTTTAGACTTCTTTTAAACTTTTGTACTCATAAAACTCTGAAGTCATGCTGGTTGCTTGTTTTTAACAATTTTATTTTATTGACTTAATGGAGCATTCATTGTTTTCATAATGTGACATCGTTGCTTTTTTTCGCGCAAATACAGTGGGCGCCGGCTCCGCGGGAAGCGTTCTGGCCAATCGCCTCTCGAAAGATGGAAAATATGATGTGCTGCTTTTAGAAGCCGGAGGTGAAATGACACCGGACCTGTATGTTCCATTTTTTGCCCCTTTCGCTGCCAACGAAAATAACAGCTGGGGGTACCAAACAGAACCCCAGTTGTTTGCTCTCTTTTCCTTCCCAGGAGGGGTAAGTATTAGAACGATTTCTTTAGTGACTTGAAATTTTTAATCATACTTTGTTTTGAAGATGAGTTATATTCGGCCTGACTCAAAAGATATACCATTACGAAAAGTTTCATTGGACCATGCATAACATCCTAAGATTCTTAACGAAAGATACATCTTCGCGGTAGTTGGATGAACCGCAGTTTTCTGGAGAACTCTTAGCACAGCTAAGTGCTTCCCACCCAAGCGCGGGAGAAAGTGCATTTCAGAGGCGCTCAGTTGAGCCATTTAAGATTGTTAGTCTTCAATGGAGATGTGACATGCAGGCAGCATGGCTCACCTGCCAAACGGTGTCACACCCTGTACTCAAGAAGCTTGACACTGTGATCAAGAAGATCGTTAAAAGTGCATTGCGGCTGCCAACTCAAATCAACACTGAATAATTGCTCAAGTTTGGAACACAAAACACTACCAGGGAGATCGTGGAGGCTGAAGAAATATCACAAATAGCCAGACTATCTGCAACCAGCACGCGAAGATCAATCCTAGACAAGATCATGACCAACCCCATTATGAATTCACAGTAGTACACTAAAGTGCATCATTAATTCTCAAACACAACTGTCGCACTGTTACCGAGGAATATGCAGCCAACACATACCATCAAGGGGAGGATTGAAGGAGCCAAGGCGTTAATCAAGACAGCGGATAAAGCTGGCACATGAGCCTGCTTTGTTGATTAGGCTGCCTACAAGGATCGAACTAAGTTCGCGGTGGTCGTACTGGATCATCAGGGCAAATGTACCAACTGCGCCACGCTTTACACTAGCAATCCTGAAGTAGCTGAACAAGTTGCCATTGCATTGCCATTAATAGACCTTAGATACCCAGAAATATATAGTGATTCGAAAACGGCTGTTAGAACTTTAAACAGGGGCAAGAATGACCCACTGGCAGCGATGATATTTACCGCAAGACACATAAATGTTACACATTACATTTATTGGTTCCCGGTGCACCTTGGTTCAATTGATGACATTTCCGTCAATACAAATAAATCGGTCAACAGCATCGCCCGCGAATTTACAGACCGGGACACTTCTACATATGGCTTTGGTTCGGCTGGATTGAAGAACCTACGGAGAGATACGCTCATAACATACAATGAAATTACAAAACATTACTACATGGGAAGGAAGGAGTTTGCATCCCCTCACTTTAGACTAAGCAGAGCAAAAGCATTTACACTTAGGCAATTAAAACACAGTCCTATTATTCACCTACACAAATGAAATAATAATACAACATTGCAGACACGAATATTATATGCAAAACATGCAAAAAGGAGACATGCACGCTTGAACTTATGCTCTGGGAGTGTGGGTCGCTCGTCCCTGACATTTCCCGGAATCTGTTTTCAGAAATCCCGTGAGCCTGTCCCTCAAGTCCTGGTTATCCAGTAAGCCCGTGATAAGGCTGGGAGGCTTGACCTCCCGGCCCGAACATGGGACTAGCCGGGCAGGTGGCAACGCCTTGTGCAGTACCTGAATAAAGCTGTTTCCTCCTCCTCCCCTTAACTTGTCCAGTGATAATAAACTAGAGTTCAGATGGGCCTACCCACCTTGCTTTACCGGTATGTAGAGGCATTTACACAAGGGCGCAGTTAATAAAAGACTTTACCACCCTTCCTCATCAGAGACTGGTGGATATCAAGCTGCAGCTGGTGCCGCTGCAGCAGTAGGGCAGCTGGAGTTAGAGTATCAGGATCCCATGCTCAGGTCTTAAGTTGGTATTCTCGTCCAGACCACCAGATTTTATAGGGTTGGAGTGGGGTTTGAATTTGAAAAAAAAAATTGCTGAAAGTCAGTGGGGCTGTACCAGTCCCGCTACAAACAAGTTAAGGAAACCCACTGACCTTCTGCAAGGCACGGCCTCAGCAGAAGAGGATTTCGCTTTCATGGTGCAGTATTTGGACACTACCTCATTCATGACTCCTTCATCTAAGCCCGGGCCCTCAGTCCCAGAGTACCTTCGGAGCACCTGGTCAAAGCGGTGGTCAGACCTGCTAAGGAGTGGGGTTGCTAATGATGTCTAGCCTCGGAGAGGCCGCCACTGGAAACTGAAGCTGCCAACGGTTAAGTAACGGACCCTCTCGAGTGAAGCTACTGCTAGCAGGGCATTTTTTAGGAACCACCAGGCATTGTATGGGACATCGTTGGCCTTAGTGATGTTTGAAAAAACTCATGAGACCTGTACAATGTGTGGTAATGACTACGTCCTCTGCTATAGAAGACTTAGAGACAATATAGAATAAGGGGTATGATTACTAATTTATAACAATACAGCGGGCAACATTGATGAACTCTACATTACTGAAAAGGCAGGAGTCGTCATAAGAAAACTAAATAAGGGATGTAGATTAAAGGCAGTAAAAGCCAACGCTCGAACATACGGTCATTTTGCCGTAAAATAGAACAGCTTTATGATAATATCCAATAAACAATCAGAAAGGTGCAAACACAGTATACTGTATACATGTGGTCATAGGTTAATTCAATGCGAATGCGGGGAAAACAGGTATATTGAATAATGCCACACATGTTGCCACCATTCTCAATGCATGGTCGTCACACAGGATCTATTATGCATTCATTGTGATACCGCCGTCATGCCGTCGTGATGGTGCCATCGTCGTCATTGCGGCTTCGTCATCCGGTTGCCGTCATACCGCCGTGATCACGCCACCGTCGTTGTACAGTCGTCGTCATCTCATTGTCTACATGTCGTCGTAGTCACGTTTTCGTTATACCGTCGTCATAATTTAAATATCGACATTTGAATGTCTTGACGCTGTCGCCGTTATACGCCTATGTCGTTCCATCAGTATCAATATTTCTTCGTCATTTCACCGTGACTGCATCGGCGTGATACAGTCGCCACCATGCCTCTATGTTCATAGGTGACCTTGGAAAGCGAGTGCCATAGCAAAATGCCCTTCACATCTATGTGTACATCGCCATTAAGTCAGCATGTACGTTCCATACCAACTTCTAAATTAACAATACTAAGCACCTGCTAGGCTATCTTTACTGTTATACGCCTCTAAACTACTATATTGTAAGGCACTTGTACGTCCCAAGTTGGCGCATGCAATTGCTGTGTGGGATATTACTCCGGAGATATTAATTAGTGCATTAGAATGTATTCAGTCTATTAGGCCCATTTCATCTTGTGAACTATGTTTGAGCCGCAACTATACCTGGTTTAAAAAAACGAAACTAATGCTCCCAACACGATCACACTCCATAAACGCTCGCGTTTGATTCTTTTTTCACAAGCTCTACCCCAAATAAAGTCTGCGCGACGAGCGAATTTCCGTACCATGGCGCACATTATTTTCAATTGATCATTGTTATAAAGTTGGTTTTGAATCACGTCACAAGAAATTTTTTTTTCATTCCTTGTTCTCTCGATTCTCCGTTGGCTTGAACCACAATACCGAAAAAATGGCGTCTGTGAATGAAATTCAACAATTGTGAGCCGCTTTACCTAACATTTTATAACAGATGCGTTTGTTTATATTCGTTGCAATAGCGCCTGCGCTCATGTGTAACTAAATTGTATTTTTGTGGCCACGTAGCTAATATACTGTAAAGCACTTGCTGAAATTGTAGATTTCGAAAACGATAACCTATTTTTTTAACTCACTGTATATTTTCATTTGTTTAGTACAGCCACTCTGTTCTGTAACGCTTTTCGCGTTTAGAGTATAATGAATGTAGCAGTAGAGTAAAAAAACAGAATCTTTCTGTTCTCCCTTCATTAGTCAAGTGCGTGAGTGAGCAGTAAGAAAATGTAGTCTGAAAGCTCTTTTACGACCTACTTGAGAAACCAAAAACGCTTTTCTTTTGGATGTTCGAGGCAGATTGGTCCTGTGACTCAAGGAAAAGTTCTCGGAGGCACAAGCTCTCTTAATTCTATGAATTTTGTGCGCGGAAGCAAACACGACTTTGATAAGTGGGAACGGAAGTACGGTGCGAGTGGCTGGAATTACAGCTCCGTATTGGAATACTTCAAGCAGATTGAGAATTTTACGATCGATGATCGAAGCGTGACAGAAAGAGGTGAGTGAAGTTTGTGTTCAAGAAGAAATATATATGCTGTATGTATTTTAATGCATTTTAGACCGCTTTATTTTACACTTGCCTAAACAGATACTGATGGGCTAGTTGGTGAGCCAAGCACCGCACTTCCATCTAACACGGACAGATACACATAAAAAGGACATGCACATGCACTGATATTACACTTGTCGGCTGCAGAGGTGGAGTTTCAGTGCGAGTGCGCTAGATATGCCGTTCGTTTGATCGCCATGTTGTACGGTGCAGTTTGCGATTGACGTGGGATTACTGGTTTCAGATTATACAAGCTTATGGTTCTAGAGCTTATCTATGTGTTCTGACCGAGTACATTGCTTCATTCCCGACACCATCTTCACTATTTACGTGTCGTAATAACATAGCCAAAGCGTAGCTTATTTCGGGGTTTAAGTTTAAATAGTGATTTTTGTTTAACACTTTGAAGTAGCTATACTTGATCATTATGCGTAGATGGACGGAAGATCACCGCACTTCTTGATCGCCGATTTTTACTGCCATCCAGTGCGACGTAGACAAGTGCTAATGGCATTGCAGAGGCGAACGCACGCCTGTTCCTTGCACCCAACAATTTGATTCATGGAGGAACCTTGAAGTTGCGATACCATTGTTCAGTTTTTCTGCTCACAAACGTTACTGAAGAGTGTCATCATTTATTTTGAGGCATGACAACGACCTTCCTAGGCGAAATTATTGATGCTACCGAGACTTTCGCTTTGATAAGTGTATCGTCGGAGCCAGCTCCGGTAGGGAGCTAAACCTAAACCATTCATAAAAACCGTTACATGCTTGTCCAATAGGGAGACCCTTTAATGTGTCCCGCAGGATAATTTTACTAATGTGTTTTAGCATTATGTAAAGTACGGTACACGTCCATTACAAAACACCTCCTTATTTTGGGTGATTCCGCACGCCCTGTTCAGCAGCAGTCTTACTTATTATGTTCAACTAAACGAGAAGGGACCAAGCAGCAGTTTAAAGAGTTGCTGCAAGAGGACGTCACAGAACCGTCAGCCAGGACGCGAGTCTAATCAGACCATGCCCACTCACTTGTAAAGGAAGGCCGAGAAGTAGAGGGGCCATCAACAAATTAAGAAAGAAGTACAACTCATTGCGCCTAACTATAGCCTACAGAATGCTAAACCATGTCACTGAACCCAATGTTTATCTATTGCCGTGGATCGAGAACGAATTGGATCGTCTAGGCAATGCCAAGTTTTCGTGATTAGATATCAAGTTCCAATATTTCCAATTCGAAGATGAAAGACGCAATCCTGAAATATTGGGGACGCTTGTGGAAGAAAGGATGTTCTATATCAGCCGCCAAAGCTTGTGAGTGGTGGCGCTCGGTAGCAATTCCAATGTTTGTTCTAGTAGTAAAAACATAAATACCCCCGAAAATGGATGAGAAAACGGCGCCATGGTAGCTCAATTGGCAAGAGCATCGCATGCATAATGCGAAGACGTGGGATCGTTCTCCACCTGCGGCTAGTGTTTTTTCAACCATTTACCGTTACATTAATTTATAATTTCTTTAACTCATTTACTGTATAAGTATTTTCCCCTACGTCGACATCGGTGTCCTTGTTTGTTGGCTTCTTATGACATGAATAATAAAAATGGGGCTCCTCGGTTTCCTTTCTTCTAAAGCAGATACTGCTATCTATAAGATCAAGGTATATGCATGATCTCCTTCAACCCCATGACATTTTCATGGACTCCATGACATACGCTCAAGAATCTCTCAGATTTTTCTTATGTTTGATGAATACATTGTTGCGACAAAACAAGGAAAATAAATAGTTGGGAGGGAGAGTAGGAAAAGACAGATTAAACGCTGATTGAGCGCCCTCCCAAGTCTTTATTTTCCTTTTTTGGCGTAAAAATGTATTCATTACATCCCAACCAACTCGCCCAGCAAAGAGCTCTACTTTCTTATGTTTATTGCCTCCTCTGGCTTCTCGTCTGTAGCGTAGCCAACAAGAGGTACTTCTTGTTAGCCTGCTTACTAATCTTCTTGTATATATGTTTTCTCCATTTCTCAGCGACGGAGTTAAGAGAGGTAGATAGTTTACGATCGTACACGATAAGGTTGCTAATCATATCATGAGAAGCCAACCAACAAAGGCCCCAAGGAAAGCGTTGGGAAAATTCCTTGTACTGACCAATTAAACAAAACGATAAATCAGCGGCAGTGAAAGGGGATAAAAAAAAACACTTGCTGCCCCCCCCCCCCCGTATTCGCATTGCTAGTGCGATGCTCGCATTACGCGTGTGAGACAAGAGCATCGCACGCGCAATGCGAAGACGTGGGGGGCGGCCAGTTGTTTTTTTCATCCACTTTCACTGCCATTGATTTAGCGTTTTCTTTTATTGGTAACTGCAACTAATTTCCCCTATGTGGTCCTTGATGACATTGTTTGTTGGCTTCTCATGACATGTATAATAAAAATCGGGCCCTCGGTTAACCTCCTTTCGTTACGATGTGCTTCCTGTGACAAGAACCCCTTAAGCTTAACTTGCACAATTCCTACGCTTAGTTTCGTGTACTCTATATCCGCAGGAAAGATTGTAGATATATTCACGGCTTTCCCGAAAACTTTCCAAGCTATGAATGTCAGGCAATGATTATTTCATCATTTCCAGTTCTGATGAAAAGCAATGAATAAAGGATGCATTAAACGCAAACAGGTCTTTAATTATCATTCACAAATCTCTTTACCTCCACAGGCGATGTCGTTTACGGGTGTGCAGCCCCTGCGAATAATACTGCATAGGAAAATATTGGAGTCGAAGTACTCGTCCATTAGTCCTATCATGTCAGCTCTATTTCGCAGCTTTATAAACGGTCAAAATTTGCTGATGGGGCCATATGAACTAAATTTTGGTACTTCCTGGCTGACCTCGGTATTTTCTTCGCGCTGACTGACCGCTGAATCATAGACATAGGCCTAGCGGGTGCGTCTTTATATGAGTTAAGCCAGTATCTTGAGTAATCGTTAAAACAGACTGAGTCTACATCGAGGCTGGCTACACAGCTAGCCCTCTGTGTTTATACTGCTGTCTTTACCTAGGCTTAGGCAACACAAACAAATGGTCATAGCTGTATTTCAAGTACTTTCCGGGATATCTAGCAGAGAAAGAAACGCACAATGTGCTGACAAAAATGTTTCCTTCCTATCAAGTAGGTGGCGCTTGAAAACTAATATTCTTTTTTAAAACTTCTACTTTATCTGCATGAAGAACTCCGAAAGGTATCTAGTCTACTATAAGTTTTTGAGCTGCTTCATCGAAGATGAGTCCAGGATATAAAGCTGACAATTTTGGCTAATCTATCTAACTGGCTTTCAATATGTTTCTCATTTGTGCAGAGAAGTACCACGGGAACAGCGGAGAAACACCGGTTCAATACCCTGACTACCACACTCCAGTAAGTGACGCCTTTCTAAAAGCATGTCAAGAGCTTGGCTATGAGGAAGTTGATTACAACGGCAAAAAACACATGGGTAAGCTATAAACAAACTTTGATATTCTTAACACTGTAGTTTCTACGGGCTCTACTTTCTGATATTGACAAGCGCTGCACTCATTCTTGCTCATTCAGTTAGTGTTTCTTATTTTTTAATTGTTCAGATTCGTTGGCTTCTTCGACGATTCCGGCTATTATTTTGTCTGTTTATGTGTGTGCGAAATTTATTGCGATATATTCTTTTACCATCGAAAATCCGGATCCAGAGAATTAGAAAATTAAGTACTTGGTGATGTATAAGTTTCCAAACAAAAGTTGACAGTCACTTTAGCATACGCTAAATGCGAAGGTCTCCGCTCTCACCAGACTCATTAAATTACTTGACACTCTCATTCGAATGCGTTGTTAGTTCCTGTTACATGTTTCCTCCCAAAAAAGGTCGTGAGCTCGAGTGCGTTAAATACCTTAGTTAACTCTACCCTAATTTCGCCCTAATTAACATCAAAGGTCGCCAGTTCGGCTCCCACCCATATTCGTGGATTCGGTCATCAATGACGGCGCGAACAATTATGGATTCATTGAATTTTGGTCCCACCAAAGTGCGAGTTCGACTCCCACCAAAGGTCGTGGGTTCGAGTCCCACGAATGTTCGTGGGTGGCACCAACAATTTGGGTGCCATAACGCCAGACGTTAATTTTTTTGATAACATGGTAAAACAGATATTTTGGCCATAAGGGGTTTAAGGCTTTCGCCTTAAAGGCCAACTGCAACGAAATTTCACTTTGGTGAAATTAACTCCAAATGCCTAGCGTGTTGGCCTGAATAAGTCGGAGAGCTACGGCATCTTCAGTGCTGAGCTTTCTGTGAGGCGGAGGATAAATCCTGCGGTTGAGTCGCTGGATCTTGAGTCGGTCGCAGTAATTGGACGGCAGGGGCATGAAGGTAAAGGGTGGAGATTGATGAGACGATTCGTCTTGCCCGGCTCGGTTGATTAGCGCTCGAGCTAGGGCGTTCGCCCTTTCGTTCCCCTCCAGACCCGCGTGGCCCGGCGTCGACGTGATTTGATGGTATTCTTGCAGCCTCCGGCCTAGAATCAGAGCCGCCAGCAGCGGTGTTCGTCCGTTGGTAACGTTACGGCAGGCCTGTCGCGAGTCGGTAACGACATGGACTTCCCTGCCTACCCTGTCTTCTTGCTTTATTACCAGCGCCGCGGCTATGGTCTCAGCTGCCCTTACGGAGGCCGCGAGGGTACAGGAGTTGTCTCTCCCGTTGACAGCGGCTACCGCGAAGAGGCCCGCTGCAGGGTATGCCGGCACGTCCACGTACGTTACGTACGGGTCACCCTTGAATTGTCGGCGCTGTCTTTCGACGCGAGCCTTGCGTCATCCTTCGTGGAGTTCATGGCTCATGTGCTTCGGTATCGCGTTCACCTTGATCTTGCCTCTGACCTCAGGCGGGAGTGATCGTTGCCCATCGAGGGCACGGAGCTCCGTTGCCGTTCCGGTCCGGTGTAGGATGGCTCTGCCCGCCGCCGTCTTCTGTAGTCTGGTCTTTTGCGAAGCCATAACCACGTCTGACAGCTCAGCGAAGGTGTTGTGGATCCCGAGGGCCGCTAACTTCTCGTTTGAGGTGGTGACAGCGAGACCCAGGGCCGTTTTGTACGCGCCTCTGATGATGGCATCGACTTGTTCTTGATTTTGGCTTCTAGCGCGAAGTGAAACGCGGACACAGAAAGGAGCAGACAGGACGAGCGCTAACTCTCAACTATTTCTTTATTAAAACGAAGAACATATATATAGGTGATTGCAAAAACCGGAATACCGTAAACCGTAATAAATATTTAGTTGAGAGTTAGCGCTCGTCCTGTCTGCTCCTTGCTGTGTCCGTGTTTCACTTCGCGCTAGAAGCCAAAATCATGTTACCGTACCAACTCGCCCAACTGTCTATCCTTTTGCATTACATGACTTGTTCTTGGTCGCGTTTGTTTAACGAGTGATAGTGAAACGGCATGCTATACGCTATTCTGCTGATCACCAAAGCGTGGTGATCACCCTTCTCGCATGCCCTTGCGGCTTCTTGTAATTCGTTTTATAATCCGCGAGATCTGGTTGGTGGCAGACCTTAGGGTTTGGATGGTGTGGGAGGCTTTCAGGTTGCTCTGGATCCAAAAACCCAGAATCCTAGTCTTATTGCCTTCCGTGATCTTCTGGCCCTCAAGATAGAGGTCGATAGTGCCGGTGGACTTGCAGATTCCTCCTCCGTCCACCCGGATCACCTCGGACTTTTCGGGCGCACAACGCATCCCGCTCACTGCCGCAAATCTCTCCACGGCCGTCGCGGCCTCTTGAAGGGTCGCCTCTCTTCTTTGAGGGAAGGCAGAACGCATCAAGGCCCTGCTGTTGAGCGTAGACAACGAGATAGAGAAAATCGGGTGGACTCGGAAAATACTTCACATTAAAAGAACATCGCGGGCGCGCAACAGCGCTGTCACAGCACACGAAGCAGCTGACATACTATGTCTATGACTAGCGCACGTCCACGACCTGTTCACTGATACACCGGAACGGAATACAAGCAAGCAACGAAGACAGCACGGGCACTGGTTCTCCACATTCTTCACTGTACGTCACTTCTGCCGGGCGATAATGGCGTCATTTTTTGTCAGTTTCGGTATGCAAAACAATTATTTTTGCGAGCTCTTTGTGATAGATTGAGTTGCACTTCAAGTGTAAGATTTTGTACAGACACTACTGCATGTCTAAATTATCTGAAACTGGGCATTTTACGCGTACAAAAGTTTCGTTGCAGTTGGTCATTAATAAATTTCAGCAGCTCTTAGCTGGCAAATGTCTTCTACCAGTAGCCTTTAAGAGCAGACGTTCCTGGCCAGGTGATTCACAATTGTATTAAAGCGCCTTCGTTGCCGACTCGTCTTTGGAAATGTGACTGCTTTAGTTATTTCATTTTGTTCACATCCGTGAGTGACGCCTAGCAGTTTTATTTTATGAAATAACTTTTTGCCTTTTTTATTAAAGGATGCTCTAGGGTACAGTGCAACACATTGAAGGGTCTTCGAATGGGCGCCAGCACGTGTTTTCTTGATGCGTTTCGTCAAACACGCCACAACTTACACATTTCTACGAGGAGCACAGTGACAAAGGTAACTATGATTTCCTTGTGAAGCGAATAAGATTTCTATTGGCTGGTACAAGCGCATAAGTGAAGTGTTACTTTCTTTCAATATGGCTGTATCTGCTATCTAGGTTGTTTCCCTTAAAATAATATTTAACATAAGCAGCATTCCACGCACGCAAGGAGAAGGCGCTAAAGTGCTACCTAAATTGCAATAAAGTCGCCGCAGTTAAACAAGCTTAAACGGATGAGTGTTGGGGTGTTGGTCGGCTGTAAACGCAGTTTGCTAAACAGCCTGAAGTAAGCGTAAACCTGTTTTCAAATTCCGGTAATAATTAGGAACTTTCGCAAGAAGCCGACTACCGTCTGCTTACGTTTCGGCGCGGCCGGCCACGTATAGAAATAAACTTTGGCCTCCTGCTTATCGGTATTGTAGGCGGCGGTTTTCGCCGAATTTGAATAGCTTTGAACACTCAAGCAGATGAATAAGCACGCGATTCCTAATGTCAGAGCACATGCACGCTTGTCAGCGCGCTAACACTTGGCCACACCTGGTTAGACGTCTTGGCAGGCTCGCTTCGTGATGAGCTTTTGATATTGCTTCAAAATGCGCAAGTGGCTGCTACCCAACGATCAAGCTGATGCACGACAAATCCAGTCCGCACCACGTAACGCAAGGCCAGACTGCAGCATATGTGCGCGAGCGGGCACTCAAGCTCTGTCGTGCACAAAGCAAACGCTGCGCATACGCACTGCAGTTTCATGTAGCTGCGGTCTACTACGTAGCGTAGATATCGCTGAAGCCATGCGGTGCCACGATGAGTCCACTGCATGAATGAGCGCACTGTGGCTCGCTGAGGACAACGACGTTTAACGCGTCGTATACGTAGGTGCCAAAATCGCAAATAGTGGCGTATACGGAAACATCCAAAATCAAGTTTTAACCGTGCCATGGTGGCGTTCTGGGAAGGGTATCTGCTGAAAACATCGCCTGGATAGACGCGATGTATGAATTTTCAGCTTACGTGAGATTTATGCAACGTTTACGAGGCTTTTACAAAAGCCCCCCTCCCCTCACAAAATGGCATATTCCAGAACAGTATATAGTACCTCAATTTTGTCCAATTCAGAAGTATTAACGCGTGAAGGTGACAGAACAGTGATACTGAGGGTTAGGTGTAATATCTTGAGGCTCGAGTTTTTTATATTTGCCATTTCGAACAATTTCGAAAACTGCGAGGACTTCTAATGCGAAGCATTCCTTGCTTCATTCTTGAGGCTTAGCGGTAGGCAGGCACGTAGGTTCCTGTCTCGCCGCACTTTAATGAAAAGAAAATAACGTGTGACTGATCGTGAAAACGAACCTCCCGTGTAGCACAGCAGCCGGTGCTCTAGCTACTAGGCCAGGATCGCACGCATACACATCTCATTCTGAAGGTAGCCAGCTGTTTAAAACACTCGGCGCTTGCACCACGTGCCAATTTCTCGGTTTATTTCCTGGTGACAACTCGAGCTTTGAGGCGCCGCGTCAGACTGCTCTATTTCGTGAAACCGCCGACTTTTCTAAGTACTTTCGCCGTAGATGTTTAGGCTACGCAGAAACAGTCCGACGTTCTGCCAACTTGACGATCGCCCAAGTTAACCATGCTTTACCATTTCTTCGCTGCGCTACACGTCCTATCTTCGTTCTAAGATACAACATATGACATAGCCATATACAGGGTGTTTCAGCGAACACTTCCAAATTTTTTTTAAATATTGTGGGGTTTTACGTGCCAAAACCACTTTCTGATAATGAGGCACGCCGTAGTGGAGGACTCCGGAAATTTCGACCACCTGGGGTTCTTTAACATGCACGCAAATCTACGTACCACGGGTGTTTTCGCATTTCGCCCCCACCGAAATGCGGCCGCCGTGGCCGGGATTCAATCCTGCGACCTCGTGCTCAGCAGCCTGACACGATAGCCATTGAGCAACCACGGCGGGTTTCAAAAATTTTTAATGGTAGCCTGTGGCAGATAGCCCAATTATAGTTCATGAACCGATCTACTGGAAGCGGCGGACACTACTTGCACAAAAAATTGAAATGCAAAATCGACTCATTAACAACAATTCGCAAATTAAATTTTAGCAAATTATCTTACAACCGATATTGCAATTTACAAATTCTAGCCGTGGAGTTCGCAAGGCGGATCCACTTGGAACGAATTATCAAATTATTTCTTTGACAAAACGTCGTTTCATGCACTGAAGCACGCAAGTAACTGGAACGCCAATGCATTTCTCCACAAACTTCGGGAATTTATATCTCGAAAATGGTGTCATCTTGAAAATTCGTTTCAAGTGGATCCGCCTTGCGAACTCCATGGCTAAAATTTGCAAATTTCAATATGGGCCATAACGTAATTAGTTAAAAACTGAATTAGTGAATTTTTATTAATTAGCCGATTTTGCATCTCAGTTTTTTGTACAACTCTTGTCCGCCGCTTCGAGTAGACCAGCTCATGAACTAGAATTGTGATATCTGCCACAGGCAACATTTAAAGATTTTGAAAGTGTTCGCTCAAACACCCTGTACGTACGTGCGATTGTATAACACCTAGTTGCATGACACAACAATCCATGTTTCTTTTTCTTGCGCTCATCCACCACCCATCTAGATATCACTCATCGTCATGTCGTATGCTCGAGCATAGCGGCCAGCGTAGATATCGTATCTTTATTTCCTGACAAACGGTTGCCTTCAACGTGGTCATCGTTGTGCTGCTGTCACCGCACACACGTTTGCTTGCGACCTACACACGCAACTACAGAATTTACTCAAACATGTTGGTTCCCCTGGTAAAGTGTTGCGATGCTCCAAACAATGAGGAAGAGCCAGATACCTCCAACATTATCCGCATAATATCAGATCCCACATTGCGTGGGAAATACGCTATGTTGTTTATTTTGTCATTGAGGCTAAATTTTCAGGCTTTTAGTTATTAGTGGAAATTATTACTCATCTTGTGCCCAACCACCGAAATGATCAGTAATAGTTATCATGTACTGGATGTTTTCACGGAGAAATAAGCTGCAATTATTGCTACAAAATGTAGAATGGCAGAGAATATTTTTTTACCAGAAGGAAGCCGTCAATGCGGAATTCAATCAAAAAATTTTTCCATCCTTCCATCTATTTACAAATCATAACACTGGTAACTCAAGAAGCCGCCGCAAGTTCTTGTTCTTGTTCAGGTGGAGGCTATTTTTACTACAGAAGCCAGTTATATCTCGGCAAAGCGAGTCGGACTGCTAGTATAGGGACGCTGCAATGTGATGTTGAAAACGTTAATTTGCATTCCTTCCTCGGAACACGATGTCAGGTATACTTATGAAACCTTTCACATGAAGGGTGAAAAATAAGAGATGAAATAAATTTGGGCAAAATTAAGTCATTGGTCATTCATCATAGCCATAATCGATTTTAAGAAAGGCCAAATTAAAACGAATAAAAGCGTGGCGGCTGACAACGGTTGTCGAGCTGAGTGATGCAGACTCACTTTACTGGTGAACTACTCGTTGATCGCAGTTGAAGAGGTACATCCCACTAGCATGATTATGGTGGCAGATGCGCAGGTGTGCCTTCAAAATAACGCCACTCTAAATGAGATTTTTTCTGCTATAAAGCAAGCCTAGAGAAAGCTAGGTTCCTGTAGGGCCATGTATATGGCACATGACGCCAATTTTGTATAAGTGTTCGTTAGTTGCTTGGGGTGTTACAGCAGCTTCAACATCATACTTAATGCTCACTTGCGATAGCGAACGCTACACTTCAAAGTTTTCACATTGTCAGCTGCTGTAACTTACGAAATATTCCTAAACGCGGCCACTTTTAAGTGAAAAAAAAATATTTTTAATAGCCTTTCCCTGGTCGTATCCGGTCACCATATTCTGTCACTTGTTCAGGCAATGCGCTGTATTCAAAATAAGTTGAAAACTTGAAGCGATTCACACTGTACAGAGAAAGGAAAACTCAGCCTAGAGCCAACCATTCTACAGAGACCAGAGCTCTCACAGATACGTTTCTTCTTCGAACGCTAGCTTCAGTCTAAGGATTTCTCATTTCGTCAGCTGTTAATTACTTGCGTAGATGCGGCACCATCTCAATGTAATCGCACAGCCCTAGAAGCGTAGCCAGAGGGGAGGGGTACCCTGGTGACCTGCCCCCTCCCCCCACCTCTTGTGAGCCTGCCGTAAAACCATGAGCGGCCACACTCACTTGCCCTTCCCCCATGCCCTGGTCGAGTGTGGCCCCCAACCTTCCAAGAGAATATTCCTGGCTACGCCACTCCACAGCACATTCGCTATCATTTATGTATTTTGTAGACCTATTACTTTCCGCAGCACAGCAGTTAGCGATACTTCGTATTATCACAATACCCTTCCTGAGGGAGAGAACGACAATGTGGTCACCTGCTTATAGAAACAGAATGGCGCTTTGTAACCTATACTTCCTTACATTTTTCTGCTGCTAATATTCGTCAGAATCGTTTGTGTAAGTTAGGGTAATCATGGGTAACGTCAAGCAACTGCAGTGGCATTAGTAAATCCAGACAGCTGTGGCTTTTGATAGCTACAAGTGACTATAATATGTATACTATGTATATGTAGAGTATAGTATGTATAGTATAGTATAGTATAGTATAGTATAGTATAGTATAGTATAGTATAGTACGTATGTATGTATATGTATAATGAAGACTCAGCTGATCATCACCTAATATCACTGCTTTTTTTTTCGGCTTATAGATCAATTTCGATTCAAATAATAAAACAACGGGAGTGGAATTTACCAAGGATGGTCAGAACAAGACAGTGAGCGTGAAGCGCGAAGTGATTTTGTCGGCTGGAGCCATCGGTTCTCCCAAGCTGCTCATGCTCTCAGGAATCGGAAGCAAAGATTATTTGGAGAACCTGGGAGTGAGTTTTTTTTTTCTTTTCTAGAGAGACTATATGTTTGTTAATCCGATTATACCGTGCCATCGAAAACGCAACTGCTCTTTTCATACACTGTACCTCCTGAAATAGTGGCCGGTACCATGGAAGTGCTTTATGCGAAAGCTATGCGCCACATATATCCTTGAATGTTAACAGCAGCAACCACAAACACGAAGTCGAATATGCTCAGGTGTACACAGGAGCGCAGAAAGAAGTCCTTAAAGAGCACGGTAATATCTGCGGTAAAACTCTAACGAAAGCTAGCAGCTGTCATACAGGCTATCTATAACGGGCACTTGCCATTGCTTTCGTTAGGAAATCTGCAGCGCTCATGGGGAGTCCAAGTCCTTCTACTAATGGTTTCTACCAACGTTTTCAGTTGAACTGTTAATAAAGAGAAAATCAGACATCGACCCGTTAGTAGCAATTGCTACAAGGGAAACCCATGCGGGTTCTTCGATAGACAAGCCTCAGAGTCAAAGAAAAATTCGTCCTGGTCCGGGACTCGAACCCGGGACCACCGGTTTTCGGGGCAGCCGCTCTACCATCTGAGATAACCAGGCGGCTAGCAGATGGCAGGGCGAAGTCGAATTTGTCGACAACACGAAGGTTTCTTTCGTAGCAATTGCTACGAACGGTGGGTGTCTGATTTTCCCTTTATTAATTAATTCTCTCCACCTTGCGGCTTTCCGCAGAACTACTACGTCAAACTCTTGCCTTTGCTTCGTGTTATCAACACTTGTAGTACTGAGTACTTGTAGCGTAGAAAAATATTATTTTAGCCTATCTGAAATTTTTACGCTCGCCACAATGAAAATTGCATGATGACATCACTTTTGCGATTCACACTTTCCGCTCAGCTTTTCTTTTAGAGTTAGTCATACTAACTGCGCCACAATGAAGCAGTTCTTATTCTGGTGAGTGCACTTATTCTCAGAATGACAATGCCTAATTTTATTTGATTATGCACACACTCAAAATCTATTGTCAAAAGAAGCATCTACACGTAGCTCTACGGGGGGAATGTATCTGAGGTTCATTCCGGAATATATCAGGAAGAAGAGATGGATATTTGATGTGCATAAAAGAGTGCGTTGAAGGTACCTTGAAAAGATCGTCAGGTGTAGATTACAAGACAAAGCCGAGTTCACTGCGAGCCTACTGCTCGCAGTAGCAATGATCTCTACATTACCTTTTTGCTTTGACTAAAGTTAACAAGACAGCAGTGTGAATTACATTTGAAACACAAATGTAACGACATCAGCCTAAGTTCTGAAGCCGCCATTATCTCGCTAAAACGGCATCCATTGCGGTTATGCAGTCAGATGTTAAAATTTGTAGCTTGCTTGCTGTGTCACCCATATAGAAGGTTTCCTTTGGGTTTGCTTACTGTGAGGCAGTTTCCAAAGCTACCGCCCGCCTTTGCCTTGCCGCTGCCTTTCCTTGGACGAGCACTTCATCTCACTGCGTGGTCCTGGACCAGTACTTCACCTAACTGCATGCGTACGAGACTCGCCATGACATGAGTACACCCGCTTGCTGCTGGAGCGCTACGAGACACGAGCGTGAACTAAACTAGGACGCTTTCTATACTGCTGTTCTGATATTAACGTTCACGGGCTGAAGAATATGTCACGTTTTTCGATGTTCATTGGAGATTTCTCATAGAAAGTAAGCAAAACTGGAAGAAAGTATAGCGTATCTTTTTCACGCTGCAGTGGACTGAATAGTACTGAAACTTCCTTTATTTTGCTAATTACGTTATTCTCGTTCGCTATATGATGGTTGTATTCAATTTAAATCGAGTGGCACCAGATCCGTACCATGCAAAATCGTTCTTTTTCCCAAGACGGGTAAATGAAGCATCGAGAATAGCGTTACTTGTCTTATCAATGCTTCCCTGCTAAAGAGCTCCTCTCCTCACCTAAGGTCCGGAAGGGGCTCCAGGAAAGAAAGGTTTCAGAGTTTCAGCAAAGGCCCCTCAAGATGATCTTTCTACTGCAGTGGTTGGGGGCATTGTATGTTCCTTTTTTTAATACCGATCCAAAGTGTTCGAAAGAAGGATGCCAGGTACCAATGTTTTTTAGATATGGGGACGTGTCTTCCTAAGAGCAACGACCGCTTTCGTTGACGGCGTTTCTTTGGATGACTCAGACCTACCCCTCATTTCCCTCTACTATTAGAGGTGGGGGAGGGGGTAGTTAGCTATAAAATTTCTTTAGGGAAGCAGTTGCTGTCGGGACGCAGACAAGTCAGCAGAACTGAACACTGGGCGAGTTTGTACTTATTCGTATTCAAACTTTGGGTTGCACACTAAACAGACGAATAAAGGGAAGTACCAGATGACAGCGCTTCTAAGCGTCTTCATATAATGGTATTTCAATAAAATTCCCACTTGGGAGTTTGCGTCTGTTTTGTCCTTGCTTTCGATACTATTTCTTCTATTTACCATTCTGTTGTAGCGTGACCTTCAGTGACCGGCCCTACTGTTTGTGATCTGTACGGTGTGTTCTGCTTTATTCTTTGGGTTTGTCCTGTTGCTCTTTCTCTCCTATTTCCTCCCGCCCTTCCTATCTTCCATTTCTGTGTTGCTGTCACTTCCCTTCGGAAGAGTAGGCAGGCGTTGTGCCCCTTCCGGTGGCAGTTGCCAACCAGCTCCTCGCTTTCTCTTTCCGCTAAACGTATATATGTTTTCAGAACAAATAATAATAATTTCGTCCGCGCATTCGTGCGCAACCTAAGGTATCGATTTGAGTAGGCAAGTCATCTCGTCTAAACATAAACCCGCAGATATTTCTTCTTCGAACATTGTCAGTCACTTTAAGTCTCCATCGTCATTTACAAATATGGGTTGTTTGATTTTCGACCGTGGTTGCGACACTTATGGCGCAAGCAACTTACACGTGCACGGTCGCTTTGGTACAAATGACAGTAGCATCTCATATACTCCTAAAACAGTAAAAACTTGGCTTGGGCGCAGAGCCGCCAAATTTACGACTGAGATAGTGGCTACCATCATCCTAGAGGTGGAGCTATATGACTGCGCATGTTAGATTATCGCAAAGAGCGCAATTAGCCTAAGGGCGTTCGAGAATCGAGAACGCATTTCTTCAAATGATACTTGAAACAGCTCCGTAATGCTAAATGTTCTCTATTGCACTTGTACGTTGCCAGAAAACACTGGGAGCTGTGGGATCGGAACAGATTTGTACAGAAAAAAAGGCCAATGTCAGCTAGACCAGCAGCTGACCAATACATGAAGTGTTCAGCGACGTGCATACTAGAACCTTCCCTTATGCTATTTGGCAGTAATAGTTGAATACCGGACTTAATTATGGGCTTCACTACCAATAGAGGATTCCCAGTTTTGATTTATTGTAACCAAAGTGGCAGTTTCCATCGAACGCGATGCGTTGAAAGCGAAATAAAGGTTTCGCATTATGATGGTGTCTCAGAATTCTGAGCTGATGAGGGACGCTGCGAGCAGCATTGCAGGCGTCGCACATCGATGGTGCACGAGAAAAAACCTTAAGAATACCATTTGCGTCTCTCAGGGACCAAATAAAGGAAGACATTGTTTTAACTTGTCGTTCACCGTCCGTTCCACTGAGATGAATCTAGGCATCCTAGTGTGGTGTGCACACTGCTGCTCCACAGGGACGTTAATGTGCGCGCACAGCTCCCTAGCAAGCATCGGAAACCAGAACGCTACGCTGTCTCAGGTACAGCCGTTTGAGTGTAGCATTGCGGTATCTGCCGCTTTTGGATCCAAACGCAAGGCGCCTCACTGGACGCCTTCAAATCCTCTACGCGTGGGCAAACTACGATGACGTTCGCTGACGCGCTCACGGCTGCAATGCGATCTACGCTCTATGGTGCGTTCAGTTATATCGCAGTAAAATAATTACTCACGTTTTGCTGCTTCCAGATCAGTGTCGTAGCCGATGCTCCTTACGTGGGACAAAATCTCCAAGACCACGTCGTTTTCCTCGGGTTTGTTGTAACGACGACAGACGACCTCATTGGTCTGAAGAACATAACGCAGAGTATCGTGCAATACCACCAAAATCACACTGGTAAGTAGACGTAATGCGGTGCGCTGAAATGACATCAGATGAAGAGTAAATTTTTAATGCTCGTCACAGGACTTCTTACCATACCCGGCTTTGAAGCGTTACTATTTGCCCATAGTGGTGTCGGCGAAGTGGTTAACGACTACCCTGACCTGGAGCTGGAGATCACGGCCGTGTTTCCCACCGAAGAAATTAAACGGTCACCTTACGTTTCTGAAGAGGTAAAAGCACATCTCAGTTTACATATTTCGGAAACAAATTCGGCTTTCCTTGGCGCACGTTTTGTACTGAAATTGCATATCTCCTTGAAATTTGCGTTAGCTTTAGCCGATGTTGTATGACGAGGTAACAAGCTGTTAAGATCGCCGCTGCCTATGCTAGGTTTACGATTTCGTTCTGAAAATGTAGCGATTTTTTTTTACTGCAAAGACGACAGTAATGTGTAATACTTTGAAACACCTAGGTCACGGGATGCAGAAGTCACGCTAAATGAGAACGCTAAAAATGTTGTCGGATGTAGTTACAGTTTTTATTCCTTATATAGTTTAAATCTTCAGCCAGCAGTCGCAGCCTTACTGTTTTAATCAATAAGGTATCCATGACTTGTTTAGCTGACGTATGACACAATATTCTTAGCAGTAAGTTCTAAAGATACGTTACACAGAGGTTACTTATTACCAGCGGGTGTAAGAAGCGTAATGATATAATTTTTCTTTTTTGTGGGCTTCATAATATTCTGGCTTTGTGAATGTGGGCGCATAAACGCAAGGATACTTTAAGTGATACTGCGAATTCTTTCACCGATTCAGCTTCTTCTTGAAGTTTTATTCTTATCAGGAAGCGAGTTTAATCTTGAACTGCAGAACACACTCAATTGCTGCCATATTTGGCATTCATTCGCAGCTCTGCTCATGCTATACAGCTAGCTCACAAGTCCCGCATCCAAAATCTCGGTCCCCGTTTCGGAGAACAGCTGGTGGCGGTCATGTGGCTCTTCTGCTTTGTGATATTTACGGTTACTTTTCAAGAAATGACTCACGGTTGGAGTGATAAAGTTCTAATAAACTATACCTTCAGACCTCACCATAGAATTCGTATTTAGGGTCGTATTGGCATTAGAAAACATTTGGCGCTAATCTGAACCTCGGAATTGTGCGCATGGAATCGCAAACATGCCGGCGGAAGGTCAAAAAGAATTAAACAAAAAGTTGCAGGTTCGTTCTAAGCGCTAACATCGATTGCGATATCATATAATGAAATAGCTATGCGCAGTAAGAATAGTCTATTTATCAGCTCGACAAGCTGGTGTACACGATCGCTTACTAAGTAAGTTACCAATGACAGTGTCACGCGCGCACCGGCAAAGATGGACACATCTCACTCGATCACTGCTGGCACTTGCTGTCAAAACGCTGGCTTCACGAAGAGCGGCATCAGCGGCGAGCGAATTCCCCTTCGTGCTGCCTCCCACTTGAACGCGAACTAGGCACGTTAGAACATACCGCACTTGAAGCCTTCAGCTATCTCGACTCGATTAGCCTTCCAACCTCGACAGATTACCTTGAAGGCCACCACTTCACCTCGCTAAGCCGCGCCATGTGTAGTCACGGTCGGAGTACAAGGAAGAAAATGCGCCCCCCCCCCCCCCCCCCACACCTATTGCGCGCACATATCCCCGCTTCCCTCAGCCCCTTGCAGGTGCGAAAAGTCGGCACGCACCCTTCCCGCATTTCTCCTTAGCACGCGCGACAAACCGGAGCCGCAGCAAGCCACCATCCCTTTCGGTTCATCGTCGCACGGTTTTCGTGCTACAGCTTGCGCCACCAGGCCTCAATCTTATCGCACTTGGATTTTATACGGTGACGGCGACGACGACGACGGTAATTCTCCTTGAGTGTCCATGTCAATGATATCGCAATAAAACAAAGCCAACAGAGTCTGGCGCTATCGAGCACCTTTGTATACTTAATGGGGACATTGATTATAGCAATAAGATTCAAACCGTGAGGCAAGGCTGTTCTTTCTCAATTACTTTATTTTTACATTTCTCCCAGATATACAACGACTACTACAAGCCAATGATTGGTAAGAATGGCTTTATGGGCGCGCTAGCCATGGTGCAGCCTGAGGCTCGAGGCGCCGTTTATCTAAGAACAAACGACCCGGCCACTCCACCAGCAATTAATCCGAATTTGTTCGGTACAAACACGGACCTCAACCGATTAGTGAATGGTGAGCATTCCTAAAGCTTACAAATATATTTTGCGTTTGAACAAGATCCTTCAAATTGTTGAGTGTGGTAGTTATGTGTATGGTAATTTATATATATATATATATATATATATATATACACACATCTGTGTGGGTGTGGGTGTGTGGGTGTGGGTGTGTGTGTGCAGATATAAAGCCTCATATAAAAGGGCACATTGCAAGCCCTGTCATTGATAGGAAGATGTCAGTCTATTATTCCGTTGCTAATATAGCCTCCACACAAAGCCGAGCGACACGCTCTTTAAAAATTAAGCTCAAAATCTTGGGGAAAACGTTCAGAGCGGAATGGAAAAACGGAGAAAGGGAGTCAGTGGATTATAAGCTCACACATGCATACACAATACACTCTCAGATGCACGCAAACCCGCAATTGTTACAAGTAAGACGGGAAACCACACCATTAAAGTGTTAAAACTAGTTCCCGCTAACTTGCCACAATTCGGGACACGTTGACGGCTGTACGAAAACATATAGCTGTTTTTGTCATCAGCTACTGTGCGGCCGACACACACTGGTCCCTATGCTGTTGTTACTTGTCAAAGAGGGTACTGCGAACTGAAGTTTGAAAAGCAACGTAGCCGCAGCGCATGGAGCTTGGGACACGTGCGCGACATCAGCGAATTTGCATGTGCGGCCAAAAGCGCTAAAATACATTCTACGCATATTTTCAGAGTGTCCAGGGAGAAATAAATTATGCTCCACAATTAAACTTGATGCCCTTTCACGGATGTTTAGAGGTGATGTGAACGTTAATAAGGGTTTCTGGAATAAACTAGGAAAAACCAATTTTACCCCACTTTACAGGCCTGTATTATACGAAGTATTCAGAAGGTTCGTCCGGTGTTAGAGAACTAAGCGTCCCAGTGAGTGTAAGTTTTGTATAGAACGGGGGTGGTGCGCTGGTAAGCTTGAAAGTGTGTGGCTTAATTGGGGCTGTTATGAAAGCCTGTGCGTAAAGTGCGCGGATTATTTAGAGTGCTGGATAAAGTTATTAGAGTATTGGTTTTCACACTCTTGATATGCGTAAATTAGCCGTATAAATGCTAAGTCCTTTGTTACGGGAGGACGAAAGGATGGACGCGATATTATCTTTGGTGGACGGGAAGTATACGCTATGCGTGAAGTACAAACTGCGTTATAACAGGCCCTAGAAATATCGCTAATGCAGGCGCTTGAAAATGGTAGCGTCGATTAAAGTGGTAATACGGCATGTTCTCAGAAGTTTGCTTGTTTATTTCACAAATACCTCAACTCCAACTGTGTAATGCGTCCGTGGTGCCGCATGATGATTCATTGCGTGAGGAGGTTCCGGCAGTGTTGCAAATAGCAGTGAGCCTAAGTGAAATCTGCAGAAATATGTTTATAAATTATAACGTAAATTTCTTTAGAACTTGATGAGCATAGACAGCATTTGTGTTTGGTGGAGAGCATTCGATAGATTGAAATTTTGGAACGTTAATAAGGGTCGGAGCTATAGTTGGCTAGTTCGCATCGGGATGAGAAAAGAAGAAGAAAGAAAAGATGTAAGAAAACGGCGAAGAAGAAAAATAAATAGACGCAGACGCACAGGGCCGATAATCCCGAGTTTAGAGGCTGTTTCGTAATACAGTAAATAAAAAAAAACATATTCGCAGCAGTTTAGTAGCTCTAGCGTTAATAAATGTATAACCGAATAGTGTCTATATTGTCGCCTCCTGAATGGAAGGTCGTCCAGCTAGCTTAGGCTACAGCGCAGAGTGGAATCCTGCTTTTTCGTCCCCATATAGAAAAGGAGGCTTCCATATGTGTCTTCAAAACCACACAGGTTTCATTTCAATTATTTATAATTTCTTTAATGCAATTAGGTACAAACAATTTCCCCTTTTCTGTTCTTGATGGCTTTGTTTGTTAGCTTCTGCTGATTTGACAAATCAAAATTGGGCCCCTCTGTTTCCTTCTTTCTCGTTTCTCAAGGTGTAGTAATTTATTTCGTACTTTCGATGGTATTAAAACAGGAACAAGCATTCCGGCTTGACAGGTCCCCGAAGAGCATTTTTTATATAAAATGAAAGCCTAAGTGCGACATTTTCGAAGAAATACCGTAGGTGTGGCTTAACAAAAAATCTTACTTCGATGACATACACCTAATTTTCTACATTTGCATTAGCGCTATAAAGAGCAGTCACAATGCTTTTGTGGACCTGCCTGAAACACTGCTGACGTTCATATACTCAATTAGCTACTTTGCGGTTACAGGTACCATGAAGCTCAAGAGTATCTTCGACACAACTGCCATGAAGAAAATCGGAGCACAGCTGTGGCAGGAGAAGTTCCCACATTGCAAACAGTTTGGCGTCTGGACCGAGGAATACGTACGATGCTTCATTCAACACGCAGCATTCCCTGGCCAACATGTATGCTGCACTTGTGCCATGGGCAACTTTGAACGATCTGTTGTTGATGAACGACTGAGGTGAGATCCACTTGGTATCACGATTTCTATTTCCGTTTGCAAATTCCTCAACCCTTCAGTCAGAGTGCCATTTTGCGATTTTAGCAAACTGACTTGTTATACCTCCAAATTTTCATAGAACGTTACTGAAACACCAGTTCCTAAGTCGGTCGTCTATACTTTGATGGTAAGATAGTGTTCCTTTGCATCATTCTGCGGCACCTCCTTGCCTGAGCAGCTGTAATTCATGAAGGGAGCACTTTATTTGCAGAACTTGCATAGTTGAATTTTGTCCTTTTCCTCTGCTCGAAAGAAACAGCGTCACTTAAAAATGAACTGTAATTTCAAGTGGCCATACAGTCATTTTTTCTCATTATTTCGCCCACTTGAGGAAACACTGCGTTTTGCCAGCACGCGTTGGCAATCGTCTTCTTCGAGGCTGTCAAGTGATCTCGTTATTTTCCTGTTTCTCGTCCCGATGCGTTCTAAAGGAAACTAAATCGAAAACAGTCATCATTGTGTTTATACGAGCGCTCTAATAAACGTGAAACATGGGAAGTATTGTGCAAATTTCAGGAAAAGATTTGGCTTGCCATTGCGTGCACTGTCATACTTGGCTCGCATGCACATGAGAAAAATTAATGGCGTTTGGTAGACGTTATTTCCTAACTTTCTAAAGCATTAGACGCTCCATTAGGGCTCCTCATGACTAAACCAGTGAGCCCAGCCAATGAAGAATCAATCTTAGAGGAAATCAGGGCAAAACGGTGTAGAATTTGTCATGATAGGATTGCGGAATTTGAACTAGCACTCGCTTTCCAGTAAGTCGAATGTGTTATCTTACCTTCTTTGTCTCTAATAGGTGAAATAATGAAAAAGCGTGGGTGTTCATCGTGGGGCATTCTTTACTAGCTGTTTTTATCACTTTAGAATCTACCTATAACCAAGTTGCTACAGATGCGACAGCATCGCTTATTTAGAAGGCATGCAGATGACAATGCAGATTACAGATGTCCTTTTTCTTTGTTTGGATCGCACGTAAGTTATTGCCCCTTGGTGTTGGGAACTACCATATTAACAAATATGAAGAAATTATTGACTATGCAAAAGGGCACGTAAAGAGCTATTACTAATTTACATTTTTTCGTTCCCTCTGTACCGCTAAACTCAGTTTCAACTGTTAAGAAAGTAATTTTTCTTTATCCCATGCGTGTTCATTGCTTGTATCCACATTATGCAGAGAGTTGCTTTTTCGTTATTGGAAACTGCGAATTAAAAGGGAACACAGTGCACTACAGTACAAGACACCGCAAATTCTGGATGTGCCCCAGCCGCGCACAAATTTAGGAATGGAAGCATTGAAATATTCTCTTCATTAAACTCCAAGTAACCATAGAGTGGTTTGCCTCTTAAAAACCGTTCTTATAACAAGCTCAAGAAATACGTGATTTCATTCTGCAGTTGCAATAGTTAGTCAGGCTAGGTTTAGTTTTAGATTTCAATCTCTTATTATACTAGAATACGAAAGTACGTCTCGTAGTATACTCGTCAAATTGATCATCTATCTGCATGCCACTGCTTCATGTACTTTCGGGAGATGGGAGTTTTGTCCAGTAGCGATACATTGTACACTGGCATTTTTCCCCTCTCCTCGGTCATGTGATGCGGCATATGTCTTGAACAAATAAGACTGAAGACTCAAGATATTATGTAGTTGACAGCATACATGCTCAGCGTGTGATATACAATAAACCAAATAACTCCAGAAAAAATACAGCGAATAAAACTATTTGAATCTACATACAGCGAAGTGAGTGCCCTAACAGTCTAAGCACGAGCACACGCACTCACACACTCGCACATGCATGCAAACGCGGGTCCACACAAGTATTATCGATCCTTTCAATAACATACGGTGGACGCTTTGAATGCGTCATTTATTTATTTATTTATTTATTTATTTATTTATTTATTTATTTATTTATTTATTTATTTATTTGATTCGCAATACTGCAGGTCATGACAGGCCCAAGTAGGAGTGAGAAATGAATACAAAATTAGTATAAATCGAGATTACAAATGAATATCACCATTCGAAGTCAAAAAGGATTATATCACTATACATATAATACGTACTTGATAACAAGCAAAGTATAAAACTAAAACAACAATTTTCGCAGTGCCGTTAGAAAATAAGCTTCCTCAAAAATGGATTTAGGAATAGCGTTCCAGTCAGAAATTGTCTGTGCAAAGAAACTGTGTTTAAATACGTTACCTTTAGCAAATATCGGTTTCAGTGCATGGTCATGATTGTGTCAAGTCTTTCTCGTGTCTAAGGGCTTTACATATGAAAGTATGGACATTTCAGATTTGCCTTTCAATATGTTATGCATGGACACTATCCTAGCATATTTTCGATGCAACCGTAATGCTGTAATTCCGCGTTCTTGCATAAGTTTAGTAGGGGTGTCATAGCTTTTACATTTACCAGAAATTAATCTGATAGCCTTCTATGCAACATCTCAAGTCTATATAGATCCTGCTTAGTTTCGGAATCTTAAATTTCCGAAGTATATTCTATATTAGACCTTATATAAGTATTGTGCGCTAGTAACTTTAGCTTTGCTGGAGCTTTGTTTAGTTTCTTTCTTAGGAAACACATCTTCTTAAATGCTGATGCACATATATCCGGAACGTGACCTTACCAGGATAAGTGAGAAGTAAGTGTAAGGCCTAAATAGTTATAGCTAGTATCCTGTGCAATCCCTAGGTTGCAAAAAGTATAGGAGTAAGAACTAGGCTGTAATTTTCGTGCGACTATTAATGAGACCTCTTCTTGCACGTTAGTTTTCATATCTCAAGTTCGACACCACTGCTCGACCTTCAACAATTGGCCCTTTAAACTTGGTTTCAGAGTAAGCATGCGCATACGTACGCAGCGAAATTCGAATGCATTCCATCCGCAAGAAGCGTTTACTTTCTCATTACCGTGCAGCTACGGATGCGCGAAGGCCAGATTTCTGCTTCTTTTTTTTCCCCCGCATGGTCAACGCCGCCGCTGCCACGGATGCACGAAGACAAGCGCCATCTGGGGGTGCAGCTAGAAAAGCATCGGCGTGCGCATTGTTCGTGCTCCGCAATGCTTGAGTGATCTATTCTGCAAAGGTACAGCCAGGCCGCAGCTCCCACGGTCGCGAAACCCGGCGAGGTTCGCAAAGAAAAGTTAAATGAAATTAAAATATGGGGTTTTACGTCACAAAACCACTTTCTGATTATGAGGCACGCCGTAGTAGAGGACTCCGGAAATTTGACCACCTGGGATTCTTTAACGCGCACATAAATCTATGCACACGGGCGTTTTCGCATTTCGGCCCGATCGATATGCGGCCGCCGTGGCTGGGATTCGATCACGCGACCTCGTGCGCAGCAGCCCGACACCATAGTCACTAAGCAACCGTGGCGGGTCAAAGAAAAGTTAAAAGTTGGACTATTTGATTTCTGAACGAAACTGAGCTGCCGCAGAAGCGGCAGCAACTGATTAGCCATATACGCAGAGAAAGTAGTAACATATGCATATTAAGTATATGGCATAGAAATGCAGATAAGAAGTGGCAGAAGAGTACAATTGGGCGCATTTTGACAAGATACACACAGTGGAATTCGACAACGCGCTGCGCGTCTCAAATATCAGTTGCCGTTAAGTTACGAGTGCTCCCGCAGCTCGGTTGCGTGAGGCCGAGTGCCATTAGTGGAGAAAGTCCAAGTGCGTAAGTGGTCAAAAGAGCCCAAGAACACTATTTGCTTCATAAAGAGAGAAAAAGCAAAGAAAATAAAATATTTTTGGAAAGTCGCGCACTCGCATAGCGGCACCCAGACGAGAAGGCCAAATGAAAATGTACCGGGTCCTCTCTCATCTACCATTATGTGTTCGCAAGGTCGGTACGACAGGCGCAGGCATAGTCTCCTCCTTTTATGCTATTCTAGTTGAACAAGCGCTCGGAAAACTACTTAGTTGTTAGCAGACGTGGAAGCATTCCCGGATTCTTCCTCCAGGCTCTAAAAGTCGTGACATTTACATGTTTTGGGACTTTCCTTACGGGTAGCGGTGCATCCTTTGTTCTGCTTTTCGCCATCTACTTGCGGATTCGCTTTTGTGCGCATGGCACTGACAACTGACGGATTCATGACGAAAGAAGTTTGCAGTGCGCATGGACTAATACTACCAGTCAATACTATGTACGCCTGTCGTCTCCTCCTGGAGAAATCTACTCGTTCTTTGCCTCATTCGAACTTGTTCTGAGACATTATTGGCAGTAGAAGGACGCACACAAAAACACTCATGTCGTGTCGGGCCGCCCGTGTCATGCCTCCCGTTTTGTCATGATTGTTTTCCTTCGTTCTGTGTTTTTTTCGTGAGCGTCTTTTCCGTCGGAACTACATCTCGCACCGAGAATACAAGTTAACGAAAAACAAAGCATTGGGCAGACCCCGTCTCACGTTGACGATAGACGCCAAAGAGATTAGTAGTAAAGCAATACAGCGACAAACCGTATTGCTCAAGACACCATCAATTACAGTCTGTTGTGGATGAAATAGGTTAAGAACGCTAGTCGCATAATTACATGCATGCGCCAAAGCGCCACCGCAGACACCAGCATGTCCACTTTCAGAAGCCACAAAGAAAGCTTCGGCAAACGCAACCTACCAACCATAGCCAGTTTTGTTCTGCTGGTACTGGAGACGCAGGATGAAGAAGCTAGAGCATTCTTTTTCAGTGAGAACGATTAGGCGCACACGGGCACGCCTGCCAGAAAGTGAACAAAGTATCGTAAAAATGCTACTCTCAGTTAAGGCGGGTTTACTAAGCACCTAAATAATGCTACTTGCATATTGTGCTTTCAGTCATTGCACTGATCTTATTAGCAGCACAAACTGTGCACAATGATATCGCGCATACCGAGGCGTGTGGGCCGGCTCTCTGAAGTTGCACAGTCGAGATGATAATGCCGACGATATTTTGGCGTGCTTAATATTGTAGCGTGCGCTGCTCTGGCGCCACTAAACAGATGTGGGAACATCGACACATGCCAATACTAGAGAACACTGATATCCACAGCACGAAATGTTTGCAAAGCAATGATGACATACATTCCATGTGCGCTTGCATGATGACGAAAAGCTTGAGTGTGTTCACCGTACTGATATCTCATTCGGGAAAATTTTTTGACTTCTTAGAATATCGCTAAAAAAGGGCGGGGGAGGTAGAAGCAGACGGACTGCTCCAAATCTACTCTGCTTGTTTTTGAAAACAGTGGATGCTGCATGTTTCTGTTGTCTAAAGCGTGTTTTCATTGTGTATTATTTTATTTGCCATTTATTAGTAGATAAAAGTCAACGAAGTGTAATTAAACGTTGTTCTTTTGTATGACCAACAGGGTGAAAGGAGTGTCTGGATTGCGAGTTGCTGACGCGTCAGTGATGCCAAGTATTGTCGCTGGAAATACTAACGCAGCTGTAATGATGATTGCCGCTAAAGCGTCTGATATAATCCTGGAGGACGCGGAGAGTAATGTGAAAGGGCGCAAGGAATAAGTATGACAATTTTCCTTCAGTGATCATAAAATGTTAAGGACAGCGATGCTCAATAAAACGCTTAACCACATATTTACTGTTTTTTCTTGTGTATAGACAATTTCTCAAGCTGCAGTAGTTTACAGCATTAAAAAAGCTAATAAATACTGAAGCAAGATATTCGCATTCGGCCTAAATGACTTGTTTTACCAAATGGTCAGAAAACACAAAAGTGAGGAGGTGCATACGCGGTGACGGCCCAATGAAGTTCACCGGAGGATGACCGGTCAACAGTAACGAAGTATAGGGCAAATGAAGCTTAGGCCTCTTAACTGCTTACACAAAAAAATATGTATGAAGATTAGTAGTAAAAAGAATAAGGACGATTCAATCCTCTCGTGACATCTGCCTTGAAATGGATAATGTATAATAGAAAAAAGCTGTCTTCATTAACTTTTTGATAATGTTAGGCTCACTAATTAGCTAATTATACAGACTAATTACGTAATCTAAACACAGTGAAAACTCTGTCTCAGTCATCTTAATTGGTAGTTTTTGTGTCAACGTTCCCAGTATGCCGCCTTTGTTTGAGCTGGATGCCTGTTCTGGGTTTTGAAAATGTTTAGTGCTGGGCCCATGACTGTTTTTAATGCGACCGCACTACTTGGTTAATTGTGTGACCCCGTCGTCACGAGAAAGCCGTGGCAGAAAAGTGGCACATAAATTACGCCATCCTCAACCAAAAGAAAATTAACGCAGTAAGTCCTGTGGTAGTTTAAGTATGCGTAAGCATTGTGCCACTTACTCAACTCTACGCTGCCTGATGTCACTGTCAACGTTAGGAAACTTGTTCCGGCAAGTATAAACAACAGCGATGCAGCGACACCAACTGCTGCGGATGTCGGCGCAACAGGAATTGATTACTCAAGAATACTGCAGGTGGTAGCGTCACGTGCGCTGATACCGTTCCAATGATTATAATACATTGTAGTTCTTTATTTCTTTATCCATCCGCGTCGAGCCCTTCTCGACTGTAGTCAGTCCCACACCAGCAGCGGCTGCTTATGTGTCAGGCGCATCGGCCCTGTCTTGAAATCGATCTGCTATAGGGACAGACAGAGCTTAATGGTGATGGCTTCGTGGGCGCTGTGTGCTCGCCGCTCTCGTCTTAGATGATGGACAGACGGGCAGGGTTCTTCGTTGGGTAAGCATACAAATACTTACGCATTTAAAAAGTGGCAATGGTTAGGATTTGATCCTCTGCCCCACAGCCACTGGTACCGCTCCGTAGCAGAAAGCGTCGACTAATATGCGGTCGTTACATGGCACCACCTTTGCAAGAGCAATGAATATCTTTGAGGCTGTGCACGTGGTTGGACTTTGCTTGGCGGGCAATTCACAATACACGTACGCTGCCGCGTCCGTGTACACGAATCTGTCATCGGCTTTACGCTGCGGCACGTCAATGCTTGTCATAGGAGGCTTCAATGAGGACGCACTCTAAACGCCAACATTCATCGGCGAGATGCATGCCGGTCTCATCTTAAGGCTCACCTCTCCAATAGAGGCAGTCGCCACTTCAAGAGGCACGGGAATCGACTTGGCCTTCGAGGAGATGTCACGCACCATGTACGAAGTAATGTACGCATCGACATGCTGCTCTGATGACAAGGCCATATTACTGTCGATCAACATGAACTCGCAAATGGCATCGCCGAAGCCCGTGGACGACGACAACAAATATGATGCAACGCGATTCAGGTGCCCGTGGAACGACGACTACAAAATCCCCCCAGAATGTAAGGCGTAGTTAACTTACGAACAGGATCTCGAAATGTATTGTCTACGTGATGGTGCCGCTCGGAAGAGTACCTACGTGGCGTGGCAGAATGGTGTCATCGAGAATGAACACTCACCGCAATGTGTATGAAACACTACTTGAAGGAGCACCCCGCCAATAAAACACAGCCGATAGATCGCAAAATGACCGGTCTGTCATCTTTTGTTGCTGCGACCTCAGAAGCAGCAACGTTTCACTGGGAAACATAACGCAGCAGCACTAAACTCAGCGAGATAACTCAGCGACAAATAAAGCTCTCGCATTTACACATCATCAGAATTTTTAGGGTGACTCCATAGTTCTGTTGTTTAATAATGACTTGTCCAGTAGCCCCACTTATAATATTGCACTGTACGGCGATGATTGCTTACCATATTATACCATGAAGTCTCCTGCTGATCATAACCTACTTATTGTTTAATTTACGCTGTTGTGCGTATGGTGCGACTCATGGCAGATGAAATTTAACTTTGAAACAGACATTACATTTTCCAATAAAGGTTCACTTTCCATGCTTAATTATTCCTCAGACAGATCTACGAGGACGCGGGTTTATGAAAAGAAGTACTTAGGTGGTATTTTCACTCATACTGTTTCTTCGTCAAGACAAATGATTATATCTACAATAAAGTAAGGAATAATATTCCGATGCAACCTGTTCAAGTACACGTAAAACGGAGAAATATTTTTTTGAGATGATCCCTGGACCGAGTTTAATGACATTTGTTGCATTTGAGAAAGAAAGTTAAATTATTGTGACTGTTCGAAGTGGAATTTCGACTTAGGGCCTCATTTTTCTTTAACAATCTTCAGAAATTCAAAAAAATATTATGTAATCTCGAAGTTTACAAATTATTAGTTCTGCATCAAGAACAGGTATCCAGATTCTGTAAACGGCATCTATTAGATCACCAAACCGGACAAACACAATACGTCAAATTATATCTTTCGTGAATTTGTTACGTTGTATGCAAGGGTTCTGCAAAAGATCTATTCTAAGATTAGTAATCTTTTCAAGATTCGTGTGTAACAAATCATTTTTGTTCTTTTTAGATGAACTGTTAGATGCAATTCACAGAATTGTCATATAATTTTTCATTGCTGAGTTACAGAGGTGTGAATTTAGTAGTTTCCTTTTGTGAAAATTTGCCATTTTCCCAATCGTTATAACAATATCACGAAACAAATAGCCATTAGCTTTGAAGTTTTCATTTTAAATGCAACAGACCTCATCCAATTAGGCGCAGTGGTTGCCGAGAAAAACGAGTTCTCCTTTTACATCAATTTAGATAGGAGCACCCGAGCCAAAGCTTCCTCTTACGGGAGCTCCCACGCACCCTAAACTCTCACTATACAAATTGCTTATACGGCCAATGTTGCAATATGCTTGTGTTGTTTGGTCACTTCACAAGCTACATGAAATAAGCGCTTAAAATTTGCTGGAAGGAAGGCAACACAAATGATCTTTCACCGCTACGACCACGAGCTTTCTCCATCCACAGCACTAGTGTCACTGAATCTAACTTCTCTGGGCATGGGGATACAGATCTTATACTGTGTGGTGAAGCGCGAAGCGGGACAGGGGACACAGGAACAAACGAGGACAAGCGCGTTCCAGTGTCTCCTGTCCCGCTGCGCGCAGCACCACACAGTCTAGAATCTAAAATCAACTAGCCCAAATCATCACCCTTCTAAGGGGATACTCAGTCTTTAAAATTATTACAGTGTATTGTCAACTAGTGCTATCGCCTGCCAAACACATTCTTAACGTTTGCTGAAGACCCGTCAACTCAAAAGCATTCCAAACAAGATAATACGCCCATTTTTTTCAAGGAACAGCGTCTTCACATTCTTCTTCCTTCCCCAAATAATTGAGCCTCTTTAAGCGGCGGTAGTCGTTGTTTGCCGTTATATGTGTTTTTATCTACGCTTAGCGACAGTGACCACGTCTTGAAGCACTTTCATTTGCTGAACTCGCTCAACCTTGCTGGACCGCTTTGTTATTGTATTATATGCTTCATTTTGTAAATCATGTATACCGACTCCTGCAATAGGTTCTAAGGGGCTACTGTGTGTAAAAATTAAGTAATAATGAATAACTGAAAATTTCTGTACCTGTGACTGCAGATTGAAGTCGATTACCTTAGGCTATATATATATATATATATATATATATATATATATATATATATATATGTGCAGGAAAGACGCGATGAACCTTTCGGAAGACGCATTTCCTTAACGTGTTCGGCTGGTGGCTCAGCCTTCGTCAGCACTAAACCAGTATCGCTGGACCAGCCGAAAACGTTAATACGTCTTCCGAAAGGTAAGGTTAGTGTCCCTTTCCTGCATATGTTACGTCGGGTCCTGCGAGCTGAACCTTAAAGAAACCCCCTATATATATATATAACCATACTAATGACTGTCACAGTGATGGTTCTAGTTACACATCTACAGGTGCACGATCAAAAACATTTAGTTAGCGAAACGAGTGCTTCATTATACGCACCTGATACCGATCGAAATTGGATGATAAAACACGTAAATACCTTGTTAGTATTGACAGTACAGTCCACACTTTCTTACACCGTTCATTTTTTTCGTGTGAAACACTGTACTCGTTTGACGGAAAAAGCCACGCCGACAACGATGTTGCTTGCACAATGGATGATGTTTTGGTTTCCGCATTGGAGCTGGTTCACTTCGAGTAAGCAAGTCTCCTCATTTTTCATTTTGTTTCTAAGAGAGAGAGAGAAAAGAATCCATAGAAAGGCAGGGAGGTTAACCACAGGCAGTTCCGGTTGGCTACCCTGCACGGAGGGAAGGGCGATGGCGGATAAAAAGAGAAAGAGAGCGGGAGTGCGAGAGAGAGAGAGAGAAATAGAGGTGAACACGAACAGACCGCGCACACTACAGAGCGGCGGGGGGCGGCGTTCTTAAAGTCTATCGTGAAAAAATATGAATATACCTCCCCACCAGACCTTATTTTGTCCAATTATTGATTTGATCGCCTCTCTTGTTCGAGATACTTAAAATTGTTCTATGGAAGTCAAAGTACAGATACTCATTGATGATGATGATAATGGAAGCTATTTCACTTTGGGGAAGGGGGTATAGGGGAGGAGCCCTTAATCCAGGGCCCTTGTGTATCTTCGGCGGGGGGCCTTCTCTTACAAAATATGATTGCAGACATTTTAGTCAGTGTGTGTACACTTCTTGTAGACGGTGTAGCGCCCACCGACGCAGCAACGAGAGCCCTCTAAAGTTTACGCTCTCATATGGCGCCTTGGTGCCGGCTGCGAAAGACGACAAAAATAAGGTTGAGTGGCGCGTCCTTGATGCTCAAGCATGGCAGGCGCAGTTCGGCTCAGAAGCCTGGTAGGCTGGTCATCTTATTTTGGCGCTCCGATGCGACGCCTAGGTTCCCTACAGGGGTCACTCTGGCTTAACAGGTGTCCGACATCAGCAACTTACCGCCCTCAGGCAACATTGCGCCTGACGCTACCTCGCGCCCACGGGATGTCTCATCTCTCCTTCTCCGCATGCCCACGTTCAAGTGCAAGAACCGCCAGGTATGGTTCGTCCAGGTCGAAGCCATCTTCAGTCGGCACCTCATGACCTTCGGAGACTTCTCAGTGCACCCTTCGGCGAAGCCTCCTACCAGCAAGTTAAGCAGGGTATCTTATAATGCACCACAACGCATCCAGCATCTGCTCACATCCCCAGGAGCATGGAGATCACCGCCCCTCCCAGATGCTGAACAGTATGCGGCAGCTCCTGTTCGCAAGCAACGTCGACTCGAGCTGTGCACTGTTGAGGGAGCTCTTCCTGCAGCGCTTGCCGCAGTCAACTCGCTTTTGATCCTACTTTGCCGTCTCCAATGCCTTGTCCGAGGGCCGTAATAGCACTCTGTTCCACCTCAAACTAGCTTGGTGCGATTGTGATACTTGTTTTGTGGATTCTCCCGAAGACATGTCGGAAATCCTCGATGTGTTCTTGATATGCGGTACGGGGCGACTACCTCGTCATTAATATAGTGATGCGTGTTTAGTAAGCCGCCTAGAACTGTCCTCATATAGCCTGCCAAGATAGCTGGGGCCGTGTTAATTCCAAAGGGAATATACTTCTATCGCTCTATTCCAGGCATGCTTGAAAATGCCGTCTTTTAGCAGCTGTTTGAGTCCATGCGGATGTCCTAGCAGCCCTTTGGGAAATGAAATTTGGAGACCAATTCCTGCTTTCCTGCAAGCGCAAGGACAATGTCAATCCTTGGGATTGCGTCACTGTCAAATACGAACGTCTTGCTGAGTTCTAGACTATCAACGCCCACATGGATCATGTTGTCGCGCTTCCTAACGGTGACTTGGACTTCTCGATTATGCTCCATCGCAGCATCTCCTGCACCTCTGTCTCCACATTCCTAGGCATAGCTAATGGAATGGCGTACTGGGGCAAGGGAATAGGATTACAAAGACCAGCTTTTGCAAGTGTTCGACAAGTTCTGCTTTTACTGGGAAGTCAGAAAATATATCCGAAATCTCGTTGCACGTCTGTTAAACTTGTTCAAGTAGTTTCCTGTGTGAGCTAGGTAATATCTTGACGTCTGTGTTTTTGTCGCTTCTCTGTATTGGTCAGTAACAGTGGCGACTTCAAAATTCTAAAAAGTGGGCAATAAATCCTGCTCCTCGAATTTTTTCGACGAAATAATATTGATAATTTTTGTATCTCCTCAATCAATGACGTAGTCAGTGTCGTTCCTTACTTCAGCAGACATAAAGGAGCCTTTCCTTGGCATGATATGCTTATTCAAATCGGTAGGTAAGATAATAAGCACCTTGCCACCGTGTAGTGTTCCCTGTTGTCGGCTCTTGCGATGGTAGTAAAACTTCTGCTTTGTGTATGGTTTCCCAAACTCATCGCGAGCGAGGTCACAGGTTTCTTCGAGTTGGATCGGAAGGTCTATAAGATAGGTGCACGTATTTCGCACCTGATTATCAATGTCGTCTTTTGTCAACATCTCTTTCAAAGCTTTCAAATATGGACGTACGTGCCTGCCATAGAAAAACCTAAATTGCGAAAAAACCAAACTGGCTTTTGGTACCTCTCAAGAGGCGAAGGCAGGAACGATGTAGTGACCTCATAACATGGTTTCCATTGGCACCATTTTTTAAGCATGATCTTCAGCGTCCACTTGAACTTTTCGACCAAACCTTTCGCCATGGCGTGATATGGAGTGGTACGGAAAAACTTGTCCGACAGTGGTCGGCCCACTTCTTTCATGAGTTCTGACAAAATTTGTTCCTTGATCGGTAACGGCTACACGGAGCAGGCCAACTCTGGAAAATATTTCAAGGAGGGCTTCGCGATACTGACAGCGTCGATATTGGGGAGTGCCACTGCGTCAGAGCAGCGAGTAGCAAACTCGGTTAGTGTAAACACGCAGCCATTTCCTTCATCTGATAATGGAGGTAACAATCCGATTAAATTAGTTGCGAGTCGTCGGAATGGTGTACGTATGAGAGACATGCTGCCCAACGGAGCGACTGCGACTTTCACTCTTGGTGTTGTCCTGTGGCACATATCACACGGCTTGACAAATCGCTTGATATTGTCATGCGTCCTTCGGGAGCTGAAATCTCCGAGCATGCATCAACAGCCCGTTGGACGTCATGGTGACCAGCCATGATGCTTTCGTGGACAACTTTCAATATATGTGGCCGGAATGTGGTTTATATGACTATTTGTTGATTTTTTTTTGCTTATAGAACATGGCAATGGCGATGCAGTATGGTACGTACTGCAGAAAAATAGTACCTAGTGCCATTCTCAATGTGAAAAAGCTTGCTGATCCTAATAAAGCAGATCTTAAGACTTTGGTCTTTTTTCTTTCCTCAGCTAGGGTAACTTCAAAAACAAAACAACTAACGGGACTTTCCTCATATACTCCGTTTTTTTTTTCCTTTGTCAGGATGACAACACCAACCAAGGTTAACTTTTACCTACATGTCGGCGATTTGTTCGAAACATTTGTTTGGGTAGACACGTCGTCATGGTACTCCCAAGCACAGTCTGGCTCCTGTGGCTCCTTGACTACTAAAATATTGCTGAGCACAAGGTCGTACAGGCGATTACACATGCATAAAGCATTTACGTACCCAACAAAGTGTAGTGTGTGTATTTGCATGTTTGCTCCGCACAATTCCTTGGCATTCCCGTCCAAAAGCATCTCTTGTGGTTTAGCCAGTCAGGCATCAATCGGGTACCAAATCATACCGTTCTGACGACTGGAATGCTGTAAACTATTTACATGGTTGCCTTCTCGCACCTATTGGGGTATTCACTCGCAGTGCTTGCCCCTTAGTCTCAAAAAGATCACGTACGCGTGACGCCTGCGACAAAACAGGATGTTCGACATCCGCCGTGAACGTCGTAAGATGTGGCGCTGGCTTGTTACTACCAGCTTTAGTTCTAGTAGATAAACATAAATACTCCAGAAAGTGGACAGGGAAAACAGCACTACGGTAGCTTGTCTCCTAAGAGCATCACACGCGAAATGCGAAGACGTGGGTTCGTGACTCACCTGCATCCAGTTGTATTTTTGTCCACTTTCATTTCAGTAGTTGATCATTTATTTATTTCAATTATTAAGCACATGTAATTTCTCCTATGCTGTCCTTAGTGACTGCTTGTTTGCTTCTTATGATATATAGTGTAAATATAGGCTGTGAGACAAAACTTTCTCTGCAGTATTTGAAAGGTGCTGTCATGTAGCGGCTACTGCTGCGAACTATCCTGGAGGAAGAAGATATGAGCAAAGGTGACAGGACCGGGTGCAGAGGCCGTCACGACAAAACTGTACTTCGACCTGATGTTATTGCTCAGTCTATATCTCTTACTTTAACCTTGGAGAACGAATTCTGTCTAATTTAGCGGATCGAGGCAGCGCTCACTAGGCTGCACTGTCATATACCATAACAATTTTATTCACATCTAGAGATCTGATCCGACGCTCTCTTCCTTATGTCTGTATTGTAGCAAAGCTGAAAGTATTGATAATTTTATGCTGACATGATGGCACTACCTTTCTGTGTGGAAGCCTGCGTATGAAATTTTAATGAGGAAGCCTGGTCTCCCTTTCACTGTTTCTGTACTACGATGTATCGTAAGATTGATAATGGGACATCCGGAGAGGAATATACGCAGTGGGGTAGAAAAAAGTAATTTCTATACCCTGGAGGCAGAAATGTTAATATTATGGGTTTTCTTCATTTTAATCTTTGTCTGCCTCATTTTCTGTAGATTTAATACTTTCTGCTGTTCGTAGTTCAGCTTATGTAACTCTAAAAGTCTACTCATTTATTGCGCATTCGAATGTTGGACTAAATTCTTTTCCAAGTTCACTTAATGGGTATGGGCCATAGCTTGAGGGTCTGGTCATCATCAAGATTGCAATAGCATTGACCTATCACCATTGTAATCTTAGCACTAAACGTAACAGGATGGAACAGTACAGCCGACGTTACGAGCGTCTCCTAGACTCTGTGGTCCTCCGTCGCCGCAGAAGACGAAGGCGCGCCGCTCAGGTGAGAGGTCCATATATTTTTGGTAATGGTGGTGGTAGCGCTACAGTAGGCAGGGTGAGCCTGACAAGCTGAACCGGCAGTTGTTCCTCAGAAGCATATGATTGGTTATTAGCACGGGTGTGTTCCGAAACATTGCTCAACCCTGTGATCAACTGATTTATCAAGACATGGCTTCAGTCTCTTTATTGCAAGAAATCAGAAAATGAGTTTCGATAGTGCTTTAGCAAAACAAAATTGCATGCTAAAATTTCTGGCAATGCCTTTCATGACCATAATTCCACGCGGTTACCGGCTGTGGTAGGGGGAATTATAACCGACAATACTCATATCAGCAAATTGCATCTTGACCTTGACGATAGAAAAATACACAGCGGTCAGGTGGCACGTGTGATTCGAAAAAAAAAAAACACGATAGGGAGCATCGGCTAGCAAGAAGCATGCTTTCTTGCTATATTTTCTGTGCTATTCCCAGAAGTGAGCCAGCTTCGGACACTCAACCAGCCCTTAAGCGATGGTCAAGCACTGTCTGTCATATATACAGTGATTGGACACCTACGTAGTGAACTGCTAGTAACTACAGCTGAATTTAACGAAAATCCTCTCTGTAGCAGCACACAGTCGGCCACAGTGTTCCATATCTTACAGCATCATGCACAAAACAGCACCCTGAACTTGAGATAGCTGCTGATATATGTAGTACGCGAATAAGGGGTGTGAAATGCGTTCACAGTGTAGTGCACCTGATAACTGATACAATATATTCTATAACAGTAGAATTCGAATGACGAAATAGGTCTTGTGCAAACCCAATCGATATACTTCTGGCTTCGGCACTCAATGTTAACCAAGTGCTCAAACTAAAGAGAATGCAGACCAAACGCACATCTTGGAATCTGTGTGAAAGGAAGCCTTCGTGAAGCGGTTATTAAAAGGCTACAAATCTGCCGATTTCATATCTTCGTCTTTCGCGTAAAGAAAACGGACGCACGCATGTGCCTTTGCCTACCCATGCTATGCAGTGTGACTAACCTTATATGTGCTTGATTATCTTCATATATCCTTATATATTTGAAATGTGCTAGCCACAGTTTTCGGGCAGTCCCTCGTTATTGGCACGTGCTAGAATATGGAATTCAGAATTGTGAACACGTGGCGATCATGTCCAAGAGCAAGTTGGCGCTGGAACGACCTCTACTGCCCGCTTCTTGGATCATCCCCCGTTGTGGCCACATACCAAATGTAGAAATCACAATCATGATATACGCGTGACGACCATCTGAAAGTGCTAGTTGGTGTTTGCATGAGAGGAGTGAACTTGCGAATGTTGCCTAATGAATAGTGAGAGTGGCGACGTGGGCTTTTTGGTTGTTCATATTGAAATAGATAGGTTGTAATGCCGACAAAGAACAAGAAGAGGCAAAGAATAATACTCACAGGGGGCGCTATAGTGCTACATATGTGTCTATTTTGTACCTTCTCATGTCCCTGTTCCCTGTCTGCACTACGACTCGGTCATTTTTAAGAGAGAATCGGGCTACTGTATTCGGGAGCCGAGGTTCTAATTTTAGAGGCGATCCAGCTTGATTTATTTAAGTGAATACAAATATACTCGACGAGAACACGACCGACAGACGGGCCGACAGACGCAGATAAACCGTAGAGTAATATGCAAAGAAAGCTGTTTAATGTAACATCAGTGAAGCAGTGATTGTGAGCTTCGGTTCAGCGTGCCTGTAAAAGGACAAGATGTCAAGATATCATACACTTACCTTGGCGTTCGAGCTTCCTAATACTTTTCTAAGTAGATGTTGTGAATGTAATGACTCCGCACACTTTCTGATACTGTATCACACTGTTGCCTCATAGCAAATAAGGTGGCACAATGTCGCAGGCCAAACTTGTGAAAGGTGGGTCTTTAAGTTCTGGCCATTAGACAATCGAAACATTATTTTTATGAACTACAAAACAAAGGAGCGGGATAGTTTTTCCCGCTCTCGAAACATTTTGGCATCGAATTTGGTTTTGGGTGAACGAAAACCACAATACAACGCCCGACATTTGCGCAAGTATTTTTTCTTCTTTTATTTACATTCTATATATAATACAAAAGTTCGCACTGATGTGCTCCCACTAAGGAATTTCGCGTATGTTGTACTCCATCTACACGAAAGAAAGCGCACAGTGCGAAATCCTGCTATTTTATCTGAAAACGACGTGCGCAACCCGATTTTCAAGATCCTCAACAAGCTGTTGTTGATGCCTAGTTGCGTAGCACCAATCACGGTCCTCTTGTCAGGTGCTGCAGAGTCTCCGCCGCTTCACCGAAGCCGACGGCGTGGTGGCGCTGGCGTCACTAAAGTGCGATGCACCCAAGCTTGTACAACTCGAAGATTTCCTGGACGAGCTGGCACTGGTGTTGCACAACTACTTGTTCAGCAGCAATGAGCACGTGGTTCGCGTCGCCCTGGACGTGGTACGCAGCGCCGTCGCGAGGCGCTGCCGTCGTCTTAAGCCTTGCAACCTGGAGCACCTTCTCGCCTCTCTGCTGCGCACCCTGGTTTCTGCCTCGTCTTCCACAGTATTCTTTATGGCACGCATGACTATTCAGGTAAGATAACACCCTGAACGATGGTTTACTGGCTATGGCGCTCTGCTGCTGATGACTAGAAGTTCGATCCAAATCCAGGCTGCGGAGACTTTAGTTCGGTATGGGTGAACTGCAAGAATACTGGCGTACTTGGTGCATAGTAAAAAACCCAACGCGCGTAAAACTCTGCTGGATCTATTCACTATGGCGTCTGTCGTAGCCCGAATTTTGCTGAGGGGTTTTGTAGATGAGAGCTAATACCACATAAATGAATGAGTCAACCAATGAATCATGTTTCGTAGTGGTGCAGCCGAAAAGAAGTTGGGAGAAGCATGAATAGCGTTTTATTTACGGGTAATAGGAAAGGTATTACTCATGTAGGATACCAGGACTGTTATCTTTCTACGCTCTGGTAGGTGATAAAGAAAACGATTCACACCTTGAAAATTCACCTCCTCATCACGTGATTAGGAATCAGTTTATCAGCATGTTGAGCCTTTGGTGCTGCCGCTGCGTTTCTTACTAACATGCCGAATAGACCCTTCGCAGTCAAAATAAATGTTGTATTCTAACGTATGAAATAAATATTTAAATATTGTATTCCCAACGTCATTGTCCTTGCAGCAAGACTATGGGTACGTTGCACCAATTTGTTGAGAACTTTAACTGAGAAAGTGTAACAGTAGGTTGAAGATTACTATGCAGTAGATAAAGGTTGTGTTGAATAATCTGTCAAGTGAACAAAAATTTCTGATCGGCAGTCAGCCTTTATAGTGCATGTGTGCAGGAGTAAGGTTATCTATCTCAATTACTCACGGGGAACTTTGTTCATGAGATGGAAATTGGAGAAGAATGAAAATGGATCGAAGCACACAGGGCCGCCATTAGCAACTATGACTGGGAGCTCAGCGCAGTCGTTGAAAAAGATAGTCTACAGCCATTCCATTCTTCCAGTACTATCGTATGGAGCAGAAACTTCAAGGTTAGCGATGAAACTTGTAAGCAATCGGAGGACCGCTCACGCAAGCGATGGAACGAAAAATGCTGGGCCAAACGTTAAGAGACATGAAGAGAGCGGTGTGGCTCAGAGAGCAACCGCGGGTAGTTGGAGCTGAAATTAAGAGGCAAACTTGGAGCTCGGCAGGCCACGTAATTCGTAGGGCAGATAATCGGTGGTCCATTAGAACTATAGATTTGGTGCTAAGTGAAAAGATACACTGTCGAGGACGGCAGACATTTAAGCATGGTAATGAAATAAGGGAATGTGCAGGCATAACTTGGAATCAGCTAGCGCCGGTCAGGAGTAAGAGATCGCTGCAGAAGGAGAGGCCTTCCTCCTGCAATGAGCATAATCATATTGTGATGACGTTTTACAACATCCAAAATTCGCCCGGAGTTTGAACTCGCTGTTACTCTTGAGCCACAGTTCACTTCTTACTGCAAGTCTGCATTTGCATGTTAACAGTACGATGTCTGTCGCCGCGTGGATACGACAACACCCACCTTGTTCTCGTGCTATATAAGTAGTGACAGCTCCGAACAAAGTGCAACGTCAACGATTTAAACAGATGTAAATCCAAAGCAGTCCGACTGTTGAACCATTATGTACATCGTGTACGGTGCTGTGTAGGATTCTGACGTACACTTCAACGTGGGTTCTTATGAGGCTGGTAATTGCAATGTTGGCGCTAGTAATTGTGGTGGTGTTGACTGGTCAGCCTTCAATTCTTTGAGGTGCCACTTGGACTATGAGATACAACGTAGTTAGCGCTGTGCGCCCTGATGACAGCAACTTATAATTTCTTACCAGCATACAAACTCGAAGTGTACGCGCCTTTGTGGATATCGTTTCTGTCGGATTACGATCACTTGAACGTGCCAAACCAACTGCCAACCTGGCGCGAGATATTGTCGTGTTTTATTAGTTGAAGAGAAGCCAAGAAGAAGCGATGAACGCTGGTACGGCGTCAAAGTGTGATAGCCTGTTAATCTTGCACGTAAGAATGTTTCTAGCAAACTTTTCTGCAATAAACTTAGCAATGTCAGTGGACGCGGCTTCTTTTGGCTTTGTTCTTTTGTGGCTCCTTCCCCTGCTTTTCATGCCTTTGACGGGGATACTATTCAAAAGGATCTCGCCTTTTGTTGTCCTTTTGCGCTAGAAGACATCGCTGACCAGCACCATAGACATTACCGGTTGCGGAGGAAGCGAATATTGAGCCTATGCGCGGCATTATACTTGAATCTGTAACCATGTGCATCACGAACACACACCATGCCGACGGACATGCGGGGGCTGCTGGCCTTGTCTTGAGGCCGCGTGAACTATGTGTTTGCAGCTTTCTATTTTCATTTACCGTAATTAGTATCTCATAAAAGAGATTTAGTCACTTTGCATTATGCTGGTGGTTGTGGTGATTGTGTGGTCCTTAAAGGCGGTGCTGGGTCGAAGACTTGCAGGGCAATTTTTCCACTGAACGTCTTTCCCTGCGCCAAATCTGCCGCCATGTGTCCAGCAGTACTGTGCCTCAGAGGAATGAGAGAAGAATGCGTGACACAAACTTCCGCTGCCATTCTTCTGTCAGGGGCGCAGTCAATAGGCCAGCGTGGTTGCGCTTGCCGGCGCTGTCGAAGATGCCTGGAAACGGAAGCTGCCAAATAGGGATGTGCTGTTATTTGCCGTGAGAACATAGCCTCAGCTACAGACCCATGATGTGGGATCGTGCTATCAGTTGAACGTGCTCTTTTACTTTTTTGTCGTTTAATGCGAGTTTTTCGTCCCCCTCGCGCTCATACGACACCGTAAACTTAATGCGCTGCCATTTCGGGCGCACGCTTATCTTAGCGTAAGAATTTTTTGGTCATGAAAACGTGTACGAACCGCGCAGCTTAGCGAATTCCGCCCCTCATTCAGTTTTCTTTGCTGTCGAGAAGTTCGCCCCGGCTTTCAGATCAGACGATGGCGTGTCCTTATACCAATAGGCGGGAAAAAATGTTTTGTTATTAGACGGCAAGCAGTAGAGCTTTGCTTGTTCGTACGACTTGGAACTCGTCCCCAAACGTAGGACATGCTTCGGGCCGAACCAGAACTTGCCTCGGCGGCGCTCTCCAAGATTCTGGAGCACTGCGAGGCGCGGCAGGCGATCGAGATTTACATGCAACTGATCGCGTACGTGCTCGTCTCGGAGGACATTCTGCTCTCGGTGCTCGACCGGCTGGTGGCCATCACGATACGGGACCTGGCGAGTGACAGCATGGCACACAGGTTCTGCGCGTTCGAGGCCATCTACTCGCTTCACTACAGGTAAGGCGGTATATCGCTTACTTGACAGGAGCACAACCGTAGGTTGTTGCTCACGTACAAAATTATGTCGGTGACACAGTGTTTCCGGAACACTGCCTGTGCAAGACCCTGTGCCTCGAGCAAAAGTCCGTGGTGTTTTATGATCGAGAAACAATGAATCGAGTCTTATTGTGCGTATATCGGGAGAGTAAGAGAAATGGCAACAAAAAATATAGCTAACCGTACCAGCATTACGTGAGTAAATGTAGCTCACAATCCTGCTTGCTAAGCCTGTGCAAAAGACAGGGCACGCGATAAATTGGGACGGTGGTGAGGTGGGGGTTACAACGAGAAATTTACCTATACCTGATCACTTGTCAATCTATGTAAACCTATCACCTTCACCAGGACGATATGCAATCCTAACAGAACTAAATGCTGAATCACTTGGATGCCCACTAAATTTATACAATTAGTTCTGCGGGAAAGCGGCCACATTCCGAAGATTTGTTCCGAGTTGAAACCAAATGTCATGAATTTCTTGTTTTTACTTAGTTCTGACCCAATTCCTCAATCCAAAAACTATGTTGTAGCGACACAGACTGTCTAAAATACGAACGTTACAGAGTCCCTAAAAGAATTGGGCTTCTCGCTGGTGAATAGATCACCACAGTTCTTTTTCTACTACGGCAGACTGCCTCATTAGGCTAGGGAATGACTGCATGAATGCGAAAAAAGATTACAGTATACACATAATACAAATAAAAGTAGTTCACACGCAAGATTCAAAAGAAATCGGTTACACTCATGTGCGTGACCTTGTCAAAAGAGTATGCTATTAGGCGATGTCGAAGTAAATTCCTGTGTCAGCGACATATCTGTATTGCTGTTCACTTATAGGATATGCTTTTTGACAGGGGCCTCAAGCTGCAATATACTATCGCGTGTTCGTATAAGTTCCTTTAAACGCGCATGAGCTATTTTTCTTGAACTACAGGTGTAGCAGATCCTTTTAACAGTTTAGTACATTGAATTCGTGCGCTTGGCTCGCGCTGTTTCTCTATGCCATCGTGTTTGCTGTCCTCTCTTTTTTTTTGCTATTTGCACATGAATTCCTCGACATAATTGTGAAACCATTAGAGCCTCAAGATATTTTTCTGAGTGCGTGGTTAAGATATTAACAATAAGAAAGAGAATCATGACTGCAGGCTCGAGGAACGCAAAAATTTTTCCGCGAACAGCAAGGTGACGGCTCTCGATTTGTTTGAACACAACTACCAAAGGCGAATCGAAGATCGCCTAGTTGGGGATAGCTTTCCAAGCCTGTTCACTCCGTTTTCATGGTTGGCGGTTGGCGGTTAATGGTCAGTGGTCGGACTTGCGATACAAAGGCGCCGATGCAAAAGTCGCGTGCTCTCGCCCATCCGAGTTGCGGGGCGCTTTCGTCCTCCTACGAAAACTAGCTCTTAGAGCTGCATGTGCCCTTGCATGTGCTCATGCGCGTGCGCGTAGAGTTAGCCTTTATCATCTCCCACCGCTTTACGCTCATGTGGAAGCCGCAGTAATGGGTGCCGGTAGGACAAGACCATGACACTCGCGCCACTCAAGACACGACCATACGTTGAATCGTTTTCTTAAGCTACCGCCATGGCTGTGCTTCTTAACAGCTTTATCATGTGGGATATTGCGCGAAGAAGTACCCAGTGCTACCGTTAAAATTCCGAGAGCACCCATCTCACGAGGAACGTTGAAGTAGTTGCAATTGGTATTAAAGCAATGGCACTGTAGCGGCAGGCCATACTCCCGCGGCAGGTACGCGTTTTGCATGAGCCTTGTATTCAGCTGAATTCATTTTTCAGGCAGCCCACTCAACACGCTGCGTCATTCAGTGGCCCTTCCACAAAGTCTCCACGAGGCGCGAATGTGAATGTACAACTACATTCAGACACGTTTGTCGGAATGTGCATGCGTGGGCGCGATCCCGCCTAAGCAGCGAGAAAAAAATTGAATGACATTTTTGCCATTGACGAGTGGCACGTACTAATTGTCATATAGTTACCCAGATTGCTGTCATCGAGATTCATTGATGAGTGGCACATACCGTGTGGCACATAACAACTGTGACAAGTTCTCATTAAAGAGACTTATTGATCAGTGGTGCATACTGAATCACACATGCCGAGTGCTCCAAGTCGATGTCAACATCGTCATCATCATCATCATGAGCCTATATTGTGTCCACTGCAGGACGAACTCCTCTCCCTGCGATCTTCAATTACCCCTGTCTTTCGCCAACTGATTCCAACTTGTACCGAGTCGAAGTAAAATATGCAAAATAATATATTCTCGGTAACCCACGTCAGCGTGAAAAATGTTGGTTGAAGAGCGCCACTTAGGTACACATGCCACATATTTACTGGCCCAAGTTGGGTCAGACGGTTGACTTCGAAACCAATTCCCTCAGCACACTAGACTGATGCTCTAACAATTCCACCAAGAACTGCCCAGCTAACCAGGTTAGCGGGATTATGGTTAGAGACATAGGCAATACACAGTTAGCCTCCGGAAGCAACATGAAATTCGCAAAGGAATACTAATCGCATTGATATTTTGACGTAGAAATACATTAGACAAACCATTTGCATGGTGTATTCAGAAGTGTAGCAAGCGCTGGCCTACATGGAAGTCAGCCAGCGTCAAGAAAGGCATGTCGGTGTCATCAGATATGGCAGTTGCCACTTGTGTGTACGTCTCACTAAATTCGAGGATGTACATTGTCTTCGGTTATGCTACTAGAAGCCTTTAACCTGATCCCCGGTGGCAGAAACGCAGGCCCAGTGCCACTAAGGACTGCAATAGAGGAAGGGTGGTAATGCTTCAGTCTCAAAACGTGGACGACGTCGCTGGACAAGGGAACAGATAACATAGTGGGACTGGTGGACACAATCTTGTACGTGACGTCAGTCACTTGTCGAAGAATCTGGTCTGGACTCGTGTAGCGAGAAGGGAGATTTTCATAAGGGCCCACGCGTCGGGAGGGGGTCCAAAGTAGCTCGTGGCCATCCGGAGCAAAACGTTTGTCGCTGTGTCGCTGGTCGTAAAGCACTTCTGATTGTCTTGGGAAGCAGCAAGGCTACTACAGGCTATCTGCCACGCGTAATCAGCCCGGAAAATGTATTTGCATGCAAATTCACTTGTCGACGTTGTTCGATTAGTGAATATGCACGCTGTTCGCTTACAAGCTGTGTTTTTCTGACAGTCGCCTCAGCATACAATATGCTATCGTGTGCTCATACAAAATTGTATATGTGCATGTGAGTTAGTTTCCTTTACCTACAAATGTAACAGTATCATTTTTACATTTTAGCAAAATGAATTGGTGCCCTTCGCTCTCGCTGTTTCTATGGGCCAGTGTCTGTTCAGTCCTTTTTTTAATTACTAGCACATGAATTCCTCAACATAATTGTGAAGCAATCAGAGCCTCAATATATCCTTCTGAGTGCATGTTAACGGTAACAGCAACATCAAAGAGAATAAAAACTGCAGGCTCGAAGTGTAAAAAAATTTTCCCCGTACTCAACGCCGCACTGAGCGGGCTAGGCCAGGACAAGAGAAGCGACAGTGCAGCCCGTTATGTGGGCGAGTGACACCAAGGTGATCAGCGCTTAGTTTCCTTTTCGCTCTCGCAATACTTCCTGCGCGAGGCACAGGATTATTTCATGAACGCTGTGCCGTGAAAAGCGCTCCCGATTTACACCTTGTTAAAACGCATCCGGGAACCTTGACTGATTTTTTATTTACGTTGCGGCGTCTAGCTAGCGCAAAGCAAAGCCCGCATGCGTAGACGTTGTTGCTTTCCTACTGTATACAGCGGTTGTGAACCGCTGCACATTCATGCGGCTGGCTGCGTGCTTTAGAATCCCCATTAACACGCCTAACAACTTTCAATAATTATTCACTCTATTCTACTTTATGTGCGTTAGAATGTGTAAGCATACTCTCGTTAAGGCGAACTGGAAGGGGCTGTAAAAATCTCTTCTTCACATGAAGAATGGGGCTGGCAGATAGGGTAGCACACTGTAGTATAAAGGTGATAAACAGGGATGATATCTCCAAGAAAGGTTCACCAGCGATTCGATAGAAGGACCTATCTTCGTCAAAGACGGCCTCGTCATCCCCGGCAGTTTAGTGGTAAGTGGTTAGTAGAGTGACGTCACGTGCAGTTGTTGTCGGTGGCGGCTGGCTGTAAAGGGAGCGACTTCTAAAATAAAGGAAAAATGGAAACCTGCACAGTAGCGCCTTCGCTTGCTCGCTGGTCCTGCTGGCCCGTACATCCGCTGAGACATAACTCTCTAATAACCTCTCGCTCAGCCGACAATCAGGCGTCAACGGCAGCTGTGAAAGTTTGGGTTACTAAAGCTATCTGTTCGTCTTGAGCGATTTTTTTCTGCGTCAGCTATATGGGAAACCAAGCAAAATTTCACATGGCGTTCCTTATAACTGAAATTTGGCGGAACTTGGTTTGTCTTAACAGGCCTCGACCGCATCTCGTTATACCACATCAATATCACATTCGGACTGTATTTAAAGTCACGTGAACACTATAATTTGGGAACAGGGGGAGCACCTGACACCTTACACGCAAGTTGTGAGTTCCGCTTACACCGGTGGCAAAAAATTTTGTCATAATTGCTATGCCATGGACTGTGCCATGCTATTATTCTGCCGTACCAATAAAAAAATTGAATGCTCCTTATGTCTTCTTATAGGGGCTTCATTGTCTGTCGGTTTCGTGAAACCTACACTTTGCTCTGCCGAGTGTCGGCATCGAGCTCCTGCAATACAGGTGGCGACATTGCTGTCAGCATAGCGGGATGTGGCTGTTGCGATTACAGGTACCTGAGTAGGCACGACCTCTTGACCTACGCTGAGCATGTTACGCTTCCAAAGGCACTGGTCGAGGCCCTGCGAAGGCGGCTGGCCCGCCGCTACGTGCCGCCCCTCAAGGCGGACACGCTCAGACCGGAGATGATGGCTGACGCCGACTTCGCGTGGATCGCGCACGGTCCGCAGCCATCGAGGACGTCGCCTCAAGCTGAGGACGAAGGCGGCGAGAGAGATGTCCGCTTTCGGCTTGGCAGCCCGCCTCCACCCGCCCTTTAGCTTTTGGAGGGCTTAACTCAAAATTTTTTCTGAATAATATAATACGCTGGACATTTAACTAAGTAACTTTCATTCCGTGACAGCGTTAAAAAATAATAAGTTTTAATTTCTATCATGTTGCGTTTCTTTTTAAGGATAAGCACGAACGTAAGTCTGAGACAGTCCATAAGTAAGTACTGAGCTGTACCAGACCAGGTGCGTTTGACTCATGAAATTCAATTTAAGTCATACTTACGATAAGCGGTGCCATGGTTACTCGCGAGGCAGACAGGGCAGAAGAAAGCAAACGGCGGGCCATCGGACCCTTATAGTAATCGCACTAGCCACCATCACGTAAGATTGTGACACCGTCTCCTTCAGCATAGTAAACACATAATTATGGCTGCATTGATTCTCTTAAAAACTATGAGAATGATCAATCCGGTACATCTTAGAGCAAATCCTTGCTAAAAATTGACTATAGTTTACATTGATTCTCTTATTTCAATGGCGTGACCAATTTTTCATTGGTGCCAAGATTGTGGTTGAAAATGCAAATATCGATGATTGGTCTTCGTTTTCTGCGCTAATAATCAATCTTCTTCCGCTGGAGCAAACAAAATAAAGCAAGAGAACGCATTACAAGTATACTAATTTTGTGTTTATCTGGGATGTTTTACAAGCCGTGAGTTTGAATCTGAGTGGTGGTGGCCGTCGGCGATGATTTACAGAAAACTGTTAAGGGCAGTTCCGCACGTATAGTCACCTCCGCAATTTTTAAATGGTACTCACTAAAAACCCGTCCCAAAATATAGTTTGAAAATTGCAGTTCTAAAGCCATGTTGTAGGGCGTTTTACCGCAAGAATTCCAAGAGAGTTTTAGGATTACCAGAATTATAGAAGAAAACTATATGTGGTCGGGGTACTCACTAAAAACCCGTCCCAAATTATAGTTTGAAAATTGCAGTTCTAAAGCCATGTTGTAGGGCGTTTTACCGCAAGAATTCCAAGAGAGCTTTAGGATTAGCAGAATTATAGAAGAAAACTATGTGTGGTCGGAAGAGGCAACCTACCTTTCCGGCACAATGGGTGTCTTCCTTTGCTCGACGAACCCGCGCTATTGACTTTCCTCTTTTGCCTTCCCGCTTTTGCATTCCTTCATGTCTGAGACTTAGGTTCACCTCTGCCACTTATCTTCTTTTTGATATTAATGCGGTAGTATTCTTAGGGTACTCGTCAGTGGTAATGTGGCACTCTACAATGAGCAAAAAATCCCCTTACATTTCTCTGTTACTGAGCGGAACCGCACCCACTTGGCAAGCGTTCCTCAAGGACAGCAACCCGACGCTTTAGCAATCTGCGCCACAAATTCGCTGGGTGTGTGCCAGTATGAACCAACTAGCCTCAAAGGACGTCCTAATAACGCTTTTCAATGAACATCTTTCACCTGAACGTTTTAGTGAGGTGCGCCATGAATGCACTTATATGAACCTCTCGCCAACCCTCGCTTGCCGCACACTCAGTACCATGAGCATGTGGCACTAGGTGTGCGGCAAGCGAGGGACCAACTCGGCGTACGCAGGTACTGGAGCCCCACGCTTCTCGTCTTGGAGGCAAGGCGCGAAATTCTTGTCAGCGCCACTATATGGCGCAGTGTGTGCAGAAAGAAGTCCGAGAGCCGAGCCTTCTAACAGCATGAGGCGTTTCTAAGCACTCCCGAGTACCGGGCGCACTACACGTTTCGGAGGCCATGCGTGCGCTTACGGCGGCGACACTAGATGGCGCCTAGTGCTCTTAGGAAAGCGGAGAACAGGAGTCCCGCTGCACTAAACGCTTCATGCATAGCTGGCTTCGATGGTACCAATACCTAGTGTCGCTTTACGGATACAATGATACATATACTACCGCAGAAATAGTCATTGTGACATGGTTTAAGCCAACGTTGTCTTTAAATTTGTTCGCATCAAATGAGGTAATACGCCCATCTAGTGTTTCCAACTTGACCTGTGAGGAGTTGGTAGACATGATGGTAGGTAATATAGGAGAAAGAACGTTGAAGACATGCCATAAGAAGGCACATATGGCTTCCTTGTAGCTCCCACGCGGGATGTCTCTCGTGCCTACCAGCTTTCCGTTGTCCTTATTTGAAGGCTATATGATGGTTTTAGTGGTAGATTGAGTGTCTTTGTACCAAGTGAATTGCACAATGCTGAATATCTAGCAACGATCGTGCGTTTACTTCGCCAGGAGAACCGTATCTCAATAAGCAGTGGCCGAGAACAGTCCAACGATGATGCCAGCAACATGGAAGGGAAACACAAGGGGGCAACATACGTGTACGTAAAGAAGTACCCCTTTGAATATTTATGTACCATGTTGGTGGTCAGTTTCTAAAACAGGCTGATGCTTGGAAAGTAGATTGCTGTGTCCAGGCGATCAGTTTTTTTACTCTATTTCAGAAGCTTTAAGTGAACCTTGTCACCACGCTGCAACTACATTTTGAACAGCCTCGAACACCATAGGATGCCTTGCAATCTGCATATTTTGTTGAAATATCGGCATACAGACTCGTGAAAAAAAATGTTGCTATATTCCAACGCATAGGGCACTGTCTTCTTACTCTGGATTTCTTTCTGATGAACAGCAGTCGTCAGAAAGAAAGCGAAAGAAACATAGACAATGAATTGGATCGGAAGGATGGAAGCAAGAAAGACCGTGAACATGTACAAGAATATGAAGAAAGAAATTGGAGGAGAATATTTGTTCGAGAACTGGAAGGAAAGTGCCTTGCTATTGATACTCAAACTGGTTGTCTAAACATACGGGAACAAATATTTGCAACTAGATGAGGCATGTGTATGCTGCAGCAAAAACCCGTAGGCCACTCGGCACATCCTGATGGAATGCGAAAGGATTCACCCAGTCATACCCTTGGGTAACATACACCTTCCAGAAGCGCTTGAATTTAAAGTGGGTGGAAGCATCAACCGGTCACCAGCAAAGATAGGCAAGGGACGTTTAGAATATTGGTGGGAAAAAAGTAAGAAAGATATTGACATGACCGGTTCAATTACAGGCATAGGTAGCGGTACAGGGCAGATAAGGAAGTTTTGAGGAAGCGAAAAAAACATTAAAGAGATGTGTACAAAAAAAAGAAATTGACTCGCCGTCCCGGCCCTGCGAAAGTGGATGTCCTGCAAAGCTGCTGAAAACCACCATTACGACTGCGGAGACGGGGTCTGTAATGCTTTATTACTTTACAGTAATGGTAGTAATGACAATTAGAGTAATCGTAGCAATGGGATAATGGAAATTTTTATAGCATCCGCCACTGGCTGTATTGGTGTTTCTTTTACCTTCTGCTGTTATTCACGCTGCACCTCTGCAGTCCTAGCTATGTGTTGCGTAGCCATAGCGGTGCTATAACAAGAATGAAATGAGTTGATAGGCCGGTTCTTTTATACACGAAAGGCTAGAGACGTCATTCCCCACGTCGCAAGCTGCCGTCGCCGCGGCAGTTGCGCAACAATAATGTTTACCGGGAAACGTATGCGGGAAGTGATACTTTATCAGGAACACCTTATCATGAATTATACAATTCTGATGCTTGTTTTGTGCTTGTTCATTATTTAAACGAATGCTGTTCGGCGTGCTGTATGCGTGATTCCAAAGGTATGCGCTTTGGACCTCGCTTTGCTGAGTGCTTGAAGCCTCTGCCTTACGAGGGTAGGGGCCACAACTGCGCCGGCCCTGCACAGCAGCCGGCAATGGCCCACATTTTTGCTAATGGGCGCAGACGCGAGAAATGCCGACCATCGAGAGCCTAACAGCTTCCCTGTAAACTGCTATAATAAAAAGCATTAAAACCATACCTCAGTAACTCAAGCAGGCTAGGAGACTATTTGCCAGCACCCCATTTCAAAAGGGGTGCCACTAAATAATATTATTAATAATAATAATAATAATAATAATAATAATAATAATAATAATAATAATAATCGGCGTAAGAAGGAAGAAAAACTGTCGAACGGAGATGTCTTTCGTCCCAATTAGGGAACATGGCACCATGAAGCACGACGGGTTCTTAAGACTCTTCGTTCCTGCTATCAGGTATTGCTTGCGCGATTATGCGATCTAAGGCACATGATCAGAATAAGTAACCAGAAAGAAGTCAAGTGTCATTGCTGTGTGTCCTCAGTCGGCAATTTCTAGTCCCGAAGTAAAAAAGCTGCGTCATTCTCTAGCCTGTGTCAGCCGCGGATATTCATGTATTTTCCAGCCACTGACCTGACACACAACAATCTGTGTGCTCGCTAACGACATTGCAAGCCCAAGTGTAGCCCTATCATCAATGTCCACGTCTTTTTATTGCCATTCTATGTTCCCAGGTTGGCGCCGCCTCAAATTTAAAAGTTTCATTGTGACGAGAGGAGTTGATTGCCACTGAGAAAACCAAATAAAGATCTTCACGCGTGTATACCAGTCGGATAACTGATACATAACAACCGACCAAGTTGAATAAACGCGTCCTCAGACCCTTCTGCAGTTTCAGGGGTACGTGTAATGCCTGGTGGCCTGGCTGAAATGCAGCGTGGTCGTGGCTGACTCCATTTACTCAAGGTCCACACGTAGACGGTGTTGAAACACCACGGCGACACAACAGCTGTCACCACTGCAGCAGCACAAACTGATAGCAAGTCACCAAAGTAGAACGAGTGTAACGCTATGCGAGGAAAAGAAACCACGCATTAGTGTTAAAACATTAGCGCATATGTGTTGCTCCCTATTCCGAGTAGATGTATTAATAACAACTCGCCAACATCACTCGGCGGTAATCGGGTGCAATTTCTGAAATACGACTATGCTCATCAAAGCAACGAATTTCATGGTGCATCGGGTTGCTTCTGCACACAGTTGGGGAATCATCTCGCGTGTATGTCAGCAATGCTTTATGTGCAAATAGCTTGAATGTCTGTTTGTGCTGTGCTCATTCATGTGTTGAAAATATTCTTGTAAGCAATACTTATATTCGCGCGAAGAGTTGCACTCCTACGAATGGCCAATGACGACGCCGGTAAAGACAATAAGGAATTCCCTGGCTGCTCGAAGAATGTGGTTTGCTAATCGCGCTACAATAAATAAACCTACCCTGGCACATAAAGCTGCAGAGAAGTGCCGCGAGCGCAGAAGGACTACTTTTTGGCCACGTTTCTTTAAACATAAGTTGTTTTTCTCCTTTAAATTCTATGTGTATTAGCGGCTTTCAGTTGGAATACGTATTTAAAGCAGCTAGAATATAGGAGCCTTTAAAGATTTCAAAACAGACTAGTCTCTTTGAAGTATGGTTAAAGCAAGCATGTGTTTTTTTCACTGAAGTAGACCGAGCAAATCTATGGGCGATTTTAAACATACGTGGCCGCCTATTAAGCTGAAAATGCAGCTGGCGCTTGGCAAAATGTTTTTATGGCAGAGAGTCTTAATAAATCTTCAACCACCACCATGAAAAAAAAGGTTGCCGACGCAGCGAAGTACTGGTTCAAAATTGGTTTCTGGTTCGCAATGGTGTAAATTTTTGGCAACACGCGAACAATGATATTACGCTCTAGCAGGGTGGCTGAGAAGATATTCAAAATGTGTGCCGTCTGCCTGATTAATGTGATAATATTGAAGGCTAGTAACTTCTCGTGATCATCGCAGTTTAAGAAAGTGTATCAGGCTTGAGCAATTCCTCACCGCAATAGCAGCACGTTCCTAGAACAACGCCATCTTCGCCAGATGCAGTTACTCGTAACTGTGATGGGCATGTCATTATTTACACCCGCTATAGTATTGCCCACTGTGAGTTTCGAACTACATGATTGTGCGGTATCCCTCACTTTCTGGTGTTCTGCATGCAGTAAACAGGCCCCACTGAGATTACCAAGTGCTTGTGTTTCCTGGTAGCTTTGTAGCTGGCATGTGCGACACTCTATTCCTTAAAAAAGTGCTGTGGAAATAGTGTGATATCGAGTGACGGTGTCCATTGCGAGATTTATTTTAGCGTTATGCTGAAGTAGATGTCCAAGATGAGCATTTTGACCTAATAGCGACAGCGTAACATGAACCACAAACAGGCGGACACAGCCAATTCACCTCCGAGCTTTCTGCCTGCGGTTGCAGGAGAAATAAAATTATGAAATTCCGTTTCGGCCTCAAATGTATGCAATGTCCGTTTTTATGCGTAACACCAACAGCAATATGTTTCTTCGATAATTGGAAACGTGTTTTGTAGACATCATAAATTTAAAGAATTATTTTCATTTTTTTCATCCAGATGCTGCTTAGTTGCCGATCTCGGCTGCACTGGGTATTCGGATGCTTGCGACGAAATGATGGAAGAAATATAAGTAAAATTGAAAACAGGCGTTGCGATACGCTGCCTTTTTGTTCTGTTGTGCACATAGTTCTGTGGGATTACTTCAGCTTCAAAGTATGATGCCAAACTTGATGCCTCATTGCTAAACACGTTAGCAATAGTTACAAAGTACATAGAAAAGTTTTTTCCATTGTGCAAGGTAATGTACGGGAATTGTAATTTATGTATACATGAAGTGTTTAAAGCACCTGAAAGAAGTAAAACATATAAATACTTTATAAATCTGCATACAAGAATGTCGCACATTAAAATGGAATAAGTTCCAGATGGTTTATACGAATTTATTGTGAAGCCATTTGGCATATGCAATGCGCCTGCTACGTTTGAACGAATGATGGACAATATCTTGCGCGGCCTAAAATGGAGCACGTGTTTGTGCTACCTCGACGACATCGTCGTGCTCGCCCCTGATTTCAGCATGCATCTTCTTCGCCTTAGGAAACTATTGACGTCCTTGACCAACGCAGGCCTGCAACTGAACCTGAAAAAGTGCCAGTTCGCCGCGCGCAAGCTCATGATTCTAGGTCACGTCGTATCACAAGACGGCATTTGCCCCGACCAATCAAAACTTCGCGCTGTGGCAGAGTTTCCGAAACCTAAGACACACAAATAACTCCGCGCCTTCATCGGCCTCTGTTCTTACTTCAGACGCTTTGTTTGCAATTTCGCCTCGATTATAACACCTCTGACACAACCCTTAGGTGGCGCCAACAACCTATCCTCCTGGTCTCCTGCATGCGACACCGCGTTCATTACCTTACGCCGTCTACTGACGTCTTCGCCTATACTGCGACCCTACGACCCCACTGCCCCAACTGAAGTGCATACCGATGCCAGTGGTATTACCCTTGGCGCGGTCCTTGCGCAGCACAAGCCTGGCTACTCCGAGTACGTCGTTGTGTGCGCCAATCGTGTGCTGACCAAAGCGGAACGCAATTATAGCGTCACAGAAAAAGCATGCCTGGCCATCTGTTGGGCATTCGGGAAGTTTCGCCCTTATTTATACGGCAGGGCTTTCAATGTGGTTACTGACCATCACGCCCTTTGTTGGTTATCCTCTTTAAAAGACCCCTCTGGACGCCTTGCCCGTTGGGCTCTGCGCATTCAAGAATACGATATACACGTCATATACCGCTCAGGTACCAAACGCACTGACGCTGACGCTCTGTCCCGCTCTCCGTTACCAGCCGACACGGCCTCCCTCTCCACCATTAATGCGGTATCCTCGGTCGACATCGACACCTTCGCATCAGAACAGCGCAAGGATCCTTGGGTGCCCTCTCTTTTGGATCTCCTTTCTGGCTCGCCTGCATCTCCCATCTCCCACTCCCTGCGTCGCCAGGCTGTCCATTTCACTGCCTGGGATAACTTCTTGTATCGACGCAACTACCAGCCCGATGGTCGCAAGTGGCTCCTGGTTGTCCCTAGGACTTTGCGTTCCGACATGTGCGTGTCTTTCCATACTGACCCACAATGTGCACACGCAGGCGTTTTGCAGACGTGTGAGCGCCTGCAGCAACGTTGCTACTGGCGAGCAATGTTTACTTTTGTCCAAAACATTGTCCGCTGGTGCCCGTTATGCCAACGCCGCGAATCTCCACTTCATCCGATCCATCGCTTATTACATCCTCTTCCGTGCCCTGCTCGAGCCTTCCATCGTGTGGGAATTGACCTGTACGGGCCGCTAGCGCTAACACCCGCTGGAAAACGATAGATTATTGTCGCAGTTCATCACCTTACACGCTATGCTGAAACCGCTGTTCTACCTGTAACGACCACCAGTGAGGTTGCATCCTTTCTGCTCCATCGTTTCATTCATCGTCATGGCCCACCTCGGGAGCATCTGTGTGATAGAGGCCATGTGTTTCTGTCGCAGGTGGTTGAAGTTCTGCTTGCTCAATGCTGCATAGTTCACCGGACCACCACGGCATGCCATCCTCAAACTAACGGGCTTACGGAGCGTTTCAATCGCACCCTTGGTGATATGCTCGCCATGGCACGTTTCATTGGAGCATACAAACTGGGACATCATCCTCCGATTTGTCATGTACGCATATAATATGGGTACACAAAGTACTACAGGATTTTCGCCATACTTTCTTCTCTACGGTCGCGATCCTTCTGAAACCATCGATACGGTTTTGCCTTATACACCAGACACGTCATAGTGTGCTCCTGTTTCAGCCGTCGCCCGATACACCGAGGAATGCCGGCCATTAGCCCGAAAGTTCACCTCTGCCGACCAACAATGACAAAAAGCCAATCGTGATGGCGACGCTACCAATCCGAACTTCGCTCCCGGCACACTGGTCTTGTTGTCCGTGCCTTCTACCACGCCTGGACTTTCGACAAAACTTCTGTCGCAGTATGATGGACCATACCGCATCGTCGAACGCACCTCTCCGGTCAACTATGTCATAGAGCCGCTTACACCGACATCCGACAAGCGCCGCCGTGGACGGGATGTTGTTCACGTTCGCCGCCTGAAACAATTCTATTACCCGCTCGTGTCCATGTCGTAAGTCGCCAGGGTGGCTCAACTTTTGCACCGGGGGTAATTGTAATGAAGAAGACGACGAGCACAAGAACAAGGCCAGCCAGATTGTCTATTCCATGCCTGCAGTGCAACCAGTAGGCCAGCCGGATTCCCAATGCTTAGCACGAGTGTGAGCAGTTCGGGCAACCAGCTGTTCTTGCTCTGCGTCCCCTGCCTTCTAGGTTACGAACAGACGCTACCATCTGAACTTTTCAGTTCACCCCATTACACTATGTTTGAAGAAGTAAAAATAGAAAATATTGTATTTGAAGAGCCCTCCTGAAGAAACCAAATCGTTAGTTTTATGTTTCGGCCATCTGGTGGAAGACTGCCGAACTCAGTGCTAGGCGGCGTTAGAAAAGAATTGGTACCCGCCGTGGTTGCTCACTGGCTATGGTGTTGGGCTGCTGAGCTCGAGGTCGCAGGATCGAATCCCGGCCACGGCGGCCGCATTTCGATGGGGGCGAAATGCGAAAACACCCATGTACTTAGATTTAGGTGCACGTTAAAGAACCCCAGGTAGTCGAAATTCCCGGAGCCCTCCACTACGGCGTGCCTCATAATCAGAAAGTGGTTTTGGCACGTAAAACACCATAATTTAAAAGAATTGGTGTCACGGCATCGAACCGCTGCCAGCATGACGCGGAAAGATTGGTGCTAGCAGTTAAACGACTCCCCCACGGCTGCCGACGTTGCCGCAAGTGATACGCTCGGGTTTTCGTAGATACCTACTACGTGTACTTTTACAACTGTGTGTCAAAAATTGCTTTTGGGAACAGTGTTACGCCATGTGTAAAGAGCCAAGATAGGCATCAGTCGAAAGCTGAGTCTCCGGACTACATACGCTGCAGTGACTTTTACGATATACGCCGTAGTTTTATCACAGCTACCGTTTATGTCTCGAACATCAAGTACAAATTTTCGTCGTTTCCATTGGCTTCTTTCGCTGAATTTTTAACCGCTCTGGAAACAGAATTCTTGATTGCAACAGCATGATCAGTGCATTTGGCTCGTGTGGATTGTCTTCCAGAACATGTCTGTCACCTGCCTTTTTCAATTATCGACCTGCAGCTTTTGTTGTTCACGAAAAACCCGCTCGTTCCATTGAGAACGCGCTAGCTTCGTGCCGGGTCCCCTTGGGGCGCTAGTTGGTACGCGTACAAAAAAGCTGGATATGGGTTATGCTTTCGGGCAAAGCCAAGCTGAAGCGAATATGTGAAACTCTAAACAAGCGCCTTCCTCACAAGGGGTGTCTGAACAGGAGGGATCGCCATGTGAAACATAGAATGCGGTGTATTCCTTGCACACAAAATACTGTTTATACGATTCCTCTTTCTTGTGGCCTACACTATATCTGTCAGACTGGAAGTTCCTTGAACAATCGACTTAGGGAGTGCCATAGTTTCTTTTTTTTAAGGTTTTGCGCAGTCACACTTTTCTATGCCTTGTCGCGAATGTGGGTATCATCCTGTTGTAAGCAATGTTTTGCTGTATAGACATCGTGAAAAACTCTCACGTGAATAATACACGCTTATCACATTACAAAGAAGGGATCACTATGTGTTAGGCAGCCTATAATTTCGCTGCAAGTTAGTGAGGTTGCTTTCTTAAATCTTGGGTAAAGCCATTGAGTTGCTTCGCGCCCTATTCATTCATTCATTACGTTCGTTATTCAGCCCTGTCATGTGTATCACGGTCGAAGCATGCGCCTTCTGTCATGTGAAGGTTGGTTTTGATAGTACAACTGCGTATGCCGAGGGTGGCGGGTGAACCGGGTGTTGATCACGTGATGCGTGTTATATATTGGTTTTCTTCCAATACACTTCAGCTCCTAATCAGCGCTTGATTGAGTCCCATTCTATTTTTCTTTGTCCGCGTCTGTCGCACTGTTGGTATACCATGGCGCTAGATTTTTACGAATCGACAGGCTACAGTAACAACACCAGACCTATTTCAGAGCAGCTTCTTAGTACCAGCTTCGTCCTAATGAAACGGTTCGTATTATCCTTAGTGCATCTGCCTAACAAAGGCATCGTCAGCTTTACGGAGGAGATGTCCCGTCTTTTCCACCACTTCGTGCTGATTAGGCCTGAGGAGAGGAATGTTTCTTGCCTCATTTGCATGAAAATTATTTTAGAACACTTTGCTGTTTTGAAGAGAAAAACGAATTTTACTGAAGCAAGTTAACGTTGTGAGTGATTATGTGATCAAGTAGTTTAAAACAGGACTATCGCACGCTTATTAATGGCTTATAAAAGGTTTATACATGCTTATCTCAGTATCATTTAGCGTACACCTCTTAAATAATTTCTCTCTACCTCAGAGACTCTATATCTACGTTGTGCAGTTGCCTATAAATGTAAGGCACCCCGTCCTATCAGTCGCGTCCCTGCTTTTTTTCCACAACACTCTGAACGCCTCTTTCGAACCGAAATTGCCCACCTCAGCAGATAATGCTTCCACGTGTTTGAAACCCGAGAACTAAATGGAGGTGGAGGCTGCCTCAGGCTATGGCTGGTTGAACACTGTCATAGGATGTGTTGAGTTGCTGCAGGATTTTTACTACATCAAACACCTGCCTCATATTTGCTTCGGTATCTTTTTGTCCGGAGGTAGCCTGCTCAGGCCTGTCTTTTGTATAGTAACACAAATTTTCGTTTATATTTTCTTTCTTTCCATTCGCCTAAATCATCAAAGTTATTGTTTCTATTCAGTGCATCCAATTTACTCTCTCTGCTTCTGTCACTTTCATTTTGAGGGTTTCTGGTTGTATAAATACACTAGTATTGGGTTGCCAACTTTCTTCACCTATTTCTTCTATTCTGTATCCATGCTTCTGAAGGGAAGATGTTGTGTTCTATAGCCGCCCATTTATGTTCATGCATGTTCTGGAGCCATTTTTTTTTATTTTCAAAACAAATTCCGCTCGGCAATTCTCTCACTTCACAAGAGGCCGAGCCTGCACTGCCCCATTTGCGGTTTCACAGTGGGCTCGCAAAGTCGACTGGCCCACCAATTCTTGGTTAACACTCAAGTTCGACAAGATGTCTGATCGTAAGAAGAGGGAGATTTGTGAACGTTCGCTCTGGCCCTATTAATAATTTCGAGATTCTTCGCAGCACCTATTGTTTATTGCACCCTCAAGGTGATCTGTGATTAGTGGTGCATTCCGCTTCTGCTTCATTCTTTGAATACCTTGATGGATACTTCACTGCGTCTTTCCTCCGTTTATTTGATCGCCCCGGTACATAAATTGCTTGACAATGAACATGACTTCCTGTTCAATTGATATCACACTATTTCTCGCCTCTTGCTTAAAAATCATGATTCCTAAATTCTCTGTGCAGCAATAAAAGCCTAGATATGTCACTGCATCGACAAAGATGTACGCAAGTTTATTTCTAACCGCTTCTAACCGATGTAATAGAGCAACCTTATAATGGGGGGGGGGGGGGGGGGGGGAAGCATTCTAAAGTGTGTGTGAATATAACTTTTCTTCGTCCGTAGTGTAGTGTTCACGTTTTTCGAGGTGGAGACACCCGTTAACCCACCTGCGCAGTCCGTCTGACTATGCTTTCCGGATGCCAAGAGTAGGGGAAGAACATTGCATCATCATCGCATCATTTACTTAGATAATGCGTTGTCTGCGCAATGCGTCACATTAGAAGAAACCGTCATTGAGAACATCTATTGCAGCCCTCTGGTTGACAATAGGCAGCGCAACCAGCCAGCATGGTTTCGGCACCAGTTTAGAAGGTCGTTGCATAATATTTTATTTCTTCTCGCCCGCACTGATTGGCAAGATATACAGTTAAAACGCTCATGACATTCTTCAATGACTCCTGACGCTTACTCGCAGCTGATGGAATATATTTTATGGACTTGGTTACTTTTACACAAGATTATGCTGACTTTCGAGGAAGTAAATTTTTTTAGCACGGATATGTAGTCAAGCAAGAGTTTCGTATTTAAGGAAGTAGATGAATGTTTATTGCGCAAAGCTACAAAATAAACAGCAGAAAGAAGTTTATGCATCTGATATTTGGCATGCTCTCCTACGTTGAGAAGAACAAAGTGGCTCGTGCACATTCAATGTTTCCAAGACCCTGCGAACTGCTAGCCAGAGCCGGGTCTAGGGCAACATGTAGGAAACTTTCCTTTACCGCCAGGTTGGACAGAGGATCCAGACGCTGCCCCTACTTTCACACACCTGTAAAATTTTCAGGCACGGTAAAAGATGCGGAACAATGCTAAACATAGACAAAGAATTAGGCTTAGTTTTTTTTTTCAATTCACCGTGCACTCGCTCATCTTCAATTAATATTTAGTGTTATGGTCATATAACTGTAACTGACAATCAAAGCCAACCCACACGTGCAGCTTAGGCAGAGAACACCTATGTACTGCATTTGTTTAGCAGCCGTGTACGCTGTTCTTGCTTCTTCTCCCCCACCTAAAAAAAGCTAACCCACAAATTTAGTACCTATCGTTTATCGGCGATGTTGAAATCAAATCATATACCAATTATTTATTTCAGCAGCACGAATTACTTTCCACTCATGGTTGCCGCACTCAATTTGAAACTTTTCTTCCTCAGCTCAATTTACGCAACGGCTAGCTGAACCTTACTACTGAAACATAAACTAAAGCATGCTCCTTATTTAGAAGTAGAACACTAGCTTACACCTCACTCATTCGATTTAGAGAGGAAGAGGGATGTAGATGAAAGGTTGGGAGGTTAACCAGATTTAGTCTCCGGTTTGCTACCCAACCATTCGATCAAAATTGGAATCAATTTCAATAGACCAGTAGTGTGTGAAATCCCTATACGTCGACTAACATTTACGCTATGGAAACGACACATTGTAAAGATGCCAGGTTCATCCTTTCTAAATATCGCATAAGGCATTACCCACTTGCCGGATGAGCCAATATAACATTGAGATGCTAAAGATACGAATAAATATACCCAGACATAATATACATTTTTTTCGTCTAAAGATAACCTGTTGTCCTTAAGTCCATATTTATGAATTGGCACGCAAAACACGGTACCGTCATGCCGATTCCTAGACATCGAAAACACCCAACTAACATATTCCAGTACTGTTTACTTGCACACTGCAAGAAAGACTCAAATAGCGTGTTTGTTTTTCTTCACGTTTGACTAAAGACTAGATTCTCGGCAATATATGGAATCTTATTGTTAGTAGTATTGTCATGTTTCTATGTTTATTTGTTTTTTCTCATTTGTCTTGGAAGTATGTTGCGTAACGCCATTTTCTCATTTTCTATACGTTTTAAACCTGTTCTTCTGTGCCTTCCACGCTTCCCTTACTCTAGGCTTCGTGAAATGCTTTTTATTTTCCATGTCGTTTATGGCATGTGGTATACGGTATGATATGCACTGCAGTAGTTTTTTTTGAAGGCTCTGGATTCAACATTTTTTCTATACAACGTATGACTTCCCTTTTTCTGAACCTCTTTGTTCATTATATGACGTTCTTGGTTATGTCTACGCGCTGCTCGCTTATTATTTGATGTTGGTATTTACTTTTTTTCTTTTCTTTATTCATGCAATTTCGCCCTTCAAGCGGAAAAATAACATTTTACAGGGGCCACTTGAGCTCTGACGCCACACTTCTTTTTTGCAGTCATCGAGATTCATTCGTAATGTCGCAAACGAGAAGAAATGGGGTTAACCGAGGGATCCGGTCTCTTTAGTCACATCATAAGAAACCAACAAACACTGGCACCAAGGACAACATAGGGGAAATTACTTGTGTATAATAAAGGAAATAACGAAACAATAAATTAATGAAAATGAAAGTGGATGAAAAAACAACTTGCCGCAGGTGGGGAACGATGCCACAACCTTCGGTCCGTAATGCCATGTATTATTATACTATACGTTATATTATACAGTTCAGACTCTCGTGTGCCATTTAAACGTGTGCCGAAAAATATGACGGATGGGGTACGTACAACTAATCACGTGTTCGATGCACCTAGTCCCGTACCGGCGCCTTGCAATACTCTGCCACTCCCACAAAATTTTGGTTTCTGACGTGTATTTGTTATAGATATGTCCGTTTGTCATACAATATACTGAAAATTACTTGGTGGATGCCTAACTTATTATTATAATAATTCTCATGCAGAATACCCATAAAAGTCCTCGTAGGGGAGGGGGGAGGGTGTACGCTGAACATTTAGAAATGGTTTTAGGTGCAAAAGATAAGAGACGGACAACAGAATAAAACACAATGGACAGGCACACACTCGCAACTGATTTTTTCCTCCGTTGCTTCACTTATGTACCTTCAGACATGCGAACAAGAACATACACAGGTTAGTTCACATGCGATAGAAAGCAAACGTAATCATGTCCTATCGCCCGGAGAACTAAACTCATTCTCTTGAAGAGGCAATGACGGGACGCTGACGCAATGTCGCCAAACTTTCTGGTATACATCGCCTCTGCTAGTTCTCGTACCACCGTACCCAGACATCTACCCTAGTAACACTTGCAAGATCTGTAAGCCTCAGGCACCATCGCTTCCCCACATGCTATGGGAATGGAAACTCCAATATGCGATATTTAATACTGCGACTCTCTCGTCGAGATGGCACGCCGCCCTGCGCAGCTCCCACCTCGACGACCAACTCGGGCCTACGCAGCAAGCCTACGAGGCGGCGACAAGGCAAGACCTCGACGTCCCCACGTGGGAGGCCTAGGCCCAGCCAATTGAACTGCTGGTTTCAATAAAAGTTTGTTCCTCCTCCTCCTCCAGCAATGTTCACACGAAGAAAAGGTTCACACGGTGTACGCTGAGGTCGTGGTTTAGAAAAGAAAATGTAACAGATGAAAGCAAAAAATCACACCATGCAAGTGCCGCAGTAAAATGTAGACTTACAGGCTAATTTATCAATATATACATATGAAACACGTATTATTGGCTCGGACAATTGAAATAAAATGCACACGAATGTACTACCAAATTATAACTTCAAATATTTTCTAAAGTTCTGTACTAGGTGACATCGCTTCGCAATAGTTCTTGGTATTTAGTAAAGTCAGTTGCCGTTGCAAAATACGATTGCAGGTTATTTGCAGGATATTGCAGATGTTCTCAACGTTTTTTTTTTTCTGCGAAGGTAAGAATGGGGGGGGGGGGCTTCCGCTGTGAGCTTTTAGGTCATTTCTAAAGGAGCTGTTTGCAGACGTGCTACGTGGTTTAGGGTAATTTGCACTGTATACTGAGACAAGTGCGTGCCTACATCAACATAAGCTACTTGTAAATTACTTGATTCTATTTGAAAGGCAAACAATATTGAATTAATATAATTGACCACGGGAAATTATAAACGAGAACATTTTAGATGAAGCTCTATATACTTGTTCTAAGCATCAGAAGCGCTGAGATAGTGCTCTCAGAATTAGCTACACCCCCCCCCCCCCCTAAAAAAAGTATTCATCTGCCCTAATCGCACCGTTTCTGTGCCCTGAGACCATTTGCCGTCTTGCTCGTGTATATATACATATGTAACCTAAATCAATACCTCCCGCGAAATTAAAGGAGATCTCGCTGTGATATCAAGAAATTAAGGATGTTATATAAGCTGCTCTTTACATCCTGTTTCATCGTTACCCTAGAATTCATAATTCTGTTCGATATAACCAATCACCAGTGACATTTCCCTCCCTCATTTTCTCCTTGTGAATTGTAGATGTCTACACCCTTCCTGCGTAGTAATAATAGCGCGAACTTGGTGGACGAGAGAGCTTTTGCGAAGTGCTCGATGGAACAAAAAAACAGTATGAAGTTAAAAGATGGAATTTTTCTTACTTTGTCTTGACTACAGATCCCTCAGTAGTGCTAACTCTCTCGCAATCCCATTCCTCACAGGGACTTTCCAAGTTAAGAGGTTTGCCAAGCGGAATTGACTTTCCTTTATATTCGCACGCTCCTGTAAGTAAAAAAAAAAAAAAAAAAAAGCATGGACGCACCGGTTTCAAATTATTTCTGAGATAAGCTTGCAAATAGTTTTGACTAAAAAGTATGAGCAATTCATGTATGTAAGGAACATTAATTTCATAGTGCACCGACACAAACAGCAGCGTTTGCAAGGCTGACTTTTTATTTCTCTTGATATTGTAATTTGTGAGGGACTTGCAGAATTATATTCTTTTAATTAATGGATCTATTTGACTGCATGTCAGGAATATTCGTTTCCGAGGTGCTTACGAGTTCATATTATATGCATACGTCTTTTTGTTTGAATACGACGAATGGAAGTGTGCTCCCTAAAATTAATTTGTTGGTTAACAATATATCTCTATAAGTCATTCATTAGGCAAGAAACATATTTATTTATTTATTCCAAGTACGCTTAATCAAACTAGCATGATAGATGGGAGGGGGGACAAAGAAAAAAAATTTAAAGAATGTTGCAACAACTGCAATTACCATACAGTGTGCACAGACGAAACAGCAATTTATATTTAAAAGCAATATAAATATGACAGAAAAAGAATGCACTAAGGAAGGTCTGCAACTGGCAAACACATTTTAAAACGGTCACAGCGGGAAGGTAGAGCGTATTCAGTAAATATTCTACCAAAAAATAAAAAATAGAGTACCTAAGTACAACGACAAACGCAATGGGAAACGTCCGGTACTATTTATCATAGATTCCAAAATGCAAGCTATATACGGTAACGTTAGTACGGGTTCGCAAAACCTAGAAAAACTGGAAGACTGCGTTGGTAAATTGGGTAGTCATCTATGGTCACTATTTTACTATTTTTATCCGTAGGTATTCCAGCAAGGCGGAGTGCATGGCGAAAATCAGTTTGAAAAAGTTGTTCTGTGAACAGAAAATGTCCAACTTTGCTGTTATGATCAATGCCACAAAAACGGTAAGTAAGCATTGTGATTGTTTCGCTCCATTACCAACAATCGTAAAGTACTCCATGAAAGAAGCGTAGAGAAAACAAGAATCTTGGAAACGCTCGGCTAAGTAGTGGCATACTCTACTCCATAGCTGTTAGAAGAGCAGTTGAGTTGACGTTCGCGATCAAACAGATGGCGTTTATTTTTTTTGTACGCGTCTAAGTGCATTAGTTAAGGTAACGTGGTTGTAAAAAAGGAAATTAAGATGTCACTGTTGTCGCGTACATGTACTTTCCATGGTTAATTATCAGTTTATATATATAAGGACAGTTACAGCGTCCGTTTAAAATGCGTATGTTTTAATAAGAAATATACCAGTAAACACATTATTACACTTTACAGCCAAACAGATTGGTGGTTAACAAAAGAAGGAATTTCTTAAACATTAATTTTTACGTTCTTCTGAGAGGAAGGCTGCTTAGTGGGATCTACATCTCCGATTGTACCATGCACGCGGATAACTAGTCATGTCGTTGAATGCATTGCATGTACAGATATTTGTGCATTTACTGTGGACTACTCACATTATTCATTGCGTATTGTTTATTCATAAAACATAACGCATGTTCACGGCAGTACATTTACGCTTTCGAAATTTGTGCAAGAAACAACGCAAAAGATGGTGATGCCATTGTGTGAACACCACCAACTGCCGCGGCTTGACCTATGCTGTATATAAAGGTGCCTTAACGCGGAGGGCAAGATAGGAGGGCTCGCGAAACGCGCACGGCTCTTGGAAAAATGAGACTCGCAATACATCAGTATTTAATATGTTACATAACTAAAAGAACGTCTTGGCGAATATAAATAATTAGCCGTAAATGCTACACGCTGGCGTACGCAGTTTTGACAGCATGATTGAAGGAAGCACATCATTTAGGGTTACATAGTTCAAGAATAAATTCGCAGTTATGAAGCTTAATGCATCTTTATTACGGAAAGAGGAGAGCTACGACGTCAAAATGAAAGCGGAAATTAGCTGTCCTTGCAAGAAGCTGTTGCCATTTACACACTTTGATGGGTCATGTGTCTGCAGAGCACTTGCGCTCCGTGCGATTTCACTAGGGATGGGCAGAAATAAACTGACAGGCACAATGCATGTGACCTTTTTATGTGATTAGCCTTGGTGGGAAGTTTCTACACTTTGTAGCTTGTATATGTGCACGTATGCATTTATTAGCCCGGCCGAACATAATCTTTTCCTCCAATGCTCTTCATGAAAAAAAATCTTCAAACTTTCTACGATAATGGGAGGAATCCAACCCACATTGCAAAAGTTGCTGATGTACAGCCGACCGACGATTTAGCGCTCCGCTACGAATGCGCGCGTGTACCAGTTCTAAGCGCTTGCATTTAAGGGCACGCTTCGTATCTCGGAGACCACGCGCGGACTTCACGGCGGCACCACTAGGCGGCGTGCAGCGTGTTGTGAAGAAAACGGGAGAGGGAAGCGTGACTACAGCACATGTCTCATGCATGACGTCTTTTAGCGTTCTCGATACATTGCACCGCTATATTGCTTTATTGCTAGTCACAGTAACGCTGGCGTTGATGGTGAGATGTTTTTGGCGACGTTCTTGGTCTTTTTTATGCTACAGTTTCATAGCATGAACAAGGCATTTTTGTACATGTAAGCGTATTTCTCTCGCGCGATAAATTATGTCGAAAGACTGCTCCTACGCGCAACAAGCCAACGTATCAACTACATCGCCTTGAGAATAAAATAGTGTAATATTTTTCTAGCTTGCATCCACGGCACGAGACACCAACCACACCACAGATTTCCTGCCAACGCAGTCGTTATGCCTCTGTATCTGCAGCTGGAATCCTGCAATCTCGCTGGGTGTTGCAATCTACTTAATTCAACATCACGATGGCATACTTATGGATCATGTCTGTCAAGCCTACCGCTCTCTGAACTCGCGCTTTCTGCTTGTCCTGTCAGGTGCACGCCTATCGCGTACTTCAATGCTATGAGAAGAAATGCAATGTCCTGTGGATAGCCCGCGTCTGTAAAATACGTATAAGCGTTAGATTTGAAAAATCTTCCACAACTCTTCTGCTTCTGGTATCATTTACTGTGACAAGGTCGGACTCTCAAAACGCACACTGCCACGACCACAAATTCCCAGTATTTGCGATGCACGCAATGTCGTTATTGTCGGCTGCTGTGCAGCATGTTGTAGTCTTCGAAATATAAGTACAGACGTCGCTAAGCTAAGCACACATTCACTCCGAAGATTGACAGAGCCTGAGTGACCAAATGCGACTGGGCACTACGAAGCGACACACTGTAACCGTTGTTCACACCGATTAGAACGACCGGTCCGTCGCTGCGGTGGTGTATTTCACGGTTGATGAAATTTGCATCTGCGCGCACCAACATCTTCACGTAAAAAAAAAAGCATCGGAGTATATACATCCTGCTCCTGAACCGGTAATTGGTTTTGTGGGTTACCGATTGCAGTTGCGCAATTAAAAGATCTAGCAGTTAGCGGCTCACCCAAACAGCCTTGTTTCGACTAATGTTTAACCGCTTGCCATTACTAGAGACACTACATGGTAACGTGACACCTGGAAGACGCCGGCGTGATTGGGCCCTACGGGTCTTGGTGCCGTACTATTTCATAGTGACATGAATGGTGTAGGCAGGCACATAACATCACTTGCTGATGGGCCAAGATACCAAAACTGAGTTATGACAAAGGTGTTGGGCAAAAATATGGTCTTTTTTCGTGATATGGTGCCGAAGCGGCTGAAGATGTGGTTTTAGCCTGATGACGAAAGCATAACGGAAAGGTTTAATGCAAGCACCAATGCAATTTGTTGCTTTTATCAGCTATCGTAGTAACAAGTCGTAACTATGACACAGTGGGCACAAAAATTACTACACCAAGGAGGAATTAATATTTAATACTTGTCTGACGACATGGACGCGAGGGAACGCCATGACAATATTTATGCCTCAGTGGTGGATTTCCCTTGCGCAGCGTAGGTGCAACATCTAGACATCGTGTCAGACCACATGGGGTCAGTCTGATAATTATAACAGTTGATTTTTTTTAGGAAAGCTTCCTGGCGGTTTATTATGCAAGGAATTCTTGTATTATAATTTCCTAAAAATACGTATTTTCGCTTCGATTGTTTATTTTCAGCTTTGCGCGCATTGGCAGTTATCTGATAAAACAATGCCGCGACACTGCATATTGTGCATAGCGCGCAGACCACAGTGTAGGGTGCCCAACGAGACGCATTTCTCGTTGGCTCTACATGCGTTTCAAGGTATGTGAAACTTTCTACCGTTTAACGTGAGCAGAGGAAGCCTTATGCCAGGCATACGTACCATCCTTTAGTGGCACTTTTGACCCGTTTAACTTCCTTGCTTCTACTTCGCCAGTAAGTCTCTTGGCCATAACAGCAGGAAAGACCACTAAACACAGTGCCAGAGTGGTTTCAAACCATACTTATGCCTTTGAAGTCGCTGCTCAAGCTTTGACCTGTAAAAGTGAGAGACGGTAAAATGAAATCTAGTTTGGAAGTTGCATTAACGTACATTGTCCAGGTTATTTATTTGCTGCTCTAACAGATAAAAATAAAGTTATCTTTTCCTGTGGAGAGATAAAGAATAGTAATAGGATATTTTGCTTCCACATGACTTCCGTTCACTTCGACCGGTATTCGAACAGCAAGGTGTGTTATGCATTAATTCTTTATTTTTCGCAAATTGGTTTGATGCAGCATTGCTGTTTCTAGCCTAACCTGTCGATGATTTGCATAGGTCACGCCTAATATTTTAGTAGTAGTAGTAGTAGTAGTAGTAGTAGTAGTAGTAGTAGTAGTAGTAGTAGTAGTAGTAGTAGTAGTAGTAGTAGTAGTAGTAGTAGTAGTAGTAGTAGTAGTAGTAGTAGTAGTAGTAGTAGTAGTAGTAGTAGTAGTAGTAGTAGTAGTAGTAGTAGTAGTAGTAGTAGTAGTAGTAGTAGTAGTAGTAGTAGTAGTAGTAGTAGTAGTAGTAGTAGTAGTAGTAGTAGTAGTAGTAGTAGTAGTAGTAGTAGTAGTAGTAGTAGTAGTAGTAGTAGTAGTAGTAGTAGTAGTAGTAGTAGTAGTAGTAGTAGTAGTAGTAGTAGTAGTAGTAGTAGTAGTAGTAGTAGTAGTAGTAGTAGTAGTAGTAGTAGTAGTAGTAGTAGTAGTAGTAGTAGTAGTAGTAGTAGTAGTAGTAGTAGTAGTAGTAGTAGTAGTAGTAGTAGTAGTAGTAGTAGTAGTAGTAGTAGTAGTAGTAGTAGTAGTAGTAGTAGTAGTAGTAGTAGTAGTAGTAGTAGTAGTAGTAGTAGTAGTAGTAGTAGTAGTAGTAGTAGTAGTAGTAGTAGTAGTAGTAGTAGTAGTAGTAGTAGTAGTAGTAGTAGTAGTAGTAGTAGTAGTAGTAGTAGTAGTAGTAGTAGTAGTAGTAGTAGTAGTAGTAGTAGTAGTAGTAGTAGTAGTAGTAGTAGTAGTAGTAGTAGTAGTAGTAGTAGTAGTAGTAGTAGTAGTAGTAGTAGTAGTAGTAGTAGTAGTAGTAGTAGTAGTAGTAGTAGTAGTAGTAGTAGTAGTAGTAGTAGTAGTAGTAGTAGTAGTAGTAGTAGTAGTAGTAGTAGTAGTAGTAGTAGTAGTAGTAGTAGTAGTAGTAGTAGTAGTAGTAGTAGTAGTAGTAGTAGTAGTAGTAGTAGTAGTAGTAGTAGTAGTAGTAGTAGTAGTAGTAGTAGTAGTAGTAGTAGTAGTAGTAGTAGTAGTAGTAGTAGTAGTAGTAGTAGTAGTAGTAGTAGTAGTAGTAGTAGTAGTAGTAGTAGTAGTAGTAGTAGTAGTAGTAGTAGTAGTAGTAGTAGTAGTAGTAGTAGTAGTAGTAGTAGTAGTAGTAGTAGTAGTAGTAGTAGTAGTAGTAGTAGTAGTAGTAGTAGTAGTAGTAGTAGTAGTAGTAGTAGTAGTAGTAGTAGTAGTAGTAGTAGTAGTAGTAGTAGTAGTAGTAGTAGTAGTAGTAGTAGTAGTAGTAGTAGTAGTAGTAGTAGTAGTAGTAGTAGTAGTAGTAGTAGTAGTAGTAGTAGTAGTAGTAGTAGTAGTAGTAGTAGTAGTAGTAGTAGTAGTAGTAGTAGTAGTAGTAGTAGTAGTAGTAGTAGTAGTAGTAGTAGTAGTAGTAGTAGTAGTAGTAGTAGTAGTAGTAGTAGTAGTAGTAGTAGTAGTAGTAGTAGTAGTAGTAGTAGTAGTAGTAAACTTTATTTTGTCCGAGATGGGGTTTAGGGAGGAGGAGAGTGGAAGGGCCCGTCCTCTTCTTCCTCAGCCGGCGGCCAGGCCTTGCGCTCTGTTAGAGTAGCTCAAAAGCATTTCTGTGTTCAGTCTTGATCTCGCATTAGTTACACCCCTTTGTGGCAGTCGTAGCAGCGTGAACGCTTTTGAAATAAATGCAGCAGTTTCGAGCGAGGGGCGAAGCATTCCAAGCAAAATTGAAGTTTAGCGCATCCCTAAAGCTCCTTGGGTCATGTTCAATCATTATTGGTGTCGCGCCAATAATAATTGAACAGCACCCACAAATTGAACACAGAACTTGAGGCAATGGATGTGGCGCAGCAGAACCCTTGCCGTCGAAGCTAGCCTGGTATGTGTCTCGTATGGTACGAAGAAAGGCGCTGGCAACGTTCCTGGCGTCGCACAGTAATGGTACGCAAAATAAGACTATTTTTCGTTTTATGCAGACCACTGCATGTACCAAGGCATCATATTCACAGAGCTTATCAGCAGGCAGACTAGTGTTGTTGGCATAAAGCTCGTTCCAACAGCAGAAGGCAGAACACCGCCCTTAGGTCCACTAGTGGCGCGTGAGATTGCTTCATCTCGGCTCCGTCTTTGTCGCAGCTGAACACACCGCATGTCGTATCTGGAAAGCTGCTATCCACGCGTGCACACATGTGAATTCGATGTGGTAATCCGCACGACTGCAGTGGTAGTGGTGGCGCGAACGTGCCCCCCCCCCTCCTCCTCGCGCCTCCAGGTACCTCGAGCTTTCGTGTAATTCATCATCATCATCAGACTATTGCTTGATGTCCACTGCAGGACGAAGGCCTCTCCTTGTGATGTCAAATTACTTTTGTCTTGCGCTAGCTGATTCCAACTTATGCCTGTAGGTTTCCTAAATTCATCATCGCACCTAGTTTCCTGCCCTCTTCGACAGCGCTTCCCCTCCCTTTGCACCCATTCTGTAACTCTAACGATCCACTGGTTATCTACCCTGCGCATTACAGGGCCTGCCCAGGTTCATTTTTTTATCTCTTAATGTCAGATAGAAAGACCCTATCCCCATTTTCTCTGCCATGCACACCTCTGTCTTCCAGTGTTTAAACCTTACGGCTAATCTTTTTCCTTCCATCGCTTTTCGTGGTTCTTAACTTGCTGTAGAGCTTCTGTGTTAACCTCACAGTTTTTGCCGCTTATATGTGATTACTATCGCGTAATTACTCTCGTGTAATTACTATCGTGGTGAAAATACCGCGGCCGTTTCCCCTCGAACAGGGTGTGCTCATAACTTCAGCTTCTATAAAAACTCCTAGACCAACTTCAATATCATTATTATGACGTAGGCGCAAACATTCTGGCATATGAATTCTGGAATATTCTGTGGGTTGCGTTACTCTAATGTACTGACATCAAGTTCAACAGGCAGCTAAATGCGCAATATGAATAATTTCAGGACACGTGTGTACATCTAAACAAACTTCCGAAACATCCCGCAAAAACGTATGAATTCGGTAAAATAACATGCGTTGTAATACAGTTTATGGCCAAAAGCACTCACCGTTTATCCAATACAGCCTGAAGCTTTCGTTATCAATGCTGCACAGAGAACGCCCGTGAAGAATGCTTCTTCCCGTGCTTTAATATAGGTGCGAATCGCGGTTGTTTTGACAGGGAGAAACCATATCGCCTGACGTAGACATAACTGATCTGTTATCATGTGTCTTATTTTTCTCGCTCTTACCATGTACGTATGATCTGAATTCATGAACGCAGAAGGTGACGTTTGTTTCGAGGTCAACCAAGACAAAGAATTGAGGTCAATAATGAGGGTAGCGAAATATTGTTGGTCGAATAAGTCACAATCCTTCTCCCCAGGAAAATAACTTCAGACAACGTAATCTTGGTGCTCCAATAAAGAATGTAGTGCTTAGGACAGAGCTGCGTTTTAAACTACAAGCGAGGAGGGGGAAAACCAATGCAGCCAAGCGAGATTCTTAACATGACATTAAAAGAGTCAAACATATGCTGACTGTGTTCGGTGCACGAAAGAGAGACCATGCAGTTATATTAATCGGTGAGGTTTGATCTTCAAACAACACATTTAAGTCGAATATCCTTTTATAAGCGCCTTGGTTTGTGACACTGCATGATGTGTATTAATAAATGACACCTTATGTTCTGTATAGTTATTGCGTTTTAATTTATTTTGTATTCTTTTGCCTGTACGGTGCTGTATTCACTGTGGTAAGTTTTCTGTTTTCCCTCCTAAGCAGTGACCACTACACCCGTAAACGCGGCCCACATAATGATAGTTTTTGCACATGCACATCACGAAACGCTGGAAACTAGGACAGCTCAGTTGTAAAAAAAAAAAGATGATACGTTTACTGCTACACTGTTACGCCTGAAATTTTACAGACAAATCGCATTGTGTAGTAGTGTACTTCGTTCAGTGTAACACCTGGCACAGTTGTTTTGCTTGATATTGAAAAAAAAAAGCAAAGTTGCCTTCCTTTGTTGGTATGCAAACTGCGACCACAAAGGCGTTAGCATAAATTTGTTCCGCGCCTGTTGGCCGCTGCAGAAAACAACCGTTCGGGAAGGGTTGCCGCATGTTTCAGGGGAGCGGGCAACGTTGAACGTTTCTGCTGACACGCTGCCTGCAAAATGTATGACCGCAGCTCTGAAAAGGCCTATCAAATCGGCGAACAGCGTGGCATGCGTCGCAAAAGCTGTCTTAAGACAGTCGTCACCCAAAATAGCATTTTGCTCCTGGATATTTCGTTTTTTTTTTCGGTAGCGTTCACTTTACCGCATCAGCTTGTTGCGAGAACAGCACACTCTAGAATATTTTGCAAATTCTAATTGAAGGGAACTACAAAATTCGCCATGTACACACAAAGGCACCGTCTTTCTGGTTAAGACGTGTTAGATTCTCCTCTACTTGCTCAAGCTCTGCGGTTGCTGTACTTCTTTGCCATTCCAACAAGAAGACATCATTCCAGCCCGCTGACATGCGAAAATATTGTTAGGGAGTCAATTCAGGGATACTGCTGTGCACGCATAAGCAATCGATTTCACCATGGCGAAGCCCATTGGTGCATACTTTTGAGGAAACATGTGCTATAGTTGTCAACTAGCCTTATTGTATAGATAGTATGAATGTGTACATTAAAGGGGGGGGGGGGGGGAGGCGTGGTTTGTCTTTGTTTGTTTCACTATGGCAACATTTATGTTTGAGCTCCTCAATGAACAAGCGCATTATCCGGTGTTCTAGTTTATTTTATGCAGATTTTTGATTAGCTATCACCATTTCATGTGTCCATTGGCGTGACATGAATGAATACTGAATGCAGACTAATGCAAAGAGTTTTTCATTGAAGGAAGTCTTTCAACTTGTTGCATGTACCCCAGTGGAGCAAATAAAATATCTTGCTGTATCCCGAAAATTCGCGATGAACAGTTGTGGCTACAGTTATCAATGTGTAGTCGAATTTCCGATGAACTCATGGGGCTGTACCCGATGACAACTCTCATTGGCTGTACAGCAAAAGCTAGGCGCACGCGCTCGCACTTCAATATTTTGTTATTTCTATGGCATTCTTCTAGCTAGAGAGTACGTTAAATATATTCATGTACACGAAGAGCTGAAAGCGAACTGAGTTCATTAAAACTGCTGAATAATTTGGAGAATCGGCGTACAAAATTGTAGAACTTTTATATAAAAAAGATACCTCAACCAGATCATCCACTGTCTCCAACCGGAATAGCTCACTCCTGTACCCTTGACTACGTTGGCAACGCTCTCCTGCACGGCTGCTTCGAATAAAGCGATGTACTTTAAAGCATCTTTAGAAAGGCCAATTTCTCCTTTCCTGCGAATAAAAATAGCGGAGGATCGTACGAGCACATTCCTTAATTAGGCCGTCACTTTTCGCCGCCTGAAGAGGCAAGTGGATGGTTTCTGAACGTAACTACTGGAATGCCACCTATTGAAACGATCATACTAGGTATTGATAACGATGACCTAAAGGGCACAATGCTACAAGCAAGACCTCTCAGCAGAGCCACAATGGAAACCACAGTTGGTCTTCTGGAACACGAGTTCTCTTGCAGTCTGCATATTGCCACTTCGGAATTTCTGAGAAATTTGTGTTTTATAAAACCAGACCCTACAATACATCGCAAAAACAGAGCGCTGTGAAGTGCGAAGTCGGCCGTGTTAATACATCATCGTGTTCGCCCTCCAGAAGTACGTAATGTCATCCTCGTGCGCAATTTGAAGCCGGGGTGTCATCGTAGCTTTCTAGTATTTTAACAAGCAGAGGCACCACGTTCCAACACGGTAACGTACGATGGTCACGTTAAGCAGTTATAACAAAAACGCGTCCGTCCACACAAGAACATTTAATATCAAGCTGTGATGAGGCAATTGTGCATGCTGTTAGTATCCATCTCACTTGTATGCCTGTCAGCCTTTATGTGTAGGTCGTTTGAATGTCTATATGTGCACGGTATTTGCTACCGTGACAATATTTCTGTAGCCATTCTTTCGCTGCCTGTATGAACTAGCCGAATGGGATACACCGTATTTCTTAATGCAAATTTTTATTGCTGGCCACTTATCAAAGGCTTGTCGTGATGTCAAAGCAGCCAATATAATTTTTTGAAATAAAATAGTTACTTCTATTTGAAAGATTTTCTACTCGTTTCTTGTGAACTCCAATACGACTGTTAAAGTATGCTACACTGACACTAAATGCTGCCGAGAACAAATGCAGCGACATGAGCGACTATAATGTTCAAATAGCTATTGTCGCACGAGGACTACCCTTTTGCATATGTACGAATACATAAGGATGTTTTTCTGCTTTAGGTACGACGTAGTATCAGCTCTCAATTTGAATACATGAAAGCAGTGACATCATTACAGACCTTTAGAAAATGTACACACATCACTCTTTTTCGGAGTGCCTTTATTTCGCAGAATTACCGCGACAAAATAGGGCGCACATGTTGCTTTTAAATATACGCGATCGTCTACTATGGTGAAAGGCAGCTGTTGCTTGGGAATAGCTTTTCAATCTGATGCATTCTTCGGTTTATCCATGCACTTTGATATAGATTCCGGTCCGGCCTCAATTTATGAAAAAAAAGAAGTGCCGGGCTATTGGATCAAAGTTCTGACGCCGCACACAGTGACCCGATACTCTGAACGTTGAGCGCTCTCCTTTTTAAACTGAAGCTTTCTTTGCGTCTTCCTTCGACTTTTCAAGTGCTGCTGCTTCTGCTCTCCTTCAATCCTCTGTCTTATAAGCTGCGTCTGGGGTTGTTGAGAACGTGTGTAATGTACATGAGAGGGACGGGCGGAAGACGTCACTGTGAAACTGCTCCAACGAACTACACTCTTGGCAGCTCGCATGCATGGAAGGCTCCACTACTACGTTACTACGGGACATGGCAGCAGTTGCGGGCAAACAGTTAATATATAATAATAGTATTTACAACAATAATATTGATATTAATAACAAATCAAAGTTAGGTACAGCAGGTTTGTGCCATTTCTAAAATATAAGCAACCTGCAGATTTTCCATGTCGACAACTGACGTATGGCGTGCAGACGGAATACTGCACTAAATCACTGCGGCATTAAGACCACAATGCGCCAGCGGCGGTCCAGCAAATCGACATTCAACCACGATGTCCCAACTCTGCAACAATGGCACGCCTTGCTGCGCGACGGAAGTCTTGGTGGGCAGTGGGCGCTGGCCTGACGGACACGGAACGAGGCAACTATTTCTCCTAAGCCTTCTATAAAATACATTTATTCCTCCACGCAAGAAGCAATGTAAATGTGAAAGAATGACAGTGTCAAGGCTTTCGCAGGCTACGGACAATGGCGCACGACATCGCCTCGAGCAAACACGTCTCGTTGTCTGCTCTGTGTACTACGAAGGCAAACGCTAGTGCTGCACGCAAGGTAACAATTAAAACCACGTCACGATTGTCGCACGCCGTCAAAATATCAGCGATAGATCGTCATTGAAAGCCAATACCAGAGATAGCTTCGCTTACACCAACTGCCACAGTGCGTGGGATCTGAATAATTTTTTCATTAGCGGTTTTCTTACATTCTAAGTACCTAAATGACGCGTACTTCTTACCTTAGAACAAAAAACAAACAGAGCAATGTCAGTAACACAACGGCTAGATTCAACATATTAAAAGACATTAGGTCTACCATGGGCACCACGCTGGGCCGCCAGGTTGGTGCCCAAAACTTCAGAAGTCAATTTTAGACCGTGTCCTCGTTCTCTAAATAGCTTCCGTACATCGACTACAAATTTTGTCGGTTGGGAAAATAAGATATTCATCGAGAAAGCTTGCGCCTGCATAGGTTGCTGTGCTGTGACTTTGCTCAGTAATATCTTCTTAAGTTACATTGACCAACAAATTAATCGAAGCCTAGGTGGGCTTGCTCTTTAGATATTGAGATAGGTGGACGATAATTTCAATTTTGTGGACAAACCTAACGTTCGCAGAGAGGCAGTCGATGTGCGAGGCGATTTAAAGAATAGGGAAGAGGTGAAAACTTAATTTTTGAAGTTACTGAAAAAAAGCGCTGCGATTTTTTGATACCAGAAGTTCTTTTACAAGGGATCCCGTATTTTTGCTCTACAGATCAGTATGATAGCCAATGAACATTTTCCCTTATATGAAAATAAATTTTTCCGGAGTAAAAGCGGAGTAGATGAATGTTATTACTCAAGGGCGGCTAGCCAAGGCATCGTACTCGCTTTCAACTTATCTGCTGAAAAAATTGCCGTAGTTCTAAGGTAACCTTGGATGGCACCAGGCAACTCTGCTCAACACTTTCGCTGCCAACTCAGTCACTGCACTTCTGCTTCTATAGCGTTAAACCATGGATCTTGTTGGCCGATGGCATCAACTCAAATCGTCGTCACCACGACGTACATAGGTATCTTCTATGTAAATCACATCGTTTGCAGTCTGCGCACTTGCTGGCTATTCCTGTGGCTGTCGCCTTGTCTGAAATATGCACCCCAAGAGTAAACTTCAGTCCTGTAAGTCGAATATGGTCTTCTGTGGATCTCCCGCTTGTGCATAAGCGGATAAGCAGTGCTATCCAAAAACGTTCCGCAATTGTTCCAGCTCTCAAATCTTTTACGGCGACAACAGCCAGGCCCTCATAGCAAGCACTCTGGAGAACGTTTTCTCTAAAATGTACGTAACGTCAACCTTGTCGCCTTTAGTACAGCCTGTTTTTGCCTCTGAAAAACATGTAGAGGTGTCAGTCATCCAAGAGCACATTCACTGCGCCGACTGGCAGAATCCGAGTGATCGACCGTGACTGGCGACCAAAGAGCGTCTCATGGCAACCGTTGTTCACAACGAGAAGTGAGACCTGCGCTTCACGGGACCAAGGTGTCACCCAATTGATGGAATCTACGTATAGTCGGGCCACCATGACCAGATATAAAGCGAGTTTGTGTTTCATCTGGGGGAAGTTTTAAATACGGCTATGATTGCCTCGCACACTTCTCATCGTAAAATAAGCATTAGCGTATAGAGACGTCTTACCCCGCAGCCGCTGTTTAGCTAGTTTGCAGCTGCGGTCGCGCGACCATGAAATAGAGCAGCAAGTGGCAGAACAGAAATTGTAGCTTTTAGCCAAACATGACCATTCATGACCATTCTGTGACTCCACATTGAGGCCAACTTTGTCTGACGACCTCGGTGGCTCAGCGGTGTCATTGACCCACAAATGCCGCTGTTTTGCCACACTACGTGCCTATCATTCATTGCACGAGCGCTCTCCCCTCCCCTTCGTTCTTATAAAGTGGTTACCCTTGTGCTGACCTTCAAACAAGCAATTACAACCTTGACATCATCATGTCAAACCAACTCGCCCAATTATGTCCACAGACCTAAGTTCCACGAAACTGCCGACCACTTTCCGAGGGTCGAACGCAGGAATCTGTTGGCGCTGTGAACGAAGATTGACGCTGCGACGAAAGAGGAATGTGGCGCGGTCGGCGTCATCACTCGCCCCGCCTCGCTCCTGCAGACGATTGGTCGCCAAATGGATTTAAGGCAGAACCGGCCCATTCTTTGAAAACAGCATTTACCGCTACTTGAATGCTATTTATTACCTGCTATATCTGCACATATTGTATAAAGCTTTTTGTCTCCCTTTTGTCTGCTCTGGGAGTACTTTGAAAGCCCATCCTGTTATTTGTAATAATAATTTTAATTTTTAGTCTTAAATTAAAAGTAACATTATGGGGTTTTATGTGCCAAGACCACTTCCTGATTATGAGGGGACTTCGGAAATTTGGACCACCTGGGGATCTTTAACGTTCACCTAAATCTAACCACACGGGTGTTTTCGCATTTCGCCCCCATCAAAGCGCGGTCGCTATGGCCTGGATTCAATCCCGCGACCTCGTGCTTAGCCGCCCAACACCATAGCCAATAAGCAACCACGGCGGGTAGTTTTTAGCTTCATTTGCGACAATGTTGAGTCGCCTGTTGAGCGTGGGAAGGGTTGAGATGTCCAGAAGAGCGCATTGTTTTATGCTTTGGTGCTTTCTGTTCGCGATACACAGACATCTTTTGGTTCAACAGATTGTTGAACACTCGAGTAAGAAAGCGTCAGTGTTTCCGTTGTTTATCGTATTTACGTATGTGTAGGCTAGGAAGAGCCTAAATATTTAATTTTGAGTTTGTCTTGACTTATGTATCGTACGCGTTTATAGTAAGTGTCAATGCGCAGTATTGATTGGCCTTTGTTTTTATTCGTTCATGTGAGTTGGTGTACTTGTTTCTTAGTTTGGTAGTACCGATTCTGGGCTTTAAAATGTGGTACTCATTTTGTCAAGTGCGTTTAGACGGCACTAAACGGAAGGCTATTTCGGTTGGTGGTTACACTTGTCGAATGTCATTCAATACTTTTGCGAAGCGGCGCTCAAGTGCACAAGTTAGCAGCGCTCAGCCTTTGCGTCATTGCTTTCGGGAGCAAAATTAAGTAATCTTTGGCAACCTAGGTCTTTACCAACTTGCCTGCATTACAGTCGAGAATTCGCTTAGAAACAATTCTGATATAATTGACACTGTCACGTGTTTGCAATAAAGGAAAGGTCCATATCTTGAATTTTCTCTCACATACGTATCTCGTTCTGTTCGGAATTTTTTTCATTCTTTGTTCGTTTAGTGTAGCCAAATTTCACAAAGTGCTTTGTTCAGTGATATTGCTCTGGCAGTTTGAAGAACATTCGGAGGGTGCTTGCTTTGACCTGAGTGGTTTGTTGTTGATTCTCGGTTGTTCCACTGGAGCTTATCAGGGCCGAGCAACAGGGTCGACCAACGCCGCCAAGAAAGCCTACCCCTCCAATTATTCATCAACGTCGCTGAACTAGCGCATCCAATATTCCAAGCTGCGCTGGAGAGCTCAACTTCGGCATGCACTGTCTGGTCGTGAGGGTCCTGTTGTGCCCCACTGCGTGCCTATCATCTATGCAACAGGCGCTCCGCCCTCCCGCAACGTTCTTCTGAAGTGGTTGCCCTTGCGCTGGCCTTCAAACGCCCACTGGTTACCGCGACATCTTCGTGTCAAACCAATTCGTCCAACTATGTCCATGAACCTTCAAAATTCCACCAAACTGCCCAACCCTTCTCGTGGATCGAACTTAGCAATCCGGTGGCGCTCTGAACGAAGATTGACGCCGCGACAAAAGCGGAATGTGATACGGTCGGCTTTATCACTCGCCCCGCCTCGCTCCTGCCGATGATGGGTCACCAAAGGGAGTTAAGGCAGAACCGGCCCATTCTATAAAAGAGAGTGGCCACTAGCCACCCCATCGGTCTGGTGCGTTCCTACATCTACTTGTATCCTACTACCAGCTATATCTCTAAATATTGTATAAATCTTCTTGTCTCCTCTTCGTCTGCTCCAAGAGTCCGTCTCTCGTCCTCGACCTCAAGCCACAACACTGCGTTTTGCAAACACTCCCGCAAACACTGCCACGCCCAAAAACTGCACGATATCGTGATGGTTAGGCAGCGCCCCAAACGCACGTTGTAGAAGGATTGCCGCAGGGGTCAGCACATTGAAGCGTGGCACTGGCTATGTAACACTGGGTATACAGCTACATTGGTTCTATGCTGATCGCATTACCGTCGACAGTGACCCTGGACTGATTTCTGCCCTCAGTTTTAGTTCGATTGTTTTAGCGCATTTTGTTAGCCCCGGAAATTCTGCGATACCAATGTATTTCAAGTTTACATACGTATTGCACATACCGTACAGATTGCTTCTAAACTGGTGCTCTCTTTGCTAATCGATGTGTGCACATCATGAATTCACTTTAAACGTAAGTCGGTATAGTTTTGTGCAAAATACAAACACCATTTCTAACTTCAATGTCCTCAATGTCGACTACTTCCGTATTGCTTCTACTTCCCTTAGGCACATCGTCACACACAAAGACAGCGCCATGGTAAAGGAAACCACTGTTGTGTGCCTGAAAGCAGGTCTAAAACTTCGACCTGTTTAAAAGAGAGGGCAGGAACCATAAAACGTAGTTTTGATGTCAGGTGTAAACCACATTGTCCAGGGAGTTTATTAGGTGCTCTCAAAGCTAACAATAAATAAAGAATCTCACCCTTCGATGGAAAGGAAAACAGGAACAGCACATTTCATATGTACAAGATTTTGATTCGTTTAGTTCAGGATTAGACAATGCAGGTATATTTGTTTACATTCCTTCCTTTGTAAAACTTTCTTTTGGCCAGATGCTGTACGCTACTGTCCGTAGCGTAGCATCTCAGTGAATTGCATATGGGGCCTGTCGGGGCAGCTAAAGATATTTCTACGCTCAGTCTAAATTTCATGTCAGTTCCTGCCGCTTCCTGAAGTCGTAAAATCATGAAAAGCGTTGAAAAATATTTGTTAAGTCTCAAGAAAGAAGCATTCAAAAGGGTAGCAAGCTGTAGCGCACAACTAAAGCTCGTTAGAAAGCGTTGGAGAAATGTTGCCAAGACGCAGAGCGTCAGGCAGCTGCTGCAACGCCGAACGAACAGCGCTTTAGAAGCTACCAGGCGTCTCGCAATGGTAGTGTGATGATGGATGCCTCCACCAATGTGATCAGCACTTCACCTTGGTGTGTTGCAGGAGATCAGTCAGAAGCAACAGCGTCGGCAAAAGGTTGCCGTTCATTATGCTCAGACCACTGTGTGCTCCGCACTGCGGTATTAACATCACTGCTCAGCGTAAAGGTTAGTCTTGATGCGACAAAGTTTCTGCTAGTATCGAAAGGCAGGAAGCTGCTCTGTGTCTGCTGTATAGCCCATTGTAAAGAGCATCATGGTGTGTCGAGTCGGGTTCATTGACGTTGTAACCAAACGCACTCTGCGTCTGTCTAGCATGTGGGGACGTTTAAACTCTCCCCCCGAGAACTGCGCATTCGCATTTGCAATGGCACCACAACAGCACGAAGGCGGTGGACGCCCCTCAAGCGTTGTTGTAATGGCGATTGCCATTAACTTACTCAGCACTTTTGCCTCTAGGAAGGGGTGTTGGTAACGTCGACTCACATAACTGCTACGTAAGTGCGGTGGTGAAGCTGTTCATTACCGAAAGGTAAACAATGAAAATTTTGATTCCTACTACTGGTATGTCCTGTCGTTGAAACAAATGTCTTCGCGTCCACAGAGCATGTGATTTACCTAACAATATATGCATCAGCTTAAACATGCTTATACTCGTGGTCCATCCAGTATTGTTTTCAACGGTAATGCATGGTATTCTTCGTTGAAATGTTTATGGAATCAGAGGTTTATCTATCCGCGATGGTAGGCCTTTAGAATGCTCACGGCAACGTTGGAGATGTTCGGCCCGCCGAGAATAGATATTGATGCAGCTATCAGGGAACGAGAAATCTAAAGATGGGTGACGTAGATTATCCATTATGTTTGCCCTTTGCGTCACCTCCAACATTAGCGTTATTGAGAATATCACTTGCACACCTCTCTTCGGCAACGGGCAGTACAACCAGCAGGCATGCTATTATTAAATGTCCAGAAGGTGGTCGCCTAAGAGGATTTGCTCTAGCCCAGGCTGATCTGGCCTAAGGGCATCCACACAATTTGCTGGTGAGGGGGACAGTGAAAAATGCCGCTATGTGCAGTATTCTCGCATCGGTGTTGACGTCCTCACGTAGCTTAGTGTGTATTATATATCTACGTTATTGGTTATCTTCACTCTAGAATATGTCAGCTTTCCTGCAAATCGAAATTTCTATCACACGAAAGCATTCAAAAAGTGGTGGCTAAATCAAGAGGCCGACCAATCTTTATTGTGCATCACAAAGAAAAGAACGAAAAGACAGTGTTTATGTCTTTTAGCAATAATATGCTCTCCAAAGTTCAGAACAACAATGTGTTTTGTCCACATTCAATGTTTCCAATAGCCCTCAACCTATTTCCCAGGTGTGGGACAGCATATCGGAAACGATCCTTTTTTTCCAGGCTGCACAGTGCCACCCGGCTTTGCACTTACAGGTGTGCATCTGTAAAAAGTATAGGCACAGTAAAACATACGCTACAATGCTATGCACAGAGAAGCCATTAAGCAGTGATTTTTCGGTGTATCCTTGCATCGCCAGTCTCTAAAGTATTATTTATTGGTATAGTCATTCTAACAATATGCGGCAACACAGAGCCAACAGTGCGGAAAGCAGGGAAAACACGCGAATGATGTCCTTTCTCTTACAACCGTTCCCGCTTTGGTTTTTCCTAGATATTTAGCCGTAAAAGGGTAAGCGCTTATTGTAAGGAGTCCTACAATCTAATCAAATATGAACATTTTTATTTCATCAGTCTAAACTCTCTAATTTTCACTGATGCTGCCGCACTCGCTCTGCAACTTCCTTTTCTCCGCTGAATTCATGCTGTAGTTAAACCCTTGCATCTCAGATATATACTCATACTTACTAGCTTATGCCTATGCCTTACTTACTTAGCTTATGCCTTACTAGCTTATTACTAGTTTATGAAGCAGGCGTCATTACACTATTATCATACTCATCATCATTACATTGCCATCATTATATTATGCCATGGTCGCCATTGCATCTTCGTCACCTTGTCGTTCTGATGCCATAGAAGTTGTTCCATTATCGTCATCCTTAATTTGCTTTTGACACTCCTCAGGTCATCATAGCTATGCTCGTCACCCTCCGCGGTGACTTAGCGGCTACGGGTTGCGCTGCTAAGCACGAGATCGCGGCCTTCAATCTCGGCCACGGCAGTCATAGTTTTATGGCAGCGTAATCCAAAAACGCCCATGCCCCGTGCATTGGGGGCACGTTCAAAATCTCCTGGTCGTCAATATAATGCGGAGTACCCCACTACGACGTTCCTCATAATCAAATCGTGGCCTTGGTACGTAAAACTCCAGAATTCAATTTAATTCACTATCACTGTCACAGAGTCGTCATACCAATGTGGTCGTGCCGTTGTCGTGACTCTGTCATTTTGCCATCGTCATCCCTGCAGGGACGTGAATCCATTGTTGGGGTGCCATGGTCATACCGCCTTCGTCGATGCACGGACGACGTTCCTTCGCAGCCATTCCTTGGACAGCAATTAATCGGGACTAGGGCCGTTGCTATGCTATCGGGATCATTTTGTTGTCGCCGGACAGTCTCTATCATATATCTGCTGTTAAATTGGCGTCGTCACACCATGGTCTCTTATGCACTCATCGACCTCCTATTTTCGCTCCACCAAAATTACGGACTGGGTAAAATTCCGGAGCGAAAGAGAAACGCAAGAAGCCCAAGCGATAAGTGATCTGGAGGGCTGGGTTAAGAAACTGCAGGCATCGATGGCCAAACACTACAGGGAGATTGCATTCACCACGGATAATCAGGCAATGGACCCGCGCCTCTTACACATGCGGATCAATACCGGTATATGTTGCATGTAGGCGACACAACTGAAGCGTCACAATGACCACTAGAGATTTTAAGTAAGGTAACTTCAGGAATACGGTGTGTCGCTATATTGATCGAGTGCTAATTGAATTACTGTCCAAAGTCAGCGCCAGGTGAGTTCTTCAGTGACAATCTGTTTTTTTCTTGTGGGTACCTTTCTTAAGGGAATTTTTATTTTTTGTATATATCTTAAACAGGACCTGTCATGTTATATGCATCAGGAAAAGTCATTTTCTCCCCACGCGACTAAAGTAACGGTGCGCATAGTATGCTGCGTACTTGCTATTCTTTCGTGCTCTGAGTGCTGCCTGTTATATATATGAATGTATGCCAAGCGCTGGCGCCACAGCTTTTGTGCGTACTACTGAAGATTTACTCGTATAGCCACATGGTATTATGATGCCTTCTCAGGCAAATTTCATGGTGAACCGGTCAATATTTCATACTGTATTACCAGTTTTATTCACACATGTTCGCTTGTTATCTCAGTCAAAAATTCCAACAAGAACATGTCTGTTGGCTATGCGGAAATCTGGCATATTGGCTTATCGACCTGTTGGCCTATCGGCCTGTTGGCTTATCGGCCTATTGGAGCTCATGGCCTAAGCCTATTAGGCCTGCACATACAATTTCAAAATTATAGTTATCAAAAAAGTGACAAAAAGAACAACAATACTCAACTACGTTTTTCATGCGCTCGGTGTGGTATACCGGCGCATTAACTTACCCCCTCTTCCCCTAAACGTTCGTTTTCTGATGTCTCTTATTCTTACATGCGGCGTGTGCCGCGGCGTCATATAGAATGGTGACGCTTAATTGGCTTATGTCTTACTTAATTTAGTTTGTTTATAGGAAGAGAGAGAGAGAGCAAATGATAAAGGAAAGGTAGGGAGGTTAACCAGGACTGAGCCCGGTTGGCTACCCTACGCTGGGGAAAGGGAAAAGGGGACGGAAAGATTAAAAGAAGAAGAGAAAGTCTACTGGGTATATCGTTCGGTCACTCAGTTCGGATCACAAACGCTGACTCAAACCAGTAGCCTTCAAATATCGCAGCAGAGCTTTTGTGGCCTTTTGTAGCTGCGATATGCGAGGCCATGGTCCAAAGATCTTCTTCAAGGTGAACGGTGTTCTATCTAGCTGATTGAGAGCTGTGCAGAGGTCATGTCTTTCGTTTTGAAAAGATGGGCAGTAGCACAGTAGATGTTCTATAGTTTCCTCGGCACCGCAGGCATTACAGTTGGCGCTATCAGTCATTCCAATCAAAACCGTATATGCATTGGTGAATGCGACGCCCAAGCGTAAGCGGCACAGCATTGTTTCTTCATTTCGCAGAAGCCCTGGTAACAGCCGCAGTTGCATAGAGGGGTCGAGGGAATGCAATCGTTCTTGGGTGAATTCAGGTGTGTGCCACTTCTCTAATGTCATACGGTGTGCTACCTTGCTTAGGTGTTGGGCTGCGTCGGTCCGCGATAAAGGTACAGAAACAAGGGTTGCTCCTTCGTGTGCTTTCCTAGCAGCTTCGTCAGCGAGGTCGTTGCCGGAGATACCGCAGTGGCCAGGCAGCCACTGAAACACGATGTCGTGTCCTTTCGCTATCATACGATGGTGCATTTCTCGTATCTCCGACACTAGTTGTTCACACGACCCGCGACGAAGAGATGACAGAAGACATTGTAAGGCCGCCTTCGAATCGCAGAATATTGCCCACCGATTAGCGGGTTGGTTGTTAATGTAATCAACGGCACCTCGGAGGGCAACAAGCTCCGATGCGGTCGATGTTGTCATATGAGAAATCTTGTATCGGACGCTAATTGATCGTGATGGTATAACCACTGCGCCGGTGGAGCTGGTCTGAGTGGAAGAGCCATCCGTATATATGTGGACTCGGTCAAAGTATAAAGTGTTCAAACAATCCAGAGCTGCTTGCTTCAGGGCCAAGGTAGGCAGGTCGGTCTTCTTCCTTATCCCTGGAACCGTGAGACGCACTTGAGGTTGTTCTAAACACCACAAAGCTGAGGTTGAACGTGCTGAGGGTGTGAAGCCCGATGGTAGACAGGCACGATGGATGCTGACCTCGTTGGAGAAGGACGCCTGTGGTCGTCGTTCTGGCAGGCAGGCAAGAGAGCTTGATTGCATGCGTGAAACATGACGAACATGGGCCCTAAGCGTGTCGATGCTAATGTAAGTCGCGATCGGATGGTCTCGAGCCATTATAATGGTTCCTGCTGTTGAGGCGCTCCGCGGAAGTCCTAGGCAAACACGTAGTGCCTGTGTTTGCACGCTCTGTAGTTCTCGAAGATTTGACTTGCATGTTTTAGCAAGCACGGGAGAACTGTAACGTAGCAATCCGATGAAAAGTGCTCGATATAACTGTAGCATGGAGCCCACTGAGGATCCCCATGTTTTCCCGGCGATAAACTTGAAGACATGAACAATAGATGTGAGCTTCTTCTTCAAGTGGGCAACATGAGGGCTCCAAGAAAGGTCCCGGTCCACAATGACACCCAAAAACCGATGATTTTTCTTGTAGGAGATAGGCTGGCCATTAATGCACACTGGATAATGAGACATTGGTTTTCGTGTGAAAGCGACTAACGCACATTTTTCTGTAGAGATGGTAAGGCCTTGTGTGTGAAGATAGTGAGATGCCTGTGTTGCTGCTATCTGTAGCCTTGCTCGAACCTGCAGACGAGTGACCGCTGATGACCAGATGCAGATGTCGTCGGCGTAGATTGAGACACTCACTGTTTCCGGTAGGGATTCGGCCAGCCCAAGAAGCGCGAGGTTGAAAAGAATAGGGCTTAGAACCCCACCTTGGGGAACTCCTCGGCATGTGTAGTGGTCGGTAGTGGGACCATCTTCCGTACGTACGAACATGGACCTTTGTGTCAAGTAGTTTCTGATCCATCGATATACTCGCCCTCCTAGTTCAATTGTCAAAAGTGCGTCTAGAATGGGTTGATGGGAAACGTTGTCGTAAGCGCCTTTCACGTCCAGAAAGAGCGCTACTGATAATCGTTTCCAAGATTTTTGCTGTTCTACAGATGACACTAAATCGATGACGCTGTCAATCGATGAACGGCCTCGTCGAAATCCCGCCATAGAATCAGGGTAAATCTTGTGGTGTTCTAGGTACCATTCGAGACGCATGAGGATCATGCGTTCCATGAGTTTCCCGACGCAGCTTGCAAGTGCTATAGGCCGATACGATGCCAGTTCGAGCGGCGACTTTCCTGCTTTTAGTAGCGGTACCAGGCGGCTGCGTTTCCACTCCTGTGGGACGACACCATCTTGCCATGAACTATTAAAAAGGCTGAGGAGTTCTCTTCGTGCTTCTCGGCCTAGGTGGCGCAAAGCAGTATATGTTATGCCATCGGGACCTGGTGAAGACGAACACCTACAGAGCGCCATAGCAGCTTCTAATTCTTCCATAGAGAATGGAGCCTCCATGCTGGTATCTCCTGGACCGGGGATGTCGCTTAAAGCCATGTCAGGGACTAAAACTGTGCCGCCGGCGATTTGCGCGCAAAATTCCTCTGCAACGTCTATCTCGCGGCGGTTTTGATAGAGAGCGAGGGCGTTAAAAGGGTGTCGTTGCTGGGGTCTTGAGCAAAGACCCCGTAGGGTACGCCACACACGGGACAATGGCTTGCGGGGGTCCAGTGACTCGCAAAAGCATTTCCATCTTTGATCCGCTAGCTTATCCATTCGGCGTCTTATCTTCTTTTGCATGCGCCGAGCTTCTCTGAGGTCAAGAATTGACTTTGTGCGCCTGTACCTCCTTTCAGCACGGCGGCGTATTGTACGAAGCCTTTCCAATTCAATGTCATTCTCTGTACGCTTTTTCGAAAGTGTGAAGCAACGCGTGCAATCTTGCATTGCGTCTGCAATTATGTCTTCTAATCTGCGTGCGATATGTTTCTTGCAGGTGTCTTCTACTCGATCTTGAAAGACTGTCCAATCGATTTGACGAGATACATCCGGTAATGCGGCGTCTAGACCATTGATTCTCACATAGGTCGGAATATGATCACTTCCATGGGTTTCAATATCAGTGAACCACTGCACGCTCGAAGTCAGGCAACGTGACACCAAAGTCAAGTCAAGGCAGCTACTGTACGTTGTTCCTCGCAGAAATGTCGGACTTCCGTCATTTAGAAGACACAGGTTGTGGCCTGATGCAAAGGATATTAGTGACCTGCCCCTCGAATTTATCCTGGAGCTTCCCCATGTATGGTGGTGAGCGTTGAAGTCCCCTGTTATTATCCAAGGACCGGGAGTAGTAGCCATAATATCTTCTAGTCTTTTGCTGTCAAACTGACTTGTTGGGGATAGGTAGACGCCAATAATAGTAAAAGACAGCCTCTTCTTTTTCACACTAACACAGACGTATTGGTTACCGTCGTGTGGCGCTACGGGTTGCGAAAAATACGTTAGGTCCTTGCGAATATAAACCAGAACCTTACTACTACGGGCACACGTTGTTGAAACAAAAGGTTCATATCCTGATAGTCTTATAGAGGCTGATAAGTTCGGTTCACAGATCACCAGTATAGGAAAGTGGTAGTCAAACACGAACTGTCGAAAATCCGAAATACGTGACCTTAGGCCTCTCGCATTCCATTGGAATATGGAGGCACTTCTCACATCATCCCGGAACGATCGCTGTTGCTGTCGATGAGCCATGGTTCTGCTGTAGAAGTTCTCAAGCACTGGACTTCTGAAGGCTCGCTAGAACCGGATTGATGGCATCCAGCACTTGCAACGCACTTCGAGCTGTTGGTGTCTGTATCTTGTCCAGAAGAACACGAATAGCACTCACCAGAGAGCTGATCATGACAACAATTTGTTGATCTTGGTCCGTCAGTTTTTCAGGAACAGTCGAAGTGTCCCTTGCTGTAGACGTCTGATTTCGCTCAGTAGGAGCATGTAGCCTCGGGAGTGCAGGCCACGCGTCAGCAGCAGGGCTGTTCGTTGCATCTTTGTCCTTTGAGCTGACTGCGTTTGGCTTGGGCGGAAGAGTGGGTGGCAGTGTACGTGGTTGGCGCTCTGCAGAGGCTTTGGAGGTTCATGATCGACGTCGGCGACGCGATCGTCGCCGCCTAATAGATGTTGCTGCTTCTCGGTGAGACGAGTGGTCTCTAACCATTTTCCTCAATATTGCCATTTCCTTGCGAACTAACGGGCATTCCTTCGAGGAGGCATCGTGAGGGCCGCTGCAGTTTGTGCACTTCAGCACACTGGCTTCGCACGTGTTAGTGGTGTGGGGCCCAGTGCAGCGAGAACAGACGGTAGTGTTCTTGCACACACTACTCACATGCCCAAACTTCATGCACTTCCAGCACTGCAGCGGTTTTGGTATGAAGGGGCGAACTGCGTGTCGGAAGTGGCCCACTTTTACATGCGATGGTAGGGATTCGCCTTTAAATATGATTTTGACACACCGTGACGTGCCGAGACGAAACGCGTTTGTGATGATGGTGTTTTCTGTAGCTGGCTTGATTAAGATCGACAGATCGGAGTCGGCAATGGTCTCATCAACATCGTAAATTACGCCACTACTCATTTGTTTGCCCAGCGGAATATGAGGGCGGACTTTCATCCCGTCAAGTTCCGTGACATTGCGCAAGGAATCCAACGCAGCCACGTGTTCTACGTCAATTGCTAGGACGTTCTTACGGGTGCTCACTCTGATGTCTTTGATTTCATTCGGAACCAGTGCCTCTAGATGTGAAGACACGGCTTGCCTGTTGAGGCGTCTCAGGTTGTCAGTAGCGAGAACTGGCGTGAACAGGATGGTGAGCTCCTCGGTATTCCGCGAAGATCTCACGGTGGACTCACTCGAATTCGAGGATGCGCTGAGAAACCTTCGTTTTGCTTTACGACTCCGCACCAGCTCGAAGGCGTCGTCACAAGAATCTTCACCGCTGACATAGTACTGCATGGTGTCGTCGCTGTCAGTGTCGCTCTCGGTGCCGTTGCGCTTCCTGGAGGCAGCCGTCGCGGGCACTGCCGAGTCCGGCGGACGCGCGTGAGACTCCATCTCCATCGCAGTTAAGGAGGAAATAGCAGTTCACTGGCAAAGTGCCTTTCAGGCAGAACAGCGAGTCTTCCAGCTCTACTTATTTTGTGGATTTTTTTTTGTTTATAGGAAGAAATAAAAAGCTTGCGCTATGAGCTTCTTGGCTATCGCTGTACAAGGCCTTCCCAAGCGAGGATAGATTGCTTCAGGCACTTCGCACGCTAAACTGAGACAAGTTGGCGCCTACGATACCACAAACTAATTGTCAAACACTTGATTAGTGAACAAAAGCCGCGCACATGGAATTAAAACGTCCGCAGTAAATCACTGCCAAAAAGTAAGTATTTTTATTTTCTGCATATTCAGGCGTCCGAAAGGCTGCGATACAGCGCTCCAAATAAAGCGTATGCAAATAAAATTAATCTTCGATAATTCTACCGCGTCCCTTCATAGGGAGATTTGCTTTCTCCCGTGTCTTCACAGCGATAAATATACACGCAAAATTGAAAGGTATCTCATGGTGATAACAAAAAATTAAGAGACGTTCAAGTATACTTTACATGTTGTTTTGCTGCTACACTAAAATCTGTATATTTTTTAAGAGGGAACATTTATGTAGCGGTGGCCCAAATACTAATTTTATTTCCTTCCTAGGTTTGTTTGCATGTGTGACAAAAAATTGCTTCGTATGTAATAAAAGTAGCCGAAACACAGTGGGCGCTGGAGTGTACTTCGGAAAATGCGTTGCTACAAGAAAGATTAAAAAAAGATAAAAGTGGGCAGTATTCTTACTGCGTCTTGTATACGTGTCCTTCATTGGTGCCCGATTGCGTGCAATACCAAGCCTCACAGGGATTTCGTAAGTTCAGAGTATCGTCTATTGGTATTTTTTTTCCGTGGTGCTGACAGGCTCCTATAAAAAAATAAAGAATTAAATTAAGTACCGAACAATCACTCGTATAAGCTCGCGATTAGTTTCGGCAGTAAGAATTGTGCAACGCTTGCATGCCACGAATCTTCTCGTTTACTGTGTCGACACACACAAATACCTATATATTTATTTATTTATTTGTTTATTTATTTATTTATTTATTTATTTATTTATTTATTTATTTATTTATTTATTTAACAATGTCCTTACAGGCCTCGTATGAGGCATTGAGTAAGAGGGGCATTACAATAAGATTAACAGAGTATATAGAACATATAAAAAACATAATCGACATACATTATTAATTGCCAGTGAAAAAATATATGCCTATCTTATACAAGTATTAAAAGCATTGTACAACATAACAAGGTCTGGAGTGTACATATTAGAAAAAAACAAACGATACAGTTTTTTTAACAAACAATGAAAAATAATGTTGCCACTCCAGTACAAATACTAAACAATACTAAAGAATACAAGAATAATAAGCGAAATGAGCTCATAAACAATACATATATGAGCTCATAAACAATATATATATATATATATATATATATATATATATATATATATATATATATATATTAATAGCGGGTGTCGCAGTTAATTTGGCCTAATAGTTTAAAAAAAGCAAGTGCTCTAGAGAAATAGTACCCACGACATAATAGCTGCAGTTCTGTGTAGTTGCAGCAACTATTTAATTCATCTCAAAAAATAGTAATTATTTTATTGATTTTAACTATTGAGTTTTTCAACCATTGCCTGAGTCGCGAACGTATCAATTACAAATACGTATGGGACCTCAAATACCCTCCGAATCAAGCATTTGTTTTGTGCTCAGCTTTGCCTCGTTGGTTTTTCTGATAAAAAAGAAAAGCTTGCGAAACATCCAAAATTCGAGATACATACACGCTTGCGCGCCCTTACTAAAGCGCTCCCAAGCGAATAGCCACGGATATACTGCTTTACTAGCGGCGGCAACTCGATACAGAATTTCACGCTATGCGATGGTCATGGCATCATGAAAACACGCCGTTGACGTATTGATAAGCCTAGGAGAGCCGTAGGGGTGAAGGGGAAGATTTGGAAGTCGGTAAACCGTTATGGCGCACTTAGGACAGTAATTTTGAACACTCATCGTGTTATGTATTTAGGAGCGCGGTAACATATGCTCATTTTGTTCCCTCTAGCAATAGAAGCAAACCTTGGGCAGGCTATGTCCATCTAATGCGTTTTGGCGGATCTGCACAGCCAGCAGAAGCTCTTGTTGATTGCCGTAAATCATTTTTGCTTAGTAATAACGGGAGACTTCAACGGTATCACGCCAGTGACCTGTTCTTCAACAAGGCAGTCATGCCCTTCATGAATGATCAGAAGGCTAAATTGATTCTGGCTCTGGGTGCAGCGCATGGGGACGAGAGGAAGGCAGCCAAGCTATTCCGGATATGGCATTGCGGAGGATGCCCTAACCGTGAGCAATACTTGGGAAGTACGGAGTTCTTTGCGAGACGGACAGCTTAACAAGAAAGTGACGCAGGACTGCTACGGTAGTTGAAGGAGCGGAGACGGATGTTTTGGCATTCCTTGCGGTTTACTTTCAACGTAGTGTGCGCGACGCTAGAGCGGAGGCCGGAACCTCAAGGTCATCAGCGTGGAGGATCTGCACTCATACTATGTACATCTACATCAAAAACTTTCAGGCCGAGCTTTCGAAAATAGGCTTGCCAATTAGATTTTCACGAAATGAGAACCGGATTTTCTCACTCACATCCTTTATACGGATGAGGCTAATTTTTCCAAAAACTCACAAAGAAATCTTCACAACGCGTAGAACTGGAGTGATAGGTATCCCCACTGACTAGCACAAGCACGATACCAGTACCAGTGGTCATTTAATGTGTGGTGTGGTATTTTTAATGGCAACATCATCGGACCCATCTTTTTTGACAACACACTGACGCCGCAAAGCTGCGTCAAGGACATCCTCGAGGGCCCCGTGAAAGACGTCTGTTGCAACATTGCACTTGCGCAACATCAGAAAATCTGGTCTCAACATGATGGTGCTCCTGCGCATAACAGTATTCTGTCTAGAGTGTGGCTCGACAGTCTTTCCTGGGCAGTGCATTGGCTTCCACGGACCTGCACCCTGGCCTGCAAGGTCGCCGCACAGGACGCCTCTGGACATCATCTTGTGGGGCTACGCGAAAGATCGCGTGTATACCAGCGAAACTACCACACCGGACGCCCTAAAGGCAAAAATAAGCAGAGTCTTCCGCGAGGTTCCAACGTCGTTGGTCAAAACTGCGACAACACAAGTGTTGGGAAGAAGCAAGTACGGTATTGCTCCAGACGGGTGACCTGACAGCACGTGCTATCAATGGCAGTGCAAAATAACGCCCAAGAGAGGTATAAAACATGACTCTTTAACACACCTTCATGATGCCACCCTATCCTTACATAAAAGAAACTTGCGACAAAGATAGAAATAGGCAAATAACTGCTTGTTTTACCTCTTTTTCGGAATTCAAGGGACAGAAAGTGCAAATGGCTAAACCATCTGCACCTTTAGTTGTTTTGTTGTGGGCGGCTGAGACGCCTAACATGCTTTTGGTTTATTTTGTGATGAAATAAACTCCGGAGTAGCTCCTTTTTGTGCATCCGAGAGCTGTCTTTATTCTTTTTTCGTGCTCTTTTGCTCACTGTTATTTTAAGACTCGTTCAATCTCTTTTGCACCTTTGTGTCATGATGCGCGAAGGTTAAAGGCTGTCCCAAGGCCTCATGATCGGGCACAGCATTCTTGCGTCCGCCGATGCTGACGGTTATCACACCACCCTAGTTAGGTCGCGAAACCTCTCGAGCCACCCTACATGACGGCGCCTTGTACGGAGCGGCGATAAACGAATGCAGCCTTTCAAATATAGGTGGCTGGAGGTGCTTTAGTAGCAGCGCGCGAGCGCGCATCTATATCATATTGCGCGTACTTCTCGTGTTTTTTTTTCTTGTAAAAAATAACGAGGCACACTGCAGCACCATATAAATGCTTGATATAAATGCTTGATTCAGGGGTTATTTAGGGTGCCCTGAACCTTTGGAATTGACATGTTTGCGCTTCGGGCAATAACTAAAGAGTTCACTCATTCAAACCAACTAATAAATACTTCATGATGAAAAGAAATACTGGCTGTAAGTACACACTACTGCTGCTACTATGCAGTTGATACGATTTCTCGAGAGCTCATGGGTTCTTTTTAAGCAACCCCTGGATAGGCCTTCAGCAGCAGTGGCGGCATCAGCTGAAAAACGCATTTCTATTTATGCTTCAGGTGCCAGCTATCCTTCTGGGTCATGATCTTTTGCCGACGTGCTGCTTCCGAGAAGCACGGCATTTTGGGTTGCTGCGCAGCTTCGAGCCGCACATCAATGCGCGTGGACTGAGTCAGGTTAACGCTGGCTTCAATGATTCCTTCTTCGCTTCGCGGTCTTTCAAGCCAACATCGGCGACGTCATTCTATGCTACTGAGCGAAGCTGCAGAAAAGGAGCTCCCGGACCGTGCTTCGATAGTGTGTCTTGCAGCAGTGGCGGCATCATGAGGAAAACTTCATTTCTATTTGCTTCAAATTGGTCTTTATATTCCTGATAACTTCGAAAGTTATGACCGCTTTCTGCTGCCGCTGCCCTGCCCACTATGTCCCCACAAATTAAATGGTTTTTCTTCTTATCACTCATGCGGCTTAGGAAACATTTCATACATAATCAAATCTAGGCCCTACTGAAAAGGAAATGCTACGTCACTTGCTTGCAGACCAAACTAAAATACAGCCTGCTTTTGGTGTTATTCCGGTCTCCCAAACAGACAATACGCAAAAAATATCTGCTGTAACAGATCCAATGGATGGAATTGCTGAAACAACTGTCAAGAGTGGCCGCGCTGACAAGCAGACTAAAGGAAATTGAGGCAACTAATGGAAAGTTCACACAACAGCTTACATCGCTTGAACAAGAACAGAGGACGAATAAATAACTTAATAACGTATGCTCTAACTGAGCGATGCACCGAGTCTACGGAAACGCTCGCAATGATAGTAAGCGATGAAGTATTTCAACGCGAACTGAACGTATAAGCAAAAAGTATAGAAACAATTCAGACTGCGTTGAAATACAGGAAATGTTGTGCGACTTGTTCTAATAAAATGTTTGGGCCATCGAGAAAGATTATCGTTCTGAAGGCCGCGTATAAACTGAAGCACAGTGACCTATCTATGCCTCGGGACTTTTCAAAGCGAATTCTAAATATTAGAAGGCAATTACGGCAAAAAGGGCCAAAGGCGCGATGTTCAAGCTCTCGTTTGACGAACTCACGACGGATGGAGTCACGTACTTGTGTGATGACACCAACGCGTCCCGTTGACGCATTAGAAACAAACTCAGGGATTGAAGAAGCAAGACACCCCATTCTTCGCTGAAGATCCCCATTATCAATTGATAAAGCATTGTGAATAAGGCTGTTGTATTGCAGTGCCTTCTACGGCCACAGGTCCTGATATAGCTGTCCTAACAGAGACATGGTTAACATATTCAATCTATGACAGGGAAATCGTTCCACCTGGTTTCAGCGCATATAGAAAAGACCGCAGCTCAAAGCGAGGTGGTGTGTGTATTCTGTTGACGAAAATGATCAACCTAATAAAAATACTTGATGTGCCTCACACTGAATGCATCTCTCGCAAGGTCAGCCGTGATAGCACTAGACCTGTTTTGGGAGCTATCTACAGGCCTCCGGGTTCATCCGTCGATATAACTAATTAATTGAAAATTTATATGGCAACAAATGTGAAGCCTAATGATCGGGTTATATTGGCAGCAAACTTTATTCTGCCAACTATTAATTGGTCAACGATGTCGCACATTAGACAATGTGATGCTTCTGCCAAGGCAACGAAAGACATCGCTTTTGAGTACGCCGTACTAAAAGCAGTTGGAAGTTACACAATGGTCCAGGGCAGTTCCAAATCAATTCTAGATCTCTTCTTTATTTCAGAAAATATTAGTTATAAATGTGTTTGTGGCAAAGTCCCCGGTATTTCCTATCACAATGCTGTTCTGTTAACCCTATAAACGTTTCTGTCAATGAAAAATCAAAAGTGCCTACTTTTCGTAACTTTTTTTAAAGCAGATGATCAATCAGTACTTGATATGCTTAGTTTTCATATTGATGATATTGATGACATTTTGATGACCAAGTTTAGGAACACTGTAAATGAAAGCATCACATGTTTTGTAGTGGACCAGTGAAAAGATTAAAAAGAAAAGGAAGACTTGTTCTACTGATTCTAGTTACCAAGAAAAAGTTAAAGAATAAACATATCAAATTAAAGTGCTGGTGACTACACATATGCGCCGTTACTTTGGTGACTCATTACTGAATTTCATAACCTCCTCCTCAGACAAGTTTTGGAGACGGATTTCCCCAAAGTACAGTGAATGTGAAATAGTTGATGATAATGGATAAGAAAACAGTGATTCAGAGTTGATTGCGAACCTTTTTGATGAACAGTTTACAATTGTTTACACAAGACACAATGGTACCTTGCCAACTCTAGGTGTCTCCTTACTCCCTATATGAGTTGTTATCTCAGAGAGTGGCATATTAAACATGTTACTAAAACTTGATACGAAAAAATTGACCGGGCAGGATGGCAACCTCAATGTTCTTTTAAAAACATATGCAGAATGGGCCTCCAAGTATCTATGTCTTTTATTTTGTCCATCATTACGTGAGGGGGAACTGCCACACGATTAGGTAAATTCCAGAATTAAACCAATACATAAAAAAGGAAGCAAAAGCCACGTTGCGAACTATCAACCAATTTCATTAACTTCGACATCTTGCAAGATAATAGAACATATAATACACAATCATATCTTTGAATTTCTTGATGAACACAACTTTTTAACTACGTTTCAGCACGGATTCAGAACAGGTTTTTCAACCTGCACACAGCTTGTTGAAACCATACATAATTTTGCGAAATCCTTTAGCTGTGGCAAAGAAATAGATACTATTTTTATGAATTTCTCCAAAGTCATTGATAAGGTCTGACACAAAAAATTACTCTTCATTAGACAAGGGTATTAAGAACAAAATTTTGTAGGGTTGGCTTTCTTCATACCTAACTAAAAGAGAATTTGTTTCTTTTCGCGGTTGATGTTCAAAACATGTGAAGGTTGATTCTGGGGCACGCAGGGCTCAGTACTTAGTCCTTTGTTGCTTGTTTTGTTTATATCGATATCGTCACGCAAATTCCTGTTAAGGTCAAGCTTTATGAAGATGACTGTATTTCATATTCTGAAGTTTATAGTACATTCGATCAGTTGCTGTTGAATTAGGCATTTCACAAGGTAGCCTCCTGGTGCGAAGAATGGGAAATCGTTAACAACTCTGATAAAACTGTCTTCATGATGTTTGCTCATACAAAAATTCGTTTGCATTTTACGCACAACGGTAATGTTATATTTCTTTCTGAAATAACTAATTACAACTACCTGGGGCTTTATATACTGAATGATCTGAGCTAGAACAAGCACACAACACGTATAACCGCAAATGCAAATTATAAACATTTTTTTTTTTGCTTCGGCGTGCTTTCAAGCTTTCAACTCCTTATGTCCGCTTTTTACCGTACAAATAATTCGTATTAGCATCCTTAGATTACGCCGTGATCATATGCGACCCTTTTATTAAATCTAACATTAACAAACTAGAAAACTTGCGAAGACAAGCGGCCCATTTTTTATACAACACCCTTTCAAGGACTTCAGTTACAGACTTTTTAAACAGAGGTCAATTTGCGCCCTTATTTTTGAGGCACAGTTGTTCAATAATTAAGTTGTTATATCAAGTAATTATTGGCCAATTAAAAATAATTATAGCTGATCTTTTTTCTGACTACCCCATTAGGCAGAAACAGGACCTTACTACAACCCATTTTCCCATGCGCAATATTTGTTTGAATTATTAGGTGTTCATTCTTCCTCGCACCGCAGTCCACTGGAGTAAGCTATATAATGTAATTGTTTCAAAACCCTCGTTGTCGTTGTTTTCCTCACAGTTAGAACAAGAGCTTATTACCTGAATTGTGTTGAAGTGAACTGTAGTTGCTTGTATCCTATTGTCATTAGTTTCCTCTGAACAAAACTGTTCAGTATTTCCAAAGGGAATACCATAATGCAAACATTGATGCTTTTATTGTATCGATATTTCTTGTGCCCTTGATAACTCGTATATATTGTATCTATTGTATAAGCTGTGTCTTCTACATGTTCATGTATGCGGCATTTTTTTCTTTTTGGTAATGTCATTATGTACCGCCCTGCTAAAATTACCGTCGTAGGATACGTCGCACGTCCCGCGCCTCCGCGTCATGCCGAACAGTATCCGCACTCTAATAAAGAGGCCTGGCTGCAATAAACAGCTCATGCGTATATGCACCGGCGCATATTTATTTCAAGAAACCCCTAAAGGCCCTCACAACGAGGGTATTACATAGGGGGATGACAACAGTCAATAAACATCTAGAGAAGGAATAGGCAAGAAGAATAAAATAGCAGAACAGCAACACTCAATGAGACATAATAGAAAAGCGCAACATAAATAACAGAACAATAAAAAATATTAAAAATCAAACACATTGCGGTAACGGAACAAAACTATAAGAACTCATCGAATTCATTTTTTAGAAGTTCATGAAATTTAGATGAATTCATTTCAGTTGCGATTTAAGCAGGCAGCTGGTTCCACTCAATAATTGTTTAGGGTATGAATGATTTCGCAAAAGATGAAGTGCGGCAAATGATGCGTTTGACCTTGAAAGAATGGTCACGGCGTGGTAAGACCACTGTTGGTGATTGAAAGAAATTGTCATGAAGCAACGGATGATGGTAAATTTTGTGAAAAAGTGTTAAGCGAGCAAGTTTGCGACGATGGGAAAGGTTATCAACACCATCACGAGCCTTTAACATTGTGACGCTAGTGAAACGTGAGTAATCTGAAAAAATGAAACGAGCAGCACGGTTCTGCAGGGATTCGATGTTATCTATGAGGTAGGTTTGATCCGGGTCCCATATGGCTGAAGCGCACTCGATTTTAGGTCGGATTAGGGTGCAGTAAGCAAGTTTAAGCACAGGCGCCGGAGCATGTCGAAGGTTACGTTTTAAGAGGCCAAGAGAATGGTTAGCAGCTGCTAGAATCAGATCAATGTGATAGTTCCAGGTCTTGAAAGTCGGACCGAAGGTGAACTCATAAATATTTGTAAGTAGAAGCTGTCGCAACTGTTATGTGATTAATAGTGTATGCGGTTGGGATGCGGGAAGAGTTTCTTGTAAAGGAGACCAGCTTTGTCTTAGAGTGGTTTAGGATCATCAGCCATGATGAACACCAAGTGTTAATTGAATCGAGGTCAGTTTGTAAAAATTGGTGGTCAGTTTCACATTTAATGGCACGGTACACAACACAGTCATCAGCGAACAGTCTAATTTTGGAAGATACACCATTGGGTAAATCATTAATAAATATTAGAAAGAGTAGGGGACCAAGGACGCTCCCCTGGGGTACACCTGATGTGACTTGAGCCATTGAAGAGTTAGAACCATTAACAGTGGTGAACTGAACGCGAGATGAAAGGAAGTCTTTAATCCATGCTAAAGCCTGAGGGTGAACATTGAGATGCGATAACTTGAGTAGTAATCTATGGTGGGGGACCCGATCGAATGCCTTTGAAAAATCGAGAAACAAAGCGTCGACTTGAGTCCCGGCGTCTACTAAAGTAAATAAGTCGTTAGTAAATCCAGCAAGCTGTGTCGCAAGAAAATTCCTTGCGAAAACCGTGCTGATATTTAAATATGATGTTGTGATCTTCAAGATAATTAATAATTTGGGTGTGTATGACATGTTCAAGGAGCTTTGAGAAGGTGCAAGTCAATGAAATTGGTCTATTGTTTAAGGGATCAGAGTGGCTGCCAGATTTGAAAATTGGCATTACTTTAGCTACTCGCCAGTCATGAGGGATGAAGCCAGATGATAAAGACTGAGAAAAAAGTGCAGATAGGACTTGAAAAATACTCTGAGATACATTTCTAAGTATTTTGTAGTTAAAGCCAAGCGGGTCCGTGCTTGTAGTATCTTTAGGTTATTTAATAAAGAAAGAATACCATCATCACTTATGACTATAGAGGGCATGGAATAATCGGGAAGTGAACTGAGTGCTAGAGAAGGGATAATGACTTCATGAGTGAAAACAGACGAAAAAGCGTTGTTAAAGAGTTGAGCAGAATGGGCATCGTCCAGCTGATCACCATTAGAATTTGTTAAGGATGAATCGGGACGTGAATGTGGGTTAATTACGCTCCAAAATCTTTGGCGATTATTAGATAGCATAGTGGGTAAGACGTCACTGTAAAACTGGCGCCGGGTGGCTTTCAGCATTCTTTGGTAATCCTTGTCGCTTTTCTTGTAGGTTTCCCACGTACTTAATAGGTTGTTAGCAACTGCCTGCCTATACAAACGCTTTTTCTTTTTATTGGCTCTTCGCAGCCGCTCATTGAACCAAGGCGCTCTTTTACTGCACCTAATTGAGATAACTGGTATGAATCTTCTAATGGGGGGGGGGGGGGGGGGAGGTTAAGTAGGGTTGTTTTGAACAGCGTCCAGTTCTGTTGCATAGAACGGAAAGTACATTCAGCTAAGAACCGCCCAAGAAAAGTGGTTAATTCGAGATTCATCTGGTCAAAATTAGCCCTGTTATAACACCTGATCAACTTTGAGGTAGTTTTCCTGTCAAGCATACGGTGATTGATGCACCCGGTAATGATGTGATGGTCAGAAAGTCCAGTAAGATGAAATATTTTAGAAAAAGCATCGGGATTATTGGTTAGAATCAGGTCGAGAATGTTGGCAGTGGTACCTGCGGATCGCGTGGGCTTTGTAATGAGCTGAGTTAGGTGAAAATCTAGACAAGACTGCAGAAAAGCGTGCGCATCCTGATCACTTGCTGAGACAGATAGTGTCCCAATTGATACTAGGGAAATTAAAATCACCAAAGATAATTAGGGCAGAATTTGAAAAACGCGTACACACATCAGTCAGTAGGCGACAAAATTCCTCAGCAAACCCATCGTGCAGGTCGGGTGGACGGTACAACACATCGGCAATAATATTTGTAGTAATGCACTTTATAGAGATGAATGTACATTCTAGAAAAGAGGAAACAACAACTGGTACGGTAGTAATTTCTTGCTTCACCGCAAAAAGGACGCCACCTGCTCTCCTGTCCTTTCGGTCACATCGAAAAAAATTGAAACCTGATTCGCATGAATGAATGTTATTGTCGGAAACATAATCGTTAAGCCACGTTTCAGTCAGTGCTAATATCGAGGCCCCAGTGGAGTCGATAAGAGAGGAGAGGGCAACACTTTTCGCCGTAACGCTTCTGATGTTAGTGTATAGGAAACACATGTTATCTAAACACTTCTGTCCCGACAATGATGGTGGTGCAGGGTCGGAAGCATCATGATGACTTTGATAGTGTCATTCGGTAGAAGACTCGGACACACGCACAGCCCGATTGCCAGTGGTATCCTAGAGATAAAAGAGCATCGGCTCAAAGAAAGAGGTAAGGCAAGGAGAGCCAATCTCTCCAATAATATTCATTGCATGCTCAGAAGTATAAAAGCTATTTAACAGGAAACGGTAAGCATCAATGGCGAATATCTCAGCAACCTTCAGTTTGTAGGTAACATTGTCCTATTCAGCAAGTCTGGGGATGAATTGCAACACATTATTGTGGACCTCGATCGAACAAGTGAAAGAGTGGGGTTGAAGATTAGTATGCGGAAGACAAATTCAATGTTCAACAGCCTGGCAAGGGAACGAGAATTCAGGATCGCCAGTCAGCTTCCATAATCTGTACAGAAGTAAGTTTATCTCTGTGAGACACTCACAGGGTATCCTGATCATGGGAAGAAAATTTAAAGAAGAATGAAGAAATGAGTTGGAGCGCATACGACAGGCATTACCAAGTCCTGGCTGGGAGCTTACGACTGTCGTGCAAAAGAAAAGTGTACAATCATTTCATTCCACGGATGCTAACATATGGGGCAAAAACTTGGAGGTTATAAAAGCTCGAAAACGAGTTAAGGACCGCGCAAAGAGCGAAGGGACGAAAAATGTTAGGCGTGATGCTAAGAGACAGGAATAGAGGGGTTTGAATCGGAGAGCAAACGGGTAAAGCCGATATTCTAGCTGAGATTAGGAGAGATAAATGGGGGAGCTAGGCAGGCCATGTAATGCGTAGGCTAGGTGACCGGTGAACTATTAGAGTTCCAGAATGGGTGCCAACGAAAGAGAAGCCCAGTCGAGGAACTAGGGATTACGAGTGAACAGAATGGATAAAGACTGCAGCTGCTCTTGGTTATAAACGTATGGTTAGCCATTATTTTGCAAAATTTCCCAAGCATGCCAGACGGCACCGTTCCTCGCGGATATGTAGGCTGTTGATTTGTGAATTTAGGCCGTATTTCGTGCGAAAAGTGTGCGAATCCAGTGTACTGTACAGAACATAGACGTTAGTTGCTATATTAGAGCTGCAGAATAAGTGTGCATCTGTGCGCCCAATGTTCCTCTGAGCTTATTCGGGCGTTGACCGGGTGTACGTGGCATTTAGCTCTCTGCACTGTCGTGGTAGAGAGAATTAACGTGACCATTCCGGCCCATACCAAAGTTATTTAGTCTGCAAATAAGAACGCTGATTATGGTGAACTCTGTGTATGTAGGTGTGGCGCAACTTAAATAGTTTCTGCGACCGACGCCTTGAACATCCATGCAAGCGCTGTAGCTGTGACCGCGATGACCGCGGTATTGTTTACTAAGCATGCCGTCGTTTTAGCTGCAGGGCGTGTCTTTCTCGACGCTAAACCTGCGTAGACAGGAATGACATTCAAAACCTTTTTTTCTTTATTTCAGCTCTGCACCCTACTTGCCGACGTAATAGACAGTGTAGATTTGTTGCATGTATAGTGGATTTCGTCTTTTTTTTAGACACACACATACTATACCAAATGCTTTAGCACTAGCCATGAATACGGAGCAATCATGCCGGAAGTGACTCGCGAGTTTTACTATAGGTAAAGCGCATGCAGCAAAGCAAGCGTAATTTCGTCGTATATGATATTCGGCCGATTAAAGCGAGAGAAAGCATCCCGATTTAGATGTGCGTTTAAGGCGAAGTGACGCTTGCTCAGCGTACGTGCAAGTTACAGACACTGTAGTACGCCACCTAGGTGTAAGACTGACATTCAGATAACTGCCTCTCTATCGTTAAAGAAATGTTACTCTTTGTCCTAGCACTTGCTACATAACTTCAAAAGGGTATGCGCTCTCTCATTTCAATTGTTTCAGCTCATATTTGTGACCTCTGCTAGTTCTCTGTTAACACAATACTGCGTATGGTACATATCATACACGTTGCGCAGTTTGCTTCGAAAACTGGAGCGCATCATGCGATTTATCCTGTGTGAGACCTGCACTTAGGGCAAAATGACTTTACGCAGGTTTGTGGAAAACTTACATACCATCCTTTATAGGCACAGGTATTGGGTCTGGCTCTGCCGCTCTTGCTTCTGCTTCACGTAGACTCTTCGTCATACATACAGGAAAGAGAACTAGAGACAGCACCAGGGCAACGTAAACCATGGTTATGTCGTTAAATCTTTAAGCCCACGGCTCAACTTCCACCTATAGAAAAAGAAGAAACACAGAAATGGGTTTCATAACCTTAAGAGCATTGCTCGGTACTAATATCAAAGCGAAATATACCTAAACTGCAGTTTCATACGCAGGGGAAACATGCACGAAACAGGAGCTCTTGCTTCTGAAAAAAAATTGCTACGTAAATTTCGAGAATTGTCTACTAATGCCTAAGCATTCGTTGGCTGAGCTGTTACTTCGCTCTTGCTTCCTTGCTAATCCTGGTTTGTCCATGTCTACCCATCGGTTTTCCGGTGCCAAAGAATTTATATCCGTGTACTAAACGGTGTGCAGATGACTTGCCAGGAAGCCGCAGGACCCCTTCAAACCGATCGTATGCATTGAGCCGTAACGCCATCACAACAGGTTTCGGCCGAGCAATCTTTTCTTTTTTTATTGTTATTGTAGCTTTTTCCTTTTGTGTGTGTTGTTACGACCTTGAAAGCAAAGGCGACGTCGCCAGTATCTATAACATCACCAATTGTTCATTATTGTTATTAATATACTATTATCACATGCACTAATCAGTTATCTTTATTTTTAGACTCAGCAGCTGCATAACGGCCATTTCTGTAAAGAAACGCGTAATGCGGGAAAATAAGCTTTCATGGAGGCCTAACGTGGATGGTTTTCTCTCTGATCAATCTTAATTCTTTTTTGTTTCGATTGTTTTTATGGCTTTTCAAGTTACAAGTGATCATCATTTATATTAGTATGACAATTAAATATCGTAACTTAGCGAATTACGCATTTTTGCGCTGATGCAAGGCATTGAATTTTTCGCGTGACAGACAGATTTGGTGGGGTACTCGCCAAATAATGCTTACGCACTAAAATATCCGCTCATTTAGGCAAGCGTTTAATCTCGAAGCTGTGTTTTATTTTCAATATTTTCTTTGTAAATTTACATTTTTTTGTCACAGGTGCGACACCTCTTTGTAGAGGCTGTAAGTGCCTCGTATGTGTGGCTTGTAGGCGTTGTTCTAAAAGAAATATTTGTTCATTGCCTATTTTGCATCAGTGCACAGCATTTAGGGCAGTCATTAAAACATGAACATTCTTGAAAGAAATTTGACAATTTCGACCGAAGTTCGGCTAATTCATTGAAATTAATTGTAAGGTTTAGCGTAGTTCCAAATAAAGCTCCTTGGACGGGAAACGTAGGTAGCGCACAAGCGTAAGCGAAAGAAAAGTAGATTGTGACTTTATTAGCGACTACATGTTATGCTGTCGTACGTGTCTACGGCTATGTAATGTGGTGTATATAAAACAACGATGGCATTTATAGTGCAGTGAAGAAATGGTAAAGCATAATTGATTTGTATTGAGCAGGTGAGAGAAAATACTGGGTGAAATTTATTGTTCATAAGGACATTGTGGGCAATATTGATGAATTCTCCAGCGGTGATGTGAAGGTAGCAGTGGCCGTAATCAATCTAAATGGGATAGCTCAATAGAGTAACCGAAAAACCTGATATTCTATTTTACATTAGTGAAAAAAATAGAGCAGGGCAGTGCAAGTAGGGCGTAGGGCAGATAATCGGCGTACCATTAGAGTTGCATAATGGTTGCCAAGAGACAAGAAGCGCATTCGAGGACGATAAAAAATAATTTGGGGCAAAGAAATGACCAAATTGGCAGGCGCAATTGGAATAATCTACCGCAAGAGAGCGGTTTCTGGTTATCCCTTGAATAGATGATCGCTTGCATTCTTCGCATTAAAAATTGATATTTCAAACTATGTACCTAACTTTAACAACTTTCAGATAGCAACTTCGAAAGAGTGTGCCCTTCCAGACACATGCGTGTTTACAGAAATAATATCTGTACTTAGAGATGCGTCGTAATTTGAAGCCCATGATCGACTTCATCCAAATGACGTCTTGCGTGGACATGCCCAAGGCGTTCATTGCCTTTCCTACGGCACGTTCACGACAGGTAACATCTAGATCAAGTCAAGCATGGACTTCAAGTTAAGATGCCTTTAACATACGGGGGTTACTTCTAAATTCCATGTTGTTATAATTGGTCAAAACATTGCCATATTATTTTTATAAAAGGCTGCTAATTCAGCCTTGCCAGTTTATTGGGGTGAAGTTTGCATGGGCATTTTACCGCATCCTTCGGCTTCTGCGTATATTCTAAACAAACCTTGAGAACTTTCCAACGCACATGCATACGTTCCGGGCTACAGCGAAGAACATACGGCTTTGGTAACACAACATGCAGTGTTAGACAGGAGGCCACAGAATCGCTTACCGTTTCTCCAAGGGAGTCTGAAGTCTTCCTTGGCTGCGCTCACAGAGAACTTCAGTGAAGAGCGTTTTTTGCCGGCCTCCTAATATAGGTACGAAGCTAGGGCTGTTTTGACAAGAAGCAATGACGTCGCTTGACGTCGACATAACTGATCTGCCTGCATCGGGTTAAGCTAGCTTGTCCTTACCATGCGCGTTTGCGTTGAATTTGTGAAACCGCAAGGCGACGTTATTCTGTAGAGGTCAGAAAGGGCAGAGAATTGACGTCAATAGCTAGAATTCCGCAGAATTATTTGTAAACTTATAGTCTCAATGCCTGCATATTTCTACTAGAATTTTAAGTAAAATATTTTTTCTACAGAGTGGTTTCGATATATCAATCACTAGCGTAGAGTTGTGTCCCCAGCTGCATGTGAACGAGCAAGCGAGGACGTAAACATGCATGTATGCAAATGTTCTTTCTGCAATGACAGTCAGAGGAAAACATGTTCTTGCCTTGGTGTGTTCGTTACAGGAAAGACAAATGTATAGCAGCTACACTCACCGATGACGTTTCAGGCGCCAAAAGTACTTTGTTGTGACATTTGGTGTCGGATACGTGTATAAGAATTCTGGAATTGTAGGCTAAGTATATCTAATATGACATCCTACGTTTTGCGTAGGTATTCTGTATTTTTTTTTTGTCAATTTTTTGCAGTCTTTTTTTTTTCTGCTATCTGGAGTTGAGTTCTTTGTGAGTTTTTTTAGGATTGTCAAGTCAAATGGGGTATTCATGCGAACTGTTTATTTGGTGATATTGATAGGCGAACATTTAATTACCAGATGCAGAAAAAATAGCGGATTTAACGAAGTAATCACGAAAATATGCGAACTGGTCATAGCGGAATCTCTCGGTGATGTTAAGTAAATTATGGGGTTTTACTGTCCAACACCACGATCTGATTATGAGGCGCGCCATAGTGGGGGACTCCGGAAATTTCGACCTCCTGGGGTTCTTTAACGTGCACCTGAATCTAGGTACACGGGTGTTTTCGGATTTTTCCCCAATTGAAATGCCGCCGCCGTGGCCTGAATTCGATCTCGCAACATCGTGTTTAGCAGCCAAACACCATGGCCACTAAGCGACCACGGTGCGTGATGTTCGCAAGAATGTATTCATTTGTCCTTAAATTTTATGTCGCTCAGTGCTCCTTCCTCGATACATGCTCTTGTTGCATTTTGATCAATTCACTTTTTGTTATTGCGATAGCAGTTATATGGACACACCAAGCGAATGTTTGCCGTTGTCGTCGCTGTCTATGTTGTCGCGACGTTCCGTATGTATTGAGGTGTATATGCTATATACCATGTCATGTTATGTGACATGTGCTATATGCCGCTTATATTGCCCCGTCATCCTATCGCTAGAGTTGCTCTGACCTTAGTAGTGCATTCTTGACAATATTCTTCTTCAGAATGGTAGATCACAACCAAATGTCACGAAGCAAAACATGGACCAACGCAGGCATTTTATCCTAAATCTTTCCAGTAATAAATAGCGAAAACGCAAAACAATACCGGAACTCAAATCTGAAAATGATGTAATTTTATTCGCGTGGCTGTACACTACTTCCGTCGTCGGCTCAGGAAAGAGGCTAGAAACATTCGCGATACGCAAAAGTGGTGGTAATGTCACCAAAAAGGGACATTGGCTTTATTAAAAAGCATAAATGAAATTGCCCGATGACAGGATTTAATCAGCAGACCTCTAGAACAACCGCTCCTTCTTAATCAGCTTACATTTACTTCAATTCATACTGCCACAACACCTACGAGTATTAAACTTCGTGTGATAATCTAACATCTTTATATCGCACTTATTCTTTTGCCCTTATGGCGAAACTGTTAATTTTTTTTTTAACATTCGGCTTCCTATGTTGCAGACTTTTTTATTTCTCACTAGCCGACTTCTTCAATATTGTGTTGTCAACTTGTTGACTTGCTGCGTCTTGCTCACCTAATCTACGCTGGCGCCCAGGGGCCCGTATTCATTCGCGAGAATTGTCCATTAATGTTCACCTACCCAATGGCACATACACAGTGTACCAAGTTCACTAATCGGACAAATAATTTGGGGCACCCACCCATTTGCACATATGAAGTGCCTCAAGCTGCTTTTTTGAGTATATACCCAGGACCACGCACAGTGGCCAACTTGCTTCAAACACATGTGCCCAAGTGTTCTATACAGTGTTCAAGTTGTTCTATACTTGGGTCGACACAAACGAGAAGCCCTCGGGCAGCAGCAACTAGCGCTCGCAAAGAGTGGTGGGGAAGAAGCAAAGAAAGGTAAGCTTTAAAGGGGCTCCGAATCACCCTTCGGCCTTGGTAAAAAAAAAACACACACACACACACAGTCCGCGGACAGCATAGCCCGCTGTGAACATCTCAGCCAAATTCTACGGTCGTTCGCGACGCGAGGAGCTCCCAAGTGCAGCACGAAGTCACCTTTTTTCCCAAATGCTTTCTTTCTTAACAGAAGTCTGCATCTCACTCTTTTCTCCACGCCTTATTTTGTATTATAGCAGATTCCCATAGAGGGCTGCTTTTCATCAACATCTGCATTGAGCGTGTTATAGATCACCAATCTACTGGATATCGCTGGTTATATACGGATTCCTCATAAGAAATACACATTGTCCTAGTTCAATTTTCTAATTGCACCCGTGTGGAGCTGGCACTTCTTATATCTAGTGTACTCGCGAAAGCCCTTCCCGCGTTACCTATGTTCTGATCGGTGTTTGTCACCGAGTTGGCAATGTCTTACAAAAACAGGGGCTTAATATCAACGCATTTGTGGCGTAGTCTGCTTTTACGCGGCACTTACACAGATGACCACCAGTGTAAGGTAGCCCGTCTATTGCAGGCAACTTTAGCGATTCGCCTGCCATTTTATTAATGTAGTTCGACTTCCCTCAATCCGGTCGACATGCCTACGCTCCCACAATAGTGTACGTGTATATGGCAACAATAGTGTACGCGTTTAATCGGTTCCTGCTCCAAACGCCAATTGACAATGGAGTCTTGAAATATTGCCAGTTCAATCATTCCTTGGAATGGTGGCTAGCCGGGCCTCTTGGTACAAACACATACTTCAGCAAACAACGTAAAAACGGGACACAGAAAACGCCTGTGTCATGTGCTCCTTTTCTAGATGAAGGGGGTCGTCTTCTCGAGATGATTCCAAGGCTAATGTGAGTAGCATTCTTCTTTTTTTATGACAGCTAGGTGATGAATATTTGTGATATTGAAACTAATGAGAGGGAGAGAGAGTGAGACCGGAGTTTATGCTGTGGTAAAGTGTACAGCTTTTAATTTTCTAGGTTAGTATGTTTTCTTATACCTGCTTCGAGCGAAGAACTGCGGAAGGCATCGTGCGATGCTATTCGCGAACGTGGTGTCTTTTTTATAGTGAAGCCTGTTGATGCTGACTTTAAAGCGAGCTTTCTTCTTCCCATTCGAGCTATTACAGTCGCTTGCAGCAGTGGCCAGTTGCCCGCAGCAACCTAGTTGTACACTACGCATACATCTGAAACACACTGTTCCCCAAGGTTCACCTTTGTTTTTTGCACCAAGGCTATTCTATCTATTCTCCATACGACGTTTTGAGAACGACCTTAACGCTATGGAGGGCTTGCTTACGGTATTTACTTCTAAGACCTTCGTTAACCAACACGTCCAACTTTGCCGACACAACACTGCTATCCTGTTCCCTCTTCCCACAAAGTTTAAACAAGGGGAATAACTCTGTCGAGTGCCACGGCACCTGACCTAAAGAATAAAAATTTGGGGAAAACGAGCTTTCAGTAAATATTTGAAGTGCTCATAATTTGGCCACCAACCTTAAGTTTTTCTGGAGCACAATAGCACCTCAATTCCCCTAATTTTCACAAAATGAATGCACAATATGGGGTACCACTCCCTCTGAACACTCGGGCACAATGTTGATCACAACTGCATTATTCTGCTCAGTACTTCCTACAAGAATCTTTCGGAAACCTTAGTGTGTAAAGAGTTTGATCTTCTATTTGTTCTCTGCTCTTTCTGAGGGTGGCCATATTTATTCAGTCAATTACTTAGTTCTAGCATAAAGAAAGCGATTGCAATAGAATTTAGTTTGGTTCGATATAATTTGGCATGATTGTCTTTCCACTAAAGGTTTACGATGAACATTGCAATATCGAATACACTTGTACTCGAAAAAAGGTCTCAGTTCTAGTTAATATAATTAATTGTTGTGTAAACCGAATGCGACAAACAAGGTATTCAATTTTGGTACGATCAGCTTAGAATAAAAAAAATCCAGTGACCTATAGCTTGATATATGGATAGAATATATGCGAGCGCATCAGCACCAATCTGTGGCCTTGTTTCTGAAGAACGCAAATATGTTTTTATTCCTCAGATACGGCGTATAATAAGGAATCCTCATTTGAATATGTCTTTAGAGCTCTCACGTCACTAGAGACCTTTCGAAAGTAAAAACATATTCCTCCATATAAACTATGGTGACACGGAGCGCGCGTTCTTCTTGCTGAAGTACAATGAGTAAATTGAACCCGTTACCTTCAAGTTTACGATTGTGTATTGCGTTCAAATGCCGGTTTTGCTTTCAAGACAGTTTTCTTTGAAGACAACATTGCGCAAATCTCGAACTGCCACTATCTTATTGAACTTTGTAGACTCGTTGAAAAACCGGTGTTAGATTCGCACTCACGTATGTTTTGGGAACAAACGGGCACAGATATCACGCTGTTGAAGTTCCAACCGCCAGGTTGAGGATACATTCGCAATGTTTCCTGGGTGCACTTAGAAACCAATACGTAGAAAAGCGTTTAGCTAGGAAACTCCTATCTAAGTACATCAGAACGGGTAAATCGTTTTCTCAGCAACCACGGCACCACTTTAGTTGAGGTTTGTTGGATTTAAAAGAAATAAATACAATCTCGCGAGTCGATGTCATTCTTACCCATGTGCACTGAGTGTGAGGCCAAGCCAGTGAAGAATTCTCAGCCTTCGCGGGCACCAGCGCGCCACGCTTCCCGTCTCATAGGCCACGCACGCACTTCACAGCGGCACCACTAGATGGAGCAGCGAGTTCAAAAAGAAGTGCGAGAGAGGATGGTGGTTTCCGCATGACGCGTTTCTCAGCGTTCGCAGGCACCGAAGTAGCTTGCATTTCGGACGCCATGCCCACGCTTCGCAGTGGCCGCTTTAGGTGACACCGAGTGTTCTTATCGAAGCACGAAGGAGGAGCGCTGCTGCAGTACACGCATCAAACGTAACTCTTTTCGATGGTGGCAATACGCTGTGTCGTTGTACTGATTCAACGCTAACACATTACCGTCTACAATCATCGTCAGACGGGTTCTGCTTCAATTTTTCTACCCGTTCAATTGATCATCATCATCATGATCATCATCACCATCATCATCACTACCCGCCTGTGCTATGTCCACTGCAGGACGAAAGCCTCTCCCTGCGATCTCCAATTACCCCTGTCTTGCGCCAACCGATTCCAACTAGCGCCCGCGAATTTCCTAATTTCATCGCTCCACCTAGTTGCTCTATCGATATAACAAAATAATAGCTGTGTCACCTTGTACTCTTTATTTAATACTATTTCTTTTAATGTAATGTCTTTGCTATTCCCTGTAACTCACTCTTCGCTGTAACGCCTTCCAATGTCCAGATGGCATGATAAAAACAAACATTAGAATAAAATCGGAAACATTGTAACAATGTGCTGTAAGCTGTGCATTGATACATAATATTTAGCCAATTTAGGTACGCTATCGAACGCAGTCCATGAAGTTGCGATATACTTTCTTTGTGTGTATAGCTAAGCATTTTTAGGCTTAGCGTTTCAGGATTTCTTTAACAATATTTGAAGTTTTATGTAAGGCCGTCCAAAGTCTAATAAAGAATTCTGCTTCCTACATCCACTGCAATTTGAATTTCGCTCTCAAATAGAACACTTTTGCTTCAAATTTGTCAAGCGCTTTCATAAAACGATGCTTCGTTTTAGATATATTTGTAGAGTGAAATTATAGCTGGCCCAAAGCAAAAGCTCCATCTCAGCTGGATTATTTTTGAAGTCCACTGCACTTTCTCAATCATCGCAGTTTATCAGCGATAGGTGACTTGCATTCTTCTGGCTTCGAAATTATTTGCTTCAATGGCAGCACGATCTTACAGCACCGACATTCGTTCCAGAACAACTTCTTTGTTCTGATCCACCCTCTGCTCTGGCGTTATAACTATGTTCTCGGACGCCATCACACTGTCTCTCTGAGGTTCTGCTTGTAGCAAAAAGCCCCTACAGATTTCCAACCATCAGTATTGTCATTTAGCTCCCTGGTTCGCACATGCGGCTCTTCACTGTACTCAACTGCTGGTGTAGAGTTATGATACCCGAGCGGCCGTGGTCATACTCGTATGTTTAAATCTTTTTGGCCTATTCCTTCGACCTTCCCACTTCTGCTCCTGTATGTGATGTCTCACTCAATAACACAGACGCAGATCAACACTACCATCTTCACAACCGGAGCAGTGGTGCTGGATGTTGGCCTTGTTATTGGCCAATGCCCCCCCCCACCAGTTTTGTGTGAAAACCTCAACATAATCAATACGCAGCAATCATTGGAAAGCACTTGTTGGTATAGTCAGGATAAAAAGAAACATTCTGGTTTAACGGTTAGAGCATCGGATTGGTGGCCTCGGGGACCGAGGTTCGAATCTCATATCGAGCACCTAAGGTGTTGAAGGAGGTTAACCGAGGGGCCCGATATTTCGGGCCCCCTTTCTTCTCGTTTATGACATAACGAACGCCTCGAATCCGGCAACATTGATGCCTTCAGGCAGCATGTGTGGGTTTATTCGCCGGTTGCCTTCACCCAAAAAGATCGCGTTCTCGTGACGTCTGCGGCAGAAATGAGGTTCCACAACTGCTGCCAAGGTCTGTGAGTGGTGGCGCTGGCTTACACTCCCAAGGTTATACTAGGAAACGTCAATAACCAAGAAAGTGGACGGGGAAATGGCGCCGCGGTAGCTCAATTGGTGGAGCATCGCACGCAAAATGCGAAGGCTATGGGATCGTTCCCCACCTGCGGCAAGTTTGTTTTTCATCCGCTTTCATTTCCTATAATTTATCGTTTCTTTATTTCATTTACTAAGCACAAGTAATTTCCCCTACGTTGTCATTGTCCAAGCGGGCAAATTCTTGGTTAACTTCTCGTCCTTTCGTTTTTCTTTCTGCCGCTCTCTGCCTAAGACGGCTGATTCCAATAAATCCAAGCAGCAAAGACATTTCTAGAAACATATATCTGTATCTTTGTGCGTGCGTTTGTGCGTGTGTGTGCGTGTGTAAACACCAGAGCGAGAAAAGGCAAACCAATATCAATTAGTGGTCCCACGGAAACCGCAACAGCGATATCTAGGTCTCCTTGATAAGCTGGTTCTACGTCGCCCAGCACATTGTTTATGGGCTGCACCAGAAGTAAGCACGATATTTTTTCTCTAACGATAGGTCGTGAAGTGTACACGCACCTCCATAAAATACGTATGTCGCCAATATTCGCACCCAGTAACACTAGTTATGGTGAAATTGTCCTCTGCTTCAACGTATCTACTGTCATGCTGCCTCTTGAACTGATCACCCAAACAAGTTATGAATCAAGTCGCCTTGCAGCCGTCGCATGTGGAACGAAATACTCTCAAGATGACATATACGGGAAATTCGGGAACCTCAACTTTTCACCTGGAATCCTTCCTCTTCGCCATATCAGCCTGTCCGAGAGAAGTTCTTCATATAACAGTGAATCCTGTAAGTGTTAGCGTGCGCTGAGCGGTGTCAACTATGAAATTCTCTCTTTTCATACAACATTGTTGTCTTTCCCGCTAACAATCCATGCCATCGCCATGCACATCTTCAAACCGTACCGTTATGGTGGTTCTCCACCTTTCTCAACAAGGAGGCAGCGTTTCAACTCGAGAAATTCTGACAGTCATGTAAAGGCACCATTTTAGAATTAGAGCATTTAGAGCATGCACACTAAATCGGTGATTTCCAAGATGGGGTGGGACGATTCTGCACGTATTTCAGAAAGCATTTCACTAAGACGTTTCTTGGCCATAATGTGTAGATAGTTTTATTGTATGTGTTTTTTTGCATGGACAATATTCTATACCCAATTCTTGTTTTTCTGTAGATATAGTCAGAATGGGCTATAATAAAATGTTTCTATAGAACATATTCATAGGTTGCCATTCCAACAATTTTCTATCACTACGCCAAACATGGAATGCAGGAGCTACTCGCAAAGTGTTCTTTAATGCTAAAGTGATTTCAAATTATTTTGTGAGATCTAATGCGACAAATATTGTATGGTACCATGGCACGAGCTTCTGCTTAGATTAAACGTATACCCGCTTATATGTTAGGTACATTTACTTAAAATTGCTTCGAGACCTTTAGAAAGAATATACATTGCCATGTTTATGAAGAAGGGAAAGATGTTTTTCTCTTTGAGGGATGACGTGTATTATCGTAACCGAATTTGAACAGATATTCCACGCATTTACATCCTAGAGACTTTGAGGCAGCCTACACGTTGCTTTTTTTTTTTTCAAGCATGTTTTCGAATACATGAAAGATGTTTTTCTCCTATAGGCAAGGCACGTGTCGTCGGATCCTTATTTGAATACAACCCTCGGAGCACTTACATTACAGAGCCCTTTATACGTGGTAAACATAATCCATCATTTCAAGGATGGTTATAGGACGCGTACGCTCATTTTTCACAATTATTCCGAGCAAATAGAACCCCTCACTTTAATATATGCGCAGTTATGTTATATGCTGAAAAATGCAGCTGTTGCTTCTGAAGAAATTTTTCTAGGTAGCGCGTGTTTCATATATTTCGAGCTACCGTTATTTATCTGAACGTTAAAGGCACATATTACACTTTCAAAAACCTCTATTTCAAGTTCGCTTTCATATATAGGTTGTTTCTACGAAGATATTCAGCAATATTTAAATATTACCTTTTGCTAAAACTGAACGGTTCTTTAGAAGACATGCCGTCACTCATGGTGAGCACGAGTCCCTAATTACAAAAGGTTCAATAACTCGCGGTTAAACTCACTTTCCGGGGGCTCAACGTTATTGAGAAATTGGAGTTCGATGTACAAGCCACATTTACTTTTCGATCTGGCAGAAAGTAATAACCTGCGGAACTGTGGCACGACAAATTCAGGCTGCCAGAGCGCGCGACACCGTAACCGACAGGCCGCAGCGAGTGCAGGCGACGTTCTGCTTGCGTCACGCAGCAGCCGGCATCGAGCGTTCTGCGACAGCGAGGAGCACGAAGCCGCACTATTCCTATTCAAAAAAACCTGATATTGTCCGACCCCTGCTTTAAACTCAACTCGTGAACGCCAATGAGACAAGTGAAGTATACGACCATGACACGACTAACTGCACAAACCAAATTTAGCTTGGAGGGTCTGAGTCTGAGGGTCTGACCTAACCATGCTGCGGGATCATGGATACTACACCATTGCTTGTTTAGGCTTAGATAAAGATGTGTTTATTTACTAGAAATAACGTGTATATTCGAAGCTCACTTTGAGTTCGTATTTGTATCAATGACATTATTAGAGACCTTTAGAAAGTATGAAAATATCACTTTGTTTGAAGCAATGTTTCACAAGCATGTGTTCTTTTCGCAGAAGCAAACGAAACCCGCAAAATTAGTTCCTTTGAAGTGTACGCGACCTTGAACTATGTTAAAAATTTTGAACACTGTTGAGAGCATTTAGGTGGGTGCAAATATTTCAAATATTTCAGCGGCAAGGTATCAGGTTCAACATGACCGCTTCTGGCTAAAGGCTTAAGCCGTATTTGCAATAGATAACAAACCTTTCCCTTTGACGCTAACTCACCTTTAGCCCCAGTTGACTCCGGCGTCCCGCAAGGGTCTGTGCTCGGTCCTTTATTATTCCTAATTTATATTAATGACTTGCCCACTCACGTTTCCTCGAACATTTGTCTATTTGCGGATGACTGCGTCTTGTATCGTAAAATAACAAATTCTTCAGATATTCTACTAATTCAGGAGGATCTCAATAACATAAATGAGTGGTGTCGTACGTGGCGCATGGAATTAAACATTAGAAAGTGTAAGACTATGAGGATTTCTCGTACTAACGTGATCTGCCCCACCTATACGCTAAATAACATCCCACTAGAATGTGTAACGTCATATCGATACTTGGGGGTTCACATTGCCAGCAATCTATCCTGGAAAACTCATATTGATCACATAACATCTAAGGCCACTCGTACACTGGGATACTTTCGTTGGATATTTTCTCAAGCACCATCATCGCTAAAACTCTTATTGTACACAGCTTACATTCGTCCACAACTAGAGTACGCATCATCAGTATGGGACCCTGGTCATGACGCCCTCAGTCTCTAGAGGCAATACAGAATCGATCAGCCCGTTTTATTCTCACCAACTACCAAAGAACTGCGAGTGTCACTAACATGGAAGCTCTCCTTCACCTCCCGCTGTTATCAACCCGTAGAAAACTATCTCGCATATGTCTTTTCCATAAAATCTACTACCACAACGCATATTTACGTTCTATCTTTGTTCAACCACCACCATACATTTCTTCTCGCATTGACCACCGCCAAAAGGTAAACATTCCGCACTGCAACACCGTCGGTTATTCATATTCATTTCTTCCCCAAACGAGCAAAGATTGGAATAACGTACCCGCTTTACTTACAAGCATAACCGACACCAATAACTTTAAAAGCACACTCCAAAGCTTCATGTTATAAATTAATGTTGCGTTTGCTTGTTCTGTATAAGAACTGCTTTTATGCCATAATTTTAAATTATGGCTTGTATTTTTATATTGTATGTTCTTTCCTTTCTTTCTTTTGTTACGCCATGTATTTTTGCCACGCTTACAAGTTTCTATTTACCATTCTTATTATTTTGTATACGATGTTTTTTGCCATGTTGTTTGCCTTCCTTCCTTATTTTGTGATTTGCCTCTGTATTTACTTTGCCCCTCCCCTCTGCAATGTACAACCGTACCTTGAGGGTATGATAAGTAAATAAATAAATAAATAAATTCTCTTTACCAAAGTTACCAACAATTCCGCCTCTCAACTCATTCACTACAAGTTCTCGTTCTTGCACTAACGTCATATTTTCCAGGAGTTACTCATTCTGGTGTGCGCAATTTTGTCTTCAGTCACTAGACTATTGCCAGCTCGGTCCTGGTAACTACATCTTCAGCTTTACCGCTCTTTTCGAGAGTCTGCCTATAGCAAACGGCCTCGCACAAGGCTCTTTGCTATATAAACTATACATACACAAACTGTATATTTAGCTAATTTATAGTTCATACTCCTTCGAGCTGCATGAGGACTACTCCTTTGTCATGTTTGCGGAAACATTAAGATGTATTTTTGTTTTTTATATATGTTAGATATTATCGGCCCTTAATCGAATGCGTCTTGATAGCAGTTACAATATATCTTTAAAACTTTAGGCTTATCGGTTTTTATTGTTTATGATGTACCAGGCCTGCATTTTTGTCCCTGAATTATACGAAAAAAATATAACCTGTTCCTTTCAAAGTACGGGTTCAAAGCGACGAGGTTTATTGTCGTTCACAACGTTGTGGAATGCTAGGTATATAAAAGCACTGCAAGGGCTGTCCGTAGCGCGGGGTCCACTTGCGATCACGGCACGGTCCTTCGTCTTCCTCTTTAGTCGGCGCATACGCAGGGGCGCGTCTGCTTCATTACAGGTATTATATGCTTCGGTAAATATGCAGCTTTCCCATGGCGAAAAATTTTTCTTGGTAGAATATATTGCACAAGTATTCCCTGAAGGACCATATTCTGGATGAAAGTCAGGTATATTTTGGCAACAAACAGAGAGCGGTATCGCGCTGTTACAGTAGGAACACAAAAGTTGAGAATATCGTTCAAATAATAAACAGTTACTTAGGAGCCTACACTACCTCATTTTCAGGCTACTTCTCTTCATCGATGACCGCAGTTTACCAAGCTTAGCATGCTTCAGGAATAATTGATTTACTGTGACAGCAACCCTTTTTTACAAAACCGCTACCTTATCGATAACATTTCCAAGATTGTCTTCACAAGCTAAGGTATTTCCTGCTTGTGAATGGCCAACTGGCAATATTGCGTGGTAGCTAACACACTAGCGCTTGAGGTGCTACACACCGTATAGCTACTGAGGCAGAAGTGGAAAACTGAGTGGCGGTGGCCGAAATGCGATTTATTCTTACTTTTTGTGAGGAACATGCTCAAGAGAAAGTGGTGGCCTCATAACACCGGCCTAATGACAAGAACCGGGAGATGGAACCCGCAGGGGCGCCTGCGTAAGCAGGCGTTTGGTGTGTTGGGACACCGCGCATCTGAGCCCATGAGGGTTGGACCCACTCGCGTGTAGCCGTGCGCGGGTTAGCCGTGCCTGGGGAAAGTGGGAACCCGGAGGTTGAGCCAATGCCGGGTATTTCCACCTTAAAGGCGCCCTGACGAAGGCAACATGCCTCTTTGTCCTCTGCTTCGCGTATACGGTACCTCTGGACTGACCCATACGGGGGAAATTATTAGTTGCCTATTCCTGTCCCTCTCCTCTCTCTCCAACCTTCTTCTTTCTCTCACTTCTAAGCTTTACTTTCTTTTTCTCACATCATGTTACTCGTGATTTTCCAGACAGCAGGAGTTAAGCTTGTGTGCAGTAGCCTACCTTGGTATGGCGCATTAGGTTATTGTGAATGTGTACAGCTGGTGTTGACAGGACTTGTTTATACAAAAGTCCTGTCATGTGGCCTTGCTGGACTCCGCGGTGGGTGGCTGGCACCACTGCCGAAAGCTCCATGTGTACATGTGGTCAGCTCTCAACCCTATTCACTGATCGCCCTCAGAAAAGAGGATGCACAGATGAAGTGTTCCAGTTTTTTCGAAGACAAAGAGAGACCTTTCCACGATACCATGTAATTCGATCTAAGAAACCAGAAATGGCAGTAGGAATGATCTCACCTTTCGTACTTTCGAAAATTGTGAAGGAAGCTCTTGGTACAGGCTATAAGGCATTGAAGCTGGCGAACGGGGATCTCCTTCATGAACGCCGTGGTAAGAAGCAACATGAAAACCTGCCTAATCTTGCGTTGATCGGGGACATCCCGGTGATAGTGTTGACTCATTTGTACAGAAGTCAACACGCTTGTCTAGAACGTCAGAGCGTCACGCTCGGAACTGCCCAGGAGACATCTACTTATAACACGTAGTTTGCGATAGGCCACGTCTGAGCATGCGCGCCCTCAGTGACGCGCCTGCCTTTCATTTTTGCTCATTGCGCGTCGCCGCAGCTACAATAACTGTTTTGGCTGTCAGAAACGCTGTTGGCGATGTAGCACCACGGAAAGAAAAGAAACGCCGAGAATCGTTCCGCTCGGCACGTGATGCAAGCTATTTTGCAATATTGTCCTCGGTTCGCGTTGTCATCATTTCCGCAGCAGATTTGCAGCAAATTATCAGCTGAATAAACTTATCCGTGATTATTGCGTCACGCTGCTCGGAAGCAGCTACTTGCCGGCTCCCGACTTGAGCGTTTCGAGAGAGCGCAAGTGTGCCAACTGCAGGAGCAATATTTATATCATTTTCATGTGACTTAATTGATGCTGCATTAGAACTTCTACGATGGCACGACGCATGACACTGGATGAAAGAAAAACCATCACTGTGAGGGGTCGCACGATGTCTCAAAGAGCCATATCTACGGAGAAAAATATCCTTCAATATGTTCTTTGGTCTTTTTGCATTTGCACAAATACAATGCTTTTTTCAGCGACACACAAGTCACCCAAGGATGAAAACGATGCCCTAGTACAATGTATTGCTAACTCATGATGTTTATAAGGAAATTATTCGTGAGGCCAACACAGAGACATCATCCAGCTGCGGGATTCTCTATTGGATGAGGCGCAGCACTGAGATATCGTTTGATTCGACATGCCCTAGAGAGTTTTAAAGAAGATGGCCATACCTAATAAAAGCGAAATAAATGCTATTCGCTTGTGGAATCTCGAATGCTCAAACTGACTCACACAGCAGATGTAGAAAACGAAACATACCACATTCATTACTTCAACGCAAGAAGTTTAGCCATTATAGATGTGCAAACGATATTTCGCACTAGCGTATAGTGTATATAAGAAAAACAATCATTAATTGTCTACGCGAAAGCTTCTTTTTGCGTAGCTAACTTATTCAAAACTTTGACTTTCAACTAATTAGTATTGTGTGGCGGCTAGTGTGATAAACAACTCATTTTTAATTGCTGCAGAAGCTCAGGATATACAGCTGTTGGAAACAATATTCATTTTTGATACGGTGTAAGAACTACAGCTTCATTGCCTATTTACTTCTTAATTTCTTACCTTATTATTTTTTATTTTTTATAATGACTCAAACGAAAAAAACGTGCAACCGCGAATCGGTAGGGTAAAACAATTTTCTTTCACTGAAACAAATATTTCGAAATTGTTGCATTGGTTTCTGAAAGGAAGCATGTCTGACTTTCACGCGTGTTTGAGCATGAACAGAGTCATCAATTAAAGCTTGTGCGAGAGGAGCTAGTACAATCACACTTTCCTTCTTCCAATCCCTTTAAGCAATAGTCCCCATTGCGCTCAGGGTGCCGGTGGATGCAACCTGCAAACAAATTCTGCCTCTAGTACAAATCACGGTTAGCTAGCCCCATCGCTTTCTTTTTCTTATCTTATTTTTCGTCGCTTGTCTTCCAAGTAGCCTCCGAACCGCAGCTGGCTGCGTTGGAAGCTGGTTTCACCATGACGTCATATGCTGACTCATTTTATTTACACCACGTGGTACTTCAAGTCCATCGTTGTGCGCCCTTTCCCTTGAGTATTACCAGTCTACCTTGCTGTGGGACGGTGGATTCTTGTTTGGTCGCGCTTGACGTCTCTTGTATAAAGCAATTCTTTGTTCTTAACCTTATGCTACAATATGCGAGGGATATTTCAAAGGCACTTGCCCCGAGTGGTGTATATATACGTGCAAGACACTTTGTGTTTCAGTGTTGTTTTCAGTCATGGCCATTGTCTGTTCATTAGAGCGCATTTTTAAGCATACTATTGAGTGACTGCTGACTGCAGCTCATGCCACCTGTTCAACTGCAATGCGAGTAGCACCCTGGCACACGTAAATCAGAGTACCCAAATAAATGCAATAAATTCCTGGCTTTGCGTGATAAACACGCGTTCTGATTAGCAGCACGCTGTAGTGAGTGACTACAGATTAGTTATGACGTCCTGTGTTTCCTTAACGTGTAGTAAATCTAACTATACCTGAGAATTTATAAATTTAACCCATACGCACTGCTGCCACCAATGATGGGATTGAACCCCCAACCAATCTCGAGCTCAGAAGCCCTACCCTACAGACACTGTACTGCCGTGGAGCGTCCTGCTCGCATATACAGTGTTTCATGCAATGTGCTGTACATACGCAATATTTCTATAGAATTTCGAACTCTGTACGCGTACATCAGCCGTCTCGTCATTACATACCTACACTTCGCCACTGCCTGCCCGTTCGAATGCGTAGTCTTGATAAGCAATTTGGGTAGTTCAGTGGCTTGCTCTGGCCGCTTCTGCATCGCTGCACTTTGGGCTCACCACAAACAGCAACAACGATGCATTTCGCCCTTATGGTCTACCAAGATGAAAGGCACTTATTCTAGGCAAACGTGCCGGATGTTGATCGGCCGCTTCGATCACACTGCGAGGCTCGGAAAAATCGGTGGGGCCATGACACCACTCGGTGATGTCTGCTCCGGTCACAGATTTCTCAGGAGGAGCCGCAACGTTATGGCCTTAGTTTTCTGGAGCGTCGGCGACAGCATCCTCCATAACAGGCATAAGAAAGAAAATCGAAGCCTAGCGCCGAAGAAGGCTTTCCTGAGGAAGACATACGGCCTAATCGTATGCTTAATTCAGGGGATGCGATTGCGCATCTCTCAGTAGACAAACCAGACTCTACGCTTTACATTATACCGGCGACAGCACCCCGTAACACCGTCGCTATACTGGCGGTGCTTCTCCGCTGCTAGGGCTCTGTCACCGCGCGCAGCTCTCGAGGTGAACGATTGGGAGTCCTCTACAATGACCTCTTGATTTAGCGCAGTACCGCTGCCTCCCCCGTAGAATGTTCCAGTGTAAAAAAGATATTCTGTGTGCAATAATGGGTATCGAAGGCAATTCCCTCAACACGATGGCATATCTCAACCTGGCCCACATCGAGCCCCCAATATTCCCATACTAAGATGGTACAGTGACCTTCCCAGAGAGCCTGAAAGCGCGAGCATAAAATTACAGGAAAAAAGGTTTTACCAATTAGTGCGCTTGCTACGTGCAATTCGTAACGCTTGGCGTATGCATTGCGTGATGTTGCACCACCTCTAGGATTGGCAAGGCTTACCCATAATACGCACGCTGAAGAAACAGAAATTAACGAGGCGCTGTCTACTCTTAAGTTCTTGCGCAGTAACTTCATTAAACATATGTTTGCTACACCTTTTGCTAAAGAATATATCCTCGCGTTTGTGTCCAGTTTTGGCGACATTTTCCCTACCATGAAGCCGTACCCGCTAGCTGAAGTTAAGACCATTTTCTAGTTTATCCAATGCTCTACGTTCAGCGTTCGCCCAGGATGCAAAGTGACCAGTTGCTGCAATTTCTTTATCCGGGCTAAATTAATCACTCCTCGTGCAATTGTCGTAGCCGTCGTACTATTGTCATCGCTCATGTAAATGAGCGGTGACACTTCTGCACACAGACTGACTGCTGCTTGTTCTCGCCAAAAATAAGAGCACATTGCTCCATCTGGTAAAGCTTTAGTGAACCCTCGAGGATACTTCATGGCCATCTGCCTCCATAGTTGTGAAGTGCTTAGTTTACGAACATTTCTCGCAGGGCGTAAGATCCGCCTTATTATTATTATTTTTTGGATCCTGAGCTTTCAAAGGTATTGCAGTTTAATAGGCGTCTAACGGTGAGTGTTCAACAAAACATTTTTTTTTGCAGATATACCCGCCGTGCGGCTTAGTTGCTATGGCTCTATGCTGTTGGTCTCGATATAGAGACTTATATGCCGGCCTTCACGAACGCATATTGATGGATGCAAAATGTATATCGTAGGTTTAGCTAATTTAGGTGCCCACTAAGTAGCCTGGAGTGGTGGACATTAATCCGTGGCCTCGCAGTACGTCGTGCCTCCTGATCACAACGTGGTTTGGGCACATAAACTTCAGAGTTACCTTTTTTCCCTGATTTATTTGCGAACAGTTGTTGGCGAATAGTATGGATGTGTTTCTTCAACCAGCACGTGCACGCAAGACCGTCAAAAAAGGGCTGATACTATTTCAAGATAGGCTGATAGGCTATAGGCTGATAGGCTAGGATAGGATAGGCTGATAGGCTATTTCAAGATACTGTATGTACAAACTGCCGATGCGCTGACTAAGGTTTGTTTTCGTTATACTTATTTTCGAAAAATGCATATTTAAGAAAAGCAATCCAATGCCACAGCTGCTTACTACTCTGCTTCTAAAAAATTCAGCAGGTTCAATGAGTTTGAATCAATGCACAGCGAAGTTTTGAGTCAATGCACAAAGAGTTATATCGTAAGAAGCCAACATACATTGACACCAAGAACAACATAGGGGAAATTACTTGTGCTTAATAAATGAAATAGAGAAACGATAAGTTAATGGAAATGAAAGTGGATGAAAAAACAACTTGCCGCAGGTGGGGAACGATCCCACAACCTTCGGGCCCCTGGGTTAACCCCCTTCTCATTTCTTACTTAACGAGGGTCTTGAATCCGGCAACATTGATGCCTTCAGGTAGCATGTGCGGGTTTATTGACCGGCTGCCTAAACTCAAAAAGATCACGTTCCCGTGACGCCTGCGGCAGGAAGGGTGTTCCACGTCCACCGTCAAGATCTGTGAGTGGTGGCGCTGCCTAACACTCCCTGGGTTCTTCTAGGAAACATATATACCCAAGAAATTGGACGGAGAAACGGCGCCGCGGTAGCTCCATTGGTAGAGCATCGCACGCGAAATGCGAAGATTGTGGGATCGTTCCCCACCTGCGGCAAGTTGTTTTTTCATCCACATTCATTTCCATTAACTTATCGTTTCTTTATTTCATTTATTAAGCACAAGTAATGTCCCCTATGGTGTCCTTGGTGTCAGTGTTTGTTGGCTTCTTATGATATGACTAATAAATATCGGGCCCGTCGGGTAACTCTCCTTCATCTCATTGAATGCGTAAATATTCGAAACACGAGCATACGCTCCCATACACACCCACACGCGCACAAATTGTACCGAGCTTTTGGTTAGGCGGAGTTGCTTACTACTAGCGAGTAGGACGGACGTCTTGAAAGCATGATGGTTTCAGGGGCAGCAGGCACTCGCCTCCGCGGACGCGCGGAGGCGAGCGCCATCTGGTGGTGCTGCAAGCAACTCAGCGAGGCACGTGCTCCACTGATATTGATTGGCCTGTTCGGCAAGGTACCAACCAGGCCGCAGGCACAACCACGAAACCCGGTTACGTTCGCGAAGAAAAGCTTCACTTCAAAATAAATTCTGCCTTATAATGATCCCTTCAGGCAAACATTAAGGAAGTACATACGTAGGTATTGTAGAAAGTACTCCAACTGTAGTCATTGACTAAATATATGACTTCCGGTTCTTTTCCAAATTTTATTATTTCAGAATCTTACTTGTTCGAAAATGCTAATTCGTTTATTGATAAGATAAAAATTAACAATTACGAAACTGGGCCCATGAAGAAAACTAGTTGCTGAATTTTCGTGCTGGTTATTCGGAAAACTGAACGGGAGACCCGAGTGCAGTGCTTGCATCGGAGAGAGAGGTTAGGTGAGAAACCATGGGTTCCAAAACTGGGCGGTACAGACTCTTCGTTTGACGGACAAATAAAGGAGCATGGTGATCCTCTGCAGCTTCAAGCATACCAAGGCGTCGGGAAGGTTTCGTCGCGAACTAGCTTCGGGCAACAATCTGGGAACGCCCCTGCTCCCCCAGGCGCAACTTTTAAGGGTGGCCTGGCGGCCACACTTACACATCTGCAACACCAAGAGAAAAAAAAAATGTCACCACGACAAAGTGTAGGAACCGGACACTTTTGCTCTGATCGAAAGAGTAAACAACTATTGGCGAACCAATTGCTCGTGCGGCAACCGTCTTAAATAGCGGTGGGTTTGCTATTACGCCTGACAGTAGATACTAGTTATGGAATGTAGCTGCCAAGTTTCTTGCTCCCACCTACATACGGAGCTTCTCGGTACCACCGGTCATTAAACTACTACAATATTAGATCGCTTAATTAGGCCTTTATCGGAACAGAGTTATGCACGCTGTGTGTCATTGCATTTTTTCCAATATCTTTAACACTCCCTCGCCCTGGTTCAATGGCCCATTCTAGCGCTAGTGTTTTCCTCTAACATTGTGCCACATATTCCCAGCGGAATATTTCAGAAGGCTTCCTGAATTTAAGCACCTTTCAGTTAACAACATCGAGACGGCACGGTGCTCTGATAACCAGCGTATTTACTGCCCGCATTCGTAACTCTACTGTTGCGTTAAAACATTGCTTTACAGCGTAGCTGACTCTGGTAGTGTTTCCGGAAATTTTTATTTATGCGATCAAAAACTGTCATCAGCATCAGCAATATATATGTATATATATATATATATATATAAGTGTGTGTGTTTCTTTTGTCAAGATGGCCACCGGTCAAGACAATAAATGTGTTCGTACCTTTGTTCGAAATTCAGTGCCACCTCTTTTTCGTGTGCTAAACAGCTTCACTGGTCATCTACCGTCGCAGAGTAACATTGCTCATGAATTTTTTATTCGAAACAAAAATTCTTCTTTAATGCAGCAAAGAGGTTATGATTAAGTGTCGTAAATACGCATGTTAATAAATGGGCGGAGCTTCTTGACGTTGCTAACTGAATTATCTTAAATTCGGGTGGCCTTCTGAAATGTCACTCTTTCTATGCTGCGTATTTAGTTACGCTGGTAAACTGCGGTGAAGTTCAACACATAGCCGGAAACGCGATGTTCAAAACTGCTGAACATGATACATAACACTATTATTGCTGTCGTAAGTGACGGCAACATATTTACTTAAGCCCTTGCATTACCACAGTAAAGCTATGTTCATCTTCTTCATCATCAGCAGCAGCCTGGTTACGCCCACTGCCGGGCAAAGGCCTCTCCCATACCTCTCCAACTACCCGGTCATGTACTAATTGTGGCCATGTTGTCCCTGCTAACTTCTTAATCTCATTCGCCCACCTAACGTTCTGCCGCCCTCTGCTACGCTTCCCTTCCCTTGGAAACCATTCCGTAACTCTTAATGACCATCGGTGATCTTCCCTCCTCATTATGTGTCCTGCCCATGCCCCTTTCTTTTTCTTGATTTCAACCAAGACATCAATAACTCGCGTTTGTTCCCTCACCCAATCTGCCCAATCTGTTCCTGCACCCTTAAAAAAGCTTGTATCCTTTGGGTCGTATCTTGTCCCACAACAATAACCACCATCTGTCTTGCCCGCATTTCCTTTCTTTAACGCTGCGAGCCCGGTACTTCCAAGTCACGAACGGTTTGAGTGTTATCAGTGCGGAACAGCATTCTCGAATGGAAAGTAGCGAGCGCTGAGTTTTCAATAAATAAAATTCAAGCAAGGCAGATTACTATTACTGTTGTGGGCGAAGCCTCAAAGATTTTAACCTTTTTAAGAGTGTAGTAAGTACAATGAAAGGGTATCTATGGTCACAGGAGTGACACGTCTTGGTTCGCATTCAATAACTTCACCAAACATGTCCGGAAACAAGATCTGGTATCACCTTTAGGAACTAGCGACGCAATTGGATGATCGTGGATGTTCCATTTCTTTCAGGTATAGAACAAAATCAGCTTAACTAAGCGACACTGAAATTGTTGTTAAGCATGTCTCCAAAATTTGAACGCGGAAGAATATTCAAGAGTGATCTGGCCTTTCAGCAGCATCTGCTGACCTTTGAAAGAAGGATTGGCCTCAAAGTTTTGTGGTAGGTTGTCAGTGGCTTAGTCCTGTTCCAAAAGCAAACATACACCCACTTCCAGATATTGGCGTTGTCATCGAATATCTGCATTTTATTTTGTATTTTTGTTTTGTCTGCCTCAAATGAAGCCAGATATTAGCGAATTTTCGGGCATTGAGCACACAAGGACAAAGCGGTGTTCATAAGTCGAGATAGTCTTTCGATCTCATTGTCCTGCCTTTTGGTTTACGTAGTGCCCCTGCTAAATTTGTGTGGTTTATGAACGCAGTTCTCTGTGGGCTGAAATGGAAAATCCCTCTTTGTTAATACAAAAATGTGGTCATGCGTAGTTGCATGTTCGAAGAGCACAATTGTCGTTTTCCCGTACTTCACACACTCTTTGAGGTTACAGTGATGAACTTGAGCAAGCCTTATAAATGTCTCCGCGATACTATTCGATTTGTCTTGCAAGCAATGTACGGCTCTGAAGAATTCAGCGATTTTCCAAAGAGGACAGGCGATATTTAAAACTCCGGAGTACTTAGAAATGATAAGCCTGTAGACGGCGCAATGTGCTCAACGCGATGCAAGCAACGACGCGCTAAACTACCATTGACAATGGGAAGTGCTAGGTTAATCTTTGTTGATGGTGATTTTGATTCCTTTTCATATGAAAGCTAAGCTTTATTTGCCTCTTTTGCCGTGCTTCTTTCTCGGAATGTCTTTACGAGCCGGCTCTTTACATCGGCAAGTTTTTACTCGACGAAATAGCACTACTAAGGGCACCAGAGTTGTGCTAATCAAGCAGAAAATTGCAACATGAAATATGTACGTGATCGGCTCAATGGATATGCAATTATTACACTGTACACTGTAAATATTGACTCATACGCACATCTAACAAAAACAGGCTTCCTATTGCAATAGTGCATGATATTCTACGTCTTCAATTATTTTTCTTGGTTTTTCTAGGCTATTCATTCGTACCAAGAGGGTATATTGGTAACTGCTTATACACCCATTTTTTTCCAATTTCCAGCTTGGTTATAGCCACGGTGACACAAAGTATCTAGAATGCTGAAATGTTTGGAAGTATGTGCCGTACTTAACAGGTACATACCACCATTATTCATCCCTCATGAAGCATCGTATGTCGTTGTGTGGCAAATCAGTTCTGCAGAATACCGCCAGATGGAGGAAGTATCATGAAAGGGGAAAATTTTCATCTGTCTGAATGTAACACGAAGCTACAAAGGAAGCCCAAACGGGTTTCTCATAAAGAAGGCTTCGCAGTTGAGGAAAAATTCGTCCTGGTCCGGGATTCGAACCCGGGTGGTTTCCCTTTGGAGCTTCGTGCTACATTCGAGTGGATGACAATTATTCCTTTTCATCGTCCTCGTGGCATCACTGCATTCAATTCTGGCGGTGCAGTGCATGACCGAATAGGTGGTCAGCGCTACTCCCACCGGAACTTCACGCCATCTCCAATCTCACAGCACTGATTCCATCGCATAGAAACCTAATGAGTCATCTCGCTTGCTCGGAGTCGTGAATCAAGTTCACTGAGTGTTCTTGTTTTTCGGTCATTCTGGGTGTTTGTTACATCCCGTGTGTGTTTTAGCAACCTTTCAAGCATCAATGTTTACCAACTTGCCTAGTTTACTATCCTCTTTGGCCAGGGGAGGCGAAAAATATATGCAAATGGCAGCAGTCGTGAAGCGCTTAACCGACGTCTGTTCATCCCCATTTCATAACTATTGCAAAAAAGCGCTATCAACTAAAATAAAAAAAAAAAATAAAATAGGCACTTTCTTCACTACAACTTTTAGACAAAAACAAAGCTTCTAATATGACTTCTTAGGAGTCTGGCCTCGCCAAAAATGCATTTAAATCAATGTAATGGATCAATATTTATTCGTTGTAATCAATGAATCAATTATTCAGCCAACATGCTGTCGAGTGTGTCTACAAGGAATGCCTGGACGGCGAAAGCACCACTATAACGAAGGATTATGATTCCGTCCCTGTTATATTGTATAAGCTGTGCGGTGCACGAACTTTACGACAAAGTGGCTGGTGTCAAGAATGATTTCGGAGGCCTCAAGCAGTTCATTAAAAAGACGTTCGACTGTAATGGTTAATTTTAAATCAATGTGAATTATAAAGTAAAAAAAACTAACTACTGCAATAAATACAAACTACCAAAAGAAAATACAGCAATTTCAAGAAATATAAAGGAAAACTGAGAAACACAAAAAAGTTATTTACGTAATGATTACTAAATCACCATCAGTCTGATTAAGTCCGTTGCAGTACAAGGACACGCAGGGTTGGCTGAGGTCGACAGAAGAGCCGAGAGGAACTTCAGTCGCATTGATGATGCAACTGCCTGCGAAAGAGGCAGAGAGACTGAGTTAAATTGATAGTACATGGTGTCACACAGTTATTTATTGCCAGGAGAAGAGATTTCATCTCGACTCTGATGATCGTTTGATCATCGTGTTGACTACGCCTATGAAAAATTAATATTAGCAATATCATGATCTGTTATTCATTATATGCTTAACTCCTAGTAGCATAAGGAAATACACCAAGGAACCAGATTATTGCAAGCACCGAGATTCGGTAAAAAATCTTTGGTTATGGTCTTCGTTAGTGCGAAGATAACAAGCCAAAAATCCAATCTGCGTAGTTATCATTATATTAGCGTTTCTCAGATTTGAGGTCCCCAAACACTTTTCTAACTAAGCGTAGAATGGCCTCACTCTTGAAGGTCGTCGTCTCACAAGTATCATGCCGCAAATTCTTCTTTTCAAGTTTTTCATTTACAACTGTGGTTGTCACAGTGATAACCGGCGTTCTTTCTCATTTCGTCTTCGCTAGCGCGCTAGAAGTTGCGCAGCGGAGAAGCCAAGAGGAGGGCAATGCCCCAGCCAAAAGTAGTGTGTCGCGGCGGCAAAAGGGTTCGTCGCGACACACCGTGGCACCTGCGGTAGGCAGCACCGCTATCCATCTCGGAGGCCACGCATAGCAGACGCAGCCACGCGTATGCAAACATCAAATGATGTTCCTTTTTTTTTTAGATCGCAGACATATTTTTTTTTATTTTACTTCAAAATTGCATTTGTGTATTGAATTCTCATGCGATAAACAAATAAGCGAAAAGCCATGGTGGGCCGAATACTTCCGACGACGCTACATGATATGCGACATGAGAAGCGAGAGCAAGCCATTTTTTGCTGTGCTTGACAGTACATTCCGTATTCCCTCCAGCATGCAGTCCATTAACATTTGGCTCCGATGTTCACAACAGCCTCTATGAAAGATCAGCATCATTTTACTCTGTCCAAAATGTATTCAGGGCCCGCTTTAAGTACGGTAGAGATATGTAATAATGAACGACGAATTGCGATTGAAGCAGTTACTTTATAGTTCCAGTCCTTAATGTGCGGACCAAAGCAATTAAAAAGTTTGTGCAAGCCTTCATAGCTTTTTTTAAATGTATACATTGTGGAGCATCGTAATTAACATAAAATGCTGAAACACTCAAGAACTTTGAGCGACAATTATTTAAAGAAAACAGTTCACTCAATTATCTAATCGCACGCTACTATGACTACTGCAATTTTCAGTAAGGTCTCGCAAATATAAGTGTAGACTGCCTTTGAACAACTCCGTGTAAACGTGAACGCATCAGCCTGGGGGAAATGACATAGCACGCGATGCCATGGGAGACAACCACATGACATGAACGTCTAAACTCCTTAGTGACATGCAAGTGCCATGGCAAATACAGAAGCAGTCTAAGGCATTTTATCAGGAGGATCTTGATTCGTGCATTCAACAGTTTTATTAGAGTATTTTATCTCCATCTCGTTTTTTTCGTAGCTCTTAGACATGTAGGAATAATTTCACAAGTTAGATTTACACCAAGCATTCAGTTCGTTTCTTGTTTACTTATTTATGATGTGTTGTGCCCTTGCTTAATTTGTTTTTCAAGGATTTTCTTGAAGCTTTCAGGTAAACATGGAAATGTATAATTTGATAGTTGGGGAGACCATATGAATGTGCCAATCTTCCGGCTAGAAGTTATGCCGCTTTGTTGTTGAAATAACAGCTTCCTCTTAATGGCTTACTTTGCAGCTTAACCATAGCCTGGAAATGAGCATAAAAGGCACAAAACAGTTTCGAAAGGGAAAATAAATCAAAATGGGAATACATGTAGAAACGTTCAATTTTTAAAGGCAATTGAGAATGCTTTGCGAAGATATCAATTAAATCTGAACTGGTAGGAATTACGTGAGACAACAGGGTACAAGTAAAAGAAGACGATATTCTTCATGCCAGAGAACGAATGTTTGTGATGCGTAGCATTATGAGCATATATTAATGTCAGAAGTCGAGAGGAGCTCGCCATGGCAACCTTCCCTGGATCATTCATAAAAAGAATCAAGCTGATTTTTTTATACACTTGACACTTTCATTGTTCTCACGGCACTTTGATTGTTCTCACTGGGAAGGAAACTTAGAAGGGACACTTATTCCATTCATTGTGTGTTCATTTCGTGCTTGCCGTGTTTAGACTCACTCCAAAGCTTTTGCAAAATTGGTTTTTGGCGCTGCTGGAGGCAAGTATAAACGCGCTTTGCACAATAATATGCACCATATTTGAAATACTCCGAAGAATGCTTTGTGACACGTCGTACTGTTTCTGATTGAAAGTACCTCTGGGAAGTCTCATTGTAATATCTGTGCACGCACCAGCATTTTCGCTCAGCTAGCGTGCAGAGTATTTACACTAAATTGTTGCCCGAAATTTGTACATCTCTTGGCTTCGAACGAACATGTGTATTTTTATATAAATGAGGTAAACTGGTGCTACCATAAATATTCCGAGATCTATAGCGGGCTGCAATCTCCTGCATCGAAAACAATTCATAATTATTATTTCACTGCATCAACAAACTATAAAGGTTTTTGTGTGACGCCGTTTTAGCATGCAAGCTTGGAGTTTTATGGTCACGCTGACGCAATACGTCTGACGTCACAGGAGGCTGTTGGCTTGGCGCATGCTTGACGATGGCGGACTGTAATAGGAAACCTGCTGCGGAGTCTCGATTAACCCTAATGTCGTGAATGAATGAGACAATGCGAAACGAGATACCGCAGTCTTTCTCTAGTCTCGTAAACATGATGCACTTGACAACGGTTGAAGCATAACGCCTTATGCATCAGCGTCATTTCATTCGCTAACTTTTCCAAAACTACTGCAATACATTGTGGCCAAACCCGATTATAAAACGTACACTTTGGACTAAGTTATGTATAGAACCCAGCTAAAGTGTAGCAATTCTATTTATTTATACCTAACGGGCAGTCAGATCAGCTATTTCATACTCGCGTTTTATTTATTCTGCTGGTATGCTTCACCTCAGTTCTGAAAAGCAACAGACCATTTGAAGGATGGGTACAGCTCCGGCTGCGTTAGACCAATGATGGTATACTCCGCAACGTTGACCTGTGCACAGCAAAGCATGTTTCCAGTGCGTAGGCACGCCTGTTCTCATGCAAAATTTTCAGCAAAACCTTCCACAGCATTCTTCGGCTGCCCTCTCTGCTGCCAATAACACCAGGTTTTGCTCTTCATATAACAACTCACCATGCACAATTAAAAAAATAAAAGCAAGTGAGTACTCTTACCATTGACGAGAGGAACTGGGTTAAAATAGCTTGCCTGAGCAAACACTGCAAGTGACAGGAACAATGTCAAAGAAGTAGTTTTCACCGTTCCATACATCGCGTACATATTGGCTTAAGGCACGAAGGAAGATGATCTCCAATGTAATGTGTGTGTCACTGGGCGCGACGTTGGGCTTGTGTTACAACACTGTTCATAGAGGCCATTTATTTGTTGCCCTCGGGCACTGCATACCGCGCAACTCAAGGTCAGAGAAACACTTTCTTTCCACACGCCCCAGCGATTACCTGGAAAACGGTTTGCTTTTCCTTCATCCATCTTCCGACGAAGATGCCGTTGTTCTCTACCAAAACCGTGGATAACAAAGACAACAGGTGGTGTGAGCAGGTAGCGACAATTCTTTCCTGATTTTAACAAAATAGAAACAGCACAACGAGTGGACAATCGCCATTTTAAAATGCATGTCAATATGCAGAGAGAAAAAGGAAAAAAATATATAGGTCATTGCCGTAGAGCGTTTGTTAGCATCACCAAACGAAGCCATTATAATATACTCGAAGCCGGAAGAGCGTTATTATTAAAATGAAAAGATATGCAGCAGATCAAACGAACTGGCATCTATATATAGCAAAGTTTCGTGATCGTGCATAAAGAGGCGAAAACACGAGTATACACACGCACGCACGCAGGAACGAATGAATGCATCATGATTTCAGAGGCAGCATGCGCGTACGTACGTTGCTCAATTGGAATCCATTTTATTCGCAAGAAGCGTTTGGTTTCTCATCCCCACCGCTGCCGTTACCACTCATGCCACCATTGCCGCGAATGCGTGTGGGCGAACTTCATGTGGTGGTGGTGCATGGAACCCTGTGGTGCGCTCGGCACACCTACTCCGATGTAATTGATTGACCAATAAGGCAAGACAACAGTCAGGGCGCATCTCTCACGGCCATGAAAGCCGGCTAGGTTGGCAAAAAAAACTAAAATTTCACCAGTCCAAACTTAATGCGAACTATGTTCTGTCGTCAGGCTAAAGGCAAGCCTTTTATTGATCTTTTTTTCTTTTTACATAAACCGCGAAATAAGGAGAGCCTCAAAGGAACCTACTGACTTTGAATATTCATTCAAAATTTGGTGCCACAAAGTAATTGACTTTATTTGCTTGCTCGGCGGACTGCAATTATGCAAGCAAAACAAGTATTACTTCACATATGTATGGAGAAACAAACGCTGCATATTAACGCAGTATTCATGATTGTATTGCATCGGTATTTTATTTCTTTGTTGCGGTCCTGCTTCTTATGTTTTTTCATCATATGTAGCATAGTACATTCAATTCTAACGCGAAAAATATTGTTGAATGCAGAGTGCCGAAGTACTATAAGGAGCTTCGAACTACCCACTAATATCAAGTTCTTTATGTTTGTATGTCGAACGATTTATATATTCCTTTGTTTCATTGAACGTGTTTCACCATGTCTGTGCGCGTAATAAAGGACCATGCACCAGCTAGCACTCCTTCATCACTTTCTTTTTCTAAGCCTAAGTTGGTTTTGTTTTACCTTTGATATTTTATCTAAGTTGCAACGCGACACTAGAAACCGCAAGTTACAAAGGCAACTTCATTCTCTATTACTCGTTTTGAAGACCCTGTGTCTCTATTTTGCGGAAAGGTTCCTTGAAAGTAGTGCCAGCGCGAACGGCACTTTTATATCACCTTGCCGCAGATCTTATTTACTTGAGATGTTGTTTTAGACGCACTTCTGCAAGAATGAATGAGTAGATTCTTACACAAAACAGCTGACTGCTAGACCAACACATGCAAAACAGGGTAGGCGCTGACATATAGAGCATTGTAATGGGAATGGCTTCTCACGCTAAGGATGCGCCAAAGAATCTCAATTGTCTCAATTAAAGCAGAATAAGCTCAAAAGAAATTAGTGGGTGATTGCGGTTCACCTGCCTCTCTTCAACAGAATGTGTTTTCTTACGTCGTGAGTGCAACATGCGGTTACTCTGGCGGCAATATGTCCTGTCGCTAGGCGTTGCTTTACTGCTAATCACAATAACGTCAACATTCATCGTGAGACTCATTCTCCCGAAAGTTTATTCCCCTGGTTTTCTTTTTTCCCCACTGTATTTAGAATACTCAAGAAGATCATGACAAAACGTTTTTCAATTTCATGGCCACAGCAGCACTCGGGAGAATCGAAGTGGCTGTTTTACTTTGTAAAGAATCCTATTTCTATGACACTTCCTGTGGAATCCTCTGATATAATGCACCTGTGAGTGGCGAGAGATTTGCTGCTGCGTTGAAATTGCTGGTTGCGGTGATTTCGTATAGCAACGACCATGTCGCTTTTTCGCTGCCGAGCCACTTCTTAGAAGGGAAAAGGTTAGGCACTGTCCTTATAACATTGCGAATATCCAACTTAGGCGGAGGGATTGCAAAGTTATTTTCTTCCTGCAGAGCATTTTTTCTGAGAATTTCGCCCTCCTCATTACCTTTCAATCCGATGTGGCCGGGCACCGATCAAAATACAATAATAAAATCCTACGTTGATACTTCTTCCTCGTTTTCTGCAATGTGGTCAAGCATTCCTTAATTTTCAAGAGCTGCTCGTCAGCATATATGTTAATTTGAAGTATCTATTCGTTGTTAGTGCAAACAACCTCGTCAGTCACAGTCGTTAGTGACCTTCTTAGAAACCTCCTTTTCTCACACGAAAGTCACCAACTCGGAGTTAATCTCTCGTAAGAACCCGCTTTAGCACATTTCAATTTGAAATGTGTTCGTTATCATCTGCTGCCCTGCAGCCATTTTAGCCTAGGTGTCATGTACTCTTCAGCATTCCACTTACATCGTAGCTCACGGTGTCGCTGCTGTTAAAAGAAAGTTAGCATATGGCTTTTCAACGCGTCTGAATTGCGTGTGTCACAGATAAGCAATTTGCAGGATATCACCAGTAATATACGGATTCCTCAATAGAAATACATATTGTCGTGGTACGTTTTACGGATTACATCGTATGAGTTGGCACTTCTTATATCTAGTGTAATCCCGAAACCACTTCCCACGTTAGCTATCTTCTGATTCCAGTTAGTCGCAAAGTCGGCGATGCCTTACAAAAATACAGGTTAATATCAACGCATCTGTTGTCCAGTATGCTTCAACGCGGCATCTACACAGCTGACCAACGATGCAAGGTACCCCGTGTATAGAAGACATATTAAGCGGTTCGCATCCCGTTTTAGTACTATAACTCGACTTTCGGACTCTCCGTCCCATCCACACAACTAGCTTCCCACAATATTTAGGTAGTTCGTAATGTTAGTTCGCTGCCAGCAATGCTGTACCCGTTTACTCGGTTCCTGCGCCAAACGCCAATTGAGCATTGCTCGCGAAATATTGGCGGTTCATTCATCCATTATAATGGTGGCTATCCAGGCTCGTTGGTACGAACACATACTTCAGCGAACTGCGCAATACGGAACATATAAAACCGCCTGTGTCGTGCGCTCCTTTTCTGTGTGAAGTGTGTGATTTTTGGGAGAAGACTGCAACACTAATGCGATGAGCATTCTTTCTTTACTACAGTATAACTTATGAATACCTGTGATGTTGAAACTAACGAGACAGAGACTGGAGTTTATGGTATGTTCAAGTGTACAGAATTTATTTTTACAGGTTCCGTTTGGCTTCTGATACCTGCTTCGGGCAAGAAATTGTGGACGACATCACACGTTGCTCCTTACGAACGTGGAATGTTTTTTTCAGACGATCTTGGCGATGCTGATTGCAGATTAAGCTTTCTTCTTCCCGTTCGAACTATTACAGCCGCTTGCAGCAGCGACCGGTTGCCCGCAGCGACTGAATTGTACACTTCGCATAGATCTCTATCAGACTGCTACCCAAGCTTACGTTATATTTTTCACCATGGCTATTCAATTTTTCAAATGCACAAGTAAAATTCTATACGCTGTTCTGAGAACAAATTTACAATGGCATGGAGGGCTAGCATACAGTGCATACGCTGGTATGGAGGGCTTGAGAACTGAATTTGGGTTAGTCTTTATAGCAATAGCAATAAAGCACAAAAATATCGCTTTCTTTGGAGCAATGTTTTACAAGCATGTGCTCTTTCCGCAGATGTAAACCAAACAATCAAAACTGGTTGCTTTGAAATATACGCGACTAAACACTATGTTAAATATGCACTTGCTGCTGGACAGTACAATTTTCATTGCAGGTTATTTTGCAAAAAAAAAAAAAATTCCAATTATTGCTACCTTTATTCAATCGTGGAAAGACTAAATAGGCGTTTTAAAAATGAGCAGCGAGATGAAAAGGATATCGCTACTTTTTCGTGTACTTGAAATCATTTATTACCTAGTTGATATTTCGAGAACACAGCCATTGTCTATCAGAGCAGTTCACCAAGTATAGCAGACTTAAGCAATTTTTGCACATCAGAAATAATTCACGGCTACAGAAGCATATTCTTACACCTGCCGCATCTTCGCGAGAAGGAGTTGTTCTTTCTCACGCGCATGAAATTGTTTTCACCAACTGGAGCATTGGCTGTGGTAGCTTTAGAAATTCATCTTCAGAAGGAAGTATTCTTTCAGAGCCTGGGTGTAAACCAACCCCTCTAAAAATTGCAACGCGCGTATGGAGCGCAGCAACTCTCCGATAAGCTTATATGTGGTTATCCGCTTCACATGGTTGCTAGGGCAGAAATCGTATATTGTGTGGTAGCGGCTTGGGTGCGATTCATTTTTGCCTTATGCGAGGTACAACTCTGATATGAGAAGTTGACCTCACAACAAAGACTTACCGAAAAAGGCAGAAAGACAGGTTACAAACTGATAGAATTCGCAAATTTTTTTTAATACTCGGCCTATAGCGAGGTCACTGTAACAAACTAAAGTATCCAAGTGCAATCTTTAAAAATCACCCCAAATATCAAAGCCACATTGGAGGGATCTGCGGATTAGTGCAGTGAAAACATGGCCACTTGAGGTGCAAATAAGAGACTGCACTTATGACATAAAACAAAATGCTTATGAAGCGGAAGTGACGCCTGTGCTGGAAGGTGCTTGTGTGATCTTATATCCGGACAATCAAAATCAGAAAAGCAGACAAACTGGTTAAGCGGCTATCTGCTAGATTTATTTTCTACGGGCATCACCGGTTGTAAAAATTGACCGCCTTGCGCATCACTGCCGATATTTCGACATTGTCTGCTCGAAGGAAAATCATCATCATCATCATCATCATTATCAGCCTGGTTACGCCCACTGCAGGGCAAAGGCCTCTGCCATACTTCTCCAACAACCCCAGCCATCTACTAATTGTGGCCATGTCGTCCCTGCAAACTTCTTAATCTCATCCACCCACGTAACTTTCGGCCGCCTCCTGCTACGCTTCCCTTTCCCTTAGAATCTAGTGCGTAACCCTTAATGGACCATCGGTTATCTTCCCTTCTCATTACATGTCCTGCCCATGCCCATTTCCTTTTCTTGATTTCAACTAAGGTGTAATTAACTCGCGTTTGTTCTCTCACCCAATCTGCTCTTTTTTTATCCCTTAACGTTACACCCATCATTCTTCTTTCCATAGGTCGTTGAGTCGTCCTTAATTTAAGTAGAACCCTTTTCGTAAGCCTCCAGGTTCCTGCCCCGTAAGTTAGTACTGGTAAGAAACAGCTATTATACACTTTTCTCTTGAGAGATAATGGCAGCGTGCTGTTCATGATCTGAGAATGCCTGCCAAACGCACACCAGCCCATTGTTATTCTTCTGATTATTTCCGTCTCATGATCCCGATTCGCCATCACTACCTGCCCTAAGTAGATGTATTCCCACTTCCAATGTCACGCTACCTATTGTAAGTTGCTGTTCTCTTCCGAGACTGTTAAACATTACTTTAGTTTTCTGCAGATTAATTTTTAGACCCACTCTACGGCTTTGCCTCTCCAGGTCAGTGAGCATGCATTGCAATTGGTCCCCTGACTTACTAAGCAACAAAATATCATCAGCGAATCGCAAGTTACTAAGGTATTCTCCATAATCATTTATCCCCAATTCTTCCCAATACAGGTCTCTGAATACCTCCTGTAAAACGCTGTGAATAGCATTGGAGAGATCGTATCTCCCTGTCTGACGCCTCTCTTTATTAGGATTTTGTTGCTTTCTTTATGGAGGACTATGGTGGCTGTGGAGCCGCTATAGATATCTTTCAGTATATTTACCTACGGCTCGTCTACACCCTGATTCCGTAATGCCTCCATGGCTGCTGAGGCTTCGACAGAATCAAACGCTTTCTCGTAATCAATGAAAGTTATATATAAGGGTTGGTAATATTCCGCACATTTCTCTATCACCTGATTGATAGTGTGAATATGGTCTACTGTTGAGAAGCCTTTACGGAATCCTGCCTGGTCCTTTGCTTGACAGAAGTTTAAGGTGTTCCTGTTTCTATTTGCGATTACCTTAGTAAATAGTTTGTAGGCAACTGACTGTAAGCTGATCGGTCTATAATTTATCAAGTCCTTGGCGTCCCCTATATTATGGATTAGGATTATGTTAGTGTTCTTCTGAGATTGCGGTACGCTCCAGGTCATGAGGCATTGCGTATACAGGGTGGCCAGTTTCTCTAGAACAATCTACCCACCATCCTTCAACAAATCTGCTGTTACCTGATCCTCCCCAGCTGCCTTCCCCCTTTGCATGGCTCCCACGGCTTTCTTTACTTCTTCCTGCGTTACCTGTGGGATTTCGAATTCCTCTAGACTATTCTCTCTCCCGTTATCGTCGTGGGTGCCACTGGTACTGTATAAATTTGTATAGAACTTCTCAGCCACTTGAACTATCTCATCCATATTAGTAATGATATTGCCGGCTTTGTCTTTTAACGCATACATCTGGTTCTTGCCAATTACTAGTTTCTTCTTCACTGGTTTTAGGCTTCCTCCGTTCCTGAGAGCGTGTTCAATTCTATCCATATTATACTTACTTATGTCAGCTGTCTTACGCTTTTTGATTAACTTCGAAAGTTCTGCCTGTTCTATTCGAGCTTTAGGGTTAGAGGCTTTCATACATTGGCGTTTCTTGATCAGATCGTTCGTCTCCTGCGATAGCTTACTGGTATCCTGCCTAACGGAGTTACCACCGACTTTTATTGCACCCTCTTTAATGATGCCCACAAGATTGTCGTTCATTGCTTCAACACTAAGGTCCTCTTCCTGAGTTAAAGCCGAATACCTGTTCTGTAGCTTGATCTGGAATTCCTCTATTTTCCCTCTTACCGCTAACCCATTGATCGGCTTCTTATGTAGCAGTTTCTTCCGTTCCCTCCTCAGGTCTAGGCTAATTCGCGTTCCTGCTATCCTATGGTCACTGCAGCGCACCTTGCCGAGCACGTCCACATCTTGTATGATGCCAGGGTTAGCGCAGCGTATGAAGTCTATTTCATTTCAAGTCTCGCCATTTGGGCTCCTCCACGTCCACTTTCGGCTGTCCCGCTTGCGGAAGAACGTATGCATTATCCGCACATTATTCTGTTCCGCAAACTCTGCTAATAACTCTGCCCTGCTATTCCTAGTGTCTATGCCATATTGCCCCACTGACTTGTCTACAGCCAGCTTCTTGCCTACCCTGGCATTGAAGTCGCCCATCAGTATAGTGTATTTTGTTTTGACTTTACCCATCGCCGATTCCATGTCTTCATAGAAGCTTTCGACTTCCTGGTCAGCACGAATGTATGTAGGGGCATAGACCTGTACGAGCTTCAATTTGTACCTCTTATTAAGTTTCACAAGAAGACCAGCCACCCTCTCGTTAATGCTATAGAATTCCTGTATGTTACCAGCAATATCCGTATTAATCAGGAATCCGACTCCTAGGTCTCGTCTCACCACTAAGCCCCGGTAGCACAGCACGTGCCCTCTTTTTAGCACTGTATATGCTTCTTTTGGCTTCCTAACTTCACTGAGCCCTATTATATCCCATTTACTGCCCTCTAATTCCTTCAATAGCACTGCTAGACTCGCCTCACTAGAGAAAGTTCTAGCGTTAAACGTTGCCGGGTTCATATTCCCATGGCGGCCTGTCCGGAGCCATGGATTCTTAGCAGCCTCTGCTGCGTCGCCGGTCTGACCGCCGCCGTGGTCAGTTGCTTCGCAGATGCTGGGAACTGAGCGCGGGGGTTTGATTGTTGTGTTCCTTTAGGAGGCTGTGGCCAAGTACTGCACCAGGGTGGCCAATGTTGCTCTTGTGAGAGAATGCGGTAGCGGTTCTGGTCACCAGGATCAGGCCACACTCCAGGCCTGTTTATGCAATTTCATCAACACACGGATTTTTTTTTAATCCGGTGGAAAATTGCGCGGCACCGGGATTCTAGCCACGGACCTCTTGCACGCGAGGCGGGTGTTCTACCTCTACGCCACCACTGCTAGGAAACAAGCCAGACGCAAATAATATAATCACCTATATCATGAACGTATAAACTTGCATTCAGTGGTTTGCATAGAGCATATGGTCTATCGTCGCCACGAACTAATCATCCATATGAACATTTGGCATATGTCTCACGATTTGAAATGTTTAAGAGCTCCTCCTTGCAATGAAATTAAATTATTGAGTGGAAGAACCCTGACTTGGAATTCTTTCCTGGTGCAGCCACAGTACAATGCTTTGAAGAAATACTTGAGTTGATGTTTTTCTGATATATTGTACTCTGTGCATGATGTGGAGTAAATATTGTAGTGTTTCATTTATGTTGTACCCCTCCTTTATCAGGCTGATTATAATATAATAGCAGTTAAAATAAAGAAAATGCACTTACTTCCAAGCCGTTGGTTGTCGTCGCAAAGGAAGCAAAACAGGTGTAATTGGCGTTATGCATGACGCAGTTGTCACATGGTTTAATATTAGTTCTACATGGGCAATGAGATGAAAATATTTTTGTACCAATCGAGCAAAAAAATGTTTTTGAGGGTTTTGGAATTTCATTTCGTACAGATTTGCTTCTAAGGTTTCATTTCATGTCAAGCGTCGTCATAGGTGTGAATGTGGTTGACATCCCTGGATCAGCTGCTTGCGAGACATTGAAATAAGGCAAATAATAAAATAATTGAAAAGCCTTGGAATATACCTCATTTGAACATTCTTGAGTACTTAGGTGGGTGCAAATACTTGAGCGGCAAGTTACAAGGTTGAACATGGCTGCATAATTGCAATACATGACAAGTCCTTGCCTTTTTACTGAAATTGTGAGAACTGGAGCAAAAGTTGACTACAAGGGAGAACGAAGCGTCAATAGGGTAACTGCGGCAAACTGGCTAATGTATTAGAGTCCTGAAATATTTTTAATGTTGATTCTACGTCTTGAAACTGCTCGCAGAATGAATCAATCCAAATAGAAGTCGCAGTTTCATCCAGAAGGCGAAGCATTGATTGCGATAAGAAATTATCAAATAGCTAAAGACGTTAGTAGTTTTATGGCCCATGTAAATTCAAACAAACATTGGCTTACTGATTAAATTAATATAGTGTCACGGGCCCACAGGCAATCATGAACTTATTTCACTCTTTGAGATTCGACACTCGCCATCAGAACGCTGGCGTGATGAAGAGTCGCAGCAGCGACGCACGAACGCTTCATGCTGGCTCTAATTTCAACGCGTCTTCAAAACTAGAGATTACTTGCGAAACTCTCCCCGCTAAATTTACATCCTACTGTCTTAACATGGATTGCAGAATTTCTTACTAATCGATTGCAATACGTTGCTACGGTTCTTGGCCCGCTCATATTCTTAATCTATATAAACGACTTACCTTTGCATGTATCGTGTAATATGCGCATGTTCGCGGATGACTGTGTTATCTAACGCACCGTACTTAACACTTGGGATCAGATAACCCTACAAAGTGACCTTACTAATATTTCAGAATGGTGTACAACTTGGTTAATGACACTAAACGTTAACAAATGCAAAAGCATGACGTTCACCCGCAGCCATAACCCTCGGGCGTTTGCGTACACAATAATTTCGCTCTTGAATCAACTGACGCTTTTAAATACCTCGGTGTCACTGTATCAGACGACCTCAACTGGCGTACGCATGTGCATACCATCATTTCAGCTTCTAACAAAACTTTAGGTTTCCTAAAACGTCATTTGCGGAAAGCCCCAAACCACGTAAAATTACTTGCCTACACATCACTTGTACGACCGAATCTAGAATACGCCTCAGCAGTCTGGAATCCGCATATCTCATCGACGCTCTCGAAGCGGTACAAAACCGCGCCGCTCGATTCATCCACTCGTCGTACTCATATGACGTAAGCGCACGTCACTGAAATCACTATCTGGGCTTCCGGACCTCGTTTTACGCTGGCGCATTGCTTCCCTCTGTCTTTACCACAAATTCTTTTACAGTCCTATCCTTTATCAAGCACCATATATCACGCCCCCAGCGCGCATATCATACCGGACGAGCCATTTGCTGCAAGTTTCACGACCACGCTCACGAACATCAACATTTTTAGCCTCGTTTTTTCTTCGCATGGCGACAGACTGGAACGGCCTCCCCGCTGCCATTGTCGACATAATCTGTCCATCCGTATTTTTACAACATGTTACTGACCATCTCCAACTACATTGTACATGATTTTTCCTTATATGTGTTGTTTGTATTTACATACGTGTATGCTGGTCTACATATATAGGCTTTGATATGTGTAAATACATGTGTGAATATACTTGAATATGTATACTATGTATGTGTATATATATACGCGTGCTTGAACTTGAACGCTACTTGAACCAGTGTTAATTCGAATCTTGTACCCACCCCTTATGTAATACCCCTGAAATCGGGGGTCTTTAAGGAAAATAAACTGAACTGAACTGATTACGCGACCCTTAACACTACGCTCGCGAGAAAGTAGCCGACACGAATCCACACCCCATCTGGACTTGTCGCAATTTGCGCTGGCTAGCCGGCACGCGGCGACCTTCGTGACGAATGCAACGGCCAGCAAGTACACACACATGGATTTCCCTAGCTACATCCTTTCTGACTAGGAGCTGCGACAATGCCATGCTTATTTCACAGAAATACGTTTCAATGGAACGAAATGTCATGTTTGTTTGATTCAGCTCCCAAAAATGAAAGGGAATACAACTTCGCTTCAAGTTAAATCAATATACTATTACTTGAAAACGTGCGAACTCAGTGTTCTCGCAGTAACGGGCATGTCTTGAATTGTCCTGAAACATAGGGAAATTGTAGCTACGTCCCCATGTAGACACGTTATGTCCATATTTATACAGCATAAAACACGCAGGGCTGCTTAAAGTTAAATAAAATAGAGGCAATGGGTATTTCTAATCAATGGCTGGCCGGCAGCCCCTTTGACTTGGAGTCTGTCTGAGATTTGAGAAGACAGTGCAGGGTGGCTGCAATAAATTCTTAGCCCGGCACAAACCTCCTGGAATAACATGTCGGTCCAAGGACCCTTCGCGGCTCGTTCACATTGGCTGGCGCTGGCAATCCTCTGAGTGTTGCCAATTTTATTGAACCTGGTTTTGTTCCTTCAGTAGTGAGCTCAAAGCCGAAGTACTCCCCTTCAGCTTTTGCACAGTCACATTGCAACGAACACCTGTTGCAGCTTGCTCAGCATGGACTGCCAATATTGAGCCGGAACAACTACGTCCTCGTACAGGTTGCACCTAAGTAGACCAAGGGACTTGGAAATCATTCTGTGATAAACAGGTATACTCTTGAATCAAAGAACATGTGAACTGGTTCAATAGTCCATATGGAGTGCTGAATGTTGCCTTGTGCATTCTCGACTCATCTAAAGGAATCTCAATGTAACCATATACCAGGTCAAGCCCTGTCAACAAGCCGTTTCCATTAAGACGATCCAACACATCGTCAATTAATGGCAGAGAAAAGCGGTCTGTAATGGTTTGCATGTTCAAACAGCAATATTACACCACTATCTTGTATTCGCCGTTCTTTTACTGAAATAACTCGGCTGCTGTAGTCAGACTGGCTGTCTTGGATCAGTCCACAAGCTTTAAGATTGTCGGTGATTTTCTGAGGCACCTGTGGTTCTGCCCATGAAGGTCGGTAAGGGGACGACTCACTGGGGTAATTCCCAGTTTTTCCTGAAAGTCAATGGTCGCCACAGGTGTGCATTCAAGTTCCTTGGTGTGCATTGCAAAGCACTTTCGCTTTCGGTTCAACAACTCAGATAGCTCTTTCTGCGCTTGTCAAAGATAGTCCAGCCTTGACTTCTTCAGCCTTTATTGGTGATATCGCCTTCGCTGCTTGTTCCGCCTAGTTAACCACCTTCAGAGAAGATGCCAGCTCATCAGGATTCACATTCTCAGCGCAATCAGCACGTTTGACTGCGTGACCTTTCTAAATTGATGTCTCATTGCAGCAGATTCATGATTGGGAGGCCTGTCGTTCCATTTCGCACTAGGTCACCTCATTGCCTACAGAAAAAAGCACAATAAATTTGGTTCCAAGCAATGTGAGAGCATGGCAATCCACTAAACCGTGGTACTTACAAGCTTGTACTCCTCACTGGTAGACAAGCTCATTTGCTCATTGTCGCTGTTGATTTCAATCTCGCTGAATACTGGGACATCTCGCTCATACAGCAGCATGGTGCTGCCTCTTTTCCTCAGCAGCACAACATTTGTTGAGTCAGTGATGTGCGTTCCCACGATAACGTCAAGCCCCGCGAAGGCATCGCCTGCAACTGCGTGCATTTTCACGCTATTTAACAGCTCACTGTTAATTTCTAAATCAGCATCGACCTTCCCCATTGTTTGAGAAGTTCCACCAATACCGCGTAATTGCATGCTCAGAGTTACTTATGCTGGCTACTTCTTTGCCAAGCTGCCTAGCGCATTTTGGCTTGATCAAAGTGGTCTCTGCATCAGTGTCCAGAAGGACGGCTGCAGGTGCGCCATTGACGTTTACAGTTTTAAATTATTGTAACAGTCCCGACCTTTCTTCGTCATTCTTGCTTTTCAGGTGGACCACGTGAAGTGCGTTTTCTTTGAGCTAGGGATGGACATTTGTGCCGTGCTCTTGTTTGCCGCAAGAAGTAGATTTCTTTCCACGTCGTCTGCTCGGGCAATTTCGCGCGAGATGACAACTTCTTGACAATTGTAGGTCCGTGGTGGCGTGACTGCTTCACAGCGTTCACGTCCTGTCGTGATGACGGTTCGCTTGTCTCTAACAATTTGCGCAGGCTCCTCGTCGTGTGTTTTCGGTCTGGCAGGAATTTCGCTGTGCAGTTTTCGTCGAAACGCTCATAACTGCTAATGTCGCGCAGCAGATCATTAATCTAATTGTCAACAGGGTTCCTCATGGCATCACTTACTTTTCTTGACACCAGCCCTGTGACGATTTCTTTCTCCACAGTGAGCCCAAAACGAACACAAAGGTTTTCTCACGAACGTAGCACTCGTAGAGCTTACCTTTGCGTTGGACGTGCTGATCTATGAACTTCCACTGCTTTGTATTCGACGGTGGACGAACGTGTGCATCTCGAAAGGCGGTTCCTCAGGATGGCCACGAAGCAGAACTTCCTCCCGTGGACTGCAGCCAATCGCGCGCACGACCCAACAGCTTTAATTTTGTCACGATGATCGTCTAGTCGCCGTTCCATCCCGGCAAGCTTGCCATTTTGTGGAACCCGACAATCAAGTCCTTGACAACAAGGAATTGATTGCCCTTGATCGCCCTGGTGCCCGGAGAAGGCTGGCATGGCTGCTGACGCATCCGGAGTCACTCGCATGGGCTCCTGAATTGCCCATTTCTCGAGCAACACTTGCGCAACATCTCCAAGACGCTCATGGATTCCATTGACGGGTCAGGCATTGATGCTCGCCATAGCAAGCAGTCTCCCGCAGTAAAGCGTTCCTCGAACTACAAACTGTAACAGTCACTCACGTATGTTCAATGACCTTCTCAATCGTCGAAGGAGCGGAGTCTTATCCTACTTCTGATGTGTAAACGATGTTGGAACAAACAAGGTTTAATAAAACGAAGAGAGATACATCGTGCGAACAGTTGGAGCACGCGCACACACACGCGAACCTCAGCGTTCCACACACCAAAGGCTGATGATTATAAGTTCGGCAGCCCCACCTAATAACACTCGCATCTGATAGGAAGGCTTGCATCGGAAGGCAGGACCTTCGATAAGGATGACGTCAGCCGCTATAGGTCAATTCGGCTTTCTTCGGCAAGATATCGCTGGGCGCGGGGCGAACGGCAGTGTTTTCACCCAATAGCTATTATGAGACTAAGATCTGACACCGCCGTGTCAGGGTCAGGAAGCATATCATTTCCGTGGTCCGCGATAGCACTTATAGTACGAGATAAGCCTGTCGCTTACTGTGCTCAATCATTAATCACCGCGAAGGCCGCGTAAGCGACTGCTCGTTTGAGATGGGGCTTGGGCGCTTGGAACCCTTAGTAAATCGAGAACTCTAGGTCGAGTACTGCGAGGCCACGTAAATGACTACTGTGGTTGAGAAAGATGGTAATCCTAAGTAGGTTAAGGACTCGAGGTCATGGGGCGAAATTTGATTGCACCGCCTTTTGTGGTGAGCGCAACTTCACCATAAAGTAAATATTCAGCTCCCAGAATTAACTGGGTGAGCAGGTCCTAGAATCCAGAGTACCAAAGCCAGGAACTTGCTTCCGGCTTCAGCGGAGAGCTTAAGGTCCAGTGGCGCGGCAGGTATTATGGTGCCACCGAAGCGCTGAAGTTGCGCCTGGGTCCAGGACTCCAGTACAAATCCAAAGCCAGTGCCACACGCTCAGAGAGCACTGAGCTTCACTAGATCATAGACACATACCCGCACAGTTGGGAATATTTAAGCTTAGTAGCGCATGACCTCAGATACAAGTTGCGGGTAACTCTCGTAGCCATGTCCGAGGCACCCACACAAGAAGCATCCGCGACGCGATGCTTTTCACTATGTAGTAACGGTCACATGCTGCATGGCGGGCTCCTACAACTGCACCACTCGCCGGAAGAAAACCCGCAAATGAGGGTCGCAGAACTGCACAGATGGTGTGGCCATGTGTGCCGTGTCAGGTATGCCGTCAGCGATATAGTGTCTGGCTGTCAGAGAAGTCCACGCAAGGACGCAAGCCTCCAGAAGTCGTACTTCCTCATACATGTAGAAGCTATGAGTATATCACGAACAGTCCTGAATAATAACGGCTTGTTCTGTGATTTCAACAATTAGCAGTGCGTTATTATGCTAAAGATTATGTCTCCTTCGTGTAACCTAAATACGCTATACTAGAATTAGCGACGCCGTCATCTCCCGAACTTACCGATGCTTATCACACTAAGAACGACCGTTCTTACCTGTATTTTTAAGATCCTTAGTGGCCACACAACTGAGTTTGTGTACATATGCAACTCAGCATTCTGGGGCCTTCATACTTACGTCACACTTACTTCAGCGACATTGCCACCTGCAACACCCTCTACAATGAATTCTTGTAAATCGAGTACGGAAAGGCCAAGCCACTGGCTTTAGGATGCTGCCATTGATGTCCCAGCAAAAGCGCCAACAAGAAATCGTATTCCAATACTAAAGGTATGGACAACACACTGTATCACGGCAACTGTATCACATCACGGTAATTTTAAACTTCAACGTAATGGAATCCCGTCTATGTTCAATGAGAGGGGATCACAAAATTTGTGTGTTCAACCTGACGTACTATGCGAAGCAGTCCAGTAGTAAGCATGAAATTGCGATAATCCTCGGGTTCTTACGGTGTTAGCGAGCACTTTTCTTGCGCTTGGCACGTGTGCAGCGAAATGTACGGCCATCTTCGCGCAATTAGGGAGTGAGGGATGGCTTAGTAATGCCGTCAGTAAATGTCACAGGGCCCTTCTATATATATTGCGGAATATTACATTCGCCATTTTTTTTCTTCAAAAATTACCTTCTGCTAATGGGACCACAATGTCTGTCTCCAATTTGACAACAGGCTTCGTAAAAAGTGGGCTACTTTGAACAACAGCATAGGAAAGTGGCCTCAGCACGTTTACAGTGAACTCCTATTAACAGCACAACCCCGAGACTCGCTGACGTCCACAGCATTGTGAAATGACAGCGTCACTTTCAAAGAGAACATCGCGACGAACTACGGCTACATGTTTTGGCTGTCGCTCTTATGAACTCTCGTCCTCCAGCGTGTGCTTGCGTGCGCACTCAATAATTTCCAAAGATTTTTTCACCTGTGGAGACACCTTTCGGAGATGTACAGCATCCAGGATGCTACACTGAAAACACAGATCTTGCGTCAAAACGCGTGGTGCCGGCGTGACTACATAGAAGACAATGTAGAAACTACCAAGCGCTTCCAAACCCTAGCACACAACGGTGGTACGTCCTACTTTTTTACAAAACTCCAGCCGTATACGGGCCCTGAACAACATTTTATCGAAGTCGAAAAATGAATATTGAGTTAAACTAGACTATTTCGGAAATTCTTCAAGCCAAAAGAAAAGAAAATAAATTAAATTATCGGGTTCTACGTGCCAAAACCACCATCTGATTAGGAGGTACGCCGTAGTGGGAGACTCCGGAAATTGGGACTACCCGGGTTTTTTTAACGTGCACCTAAATCGAAGTACGTCGGTGTTTTCGCATTTCGCCATCGCAAAAAGTGCTTCGGTACATTCAGCAGAAGGGGAATTATTGGCAATTATAGGTTGGGTATGATCCCATTCGCAGTACTTCCGCTCCTTCTTCGATGACTTGCACTGAGAAGGCAACGGCGGAATGGGGCATCCCCAGAACGTTCCGCCTACTGAACGGCAACGTGGCACGCAATTCAAATTTCATTTTGGGTGTTCACGTATACGCCACTACGTCTGCGTTTGGTGCTTACGGTGCGCCAAACGTAGCCAAATATTTTCGCTTCAACGAGATGCAGTGCGCTCTTACAACGGACACATCGTGGCACCCCGCGTTGGTCGCGGTATCTACGCTACGTAGCGGACCGTTTGCTTTGTGCACAACAGCGCTTGAGTGCGCACTCGCACTCACAGGCTCCAGTATGACCGTGCTACGTGGCGGGCACTGGCTTTGTCCTGCACCCTGGCTGAACCGTAGGATAGTAGCCGCTCCCAACTACCGCATTTTGCAGCGCTGTCAATAGCTGAATACGAAGTGAAGTCAGCGAAGGCGTCTAAAGGAAGGTCGGCCAGGGTAGAGCGTGCGTTGGCAAGCGTGCGTGTGGTCCGAGTTTCAGTTTTGAGTGGTTCCAGGCTAGCGGAGTGTTCAAATCGTCTAAATTAGCGAGACCCGGCGAATACGACACCGGTAAGCATTGTGGCCAAAGTCTAATTCCTACGCGGGTGGCCGTGGCCTTGTGCTAGCAGGCGGTTGTCTCCTTCTCCCGGCAGCACGTAATTTTCATCGAAATTCGAAAGCAGATTTTAGCTTACTTCAGCTTGTTTACTAAACTGCGTCACTATATATATACAGTAACAGTAGCAAGAAGCGGGCTGATCTAAACCGCCTTCTTGATTGATGTCAGCTCTTGGCCAACAGCAGCCCCGTACGGGAATCTGCTATATTACGAAATAAAGCATCCAGAAAAGTGTGACAAGCAGGCTTCTGTCGAAAAGACAGCGTTTGAGAAAAAAGTGACCTCATGCTCGGCTTGCGAGTTCCACACTTTGCACATGACCACGAAATTCGATTCGGATCTTCACGCCAGCATATGTTATCCACGGACTGTGTTTTGCACGAAGTCCTAGGGACGGTTAAAGGCCCCTTTAAACGGATGAAGGCGTCGGAGCCAATGCACCTTTACAGGAGAGCTTTTCGCACGCCGCCGAACGGCACCACAGAACACCTATTATGACGGCACCGCACATACCAACACAACTGTGTTCCCGATAAGGCGCCTGGTCACGTGGCAAAGAACACGTGCATAGCAAAAGTGAGTTTAACGCGAGGTGCACGACGAGTAAGCCCACGCCCACGGCGGCCACGTCTAGCAGCATAGATGGCGACGGAAGAATGTTGTCAGCGGCGCGCTGGTGGCGAGGCGCTAGTCGTGCTACTCGAGTGTGGCCATTAAGCACCCTCCTCGCAGCTCGCCTTCTCAGTTTACTCTTTGTAATTGCGGCGATCGCAGTGAGCAGCCCTCGTCGTGCTCACTGCGTGGTGCCAGCACAGGTAAAAAAAAAAAGGACAAGCGACACACGTGCACTTTATTCGAAAATGACGCGAGCGCTACCACATCGCTCCACCAACAGGGAGGCTGGCGGGCGAGGCGAGGAGGACTTTTAGTTTTCATTAGTTTTGTTTTAGCTAAGTCGTTTAGTTCAATAGTTCAGTTTTATTCAGGGGGTTCCTAGGATACTTTAGCAATGGAGGTGCCCTCCGTAATTCTTATTGCATAAAATAATCGAAGCATATAAAACGGCACCCACATACCGTTCATTAACTGGCGATCTGCGTTCATGCTTGTTTTCGCTTAAGCCAGTGTGAGAGAAATCTGTAATTGTGGATTAATTACCTGCACTTACTAGTCTTGTTTTCTTTTCTCCCCATAGAAATCAACCTTATAGTTAAGCGGCAGGCCCACGCAACGCCAGCAATATCTTCAGAGCATATCACCGCTGAAATTATGTTGAACAATATTCGCACGTACGTAATTAATTTGAAGAAAAGATCCCTACACACATAGGAGGAATAACGGACAACCTACGCAGAACTTTTGACGCAATCAAAATGGGACATGTAGCGGATGTCCGCAGGAACAGAACAAACGGAATTTCCTTTATTGTTAAAAAGGGATGTCCCACGTGCGTCTACTGGATGACCACCCTGGCCCAAGACGTTCGAATTCAAGCTAGATTTGGTTGAATGGAAAGACATCTTAGCAATAAATATAATTGCATGAGTGGTATGTCGCTTTCTATTGCATTTATTTGAAACAAGTCAAGAAACATATTGCTTTACTGAGATCCTGCGTGCGTTGGGTATGCCGCAATTTCTTTCTTAAAGCTTTTGTTTCTTACGTTCAGTGTCTTCTGCAGTTGATTTCTGGAGATATCATATACTGCTCGGCTTCGCAGAAATACCCCAAATTTATACAAAGTGGCTCCGACAATATATGTAGCAAATAATGTTATGGCCTCCTTTAGACACCGCATTCAATGGAGCTTAATGTAGCAAAAAGCTACCATGGTATAATATGTGAGGAATCCTGCAGGAAAAAAACAACTTTATTTCTGTCTAGGGCTTTTTCTTAGCAGTAGCCATAGGGCAACAGAAAGGAAATCCTCCGTCTCCTGATGGTTCAAGTTGAAAGCCGTTTTCGTCGTAATTGTCAGATGGCTTGCAGCTGAAATGAAAATTATTCCTTATGTATTTTGCTTGCAATACTTGCAAAAACGGTTGTTTTTGTCCCACACAGAAGTTACTATGCATTCGCGTGTTCTTTTTTTATGAAGAGATGATCGTATTTTAGAAATCAGAGTCTGCACCGACGTAAGTACAATTATGTTTCAAGAACAATCTAGCTTCTTGCTTGCATCCCTGTAACTTGCTCGAAAGGCACCACAATGAAAAATATTTCAGTTCGTATAAACATCACTGGGAAGTTACATCTAAACTAATATAATTTTGAATGTTTTACGCACGGTTTACGTAAGCTCTTCATAAAATCCTGGCATTGCAAACATCAGTAGATATGGCACAAATTAGTTGCCAGAAGAATCAGTTATCTTTTGTCCGTGTGCTTTCACATAGATGTTCTGTAAAGATTGAGAACTCGTAATAAAATATTCAAAATACATACTATTATTTATTTATGCCGCATTACCGGAGTGAAGGACTTTCAAATATAGTGATATGTATTCTCGTCGTAGTTAACCAAAACACATTCACGCACTCTACATATGACCTCTGAGGAAAATCAAATGTGTATCCTAAAAGCAAGGAAATATTTAAAATTCAGATAGTTGAAAACACACTATGAAAACACTTCATGGCGCACCATTCGTGCTTGCGAAGTAGCTTTGGCGTGGCAAAGCTAAGACCGAGGGCGTCAGATGAGATCCCGGCCGCGGTTGCCGCGTTTCAAAGGGGGTGAAATAAAAGAGAAATGCCCGCATACCGCGCATCGGTAAAGGAACCCAGGTAGCAAAAATTTATCCCGAGTCCCCCAACTACCACGTAGAGCATATTATTATCCTGTTTCTGACACGCGAAACCCCGGAACCTAAAGTGGAAGCTTGGAGGAGCTGGTGATTCAATACCGACATGTCTGCACAGCGGAATAGATGAGGGCAGAAGTAAAAGAACACAACACAGGTGCTGCTTCGTGTTCTTTCTTTTGTTTTCGTATTTTGACCTGTACATGACCTAATTTCTTTAACTTCATGGCGCCAATAACGCCTATAGATAGCCTAATAGGTAATTGGGTAGAATAAGCCGACTAGAGAACGTGTAGTATATATTTAGCCCCGGCCCGTTAATGTCCTCGAGTGCTTTCGAATTTGTAGAGCTACTCGCATGGGACCAATACAATTATTACTGTTTCTTTTCATAAAATGCGATCTAGAGGTTCATAATGTTTATATGCAAATTTCAACTGATTATATGTACCAATATCAGTCTTGAGGCTTTAACACGCTACGCCAGAACCCAGAGGTGTTTTGCGTCTCTATACAACTCAACAAAACACAATAACTCTTATCCCGTGTAATATCGACCGTCAATAAAGACGGATACATCGGAAGAGAACAGAAAAGCGACACGAGCGGTATCGTTTTTGTGTTCTCTTCCGCTGTCCCCGTCTATACTTGCGGTCAGTATGATATGCACAACTAGGCCAAACTGAAGTTCTTCTGAAACAATAACTGTTAACAGTTGGCATCGTTGTTTAGTTTGCCTCCGTTACCATGCAAGTTACCTGAAGCGTATCGTTGGCCTTCTTATATATTTCAAACGACTTATTGCTTCTTATAGCACTAGCGCGCCTACCAACAGTAAAATACTGTCGGATGACGATAGTCTCTTGTTCTCCTGAAAGCGAAGCCGTATGTGGCTCAGTTAGCGTTTCTTTTTTTTTTTTTTTTCGTGCTTATAAGAGGTATTTGTAGACCAAGAAATCGATACAGCTCTGCACATTCGGTTCCGTGGCAGAGCCAGGACAGCAATCTGTGGATGTGAGAGGGGGTGTTATTCTGTAAAAGTCTAATGTGTGCGCCGCTTTACAGTGACGTCAGCATTGCCTAGCGACGTTACGAGCAGTTGCGTTATGGCCGTGCTATGGGTAGGACGCGTATTGTGCGCAACGAGGGCGAGCAGCGTGGCCTCCGAGAGCGACGGCGTGAGCATAAGCGGGAATTGGCTCGAAGGCGGCGGGAATCTGCTAATGACGAGCGCACCTCGGTCGACGGCTGTGGACCTTCGTCCGACGGCGAACAGCAACGTGGCCTTGAAGATCGGCGTCCAGACGGAGGACGGGGCCGTTATTGCAACGGTACACATCCCACCAGCTAAGTCTTAGAAGGACATTGCGACGTTTCTTACTGACGCCTTCAGTTGAATCACTCCTATCGACTCTGTGTGCATCGTCATTGTAGGCGATTTCAACATCGGTCTGACCCGACAGGACGCAGTCATTTTATTCGTCGTCGTCATTTTATTTCATACACTGGCTTAGTTTCGGTGCTGGTTAACTTAAAAACTGAATCTTCGGTGGTCTTGACAACCTTCCAAACATCTTTTCTTTAAACGCTATGCTGAAACTATTGCAAGCTTCCTTCGTATTATATTTCGTGCTTCATTACTTGCAGCCCGCTCACGTGGAGAGGGATTCGATTGGGCCGAACCACTGCACTAGAAATTGATAACTGAATGAATAGGGCGGTACCGGCGTCTGTGATTGGTCCGCTTTCCCTTACTTAGCTTACGGTGGTTCATCGACAATCATGGCGGCATGCAACGGAAGTTTAAGAATGACGCTAAAAGGATCCTCAGCAAAGAAGATTTGGCACAGCGAGCTCGTGAACGTGCCGAAAGTGCTCGAAAGCATTACACGACCACGCAAAAAGTTTTAATACACGCAAATATACCCATGCTCACCAGCAGGTGCGAGTAGGCAGTGCCTGAGCGATCAGCGGCAGCCATCTTTTATTATTTTTGGAACGGGGAAGCCTGCGGCTATTCAGAAGAAAATTCAGTTTTGTTCGGCATATTAATGCACCTTTGACGCGCACACGTCACATTGAAGCGGTGAGTTTTTGCAGTTTTGTGACGTCGCGTGACAGGCAAGTGAAGCGGGTGCAGCCCGAAAACATTTGACCAATCATCATCATCATCAGCCTGGTTACGCCCACTGCAGGGCAAAGGCCTCTCCCATACTTCTCCAACAACCCCGGTCATGTACTAATTGTGACCATGCCGTCCCTGCAAACTTCTTAATCCCATCCGCCCACCTAACTTTCTGCCGCCCCCTGCTACACTTCCCTTCCCTTGGGATCCACTCCGTAACCCTTAATGACCATCGGTTATCTTCCCTCCTCATTACATGTCCTGCCCATGCCCATTTCTTTTTCTTGATTTCAACTAAGATGTCAGTAACTCGCGTTTGTTCCCTCACCCAATCTGCTCTTTTTTTATCCCTTAACGTTACACCTATCATTCTTCTTTCCATAGCTCGTTGCGTCGTGCTCAATTTGAGTAGAACTCTTTGCGATTACCTTAGTAAATAGTTTGTAGGCAGCGGACAGTAAGCTGATCGGTCTATAATTTTTCAAGTCTTTGGCGTCTCCTTTCTTATGAATTAGGATTATGTTAGCGTTCTTCCAAGAGTCCGGTACGCTCGAGGTCATGAGGCATTGCGTATATAGGGTGGCCAGTTTCTCTAGAACAATCTGTCCACCATCCTTCAACAAATCTGCTGTTACCTGATCCTCCCCAGCTGCCTTCCCCCTTTGCATATCTCCCAAGGCTTTCTTTACTTCTTCCGGCGTTACCTTTCGGATTTCTAATTCCTCTAGACTATTCTCTCTTCTATTATCGTCGTGGGTGCCACTGGTACTGTATAAATCTCTATAGAACTCCTCAGCCACTTGAACTATCTCCTCCATATTAGTAATGATATTGCCGGCTTTGTCTCTTAACGCATACATCTGATTCTTGCCAATTCCTAGTTTCTTCACTGCTTTTAGGCTTCCTCCGTTCCTGAGAGCATGTTCAATTCTATCCATATTATACTTCCTTATGTCAGCTGTCTTACGCTTGTTGATTAACTTCGAAAGTTCTGCCAGTTCTATTCTAGCTGTAGGGTTAGAGGCTTTCATACATTGGCGCTTCTTGATCAGATCTTTCGTCTCCTGCGATAGTTTGCTGGTATCCTGCCTAATGGAGTTACCACCGACTTCCATTGCGCACTCCTTAATGATGCCAACAAGATTGTCGTTCATTGCTTCAACACTAAGGTCCTCTTCCTGAGTTAAAGCCGAATACCTGTTCTGTAGCTTGATCTGGAATTCCTCTATTTTCCCTCTTACCGCTAACTCATTAATCGGCTTCTTATGTACCAGTTTCTTCCGTTCCCTCCTCAGGTCTAGGCTAATTCGAGTTCTTACCATCCTGTGGTCACTGCAGCGCACCTTGCCGAGCACGTCCACATCTTGTATGATGCCAGGGTTAGCGCAGAGTATGAAGACTATTTCATTTCTAGTCTCGCCGTTCGGGCTCCTCCACGTCCACTTTCGGCTAACCCGCTTGCGGAAAAAGGTATTCATTATCCGCATATTATACTGTTCTGCAAACTCTACTAATAACTCTCCTGTGCTATTCCTAGTGCCTATGCCATATTCCCCCACTGCCTTGTCTCCAGCCTGCTTCTTGCCTACCTTCGCATTAAAGTCGCCCATTAGTATAGTGAATTTAGTTTTCACCCTACCCATCGCCGATTCCACGTCTTCATAGAAGCTTTCGACTTCCTGGTCATCATGACTGGATGTAGGGGCGTAGACCTGTACAATCTTCATTTTGTACCTCTTATTAAGTTTCACAACAAGAGCTGCCACCCTCTCGTTAATGCTATAGAATTCCTGTATGTTACCAGCTATATCCTTATTAATCAGGAATCCGACTCCTAGTTCTCTTCTCTCTGCTAAGCCCCGGTAGCACAGGACGTGCTTCTTTTTAGCACTGTATATGCTTCTTTTGGCCTCCTAACTTCACTGAGCCCTATTATATCCCATTTACTGCCCTCTAATTCCTCCAATAGCACTGCTAGACTCGCCTCACTAGATAACATTCTAGCGTTAAACGCTGCCAGGTTCATGTTCCAATAGCCGAATGCTAATGGCGAAAAGACGTCGAATCAGAAACAGCTATTTTTCTTTTTTTCGGTCAAATCATGCATAATCAATATGTATGCGTCATATAAGATGGGGAGCTAGCGCGGATTTCGTGACGTCCTGTGACAGTCAGGTGAAGTGGAGGTGGTCCAAAAAAGTTTTTCACCAATCGTGGAGGGCTGATTTCAAAATATGAATACAAAAGTTTAGAATTGTTTTACATTATAGCGTCCCTGCTTGCTTATTATTCATTAATTAGATTTAAACTTAAACATTCATGTGTTGTTTGGGACCGGTTCCCTAAACAAAATATTAAATGTCTCGAAGGGGTACAGAGAAAGCTGGGCGATTCATATATTAGAAATTCCCTCGATATGGCTCTTCCTCACAAATAATGCGTGATAACGGCATCGAAATCCTTGAGCAGCGAAGGGAAAACTTAAGAATTCGACTTCATTTGATGCTTTTTAATGGAGATTTATCAATTAAGCCAGCATCCTATCGGTCTACTTCAACGTCTAGGCTTACTTGATCGACGCCATCATCCGAATTCACTAAGGCCCAATTTTGCACCGACGGATGTATTCAAGTATCCTTTTTTTTCTCCGAACTATAACATACTGGAATAACTCGTTGTTGCCTGTTTCAATTCATTGATGCATTGTATTACTGTTGTGTCTTACCACCCTGCTTGGTTGATTGATGCATTGTATTATTGTTGTGTTTTACCACATTGCTTGGACCTGAACTAGGTCTGAAGTATGAACTAAATAAATAACATAAACAAAAAAGTGGTTAGCGTCGTTCCTGCTGGGTAGGTTCGGCATTCAGTGGTATACACATGTCAATGTACCAACTACACGTCATCAGTCATGTGTAGACTAGGCGTTTGCTAAAAACCGTTCCAACATCGTCGTTCAGCCCATGGCCGTCTACCATACTGACCACGAAACGATATCACTGTAATAACAAATTGGAATAAAAACGGTAGAATCAAGAAGACAAGTGACTCCCGCTCAGAGTTTGACAGTAACCGCAACGTCGACGCACATTTAGACCCTTTTCAGGGTGAGATAGCTTGAAAGTAATGCGAGTCCGATGATTTCTGGTGGGCAGATGTGACTTTACTATGTCTGGGCTTTAACTTGGTAATTTCAAAATATGAAAATAGAAAGTTTATTCCTGCAGCTTTTTGCTTAGCTACATGACCGTTTAATTATTTTGTGCAGGCATTTTGGCGTTTTGTTAAATCTTCACCTCAATAGATCAATCTTGATAAAACACTCTAGCTAATAAAAAAATGAAGGACATAGACCGTAAAGCTTCGTCAGGGGCCTCCGTCAGGCCGTCGTAGTTAAGCATCCGTTTTCGTACCGTTGATGTCATGCCATCGTGATCGTTCCGTCGTTGTCATTCCAGCATCATCACTCGGCGGCCCCCGTGACGCCATCATCATATACCAGAGTCGTCATACACTCTTCGTGCACAGTCATCACGCCGTCATCGTCATACACTCCTCGCCATGGAATTGTCTACCTGCTGCCGTCGTGATGCGGCTGTCGTTATGCCATCGTCATTATCATCGCTATCTATTTCTTTCCATACTATCGTCATCATTGCGCCTTCGTCGTTTTACCGACATTCCTTCTCAGTTCTTCCTCCGTCGTCACGGCGGCGTCGCAATACAGTCGTCGTCATGCCATGTTACGTGCTTGGGGCGAATTCGGCAAGCGAGTGTCACAGCAACGCGCTGATACCGGAGACAGTGCCTGCTGCATTGTGCTACGGAAGTAGCACAATGACCACAACATATTTAAAATAAACGGCGTTTGCAACAATAGGCTGATTAACTACAATAACTGCTCATAAACATTATAGTCGACAGTCTTCATGAGCTGGATAATGCTAGAATTTCTGAACTCTATAAAACCTACAGAAAGAAAAAGAATGCAAGGAGCAGGCTGGCCTACGCCCGCCTTATTAACAGGAACGTAGGGACAGGGACAAAAATTAAAGATAAGCAGACGGGAAGAAAAGAAGCAATATAATACATCATATAAATTCTAATAAGGCAATGACAATAAATTTGGCGGCAAAGTTTAGAATTGGTGCAATGGTGGAACGTTGAAAAATACTAAGGTATAGGTTTGTACCATAGTAAAATTAATAACATAAAAGTGCGTTTATCGAGGGTTGAGTTTTCACAGATATGGTCTCTCCTAAAGTCACCTAGAGTGCCACACAGCGTCGCCACTAGCATGGTTTATTTAGGAAATGCTATCTATTGAACAAAGGCGCCTTTTGCATGGAAAGGTATTCATCACAGGCATTTTCCGAAAGCCCTATCTTGCGAACTCGATTCGTGGTTACGATATATAATCCGGACGGAGTTCTGCAATTGTGGCTTCGAGTCCAACGTGCAGGACCTGCTTATGTACATTCTTGCTGGGAGCTGGGGGAACCGATGGCAATCTGAGAGAGGTACAGAGTACTTTACGCTAAGCTGAAGCAAGGTGTTATGTAGTAATGCTTGTATTCATAGACATTCGTCATTTTATATTAGGAATACGTAGGAATGTTTTATCAGTAAAGGCTTTTTGATGTGTCGTCCAATCTTAAGGTCTGATTTTTCCTTCGGAAAGGATTAGGCTTCATGTGTGTATTACTAGTGGAGTTCTCGATAAAACATTTATATTGTTTTGAGAACATCACGTATGGAACTTTTTCAGTCGCCTCCAACTATCGGTAAACTTTAGATCCCAGGTGGCCACTATAAACGCACGGCTCAAGTAGCTGTAGCTACCCAAGCGGAATAGTGAGGGAACAGGGGGCTGGTCTATACATTTGTATTCGGCGGCTATTCGGTCTACCTAAATAGCGGAGTGAGCCTTCTCCACAAAAATATTTTAGGGACGAGTAAATAGCCTGACCGTGTTTCATAAGCAAGTCTGTCGTGTGGTCCTTTCCAGAGCAGTAGTTCTTTATTCAACGATCTGCTGTTGTATTTAAGGAACTACATTACGCACAAGTTGGTGCTAATCCACGGCATACCCTTACATTTACCGTTAAGATACCACAAAGTCTTGGGGACAAAAACACATTAGGGTCGATAGTTTTAATATGGGCCTGATGAACATAGAAAGTAGGGATGACTGAAGTTGATGTGAGCTCGATTCTTAGCAGCGACAGTCCGTTCAGTGCAGCAACTCACTTTCTTGCATTCGAGTTTTACTTGTCATTGTCTACGCAAAACAGAAATACGTAACTGGCTTGTAAACTGCATTACTCCCATCATTAAAACCGTGCCATTGCACGTTCTACAAAAACGCTGGATGCGGCGCAGACTCGTTCGACAATTAATTTTAAGGCATTCCATGTGATAAATTCCTTTTTTTTTTCGGAGGGGGATCTTGCTACTAAGCATGGTGATGGGTGTTTCGACGGTGCCTCTAATGGCTAGGTGCATTGAAGAAGTATTCTTGCTCTATTCGAAAATGCTGCTGCAATAACATGGGGTAGGCCCATCTACGCTGGCGTCTGCAAATTGAATTTTTCGTGAGTTCTTTCTTCAAACACTCCAGTAACGTTTCAAGGTTTAGGTGTACAGTGTCTTCCTTGCTTTAGGAAATTCGCCGAAAACAGCGGCAGGCTGAAACACGCAAGCTTTGTTGCAGTCAATTATAATTCTTCTATAGCTACACCATGATGATCTTCATTAACTATTGATTGATTTGAATATTAATAATTGTTTCTGTGTAACGCGCATAAGTCGATAATCTAGAAGTGTCCTCGACATATCCAAATACACGGTAGTGTTGTAGTTATGTAACTACATCATTGGCGTACACTCTCTGAACCTTGTGGCACGGTACGTTTCAGCTGAGTAGCTTTACTTCTGGTTGAACATAGAGTGACGGACTGGGTACGATTTGAGAGTAATTGACAAACACAGAGAGGGAAGGTTGACGGAATTCGTAGAAGTATAATTTTTCAGCCAGAGCCACGTGTTCTGCCGAGTTGAAGTGCTTGAAAGCATCCAAGAACCAGCCACAGGCTTACTGCTTGTCGTCACTTGCTTTGTGGCTAGAGATCACTACCTTTTTCTGGTACGTTCTGTGTTGATCTGCCGTTAATAAACTCAATTTTCTTGTCAGTTTGACGCGTGTTATCAAAAAGTATGTTGTATATGTGGTTTTGTTCATGCGCACCTCAGTTACAAAGTATTGTATCTGAGCAGTAGACGAAAACAAAGAATTTGTATAAGTATAATAAATGTAGGCCTTGCGGAGATTTCATCCGCAGGATTTGAAATGCCTAGCCCTCTTTAATGTTCTAGAGCCCCACTCCCAATAAACGAATACAATTTGTTTTTGTACGTTCCAGTGCCCCAAATACTACAATTGTATCATATAAATCTAGTTGAAAACATTAAACTTAGAATGCTTGAAGAGAAATAGATATTGCTCAGTCCATTCTGAAGAAAATTGTACTTACTATTCTTCTTTCAGTTTTTTTTCATGGACAAGGCACGTGAGCTTGATGCAGGGTCGCCGAAATGATTCACTTGTTCCATTTGGCAACTGGACAGTCTTACTCACAATGCAGTGACCTGTAGAGACGTTCACTTGATACTGTTTGTACGAACAGCCTAATGGAAGTGCTGTATGTTTCAAATATGAATTCTCGCTGGCTAAATTTTAACATTTCACTCATATTTCCGCTTTCGCGCAATACGAACTCGTTCCCGCTTAAGCTGAGATCCCCGCAGTACCTTATCGGTTATTGCGTTGCACTGCTGGCTATGGGGTTGCTCTGCCGGTAAAGGCTTCCACATTCCGATGGGGGAGGAATGCAAGAACGCTCATGCACCCCACATATGGTGCACGTTAAATAACCCCAGGATGCCATACATATCTGCAGTCCCCCAGTATGCAGTGCCCTATAATGCGATCAAAATTTTAGCACCGATGCTCCTAAAATTTAAATTATTTATGCAAAATGTGCGTGTTTTAATTCTGATATGTGCATGGATTGCATTGCGAACAATTTGCCTTTTCAGTGGTAGCACTTCATCATGGTGAAACGCTCAGCTCTGTTACAGAACAAAATGGCAGATTAGTGGGGAAGCAAGGAAACAAAACCGTTGAAGATGCCACTGTTTGAAGTCACACTTAGGGACAGCGGCGTCATTAATACCATAGCCTGTTATAAACAGAACGAAGGGAAGTGAGACCCTGTTTCCGGAACCGGCCGCACACGATGGCTTCCCTTGTGATCTGGCCTGCAGAAATTCGTTTTGCAGTGGCACATTCATTTGTAACATCCGAGTGCTCGCTGAGGGATTCCGGTGGCTTTTCGACGTGTTTCAGCGGAATTCATAAAAGGCGCTTCTCAGGTAATCTACTGTCGCCTGTCTGGTGATACAACTGCGGCCTTCTCATGACCTCACTCTTTCTCTGCAACCTGTTGGTATCGCTTTTTAGAACGCCTGGGTGGAAAAGTACTCAGACTCTCTCAGTCTATCCAGGGTGTCATTAATCTTGGAAGTCGACAACCATCCCACTCTGTGGTGGCGCCATGTTTTAGGAAAACAATGTAGAAGCACGACGTCGCTAGGTGGATTGCATGTTCCTAGTTTCTTATTTCGTGCTTCATGGCGCCCATTTGGCGATATCATTTCACAGGCGCGAAAATCCGTAAACGTAATTTAATAATACGAACGTTAAATGCATTCTCTGCTGCTCAAACATCTTACGCAGCGCGTGCACGCTGCTTCAAGTTCGACTACGCAGCATAATCGGCGCTATAATTATTTCTTTTAGAACCACAATGTTCACTATGTGAGCATGCGTACCATAGCCCCTGTTAACTTTTCATTTGTACTAGGAAAGCGAAATGGCATTATATACTCTTTTTACTCCGAATGTTCCCTGTGAGATGCACAAGGCATTACGAGGCGCATCTGGCACAGAGAGAAGGCGAAGTATTAACTAATTCAAAGAAATCCTGGTTAGTTTATTGAAGCTATTCATCTCAATAATTTGCGTTGTATTATTACTATGGTTAGATTGCTTGTGCATATTTTGTGCGGAAGACAATTGATGTTTTCCAAACTTTCTCAACTCTTCGCATTTTGCACCGAATGACGATTAGGCTTCAGTGTCGCACTATAGTGCCAACTCTCTAGGGTCTGGCTACATTACATAGGGCGTGTGGTAACGATGGTGAAATAATTTGTAACATTTATTTGCCTACCTGGGACTGAAAGTTCAGGAATTTCAGATGTCACGCGATGCCTGCTGTGTAATGCTAATGTGCAGCCTTAGTGGTTTCGAGTTCAAGCATGCCGCTCCGCAAGAGCTGCTTACCGAGAGAACCTGGTCCTTCTCGTCTAGAGTAGTCGACGACATTCTGGGCTGGCACTCTACACAGCTTAAATACACCAACGCTTGCCACAGGCAGATAATTGAATGAGCTCACCAAACAACGTTAAAAGATTAAATTATGGAGCTTTACCTGCCAAAACTTTCTGATTGTGAGGCACGCCGTATAGTGTGGGACTCCGGAAATTTGAACCATCTGGGGTTCTTCAACGTGCACCTAAATCTAAGTACGCGGGTGCTTTCGAATTGGCGACATGGCGACGTTACTGCTGGCACCTATATTGTGGGTGCTTCCCACGTTGCTTTACGCCGACTACAGCAGACTCCCGATAAACAAAACTCGCTTAAGCAGAAATGCCTGATAAACAGAACGAGGGCACCAACATTGGTTGGACACTCATAGGCACAGGGTTATTAAACTTCGGTTAAATTAAGCGCTCATTCTTATGAACCATGCCTAAACTGACCTGGAACTAAAACTACTACCTGCCTCGTGGTAAATTTTAGCGCATATAAACAATTAAAATCTAATGCCCGTTGGAAAGGGTGACGAAAGGAAGTTGCAAAGGAATCCAATTCGTCACGCCGTTGCATGCAAGTTAAGGCAAAGTAAGTTGCAGAAGTCGCAATGATGTTTCCTCCATGAAGGCTTTATTAGGCAATAATTGATTCCTGAAGTGGAAGAAAAAACACTCTGAACTGAGGGTCCAAATATTATTTTTCATTCACGCCACAGGATACTTTACTTAAGATGATGCCCTTGCTACATGCTTTGATGGGCCCATTAGGGCATTATCGCAGAAGCCCATGGCGAAAGATTGTAGCGACGATGACATAATAAATATAACTGTTCCAGTGCACCTTACTGTTTCGGATCAGGCAGCAACATGTTCGAATTCATAGTCTTCAGGGCTTTTTTGAAGGCAAGCGTTGCGCGGATTTGTTGGGAAACATTTTGCGCTGTAAACGAAAATGTTGAAAATTCTGCAAAGTGCCGCAGAAAAATTTAGAACGCTATTATATATGCTACTATTATAGATTATTTTTGCGTTCTTCGCTTAATGAAACTTCGGATAAACGGAACGCTTCTCTATGTCTCGTTGTGTTCCGTTTAGGCGGAGTCTACTGTGCTGAAATGTCGCCGCATCCTCTGTTGTGGGCATGAGCCGTTTAGGAGGCTTGTTTTCATCGCTGTCACGCACGTCTCATTTATGCTGCCGACCCTGCTTTCAAGAGCATGACAACCAAGAATTGCACCATTACACATCGTCGTCTCGTCAATATCATTTTCTTTGCGATGTCACATAATGTAACATTAGTTCACTACAGCACTGCTAGTACTGGCCTCGGAAATTCGTGCATGTGTGCTACTGCTGTCGGATACTGGGCGAAGTCCAAAGACTTGCTCTAAATATCTGCCAGTACTTTAACGCGATGGCGGCGAAAAAGATTTACAAAACATAATATTCATGTTTTGCCGGTCAATGTCTCATCGATAAGTATGCGTCGTATGACGAGAACATGATGTGTTTGCAGGACTGCTTAAAATGGAACTACCCGCCTCTAGAAAACATTTTTTTCAATTTACACATTGAGACCTAGATAGTTAGAACATTGCATCAGAAAATGATTATTTTCATTTCGCCCATTAACTGCCGCCTTTGTAACGTCTGAAACTATTGAACGCTTCTTGCTTGTCTGTAAATGTGCCATTTTATTCTGGGATGTTCTGTCTAGAAATTTGCAGAAGGTCATTGATCTAAAATATTGCAGTATGATGACGTGCCGTGTGATGACTTACCACTCGATTTGTTCTTTCTGACAACCCTGCATAGCCTATGTAAAGCTCGTACGCGAGACCGAAATGCGGAAGGAATAGTTTCCTGAAGGGTGCATTTCTTTGAGTTGATGGTTCACTTGAAGGACATTTACGAGCAAAATGAATGTCAGCTGGAGTGGTGTACGCGTAAGTTCAGGGTTTTAACGTCTTTCTTGACGATTTCATTGGGATGGAAGTTGTTAGTTTCTATAACCTTTTTTCTCTATGTACTTCTCGCTCTCCTGTAGCTCATTATGACCATCTGGCGCTCTAAGTATTTTAAATTATTCGTGTACATGCACTATTTCCCTCACTGAAATATATCATACCACAAAAACAAAAGTAGCATGGTAGCTTAGCGGTCAGCGGTCAGCGCGCTGTAATCCCAAATGCGCACTGCTTCTCTGGCATGAGTTGGAACCCCAGTCGAGGCTGATATGGAGAAGATATATCTTTTTTCAATCTGTGGCGATGGCAAAGGTGGGCATGTCGAGGGGGTCTGACGTCGAAAAAAATTATTGTTCTGTGTCGTCGATGGCGACAAGGGCAGTCGTCAGCACAACAGACTCGGCAGACGGACGGACAAGGGAAACCCACTTTCGACCATTTACCTAATGAAGCAGTGAAATTCTGACAGAACTCTCCGTGCGATGGATGTCGCTGTTAATGCGATTATAAGTCAAGCAACGAACCGACACACCAAGTTCTCACCGTCTTGAGGCGTCATGTATTTGGCGTTTGCTGCAGCTGGGCTCCTAAATCTCGCTTCTCAGAAACGCTGAGCCATCAAGTACCCCTTGAAGTGCTTCGTTTTTGTGGCATTCAAAATGAAATATGATTCATAGACACAAAGTGGCTGAAATAGGCTAAGAATGTCAATCAGATTATGTACATTTGCGCCACCACCAGTCAACTTGGAACACAATAGCTTTAAGGCGGTCACACTGGTTACTACAGAAGCATGAAAAGCGGGCAGGGCAGGTCCGGCGGCCATGACATAGCCGCCACTGTCATAGATACGTTTATGCCTCAATGTGCAAGATAATATGTTTGATGGCGAACAAGAAGCGCGAGCTTAGAAATGTGGAATAGTACGCCTTTGGACATACCGGAGTACATAACAAAAATTTGTTGTTCCTCTTTAATAAGGGAAGAAGTTTTAGGAAAAGTTAGGAAGCAGTCACATTTTATTGGACTTCGATTTTCTGAAAATATTCGAAATCGCATCGAACTCAAGCTATCTATACGAACTTTATTGCTCAGTCAAAGCAATAACAAAGCCGAGCGTGCATGTAGTGCACAAAAGGCAGCCCTGTTATTACGTTAACAAAGAAAATCTTAGTGACTGCGTGCGTGAAGAAGCTTTTATGATTGACGTAGTAGTTCTGTGGAAACCCGCAAGGTGGAGAGAAGTAATTAATAAAGGGAAAATCAGACGTCCACCCGTTCGTAGCAATTCCTACAAAAGAAACCCATACGGGTTCCTCGAAAGGGAAAATGAGATCCACGCGTTCTTTCAGTTGCTATAACTGCTTTCGAGGAAACGGTATGGGTTTCCTTTGTAGCAAATGCTACGAACGGGTGGATGTCTGATTTTCCCTTTATTAGTTAGTTCTCTCCACCTTGCGGGTTTCAGCAGAACTACTACATTAAACACTTGCCTTTGCTTCGTGTGTTGTCGACAAATTCAACTTCGCCCTGCCATATGCTAGCCGCCTGGTTAGCTCAGATCGTAGAGCTGCTGCCCCGGAAAGGCAGTGGTCCCGGGTTCGAGTCCCGGACCAGGACATATTTTTCTTCCACTCTGAGGCTTATCTTTCGAGGAACCCGTGTGGGTTTCCTTTGTAGCAATTGCTACGAACGGGTGGATGTCTGATTTTTCATTCATTAAAGTTTTTATGGTTCATGTCGAAGCAAGTACCGACACTTCTTGCCTGCAGGACTTTGATACAAGGGATGGTCACACCTTACACGCAATGCATCCTTACACCGTTACACACCACAGCGTTGCCCAGGGTGCGTATTGTCTGGGCACCTGGACACGCCTCTCTCCTTGGCAATGAACGAGCTCGCTAGCCGGGCGACATCGGACGAGCTGTCCAACCCAGACGACACACCGACAGAAGCACTGAACTACACTGAAGCTCCACAGCATTACAAAAATGCCATCGCGTGGCGACAGCTTCGAACTAGTTCATTTCCCTGTCACTTTCATCTTCACCTCTTCCTTCCCACACAATATCCCTCATACTGCCCCTATTGTTGAGCAAAGCCCACAGTATATCATTGCACCTGGGAAGGCCCACACCCTGCTGGTTACTTCCCTACTCCTTCACCTTCCTCCTGGAAGACTGCGCTGACCAGCTTAGACCCGCGGTAGCAGCGATGGATGATCCGACGGGCACGCGGAGTGCCGCGAGCCAATGTAGCCCTGAACTAAGGGATCGGCCCTACGAGGAAGTCGCCCCACCTCATTATAAATAAATGTTTACTCTCTCTCTCTCTCTCTCTCTCTATCTCTATCTCTCTCACGCCATGGCGGGTGCTTGTCAGGCAAAACGTGCTGTATTGGAATTCACCGAGACTGACCGCGATATTTAGTAATTTCAAACTTGCTTGCCCTTTTCGTGACAGTATGCTAACGTTAGTTATAGCACAGGGGCTCCCGTTTGTGCGTTCCTGGTTGACTATGATACAAGAATAATCAGGTTGAGCACTGCAACTTTAGGAAGAATGTATCAAACGAATTGAATTTTGCAGATATTTTTATAAAATGAAGGTTCCATAACATGTGACCGCATCTATTTGCTAACTGCGCCCGAGGTTCTAATAAAAATATTATTGCTGATATTTAATGATGAGATTTTTTAAATAGATAATGCTAGCCCACTTGATATCTGCGTCGGCTAGGAACTTCCCTGTAAAAGACCCACGTTCATTTTGCTTACAGTGTATTTATAAAGATTCTTTCTGTTCCAAAAAACACCCTGTAGTGTGCTGCGTGATACGTTTGTCCGTTCTAAAGAGTACTTATAACGGAAGTATCCACATTTCCTTACCGCTCCGAGTATGCGGGATTTAGGGCTCGTCTGCGTAAAACATTTAAATTTACAGCCTTCAGTTATTCGCAGAAGAATATTGTCACGTGGTAGTGATATCCTAGCTTGTGAGAGATCTATGTACACATAACGCATGGCATCGAGAAATTGAGGGCGAGCTATACTTACTGCCGTTGACATATACAGGTTTTTTAAGGATGCCGGGGTATTCTTGTTCAAGGCAATCAGCTCCTTCCGTTTGGTTCTCAGAAACAAAGGCAAGAAATAATGCTATTGCAAAGTACATTACGCCTCCTTTCGTAAGCCAGTCTGTCATGCTGAGCTGCTACTTGAGGACGTGTGGACTGAAAAAAAATGAAGTAAACTTGTATTGATCAGGCAATAATTCTTAAAGTTATGAAGTGTCACATTTCTGTGGAAAAAGCAGTCACGCAATTATAACTTGATCGTTCTGCTTAGGGAAACCACTTACTATTGACCACACGTCTTTCGAGGTACTTCTGATCTCTCAACGCTGCGTCGCTTACGCATTGAGGCGCACACCGAAGGCTTGCCTATACATTGCTTTAGGTAACTCCTTGCGAATGGCAGCGTCTCATGGCCTTCTATGTCATTAATTAGGTCTGCTGCATTTCTTGCCACTGTCTTGAATGCAGTATTCGTGGTTTTAAAGTGGGAGGTTGGAGTGGGGGCTTTAGCTCAGAGTAGGGCAAGACTGCTCATTTTTTTTTTCCCAAAACGACGAAAGGATCAACTTGTACTCACAAAAATTACCAAAATAATTGTAAGCCTCTTCGAGTGCACGCTGCAGGTACTGCTTGTAGTTCTTTCAGTTTATGTTGCAAAGCTTACACATTTCATGGAACCAAAAAGAATGACACTGGAAGTGATACTTCAGAAATGTGACACTTGATGTGTTCTTGAACATGGTGAAGCGAATATTCGCTGCGCTTTGGAATTCAAACACCAAAGTAATGTGTTGTCAAAGCATTTAGAAATTTTGACTGGCTAAACAGGTATTTAGTCACCTACGAAAATAAAATGACGCGGTTTCGCAGGAATGAGGAACATCGATAGTGATAGCAAAGAATTACACAACTACACTAAATAGGATCATAGCTTTATTGGCCTTATAAATTGAAGTGAGCATGTGCTTGCTTATTAGAACAACACCTATGATGTTACGCGTACAGGCATACACAAATAGATCTCTCGGTGAACGCACCCACTAGATGTCACGACGCTGGCGTTTTGAAGAACGTCAGCAGTAGCTAACGAACGCTTCGCGTTGACCCTCCCTTCAACGCACCTCCGAAACTTCACATTAAGTTTGACGTAATAGTTCTGCTGAAACCCGCAATGTGCACAGAAGTAATTAATAAAGGGAAAATCAGACGTCCACCCGTTCGCAGCAATTGCTACAAAGGAAACCCATACGGTTTCCTCGAAAGAAAAGCCTTGCAGTTGAAGAAAAATTTCTCCTGGTCCGGAGCTCGAACCCGGGACCACCGCCTTTCAGGGGCAGCCACTCTAGCATCTGGGCTAACCAAGCGGCTAGCAGATGGTAGTCGAATTTGTCAACAACTAGAGCCAAACGCAAAGGTTTGACGTAATAGTTCTGCGGAAACCTGTAAGGGGGAGGGAAGTAATTAATAAAGGGAAATAATTTTGATTGTCTGTTTTTCCCTTTATTATGCACATTAAGCGACCTGCAACACTAGCTCCCTTGCGCGCCAGAACGCAGGGCACAGGAAGAAATCGGCGGTCTCGGCTTGCCGAGTCTTTGCAAACATACCACAGATTACCTCGAATATAGAGCGCGTTCGGCGGCGCCATGCGCAGCACTGGGCCGCCGGGAAGACGGCGCGCGTCAAGCCACCATTTTTTGATCAAGATTTGTGCGTGTCTGAAAATCCACAGGCACCTAGAGCAGAGCAAGCCTCCATAGAACCAGTGCACTTTGCGTCTTTAGAGTGTTGCTGGAAAAACCCAAGCAGAAGAAAACCACACTGGTTTTAACTGCTTTTTGTGGCGTAAATGAATCATTAGGTGTGCTGAAATAAGTAAACTTATTTTTTGCTAACCGACAAAAGAGATACGGGTGTGCAAGTCGTGTATTTTATAATCAGTTATGCAATCAAGTATATATTAAGGAAGCTGACGAACAAGCGTTTTTGTGTATACGCGTAGTGTGGGCCTACGAGAGAGAGTGTGATAGCGAAAAAGTGCAGAAAAGTGCACTAAAGAAGCAGCTGTCTATAGCATACAAATTTGGGCGTCGCTGTCTGTGCGTTTCTGTTTAATAATTGTTTTTCTTTAGTGAAATAAGCAACACCAGCCACATGTTTGTGATGGCCGAAGCTTCACGGCGTCTTCAATAAAAATTGGTGTGCGGCCGGAGGCTCAGATAACAACAAAACGTCGCCGGCTACACGGTGCTGCACCCTCCCCGCGATGCCTCATGTGAGGGAGCCATGACAGAAATGTATCGCCGCCGTTTTGTGCGAAACATTATGGCGATTTTTTTTTCTGTCATTTCGATGTTTGTTGTACTCGATCTTTATACGGATAAGCAACGAAGTTGATCATGACGCACGCATGTCTTTGTACAGTTTGTGCGTCGCGCCGCATCCGGGTTACAGACATTTCGCTTAAGTTGCAGATGCCGCTTGGTACGACGGAGAGCGGTCTTCACCTGGATCGTCTGAAGTTGCCCGGCCCCATCGGACACGGCGGGCTGCCTGGGTTCCCCTGCCACTCGTGACCGTTCTACTCCTGTTCTACTGCACGACCGGCTTCGCACGAAATCACTGCTGCTATCATCGCTGCAAGCATCCAGTGCGCCTGCGCGCCTGACGGAGCCATCGACCATATAAATATCGGAAGCATCTGGCGAAGCGTTTCATTTGGCAGCGGCAGCAGCATCCAGCGAACATAACCACTTACTCTGCTGCCAAAAACTGTGCAGGTTAGTTTGTACTCGCATTCTTCTTCTTGTTAGTGCTTGTGCTGCGGTCGCTGCCAAAGACCTGTAGTGTACTTTCATGTGTTGGTTCTAGCGACATCTTGTCGCAGTGAAAACCATGTCTAACGTCTGCTGCACTTGTAATGGGGTCTTTCTTGAGAGCGAAGGACGCGTAGTTTGTTCAGAGTGCGCACACGAGTACCATTTCGGAAAATGTGCGGGGCTGGCGGAAATGTCTTTCAAAGGAAAATCTGACGCTGCAAAGAAAGCGTGGCGATGCCAAGATTGTCAGAGCCCGGCGTCACATGGTAGCTGCAGTGACGAAAGCAAGACCGATGCAGATATTAAGGCTATCCTTACATCTATTAATCTGAAGCTTGAAAGCCTACCAGCCCTCGTAACTCGAGTGGACGCCATAGAAGAATCTATCACGCACATGTCTGCCATTTTTGAGGAGTTAAAAAACACAATCGGTGTGCAAGAAAATGAGATTAGAGTGCTCAGAAAGAAGGTGCAAGAACTGGATGAAAGGGATAAAAACAACTTATCAGCTCAGGTGCAACTTCGACGAGAAGTAAATGATCTTGAGTTTAGAAATAGGCAGCTTAATTTGGAAGTTCATGGTGTTGCTTCTCTGAAAGATGAAAACTTGCTCACGATATTGAATGAGGTTGCCGATAAGTTCAAGGCGCCTCATCTCGTTGAACAGGACATTGCCTCGGCACACAGGCTGCCCGCTCAGAAAGATAAGATGCCCGGCATAATCGTGCGCTTCACAAGGCAGGCGATCAGAGAATCGTGGTTGAGTAAGAAGAACAACCTAAAAGACAGTAACCCACACATCTTCATCCAAGAAAACTTAACCATGCACAACCGACAACTGCTTCTGGCAACAAAAAACTGGGCGAAAGAGGCCAAGTTCAAATATGTATGGTATTCCCATGGGAAGGTTCTTGTGCGTATGACGGATGGGGCAAACGCAATCCATATTAAATGCCTTGAGGACCTTCATCGCCTTCAGCCAAAATGAAGTGTGTACTGAGTGCTATACTTAAGGGAAGAGGGCAAAGATGTATGAGCACACTTTTTACTCACCAGATGACCTGAACATTATGGTATCTAATTTTAGGTCTTCCGTACTAAAATGTGTACACCTAAACGCAAGATCTGTCCGCAACAAAACATTTTCTTTAGAAGAATTCTTCACTAAATTTTCTTTCAGCTTTTCTGTTATTATGTTCAGCGAAACATGGAGCACGAACGAGAGTGACGTTTTCAGAATGAAAGGCGACAATACGTACTACATCAACCGCCCTTGTGGTCGCGGATGTGGCACTGCGATTCTCACTTTGGAACAAATGGACTGTGAACTGCTTGATTCATTTAGCATAGTGACTCCAGACTATGAAGTGTTAACTTTAATTGCAGGTAAGGAAATATATTCGGTCTGTTATCGGCCGCCAAATGGGCATATTTCAACATTTTTTGTAATTTTTATGAAGGCTTTCTTTCATTCGTTGTAGAAAACAAGTATAAGCTGATCGCCGCCGGTGATTATAGTATTGATATGGGTGTTAACACACTTACTAGTACAAATTTTAACAACCTTCTCTTGTCATATGGATTTGACAACGTTTAATTATTAAAGAGCCAACAAGAATAACAACTGAATGTGAGTCAGTACTAGACATCTTCATAACAAACCTTTCATCGCAAGATATAATAGCTGGTGTCCTATCATGTTCCATTAGTGATCACCTTCCCGTGTTCCTTTGTTTACAAGTTGCCCGCACTGTAAACTGTTCGTCTGCTGACAGTTTTTACCAGCCAGTAACCGATACGGCTCTTGACGCGTTTAGGAATGAGCTGCTTCGAACAGACTGGCGTGAAGTACTGAATAGTCATGATGCTAACAATGCCTACAATGTTTTTTTTAGATACCTTCAAAAGATTGTACAATGCGCATTTTCCTGTTAAAAGACGTAAAAAGAGTAGAAAAATTCGAAAGCCATGGGCCACACATGAACTTTATCAACAAATGAGAGCAAAAGATAAGCTCTACAGACAGTTCTTAAACACCCGTAATCCTGATGATTTGGCCGTCTTTAAACGGTATCGGAACCAACTAACGAAACAACTGCGCACTGCACGTAAAGAGTACTCCTCACGTTTTTTGGACGACAAAAATGTGCCGAGTGAGTTGCTCTGGGACAAATTAAACACGCTATTGCGTCGCGATAACCAACGTACCTGCATGTCTAAACTAACAATCGATGGCCAAGTTTTGCACGAGGCGGAACTGGCTGATGCTTTCAATATTTTTTTTACAAATATTAGTACGCCAGGAAGCTCCTCAAATGCATGTTAGTATATCAGTACGCGGAATGAAAAATCAATATTTCTACAGCCAGTGAATGTACAGGAAGTAATTTCAACAATAAAAAATTTAAAGAACAGCAGCAGTAGAGATATCGACGAAATCCAAGTAAAACCAGTAAAGTATGTCGCAGATGTCATTGCACCAGTTCTAACGCATATTTTTAATAAATGTTTGATGACATCGACATTTCCAGTGCAAATGCAAACCGCAAAAGTAGTAGTGCTTTTTAAAAAGGGAAGCCGAAATGAATTGGGCAATTACCGTCCGGTGTCTATCTTACCTATATTTTCTAAGCCCCTTGAAGAAATAATACACTGTAGGCTTGTAAACTTTGTTCATCACTGCGAAATAATAACGAAACACCAGTTTGGGTTTAGGAAGAATATGTCTACAGAATTAGCTCTGCTTCACCAAAAAGAGTATATTTTAACTCAGTTTGAACGCAAGAAAATAGTACTCAGCCTATTTGTCGATTTTTCTAAGGCATTCAACCTGGTTAATCATGATGTTCTGCTGCAGAAGCTGGACTTTTACGGTATACGAGGGTGTGAATTACAGTTATTGCAATCATATTTATCTCATCAATGTCAAGTAGTCGAAATAAACAACACGCGATCACGAGTGCTGCCACTGCTTTGTGGTGTTCCACAAGGCAGCATATTAGGCCCCTTGCTATTTAACCTGTACAAAAACGACATTGTTAACATTAATCAGAACGCCAAATTTATTATATATGCAGATGATACCAGCATACTTTTTTTTGGTAATAACATCGATAAACTTATCACTGATTGCAATGATACCATAGTCAAACTGCAGCAATGGTCCTTATCCAATTACATGAAGATTAACGAAAATAAAACAAAAGCAGTTGTCTTCCGGCCGAAAAATAAACCTGTTCCTCCTCATGCCGATATTGTTTTAAACTCTCACCCTGTTGACATTGTTGACCAGTTTAAATGTCTAGGTGTGATATTCACTACCAATCTGTTCTGGGAACCGCATGTGAATTTTGTATTACCCAAACTTGCTCGAATAACCGGTGTAGTCGGTCGTCTCCGGTACATGCTTTCTACTAAAACAAAAATATTGGTCTAAAATTCTCTTTTCTATCCCCACGTCAACTATTGCCAACTTGTCTGGGGCACAACTACTTTCTCTAACACACAAAAAATATTCCATATGCAAAAACGGTATCTACGCCACGTATACAATGCTCGTCATAATGCAACCACTGCAGAATTCTTTCACAGGGCACATGTTATTACAGCTCACAAGCTATACCGCTACCGTTTGAGTGCTCGGTTTAAATATAAAGTGAAAAAAAAATATTCATAGCCTCGATGCCTTGGCACATTTAGAAACAAATGAGAAATATTACATACTAGACGTGGAGAAAACTGGAAGGTTGCTGTACCACGCTTGAATTCTGGTATGGAACGTTTGTTTTTCTCTCTGCCATCTCGTTTAAAGTATTATCAGTCACTGAATTTTGATTTATTTAGTTGCTCCACTGTTTGCTTATTGACTGACCTGATTTCAGCTATTCTGGTGTTTGTTTTTATCTAGCTCAAGACTTTTTCTTTTCTTCTGCATTTATCAAGTGCCTTGATACGCTTATTGCTTGTTCATTCTTTTGTGTTGACTGTGTTTGATTGATCTGGCTCAGGACTTTTTATTTTATTTATTTGCTTTGATCAAGTGTCTCGATTTGTTTATCGCTTGTTTATGCTCTGGTGCTGTCTAGACGCTGCCTTATATATGGGTCTGCGGACTCGTCAAGCCGTCAAGTGGCAGCTTTTTTTCCGTAGCCCCTCCATCTGTAGCACCTGATGGAAAATAAAGATTTGATTTGCTTCTACCAATAGCCGCTTTTTCAAAATGCTGCTCTAGGTAGGGTGCACCACTGCGGACATGTATCGCGTTGTCTAAGGCTGCGGCTTGCAAGTACGGATTTCGTTTGGTTTTACGTAGCACTTTAAATGGTCACATCAGCTGCCCATAGTTGACGCCTTAGATCAATTTTATGCTTGGCTACGGGAATGTTGAATTGTTGCTTCGTGTAGAAGTACGACGCTTTGGGCTCACCTTGTCGGTAGCGGTGTTGAATCACGCTGTTCGTAAGCATAATTAGAGGCAAGAGTTTTTTTAAGAGCTTGATCGTATTCGTCCAGTGATATTTTTGAACTTAAGATGACTGGGAAAATGTTCCAGAAAAAAGAAAAAGTGGCTAACGGTGAGGATTGCTATCGGCTGCTGCATATGACATTGCAGTTCAGTATTCGCTGGAAACTTGGTGGTATATTTGTGATGAAATAATAGCTTACTGCTGTCTGAGCACACTTACCACGCAGTGTGCTCTATTTGTTTCGCAATTGAGTGCCGCTCTCGTGTGCATCTCAAGATCCTTTTAATTCTTGTTAATAGCTTTCGCATTCTAGGATTCCAATGTTCGCACCACAAAGGACAAAACCCGCCCTCACTGTCAGCGTCGATCTATACCCTGGCGTGCGTTGCTGCGCCTTTAAACATATATGTGCCTTTCTCTTCAGTACAATTAAAGACACTCAGAACTTGATTAGACTTTCTCTTTGTACACGTTTCCAAGCCGGTCACTACGAGCATTTCAAATTCAAAAAACACTAGCGAGAAGGACAGCTCGTCGACTTAAGCAGCAGGATTGCATCGGCGACGCAGCACCAACTCTCGCTTACGCCGTGCTTTTCTCGACATCGTTGACGAGATGACGCATCTTCATTGAACATTTTCCCAATTACTCCTCTGGAGGTGATTTTCACGGCGCTTACTCAACAGTGTCACGCATGTTCAGGGCTAGCCAAATCAATAAACTGTGTGCTGGCTTCGCACCATGAGAAGTCATTTGAGATATAAGTCGGCACCAACGACGTGTGCTTACTATTGTGGTACACACACACTGATGCGATCGAGATCGAGACATTGACCTCGATCGTCGATCGCTGCGCTGTTTCGCGCATGCGCTATATTTCACCGCTTTGCCTACACGGCGCTGCGCGGAGGCTGAGCCATGTACAAGCCCTCTTTTGTGGAAAGTAGCGTCACTCTTACATCTTTGCCGCCACACTATCACCCACACCCATGTTCTCATGCTTTTCCTCCTTGCTGTCGCCGCACCGGCGCTTCCCGCGTGCTGATTGGATGCAGCGCGCGAAAACGCCCTATCAGCTGACCCCACGTCAAGGAGACATCATGAAACTGGTTTTAGCTATTTTTAGCACGTGCGTTTTGCAAGTATTGGAAGTTGGTGAGCTTCGTTTGCCGAAATAATGCCTAGCTGCTGCGCTTTTCATTGTAGCAGCAGGCGGGAAAAGGGATTAGCGTTGTTTGAAATTCCCGGAGGTATACTAGACTTCGCGCGGTAAAAAAAAATGCTCTGCAATATCGGAAGACTTCGCACATTCGAAACACGTCGTTCTTGGCGAGAAAAGTACTGTACCTCTCCTAATATTGTAGGCAATGTTTCTCGAAGATTTTTATTATTTTTGCTAATCAGACTATATGTAAAGGCAGCTTATTCACGCTCCTCACTATATTTTTCTGGTATATTGATAATTGATGCAGCTTTTTTTTAATTTGCATGGTTCACAAAACTTGCCATGGAAGTAGGCTTAGGCAAGGTATACAAACTACATTGACCATTGTCGCTTTAGAGACGTCGTCAGTGGTGAAGTAATATACTCGATAAAGCGGCCGCTTTATGAAGCATTCAATTCCGTAAGAAATTAGGCTATTGCATGGTCGGGACAGCAACATGAGTATTAGGGCGAGAGCAGTTATGATGTCACTCACCAATTTTTGTTTCCTTAAAGTCCGCTGCTTTCACTGTTGTCCACAGCCGCCACCCGTGTCCGCACCTTGAATCGTAAAAGACTTCGCGAAAATTTCATAAAAGAATGGCTGTGAACAGCCGGTATTTCAACCAGGGACCAATAGATTGACACGCAATTATTTGTTTAGGTCACTGTGCCGATGTTATAGCAAAGAAGAACACTGCGCCCACAGCAAGATTGCTGGAGACTTGAACAGTCGGCTCAAGTTATTTGCTGACGCTACGCTTCGCAGCGCCTTAGTAAACAAGTAGCGAAGGCAAATCACAGCGGCAAGAAGGGATCGACTGGATTTGGAAAAGGAAGGAATATACTCAAGGAGAGCGTTGACGAGAGCTAGCTGCTACGCATCAAAGCTTAAACAGCGCGACGAACAAGACAAGCGAGATCCGGAAAGACGAAGCAATGGTCTTCAACTAATATTAATTGCGTGCTGCGCACGGAATATAAATACCACGACGGAGAGCACAAGGGAAGGAGAATCTCGAGAAGGTCACAGCATGTGCTTTCACCAAGTGCCACAGCACGACTTCGTACGCGGACATACGTCTACAATTCCAGCTCCTGATTCCAAAGAATATTTCCAGAAGTGCTTACGCACGGCGCGCCTTCTCTCTTTCTTTCCTTTTGTCTCTTAATTGTGTGCTACGCACAGAATCTAAATATCCAAGAAGGAGAGCACACAAGGAGGAGCCAATCTCGGAAACGTCACAGCCTCTGTTTTCACAGAGTGCCACATCACGACTGCGCACGCGGACACAAATATAAAATTCCGCTTCCTGATCCAAATTATTATTTGCAGAAGTGCTTACGCACGCAGCGCCTTCATTTCCGTTTACTTCTCCTTCTTGTTTCTTTCTCTCTTTTTTTGCGGTCCTGTATTCTTCATGTATTTGGCCTGTTCTGTAGAGTATGCCGGTAGCAACCAGATCTGGAAAGCGTCCCAGTTCATTGCACTGCCGAGCCGGGCTGCTGCCTGTTGTAGATCTTAGAATTTGCGTGTTCCCGCAGCTAGGAAATGCCACGGCCGGTTTGTCCTTTGTTATTTCGTAGGAGGGTGTATTGCGAAATGGCAGCATGCAAGTTTCCTTCGGAGAACACATGCCGTCATAGGCGCGGACTAGGCGGGGGCTGCCGGGCCCAAGCCCACTCCGAAATTTTTCGTTGGTGGGTGGGGGGAGGGGGCAGAGGCCCTCCCCTCGGCGATGTGGAAGCCCCTCCCCCCTGCTATAATGCCACTACCAGAGTTGTGTTGCCGACATCATTTGCGGTTTTTCTACTTGCCTCAACCTTCCAATTCAAAAATTTATTGGGACCAAGAGCTTATTGCATCATTGTTGGCGTGGAAATGCACGGCTTTAATTGATATTTTTTTATTTATTCCTGCAAATCCTGTCAGTAGGAGGATAACCACATTACAGCGCCAGTAGCGGCTACTTTATCCAAATTTTATTCACTTTCTCGCCTTTTTTTTCAACTTTTTCTCGCATTTCCATTGTGAGCACCATGCACAGAAACAATATATATATATATATATATACGCTGGACAAAGTTTAGTATCTGTTCAAACAGAAAGAGCTATAGCTAACTTACAATTATTTATTATGGTATGGACATCGTTAATATGTTGCGCTATGATTACCTCACTTCAAATTGCTTTACGTGCTTTGTCGACTCTGGAAAAAGCCTGCTGCCTTCAGTGACCCCTTTGGCAGAGTCGTGTGAAACTCACGTCTTGTGAAACGTCGTGTTAAATTCACGTAAATGATATGTGTCTCAGTATTGCTTTTCTTCCCAATAGGCAATGCTAAGGGCTCATAAAAGTACCTATTGTAATAATTTACAACAATTATTAGGCATGAAAGCATCACCCTTTGCATGCTGAAGTCATAAGTATCTGTAATTCACTTAGTAACCGAAATCAAGCCAGGCCACATACAATCAACATCAATATCAATAGCAGTCATACGCAGCAGTGCTGATACGTCTCCTCACAGTAAAACAGGAAAAAATTTTAAAAGAGGCTGCAGTTTTGCCGGACAGGCGAAGCAGTATTAGTAATAGCATATTAGTAATATTAGTAATAGCATAGTATGAGACAGTTAAACGAAGGAAGAATACACCACCGTGAGACGCCAGTCTCTTGGTATTGAAAGGGGACTTAGGCTGGGAAATTTCCTACTATGAGGTCTTGTAACTACTCATGTAAGGCCGTCACTTCAGTGGACAACTCTTCGAGGTCACACAACGTTTTTTCAAGTGCATCTGTTATTAAAGGTAACTTTGTTGTTGCTGATGAGGTGACGCTGCCTCCATGATCACTAGCGTCTGTTCCTAACATCGCTTCTGTTGATACCGGCGGTTTACTTGAAGTCATGCTTCAACCACTCATCGATTTCTGTGTTAAGGAGGACATAGTGGTGCCCAGTAGAGTTGTATCCGCGACCAATACAACCACGTCGTTGTGGGTACTAAACTGTTTTGCCGTGCTCGTACTACTTCTGAAACGCATGAAGCTCGCTCTCTTCGACGTAGACACCTACAGTTCCATTAAGGCTCACTTACACTGGGCCGACCCGACACCGACACCGATTTCAGTCTACCGACAGTCGGCAGCCCAAAATCGGTGTCGGGTCGGCCTAGTGTGAGTGAGCCGTTATTATGGTTGTCAGCAACGAGATCAATAATGCAAACGGACAACATATCCGCCACCATGAGCGAAAACTTCGGAGCAGGGTCAGCATGTGCCTATTTCCACGTGAACATGACAGCTTCGTACAAATTATATCCCGACATGCTTCCTTGTTTGACTTCTTCCAAGCTGAAAAGCGTACCGCTCTTCCATCTTCGTGCGCTCGCCATCGGATTAGCACCGGCTCAACTCACCTAATCTGCCCGAAGCCTCATCGAGTGCCACCTGGAGGTACTGCAAGGAATCGGGCGCGCCACCACGTGGCTCCCGAGATACTCGCGCGCAGGAGCGCGCAAATGGCGGATGCCGTGGAAGGTCTATGAAGGGTGGAAACGCTGAAATATGGCATTCTTTGAGTTTTCGCTTAACAGAATTATGTTTTCTTGTATAGACAAATTACAATCCGACGTTATCATGTCCGTAGCATGTGTGTGAGTAGTACTTTACAATTTTTCTACGTATTTTAGATTGAGAAATTCGATTAGTTCAGTAACTTCCTTGCGCCACGTAGAGGGCTTGGTATGGGTTGTTAAAAAATCTTTTTGACGAAGAGACGTCCGGCGCAAGATTTTCTATGACACGGGGTCCTTAACTCTTTCGCGTTCTGCTGGCGTCCACCTCTCACGTCATTGCACCTATGGTGTCGTGCGCTCCTTGGAAGGCCCAGGTCTTCGGTGTTGCTGTCCCTACGGGGAATGGTCCTGAGGCCGTCGTCGGCGCGACGGCCTCAATAGTTGGCCTCTCTGAGGTCTATTGCGTTCAGCACATGGGAGACTTCAACTTCCAAGTCACCATCAAGAACATGGCTTCCATGGCCCTAATCGTAGATGCTGGCTGCCTTGTCATCGGTGGCGAGCCTTGTCCTGCCGTTCCCATTGTCCCCCCAGGTCACCAGTAACCTGCCTCTTCTTGCCGTCCTTCGTTCCGAACAAAGTCCTCGTCCAGGCATAGTCACCATACGGCAGGATTCTCTCTCTCAACGCTGGTGTTATGAGCGGACGACGTGGCGTGCTTACTGGCACCCGCTTCGTTCGAATAGAAATGAGCACCACCACCCCTGTCCCCAATTATCTGCAAGTATCTGGTCATCCATGCTATGGAAAGAAGAATGATGGGTGTAACGTTAAGGGATAAGAAAAGAGCAGATTGGGTGAGGGAAAAAATGCGAGTTAATGACATCTTAGTTGAAATCAAGAAAAAGAAATGGGCATGGGCAGGACATGTAATGAGGAGGGGAGATAACCGATGGTCATTAAGGGTTACGGACTGGATTGCAAGGGAAGGGAAGCGTAGCAGGGGGCGGCAGAAAGTTAGGTGGGCGAATGAGATTAAGTTTGCAGGGACGACATGGCCACAATTAGTACATGACCGGGGTTGTTGGAGAAGTATGGGAGAGGCCTTTGTCCTGCAGTGGGCGTAACCAGGATGATGATGATGATGATGATGATGATGATATGGTCATCGTGTGACGTTTGACTACCGTGGCTTGCGACGCATGTGTCGTTGCTGTGGCTCCAGCAACCGATACCGTGCACAGTGCACTGCAGCGTTCTGTGGCCGTTGTGGTATCCATTGCAACGAAAGAGACGGATGCGACCGTCCTTGTCGGCGTTGCGGGTATGGTCACCCTACATTCGTGTGCCCAGTGTGGCGTTCCTATTCAGACGCTACGACTGGTGCCTGTCCCCCCTTACCGCCATCGCCTGTAGCGGTCGCGACTGCGCGTGACGCCGCCACCAAAGAGATTGCCTTGACACCGTTTCAACCAGCATCGGCAAATGACAAAGAAGTATGCAGCTCGAGCAATCACAACACGCCATGTTCGCCGGCCTCGTCAGCTGAAAGGGAAGACCGTGCTATTCACGACGTGGCCCATCGCAGCACGCCATGTTCGCTGGTTTGCCAGGTAGCCAGGACACGCGCACTGTGGCCGGTGGCGCCTCCGCTTCGGCTGCTACCATCAGTCCTGATCTCACGGAAGTTTTGGACATGGCTAAAACACCTCGTCCTGCAGTTTCTGCGCTCGCTACACCAACGAAGTCTGCGGTGGCTTCATGCGCCTCAGTTTCATCGCTTACAACGCCACATCCGACTTGTGGCTCTTCTACAAAAGCCACTGCGCCGTCACATATGAATGAGCCCCCGGTTGCCGAAGTTGCCGGCGGCGACGACATCAATCCCGCAGCCCAACACCTACCATGATGATCATCATCATCATCTGAAAATGGCTTCAGCCTCGGAGTTGATAGTAGCGTTGCGCTCTCACCAAGCCTAGATGGACTCGACGCAGAAATGGCGGCTCCACGAGTCGTAAAGCGTGTCCACGCGTCAGCCTCTGGCTCGGACTGCGCCCCGGATCACCATCCCGAGTGCAACGGCCGAAAAAACCTCGGCCTTCTTCGAGTTGGTTGCTGAAGTGATGTGTGTGCTGCATGTCCACTGGACTTGTTCTCGGAGCGCCGGCTTGAACAACACCTCCAGTTCAGTTCAGTGACACTTTTAATTAAATATGGCTGACACCCTGAATACTATTTCATTAAACGCACAGGGGCTCTGAAATCCTTTAAAACAGGCCGAAATTATTAGCGTGGCCCACGATAAAAACTGTGACATTCTGTGTTTGCAAGAAGCACATTTTTTCAACATTGGACATGTTCTTGCCTTCAAACGCACTTTCAACCTAGATTGTCCTTTCTGCTTCGCGACATCACGCTCTGGTGGAGTCGGTATTGTTATTTTCAACAGAGCTTTTTTGCTAGATCATTATGTTCTTTATGATGAGACAGGGCAGATATTAGCATTTGTTTGTGTGCTATTCTCATTTAGGTTACGTACATTGTGCATCTATGATTGGCTCTAGTGGCTCAAATCACTAAGTCCAATGATTTTTTTCGTGACCTCGACGTACATGGCCTGGACGGTCGTCACGTGGTTCTTGCTGGGGAATTTAACTGCATTTTAGACACGCAAGCAGATGTGCAAGGCTCGGGCTGGGGTCACCCCGAATGGAACGCATGTGATTTGCGTTGCCTCGTCCAGCACTTCTCGTTGCTGGATACATACCGAATATAACCAACCTTTATATATAGCTTTCATTGATTACGAGAAAGCGTTTGATTCAGTTGATACCTCAGCAGTCATGGAGGCATTGCGGAATCAGGGTGTAGACGAGCCGTATGTAAAAATACTGCAAGATATCTATAGCGGCTCCACAGCCACCGTAGTCCTCCATAAAGAACGCAACCAAATCCCAATAAAGAAAGGCGTCAGGCAGGAAGATACGATCTCTTCAATGCTATCCACAGAGTGTTTACAGGAGGTATTCAGAGACCTGGATTGGGGAGAATTGGGAATAAGAGTTAATGGAGAATACCTTAGTAACTTGCGATTCGCTGATAATATTGCATCGCTCAAGGGACCAACTGCAATGCATGCTCACTGACTTGGAGAGGCAAAACCGAAGGGTGGGTCTAAAAATTTATCTGCAGAAAACTAAAGTAATGTTTAACAGTCTCGGAAGAGAACAGCAGTTTACGATAGGTAGTGGGGCACTGGAGGTGGTAAGGGAATACATCTACTTAGGACAGGTAGTGACTGCTGATCCGGTATATGAGACTGAAATAATCAGAAGAATAAGAATGGGCTGGGATGCATTTGGCAGGCTTTCTCAGATCATAAACAGCAGGTTGCCATTATTCCTCAAGAGAAAAGTTTATAACAGCTCTGTCTTACCAGTACTCACGTACAGGGCAGAAACCTGGAGGCTTACGAAAAGGGTTCTACTTAAATTGAGGACGACGCAACGAGCTATGGAAAGAAGAATGGTAGGTGTAACGTTAATTGATAAGAAAATAGTAGATTGGGTGAGGGAACAAACCCGAGTTAATGATATCTTAGTTGAAATCAAGAAAAGTAAATGGGCATGGGCAGGACATGTAATGAGGAGGAAAGACAACTGATGGTCATTAAGAGTTACAGAATGGATTCCAAGGGAAGGGAAGCGTAGCAGAGGGGGGCAGAAAGTTAGGCGGGTGGATGAGATTAAGAAGTTTGCAGGGCCAACATGACCACAATTAGTACATGACCAGGGTAGTTGGAGAAGTATGGGAGAGGTCTTTGCCCTGCAGTGGGCGTAACCAGGATGATGATGATGATGATGATGATGATGATGATGACATACCGACTTTTACATGGTTCTTCATTTGTCTGGACGTGGTGACGTGGCACGTTGTCAAGCAGGTTATACCGTGCCTATGTGTCATGCAATATAGCTGAGTATGTCTCACAATCTGATGTGATAACTTTGCCTTCATCTGCTGTCTATGTTTCCGATCACAGACCAACTATGCTTGAAGTTTGCTTCCTTGCTTCTTCATCAGCAAAACATTGCCGCCTCGACATCCACGTTCTACACGACGCGCACTCGCGCTCTTGTTTCTCAAGAGTCTTGCGCGCTTCCCTTTCTAGATCTGACCCAGAGTCATGGGACGCGCTCAAGGTGCAGTCGTGTCTGCAGTTGAAGGTCGTGCACTCTGACGACGCACTTCAGAAGACCTTGGCGCTCTTTGGTCATACTTGGCCCCTGCGCCACAAAAAAACTATATTCATCATCATCATCAGAAGAAGAAGAACTGGCGGATACTGCCATGAAGCTCCGTATTGCCCTTCGGGTCAATAAACTGACTCCGCTGATGCGGCCATGGCAGCGTGAGCGACGGAGGCGTTTCCAACGCGTCATCGCAGCGTCGTTTTGTCAGCTGCTGCTTGGCTATGCAGACGTTATGCGTGTGCACACCATGAAGTTCTGCGCTTTGCAAGAAACTCTCTTTTCAGACAGCCGAATGTACGCGGTTCTGTGCCCCCATGAGCACTTCCTGTTGGGTCGCCTCCCGCACGTGATTATTCGCTCGTTGTATCGCATTTGAAAACATGGCACGTGCGAATATGCGAATGGATCATGATAACGCTGAAATGCTTAGTGAATTGCCTCAGGTTCCACCTCAAATCGCAGAACGTATTTGTGCACGGCCGTCAGCTGACGAAGTGAAAGCAGCATTATCTTCCATGAAGCGTGCCTCGGCCCCAGGGCCGGACGGGTTACCCCTAGGGTTTTATCGAACATTCTGCGAAGATATTGGTGCCACTTTCGTGTCTGTTATCACCCGCTGCTTTGAGAACCTTGAATCCCCGTCTAGTTTTCGTGACGGTCGTATTGTGCCTGCACCTAAGCACGATCCATCATCAGTTCGTCCAGTGGAATGGAGGCCAATCGACGTTGACTACAAAACCTTCACAGCTGTTCTCACCCGACGCCTGGGAAGCCTGATGCCTTCTTTAATAGGACACCATCAGGCATTCTCAGTCCTTGCCAGAGAGATACAGTCTCTCGCTTGTCACGCGTGACATAATGACATACACGCTGACCAGGTCCGCAGGTGGTCTCTTAGTTTCACTAGATCAAGAAAAAGCATTCAGTCGCCTTGAAGATAGCTACATATTTAATGTACAGACTTCATTCAGCTTTTCGTCAAATTTTGTTGGACTTATTAGGACTGCCTATTCAAATATCCGAAGTACTTTGTTTCTTGATGGTCGGGAAAGTGCACCATTTCCAGTTACTCGCGGTGTTCGTCAAGGGTTGCCTCTATCCCTAGTACTCTTTGTGCTCAGCCTTGAGCCATTTCTGCGCTCAGTACTGAGAGACCCTTACGTGTATGGTCTCCCACTGCCTGGTAGTGGCGTTGTGAAGGTGACAGCCTTCCTCGATGACGTCACATTGTGTCTCAAGAATAAAAATAGCTTATCCCACTGCCTTCGAATATCCACTGAGTACGGAAATATTTCAGGTGCTGCGCTAAATATTTCAAAATGCCGTTATTTGTTCATCGGTTCACCACAGACACACCTAAGTCCCGTTTTCCGTCTTCAAAAGCGACTCTATTCTTATATCAGGTCTTTATTACGCCCAGGATGGCATATCAGATGCTGTGTGGCTCTCAATTTTTGTAGCTGTAAGACGAAATATTCAAGATGTTCAAGGGTATGATTTGTTCCTACAAGAAAGAAGGTACTTAGCACAGTCGGTATTCTGTGGCCGAGTGTGGTGTGTTTGTCCCATTGTACAGCCACCATTACGGGATACTGGGTCCTTGCTGTCCCTTCTTGATTCCTTCTTCTGGTCGGGTAGTACAGCACTAGTCTGTCGCGCGGCGCTTGGGCAACCACGCTCTCGCGGAGGGTTCGCGCTCCCATCCGTGTCTGTCCGCTGCCGGCTGCTTGCCCTGCGATTTCTGCTCCGTCTGTTACAGCATGATCACTATTATGTGCGTGAATTCGCCTACTATTTCCTTGGCACAAAAATGTGTTGCATGTTACCAAGCGTGCACTTAAATCAGGGGCCACAGGTGTTAAACGCACCTGCATTTTACTCTACGGCCGTGGCATATTATCGCCACATACAACAGGTATGTCCTGATGTAGATGTTCTCGAAAAACCTAATTGTCGATACAATGCCAGCCTTATTGCTTCCTCTAGTTCCTCAAGCGCGCCGCGCACGTTTCAATAATTTGTCGTGGGATGCAATAATGGCGTCATTTCTGCCTGGCCACCTACACGACTTCATGTGGCGTGTAGGGTGGCAAGTGCTTCCAACTCGGGACAGGCTAGAGTGGTAGGGTGTAGTCCCACCTTTGCTGTGTCCCGATCGCCCCCTCCAGGAATCCCATAAACATATGCTGCTGCAAACGTCGTTGTCAGGGTGTTTTGTAGGGCCGGATTTGCTGGTTTCGGTGGCCTTGCAATTAACCACTTTATCACATCTGGCCGCTGCTCACGTGGCCGCTTTGCGCGACCTTTAATTGCTGCAGGGGTCTTTTGTCTATGGCGTAATCGGTGCGAGGCAGTTGCTGCGGGGCATCGTCGCCGTGCTCTTTTTCCACTTCTGGGGAGGCTCTACTCTGACCTACTATCGTTTCAGTCAGAGAAGTTGTTCTTCCTTGGGGAAGAAGAGTTCCTTCGACAGTGTTCATGCCGTTTCCTGACGGTTGCTGATGGACCCGTATTGCTTAATTTTCGACCAGCCTGGTTCTTGTAGCCAGGACATCAGAAGTGTTAATTGAATGTGCACAGAATGTAAGTGCCTGTAACCTCTGTGTGTGTGTGTTCTCTTATATAAGGTCATATGTGTATATACACATCTCATATCATCACTCAAAAATGATTTAAAGCGCCTCTGTAATATCATTATACATAACCATTGTGTCCGCTGTATATATTGAACATCATTTTATACCTGTCACAATTACTTTATATTTACCTGTGCTTTTCCGTGGATCTATGTTGTTATATGTTAATGAGCGTGGACTCGGACACTACTTTGAGAACGTGCCATGTATACAATCCTTCGTTTCTTGTACATGTTATCGTCCTGGTGGAACGGTGCCGTTATTTTGACTCAGTGTTCGTATCGTCCCTTGTTTAAATAAGCTTTTTCTAAACACATGACTGTCGAACGTATTCTTGGCGCCAACCGCGGTAATGCGCTCGTGCCACTTCTCACACGTTTGTCTTCGTCGTCTTCTTCGTAATGGTGAGGACACATTTACAGTGGTATGAGCCGTGGCTTAAGTGGGTATGAACCAATTGTCTTACGTGACGAACGCATTTATTAGCAGACATGATGCGCCGGTATCACGTCTGCTAATAAATGTGTCCGTCAACTGAAGAATCTGTGGCTGTGTCGCACGATGGGGCGCCCCTAGACGAGTTGAACGGGAACCTCAAGGCAAATATCATGGTCCGGCCGTTACCGCGGAAGGTGCACCGTGCACATTGTAGGGAGACGGGTCGCGAGAGCTAGGGATTAGTTGCGAGAGGCAAAGGATCAGAAGGAGGAGTCTGCGTGTGTTGACACCACGTGGATTAATGGAAAAGATTCTTATGCGGTGGTGGTGGCCGATGGCGAAGGGAACGTTACAAATTCTGGCTTCCATTTATAACAAATTTCTGGTTTCCACTTATAACAAAGATCAGGGGGTCGCCTAGCAGGTGGCTATTGCTCTAGCGCTACAGGATTCAAGGAGAGTTTTGGTATTTAGTGACTCATGATCTGCGATTAAAGCCATCTCGAGGGGACTTGTTGCGGAACCGGCTAATAAACTGCGGCAGCATAGGGGTATCGCTTCGCATACAACTACTTGGTTCCGGGCGCACATGGGGACAGTAGAGGGATCCCCGTCCGCGTAACCTCAACGAGGTGGCGCACAGGGAGGCACGAGGATTAGTGTGCCGTGTACTCCCTGAAGGGGCTGGATCTCCCACTCCTGAGTTCAGAGACCAGCTGTTAACCTACAACAACATCACCAAGCACTATTACTTAGGGCGCAGGGCTTTCCCGCTACCACATTCCAATTTAAATAGGCCCCAGGCGGTTACATTACGGCTTCTGCAGACACGAGCGTACCCTAACCCGGTCGTCATGAATAAAATTAATCCGGACTTCGGGGTTTCAGTCTATTGTAGTAAGTGTGGGGGTTTGCTAGATTTAGAACACATGCTTTGGCGCAGCTTGGCGATGGCCGGTTATGGTTCTCAAGGTGGACAGTGGTGGCAGCGGATGCTGCACAGTGACGTCCTGGTTGAGCAACTCAGGGCTGCCCAGAGGGCCAGTGTGAGAGCAGAGGGGCTTGGCCTGTCTGTCCCGACGTGGGAGCGGCCCGCATCAGTCCAAGACTGATCTCTCAGGACCTTAATAAAGTTCTTCACACCATGCCACACGCCAGTGTGTGCGCGTACCTATATCGTCACAATGACTACAAATCAGGACAATAAACATGGTCGTACCTGTGTTAAATTTCTGATCCACCTCTGTTTCGTGCACTAGACAGCTTCGCTGGTTATCCACCTTCACAAAGTCGAATGACTCATTACTTTTTGTAAGCTTAGACATACTTTGTGTGTGAGCCTCATACGATTCTAATATGTCTTTTTGGACGTCATATACATACAGATCTAAATGTTTTTCCCTGTACGCGTCTCGGGCTCATTATCGTCCCAAGGTGCCGCGGAAGTTCGTTTTTTTTTGTGAGGCTGGTTGAAAAGATATCATTCTAGCCGCACATTTTCGCGAGGTCGTCCGAGTCTTTTAATATCGCCAATTCAGTGTACGTTACATTGTTATCGCAGACGGTAAGGTCCCGTGGAAGTAGAGACAGCTGTCCACTGCGAAGTTGCACGTGCGAGAGATTTATGACGTGTTTGTCATTCGTTCGTGTATGTTAGGCAAGGTAGTATTCCTAAACATCGCGAGAGTGGGACGGTTTGTTGTTTTGTATGTTGGCTAGCACTTACATATTCAGCTGTGGGATGGTATTTCGAGCAAATTGATTGTGTTTACTTTTTTTTCACTTTCTTCTCTTCTGCTAAAATTCGTCGAGTTCCGTGGCCCCAACCGCAGAGAGATGAAAGTTATTCCAAGTGTGGCGCTTCTCCTACGACAGTAATGTTCAAGCATTTTCGCAAAGGATGGCCACCTTGATTAGCTCGAGAGAAGCATGCCTTATAATGCCATTCCATTCCCCAACTTACTTTGTAGAACAATAGTGTATCGATGGAGTTAGAGATAAGCGCGGTCTCCTCGGTGCGGTGCCTGGCGGCAGATATGCTTGGAAGCTCCGCACAAGTTCGTAGCGCATTCACTTGTCAACGAGCTTCCTATGTTTACGAAATTTTGTTCACCTCTCGAATTGTGTCGCCTAAGGGCCAATGTTTCGGCACGTTCACGCAGCCTGCCTGTCAATTCGCACAGATGCTGCGAGCAGTGCCACAGTGCCCCCGGAGATCGCACTTGCTCATGGGAACAGCACAGTCCTGCCGTCTGTCATGGCCGATTTACGCTCGTGCAGCCCATCGCCGCAAGCTGCACCGCACGCTTGCGGTCGCGCGAAAAATTGCACGTATCCAGCACTTGTGCACAAATTACCATTTACACTGTGTGCACAGTGTATACCTTACACATTGTAAACCGAAATTTGTGCGCAAGTCTTTGATACGTGCAATATTTCGCGCGACCGCACGGGTGCGGTGCGGCTTGCGGCGATGGGCGGCTCGAGCGAAAATCGGCCCTCACCCGATGCACTGGCCCGCAGAGGACTGGTGTGTACCGCAGAGGAATGGTGGGCACTGGTTGGGGCTCTGGGCTCGCTGGTGGTTGTTGTTGGCTGAAGGTTGGTTGGGGGGCGGTTTTCAGGGTTTTATTTTTGACCCTTGGCGCATGGCGCGGTCCCTGCGACGTCGATTTACGACTTCGTGGCGATGCTTACAGCTGATTAGTTTGATGCGTGGCTGCGATTTCCTGCGGAGTTCGACCCACGATACCTTCTTTGCTCCTGTGCCGCCCACTGTTGCTGGGAAAATAAATGTTTTGTGAGAACCGGATTAACAATGGGGGGGGGGGGGGGGGGAGGGATTAGGCTGGACCTCAAGCCCTCTATAGCTTCGTTTGGATTTTGTGCAGCCTGCTCTCGGCATATGTGAACCACAGGTGTACATATCGTTTCCTTTGCGTCACGTGTGCATACTACTGCAGCCGCCGATCTTGCGTCGGTCTGTCTTCTCTGGGCGTGCTTCCACAAGAAAGCGAATCGCGCGCCAAACCTAATCTACCTAGTCTGGTGTTCCTGTTCTAAACCAAGAAATGATGCTGGCTGCCTGTGATTTAGCGTTGACCGAAGACAAAGAGCAAGAAGTTTCGCATTCAACATCAAAACTCGGCAAGCACAAAAAATTTCTGGAATGTTTTCTATACGCAAAATTCGTCAATGAAGCATCAATGAAGCGTCAATCCAGCGCCAGTCACAGACGGGCTACAAAAATACTGTGTTACAGTTTGCGTGCATTCTTGCCTTCGTGACTACAAAAGAAGTCTTCTTCAGAACTTTTTTGAACAACAGGAGAAGGCGCTTCACGTCCGCCTCGTCACACAGCATGTGGGACAAGGAAATTTCCGCTTGTGTTACTAATTTTTTCTTTAGCTCAAATAAATCTTGTTTGTCATTTGTTCTTTTCGTCATAATTCGAACTGGATCCCTCCAATCATTTGTACGGGGCGTTTGACATGCTCGCCACTTGCAAGCACACCACAAGCAGCAGCAACTACGAGATTGAGATCAACTGTAAACTAAGACGTATACCAGGGGTTTGCAGTTGCAGCTCCCCTGCACCGCGAAACTTATGCGTACAAGATTTCTAATTTCAGAACTCTGTTTATTCAATAATCTTAGAAAATTTCCATTGGTGACGTCCTACGCAACACTGTCTGTACCTCGAAAACATGGACAGGGGATGGAAGAAGAGGAAAAGACAATCATCAAGAAATTAAAATGCTATCGGAAGGACAAACGGATAACACGGAGTTCTCAATAAGAAAGTGAGAAAAACAGCCTCCATAAGCTAGACCTTGCGGAATGCTTTTCTTTTTGTTTAAATAACAACAACCGCGACAAAGGCAACAACACGCCAGCTGTAAGCCGACAAGATTCACCCAATACGTCGATGATAGACAATTCTTTCACTAAGTTTTAAGAGGCACTAAAGCGAAACAGCGCCTCACTTTAGTCTAAAGAATATTGCTTGTTAAGTCTATTGACATTTCTCGGTATAATAGGTTCGTTATTAGAAAAGTAAATGAGGATCATTGTTCGACTTTATTTTTATTTTGTGCTTTAAGCTCTACGCCGCTACGTCATGTGACGTCACAAACGTCAAAGTGTTTTTTTTGTTTCATATTTGGATTGGCGTTGGCTCTGTAAATGTTCCCGTAATTTGCAATGTTCACTCCTTGGCTGCTGTAGTGCGCAGTGTAGTCCACCATTGTGAATAAAGAGTTAACTCGGACATAGCATAGCATAGGTCATCAAAATCTTTGAAACCACTGGGATGATGATGATGTGTGATGTTTTATGGCGCAAGGGCCAGGTTTGGCCAAAGAGCGCCATGACAAGTGGTAATGTTGACGATGTATTGTGGAAGATGTGACTTGGCTGTAAAGTGGCCTAAAAATAGTCGCTGTAAAGTGCGTAAAATCTATGTGCTATAAAATTATGGCAATGACTAATGACGAGTACTATGAACATTAAAATCCATCGAAGAATGATGCACAATCAAGCGCATAAAAGCTATATGTAATAAAGTTATGGCAATGACTAGTGAGTACTTCTAAAAACACAAAAGATACATTGTGATAGAATGATGATATTTAAAAATACATGAAGGTAAACGTTTGCAAGAAGCACTACTGCCTAAGAGAGCCCTTGGAACAGAAGGGCCTGAAGACATGTGCTATACAAAAGTGTATTATCGCAGCAGCATCCTCTGGAGAGAGGATGTGCTACAGATTCGTGGGGCTAACAACATGTAAGACAACATCGTTTAGGAAATTTAGGACTGCTCTGGAGCCAAACAACGGTTCTTTACCAAGAAACATTACAGGATGAAGGGGGATGTATTGCCGGTATGCTAGCGGAAAATGTTTCTTTCTCTCTGTTTCGGCTTTCCGACACTCCAGGAGAGCGTGGAGGACGGTGAGCCTTTCACCACATCTACCGCAGGATGGTGGTTCATTTCCAGTTAGCAGAAAACTGTGTGTGGCATATGTGTGTCCTATTCTGAGACGACAGAATAGGACTTCTGTTCGTCGTGTTTTTGATGCGGGGGGCCAATAACCCAGTTTTGGCTTAATCAAGTGAAGCTTATTATTTGTTTCGGCATCCCATAAGCGCTGCCAGTGGCTTCTAAGTTTCTTTCGGATGAAAGGCTTTAGATCTCAGGCAGGTAGTGCAGTGGTAGCATTAACAGTGTGTGATGCAATTGATGTGGCTATTTGGTCAGCCAGCATATTACCCTCAATGCCCCTATGTCCAGGTACCCAACATATTATGACTTGCTGCTGAGACATGTACGATGTGCAAATGACAGAATAAAGCTCGGTAAGTACAGGGTTTCGATGATTGCGGAGGAACATTAGGGTTTTTACGACGCTTAGAGAGTCCGTGTATATAATGGCTTTGTGCAACTTTGCTTTCTTGATTTGTTTAAGAGCACACAGAATTGCATAAGCTTCCGCAGTGAATATGCTTGTTTCCGGATGTAGTCCGCCGGACTGGGAGAAGGATGGTCCGATTGCCGCATAAAACACACCGGCATGCGACCTAGAAGCGTCAGTGTAAAATTCTATGCACGAGTATTTAGATTGAAGTTCCAAGAAATGCATTCGAATATGTGCTTCTGGAGCGTGTTTTGTCACCTCTACGAATGATATATCGCATTCTATGGGCTTCCACTGCCATGGCGGCAATGGCTTAGCTGGGGTCATCAGGTTTTGCTCTAGAATTGGGACTTGCATACTCTCAGCAAGCTTTCTAATGCGCAGAGAGAATGGTTCTGTAGCTGCAGGTCGGTTAATAAAAAGCATTTCAGATGCCACGTCGTTTATGCTTACATAAGAGGGATGGTCGCGGTTTGCGTTTACTTTTAGAAAGTACATGAAACTGGAGTATGACCTTTGAAGATGAAGCCACCACTCATTAGATTCAACGTAGAGACTTTCTACAGGACTTGTCCTGAAGGCACCGGTCGCCAAGCGGATACCTAAGTGGTGAACAGGGTCAAGCAGGGAACTGGTGTGGGAGCTTGCAGGTGGCATGCGCACCAGTATTTCACCTTTGCCCCTACTCTGGCTTGCCAAGTGCACTCAGGCGGTAAAAGTGGAGTTTTCTTTATTACTGTAGACGGGGTTTGTGCTACTACAGTTGAAATCATTTCCCTCTAACTTTACTTGCTGACTGCAGTGGCCTTGGTAAACGAATTATCATGACCAACACCCGATGGCGTAAGTTAACCCACACAGTCGCGCATGAATAAACACGCTAAGGTTCAGTTCCTAGGCAAAGACATTCTTGTTTTGGAGGGGTGGGGAGCTCAGTCGCGTCGAATCAGCCTGCAACTGTACTCGTATCATACCAGCGGTTCAGTAAAGCAGACACAATTCATATAGGCCTCTCCGCCTTTTCATTTGCATTTCCTACAGAACTGAGAAGAGGGCTCCATTCCTCATACCCAAAGCAGTAAAGAGAAACGTCTGATGTCGACAGATGCGTCAGGCGTCAAAGAAGTGCGCAGTAAGCATTGGAAAGGTCACTGCCTTTCACAACTACGTCAGAAGCTACCGAACTGTACGTCAATTCACAACAGCTACATTCTTGGAAAGGTAAAGGGACATTTCATTGTACACGAGCGCCTGCGCAGGCGCCTTTTACTTTTCTGAGAGACACTTTTTGTTCTCAACAAGGTATTGTAAATACGTGCAGGCGCAGTCACGACTAGCAGGAGCACGGAAGCCCGTGGCAGCATAGTGTCGCGGTATAGGAACACTATGGCAGCACTACGCGGAGCGCCACCGTTGGCTCCTCGCGAATCCTTGCGGCGCATGCGCAATCGAAACGATAGGCGAAGCACCCGGAGCGTCGTCGACTATGCGTTTTCTCGCCTTCGAAAGGTCGTGCGCGTACTATTATAGCGGCTCTGAGCATCCACGCAAGTGCCACGAAAGCACTTGCCTGAATGCAGGCTGATTTATCTTGCCGCATGTATATAGGAGCACGGAATTCCGAATGTTAATGACACTTCCACGGAGATTTCGTTGGCGGAGTATCATTTTAAACTTTTTTTATTGCTTTGCAAAAAAAATCTACACTGATTTCGAAACTCCGTGCTTCGAATTTATTCGAAAATAAAAGAAAACTATCCCCTCCCGAGGACGATGGCTGCCACGGTGGCAAATCCACTTGGGCGACAATCGGAGGAGTCATCCGATTCTGCGAACAGCTGTGGGAAAAGCCGCTGGGTCAGTAGTCTTGAGTGATCAGTTTCATGGATGTTTCCGCTATATATTATGCAATTTGAAATTCAGTAACTACCCATACATATGTGTTTCAAGCTTCTAGTCCCCCTACATTTATGATCCGCACATCACTATTATAATATTATACCAGACAAAGGCAACGCAACAGTGCAGTTGTCAATCACACGCCGCGCTCTGGGCCATCTCAAATCGACAAATTATTGCAGTGCAGGGCCACGTGAACCGTAAAACATCGCTACGCTAACGAAGGAACCGCAATACATGTTACAGCTGGAACAGTAATATACACAGAAATTGTGGAATTGAAGAAATAAGTAAAACCAGTTGAGAAGTTTCACACAATTTTAAGGCAGCATGGTCATGAGATATAGTTCATCGAATCAGTCTTCTTTGTAGAAAACGCAAATGTATGCGCCGTTTTAATTTCGCTCCCCTCTGGCGCCTTACAAAATCTACAGCATGCGCAAAACAAATGCATTCACCTTTGTGACTCCGAGGTTCCTGTGTTTCCGAGCTCATTCCACATCGAAGAAGGTGGCCGCCAGCGTCCGTGGTCCGCCTTTTTTTTTTTCCTTTCCCTATTACCCAAGCACTAAAACAAATCCGTGGGTACTTTGCTGCAAACAAATATCAAGAAGTAGCACGTATCATGATTCCAGACACGTTTTAGGAGACTGCTTCTGACATGACGGCCAAATTAGTCATCGGAAAGGATTATGGGGTTTTACCTGCCAAAACCACTTTCTGATTATGAGGCACGCCGTAGTGGAAGAGTCCGGAAATTTCGACCACCTGGGGTTCTTTAACGTGGACCTAAATTTAAGTATACGGGTGTTTTCGCATTTCACACCCATCGGAATGCGGCCGCAGTGTTAGTCATCGGAAGAATCCCACTCGACGAGGGCCCAAGAGACATCACAGCAGCAGTGGTTACGAGCAAAAACCCAACGGCAATAGCAACAAAGAGACTCCGTAATACTACCACAGTGACTGTGCTCTTTGAAGGACACTAAGTGCCCACGTACGTCCGATACAGGGCAGCGCTACTAACTCGCTCCCCGTACAGGAAACAAGTGGATTTCTGTCCCCAATGCAACAGACTTGGACACAGAGGAGTCCCACCACGGACAACAAGATTTGCGCGGGATGTGGAACACCAAGCCCAAGTAAAGACCATAGGTTCCAACCTAAATGTCTGTTATCAACTTCAAGTTCATGCTCATTTATTTACCACATACATGGAGTTTCACATAAGTGCTTGGGACGAGAGACAAAAAGCTACATTAATAACAGCTTGACTCGCCCCACGTCCCCGGTTTACTAAGGCAGTAAGGCAGCATGGCAGTAAAAGAAAAATACATTTCAACGTCAGCGTCAAATGAGAAAACCTGGGGTATGCACAGAAAACATATTCTACAAAAAGTGAAATTTGACTATGAATATATTTAACACAGCATGCTTAAAATAGAAGTGTGAGAGAGTGTGCGAACGTTTTCATAAGAAATCTTGAAATTATTTAATGTCTTCGGCAAGCAATAGCTTAAAGTTTGAAAGCCATAGTTTGTGCATGGCCGTGGCACATACTAATGTTCCGAGTGTCTGTTTAGGCGCGAAGAAGGATTTAGTTGCAAGCTAACTGCACTGTGTGTATAACGGCGATGTTTTACAGTATTAGATCTTAAGGAAAGGAATAAAGTGTATTCATATAGCACGTTTAATTTAATTAGATCAATTTAACGAGTAGTTCGGAAGTATGTGCCTTAAATTGTAGGTTTTCAAAAGAAGGTAGGGCCTTTTTTTGCAGGATAACAAGATTATATATCGTTTGCTGTATTCTGTTACCCCAAATTAAGTTACAATAACGCAGATGTGATGAGAAGAGTGCCTTAAATATCGAAAGCTTTTGAGGAACTGGCAATACACACTGACATTTTCTCAGTACGCCCAAGACCTTGCAAAGTTTGTTTTGTAAAAGTTCGATATGGTGATCCCGTTTCATATGTTCATGAAACGTTTTACCTAGATATATTGCTGCAAAAGAAGATTCACTTTTATTATTATATAACATGAGATTATAAGAATGAGTGAGCTCACAAAGTGGGGATATACAGCGAAAAAGAACAGCTTTAGATTTTGAGCAGTTAACTTCTAATAAATGTTTAAGTGTCCAGCTGCATATTTTTTCTAATGTCAAGTTGGCTAGATTCACGAAATTATGTATATTTGTTCCTGGAAAAGACTTTTATTATCAGCATAGATTATGTATTGGGATGAAGGGTCAAGCTTCACCCGAGACTTAATCTTTACCAAGAATATTGAAAAGGCGACGGGGCACAACACATTGGAAGATTTGGGTAGCGACCACCGCATATCGGAGTTACACGTCAGAGAAGGGCCGCATAGACCCAAGGAACGACTGATAAAATTAGTAGACTGGAAACAATTTCGTAGAACGCAACAGACGACACAGCAACGATCCATCGCAGACATAGAACAATGGACTAAGGAGCTCAGCGATGACGTCAGAGCTGCCACAATAATATCACCACCTGAATCCAACATGGAGAAATGTGACTGCAGACTTCTCCACATGTGGGAAGCTAAACAGTCGCTTCAGAACAGACTTAGAGGTCAGAAGCATAACAGAAAGTTAGGAAAGCGCATAGCGCTCCTCAACGAAAAAATGAAAGAACATGGTAAGCAATTGATCAAACAACAATGGGACGAGATATCTAATTTCATAGACTGGCAATTAAGCACCGGCAACACCTGGCACATGCCCAGGTTCCTGCTTGACCATGAGAATAACAAGAAAAACCACATTCAAGCAATTAATAAGTTAATGCGCGCATATGTGAGCCGAGAAGAGGAATTTCTCGATGAATTAGAGCAGAAATACTTAACACAGGCACACCCTTGCAGCTATCCTAGCTACAACAAGAATAAAAACGCAAAATTAGACGAGCAACTCACGGAAGCAGAAATCGACGCGGCCATACAAAAGTTAAGCACCGAATCAGCCCCAGGCCCGGACTGTATAACCAACAAGACTCTCATAAACCTCGATGATGAATCGATCACCAAACTAACAGAATACACAAACGAGTGTTGGGTAAAAGAAGTGCCAGCTCAATGGAAGAAACCGACGATGACGCTCATTGTCATTGAACCGTGTTGAAATGTCAGCTACCGTAATGAAGCATTCCTTCTGAGTCTCTTATCGCGACAAGAAAATCGTCAACATATCTAAAATTGTGAACCGAGTCATGTCTCTCTCGAATTTTATCTAAGTGCAACTTTTATCTGGTTCGAAAATAAGCCAATTATTCAGAAAAATGGTGTGTGTATTGGTTCATGTGTTGCGCCTGCTCTTTGTAGTATTATTTTATCGTACGTAGACCGCGCTCTCAGGCGTGCTTTAAACAATGACTCATTTCAAATTTTAGATATTTTGACGATTTTCTTGCTGGGATAAAACAGATTAACAACGACTACTCCGTTACGGGAGTTGACATTTTAACTCGGTTCAATGACAACGGCAAAGGTGTACTTTCACACATGAGCTATCTAGGGACGCGTAATAAGCGGGTTGCTGGTATGGTATGGTATGAATAACTTTATTTAGGTCCTGAGGGACCAGTCTGGGACTGATGCGGGCCGCTCCCCGGTTGCCGGTTGCCGGTGAAGAACAACGTTTATTGCTGATGGGACGCTGGCATATATGGGAACAGGAGCGTGACATCACATGTCACGATGCCGCGTTGCTGGGACCTCTACTACATCACATCTTCCCATTTTTTCAAAAATAAACAATTAGTTTAACGTGTCTCAGGCAATGGGTACAGACAGGGCTTGCGACGTTGCCGTGTGCTTCGTCGTAGCTCTGGGAAAGGTGGTTCGACGTCTGGGACATCAGGCTCCAGAGGATCGTGTGGCGGGGGGACCACGTCACGTAGGTGCTCTCGCGTCCGCCTGATCTCCCGGCCATCTTCGGTTTTCGGGATCGCTGAACGCTGAAAAAAAGAAACAACCTGGGAAAGTCGCGGAACTATGTCCTCTATTGTTGGCATAGGATAGTTTTCGCGTAACAGTGATTTGTTTAGCTCTGTTGGATGAAGGCAAATGTGTACTTTGTCCTTTTTCACTACTGTGATCATGGGACTGGACCATTCCGTAGGTTCGGTTACCTTTGCTATCACTCCTTGGTCTTCCAGGCACTGTAGTTCTGCCTTCACCTTGTCTTGAAGTGCCACAGCAACTTTTCTATATAGCTGGCACGACGACACCCGCGGCACCGGGTTTGAGCTTACAGCTTAATTTTGTACTCGAAGTCCCTTAGCTGACCGACCCTTTCGAAGACTTCTGCAAAAGGCTGGGCTAGGGTCAAATATGTTCGTATTAAATGCTCTGCAAGCGACTGATGAACCCCAAATGTTCCGCCGCTGAGCCACGCAATGTTAACGGCACGTTCTGCTCTACAATGAAAAATGTTTCTTCGCGAGATTTCTTGCTCGCTGAAAGTAACAGCCGTACTTTTTCATGCGATGCAGTTTGGTGTGGAAAAAATGCCGTAAGCGTGACCCGGTAGGATTCTGTTGGCTTACCTGGTGCACGTTAGAGAACTCCAGGTGGCCAGAATTTATACGGAGTCCCCCACTGCGGTGAGCCTCATAATCGTATCCTGGTTTTGTCATGTAAAACGCCGAAATTCGACAAAAAGAAACTCAACATTCTCGTCTTTCTCGCTGAAAAGTGATGCCATTCTCGTGCATCGTGTGAAATCTTACAGTTACGGTAGTTCGGTACGATTGTTAACAAGGAGGCAGCGTTGCAACCCACGAAATTTAGACAGTCGTGTCAGCGAGCGATTTTAGAAATACGGAAAAGCACAGAAAACCGTTTAATTTCTGGAGTTGGTGGAATGATTGTGCCCACCGTTGAGGAACCATTTCCCTATTACATATTTTGGTCTCTGTGTCTAATTGCTTTGAACATTTACGTGCTATAGTGTTTTTCTTTACTTGTACATTATTTCCTAGCGAATACTTGCGTTACTGTGCAAACAGTCGACTTACGCTAAAATAAAGTTCATCACACCAAAAGATACTAAGCATTATGACACCAAAGATGGAACGCATTGGCCACGCGCAAGATGTTCTTTATCACCAGAAGATTTTTCATTTGTTTTGTGAACTCCGAGGCGACAAATAATGTATGCTACTGTGGCACGACAAGCTGCGGACGATAACTGGAGCCACACGTATGGCATAGACATATGCTTAAAATTGCTGTGAGCGCATGAGAAGCAATATCCATTCCCATTTCAGTGAAGACAAAGGGTGTTTTTCACTTTGATGGATGACGCGTATTGTCGGAAGTGAATTTGTATACGCCTTCAATGCACTTGCAGCAAAGAGGCCTCTAGACACATGTCACCATATTGCTTTCCTCGAAGGAAGTTTCTAGGACGCGTGCGCTTTTTTCGCAGATGTACGCCTAGAAAATAAAACAACTGACATATGCACAATTGTATTCTATGCTACAAAATGCAGCTGTTACTTGAAAATCGATGTTTGCAGGTAGAACGTATTGCATAGATCTCGAACTACCGTTATTTTCACTAAAACTTGAATACACGTATTACTGGCTGTAAAAGCAATTTCAATTTCGCTCTTGCATACATTTGGACAACGCGTGAACCAAGACATGGACAGTGAAATTTCAAGCGACCAGGCTGAGAGGAAACTTGCAATGCTCTCTGAATGCTTAGAAGCCCTCATAGGCTCGATAATTTTTTCAAGAATTCTCTCATCTTGATTCCAGCGCACTTTGTCAAACTATGGCAAACTTCAGCAGTCAACACGGCTCAGAAATGTTTTACGCTTACAGTAGCATGTTGTTTCAGCGGGACGATATTCGTCAGAACTTGTTCGTTTAGATGCGCACAGCATTGTCTTCCCCCATCTCCGACATCACCAGACGCCACCACTGTCTTGCAGAATCGGCGTGTGTCAAAACCCGCGCCGAATTAGAAGCGCGATATACTGCCTTGTAACTCAGTACTTAGCGCTCACTTCTCTCAACTCTGCATACCTGCTGAGTAAGAAGTGCAATACGGAGTGGATGCGGCCACCATGGAATTTGTTAGAGTACGTTAGCTTGCCCGGTATTCGGTAAACTCACACGGACTGGGTGTTTTACCGGAGAGGTAGAGTCGTAAACGTCAGCGGATTTTTCAGCGGCTGTAGAGCGAGCTGCACGGTGCAGCCTGCTGGTGGGGCAGAGCTCAATCAGACAAACACAGATAACATTGTAGTAACCAAGGGTATTTGCTTCTGGTGTTATTTTATGGCCGGAACACGATCATGCCGCTGCCGATAACTTGAACAAGCAGCGACGTAGAATGCACTTTGTCACTGCAATATTACATCTGTGGTTCCCTGGTTGAGCTCTGCACCACCGGGTGGCTGTACAGTGTAGGTCGTTCACGTTTGAACCTCCGCCCATCCGGTAGCACGCCCATTACGCTTGCGTTTGCCTGAATACTGGACACGCTAAATCTCTCTATTTTTATCCTATTGTGAGGTAGACGTTCGAGAGGAAGACAATAATTGCGTCACAGCAAGAACGGTCAGAAGCACTCTTTTTCTGTCATGGTACTTATTGAGGATATAATATGTATTTACATAAGATATTTGCTCAGCGGTCCAGACAGTCATAGCCGCGTCTACAAGCACAAACAAACACTTCACAGTACAATTAATAAAGTAAGCAGTTCTCCACAAAGGAGGTAAAATAATACAGTGCATCAACAATGGCTACTAGTCTGGTTGGAAGTCTCTTTGATGATAAGTCTTTCAGTTTTGAAATCATCTGAATGAGATGTCACTGTCAATATACAATTGGTTCTGAATTCAAACCTACCGTGCGAGTTTTGCATTAACTTTACAACGCCATAAACAACAACATGTCAGAAGGCACATCTTCACATTTTGGTGGCATAAAATGTCGTATCGTATGAGTATTTACATCAAGGTCTTTTATAAAAGTTCTTTGGAGAACATCCCTAAACAAAATGGCATCTTTGAAGTCAATAAAGCAGTGTTCTATAGTTTCCGGGAGATTACAGAGACGACAGTTAACAGAAGATGCAAAAATGCCTTTCCTACTCAACCAGGCTTTAATTAGTATTGTTTCAGTATGCACTTTCTAGGAGAATATTTTGGAGTGTGGCAAAATAGGCATTTTACAAACTCGTGCAAGCACGTCATGTCCAGGTAAGCCGATGTACACCGATTGGTATGACAGATGTTTTAGGAGCACATCAAGTAGATCTTTATACAGACTTTCCCGTGAGACAGAGAATAAATATTCATTTGAGAACCTCATTGCCTGAAAGCGCACTGAGAGGTGCACTTCACGCATGAATCCCTGCAAATATGGACGTGAAGGAAAATTTGCAGAAATTAAAAAATTTGGTAAAACATCTACAAGAATAACTTGCAACAGCACCCAAAGTAATAGGTGAGAAAGTCTCGAGAAAAGAAGAACCGAGCTGAACAGCCCAGTTTCACGTCTTTAAATATAGCGGAGCCAGCACTAGCGTGCTCGAGAAGAGAAAGCATAACAGAAGGATGGATGCTATCAAACGCCTTAGCTATGTCCACTTGGAGCATTGCTAGACAGCAGGACACAACAAGCTCTCTTCCGGGATTTAAGATGTGATCGCATAGAAAAAGCATATATAATTCGCAATAGGCAAGGCAATATGGTCATGCATTTTCATATTAAATATAGTCAGACAAACTAAATACATTCTACAATTTAAACAATAAAAAACAGTTTTTTTTTAAATTTCCAACCGTGGATTGTGCAGAATAATTTCTTGTTCTTTTTTTTTTCATTGTTTCACAAGCGCCTGCACACAAGCCAATCCAGGCAATATCAGGGATTTGGCTTCATGAGGGGGTAATGTTTCAAGAGAAATACAGAAAAACTGAAAGAAACCTGGCAATATACCACATTTTCGTGTTGTTATGCACGTAATTTTCTGCAATTCCTCGAGTGGCGAGTTATCACGAGGAACGTGCATCATTCCAACTAAAATACTAAATGATAATGTGAATACATGCCGGCACTTTGCATAACGTATGCAAATTGGGCGAAACGTCTATAATCGAAATATTAGGGCTTCAAAACGTAAAAATATTGCGACACATATCAACCCTAACCACCACAGATTTTTACAACTTAGAAGCTGGCTGTATAGTAGAGTTCCATTCGGAGCATTCAAAGCCAAGGACGAGCACTAATATTGATCAAATCGGCAGATGAAATACTCCCCGATTGTAAAGATCAGCCTGCCTTCATATCCATTTCACAAAGCTCCTCTCTCGATAAAGTTGTAAACTTACAAGGAGTATTTCTGTTTTACTTTAACAATGGGTGATTGTGCTTCATAATTGATTTTACATTTTCGAAATTTGGAAGGCTCACCGAAAAGGATGTTGCTGACCATTGGCGGCAGTGCACTTTTTTGTATACCAGAGATTTAGTTCATCGTAGTTCAAATCAGAAATTTATTGAATGCCAACATGGTTCTCGGGTTGTCGCGTTAACTAGAAGACATAAATGACCTCGTCTCTCATCAAACTAGAAGAAAAACTGCAGAATTTGCGCAAACCGGCAGGCTGCCCATCATCAACATTCCGTGCCCCCGAGGAGGACTTTCATGATTATTTCTGGTTCTTCGATGAATTACCCAAAGTTAAACAAGGAAGGAAGCAAAAAAAGAGCTAGAGTAGCTGCCAACAATGAGTTCACAAAAGAATGAAAGAAAATAGGGCGCAATTGTTCACAACCGACCACTAAAAAATATTTCTAGCAAACACTCTTTTCCTCACAAGAGGAATATTACCTCCGTAACTAAGAAACTTCTTGCTGCAAGTTCTTACAAGTTTGTGGTAGAATGTATGTAGTGAACTGAAACAATTGTGCTGCATCAACAAGATGTTTTCGTAAATAGCTTTATTGCCAAAAAAATCTCATATTGCGGTGGAAACAATAAAGGAATTATTCTGAAGGAAATTGTAATATTTGTGCTATTGCTTTAGTTCAATCAAAAGCCCATACAGTGAACGAAAGTGAACTCTGAACTCTGTACAGTGAACTCTGTAATTTTATTATTATTGTGAAATCTTCTTTAACCGATGTAAAAAGACGGATAAATATGCAAGCGTACAATTTCTCCACTTCTCTGTGTAAAGAAACTGGGTGTTTGTTTAAATTTTGTTCAACGTTTTCGTTTAGCACAGAGTATTTAAGGGAGCAAAAAAGCAAATTGGCGCCACAGATTTAAATAAAACAAAACATCTGTGGCGTGTGCCTACCATCCTGAATGAAGCAGAATGTTTATACTATTACAAGGAAGAGGAAAAATGCAATTTCACCCATTATGTGTCTTCCCATGGCAGTTAATTGACATTATTCAACAGAGTGTTGCTTCACGCATGTCTCAGCAAATACGTTTGACATCGTTCAAAAGTTTTTCACCTCGTTACATGGTATGTACAAGTTAGGCACCGCCCACCTGGCCAGTTTCGATGGATCTTCGCAGACCTCTAGAAAGCTTGCCAACACCCCCATGGTGTTTGGTTTCCAGTGCAAGTTAGTACACACCTATGACCGTAGATGATGGATTGCCTAAGCAAAAAGAAACCTGAGGGACGACAATGATCATAAGATACGTTTGATCCATAGACATTGTTAGCCGTGAGTGAAGGCTTGGTTCATATATAAGAACAAAATTTGTTTCGGCAAGCCTTGGGTGTCTCAAGAGAGGACGAGCAATCAGCTACACTTCTTTTCTACGCTTCTTTCTAAGTTTGCTATTTTATGCAAGGGAGCTTAAAATTTTCAGGCCATTCTTATTTATGTAAGGAACTTGCCGAATATTGCACAGAAATATCGGAAGCACGAAACTTTCGGAAGTTAGGATAATAATTCAAAGGATTCGTTGTTTTAACCCTCTGATGGTCAATGACGTAAATATGCGGGGCCGCGAACAAGTAAAAAAAATGGACGATACAGTATATTTACGGCACCGTCTGTACGTTTAAAAAGCGCGCCAATTTCCTAACTTTTTCTTTTCTGTCATGTGCTGCCACTATGTGGGAATACAGAGAATTTTTTTCGCGCGCCTCCCATTCTCGGTTTTCCTTGCATGGTTTGTTTTAGCGCTAGTTTACTCCCGCGCGTCTATATACCACCGCTGGAGCATTGGCGCACAGGCGGGCTGGCCGCGGCCTCGCTGTTGCTCCGCAGGCGGTTTCGGCTGCTTGCACTTGCGAAACTGATGGCTATCTCGTTACTAATCGCTCAAAGGGCGACTGCTTGTTTCTCGCTCGTTTAGTGCTAACAGGGGTGCGCATAGGAAGGATGTCGCCGTACATGCGTTTCCATTGCTTTCTTTTTTTCTGACACTCGCGAAAACTAATTGCCTCTGGTTGGCGATAAGATGAACATTATAGGAAGTTTGTCACACGTTCTGCTTCTTTGACAGGCACACAACAACACATTTTTCTTGAGTACGTACACCTACGCAGTTCGATTGTAAGAGCAGGAACATTTGAGTCTTGTGAAATATTCTCGTGTGCGCATTTTCAAGGCCTTGAACTGTGTGTATAAGAATGCATCAAAATTTTAATTCTTATAAGTTTGTTTTCTTCTTTTTTCTTTTTTCTTGTTGTTATTCATGAATGAATAGTACATATATACCAACGCAAAATATATTTTTCTCACTTTACGGTCACCCTAGAAAAATTGCGGTAATTGTTCTTCGAAATAAATCCCTACGAAGAATGTGAATCTGCAATAAAAAAAACCCTGGGCGGTCGCATATGGCAATAGAAATCGACCCTCAAAGGGTTAATTAAAATAACAATTTCGTTTCAAAGCACAATGTTGCGAATATATTTACTTGTTTTTGATAAACTAGTGTTCTGGCTGAACCAAAACGAAAGACGTGGGTTTATCAATCCATCAAAGAATTTCGCAGTTGGAGGCCTAAAGTTCGACCGCTTTTCAAAAATAAATCGATTAATTATTACTAATTTATTTATTTGATTCATTCCAATGAAGTTATTCATTAAAATATATTTGTAAAATTTATTATTATACGAATAGCATTTTTTGGCAATCCGCGGTGAGCCTTGTTTTCTAAAAGCAGGAGCTAGGACAATATCTCTCGGGAGATTTTTAGCAGTGTTTAACGAAAAACTGTAGACATCGCACTGCAATGCAGTCATAGAGGATAGCTCATTTATTCGTTATCCTGTACACTATGTCATTGCACTTTATTGCAACGATTTCAGTACTAAGAAGTAATAGGATTTTATTATTTGAAACACAAGCAATATAACATTCAGGTAAACACATTGTAAGTAGAACTGAGTTGTATCAAGATGGATTCATGCACATTCCACGCGCTCTGGGAGTCAGTATAACTGAACCTGTGTTGAAACTGAGAGGCGGAACGGCAGATTTAGTCAATAGCGCAGTGATCTTTGGAGACAAAAGCATCTCGCAAACTGTCAGCAAAGGCGGCCGAAAGAGGCGACACAGCGATTTACACTGTCGCCAACAACCAGGGTACCTTCCATTAATATGCGGTGTACTCACCTGCTACAAAATGTGGCGCTGTTTCTCTGCATGCTTTCTGAACAGTGCAATAAATAATATTGCCTTCAGAATTAGAATGTCGATGTATGAATTTTGAAGCGCGAGCATGACTTAGTGATGTAAAAGTGCAGTATCTTCGCAATCAGTTTTCTTAGAGTAAACCATACGCCGCTCACCCCATACTTTCCACATCGAATTGTTTGCAGTGTGCCGAGCGTGAAACAATGAGGGAAAGCTGCTTTGGAGGGCGTAATTGTATGTGTAAAGTGGAGGTCCTCACACTCAATGGAACGGCCAACGGAGCTCAAAAAGTACAAGTAATCTATAGGAGTGCGGTCTTTCCTGATGTATAGCTACACAGAAGAAAAAAAATACTTTTGTGTGTCACAGGTGCCGTTATTCGAAGGCTTCTGTCGCTATGCACACTTGTGCATCGTATATAACCGAACTAAAAATTAAAGAAATGCTGCCTCCATTCATTACACAATAATGCACAAAAGAAATTGCACACTTCTTAGTGGTTTCTTTCGCAGGCCACAACTACGTAAATGGCCTGTGTCTCTTGCGTACTTACGTGGTTGTCTAAAGGGTTGCTCTAGTATGTCCTTTTTTCTTTTTTTTAGCAGAATCAGGCAGGCTTGGCAACGACTTTTTTTTAATGTGGTGAAGAAGAAATAAATGGCACATTTGTTTCCTTAGCGTACAAAGGGGTATAGCTAACAGCTAGCTTTTTCTCATGCGGTCGATGCAAGCAGTTCAAAAAGACTATAGCAGAAGGCAGTGCTTAGGCTTCAGGTATTCACCGAGTGCAACCACCGGATTCAACTTGATAGTCAGTTGACCCCAAACGAGTAGTTGCATATCCTATAGACAGCAGATATGCGAGCGTTATTTGCATGCCTTTTTTGTATACTTTTGGTGGCGTCATTGCTACCGGATCTTTCAGAAGAAGCTGTAGGAGTTGAAGAAGTGCGCCTGCACCATGGTAAGTTAAACGTATGGATTTTAGCCATGTTTCCTGCATGGTACAGCCAACGGAAAGACCAAAATACCTCAATCATTAAAAACTAATTCATATTTAGCTTATTTTTGTATTCTTAGCAATACTTGACGTATGGCATAATTGCGCATTGTACGCCAATATTTTAGAACCACTTGTTCAGCGCACCTGCTTCGTGTCCGCTCCAACATGCTTTGCTATTTTTTTTTAATGTGTAAGCATTCTCTGGCTGCCTCCCCAGCCCGGTCACGCGAAAAGTGTAATGCCATCTATAGGCACAAAAATGCTTAATATGCAAAGTTAAGACATTAATTCGTTACGATAGTGTAAATGTAGATGATTGGTAACTTTTTTAGCGATAAGGAACAATCTAAAGCAAAAGAAATAATAAAACAACGCCCGTAGAGATACATGGGAAATGCATGGGGAAGCTTATATTAAGGAGGGGCCAACAGAAATTTGAGGTTAAGTCTACATTAACGTTGGGGTTGGGTCAACTTGAAATTGGAGTTAGGTCAACATAAATTTGGGTGTAGGCTAACTTCTCATTTCGGGGTAGACCAACATAAGTTTCGTGGTGGGCCAACTTGAAATGTGGGGTGGGCCAAGTTAAATTAGTGGGTGGGCCGACTTATACATACTCTCGCGCATATAATCTCGCGCACTGCATCATAATCAGTTGCAGTCGTGCAAGACAACATGGTCCTCACAAATAAACAAGAGCGCACCATGGCCGGGTCAAGGCTTAAGGCGGCCTCCCACATACAGAGCCCAGGAATGCAAATTCTTTAGCAGTAAATGCTAGGGATGGTTTGCTAACGCAGTTGCCTTCTGCGATAGCCGCTGCCTCATTGATGAGTCTAGTGTTTTCCTGCCCGTTGCTTGCTATTATTTAAGTTTTTTCAAAGAGTGGATGGAATAAAGAGAAATAATAGCCCTTTCGATCGCTCTGCTCCCTCGAGGAGTGCTCGTACCCGGCGTTCCGGTTTAATTGGTGCGATTGCATTGAAGAGACCGGATGCGGCGATAATATCTGGCAATTGTCTACTATAGCCTAAGCATTCTTCGCCACCGTAAAAGCCATAGATAGATACGCTTAGGCTAGGAAAAGCAAGTAAGCAAAACTTAGCAACAAAAAAGTAACAGCCGAGCGAAACAATTCTTAGGCATTAGTAGAAAATTCTGAGAATTTCTGTAGCTTTTTCTATTGAACAGTGCAGTTTGTTTTGCACCCCACGAAATACGAAACTGCTTGTCATCCTGCCTTTTTAGTTTTTCAGCTCATAAAACTTTTTTTGACTGCAACAAGTTATACGCGTGTATGAGATATAAATGTTTTGTGGTGGTGGCAATGACCACGCTAAGTTACTGCTATCTTTGAACAGGCATAAAAGGCTGGCTTTTCCATACTGCAATTCAAATTTCATCACAATTCTTTTAATTCTAAAATGTGATTTGCAATAAGGCATAACGTTTAGCAGCTGCTATACGCATATAGGTGGATAATGATCATGTTGTGCATCAAATCATTGAGTGTGTTTCGGTATTCGTTGCCGTGCACCCAGTGATCAAAACATTTTTTTATACATAGAGTCAAATACACTGTTAAAAGGAACACTCAGGTGCAGAGTGTCTCCAGGTCTTGGACAGCCCGGCTTTGCAGCACAATGGACTTATGCTTGACGGCGCTGGCACCTTTGTAGGCATCTGCGCAGTGCAGTGTGTTACGTTTCGCCTACAACGCGCGGTAATGCCGGCGCGGATGCAACGGACGCCGGGGCTTCGTTCAAAGCGGCGGACATTTTGGCCCGTTCGACGCCGCCGCAACGCCTCCCCGCCAAGCGTGTCCAGGCGTGTTTCAGTGCCACGTGTCTTCGTATGTGCGTGTGTGTGTGTGTGCCCACGCTTGTCAAAGCGCGGCAGCCGGGGAGCGGAGCTCCCCAAGTGAGGTGCCAGGAGGTCTGTCCGTCGGTGGGTTGGCGATGCGTCACTACACTCGGCTCACCATGTCTCTCGGCTCGACCGTGCGCGCCGTCGTGGGCTCATGCTCCGCCATCGCGTGGGCTCATCCCGTGACCTTCCTTCTGGCCCGCGACGCCGAGAGTATAAGAGCAGCTGCCCCCGGACGCCAGGAGAGAGGCTCCGATTTGTACTGTTGAGTTACGTGCTCTCCCGTCTCTCCACTTCGGTCGACCTGACCGGCCGCTCTTTTGCTATGTTAGAATAAACAAGTTGTTCTGTTACCAGTCTACTCTTGCTTTGCCGGGACCTTCGGATGCTTCCAGTGCCCCAGGCCGCCAGGCCAACGCTACCCTTGGGGCTTGCGACCCATTTGCAATAACGGGCGTCAGCACCGAGACCCCAACAGCTGGTTGCCAGCGGTGAGATCGCGACAACGGAGGCCATCAGCGAAGAGATGCGGTTGAATGTATGCTGAGCAGCACAACGACCATCCGGGAGCAGTGCAACGAGCCCTGTGTGATGACTGGTTGCCTGCAGCGGAACGACTGCGCTGAATTCTTGGCTGCGAGGTTTGGTGAGTGCGGGACTTTCTTCTTCTAAGTTTTGCCAGGCTTTTGTTAGTGTCAGAAACAGAGCTGGTAATTGTGGTTGTCGTTGCTGCCGGGTTAGTTTGCGGCAAGACAATAGTAGGCAGTAGAGAAAGCAGCATTCAGAGCAGCCATGGATTTGAAGTCGTTGCGCAAACCGAAATTGCTGGAGCTTGCAAGAGAGTTGGGTCTGGATGTCTCAGACAAACTCAGAAAACCAGAACTGCTAAGGGCTATTCTTGAGTTAGAAGCTGAGGATGACGAGCTGTCGGAATGCCTTGAGACCATTGAGGAGAGGGAGACGGCAAAAAGACAGGAGCGCGAACTTAAAGAGCAAAAAGAGAAACAGGAGCGCGAACTAAAAGAACAAAAAGAGAAAGAAAAAGAAGAGCGCGACCGTCAACACGCTTTGGAAATGAAGCGTCTCGAGTTAGAGATGGAACGCGCTCGTAATGGAAGTCAGGCACACGGTGCAGGAGAACGAGTATTGTTCAAAATGACTGACCTGATGCGGCCGTTTAAGCTTGGAGAGGACATTGGTTTGTTCCTGGTTAACTTTGAGCGAACGTGCGAGAAGCAGGGGTTCTCTCGGGAAACGTGGCCACAGCGCTTGCTCACTTTGCTACCCGGCGAGGCGGCCGACGTAGTCGCTCGCTTGAATAGAGAGGAGGCAGAGGATTTCGACAAAGTGAAATCGAGTCTGCTAAAAAAGTACCGGCTGTCAGCGGAGGCGTTCCGTCGGAAGTTTCGGGAAAATGAGAAAGGCAAGAGTGAGTCATATACAGAGTTTGCCTACAGGCTTATGTCAAACATGCAGGAGTGGCTCAAAGAAGAGAAAGCGTTTGGTGACCACGAGAAAGTTCTGCAGTGTTTTGGGCTAGAACAGTTTTATAGTCGGTTACCTGAGAACGTGCGGTACTGGGTCTTGGAAAGGCCAGACGTTAGTACGGTGGCTCGAGCCGCTGAGCTAGCCGAGGAGTTTGTGACGCGTCGGGCTCGCGGAGCTAAGGACGGTCAAAAGGGTGAATTTGGCTCCAAGTTTGAGAGGCCGAAGTTCACGCCCATGAGAAAGCGGTTCGAGACGAGGCGAGCGCGCGTGTGTTATACGTGCCAGAAGCCGGGTCACTTTTCGGCGCAGTGCCCGACCGAACGTAAGGAGACGGCGGCAACCGAAGCCGAACGCAGAAAGCGGTTCGAGACGAGGCAAGCGCGCGTTTGTTATACGTGCCAGAAGCCGGGTCACTTTTCGGCGCAGTGTCCAGAAACAAAAACAAAAGTCGTGTTTTTGTCTTTATGCAGCACTGACGAGAACATGAAGCTTCTCGAGCCTTACATGCGAGACCTCCTCGTGAACGGGAAAGAGTGCCGAGTGCTTCGCGATTCCGCAGCTACAATGGATGTAGTTCACCCCTCTTACGTAGAACCCGATATGTTCACGGGCGAGTGCGCATGGATCAAGCAAGCAGTGGAAGCTCATAGCGTGTGTCTGCCGGTAGCAAAAGTGCTTATTGAAGGACCTTTCGGAGCACTTGAGACGGAGGCCGCAGTGTCATCTATGCTGCCCCCCCCAGTACCCGTACTTATTTTCGAACAGGTCCGATCACCTCCTGCGCGAGAAGGGGCTTTTGTTTGGTGAGGCTAGCGTTCAGGCCTTAACCAGATCGAAGGTTCGGGAGCTCGCTGCAAAGGCGGTAGTTGCGGGGCCAACGTTGTTGAACGATGAGAAAGGGTCAGAGGCGCAGCAAGCTGGTATTCAGAGCACACCCGAACTGAATAAAATTGAGCCTGTAGCGTTAAAGGCACCAGATACTGGAGAGGAAAATCCCGACACGGGAAAGTTAGAAGAGCTGTCTCCAGATTTGCTCATCGCGCCTACGTCAGACGGACTTAACAGGTTGCTAAAAGTCAGCCGGTCGGCTTTGATAGCCGAGCAAAAGAAGGATGGCAGCCTAGAAAACATACGCTGCATTGTCAAGGAAGGTATCGCCAAGAAAAATGCTCGCTTTGTGGAAAGAGGTGGGGTCCTGTACCGGAAGTATCTAGACCGCAGGGGAGTGGAGTTCGATCAGCTGATCGTGCCTCAATGCTATCGTCAGGATCTGTTGCGCTTGTCGCATGGGGGTTCGTGGTCCGGACACCTAGGAGTTAAGAAAACTAAGGACCGTCTCTTGCAAGAGTACTATTGGCCAGGGTGTTTTCGGGACGCAGACCACTTTGTGAAGACATGCGACACCTGTCAGCGGGTGGGCAAGCCAGGGGACAAATCGAGGGCGCCGTTGAAGTTGGTACCTATCATTACGGAGCCTTTTAGACGGCTCGTTATTGATACAGTGGGACCTCTGCCGGTAACAGCCACGAGGTACCGACACATTTTGACTGTGATCTGCCCAGCGACAAAGTTCCCTGAAGCAGTGCCGCTTAAAGAACTCAGCTCAGTTGAGATAGTCAATGCACTACTGTCCATATTTGCGCGAGTTGGTTTTCCTGCAGAAATCCAGTCAGATCAGGGTACAGTGTTTACTAGCGCTTTGACGACAGCCTTTCTCGAAAGGTGCGGGGTAAGGCTGTTACACAGCTCAGTGCACCACCCCCAGTCGAATTCCGTTGAGAAGCTCCACTCCGTCATGAAGCGCGTGTTGAGAGCATTGTGTTTTGAACATCAAACTGACTGGGAGCTGTGTCTGCCTGGAGTGATGTTTGCATTAAGGACCGCGCCGCATGCGGCTACGGGGTTTTCGCCAGCTGAACTGGTGTACGGTCGCTCGCTGCGATCTCCGCTTCGCATGCTTCGAGAATCATGGGAAGGCAGGGGCGACGACCCAGTCGTGGTAGAGTACGTGCTTAAGCTCCTCGAACGCTTAAGAAGGGCACAGGAGTTGTCAGGTGAAGCAATGGCCAAGGCCCAGCAGAGGGCCAAGGTTTATTATGATCGGACAGCCAGGGCCCGTCGTTTTGAGGTGGGCGATGAGGTCATGATATTGCGCACATCGCTAAAGAACAAACTCGACGTGCAGTGGGAGGGCCCAGCACGGATTGTTCAAAAACTGTCGGACGTTAACTACGTGGTGAGTCGGCCAGGAAAGCGGAAAGCACAGCAAGTTTACCACTGTAATCTGCTCAAACCCTATAAGCAACGGGAAGCAGTGGTGTGCATGATGGTAAACGTGCCCGAAGAGCTTCCGGTCGAGCTTCCGGGACTAGGCTCAGTGACGAACAGGAAAGACACCGATCAAGTCATTAGTGACTTAATAAGTAGAGCATCGCTGTCGCCTGAGCAGAAAACCGAACTACACCAGCTCTTACAAGAGTTTCAAGGTCTGTTCTCTGAGAGGCCTGGTAGGACTTCTGTCCTTACTCATGACATAGAACTTACCTCCCCAGAGCCAGTACGATCCAAGGCGTACCGGGTGTCACCCCGCCAGAGCGATATTATGGAGGCTGAGGTAAAGAAAATGCTACAGCTCGGTGTTATTGAGGCGGGTGAGAGTGATTATACCTCCCCTTTGATTTTAGTTGAGGTACCGGGCAAGGAACCTCGTCCTTGCGTCGACTACCGCAGGCTTAATTCCATCACTAAGGATCAAATTTATCCGATCCCTAACATCGAGGAGCGCCTTGAGAGAGTGAGTAGCGCTCAGTTTATTTCCACCCTAGATCTTGTCAGGGGTTATTGGCAGGTTCCACTTACAGAAGAGGCTAGTAGGTATGCGGCATTCATTTCACCAATGGGGACATTCCGTCCTAAAGTTTTGAGTTTTGGTTTGAAGAACGCGCCATACTGCTTTTCAAGGCTCATGGATAAAGTGTTGCGGGGACAGCAAGAATTCGCTTTACCGTATCTAGACGACGTGGCGATATTCTCCGCATCCTGGCCTGAGCATATGGCGCACTTGCGGGCAGTGCTAACCCGCCTGCGCGATGCGGGCTTGACAGTCAAGGCTCCCAAGTGCCAGTTAGCACAGGCCGAGGTTGTCTACCTCGGACACGTGATTGGTCGGGGTCGTCGCCGCCCCTCTGAAATAAAGGTGGCCGCTGTGCGAGACTTCCCGCAACCGCGCACGAAGACCGATATTCGGTCGTTCTTAGGTGTCGCCGGCTACTATCAGAGGTACATCCCCAGGTACTCTGATATCGCGGCTCCCTTGACGGATGCTCTAAGAAAGACAGAGCCGCAAACAGTCGTCTGGGATGAGACAAAGGAAAGAGCTTTTAGCGCCCTAAAGAGCGCCCTAACAAGCCAGCCTGTGCTACGATCGCCCGACTACACAAAAGGGTTCGTTGTTCAGTGTGATGCTAGTGAGCGAGGCATGGGCGTTGTACTGTGCCAACGGGAAACTGGAGAAGTAGAACACCCCGTCCTGTATGCTAGTCGTAAGCTGACGAGTCGTGAGCAGGCGTATAGCGCCACCGAGAAAGAGTGTGCGTGTATCGTGTGGGCCGTTCAGAAATTGTCATGTTACCTAGCCGGCTCGAGGTTTATCATTGAAACGGATCACTGCCCTCTCCAATGGCTGCAGACCATCTCTCCCAAAAATGGCCGCCTCCTGCGCTGGAGCCTCGCTTTGCAACAATATTCCTTTGAGGTGCGTTACAAAAAGGGGAGTCTCAACGGTAACGCCGATGGCTTAAGTCGAAGCCCCTAACGTGGGAATCAGCCTCAAAATTGCTTGTTACTGATGTTTTTCTTCCTGAGGCAGGATTTTTAACCTATTGCTTTCGTGTAGTGTTTCAAAGTGATGATGTGCTTTCTAGTGCAATTTTCCGATTTGTGGACGCGTTCTGAGTGCTGCTAAACTACTGTAAGGAACTAGGCAGTAGTATAAAAGGGGAAAGAGCCTGGCAGGGCTTAGTGAGGGTTGTGCCGTGCTTGCTGACTGAGCGGTTGACTTTCGGCGTAGTTCTAACGCTTGCCGGAAACGAGAACAAAAATGTCAACTCTCCCGAAGTCACTTTGCAGTGTCCTGTGTGCACCTGAACGTGAGAACGAGGCCTTCTCTGTGCGCTGCGCTCAAGAAACGCCAAAGGACGCCCGACTTCGGTTATGAGCATCATCGAGCGACATCCCTCCGGACAGCGGATGCAGTCCCCTGACCATCGGGATCTCCTTTCCCCGGCGGGGCGGTCTGTTACGTTTCGCCTACAACGCGCGGTAATGCCGGCGCGGATGCAACGGACGCCGGGGCTTCGTTCAAAGCGGCGGACATTTTGGCCCGTTCGACGCCGCCGCAACGCCTCCCCGCCAAGCGTGTCCAGGCGTGTTTCAGTGCCACGTGTCTTCGTATGTGCGTGTGTGTGTGTGTGCCCACGCTTGTCAAAGCGCGGCAGCCGGGGAGCGGAGCTCCCCAAGTGAGGTGCCAGGAGGTCTGTCCGTCGGCGGGTTGGCGATGCGTCACTACACTCGGCTCACCATGTCTCTCGGCTCGACCGTGCGCGCCGTCGTGGGCTCATGCTCCGCCGTCGCGTGGGCTCATCCCGTGACCTTCCTTCTGGCCCGCGACGCCGAGAGTATAAGAGCAGCTGCCCCCGGACGCCAGGAGAGAGGCTCCGATTTGTACTGTTGAGTTACGTGCTCTCCCGTCTCTCCACTTCGGTCGACCTGACCGGCCGCTCTTTTGCTATGTTAGAATAAACAAGTTGTTCTGTTACCAGTCTACTCTTGCTTTGCCGGGACCTTCGGATGCTTCCAGTGCCCCAGGCCGCCAGGCCAACGCTACCCTTGGGGCTTGCGACCCATTTGCAATAACGGGCGTCAGCACCGAGACCCCAACAAGTGCCATAGCTTCAGCTGGCACTTACGGCTACAGCGTCAGCGAAATGAGAACCTGCCATCAGGCTGTTCCCTTGAAAAGTTGACTGCACTGTACAACGGCAAATATTATTTTTCTCTCCAGAAATACGACATGACAGACAAATTGCCTTTCTGTTACAGAACTCTGTCACTATGGGGAACATAGAATTGAAGATGGCAAAAGCCTCGAACTTGCAAGCCCGTGCGTACGGTTGACGTGCGAGTCACTGAATGCCAGCTACGCCAATGTGTTTATTGCTGGGTAAGCGTAATCTCTCTTTCAATATCTTGATTTCGCATGATATGTCTGCGATGTAAATTCCCTGACTACATTCTAGTTTCCTAATACAGTTGGTCGTTAAGGAACACAAAAACAAAATATATTTTTATTACGTGTTTTTGTCACCACATTTACCACCTCTAGATTCTCAGGGGCAGTACTCAAGTGCAAAGATTATTCATAGCTCATATGGTTGATATGGTGTACTTTTCAGTGTATCGTTTCTAAGCAAAGGTCATAGTCTGAAATGTAATAGCGATGAACACTAATTAGTAAAAAATAATCAGTAGCTAAATGTTTATTCTCAAAAAGAGGAGTAATGCAAGTGCACCCAATATTAAGACGTACAAAAGAATCGTAGGCCAAGAGCTATGCTGTGAAATCACTGTGAACAGTCTGACACCTCACGTTAAGCTATGTTGTCCCAATGAACCAACTGAAGAAAAGTCACGTGTAACCTAAGGCACATTAATTGTGATGGCCGCATGCTCGTTTTGCAGAATATTTCATACAATCTTAAGACATTATTGGATATTATCAATATCTGACGCACCATTCCTTGTGTGGGTGCATCGTGGAGCAAAAGGCTGATAACCACACTAGGTTTCACTCTTAGAATGAATGATGAATGAATGAACAAATGAATTCGTTTATTCGAAACAGGGAGGACCGCTGGCGGAGAAGGAGTGAGATACGAAGTAGAGATAGGCACTGACTAAATTAGACGTGCCAGGCAGCTAGAAACACCGGAGTGGACTAACGTGACTGCGTAATCAAAGTTTTCGAGAACGCTGTTCTCTAAATGTTCAATATAGTGATTTAGAAAAATACTGGTGTAGTGTCGAGAAAAGTTGAGAGCGGGACAGTGTAGAATATCAGATGGTGTAAGTTGGCTTCTCATACGGAAGGGCAGAAAGTACATATTCAAGCGGCAGGGGTGTCAATGCCCATCTCAGAAAAGAAAGAAAAAGAAGCATTTAGCACGGCGCGTAGCTGCTCATCACAATGCCTGAGAAGATTATATATATATATATATATATATATATATATATATATGCCATGAGCACGCGTCATGCAGCGGCATGCCGGGACGTTGTGTTGTGGTGAGTGGCAGATAATATTGTGACACGCTGACGAAGAAGATGTCAGCTTGGTGGGAAGAAGACGACGCTCTGGACTTCGCGCGCTGTCTACCATCTTATCAGCTGCTACGATTATTGTAAATATCCTGTAAATATACGTCTGACTGTTTTTAACCCCGTAACATTTTTGGCGGAGGTAGCGGGATTATTATCAAGACGGATTTACGCAGCGGGCGCTGCTTGGCTGCATCTACAATGCCAGCACAAGGCGAGGATGCTTCGGGCCCGTCGGCACCCACGCCCACCGTCATTCTAGCACAACCCGGCGACCCAGGAACCAAGACTGGCTTCAACTATATGAGTCGGTGAGCTCCAGCAACGACTGGGACCGGACCATCATGCTCGCTGACGTGATATCTTACCTCGCGGGCGCGGCACGCGTCTGGTTTCACACCCACGAGGAGGAACTTACCAGCTGGGACATTTGTAAACAAAAGCTCAAGGATTTGTTTGGCAAGCCTGTTGGACGTCAGCGCGCCGCCCAAAAAGACCTTGCTTCGCGTGTCGAGAAGTGCACTGTATCCTACCTCACGTACAGGCGCCAACAAAAGTGGTATACTCCACGCAGCGGGAGCCGGAGCAGCGGCAAACTGCATCGCAACGCCATCTACAGGCAGCATCTGGGATCGAGACAGCCAATGGGTGCCCTTTATTATCTGCGGGAATGTCGCTTGACTCGTGTCAATGTCTCATGCTTCAGCTCGCTAAAATGCCGAGCGACGCCGCTGCAGTAGCAATCTGCGTGGAGTATACCACTTTTGTCGGCGCCTGTACATCCAGGACGTGCTCGCTCTGTGCCGCAAAGCAGATCCGAAGATGTCCGAACCTGATAAAGTTGGACACGTCAATAAGGACATAGCAGATGATGCCTTCCACCTCCTTGTTTTCAAGAATTCTTCCACTGTGCAGGCCGTTATTACCGAATGCCGGTGGTTTGAAGAAGCCAAGGGTCGCTGCATTGCCCAGCCATTTCCCCGCCTTCTCAACCCGGCTGCTACGTCCACCTGCGAAGACCTCCGCAATCCGCCCACGCACAATCGCTCTGATGACGTCCTACATATCATCCGACGTGAAATAGAAGCCGCATCTCCTGTCACAACCCCAACCCATGGCCCCGACAATTGCTAGGCGACCGTCTCACTGATGCAGTCCGTCGTGCGCCAAGAATTGGCCAACGTTGGCTTGACCAACGTCTGATCACTTAATCGACCTGACCACACTCCGTCCAGCACTGTCACACGCACCCGCAGCCTGAATGCCCCAACGAGGTATCGCAATTCGGCTGAATGGCGCACTCCAGACGACAAGCCTATATGCTTCACTTGTGGCCGTATCAACCATATTTCCCGTCACTGTCGGTCTTCGTGGATTTCGACCCCCTGGCCCTACCTTCCATCCCACGGCCCTCATGCTGCTCCTCGGTTCCCCCCTCAAACGCAGCCAGTACATTCTGGCGACACTTCTCTGCCTACCCGCTCTAGCCGCTCTCCTTCGCCATGTCGCCGCTTCTCCCGATCGCCCCCATCTCGTCGATCACCGTCCTCTAGCTCCTTCCGGCGCACCCTTCCGGAAAACTAACGGGTGCAGTACCTGGAGGTGATGTTGCCAAACCGACCTATCTGTATTCCGTCAGGCGGGGCTACAATTAAATTCGTCCAAGTGCCACTTCGGTCGTCGGGAAATTTCTGTGCTCGGGCATCTCGTCGATTCTTCTAGTGTACGCGCTGATCACGATAAAATACGGGCAGTGAAAGACTTTCCCGTGCCAACATGTGCCAAGGATGTTCGCAGCTTCTTGGGCCTCTGCTCCTACTTCCGTCGGTTTGTCCGAAATTTTGCGAACGAGGCGCGCCCTCTCAATCAGCTCCTCAAGAAAGACGCTGCATTCATTTGGGGCCCTGAGCAAGCAGGTGCTTTCACCGAACTGATTAGGCTGCTTACGTCCCCGCTCATTCGCGCTCACTTTGATGCATCAGCTCCAACAGAAGTCCATACCGATGCCAGTGGCCACGGTATTGGCGCTATCTTGGCACAGAAACAACAAGGGTGAGAACGTGTTATTGCCTACGCTAGCCGCCTTCTTTCCTCTACTGAGCGCAATTATTCCGTCACCGGACGCGAGTGTCTGGCTCTCGTTGGGGCAGTCGGTAAATTCCGCCCCTATTTGTACGGCCGCCAATTCACAGTTATCACTGATCACCACGCTATGTGTTGGCTTTCGTGCCTCAAAGATCCTTCAGGGCGCCTTGGCCGCTGGGCTCTCCGCCTTCAACAATACAACTGTGCAGTTGTATACAAGACCGGCCCATTACATCAGGATGCGGACTGCTTGGCGCACCATCCTGTCGACCCTCCTGATGGTTTTGCGGCCGGCATACCTGTCACCATCTCTCTCTAGCTGCTTTTTGCGATATTGGAGCCGAACAACGTCGGGACGCCTCCTTAGAAGACCTTATTCAACGGCTCACTTCAACGACGCCCGATCCTTCCCTTCGCATGTTTGAACTTGAAGGTGGTATATTGTACCGCCCTAACATGCGCTCGGACGGCCCTGCCCGACTCTTCGTTGTGCCTGAGCATCTGCGTCAGACTATTCTCGCCCAGCTTCATGATGTACCGGCTGCCGGTCACCTTGGCGTATCACGGACTTATGACCGCGTTCGTCATCGCTTGTATTGGCCTGGTATATACCTTGACGTCTGCCGTTATGTCGCTGCGTGGGACCTTTGTCAATGGCGCAAAAAGCCGACCCCACTCTCTGCTGGTCGCCTTCAACCACTTGACGTATCATCAGAACCATTTTTCCGTGTAGGTGTTGATCTTTTAGGCCTTTTTCCTACGTCTGCTTCGGGAAACAAGTGGATTGCTGTAGCTACAGGCTATGCCACCCGATATGCAATCACACGGGCTCTTACGACAAGCTGTGCAACCGATGTCGCCGACTTCCTCCTAGAGAACGTCATCCTTAACCACGGCGCCCCTCGACAGCTCCACATCGACCGAGGCCGCTACTTCCTTTCTAAAATTGTCAATGACATTCCACACTCGTGCGCGACTAAACACAAACTTGCTACTGCTTACCACCCACAAACAAACGGTCTAACCCAGCGAATTAACCGCACCCTTACTGACATGCTGTCCATGTATGTCACCGCTGACCATCGCGACTGGGACGTTGCGCTGCCGTTCGTTACTTTCGCCTATAATTCGTCTCGCCATGATACCGCAGGCTTCTGTCCATTCTTCCTCTTGTTTGGCCGCGACCCTACGCTACTTTTCGACACCATTCTGCCTGCTAGCCTGAATTGCATGTCCGAGTACGCCCGTGACGCCATACTCAAAGCACAAGAAGCACACCATATTGCCCGACGTCGACTTGTGGAGTAGCAGGACAATCAGCGGCGCTTATATGACGCCCGCCATCGTGACGTCCATTACACACCGGGCGCCCTGGTTCTCCTTTTGTCACCGCCGCGACGCGTTGGCCTCTCGGAGAAGTTACTTTCACGCTAATCTGGCCCTTACCGTGTCTTGCGTAAAGTAACTGACGTCACGTACTAAATCGCCCCTGTTGAGCCAACCGTGGCTTAGCATCACTCCGACGTGGTCCACGTCGCACGTCTTAAGTTATATCACTCGCCCGCCTCCGTACCAGCACTGAGCGGGTGCTTCAGCCGCCGGGGTTCATGCGACACGCTGACGAAGAAGATGTTGTCAGCGTGGTCGGAAGAAGACGACGCTCTGGACTTCGCGCGCTGTCTACCATCTTGCCAGCTTCTACAATTATTGTAAATATCCTGTAAATATACATCTAACTGTTTTTAACCCCGTAACAGTATGAATGGCCAAGCTTAACATTAATGCTTTGTGTTCTGTTAAGCGTAAAATAGAGAACAACGTGAGTGGGAATACCGAGTTTCGCCTACAATTTGTGTGCTACCCGTAACTATGTTTGCATACCTGCGTATGGGCACGATGACAGTTTACTAACTTGCTTAATGTTAAGCCCTAATTTTTAAAACAACCATTGCGCGTGGCTCAAGAATTCCAATGTTAGGTGCCGACGCGTGACTATATACCATGCAACATTCACGCTGAACTTCTTGTCTGTTGTAAGGCGTTCCTGTTGAGCCGATATGACCCTCGAACACGAGATTTTGGCCCTCTTTGCCATATTTGATGTTCCCTGTGCAGGGGTGCATTATGACTGCGACGAGCATTTCGAACGGACATTGCTCTATAGCTTGCACATTAACACATGCTAGCATTTTTACACGATGTAACAACTATAATCCCGAAAATATCACACATTATTTCGTTTCATTTTTTCATTTCAAACATCACACATATTATTTATAATATATATCCTTCATTACACCATCACAAGAAGTACATGTACACATTAGTAGATAAAAGCTATTGCTTAAGACAGCATATACGTGAGTCGTTACCAATCCTCCATGCTAACTGCAATCCTCTGTAAACTATACAATAAAATGTAGCAGCTCAATTTGCGTTCTTGGAGTTTGCATGGAACAAAGTTACACCCAGATGTCAATATCATATCTTGAAATACCCTTGCAGGTGCGGTGTGGTAGCCCTAGGCAAGGAGATTCCAGACCATTGCAAAATAAGAAAGCCGAAGAGGCTGAAACCTTATCCTGGTTGCTGCCCCAGAATTGTTTGCCGACGAAAACGTAAAGTGAACTCAAATGCCGAATGACACACCTTTAAATTTTGCCGCAAATTGTCTTCCAATATAAAAATAAAATTTTATGCCAAGATGCTTTAAAACTGCATTTGTGTATATAGAGGAGTGTTATTTTTCATCATCCTAGTGCTTGAGGTAGTGAAAAAAAAAACGCGGCATAAAACATCCTTGACGATTATCTAAGTTAGTGCAAAACCTTTACAAAAGTTAATGACGCAATGATGTACTTGCTTTTGAGCGACATTTTATTTTCGGTTTCCGAATAATGCGGTCCTTCATCCTCACCCTTCACTGACTTCCGCTTTTTTTTTTCTACTGCCGTCGCTATTGCTGTTGGCACCAGAGCAGGTGCTAACGTGTTGCGGGGCCGCGAGCACACCCTCCTCTCCACGTTGATCAGAAGGTTTGCCTATTTGGCTGACAATTCGAAAGTGGCCAACATGCATGAAACATTTCACTCGCATGAATGGGATCCAGGGTGGCACCACGTTCTCGGTGATCTCGTTGAAGGCAGCGGCAGGTACGAGGGCCTCACGGGATACGAGGATCCGTTGCTTCGAGAGAGTCGTCGGAGCGTGGCCATGTCCAGGGAACCGCTGCACGTGGTGCTCAGTTTAAACGAACTCACATGCGCCGGGGGATGTGCTAACTCGAGAACCGCTACTTGCGCGTGCCGCGAGATCATGGCGACGCTCGATCACAACCAGGGTTGAGCACAGAGCTACACGTCGCACCAAATTCGCTTTTGACGAAGTCTTTTCGAAGAACGCATTTACACCCTGCAGATGGCGGTTCTCCAATCGGCGCTCCTTGGACTCGACGACCTTTTCGGCGGCCGTCCACTTGGCGTGTCCAGTGATCCACGGTGGCACGCTGTCGCTATCTTTGCTCGCGCTCCTCAGCCACGTGTATCTGGTCGGCCCATCATTTCGCCTCCTTGCTCGCCGTGCTCGCCGCTTCAGTACGCATTGCTCTGTCGCCTCTGCAGCGACTGTGGACTCTTACGCTCCTCATCCGTTCGATATATTCAAGGGCCGATTGTTTTACCTGCATGTAGATGCCTACGCGCAACATAGGGCAGTTAGCGCTATCAAAATACGTCTATTTGTAGCCCGTAGCGATTTCAAGCCAGTAGCGATGAGCGAGCGGGCGCGCGGGGGTGCGCACCCATCGGCGAATAACTATGCGATCTTGAGTGGCCTTACGTTTTACCTTTGTCCTTACTATGCGCCGTCTCGCGAGTACCTTGAAGCACTGCTGAATGTACGAGGCGTACACAGGCAGTGTCCCTGAGCAGTGGTTTGTAGTTTCGGGTGTAAGTGGACAACTAGCTCATTATAGCCTGCACTACATAGCTTCACTGTTGCTCGCTATGATACAGCAATACCTGGTATGTTACAGCCGTTGCGCATGCATGTCGTACACCTAGAATTACTGTGGCTGTTAGCCGCGGTAATCGTAATAGCCACCCTAACCGTGATCATCGATAGCAACATGGCAGCGCCCATACAGCACCGACGACCCGCTTCGATCCGGATTCACTCTTGTTACGGGCTCTCCGCCATGTTAGCAAGAAACAAGTGGCGAAATCCGTCATCGCTCAGTCTCGCCTCAGTCTCAAGCTAAGGCCAAAGCATAAGGTATATTTTGACATAATTATTGAGATTGTCTGTTTTCACACTGCTAGGACTACAGACACGGCGCCGAGCTTTAGAACTAGTTTGATTTCTAGTTAGCAGATGGCGCCAAAGCACTAGCACAGTGGATGGGTTAGTGGTGCGGAGCCCTATAAAGGCCTAATTGTTCCCAACATAATTAATTTACTAAACCTCTATAACATGATACATGAACGTGGTAGCGAGCAAACGCCAAGTAGATGCTGAGCAGATGCTGTACTGCAGCATCTGCTCAGCATCTGCATGAGTTTCTGCCTCCTCGCATCGTCTTTGCCCAGAGCAGCTTACATTAGGCAGTGACCGAGGAAAATATAAGGATCAGAGCGGCAGGCTACAATGATAGCTCTTATGTTTTGTTCTCATTCCCGTTGTCGCTTTGTCGTTCACCGGCGCCCGTAGCAGGAGTACAAATGTCTTTTACCACATTTTTAAAATCACATTCAAAAGTCAGTGTCCTTCGACTCTGGGAAGAAGGGTGACGAGTGAAGCTGTGTATGCTGGCCCCTTAATGGCGAACTGCAATTCCGCCACGGTTTAACCCGGCAATGCAATATCTTCGGGATCGGCTCACGTATGAGGAGTGCTTAACGCCTGCTTTGCTTCCGCCTCGGGTCGGCCCGGTATCACACTAGCTTCAGGTTCGGCCCGCGTATAGGGAGTGCTTGACGCCTGCTTCGCCTCCGCCACGATTCGGCCGGCATTGCACAATCTTCGGGATCGGCCCTTGTATAAGGAGTGCTTGGCGCCTGCTTCATCTCCTCCACGAGTCGGCCCCGCCATTGCACAGCTTCGGGACCGGCCAACGTAACGACGTTTATTCTAGTAGGGCCGCGTCAATCACGGCGCGTACACGATGGCACGAACGCAGGTGGCGTCTGACGCGGACGCCGGAGGAGAAGGCTCGAGTTTTGCGTCGGCACACGGACACGAACATGGGGGAACAAGTTCCCAGCAGCTTCGCTGTGAAAGCCTCACTGTCCCAAGCGAATTTTCCTCTTGTTGCTTGGAGTCGCAATAGGAAGCCTTACATCTTTTTTCTTTCTTTCTTATAGCAAGCAAACACTGTCAGCAACACAGGGTGAACATTGTTTACATTACAGTTGGCCACATACACATATTGGCCACAAAAAAAAACACATATTGTGTGCTAAACCATTTAGTCTAACCAAAAATCAAAACTCTGGCAAACAAACACAATCGTCCAGAGTCGAAGCCACGCAGAAGCGCGATAAAATGTATCTTGCGCACTACCCACTCCAGCAACTGCTCCACGGCCCGGCCTCTCAGTAACTACGCCTATGGTACGTCTATGCTGCACCAGATAAATATACTGCACCTGGAAAGCGTGGTAATACTCGTGGCGGCTGTTACTCATCGGTGCTACGCTCTGCCTTCTTAATGTAAACTAGGACCTAAGTGGAAGAACCCAAATGAATCAAGCTGTACAATATGAAAGGCAAGATAGAAAAGAGAAGCAACAAAGGTAAAGAAGGTATCATGTCAAATAGACATGCGCCGCGAAACGATGACATCGAGCGGAAAGCATTCAAAACGCCGGGAGCATACGAGGAGAAAGTTCCGGAGGCACGAGGCGCGTGACCCGAGCCGTTATAGGAAGATAAGCAGCGCTGAGCTGGCATTGTCTGGGTGGCTCTAGCTGAAGGAGGTTGTCTCGCCAGCACAGCACCGTAACTGGCGACGGGAGCAGCGGATGTTCCGTGCCAGAGTTCGTGATGACGAGGCATTGCCGTCGACCTCGGCGACGTTTGAGCGAGGCTTCTCGGACTTGCTGCAGCCTCCCATGGTATAGTTCCGGGCGCTCCGGCATCCATACCAATTCGAAGTCAGAGCAGCAATACCACGTAAGACAGTCCACGGGGCACCTCGTCGTCACTTGAGCAAGGCACTGGACGGAAGCGGCGTTCGAACCACGGTGGTTCGAACCCTTCGCTACGCCTAATCGAGTAGGACTCTGTCACTCGTCAAAAACGACCGGGAAATGGGCATCAGGAACAGGCGGATTATCCGGCTGATACTCAGGGGACAGCATCTACAAGATCGTCGGTATAGTACCGACCACGGAGGAGTTGCCACCAAGATATTGCTTTGAGGCCACACAAGCCGCTGACAGCCAGTAAGTGTCTTCGAGCCTACCGGCAACGGTGAGGTCGATGCGTACGTTGCCAGACTGGGGCGAGATTAGTATTGTTGGGGTTGTATTTGTTGGTTTGCGGTGGTTTCTATTTTTGCGGTTTTCTTGTATTCAGGGTGTGTTGTGTATGTTTTTCATGCGCGATAAAAGCCTTTGTGCTGGACCACTCGGCGTCACTCATTTCCATCTCCAGAACGCACGCCCCCGAGATCGGCGACAGAAGGAAACAATCACGTTTCCCAAGCACCTATTGTTCTTATATGATACGTGTTGCTCATGCTCACTCTGCGGCATTGGCAATACTGAGGTGGATAAGGTCCACTGAATACCTGCAAATAATAAATTTCGCTACTGAATTTGAGAAAACAAATTAAATGCGATGCAAGAAAATGAATTCACAATGGATAAGGCTTACTTCTTCTTCGAGAGAAGATAATGATCCTAGCACATTTCCAAAATATAAAGTGGATACCGCTGAAAACTGCGCAAGACTTAGTTCGAATAATATTCAACGCTTGTGTGTAATTAAGCGCATGTCGGAAAATCTAGGACGTGGACATGTATTCTACAAGTATTTCCGACGTATTGAAACAGTGTTTTCTTTCCTTGGTATGTATGTGTGCCTTTTGTCTACAGTATTTCTAAGAGCAACTTTTTTCCTCTACCGCGACTCAACATGTGCAGTTTCATTTGGGGCTGTTTTGAATGTAGAATTTGTTTTAACGCGTGGTGGATGTGCATGATCACCTTGAAGTTGGAAAGCCAAAACACCACTGCGCATAATATAATGGAAAATCTGCTATATTAAGTGCACCACGTCCCCTTATAGGTAAGCCACACAAGCGCTGCGCCATATTGTAAGCAGATTTGAATGTTTGAGCTGCATGGTGAGCAAGGAGGATTCGTATTTTTTTTTTTTTCTGCGGCGAAGTGTTTGAAGTGTAAGGTGTAATGCGGAGGCACGAATGTAACCTAGTTTGTCCTCCACACTTACGTTTGAAAATGTCGAACACTAAGCTAAGTGCGTAGGGCTTTTCTGTATCGCCCATGGCACTCACACTGACACACACAAAGAAACATCTACGTTTCGAGCTGCGTATGAACTTCACCAAGCCGTAGGTCTCGGTCCCGTGCTTTGTGCATTCATTCGCCATGCTTTAAATTGATGCCGTGTTCTCTCTCTATCTTTTTACTTTTTTTTTCATGAAGAAGCCAAGTAGCCAATCTTGGATAAGTTCGCTTAGCTATTGTGAAAAATATTCACGTGGCAACGAAGGCAGTGTAAAGGCACAGCAGATGTACACCTGTTTTTATGGGACAAGAAAAAAAGATTAGCTGTGCTTTGGCTGTGCGTCTGATGCTGGATGACACAACACAAAGAGAGAAAGAGAGAGCGAGAGCTCTTCATTGAAAATTCAGTGCTTAGCCAGCGTATTTTGGCTTACATGCTACTCTGCAGGGGAAACACAAAGACAACTGCAGGACGCAATACTCTGACAGCAAGGGCTATTCAACATGCAGCCGAGTGCATCGTCATGAGGTTGCTTTGATTGTGCGTCGCAGATCTCGAGTTGTTGCGTGACACCAAGATAGAAGATGTGAAGAAACCTTATTCGTATGCGATTGTTCTCTTTAAACGCGCACCTTTCCTTTGCGTACCTCGCCGGGCTTTGTGACAACGGGTGCTTCAGCCTGCCTGTTTTCTTGCCGAATAGGCCAATCAATCACAGCGGCCGACGGCTGCAGTGCGCGCCATTGGGTTTCTAGCACAACCGCCAGATGACGCTAGCTTCCGCGCCTCCGCATCTAGCAGGCTAGGTGGCAATCTTTCCTCGCCCCTTTTCAAAGGGAATGTCAATAAATCATCGTTATTATCACCGCGGCGCCGGCCGTGCAGCGGAAAGAAAAATAAAGAACCAGAAATCTCGCCTTCGCACATCCGCGGTAGTAGCAGTGGCATAGCATTAGTCTCTCTACAATGCCTCATTAAAGCCTTCCAGGTCACTTTCTGCAAACATTCAATAAACACAAACTCATGCTTCGAATCTTTATGCACGATCACAAAGCTTCGCTGTATGCAGATTCCCACTCGTTAGATCTGATGCATTTTCAGTGGCATGAGCATCCAGTAAAAACTCTTGTCTCTTCGCAGTACTTCCAGTTCACCTCCTGAGACGACCGGGGATGAAATTCAAAATAAATCAAAAAAGAAATAGAAAACAAATTGCACAGAACAAATTTCATGGGTTTCGTTATACATTTGAGATCAGAGTATAACCGAACACGAGTATTACCGAACACGAGCGCTCAGAATCGTAGGCTTTAGAGACCTACCACGTGAGCATGACTTGCGAAATATTTGGATACCCGGAAGCAGAATGCGGTAGTAACGACATCACTGAAGACGTTACACACAAGAAGGTGGCATGATATTTAACCGACAAATTATTGAAAAACAGTTGGCTGGCAAAAACAGAACATCCGCCCAGCAGATGGGATGTAATGTCACTCCCTTTTCTCTCGCTCCTCCTCTCCCGGCTCTCACCTGCTCGCTTGTTCGGAACAGCTCAGGACGCGCGCGCGCTTGCTTCATGCTCTGACGTCAGCACCGGTGAGGGCGCGTAAGGTGCGCTTCGTGGGCCGCTCGCTAAGGGCTACGCCCCGCCAGTTGACGTGCGCTGCGCTTCCTCCTCGCCGTCTCCAGCTCCTCGCCCGTGTGTTGTGCCAGGGGAAAGACTTTCGCTAGCTCAACCTAAAGAACACTAACGCCGAGGTGCGGGTGCGACTAAGAGACACCTAAGTCAAAGATTAAGGTGGCCTACCATATTTAATGGGAAAGCAACAAAGTACCAATTGAGGGAGAAAAGCCGGCGTCTGTACCGAAATAATAACAAGGCAAACAATACGGAGGAAGGAAAAAAAAGAGAACGCGGACAAAAGCAAGCACGAGATGTCATCATAAAAGCATGCGCGGCGTCGACTGGTTTAGACGGGTTGGGCAAGCGTTGCCAAAAGCATACGGTGGATTCACCAAAAACGACAAGCGCCTTACCAGGTTATATCAAGCATTTGTACAATATCCGTGTACGGATGCTTGCGTGCATGCCATTATTGCTGTTTTGCAATTAGTTTATATCATGTCAAAATAAATGTTTCGTAGATAGAATTTCTGTAGCCTCCCCCCAGTTAAGACCATTGACGAGTGAAGGGCGCCATTCATAATATACACTTACGGCGCGTTAACTTGCGTTTTTGAAACGCAGCTTGTTCTTTCCTTGCACTAATACAGGTAGTTTGCTCGTTCTTTCGTAAGTAGCCTTATCACAATATGTAACGTTTAGTTTGCGAATGTGGCGGTCGGAGCACGGATTTTCAACGCGTGAAATTCATGATTTGTCCTAAAAGGCAAGTCTTACCACTTCGCACATTATATGCTTCGGCAAGCTGTTAGCCGCCTTGCATATATAGGAAAAAAGTTCTGTTGAGGGGCACACTAATTAAGAAAAATAATTTCACCTCTAAAACTAAGAGACCATTGTACGCTAACAAAAAAAAAAAGCCGCTCTTCCCTTGAGATGAGGCCTTGGAAGAAAGAAACGACGCAGAAAGGAAAGACGGATGGCGACGCTTGTTTCGAAGTTCCTACACCCGCTCGCTGTGACATCATGGCAACGAAGCAGTAAACATATTAGCACCAAACACATCATCACAGGAAATTTAAGCAAGGACATGAAACAGGACAAGCGCTTTCATTTCAGCGGTTTCCTTTCGGCGCTATAATCTCTGTTGCTTTACAAGTACCAACTACCAAGACAACCGCCATGCGCTCTAAATTAGAAATTTAGAGCGCATGGCGGCCGGTGCTTCTTGCGCTGGCCTCCATAACCTGACCCTGCGTGCATAACCCTACAGCATGCACTCGGTGAGCGCTGGAGGGTCAAATGCAGTCACAGTTTGTCACAAAGGTTTTTGCTTTCATCATGTTGCAAAAATGCGCCAGCTCAGTTTCCCCCAGAGCCCACTGGTAGCGGAGATATTGTCGGCAGCCATGCGCTTTTTTTATTCACTGAGCACTGTAGCATCAGTGAGATCATGGATTTTACGAGTGGTAACGCATTAAAATAAAGCTTGGTTTGTTTTATGAGCCATATCGACAGAGGAAGTGGTGACATCTTTATCTCTTAATAGATAGTGGTGTTCTATTGCATTATTGAAAATTCTGTTGGTTATAAACAGTGGATAATGAAGTCAAGCATCGGACTGCACCCAGCGTTCCATCACGGAGATTTGACGTAAACTCAATGATTGCACGTTTGAAGATGACAAATCATCTTGTCTGTGTGGTGGCACCAGTCTGGTGGCTCATTTAAACGCCAAATAGCGATCTCAACGAGCCTCTACCGTTTTACCAAGCCCTTTGGCTACTTACATGTGTTTGACTTTTAGATTTTATTGATCTTGTTTTATTCTCTATTATCTTTACACTCCCTACAATGTATACCATGATTTTCAGCATTATAATGTTTATGAACTATTGATGCGATACTTCTTTCGGTCCGCATCTCATTGGTCAGTTTCGTTAAGGATCCACTGTGTTTGTGCAATTTGAGTAAAACAGAGGGAAAGAACGTGCAGAAGTGCTGGTACCTTGTTATGGCTTGCTACACTACACTGCAGATGGGAAGCTTGGCGTAGGAATAGTACCAGGTACGCATGAAGGACTTCAAATGCGCGTACAAATCCAGAATTAAAATGAACAATGGGGGCGAAATGCGAAAACACCCGTGTACTTTGATTTAGGTGCCGTTGAAGAATCCTATAATCAGATCGTTATTTTGGCTGGTGAAACCCCATAATTCAGAATTATAACGAAGCGTTTTCAAGGTCTGAAGCATAGTTGGAATCAGAAACTTGGGAAGTGGAGCAACGATCACTGCTCATCAAAGATTGTTTCCAAACCTAGGCCAGACCACTCACGCTAGTATGCCTGTATACGTATTTCCGTTTAGCAAGTCACCGTATTCGAACATAGAAAATACGAAGAATTATTAATAGTTTATTATGGCTTACATTCAACATCAAGTCAGTCTCTTTTGGGCACGTTTCTTGTCACAATTCAACGAGTCCTACTTGCCGATGATACCGTCCAATCTACAAAGGCAATAGGATGCTTCAGTGTTTTTTCCACACTTGAGGCCATTTAAGAGGTGGTGGGGCACACATGCTTCGGGCAGCAGTTGGGATACTCTCCGACGGGGGTCCACTCCACCCTGCAGCCCTGCTCGACTCCAATGTTCGGGCAGCTGGAAAAGCACGTACGAGGTCTTTCAGCGGCTCTATTGTGATGAGTGGCTTCGTAAGCATTTCAAGTATTCGTTTCGCCTCATTTTAATGACGTATTAAATACGAAAGGAACAACGTTCGTGAAATACAAATAGAACGAGATTTGATAACCGTATGTTTGAAATTCACAAGTTACCAAGGCATAGCAATAGAGGCTAAGTAAGGTTATCAGTAATTTCATGCCAAAACACAAGGATTACATAGTTCATATCAAATAGTTTCTTTCAGCGAAGTTAGCATGATGTACTCAATCAAGCCTACAGCACCCACGCAACACTGCAAAGAGCAATACACATTGCTTGCTCACACAGATGGGGAACTTCCTGAGCAAGCTTTCGATGCAGTAAATATTTCGCGTAGTAGTTTGCGGGCCTATCAATCGAGGCCTCTCAATTTCAGGCTACAGCCTTATTCGATATCTGTAAAACATTGTAGGAGTTTCTTGGCAGTCATTATAGCGTGACCGAAACAAAGTGTGTTGCTGTGTAATTGTAAATGTGGCATTTACTTTAGTTCTCGCAGAATACCACGAAACTGCATGCACACGCTGTCGTGCGCTAATTCTTGCCTTACTGGGTCAACGAATTTAAAACTCGCGGTCACCATCTCAGTTGCTTGCTATTTGCAAGCTGCACGAATTTAAGTTGATGAATTCAATGCGCGTACTGAAGGGTATGGATGCATAAATTATATTATCACGTTTTTTATATAAGAACTGCATAAATTACAGTAAGTGAAAAAACAATGGCTACTCGATTGGATACCTAAAACACTCTCTTTTGTTAATCTCGCAAATGCGTTTGATTTTGGTATGACGAAATGATTGCACTTGCAATCACTATGGAATACGAAGCACGCGCTGTGCAAATCCTTCCGGTGACAATATCATAGTGTGCCCTTAGCGCCATTCGTTATCTATGCTCTACGATCGCGAAATTCGATATGCAATGCAGCATATTACATATTGTCCGTTGGGAAAAGAACTATTGTCAGAGCCTGCTGCGTTTCTTTACTCGCGAGCGCAATGGGGAATCGCAGTCGCTTGTGGTCTCTGGCCTGCGCAATCGAACAAGGCGCAATCGGGCTAGATCTATGCATGCCAGTAAATGGGAGATTTGCCGCTGCCAGAAAAATGAGATTTCGGAGTAGTACGCTCGTGCCAGGGAAGAGTGTAAGGCCAGCTTTGATTTTCGAGTATAGAGAAAAGGCCGGTGCATAAGTACCCATAAAGTATTTAGAGGTATGCTGGCTACAACAATGCTGCCTTTCGGTAAAAGTAGCATTTTGCGCGTTTTCCGCAGTGGTGGTTACCTTGACCTGCTTCTTTCGTATCGTCAACGCACAAATGATATAAGTGAAAGTAGGGAGAGGAACTAATTATTTCTGTTTTAGCGAACTATTCACCGTTAGGCAGCATTCACCCATATGGTATGGCATGGTAAAACTTCATTCTGCTCCTTTGGAACGCGCGTCAGCACGTATTATGTATAAACATGTGCAAATGACATCAGGTGAGATTTCTTTTCAGTTCGGCTAACGTTGGGATCGTCCTTGGTATCTATCGTTATTCGTTACTTCGAAGGTTTATTTCCGACAATTTGGTGAGCATCTTTCATGCGAGAGGTTGTGAACAGCTTGAAAGTGCCTAAAGGCCTTTCGTGGAAGCAATAGAGTTAGTGAATGAAACAAAAAATAAAAAGAAAAGGTGAACATTTGCACACTTTAGTGCACAGACTACGAGAGCATTCAAGCCTATTAAACGTTGCATTCTCCAAAAAGCGCTAATTACGTACCTATAAAAAATTTAAAAGACCACGCTCAACACATTACCACATTATATCATCAGAACATAACGATAAACACAGTAAATATGTCGATGACGGAATGCACTTGCCATAGTGACTCATTGCATGGTTGTCAAATTCTCTAGCTGAATACATAGTCGAGGGTTCGGCTCCCTGAAGCGGTGCCCGTGCATTGACGGGAGCGAAATGCTGATACGCTCGTGTTGTTACATATATAGGCACACGACTCGAAACCCCAATTTATCCAAAATCATTACGGAGCCCTCCTCGACAGCGTCTCTCATAGCCCAACGTGCAATTTGCAGGCGCTGAATCTTATGTATTGTAAAAACGACGAAAACAACATCTACAATGAATGCATTCATGCGCTCTTAGAACCTGGCACTTATAAAGAAATGAACTAAGACAATGCAAGGGGTAGTGTTTAATAAAAAAATCGGTGAAGGAGAATGAAAATGAAAGAAGAAACGCCGTCAAGGAAGCTAGTGAGTCTCGGTGCGCAATCGACGTCTTCACTGTTCAAGGAAATCCTGTGCAGCGTGCTCTATGGGTTTCCTTCACTCTGTCCTCAAATTTCAAAAGTAGCTATGCTGTTAGGATCTTCTACATGTACAGCAGATTTGTGACATTGAATTCCCATACTCACAGCGTCGAATTCACTTCCCGGGCCGCAGCGTAGCAGGTGGAAAGGACGCAGGGGCTGTTGAGCGCCTTAGTTTCACCATCCGGTATCACGTTGCGCTCAAAGACGCAGGCTCCTGAGACGTACAGAAAATGTGCTCGTCATGGCCGTGCATCATGCTAATAAACGCGTTACCTGTTGTTACTATATTTGAAAGCGCATGAGTAGACGAGAACTAGAAGCCGTATTCGCACAAGTAGTATTTTATGAGTGACAAAAATATATTTTCTAACTAAACACTTGCGTTTTCCTTCTCCTTGTATCGCTGTTGTATCGTTTGTGGGTTTTCACTTCACAATGTAACCACACACTGTGTAAGTGAAGTGCCGCGTAAACAATTACGCCATCAAAATACGTTCTTTCCACTTTGTTGGGACGAGGTGGTTGTCGCTGCACTCTAAAAATGTTTGCACACATAAAAGAGTTATGTTGTCGTACTGGTAACATCCTAACTGTTAGGGCCTTACAACAATTTTAGAGGAGGACAACGGAGCTTTAACCACACGTGCGATGACAAAATATGTAATTGAAAACTATGTAATCATCCTAACAGCCTTGGGCGCCAAGAAATATCTGACAGGAGAGTTTCCTATCTCTCCCTGGAAAATTTTCTTGCTGGATATTTCTGTGGGCCCAAGAATGTCAGAAAGAATGAAGGTCTTTTGTCATCGCACGTCTAGTAAGAGCTCCGTTGTTGGCCTCTATAAATTTTGTAAGGCCCAAACGGTAGGGGTGTTACTACTGTGACAACAAAACCCCATTAAGAGTGTCAACATTTTTACAGCTTGTGTAAAAAGCAGCTTGAAACATTGTGATCCGGATCAGTCGTGCCAGTGCCACGGGTGCCCAAAATAATTGCTCCTTAGAGAGTAAATGTGCTGATACGCTCCCACAACAGCCAATCTCATGAGGCAACCTCCCGGCCTTGTTTTGTTTAATAACTATAATAACATAATAATACGAAATGGTAAACCGAGCAAATGAACAGCTGGAACGATACATACCATCTTCGACAGTCACATTTCTGGTCCTGTAGGTGTGACCGCGCTCTTGGACGTCGCAGCAGACGGCACTAAACACCGCGAAAACACATAGCGAAGCCACAAGAGTGCGCATTTTGAGTGCTCAGTCCTTGCTTGTCACGAATGCGCAATGACTAGTGCACACGTCGGCTCTAACTCTTTTATATTGGCTGAGAAGCATGCAGCTAACGAAGCCTCCATAACGTGTCACAAAGCAACAGTGCAGAATTTTTTTTCCTTTGTTCTTCACGTTTGTTTGTAACTCATTAGAGAAGACTCGCCACCCTGCTGGGATTCACGCGGCGACTTTGGAGAAGGCCCAGACGCAAACAAGTTCGTTTCTCCCTCTCTGTTCCTTTCTTTCTATTTCTTTTGTTGGAAAAGCACGTAGGACAGTGATACCTTTCTGAAACTTTCTTAGCGGCGTAGCAGCTGCGGTTTTCTCAAACCCTGTCTGGGTTGGACGAATTCTTGGCGGTGTGCAGTCGAGCGTGAAGCTAGCGTAACGGGAGTGCTAATGGGCACAGTCGCCTTGTTATGTAGGCAGCAGACGGCGTTGTGTTATTTGCTTTAGCCTTGATTTTCTGTTGTACGCTGTTTCTAAAAGGAAAAGCTGAGCAACAAAAAGGCAAAAGCGCAACTGCCGAAGTTAACATGCCGTTTAGGCAAGGACGGCAGCCAGTGAGCTTGACTTTTCTTGCTCAGAGAACGAGCCAAGGACCGCGAAGCGAGCGGTGAAAAATAAAAAAAAAATGATGTATAGCACTTGAGAAACGAAACACGCTGCGTCATAATTGTATTCAATGTCCGATACATGTTACCATACAATTTTCAATTAGGAGACAAATGTCGGCGCTTCGATACCATGTCAGATAAAAAAAAAACAATGCGTCTCTAGATTTTAATTTATCCGAGGCGATTTCCAAAATTGTCTCAAAATGTACTGTAAAATTAGAAGAGTGCCCATTCGGAACATGTCATCCTCAAGAGCGCAGCAAATGTACAAAGCCAAATGCAGATATACCTTAAATAACACTCATAAAGACTCTAACACGAACATTTCAGAAACACAATCTTGAAATAAAAGTAAGGGAACGTAGACAACGTTATAGAATTAGATATATTTTTACATATAGAAATAATTTAAAGCATAAGTGTCAGTCTGGCATTCCGGAATCGAAGCGACAACTTATTCACTGATAATAAAGCAACGTATTTGGTGAATATGTAACTTGTAATCTACTACGTCTGACGACTTTCTAAAATCTGCAATTACAAAATCAACACAGGCGCCACTGCCCAGTGAACAGCAGACTTCATGAATGAGCTATGTTATTTCGGTTACGTAGGAAAGCCCTCGCTGAAACGGTGCAGCTTTGCCATAAGTAGGCTACGGTTATTTGTGTGTTTCCTATCGTTGCTACAAAAGACGTGCTCTATTACTTTACCGATAATAATCATACTTGTTCAAGATGTCAGCTTATAATTTCTGTCTCTTCTCCAAGGCCCTGGCATATATACTGGTCCAAAGCATTCAAATTTCCATTTGTTCGGCAGTCATCTCGTTTTCAAAGGCTTTGAGTATATTCGTATCTTGAGAAAAGGTGTAATTTACTTAACACACAAATTAGGGAAACCACCTGTCAATTCATCTCGCCCTCCCGCATTGGTCGGATTTTCTAAGAGAAATCTCAAAAATATTTCTCACCCAGATTTAAAAAGAAGAAATAATATTCTTTTCACCAATAACTACATTTTCAATGCTGTCAAAACTGTCTTTGCAAGACCAAGGCGCAATTTTTCTCGACTCATTTATTGTGAAATTGTCAGTTATAGGAAAGTTACATAACGCGGGTGTCAAACGACCACTTTCGAGCTTGATCAAGCCTCATCCGAATCGAAATTATCGACCGCGATTGGCTCCCTCCCGCAGCTTCCGCAAAGAAACCAGTCGCGACCGACAAATTCGATGCGGATCGGGCTTAACCCGCATAAGTCAGTTCCCGGGTACTTGCCTATAACTTTCCCATATGCGTATGTTGGCAAATATATCTGCCGACATAGCAACCGACCTATCAGCCAGACATCCTGGTCAAACCTGGGGAAGCAGGCAAAGAGAGCTTTGCTTTAAGACTATTTCTGCAGGGTGTCAGTATTGGGACGCCACATTAGCCCAGGCGGATCCAAATAGGTGGCGAAGCTTCGGGCAAAAAGCCGTTCAGAACCAAGTGTCACCGACATCAGCAAGGGTGCATCAGCATGGGAGCAACGACTGAAACACGACTATGTGAGGCAATAACACAAATTAACAAAGAAAAAAGTTGTTTAATTTAGGGGACAGGCAGTTCGATTCCAGCAACAAGAACATTACTGTTCAATTTTATATAGGCACGGCGAAGAAAGAAAAATAACACTTTTTACGCTATCTTTCATAAATACCAGTTCCTTTTTCAGCCCCCGATATCAATTACAATGCAAGCAGCTCTTGTAGTGTGCAGAAAGGCGCGCTCGTAAATTTCGCCTGTAACAATACGCCCCCTCACACGTTGTGTTGTTTTGCTCGTCACCGACTCTCTGAATTCTGGTGGCACAGGTGACTTGATCGTTTCTTGACCTATTCAATCAAACGAAGTGATTCACGACCACCAGATACTATCTGTTTTCTTGCGGCTAGGCCAGCATTCTACACTCAAAGCTTTCGTCGGCCCGCAAAGAAACGATAATCGTGCAGGCATGTGTTTTCGACATCTGTAAGCTGACCTTTTGCTGCACCGCCTCCCGCGCTGAGGGCTCGAAAAGGTCATCGAGTCGGAGTGCGAGGCATTTGAATATACAACTTTAATAGCAGGCCCACAAAACAAATTCCGCATCTTTGGGAACAAAAATGACATCATTTAAGTTTTTAACGGATATGGTGTGACTTTATTTTTTCTTCCACTGGAAGTGTTACCTCATGACACAGATGGCGCTAAGCCCCATGATCCGCCATGTTTTGAACGCATGGTCTTCTATGGAAGTGTCGCCACCAGATGCATTTACCTTGCATTGGCTTAATTATCCATCTTCGACAAATACTGGTCGTGCCTGTGGATCTCCAGAAGGGTACGCATTGACGTGTGCACATATCCAGAGTTGGATAGTTACGCAACACATTTCATGCGATTACAATAATAGAGAGAGCGAAACGTTTACTGTTCGGAAGAGTGTCCAGAACGAGGCCCTGTATTACCCTGAGAAGGGTAATACAAGAACCCTCGTCTTCGACCGCCCTCTTTGCCTTGGCAACGAGTTGTCGTTTGTCTTCCAGGTCCCTGAGGGTGGGCTTGGCCTCCCACGCTTCGTATAGGTGCTTTTGATTTGTTGATGTGCTCGTTTCGGATCCGTTTCCGGTCGCTTTTCACCGACTTCCTGACACGGGCATTCCAGGACCAAGTGTGCCAGGTCTTCGGGTACGGTGCAGAGGGGGTAGTGGTAGCCGTGAAGCGTCGGGAAGAGGAGGTACATACGTGAGTGTACGTAATTGCACTAATAATCTAGGCAAATTTTCCTCGTCATCGCCATCACCACGATGTTCCATATCAAGTACATGTGTGATAAGATCACGCCGCGCGTAGCGTATAAACACCTCCAAGATACCACAAGACCGGTGGGCTTCATTCCATGACGTCATGCTACCTTGTTGAAGGCCGAGTGATCAAGGGGACGCTAAACAAAGAAAGCCCGCGTCTCCTATTCCAGCTGAGCCGGCGCTGCACATGAATGTCCTCGCGGCTAAACGAATACGCGGCGCTCGCGCCATTCCTTAGAGCGTAATTGGCGGAGGATGCGAAGGCGGGCTCGACTGTGTCGGCTGGTAGCTTCATATGTGCTGTCTATTCGTGCGGTTAGTTTTGAATGTGGCGCAATCTTGTATTTCTAAGACGCGTTTAAGCGAAATTCAGCAAGGAGCGTTCGCTCGCCTCTGCCGGTGTTCTTTATTATGTCTGCATTTTGACAGCGAGTGTTTCGAAGTAATTGAGTGAGATCCGTTCATGTTTACCTGAGCGCGCGTGCGACCACGCTTGGAAATTAAATTAGTGCGTGAATGTTCACTGCAATTTATTCGGCAAATAACCGCATGATTTTTACCTCCTGTATTTGCCATAGGAATATCCTATCTCTCTCTATCTCACATTTTGGGTGACATAATTCGAGCAATCTCGCCTTTGGGGTCAGATTTTTTAAAGGATTTTTTAAGCTTATCCAGTTGGACTGGTTCATTTGGATCCAGGAGGGTCTGATTTCGATCTTCAGTTAGCTGGCATTGACGATACGACCTCTTCGTTTGTGTGCCCGCTGGCATTGCCACCTATCCGATGTCAAACTTTGCTTGCTCTTTTCTTTAGCATTGTGATGTAGTCTAAGCTGTGGACAATCTTTGATCCTCACCTCATGTGTACCTTTGTACTTCGAGCTCTTCAGTACGTTCCCTGTACTCAAAAATTGATCATGGCAACTTGTGGACTGGAGGCAGGCCATCGGCTAAGGGCCACAGAGCGCTAAAATAGTTCAACTCGAAACACTTCAGACAATGCAGGATTCGGGACACATAATGGCACACTGAGTGCCCGTCATCTCCCACCTTTACATCGACAGAAAAGATTTTCTTGTTATCGGTCAGCTAAAACAAGCCTCCCTATAAATGATGTTGAAGAATTGTGGATCGGCTGAAGGTTCCATTCCTTGACAGCTGATCAACGTGCGAGTTTTTAACATATAAACAGTTATGTGAGATGTAGTGCTTTCTTTACCGTTTCGGGGAGAGAGACCTTACAACTAAGTATCACAAGTGCATAAGTGCGTGACTAGAAGCAACACTTTACTGTGTTGTGTCAAATCTGGTTGAAATAAATATTTACTATTTAAACAACCCTCAAGCGTGGTACCCAAGGCCATTCTCGCGTTTTCATTGCTGTCAACATTTTGTATGCCGTCCCGTATAGCAACTCAATTGAATTTTTCAGTGAAGGTGAAAGCTAAGGCTAGAGGTTCCTCTGCTAGAAAAATAGCGGCTAGCCATCCGATATCAATAGAGAATAAACACAAAATGTTGTTCTACTTTACTCAATTCAAGTGCGCCTGAGGATGAACGCTCTTTTCTTGAAACATTAGGTCAGTGTAAATGTTTCAGTACACGTTTCTTCGTGGCTCATGTACAGCTTGTACGCATTACAATTTCAGTGTCTGCCAGTGATAAAAGACAGAAATACGGAAGAGAAAGAAAGCTAAATATTGGCCGATCGCGTCGAAAGACTTGTGATCACTAAGATACAACACGTTTCAAGAGACCATTGTACAAAACGGGATTTGCGGTAGTACTGGTGCATGTGAAATATATGCCAGAGCTTTGGAACCTCTCTTCTCGGGTTAAGAACCTGCCTGACATGCTAAGAAGGGAAAACTGAAACACGGCTTCTAATTAAAATAATGTGCCAATTCCGTCACATCCATATATGGTGTAAATACGGGATCAAATCCCGGCCACGGCGGCCGCATTTCGATGGGGGCGAAATGCGAAAACACCCGTGTACTTAGGTTTAGGTGCACGTTAAAGAACCCCAGGTGGTCGAAATTTCCGGAGTCCTCCACTACCGCGTGCCTCATAATCATAAAGTGGTTTTGGCACCTCAAACCCCATAACTTAATCTTTAATATGGTCTAAATATTTGTCGCTTTTCATTTACACTAGTAAGGATAATATATTGTTTAACGTTTTTGTAATGGTTTAGTGTAACAGGCGTTTCTTTTATTTCTCGATGTGTCAGAGTTTACCTTTGAAAAAGTGAAAGAATAACAAAAAAGGATAGTGAGCAACTGTTGTGTACATCATATATCAAATAGAGTACAGGAATAAATTAATTTCGCGTTATCCGCTTCGTCTTTTTCGAAAACCATGGGCAACAATACGGAAAACCTCCGCCTCTCTTTTCAAGCTGTAGGCTCTCGGGATTGTAATGCTTCGGGACAGTGCAGCTGGAAGAAAAAAATGCACCAAAATATTTAAGTTTCATTGAATGTACGTGTCCCATAATTGAACTTCGCTAAGTTTGTGCCCTTCATTCAAGAATTAAGATGGAGTATCAATAATTGTCAAGGCTACATAATTTCATACCCAGGAGAAGGATAATGCACAGAGACATCTAAATTTGCACGATAACATTTTTTTTTAGTTATCTAAGGAATTCTGAGAGCTACAAAGTAAATAATAACATGCTATTGCTGAGTTAACAACTTGTGATTGTTGACAGAATGCATTGCGGCAAAGATCCGGTTATACATAGCGGTGCCTTAAGAGGAAGCTTTAGCTCGAGTGCTCCTATCTAAATACATGTAAAAGGAGAATTCGATTTTCTCGGCAACCAATGCACCAAATTTGACGAGGTTTGTTGCATTTAAAAGAAAAACTTAAAATCTAGTGACTGTTGGTTTCGAATTTTTGAGTTAGGTTGAGAATTTTTTATTAAAAATTGCGAAAAATCGAAAATTTTCAAAAAACGAAACTATCAAGTTTACAACTCTGTAACTCTAAAACGAAAAACGATAATACAATTTTGTGAATTGCATCTAATAGTACATCTAAAGCGGACAAAACTGATATGTTACACATGAATATAAAAAAAAATTTAATTGTAGGGAAATACAACTTTTGCAAAACCGTTGTAACCAACGTAACAAATTCACGTAAGATGTAAAATGACATATTGAATTTGTCCGCTTTGAATGATCTAATGGATGCCGTTTACAGAACCGCGATATCAGTTCTTTATGCAGAGCTATGAATTTGTGAACTTCGTGCTTCCATTTTTTTCAAACGGTCAAATATTTGAAAATCGATTTAAGAAAATTCAAGCCCTAAATCGAAATTCCGCTTCCAACAGTCACTAGAATTTAACTTTCTCTTTCAAATGCAAGAAATTTCATCAAAATTGGTCCTGCGGTTATCTCATAAAAACGTTTTTGCGTTTTACATGTATTTGAATAGGCCGCGTCGGAGTTGGGCCCGAGCTAAAGCTTCCTCTTAAGCAAGGTTGTTGTTTGCAAAAATAATTTGTGCTTAAATGGAACTTAACCGCCTTTTTATAATCCCATTTATAGCCGTACAGCTCTGCCGTATTCCTGCTATCTTCTCTGCTGGATTATGGGGTGAAACAAACGCATAGTATCTATAGATACAGTGTAACAAATTTGTGCCTTCAATTGCATAATTTCTCCAATAAAGCGAACCATTTAGTGCCCTCTTTCCCACTGTTCGGGTGGATGGGCTTCTTGCTGAGTGAGGCGAACCGGTTTACGTGACCGTACAGCCACTGGGTGGGCAGCAGGGCTAGTTTTGGTATCTAGCACACACCGTCACCACGTTTCTGGTGGCCAACGTAAAATTAGATACTTTTGCATACCTGGCTCTATATTTAGCACCTATGAATGAGGAATGTAAAATTACGGATTTCCTTGTAGAAAAAAAAATGCGTTTCCTCCTATTTTGATTTTTAGGGTGCTTGTATTTTGTCGATTCATTCGTTGTGCCAACAGGCGGTTCTATCGCGTTTATCGCTCCGGCTCTCATTTTGTTCGTCGGCTCCTGGATTTCTTAATTTGCCCACGTGCTTGCCTTTGCCGTATACTGGGCGCTCGAAGACTGTTTCTATATCACCGAATAGTTCCAGCAAAGAAGGGAAAACGTAAGAAAACCACAGGGCGTCCTACGCGGCTCTGTGTTGGGCCAACACAAAGAGGGATAGCAAGGTCACTTTCTGCCGCTTCCGTGAAAAATGATAGGCAAACACGCTCGTTATGCAGTCGTTACGTAGCGAATAGCCGCTAACGTTATTGAAACGACTATCAGACGAAAAGATGGGTTTCCCGGGTGCGGTATATATGTCCGTAGTGTGTGAATACATTAAAGCTGCCTATCGACAGCAGCTCCTAGGTCCAGTGACCGCTAGTCTCAAAGATTGAGGTACACCTATTTGCACTCTCCGTAACGGAGGGGATGCGGCGGCAACAAGGATGGGACGACAACAAACCCACCCCGAGTGCATTTACGGATGGCTCGACTGCTGACCGGCAATAAGATCTACTTCTGATTGACCGTGGGCCAGAGGCATGAGATGGGAGGCGACGTAAAAACAAACACTCGGTTTATTAAAATCATGCGAGTGATATGCCAAAAAAGTAAGAAGCATACTACAAGCAGACGGTGCAAAGCTTCGCGAAAGGCCGGCGAGTCACACACAGCACGAATTCTGACGCGACGCGCAACACAAAGCCCACTACGTGGGAACTTACAATACTCGCGAAATAAGAAAAAAACAATATCTGCCGGAAATGAAAAATACACGCTACAATAAACGCGGCAGACACTGCACTGACAGAACACACAAAAATGAACGCCTGATGAAGAATTAGATTACAGATGAAACGCGATAACAAAAAAAAAAAAAAAGGGGTCTGGCGGAAAGTTCTGAGAGCGGGTTCGACCACGAGGCTTGTCTGTGGTGTGCTCGCCCAAATCTAATGTTATAGAGCACTTGGCTGCCGTTACCTCGCTGCCGAAGATCGTGACGGACTTGCACCGTCTGTCGATCTGCCACCGAAGACTTGGGCCTGGGCTTTCAGCCCACTGACCACATCCCCAGCTGTCTATCAGTACACGACGACGCCGCTCCGTATTCCAAGCCACGTTCCTCGCTCGCCAAGGCCAACTAGACCCTCGTCACGCCCTGGCGACCCGCGTGGCCAACTGGTCCGGCAAGTACACGAACAATGGGGAGTTTTTCCTATCTATCGGTGTGTAAGCGGCGCTGCGGCTGTGGAGGCAATAGCGGCCATGTCGAGAGGGACGCGGGCACGCACTTTGTGACAGCTAGCTAACACACTGGCGAAAATGGCGCTTTCTTATATCTCGCCGTCTACTGCCCCTTTTTATTAAGGAATACAGAAAACTGATAATTTAGCTTTGCTGAAGATGTTTGAATACGTGCTACGCCGACAAGGCCCTAAGGTTAGAGAACACTGTGCTTGCCTGGCCTTGGTTGTACATTACAAGCCGCTTGAAGCTTCGTGAGGGGCGGAAACCAATTGAAGGATCCATGTGCAGACGCAGAAAGCATTGCAAGCGAGCATTTCCACTCGTCGTTTGCAGCGGCATCGGGACGCAAAACTTTCTTGTGTCGCCAAAAAGACAGCCTGCTTGCCTGATCTTCTTTATCAAATATTCATCTGCGATGTGCGATCTTTGAAGTCGTTAACTGAGAACTAAATGGCCGAGCAGATTTTTCTTTTAACGAGCGAATTTACCTTCGTGGCAAGACGCGCTGCAGCGCAATGCATACGAAGGCGCTTACGTCTACGCTTATCGAGCGCCATGCGTTAAGATGTTCCCACAAAGATTTCTTTCCCCTGCGCGTCACAAATTCTTATACGCAGTAGGAAATGCTTGCAGACTGTTGACCAGTGGCTCACAATTTTTGAAGCTAGTCTTACTGTACTTAGCATTCGTGAGAAAGAGGTAGACGGGGAGTGAATACAAGTTTGAACAAGCTAAATCGTCATTCCCTTATCTACAAGTGAATAAAATGTTCACGGATCCAAATAATTTAACTGCCAGAAACTGACTAGTGTGTACAGACAGCTCTCGAGAAAGCAGCAGTCACAATCCTGTTACTTCTTCATAGTACTAGCTAAAATATTAATTTGGCTTGTTAAGTTTCTTGTGCCATATCTTTACTGTAAAACCAAACAACCATACGTGAGAGTTGACCTCGTGAATTGAAAGCCCAATTCGCAGTAGCAGCACTGAAATTTCTTCCAGCAATTCATATTTGTGATTTTTCTCAGATTGAAACACATTTTGGGTGCGGCACCAAAAGATTTAAAGAGCGATTCAAAGGTTTGATCGGCTAGCTGGTTTATTTAAGGAATACAGCAGTTGCGACAGCCATAAAATTTCTTAGGACATCTCTGACCTGCAGTTGGTAAAGAAGAGTAGCTTTTCTGACTTGTTCACAGGAGTGCCAATCCATTTAGTCATATACCTAAGTGTCACTGTTGTTTCTATAAAAAATGTTCTATATTACTAAGGTTATAAACTTTTGTTTTCTCATCACCAAGCAAAGCGGTGACTTCGACGGGCAGCGTGTGGAGAGTTATAACAGGGACTGTTGTTAATCATGCATAAATGTTTTGTTATAGGCGCACAACAAGCTCTACACGCGTGGTTGATTGCTATTCACTTGAATTGCCAAAGTTTAGTTGAACTGTTAATGGGCTGTTGCTATTAACAATTGGCTATGAGAAGACGCGCAGGTTTGGCGTTCGCAAAAACAGTTAACTCCGCTACACTGTAAAGCTGATCTATAGTAAACTGACGATTGCCGGTTATATCCAATGGGAACAATGTGCGAAATGCACTTAACTATTGTGCACGTGACACGAAACCTACATTGTTAACAAGAAATGAGCTGCGATAATTCAGACTGCTGTGCTGTTTCGGAAATTTGTTGAATGTAATATACGAGGCTTTCACTGAGACAAGGGCAGATCCGCGTGTTCAAGTTTAGAGATAAAGACGATCCTAAATTTGGTTTACTGGCTTACTAAGGGATATCGTTACAGCACTGCCAGAATCTATTCTCAATTGCGCTTACATCGAAGGCAGTTGAGCGTTTCGTAATGCACGAATATTTCTGAAGCGTCCCTTTGTTATTATTTTCCTCTTTTGTTTGTTGCTCTTAGTTTGGTTTATCCAGTATAGAGACGTCCCCAGATACGGCAGTATGAGGCACGTAATTGCGAAGAAATGCTTGTACTTACTGCTCTTCAATCAGGTACCCAGCTGTCGCGTTGCATGTCACCCTCCTGCAAAATTGAGATGTCTCCACTGTGTGGCCATCTGGCATTTTAAGTTCGTTGCTGACCATGCATATTCCTGGGTAAACGTGGACATATTTTGTTTAGCAATCAAGGCGAAGGAAGCCGTTTTGGTGCACCACTGATTTGTAGCACCAATGACTAAATCTCTAATAAAACTCCACGCTGTCTGAAAAAAAGTCCTTTCGCTTCATAATTACAAGCAAACAAAAAATTGATGGTGATATGTCACTTGTGAATTCGGCCATGTCTTGGCAAATTTTTGTCCTGTGACATAGCACTATTTTCTAGACGCCGAAAATTGGAAAATTTCTAAAGTTTCCATGACTCTGGATTAGTGTCTCACCAAGTCCATTCGGACAAACAGGTTGTTGCTTCTAGCCGTCTAACGAACGAGAGAGCTTGGGGCAAAAAAATAAGTCAGCCATGACACCGGAGCATACATTCTGTAGTACGCTTTTTAGAAATACGTGTTTTTAAAGCTGTGCACTCTTTTTAGCAGCTGCGCTAAACTGTGTTCGATTTTTTCAGTACAACTATACTGAAATTATTTACCAATGAGACCAGTACAAAATTTATTGCCACACTTCCAGTATTAAAGCTCTATAGCTTTATGTGAAACATCTTGTTTTGCAGTTTCTAGCTTCCTACTTGTTATGCAATAATTTTTTCTTTCATATTTTTCTGTGTCCTAAATATAGCCCACTATTTTTGAAGAAAAAAAGCTGGCATGCTCGCTTGTGAATTAGGGTTGCAGTGCCCTCAAACGTGCCGTCTATTAATGAACATCGTATTTATTCTGCTGAGCTGCCGCTTAACAACTGACAACGGGAGTGATGCAGCCATCTAGCTGTCGGCATACTGAAACAAGTCACTGGCCTTCATAGAGCGGTCAACGCCTGCGCCAATGCCCTGTCACTCTTAAGGCCGGCTAACGGCACTGTTCTTTACACGTGGAACATTAAATAGCAGCCCAATCGAGACGCGCAAACGGGCAGGTAACTTGTTTTTATTTTATCATTCAGTGGGCCTTCATCGAAGCGCATATGTATGATTCAGTAAGAAGTCGTAATTTTGAAGTGGCTGAAATAGATCTTTTGAGAGCTTTCTACAACTTCCTCGTGGGAAGTTTTGCCTTAAGGTTAAGCTCGCGAAGTTGGTAAATAATTCTTGACTAATAATGCACTTCAGGAGCACACGTGAAATAGTGCGACTTGCTCCATTCATTATCCAGCGATATGCATTTGGTCGCTTCTTCCAATAGTGTTTCGGTATATACATAAACTTTGGCTAATGCTAGCTGGGACAGCCTATAAGTGCGAATAATTCTAATGTACTTTCACAGCATGCAATGCGGGGACTTTACCACTTAGATGAGCACATATCCCCATATGGAGCCAAATATCAAGCCGTATAGACAGACAATTATACCACATATATACACTTTACACTGGGTAATATTAAAGAATGGTGATTTCTTTTGAACGAATTGTTTGTATGCGCACAACAAGCACAGACTTGATGGAAATCTTATTACCTAACTGTACATCTAGAATAACTGTCAATTTTAAGCAAGCCGCTCTCGTCGACTCGTGCAACAATCTATCACAAGATAGCAATCACGCATGTTCTTGAAACTCTTAGGTCTTACTGCCATGCATCCTGCCAGGATTCCGCTATGCGACGCGCGTATGGCAAGACAAGTTTTATTTTTCAGTCCCTTGAGGCATGTGACATGTAACGAGAATCTGGGGCTCAATAACATAGCAAATCTGAATGTTCCTATGCCATTTCTGCAATCAGCCCTCCACAATTCGTCAAAAAAATTCTCAGGCCACCCACACGTTATCTGCCTCTCATGCGACGTCACGAAAACCGCGAGAAGCCAATGTGCTACGACGTGTATGCATTGATAATGCGTGATTAGGCCGAACAAAAGAAAAATGTTTATTTCCCATTCTACGCCTTTCTCGCCGTCCGACCTCCGCTACTAGTCAAAAGTTTTCGTGCTGCGCCCACTTCACCTGTCTGGCACGCAATGTCAGAAAACCGCTAAAATTCACTACGTCTAAGTGACGCGTACGCATTACAGATGCTTTGTTATGACTAAAATAGTTTTTTTTTAATAACCCAGTAGTGTCCCGTTCCGAAAGCAATAGAAGACGACTGCCCGCCAATCGCTTTTGCACTGTCGGCTCTAAGCTGATGGGGAGAATGAATATTTTTTAATGTAATTTTACATTTTACTGTAGCAGTATAGCGTTGTCGGGCGCTTTCGACACGCATACGAAATCGCTCTGGCAATTCCTTTTTTCTGAGTATCCGCATTAGGTGGCATTTATATTGTTCCGTTGCACACCGCCGTACCTTTCGACAAGCCACCGCAAGCTAGGAAGGGGAAACGAGCCAATCGCAGACGCTGGCACAACCTTCCTCATCCGGTTTTCTTTCATTGATGCTAGCTTGGCCCCCCCAAAGCCCTCTGCACTACTGCCTTGTTCTCGCCTCTTGTCAGTTAATTAGATAAGAAGAAAGTGCCATGGTCGGCAATGCTATTCCCTTTGAAAGGAAGACAAAAAGGGATCTCCTGTAAACGGAAAAGCATTTGATTGGGCTCTTCCAACAACGCCACGAGTGAACGCCCGATACTTTCGTCGGCAGTTACGTAAGTGGGACGTCATTACATAGTAATAAGAACAGATTGGAATTGTTTTACTTAATTGCGCCCCTGCTGGCACTGTGAATGTCTGTGTCAATTTGATAAGATGAGTTGCCTCGGCGAACGACAAACTTTCTCTCGCAATGTTATTGAGACATGAGGGCAAGACATGTGGCATTTACAAATATAATCTTACAACCCTTTCATTCAAACTTTCAAGCGCTACAGCAGCATTTAGAATGAGGAAGCTGTAACCTAAATAAATTGTTCATAACTGTACTGAAGTAATTTTTTTTCAGTTTTGAATTATTGTTAACTTTTTTTATAGAAGAGTTGCGGGACTGATAACGTTTAAGTGTTTCCGCTAGCCTTCCTTGTGAAACCAACTAATCTCCGGCAGTAGAACAGATAGTTGAGCGAGTTGGTACGAATTCATGGTGAAATATTTAGCGCGCGCAATTGACAAGGACACAGTGAAGGGGGTCCCCTGTGTCCCCCTTCAGTGCGTCCTTGTCAAATGTGCGCGCTAAATATTTCACTATGAATCAACTAATCTTCGTTAGACATGTCATCTGAGTGACTGATGTATGACGGAACAGATTGCGTGAACATATTTGTGATTGTAACGTGCAAACAGTATCTATATAGTTGAATAATATGCAAAATTTTATTGAACAACTTTAAAGGCTTGGCCACCTTTTGAGGGAACGTGAACGAGTTGCCATTAGTTAATATTTTTTTTTTAAGTTTAAATGACTAACGAGTGAAGGGTGCCGAGAGGTGTTACAACAGATGTTGGCTGGCAAATTAGAACCACGCTTCTACGGCTTGATAGCAACGGCCGCTTTGAATGCTGGTGCCAGGGAATTCCGTAATGTAATTTTTCAGTTTCTCCCTGGCATTGTTGGCAGCGACTTAACGTAGCTCTAGCCACAATGAGCCAGAGCGCTTTATAGAGCACCAAAACCCTGGCATCACGCCATTGAGTAACCACGATTTCTTGAGCAAATATCTTAAATTACTGGAAAGACCTCCTGTCCAGCACGCTCATGAAGCGAGTTTTTAGTGTTGTTGCAGAAGTCATCAAAGAAGACAAGGGAAGAATATTGAAGAAAGTTCAGAAAATTAATCCTTAGCAAGATAAACAACCTTTGACAGGCTACAGAGAACTCATTGAAAGAGCTAGCTCAGCTCATTTCATTTATTGTATTTGGGCAACGTTAACAAATGTAGAGTGGAAAGTAACGTTAAAATAATCAATCAATTTTTAATAACTACCATATTCTTTCTTTGGGCAGTAATTCGTAGCCGTGATCAATTAATTTGTTTTTCATAGTAGTAATTACAATCGGATGCTGTCTTCTATAACGTGTACAATTCTGATGGCTTCAGAGTAGTGTGATCTCTGAAAATTTTATTTTTACTGCCTGCGTCTGTTGTGCAAGGTCTACTGCACGAAATATATGTCTGCTATAGTCATCAAGTAGTGTTTTGCAAGAAAATATACTACTTCAACTGTACAAATTCTATAGGACACACAATCTTTTTCAGTGTTGTCATGCTCGAATTAGCACTCGAGCCAACCACCAGACGATACCGAATCTGCACCTTCTTAGGAGCAGGTGTAAATTTGTTCTACAAAATTTCCAAATTAAAATCTTTCGCGGCAGTTTTCACGTGTGACGTAACAGATGGAGTGCGTATTGTCATGATTCCTTTGTTCTGAAGAGGGATCAATAAGTTAAAAAAGATCGCATTGATTCTTTATGAAGTGATCAAGGCGACCTTTTTATTGGAGAACGACGGTGGTTTAAAAGTGATCAATATATAGTTTTGTTAAGAAAGCGGAGCAGGCAGCTTTACCAAACGCGTCAGGCGTTACTACTACTTCTAGTGTTAAGGGTGGCGGCACACATTTTGAAAGCATAAGCACCATGGTTTTATAACAGCCAGCACAGATGGTTGCACAGATCTGCAGAAAACTCGGAGTTTTTTGTTTCGCGTTTGAAAGAAGATGATTTGGCTACTATGAACACTTACCTCGCACGACAGCTACAGGTATTTTTATGCGCCCAGTGTATTCTATACTAACCCTCCTATTCTTCGATGCAGCTTCGTTACTCATAAAGAGGGTGACGGAAAGTAATATTGTGGAAATATTCATATGTCCAGCTTTAATATTAGCAAGTTATCAAGCCAAACTTGTTTGGAATGACGTGGCCTGAAAAAAAGATGACAGTCTTCAAAAATTTAGGTAATGCAGCCAGTCGCTGATAAGTAGTATACGCTTTGCTGAATATTTTGCCTCTCAAATATATCTGGCAAAGACTAAGAAAACGTTCCACGAATGCAATGCATTTTTTTATGTTTTAGTTTCAGCGTTCTTATATACAAACGCTCAAGCACATAAAAAAACGAACGCGCTTAAATAAATGTAATAGCTTGTGCCTATCCCTTTCTGTATTTTCCAGCCTGTACAAAAAGCGCGCCACTTCCACAATAACAACCTCCCACCAACCAGCTACAGTCGTCCCGTAATTTGATCCAACAGAGCTTTAGGCATTATACAAACCTAAGGCTCGAAGACAGAGCCTAATTCTAAGCACATTCACAATTTAGGGAGGAAACTTGACCATGCCTAATGGTGGTATACGGATTTCTTAAAGCCACACGTAACAAAAAAGACAAAACCAAAACAAACAGCGGGTACTGGGCATACTCTACCTTATTACTAACTTGTGATTTGTAAATAAAATCACGAGTGACTGTATTTTGACTTGCTACATAACAGGTGGGTTCACGCGCCTGACGCGCCATCTTAATATACACTCAGAAATTCAAAACATTCGGGTTTCTCGACAAGACGCAAGCATAGAATTGCCCCAAGTGGGATAGTGTGAATGAACTAGCATATGCGTTGATTCACAGGGTTCATAGCAGCCTTGTTCGCTGTCAATACCAAAAAAAGAAAAAGGTGACGGACGCGCATTTGAATTTTCTCATCTTAAAGGTATGTTCTTTCTGGAAGTAAAATGATTAAGGTTCTGTTATCATATAAAAACGCACGAATAGTTTAGTGAAATAAGGAACAGCATCTCTGTTCGTATGCAATCGCTTTTTTTAAACATTGGTAGGCCCTATTTATCGACAGAAATGTCACAATTGCAAGATGACATTTGGTTGCTTTCTTTCAACAGTGCATCAGTGCATCAGGAAAAAACTTATGCACGAATAACGAACTAAGCCTGTCGTAGCTGCATGGATTCTCAAAGCTAGGGCTCAGATTACATGCCCTTGCTAATATTGACATGTGGACGCAGGTAAGCACCGCATGCGCTTGCCAAGCTTTGCATCCAGGTTAACCTTCGCATTCTGGAACGTTGATTCACTTCACACCTCGACCTTGCCCCACAAAGGTAGCTGGCAGAGGCATCCTCAGACAAAAGTAGTCACTGCGCTTCAATTGCACCCCACAACATTCCTTTACAAGCATAGCGTCTTCTTAAGTCGAGAGGTGGTGCTGTGCTAACCTCGGAGGAGTGGAGAACACGTTCCAGCCGAGGAGCGTTTTATGTATACGGGGACGTGGCTTCTCTTGCTTGCACACCGTTAGTAATTTCTTGCTACACCATTACACTGTATTTCGCTGCACCCTTTGTAACTTACGGAGCGATAAAACTACAACACTTGAGCCTCAAAAACCTTCTTTATGAGCAGTAATAAAGAATGTACACCTAAATTCGTTATAGTTAGGAAGCAACTGAGCTATGTATCTATAGGTCAAGGAATACCCGTCTTCTAAATTTCGAGCTGAACACCGGGGCACAAAGAAGCGTAGCGGAATTTTTTAAGAAGCTGAGGAAACTTACTCTTCAATACAAGCTGTGCTCTGAAAAGCTCCTCCGCTTCACCTGCGGCTTTTTGAAGCGGCTTTTGAAGCTGTGTGTTTGTCACAGCGTGCCAAAATTGAAAAGTTCAGCAGTTTAAAGCACTCGAGAAATAATAATGGCCTATTGGGAAACAAGGCTTGGACAGCAGGTGGGATATGTCTTTACTAGCACAACGATCTGCCAAAGGACATATTCCGCGAACTAGGGCTCTTTTTTTTTTTTTTTTTTTTTTTTTTGCTGTTTCGTAGTAGCGTGGGTCGTGCGCCGTGGCAAACGAATGACGATGGCGTTGCCCTGTTGAGGTAGATGTCACGGGTTCAATCTCGAACGCGGCAGCTGGTTTCCAATGCGGGCGGAATGCAAAAGCGCTCGTGTACTTATAATTAGGTGCACGTTAGAGCATTTCACGTAGTGAAAATTAGCAGCCCCCCATTAGTGCGTGCCCAGTAATTAGATCATGATTTCGGCAGGCAAATCCCTAGTTTTTATAGAGCCATAAACGTTGGCAACTTCGATAATTTCACATATCGTTTGATGGTCTAATCGCCTATCATGCATCAGAGGTCACCACCGAACTATTGCCGGGGAGGTCACCAGTTCCCGAAATTTCGTGGTTATGCTGTAATGTATCTTACCCGGGCTTGGTCATCAACTTTGTTATCGACCCCTAAAAGGGACAGTTTTACTTTTACTTTTTCATAATTGTTTGCAGGCATGAAGACAGCTCATTGTAACATACTTTTCCTCATTTTCAGCCATTTTACCTTTCCTTCGATAAACTAGCCAACCCTGTCAGCACGCTACTAAAAATGACACTGATGATGTATGTGTTAGATTTGGTTAGTCCCAACTTAACAGCAGGCCAACGCGCATTACAATTGATTCTTGCAACATTCTTGGCCTTATACTAGACTCACACGCCGATACCTTCTATTTAGGAAATTTATCCTGCCCGTCGCGTCTTCATTATGTGATAAACGGTACCGTCTCTAGTAGAAGGAGAGAAGTGGCATCGACACGGTGGGTATGAGGTTGAGAGTGGCAGATGTGGCGCCGCATTCACAAAGCATACTTTTCCGCAATGCTATTCGCCATCGGCTGCCCGTCTTATATAATTACATGCTGAGCATCATGACTAGCTGGCATTGTTTGACGAAAAATTTTGGAGTAAAATATTTTTGCGAATACGTGCTCTCGGCTACTATGCAGGATGACCCCAGTTTCTCGCTCGCCTGAGTTTGCTCCGCGGTAGTCGGTGAACTCGGATAGAGTAGAATGCGGAAAAGCAGCAGGCATTAACAAGCCGAGATGAAGTCATGTATGTGAACAAGAGAGCACTTTTCGCAGGCCGCTTTCAAGTTTCAAACGCAGAAGACTGGGCAAACTTACGCACCAGCGCCTCTCATTGTTATCAACGCAATATCGCAATGCCGTGATTGGCCCGCTGGCTATCTACCCACTCAACGCAACCCCCTCCCGACGACTTCCTGCGCTGTGTCTCCTCCTTCGTACATTATCTGTCTATCCGCCACCAAATGCGAACCGTGCGGACGTGGCACATTCTCACGCATACCCTTACCTGTATTTCCAATACGTTAAAAGATTAAAATTTTCTGTAACTTGCTTGCACTGGTAATGTACTGCGTGGAACGATAAACAAGTGAAAGGCGACACGCTCGCTTTGACCACATGACTCCTTTTTTTTCGGCCGCCCTAGTGATGTTGACCGCACAGTGAATATAGAAAAAGCCAGCGACACTGGAGGATTGCCGAGGGCTGAATTTTATCGCTTCATCGATACCAGTCGCTCATTTATCTCAGGACGCTGCCACAGTTCGCCGCAATCCCGAACTTTACCAAACTCGGGACATGCTACATAGCACCTCTGGAAATGTAGATATGTAACGAATAATGTGCACTTACCCCGACTTGTGGGAATAGGTTTAAAGGGGTCCAAAATAACTTGTTAGGGAGGTCAAGCAATGCATATAAAGTTAAAATAGACTACCTAATAAATATTTCGTGGCAGAAAGTGCTTCGCACAAAACTAAATTGCCGCGTGGCTGGCCGCTCGAGGGAACCTTGCGCGGGTTTGCAGGCTTCGTTTACGTTTGGAAAGACACTTTTATGTATCACGTATTGAACAACACAGAGCTGTGTCAGGAGTTTTTCATGTTGCTGTACAATTTTGTCACTGACACTTCTCTCCTAACTATAATATTTGAGAAGTTGATTAATTAAGACTAATTATGTAATTAGGGGGAATGCAAAACATTACCTCAGTATCTCCAAGCGACGGCAAACAACATTACCTACGTTCTGTCCAGCTACGGGGCATTCGCGTATTTTAAAATCTTGGTGCATGATGCTTGGGACACCCTGTATAGGTGACATATGTAGACATATTCTTACTATAGTAGAACACGAGCAGTCATGTAGCACAGAATATGAAATCATGAGCCATTCCACTCTGTGAAGGTGGACCACCACTCAAGCTGTTTAGCACACGACACAGAGGTGGCACAGAAATTTGAAAAAAGGTACAAACTCATTTATTGTCTTGATGGGTGGTTTCGTGACGATAGGTACGCACACACATTTATTGTCTTGATCGCAGCGCCATTATTTTTTGGTCGTGATGGTGGCCTCGTGGTCGCTATGGTACGCACTGATCCGCTCGGGTACAACTTTGGACACGCTCTTAGCCAGAGTCAAATCTATGCCCGGCTAAGACGGAGCAAGGAAACTGAGGAGAGGATCTACCCCCTCCGCGCGCTAGGAGAAAAGTGTGAAGGAAATTACGTAGTACGTGCTCCTTTTTCTTGCTGTTTTTTTATTTCTTTGCTGTAGCGGCCACGCCTTTCGGGCCACAATGGCGGCTTTGTTATTGTTCTGTGCGCTTACATGTGTTGCTCCGTAGGTTTCGTACCGTGGCAAAGGCGCCGTGCGGTCTGGTTTGCGTTGGTCTCCGTGTTTTGTTGTGCTGCGTTATCTGGACCGTGCTCTACCGAATGGTGCTGTGGCCAGGTGGGACAGGAGGAACGAAAGTTTGGGAAATGAACGCGCATGCAACACTGTACGCAATATACCACGCCACGGCAATAGCAACGGACGAAGGAACATCCACGGGAAATTTTGCCCTCTTTGGAAGAATCATGCTAACGTGCTAACGATTGTTTAGTATTGCTGCGGAGCTGCACGCGTCGGGGCAGCCCGGTTGCACGCAGCGCGGCGTGGTCTCGCGAGAAATCTAAACAAGAGAGGAGAGCTTGCCCGATAGGCGGAGCAACGCCATGAGCAACGCCAACTTCCGGCTTCACTTTAGCTTCACAAAGAGTGACGTCAGGGCCTCTCCTGAGTTTCCTTCATCTATGCCGGCTAATGAATCGCTCATGCTCGATGAAATGCTGTGCTCGGCCGCTGCTGGTTTTGTTATTGTGCTCCAGCCTGGACGACGGCCGCCACCTCGGCGAGCCAGAGGAAATCATCCGTGCACGTGACTGGAGCGCTGCTGCCTCAAGCAGTTGGCAGAAGGACTCACGCATAACATTTCGACGGCACCGTCAACCGGCGCAAAGCAGACACGCGTGACGTACCCGCCACCCCAGGAGAGCGGGAGGAAACTAGGCATGCACGGGCTTAGAACGACGACAAAGGGAGGGTGCTGAGTTTTTGCTTCGGCCCATGAAAATTTCCCGACAGGCTGGCCATAAACACCTTCGCTGTAATATGCAGCTTTATTTCAAAAGACATTTCAGATTTGCCCACCTTTTCATGGAGCGGGAACGTTCGCGGCCATCCGTTACAATAGGGAGTTTTAGAATAGGGGCCCCAAACGTTTTGGGGCCCCAAAGAAATAGCGTCGAAGCCACTGCGCATGCGCACGACGCAAACTGCGTTTGGGTTTTGCGTTGGGAACGCTATTTCACCGATTTAGCGGGAGCCCAAATAGCGTCCCCAAAAGCTTTGCGTCGGCAAACATGGCGGCACCCATCAAAGCGACGGCTCTAACCTAACACAAAACTGGGTTCGATTCGCGGTAACGCGTGAAGTTCGCAAGCTAGGAGAAGTGACTGCGGTTATCGCTTTCTCCCAACTAGCGTGTGTTATGAAGATTGACTCATTAGACGCCGCTGATTTTGAATTCGATTGTGGATTTTATGGCTCGTAGGCCTAACACGGCTAAGCTTGGCTGGTGAAGGCTAGTAAAGTTGGTTTGCTCAAAACTAAGCGCAACTAATTATTTGCTGCTTACAAAATAACCTCTAAATTGTAATTAAACGCAAATACACGCAAGCCAAAATTATTATTCCTATCATAAAATGGCATATTTTATTTAATTATTTCGAATAGCTTTTCTTTGATGCCGTATAGTGGCGCTGTCAGCGCAAGACGCTATCCGCAAACGTAAAACCCTATTCTAAAACTCTTCACTCCTACGTGCCCCAACGCTAACACCCGCAAAGCTGTTTGAGGCCCCAAACTATTGCGGCCCCTATTCTAAAACTCTCTAATGAGTTGCTTAGCTCTAATGGGTAGCTAGCAAAGGGCACCGAGAAGTGTTCCAGCAGATGTTAGCCGACAAATTGTGATGGCGCTTCTATGGCCCAATATCGATGCCCACTTCAGACGTTCATTTCAGGAAATCGCCTGTGGTCAATTTTTGATTTTCGCGGTGCCATCGACAGCGCGAACGCGACTAATGTTCCTCAGGAAATGTGTTTAGACTAAAGAAATCAGTACGTTTATGCGGAATTATTGACGATGGTGAAATAGGACATTGAGAGTTCATATTGCTACGGAACGTAACACGTAACAATATAATTCACGTAACAATATAATTGATATTACGTCATGATTAGAACTAATAGAACTATTACGTCATAACTGATATTGCAATAAAATTCACTGAGCGCGCCAACGTGCAGGCTCGCACGTGGGATATGAGCATGTTTTGTGATGTTTAAACGCTCGGTTTGCTGTGCTATGGGTCCTGTGGTGTGAACCAGACGCGGAACAACCAGGGAAGGAAGACGAAAAATGAAAGAGCATCGTTGGTCCTCTGTCTTAATCCTGCCGACGGAAAATTTATGTTTATTTTTTAAGTATAATGTACTTAGAACGTCACGGCGCACAGTTGTCCGAGTGGCATATATGTATCAAAATATCGCCCCACATGTTCAGGCTGTGCTACCTCCGTGATCGGCCCACGGTAAAAAGCTATAGGCATACGCGTTAGGGAAAAGTGGCGAAGCCTTGCTAAGAAAGACTTTAAATTTCTCAAAGAAATATAACGGGCCACCCGACGGAGATCGTTCCAGCGCATTGCAGGTTTTTTCGTGCATGGTTCTATGTCAAGAAGCTGTAGCTCACTTGAATATTAGAAGTATAAATACGCAAACATAAAATAGAACAAGCCAGTTAGGCAACCACACTTATCATGATGCGACAAGCATGTAACAAACGCTGGCTATGTGTGATTTCTGCAACACTTACATACTATTTGTGACTTCTGCAACACTTACCATGATTTTAACCTGCCCAAACTTGTTTGCGCACAACGCGTAGTTCACGGTAAAGTATAGAATTGTTTGCACTTCTTCTCAGAGACGCTTGGCAGTAGCACAAAGACTGAGCTAAAACTGCACTCTTGACGCTGACGGCGCCGTTTACTTCTTGAAGTGCTTCTAAAAATTACGCTGCTTTTCACCGGTTTGTTTCAAGCGATGTCAAAATGAAGCAAAACTAATTTAGGCCTTCACCTGTTCGCAACCCACGAAAAGGCATAGACGAGTATTTGTTCTCATTTAAGTGCCACACGTTCAACTCAGTTCGGCAAGTTACAGGGTTTTGCTTGAGGAACTGTTACGACAGTTCGGTTTGACGAAAATGGCCCAGCTGCTCTGCTCAAATTCTTGGGCGAAATATGTCTTTTAGATCATATGGCTGCAGCCAGCAAAAAATCTGAAGTAGCATGGGACACACATCGTGAGGCAGAAGGTGCTTAGTGTTTCCTTTTAGAGGCAGCCTAAGTTACGCACTAGTGCCTCGCACATACATTGCAACCGGCTCTATAAAGAACTGTTTCATCATTTTAATTTGAGCGTGTAGCTAACGAATTGCATTCCTGAACAATGCGTGCCTCGCCATAGCCCCATAACGACGGTCGGTTATTGCTTTCCCCTGCGGAATGGGTCTGCCATATTGTCGAAAAAGACTGCTGCTGGCCACTATGAAACATTGCATTGCTTGTGATGCCTTGGCTCTCGATCTTAACCGCGAAATGCTTCATTCAGGTGATAGCGGTTATGGTATTGGTAAATTATATTTATTTATTAATTTACATACCACAGAAGAGCAGGTTTGTCTACCTTTCCAACATACCGCATTAATAGAACACCTTATTGCAAACAAGTCAGGCGTATTATGTCTGCATCGCGAAAGCATCAAAGGTAGGTAATCTACACAGGAGTCAAACAAATACATCAGCATTGACAAACAATATACTATACATGACGCGCATTCGTTGTAACAGCCATCAACAATGTTCTTCCTGTGTGGTTGTTTCAGAGAATGGTTGAAAGTAGCGGAATTTCTTTTTACACACAAAACGCGTCGCTAGCAATTTTTACGCCCTAATATGGCGGCCACATTTGATTAGAACAAGCCACTAGAACACTGAGAAGCTTCATTATTGCTTCTCAGACAGCATCATTCTAACACGGATTTATAATTTGGATGCCAAATACCGAAATATATCCGCTCCACGTAACTAAAGTGCAATATTTGCTATATGTAACTACTAACACGTCTGTTATGATTTGAAGGAGAGTATAATAGACATCTTCCTATGTTGAATTGGCTGACATTCCTTTGCCAAAATTTATGGACAATCACGGCGCACCCTGCACTGCAAAAGCAGCAGACCCCTTCGACGTTACATACCTTGCTATATCCAAGCCACGATTTTTCATAATTCACGAGTTATTAGGAGAAAACAACAGCTGCAGTTCAAGCATGACAGCATAAAGCAGCCGGAACGTCCTTCAGGAATTACGGCTGGCGTCCTAACAGCACCCCGGTAAGACCAAATAAAAACACGCCAAGCGTCTTAACGTGCTCGCTTGCCCCCGAGGAGTTCATAACTTGAAGTACCGCTCAGCGGCGTTCAATTGGACATTAATGCTTTCGCATTCACAACTCATCAGAATTGCTTAGGTGTCCTGGTATTTTTCTCCGGTTTCTTATGCCTTAGTCAGGTTTTGTTGAATATTCTGATTTGGACTTAGAGAGTGCCAATATAAAATTTTCCGTGATAAACTGCGTTGAAACAATATCATCTTCAGCACTAATACTCATACTCCTGCATAACGCATCACGGACTCTTCGTAGGAGGTGGAATATGCAGAGTGTGTCTATTGTAGGACCCGTGATTGACTTTTTTCTTGCTGTCACAGTTACTTCAACATGTTTCATGCTGGACAACCACTTTTGATGTTAGCACTAGGTATATTGTGTTAGGTTTCGAGCAGCACCAGCTGCCAAGAGGTACGATAAGTGTCGTTCCACCTTACTTATCACATAATCGGAAACTAGTAAAGTGAAGTACGAAATCACATTGACCGAAAAACATGGCGATTGTTTCATCCACGATGTTTTAGGTTGTCGTCCGATCGTGCCAGAGTAGCTTAAGACTGATATCTTCGGTACCGAAAAACAGCAGCAGTGACAGTGCCAACGCACAATCTGTAAGTGCTACTTACTTTTTCTTCCTTAGAGATATAATTCACAACGTGCAGGCATTTCTTACTGCACTACGTGTAATATCAATTACTGAGGGCAGTTGAAAGTAGATCTGTGTGACTGTCACATAAACAAGAGCTATATATAGAGCAAGAGATATATAGAGAATTTATTGGAACGAAGGCAGGGAGGTCGGCCTGAGTAGCGCGCTCTAGCCTGGCTACATAGAACAATACAGTGAGCTCATAGTATCATAAGCAGACAAGCAACTTGCACTCCAAAGTTGATCAAGGAGCGCTCCTTCTTTCAGCAATACATGCATCCAAATGCTAAAGGCAGTGTGGACAGGCATTTAGGGGAATAGTTTGAGCAAGTATAACACACAGACGAAACTGCACTAGCAGATGATAGCATATCTGCGTAGGTAGGGAGCATGTTTGCAAAGGAAAAAATAACAGGGCAATTGATATCAATGCGTAAGAAAATGTCTCATAATTTGAAGACATCAGAGAGCATTCAAACATGCGTAACGTTCTAAATATCATGTGTTTATGTGTATTTTTATATCTAACGCGAGTTCATCGTCGGTTTTTCTGAAAGGTTACATCGACCCGCACTGCATTTGAAGTACAAGCCATGCATAGTTACGCAGTTTTCATGGCAAGTTCTGCAGCCTACATGCACAACTGTTTTTTTTTTTTTTTGTGCCTCAATAAACGTCGTGGGTTGCGTCCTGGCCCTTCCGAGGAAACATTACGCGGGAAACATGGGGGATGACTGTCAATGCCAGCAATTGGTTTATGACTGTCGGTACGCGTCACCATAATTATTATTATTTGTTTTGAACACATATACACAGTTAACAGGAAAGGGAAAGCGAGGAGCAGGCGGGCAACTGCCACCGGAAGGGGCACAACGCCTGCCTACTCTTCTGAAGAAAGGTGACAGCAACACAGAAATGGAAGATAGGAAGGATGGGAGAAAAAAGCAGTTAGGCGAGCTTCACCCAGCTAGCAGTATTTATCAGCAGTTCCTTTCCAATGCCCTTATAAAGCACGTTGGCGAGAAACCTATCGTGTCTGCCATAGAAATTAATCATTTTCATCAGCAGTCGCGGTGGTGGTGCGATGTGTACACCTGCTTTCTTCATTTTGTGCGGCCGGTGTTTGTGTTCTGCTTCCTCTTACAGCGAAGCTGTCTACCTGATGGACCTGTACGAATGAGCCTTAGGCGTGGTCTGACTAATGTCCGTAAAGTGAACAAAAAAGATGGCGACGCCGCGTGGTCTCGCAGGGGCGGGTATCTGGGCTGGCTAACGTTCGTAAAGTTATCAGAAAAGATAACGAACCATAGTGCGACGCAGAAGACAGAAATGACACGAGATTTCACCGCGCGCCGCACATGCGCAGTTGGGGGGGGGGGGGGGAGGGTGCACACGCGCTGGCCGCCCCTGCTGCCGACTGTGTCTGCTGTCGTCTGCACTCAATGAAACGGCGCGGCAGTTGTCGTGAGAGAACACGGGGGTGTGAGCCGCGGTAGCCGCGGTAGCCGCCGCAGTGTGTCCGAGTCAGATTGTGCATTGCAGAGGGAGACCATTGCAACTGCTGCAACTCCAAGAATTGTGGGGAAAATGGGAAGACCACGCATTGTATTCACGACCGAAGAACAAGCCGTGATCACCATCATTTCGGAATAAGATAAATAAAAATTATATATACGTGTGTGCGAACGGATGATTTATGATGGGAAACCTAATCATTTAAAAAGCTTCGCTGGCTAATCCGCCATCATATGAATGGTTTGGCCCGAAATTTATTTTTTCGTGGCGGGGACTCTCTAGTTCCGTTCGCGTCACTCCCTATGCGCGACTTGCTCAATAATGTAGCTGGTTTCTGTTCCATTTTAATTGTATGTCGAGAGTGTACACAAGTCTGGAACGTAAATAAGTGGCATGCGATCGCATAAGCAGCTATCGCACCCGGTGTCGATGAAGTAAACTATCGTGAAGTGTCTCCACAGCCTGGTAAAATTTCGATACTGTTGTATGCCGCTCGGTTCCCCCCGCCGCAGCTGCAAGTGACGTCATCGTATTGCGGTGACACATGTGATGGAGTCATGGCATATTTTCGCTGGGGACGCTATCGCGATACCGTCATCCGCCATAATGCTCTGATCAATCTACTTACTTCCCTAGTCGACAATGTCGCTACTCTCTACCAAGGTTAAGTTGTCGAACACAAGGAAAGCATGCTAAATAAATATCGCTTCACTACTAAGGGAAGCACTCAGTTCACTTCTTTGTTGCAAATTGACACAATCTTTTATTCTCAAGTATAGGCAAAGTCACTCCTTCATTCCAATGACTGCGAAGTGTGCTTGACGAGACAAATACTTTATTGTTAGTTTGATATCGGTACTGCGCAACTGAACGCAGGGCAGCACCAAGGAAACTTTGCTTGGTAATCTGTTGAGTCAAGGGAACACTCCCTATCACGGACTTGAACTTTGCCACAGCTGGAAAAAGAATTAAAATATTATATTGGACAGGTTCTTTTTCTGATATTTTGTTTCGTCAGGCATGACAAGAATATATATATATATATATATATATATATATATATATATATTAGATTATCTGGTTTTTACGTGCCCACAATCGTGATCTGATTACGAGGCAGGCTTTAGTGCGGGACTTCGGATAGATTTTGACCACTTGAGCTTCTTCAACGTGCTCCTATGTCTAAATACAGGACCTTTTTCTTATTACGGCCCCATTGAAATTTGGCCACCACGGCCAGTATCTAACCCTGACCTCAAGCTTAGCAGCGTCAGAGAGGAATGAAACGTCGCAGAAACTACAAGCACAAAAGTAACGAAAAAAAAATGTCTCCGACAGGATGCTGTGGGTAGCTGTTTCTAGTGAGCGTATATTTTAGCACATTAACTTGGTGGTATTCGCTCTTTAAGAATGAGACACGTATGATTCTATTTTCTCTACTTTTATGCCACTGTAATTATGGCGAGCGTTCAACATCAAGTTGGCTTTAGCCAGTTTCTGCCTGGATATACCACAATGAATTTGATTAAAATAAAGCATCTTGATTGATAGTTCACTGATTTACGGGAAACAAGGCATGCAGAGAGTTTCTTTAATGGCGCTGGTCTACAGAGTCACGTGTTGCCGTATTTTCGGTTAAATGAGAGCTGCGAGGACGATAGGCTTAAGCTATCGCATAGGGTGACAGGAATCAGGGCGATAAAGCTTCCTAGAGTAAATGCATTGGACATCTACAAAACAGGCGTGATGAGGTATAAAACGGAATGCGGCAAAATTATTTCTTCATTGAGGGCTTAGAAAAAAGTTTCCGAGTGTGGTGAGTTAGTTACCTCAAACCAATGTTTAGGTGCCTTAATAGTGCTGTAGGAGCAATGCTAAAAGTCTGTAATAGGTTCAAAAGGACAATGCCTTCAGTGAAGTAAGACTTCTCTTTTCAGCCCGCGATATAAGGAAAAAGATCTATGAGAGAGCATGTCGAAGGAGCGATATATAGATATAGCGAGAGTATGCTCCTCAGTGGGTCTGGCGGCAGCATCGCAAACATGCGCTACAAATTGGCCTACTTCTTCTTACAGATTGCCGCAAGTATCTGTTTCCACGATCTTCAATGTTGTGCTCCTTCGGATTGCCGGCTCGTCGGTCTGCCCCACCGGACGGTCGACGCTTGCTCAGGAAGCTTCACGTGTCCGTTGCCAACGAAGGCACTAAACGCAAACGTGTCAGCCTGCGTGGACTGTTTCCTCCCCTGTTGGCCAGCACTAACCTGGCGGTACTGCGCATGCTCCGGCACCTCAGCGACATCTACGTGCTCGCAGCAGGATAAAGGACGGACGCCTCCGGGGTTCCACTTCAGTGGGTCTGGCGGCAGCATCGCAAACATGCGCTACAAATTTGCCTACTTCTTCTTACAGGTATGCAATTGGTATGGTTGTAAATGCTATAGAAATGATGATCGCTTCTTGTTGCTGCTGCCAGACCCTCCCACGTTCTTTTTCCCGAAAAGTGCTGCCGGTCTTGTGCACATGTTGAAAAGCCTGTTGATTCTTTCAGGCGACATAGAAACTAATCCGGGTCCCATCACTGAAAAAATGTTCGCCGAATTGCTATCAGGACAGGCTCGCATAAGCAACGAAATATCTGCACTAACTTCCAAAATTGCCTCTTTCGATGATCGTCTATCTAAACTAGAGTCACTTGTCGCCAACACCAAAGATGCCGGTGAGCGCGTGCAGGAACTAGAAAATACTGTTTTTGGTCTCTCAGATATGATCCGAAAGCTGGAGCGTAAGAATGACGACCTTGAAAATCGGTCGCGACGGAATAACTTGGTTATTTATGGATTATCTGGAACACTGAGTGAAATACCTGAGGCACTTCTTACTTCAGTACTAAGCATGCTAACGACAAAGCTTGACGTCACGTGTGATAACATCGAGCGTTGCCACAGACTTGGCAAAAAAGGACAGGTAAAGATAGACCAGTAATTATCAAACTGTTGGATTTTCGAACTAAAGTAGATATCTTAGCTAACGCACGCAAACTGAAAGGTTCAAACATTTACATCAGTGAAGACTTTTCTGCACGCGTGCGACAGGTGCGCAGAAGCCTATGGCAGAATTCAACGGAACTCAGAAAAGTCGCAAAGAAAGTACGGTTACAACAAGAGCACCTGATTATCGACAGTGTTCGGTACGAGTGGAGCGATGCCAGAAAGTGCGTTGTCAGGGCGTCTGATTACACCGCTCCCAGGAATTCCAACTGACTTCCACATAAAAGGAAACTAACACTTCTGAACTTTAATGCGCCCAGCTTGGTTAACAAATATGTTTCTTTCAACTGGCTTGTAGAATGTCACAAACCATCAGTAATATGTGTTACTGATACTTGGCTTCATGACTCCATTTCTGACAATGAATTTTTGCCGCCTGATTACTCGGTGTTGAGAAATGACAGGACTGTTGGTCGCGGTGGTGGAGCAGCGCTTTTTATTTCTAAAGATATTAAATACGTTTTGCTGCCGAAGCTTAATGATAGCGAATCAGTTTGGTGCAAGATTGACTTTGGCGGCTTTACTACTGTGATTGGCGCTGTACACCGACCGCCAAATGATGTCAATTCAATCCACGCTGTCACGGATTATATTGCAGTGAACAGGCTACAAAAAAGCCAGTTAATAATATGTGGCGATTTTAATGCCCCCTAAATTGACTGGCGTTCTCTCTCTTCTACTGGACGTGATCGACCCATCTGCGACGCTCTAACCAATCTCGCTGTGTCATATGATTTGACACAGGTCGTTAGCTCGTGCACCCGAGAATCTGCTATTTTGGATTTGGTCTTCCTTGGTGATGGGCTCCTGTATAGCGAATGTGACGTTGTGGAGGGCATCTCCGATCACAAGGCGGTAATTGTCCACCTAGATATTGCTCTACAGCCCAATAAACCAACGTATAGTACTGTCCATGACTTTTCCCGAGCTGACGACAATTCTATTGTCGCCTTGCTTGCATCACACTTTGATGAGTTTATGTTTTCGAGTGATGCCTTAGGTGTTGACTTTTTAGTTGAAATTTTTCACAACATTGTCAAAGAGTGCATAGCTAATTTCATACCAAAAGAATGTGTAAAGCGAAACCCAAAGCACCCTTGGTACACTAGAGAGATTATATAGTTGATTCGCCGGATAAAGCGCTTCTGCCGTGGCTCTCGCACCCAGAATGTCCGAGAAAACTCAATGCTCACATCACTCAGACAAATTCTTAAGACTAAAATGCAGCACGCTAGAGACTACTACTATAACAACACTCTGACGACATTCCTAAAAGACAACCCATCCAAATTCTGGAAAACGGTTGTTCCTCCTGTGTCCAACTCAACTTCTATGGTCATTAACGGACAGTCGTGTTCAAATGCTGTCATGATCTCTGAAGCGTTCAATATATATTTTAAATCTGTTTTTATTTAAGATAAGGGCATCATCCCTACGTTTCACTGTGGTAGTGCTTCGGCATGTTTTCCAAAACTTCAGATAACGCTTAGCGGAGTTCACGGCCTCTTGTTAAATATTGATACTAGTAAAAGTGCAGGACCAGATAACATTCCGAACACGTTTTTAAAGAGATACTCGGAATACTGTGCGCGGTATCTCACTATCATCTTTCAAAAATCTGTCGAATCGCAATCTGTTCCCAGTGTCTGGAAGGTTGCTCAAGTTGTACCGATACACAAATCTGGCATTAGGCACACAATTTCTAATTATAGACCAATTTCATTATAATCTACTTGTTGTAAACTACTAAAACACATAATTCATAAGCATATTATACAGTACCTCAACGATAACAACATTCTTTCACATCATCAGCATGGTTTTAGACCGGGTTTTACCACGGTTACGCAACTAATTGAATTCACTCACGACGTTGCTACTACACTTAACAATCGTGGCCAGATTGGCGCCATATTTGTTGACTACTCCAAAGCATTTGACAAGGTATGTCATGCTAAGTTACTTATGAAGCTTGACTCTTTATTCAGAGGCATACACGGCAATCACTTGCTTGGCTGGATAAGAGACTACTTGCATCTGCGGTCCCAGTTTGTCTCATTTAATTAGGCGCACTCATCTTCAGTCGGTATTTCTTTCGGCGTACCACAGGGCTCCGTATTGGGACCACTTTTATTCATTATTTACCTTAATGATGTCGAGAGTGTTGTTAATAACACTACTGTTAAGCTCCGTTTGTATGCAGACGACTGTGTCTTGTACTCTAACATCGTCAGCGTCAATGCCCAGGAGATGCTGAATAACACGTTCAATGCCTTCTGCAACTGGAGCAAGACCTGGCAAATGGAAATCAACTTCGATAAAACGGTATCGATGATGTTTTCGAACAAAAAGGAACCCCTGAAATTTGCCTACAGTAATGATGAGAAGATTTTGACTTCTGTCTCCGAGTTCAAATATCTTGGCGTAATTTTTTCTTCCAACTTAAAATGGCACAAACACGTCGACTTCATTTGTCCCAGGGCTCTAAAACGACTTGGATATTTAAAAAGAACACTAAAACCAGCAACCAAGGAATGCAAACTAGCAGCTTACAGATCCCTCGTGAGGCCCACTCTAGAATATGCATCTGTTGTCTGGTCACCCCACTGCGTATCTGATGTATCAAAGCTTGAGGCTGTGCAGAAGAAAGCTACTAGATTTATTTATAATCGATACGATCGCCATTTCTCCCCTTCTCTGCATGCTGGCCTGCTATCGCTTGAGCCGTTGGCACATAGGCGCACGTGTGAAAGGATTATAATGTTGCACAAAATTGTGCATGCTTCTGTCATTGTCGACGTACCTGTGACATTTGTTGGCTCCTCGGCGCGTGTAACGCGAAGAGCCAATCCCTTGAATATTGTTCCCTTTCGAACTCACTTAGATAGCTTCAAATTTTCTTTCTTGCCATTTACCATCGCATTGTGGAACACGCTACATACTAATCTCCGAGAATTGCCACTTGAGCGTTTTGTAGACGAAGTTCGTTTACATGTGACATGTTGATTGTATGTTATCTTGATGTACTTACCCACTCCTGCTATGTCTCAATTTTGAGACAGCAGTATTTGTAAATAAAAAAATAAAAAAAAACTTAGCTTGTTAATACGTTCAGTGGAGACGGCAACTGTTTGAATGCGGTGAACACGACGTAACCTGAGATTCTGGAGTGGACAACTTGGTTTTCTTCTTACATTTACATGCTTAATAACTATATGATCACTCCCTGCAGGAGCTTATTTCTTTGCTTGTTTCCTCGTTCCTTTTGCGCATCAGCGACCGAGAAGGAGCTTGTTCTTAAGGAGATGCTTTACCTCAGTAGCCGCTGCCTAAGTACACAGGAAGGAAAAAAATGTTTTCTGTGCTTCTACTGCAACGAACACGATAAAATTTGTTACCAAAAGAACAAATGAAAGCATGCGAATTCTAAGGCGCAGATTGTTCATGTAGGGCGTCATTTGTTTCACAAGAAATTGGGTAAATAAAGAAAAATACAATAACGCTAATGCATAAAGTATACAACGCAGTAGCGAAGCAATAAAAAAGGATGTCGCTATTCCAGAAACTCATTTCATTGACGCGTCTCAAGCAGAGACCATTGATGTTGAGTACAACATTGAAATGCACCACTTATTTATGAGTAAGACAATTACAAGATTTTCGTAAGTATTGTGGCTGCTATATATGTCACGTTTCCCACTTTAGATACTCTAACAGGTGCTCTTTGTAGCACGGCTACATCTGTTTTTGTGCAATGTTAAGGGATTGTGAGCTTTTGGTTCAATTAGCTGGTGAGGTATCTATTTTATCAATTATTTCCGAACATGCTAGGGCATGAATTGCAATTTTTTGCTACAATCTGCACAATTAGGTGTTATCTCACATAGCGAATTTCACTTCAATTTACCTAGCCATCTTCTAACCACAGCATCTCTTCGTATCTGTAGTCGAATAATGAAATTGCATTTTGTCCCGAGGTAGAGATTTCTTTTAAGGCCTTCGTTAAAATTCCGCATAGTGGTGGTACGCTCTTTCTACTGTCATAATTTAGGATCCCTTCAAGAAAACAAATGTCCACAAGTAAAAAAAAAGATTCAGAGCATGTCTCTTGTATTATATTAAAATTCTTGTAGTCGTACATGTACGTCAATTACTGAACTACTAAAGGCGAACGGTATCTGTCACAGACTACGCCGCTGTGGCAGACAGAAAGCGCACTCATTGGCAAAAATTCTGTTTTCAAATCTAGGACAAACGTTAAAAATTGTACACGGTCTCAATTGAAAAACCCAACAAGAAATTTCGGTCTGTCGTATTTTGGGACGTTCTGTTGTCTGACGTCCTGCTGTCTGACGTCTGTTGTCTGTGATGTGCTGTAGTCGCACGTTCTGTAGTTCTCGATCAATATTTAATTAGAAATAGACAGAGCACTTTTTCATCATCATCATCATCATCGTCGTCGTCGTCGTCGTCGTCATCATCATAATCGTCCTATTTATGTCCACTGTACGACGAAGGCCTTTCCCTGCGATCTCCAATTACCCCTGTCCTGCGACAACCGATTCCAACTAGCACCCGCAAATTTCCTCATTTCGTCACACCACCTACTCTTCTGCCGCCCTCTACTGCGCTTCCCTTCACTTGGTACCCATTTTGTCACCCTAATGCCCCAATGGCTATTACATGACTTACATTACATGACCTGCCCAACACCATTTCGTTTCCCTTGATGTCTATTAGAATATCGTATATACCCGTTTTCTCTCTGATCCATACTGCTCTCCTTCTGTCTCTAACGTTATGCCTAGCATTCTTCGTTCCGTCACTCTTTGCGCGCTTCTTAACTTGTTCTCAAGCTTCTTTGTCAGTCTCCAAGTCTCTGCGCCGTTGTTAGCAACGGTAAAATGCACTGATTGTATACTTTCCTTTTCAATGATAACGGTAAGCTCCCAGTCAGGAGCTCACATTGTCTGTCGTATGCGATCCAACCTATTTTTATTCTTCTGTGAATTTCCTTCTCATGGTCAGGGTTCCCTGTGACTAGTTGACCTAGGAAAACGTACTCCTTCACAGACTCTAGAGGCTGACTTGCGACCTTGAACTCTTGTTCCCTTGCCTGGTTATTCATCATTATCTTTGTCTTCTGCATATTAATCATCAGCCCGACTCTTAGCATAGGATGGGATAGGATACCCTTTATTGCTCTTATTTACAGAGTCATTCAGCGGTCAGACCGAGTACTTCCATCTTCTTTTTGTCGATGGTGACTCCTGTTTTGCAGGGTTGGCGCCGCTATTCCAGGCCACCACTGAGCGTGGCTGCTCGTCGGGCATGGTGTACCAGCCTCCGTTGGAGGCATGGGTGGCCGCTGGAGAGCACACTCTCCCACTGCTCCACACTCGGATTTTCTATATTGCGGAATATTTTGTTTTTGCTGCATTCACACGTGATATAATAAAGGGTGGGTTTTGCGCCACACCATGGGTGGCGCAAAACCCACCCTTTGTTGGTTTAGGAAGATTTTGCTTAGTATGTGAAGATTTGGGAAGGTTGCTGATTGCAGCTTCCGCCAACAAACTGCCTCTTGTTGATTAAGCATTTTATGGGACGGGGAGTATTTGACCCTCGATCCCCTATGATAATTTAGTATTTCGGAGTACGTCGCGGTTACCGTCATGAATTCCTCGGGATAGCTCCACTCTAACACTCTCCCTGTTAAGGTCCTCAATAATTTGTTGTAGCTCGTCCGCAGTGCTGCTGAATAGAACAATGTCGTCGGCAAACCGAAGGTTGCTGAGGTATTCGCCGTCGATCCTTACTTCTAAACCTTCCCATTTTAATAGCTTGAATACTTCTTCCAAGCATGCAGTGAATAACATTGGAGAGATTGTGCCTCCTTGTTTGACTCATTTCTTCATATCGATCTTCCTACTTTTCTTGTGTAGAATTAAGGTGCCTGTGGAACCTCTGTAGATACTTTCCATGGTATTTACGTAAGCGTTCTGTACTCCTTGATTACGCAATGCCTCTATGACTGCTCGTATCTCTACTGAATGAAATCATTTTTGGTAATCTATGAAGGCCATATAGAGAGGCTTATTTTACTCTGCGAATTTCACCATAACCTGAATAATGACATGGATATGATCCATTGTAGAGTATCCTTTCTTGAAGCCAGCCTACTCCCTTGGTTGACTAAAGCCCAATGTTGCCCTTATTCTATTGGAGATTAATTTGGTTTATATTTTACATAATACTGGGAGTAAGCTAATGGGCCTATAATTTTTTAGTTCTTTAACGTCGCCCTTTTTGTGGATTAGTACAATGTTTGCATTTTTCCAGTGTTCTGGGACCCTCGCAGTCGATAGACGCTGCTTTACGCTGCAGACGCTGCAGCCAATTTTCCTAACATTATGTCTCCACCATCTTTGATTAAATCGACTGTTATTCCATCCTCTCCTGCCACTTTTCCCCGTTTCATGCCTTGCAAGGCCCTTCTGACGTCATTTTTCGTTTCATTTTATTTATTTACCTTAAGGACCCTACTAAGGGGTATTATATAAGGGGTGGGTGTAGATAAAGAATAAATAAAACACTCAAATTTGCGACAACAGGTACTCAGTCACATTGACAGAAAAAAATGATAGATAGCTGAACGCGACGATATTGCGAGGAAGGCCGCGGAATGAGAATGGTGGCACGTTTGTGCTTAGCTCACGTCTGCGCTTACATATGCGACAAAGGCACCCTGGCCGTCTCAGTTTTCACTGTGTCTGCGACCGACATTTTTTCAGGACAGCAGCCACAGGCAAAGTGGAGGGAAGAAAGCAAAAAAAGCTTCCCTTTAACAAAAGGAATGAAGAGCTTTTTTTTTCTTGTTTGACAGTATGACCAAAAAACTGTACTTACTAATCTTCAGTCACCGTGTGTTTATGTGCGTTGCACTTCACTGCGATGCAGGCTTCGTTAAAGTTCTTCGTCTCTCCTTCTTTCAACTGAATTTCAGCGCCGATGAGACATTTTTCTGTAATGAGGATAGTTTTCTTTTATCAAAAAAGATGGCTCACGCATTTCTGCTGGCGACATCAAGAGTGCTTTGGTCAATGCATCGGGTGAGGTCTCAGTGACCACCACGAATTTGTGCGACAAGAACTGACCACGTAAGCAGCACGTAAGCTCCTCTAGAAGCACACAGCGCCACTTCTATGCATAGGTCACACGTTCTCTAGGTGCGATGGCTAGAGTGGCGGGCAACTGTAGACAAAAAGTTAGACTTAACGGCTCGACTAGGTTTCTTTACTCAATAACTGTTCAATGGTTTTCTTCAAAAGCACCACCTGCTTAAATCCGGCAAGTTCCGGAAGACATCTGAGCATTATACGAAGCGCCGTTCGAGCTTGTGCGTCGCAGCAGCAAAGAATGGATGCACTGCTACATGCACAGGCGAACCAAGAAACTTGCAGTCATGAAAAATTTTCATATCTTCGTTCCAATATTGTTCCTTCGTTGCAAGCCAGTCGCAATAGTTATTTAGATTTTATTCTTCCAAAGTGTGCTAATTAAATAGAGAGTGTATAAAGCGCCACGGGTGAGCAACGAACATATAAGCGAACATATTTTATGGCTTTTTGTCTGTGCCCCTGCTATCTGTACGTTGTATAGATACAAATAAAGTTCAAAGTTCAAGTTCAAGCTCATACCACATCGTGAGACGGTCTGTGAATGCCGCTTTGTGGGTGGTTGGATTTACCGCTCTCACTAACTCCCTACTTTTATTGTCGAACGAATATTGTATTCAAGAGAAAACCACTGACGCTTACTACCTCTTGTAGCACATGACTACGAATCACATACGTACGATTGGTCTCAGGTCTTTCTTCAATTAAGGCAGCAGTGTCGCAACTGTTATCTTGAAATGCTAAAATTATATTTTACCTTTTATGTACCAATAGTTCGTGTGAATGATTATCTGCCTTAGAAATTTCATAATTTTTAAGCTACCCATTGTCATTCGCGTGATGTAAATATGCATTCATTCCATTTGATTGATTTATTTCGACTTCACAATCTGCTTTGAATTGCAAATATTTATTTTACATTTCATCGACTTGCGATAGAAGTGGATGGGAAAATAGGTAATCCAGCCACGTTCACTTATCAGTTTACAACCACTGTTTCAGCATCTAATTCCTAACCAGAAAAAACATACTTCTACTGATGACGTCAAATGATGATTGACAGAAAGAAATCTGTACCTTGGAAGACATTCACAGGCCTTTCTATGCTGTTCACAGCCCTCGGCAGCCTTGTTTCGTATTTAGACGCCAGGCCAGTGGAAATAAGGACGACCAACGACAAGCTTGCAAAGAAGAGCATTCTTAATGATTTCAATTACAGATCGACCCTTCGACTGCACCAGAATGATATTGGCTGAAAGAAAAGAATAGAAAAGAAAAGATGAATATTGGAAAAAAATTATGGGGTTTTACGTGCCAAAACCACTTTCTGATTACGAGGCACGTCGTAGTGAAGGACTCCGGAAATTTCGACCACCTGGGGTTCTTTAACGTGCACCTAAATCTAAGTACACGGGTGTTTTCGCATTTCGCCCCCATCGAAATGCGGCCGCCGTGGCCGGGATTCGATCCCGCGACCTCGCGCTCAGCAGCCTAACACCATAGCCACTCAGCAACCACGGCGGGTGAATATTGAAAGTACAAAATGGTAAACTATAGAACTGTTCAGAAATATTCTTACCTTCGATACATTTGACAAAAACTTGATTTTTTTTGTTTTGTTATTTCAGACCCAAACTGAGTTGCCGCTAAATCTGAGGTCGCTGACTTTCGTAGAAAAAGCGAACGCAGTCACAAAGAGGTACGCAAATATACGACATTAAGTTTTGTACTACTCATAGATAAACAGTACATATGCGGAGCAGGTACCACGATTGCCGTAGCCAGGGGTGGGGAGCCGACCCTCCCCCTCCAAATAGGGGGCGATCCCCTTGCCCATGCACCGAACATTGCGGCCCCTCTCATGGCGCGCCTCTCCCTCCTTCCGGATCATAGCCCCGTTTACATGAATGCGACAGTGGCGCATCGCATTTCCAAGCACATTTGTGGAAGGCGATGCGACGCCGTTTACATGTAGCGCATTAGCTGTCGCGAGAACGTAGCGCCACATGATGTCGTATAAGGGAAGTGCAGCCGACTTCCGGTGTAAGTGGTTTCCGGCAGTGGGCCGAGTACACGTTGACGGTTGAGTGCCGACTGTAGAATGCTTGGGAATGCAGCGTTCTGTCTCTCTAATCTAACAGCTCACCAATATTTAATTCAGATATGATGGCAAGGAAAGCAGTGGTTTCCTCTGCGGAGAAATAGGTTCGCGTAGAGCACGCTGCGGTGAGCGAAGTTGCCGTGAGGGACGCCATTTTGCTTCTGCTTCGGGCGTTGCTGTCTCGCAGCTTCACCAGCGTGGCAGTCCCGCAGCTAATTCCTTCCCATATTTCCTAATGCGACGATCCTGCGTTTACATGCTCCGCGAGAGTCGACTCGCGCCCGTAAATCTACCCTCGCCTGGCGCATTAATGCGATGCGCCTTACTAGCGCATTACGGCTGTTTACATGAATGCGATGCGCTAGAAATGCGATGCGATGTGACACTGTCGAATTCATGTAAAGGTGGCTCATGTTTAGCAGAACTGCTGAGGGGTGATCAGCGCTAAAAATTACGCACACAGATAAAAATGGGACGAGTGCGTGCGTAAAACTTGGTAAATAATCGACTACGCTGTCCGGAACAAATGTATTCCGAAAATATAGCGCATTTTTTATCTAGGGAACAACAATTACCCCCCCCCCTTCCACACATACACACGCACACACCCACACATTTAAAGCGAAGCTTTCTTTGCCCCTTCCTTCGACTTTCCCAATGCTGCTGCGGCTCCTGTCTGTAACACCGAGTCGAGGGGCGTTTCAGAGCGTTTCAATACGTGACAGGAGCGCAGCACACAGGAAAAGCGACGCATGAAATTTCTTTGGACCAATGCACCGCGTCGAATGTGCACAATGCCCTCTGGAGCCACTTTGGCCTCGTAACAGATTGAATTATCCGTGACACCGTGACAGAAATTGCAACCGTTACATTCCTACTACTGTGAAAGTCTATAGCGAAGCTAGATAGAATGGTACAGTGGAGGGGGAGAGTAGGCAGGGAATGAGTAGAACCGACAGGCAGTCGCGGAACAAGTGAGTAAGAGCATTGTCACTCCTCACTGGCAATTCTCATACAACGGGAGGGTAGGCAGTGAAGGGTAGGGGAAAGGCGACGTGAGAAGGAACAACGAAACATTGCTGCTAAAGACACGGGAGCGGTTTTCAGGCTACGGTAGAAATGTAAGATCAAGGTACGATACGTTTCTCTATTATCTATTTCTGAAAAATAAAGGCGATCCAAATCTTTCAAGCGGACAGCTTAAACAGGCCATGCAGAAGCAGAGCCGCATTAAGGAGCACCGTAGGGTCAAGGCGAAACTACGGAAGCGGTCGCACGTCAAATCGCCCCTTGTGTACGGCATTGCTCGAGGTCGCGCGTTTGGTCCCGGCCACGGCACCCACATTTCGACAAGGGCAAAATTAAACATGCTCACGCACTTAAATTTAGGGACACATTAAAGAATACCATGGTGTCAAAATTAATCCAGAGTCCACCACGCTGTGCCTCATAAACCTATTGTGGTTTTAGAAAGTACAGTTCCATAATACAAATGATGTTTAATGCTTCTGCCACGACGCAATGTGCCATGTGAGGCAATGAATATGCTTAGTCCTCTCAGAGATTATAAAGTATGGCGCACAATACCGCCTCAAGCAAACACCTCCTCCTATTTATTGTGTGTAGTACGCAGACAAACAGCAATGGTGCACGCAAGGTAACATTTAACATCAACTCACCACTCTCCTTTTTGACGAGACGTTGAAGAAATTAAACACCCGCCATCAACATCACCACTAGTCAACGTCAATCAAAGCAAACAGCACAGGTAGATTCGCTTACATCGATTCCCACATTGCGTGGGATGTGCATAATATTATTTTATTTTTATTTCTCTTGTCTTGGACTTTCATTAAGCTAATAAACTTGAGAAGAGCTTGCTTTTAGGCTATAGTTTGTACACACTCTTAATAATGAAAATAGAACAAAAACACGGGACAAGAAAGAAAGATCTACAGAACACTGATTTGCTTAATGCAGTATATATTAAGGATGGTGGTACTGGGCCAAGGAAGGCGAGACCGCCACAACAAACAGGTGGGAGGGACGGTAGGAGAATAGCCTCGAAGCCTATATAGACACATAAACATAGGAATGTAAAGGGCAACCACGCCTTTCAACAGCCCAGTGAGTGTTGCACAGTGCGTCAGTGACTAATCGAAAATAATTTCAAGAAGGGGAGTGGGGTGACAGATACGACGACGTGGGGAAGGGGGTGGTGAACGCGGATGAAAGGCGTCAAGAACCAAGTTAGCAGATAATTATGGACACCGGGAGAGCGTCTCGTCAGTGGCCCATCGCTCAACACTACACGGCCGTCACCAGTCGCCTAGCCGAGGCTCACCTACCCCATCGTAACACGTGCTGCCTAATTGCTGTAGAGAGCACTCCCTAATTAACATCTTGGCAGTTTTCAAAATAGACGGGTGTCCGGTGACACGGCACTTTAAATCCTGTCGGAGCTACTGACAGTTATTTTACTGCTAACAAGGGATGCCGTAGTTTTTGCAAAGGTTTCTAAGCATAAAGCAGCTCTGCTTTGGACCGTCTTCCTCCTCAATTCTGTAGTGTGAACAAATAACAATATGCGTGGCGTGATAACTACAATACCATCATAGCAAGTTACTTTCAAACAAGTCTGACAGCAGGTCGCCGAAAGTGAGCGAAACTTGCCTCATGTGATACCATCGATGCTCTAGCGCAAGACTTCGTTGCTGTATTTTTAAATGTAGAATAATATAGCCTGTCCAGAACGCCGAAAGCGTGATTGTGTGGCAATAATAAAATAATAATAATAATAAATAATAAAATAATACGCGCCCTATTCCGTAGGTAGCCGTTGCCTTTACCACCTACTGGAAGATTTGGCTGGAGAACAAAGGCTATATTCACTCTTAACTGTGCTGCAACAAGTCTGGCTTGCAAAGAAGGAGAGACACGATAGTGTGCTGTCTCATTTTTGTTTGGCCTCGCTCTAAGCGTTGTTCGTTTTTCCGAGTCATGTAAATGCTGGATCATGGACATACATCATATAAATGCAGTAATACGCAAAGGAAGTTTCCGTTTTTATTATCATCATTAATAAAATATCATAAGGTGATACCATAATTTGATGCGAAGTGCCTACACGCCTTGGCAAAGAAAAACTATTGTCAGAAGTTGAGCGAAGTGTTCTAGGGATAAGTGGTGAACCACCCCGCACCGACCCCCTCCCGCAAAAAAAATTTTTTGGGGCCACGCCTCTGCACACCACATAAAACATTATCCACACAGCAGCCTTAACACCTCTGCAATAGCTAACGTTCGTGAAATCTCCGTTGCGTACAGTTCTCTTAGCAGACTGAAAAACATTGAGGATAACGGCAGTACGACTCTTCTAAGCACTTCATAAAACTTTTTTTTTCAGAAGCCCTATTTCGCCAAACACAGTCACCTTCGCATTCACATTAGCGATAATGATTCCTTCGTTTTATGTAGGAAACATATGGGTTTCCCTGGACATTGGCCTAAATTCCTCACAGTTCAGGAAGCACATGACAATCCGTTGAGCTTGCGTTCGTAATTTTAAATTATGGGGTTTTACGTGCCAAAACCACTTTCTGATTATGAGGCACGGAAATGGAGGACTCCGGAAATTTTGACCACCTGGGGTTCTTTAACGTGCACCTAAATCTAACTACACGGGTGTCTTCGCATTTCGCCTCCATTGAAATGCGGCCGCCATGGCCGGGATTCGATCCCGCGACCTCGTGCTCAGCAGCCCAACAACAGGTTCATAATTTTCAGCAAAAACATTATTTAAGCTTTGCACTTTGAGCTTGGCCTACAAAAAAAAAACACAATTTACGCCATAATTTTCACGAGGTATAGACAATTCCACTGGTGTATTTCACCGAGAACAACCCGGGCGCCTCGTATAATACATAAACTTTTGAAGAATACGAAAGGCGAGCGATTGTTTGCATAGCTTCTAATTATTACATGAATACAAATGTATTTACACACGTTAAGCTTAAGAAGGCCCCCCTTCTGACCAAATAAGAGCTTCGTGTTAAAAAAAGTTGTTTCGGTACAATGTAAAACATGGCCAATAAAGGATATTTCACCCATCTGAGTACTCGCATAAAAAGTTTCCACAAAACCTATAAATTATCCAGATATTCGTACCTTTGTATAGGCATTATACATAATGTTGACCATAATTTCTTCCACTTTTAATATTTTCTAAATGATATAGCTTGCCCAGGAAAAGTTGCGAAATTTCGAGCCTTTCGCAAAACATACGTAAACGTTGCAGAGTGCTTGAGTGCGCTTTTTCTTTTTTTTCTTTTCTTAGGCGTACATAACCCAGACACTTCCAATATTGCCTACACAAAACCTATAAGCTGCCACTTATAATGAACAAACATGAATGCTGTACCTTATTAACTTCACGTAGACCATCCGGGCAACCTAATGTGTCTCGTGGAATGCATAAAAATAGACGAAAAACGAGGTTCAACACAATATGAAAAAGTAGGACTGGCACCTTTCGGACCTCTTATCTAGCCCTAGCCTTTATATCTGCTGATTATGTACACCTCATATGCTTGTGAACAACTGGGCAAGTAAAACAAAGAAAATCACACGGCACGTGACTGCGCACGGTCTGATTGGCTACGTCAGCCATCTTTCCTACAGAGTGGTTACGTAGCGGCTGTATGCTCGGAGCCTGGGCGAAAGTCATGGCGCAACTATTGCGCACTGTAAAGTGGAGCAATTCCCTTCATCATCTCGTGGTCAATGGAGAGCGAACTTCGCTGTGCCTCCAGAAATCAATGAACCCATGCCAGCGGGTTTCCGCGCCCTTGGGTTTCCGTCCAGTTGGCATTTTCATGGGGCCTACCGCTTTGACATCCAAACTTACGCCACGGCACCTTTTGCAGCGCCGTGCACTTCGAACCTGAGCTCACTGCCCGGAAAAGTTCCTGTCTCGCTCTCGAAGTGTCGCGTCAATCCTCTAAAACGACTTGACAGTGAAGCACAGTTCTTCAGATTGAATACGTAGGTAAGAAAACGCGTCCCATGTGAAGAAATTGAAGCCTCGCCACCAGTTCAACCTCGTCGAGAGAGAGAGAGAAGCGAAATGTAAGGGAAAGCAAGGAGGTTATCTAGGCTGAGACCTGTTGGCTACACCGCATTGAGGAAGGGGCCACCCTGAATTGTGGAGCTGATCTCATGTTCTCTAATCTTGTCCCGTTTCCTCACGCTGGTTCCAAGTAGTCTCGTATGCATGCAGCAACGCGCTCAGACTCCAGCCTGTTTGCTCAAGAGGCTCTACACACTCTACAATTGAGAACTGGTTTCTCTGTTCTCGTTAGACTCTCGCTTCCAGCACGCGAACTTGAACTGTGCAAGTCATGTCGCACATGCTTGCACTGTCAGGAACAGATTGCACCCGTCACCTGCAAATTGATTCACGACTTCACTCACTCCGTGCGCTGCTTTTTGTACGTTCACCACAGCAATAGATCCCCCTGTCTCCTTCTCTACTCGCTCTACGGCCTCTATGTCTTTGAAACCCCCTCGGAATTATTTGCAAGATATTGTGTACATAACTGTGTGCGTTGTCGCGTCTCCGAACTTCTCCGCCGAGTCATATCGCTGTATATTGACACGCGTACTTCTTTATCTTTATCAGGCGACCACTTATCACCATCTAAACAAATGTTATCGCACAGCGCAGGACGCGCCTGCGTGTAAAAGAAGTTTCTTGAACGTTTTCGATGGTTCCATCCGCGGTCTTTCCCCACAACAAAGTGTGTGTTTCGGTTGACAATGTGAGTGCTTTTGCTTTAGTTGACACTGGGGCGGCAGTTTCTGTTATGAGCCTGTCCTTCAAAAATTGTCTTGGACCAAAAGTTATGTTTTCTTGGGATCGGAACGCTACCTTTCGTGGAGTTGGCGGGGAAATGTTACGCCCACTTGGGGCGTGTTCTGTTTCAGTTACGATAGGGGAGCAGACATTTCGAAGTGAATTTGTGCTTGAACGTACAACGCATGACATTATTTTAGGAATTGATTTCTTGCGTGAGTGGGGGGCAACTTTGGATTGTGGAAGTGACGCGATTTCTCTTCGCCGCGACGCACGAACTTCAATGACAGATAGCACCAGTGATGCCGCCGACGTTCACTCCGTGTCACAAGATGTGTGTTTGCCCCCTCAGACTGCAATGTTTGTACCTGTGAATACTTCTCGCCCTCGTACAGGTTCTTGTTGTGGTTTAGCCGAGCCCGACTATAACAATGCGTTCAAGAAAAATGCGATAGTCCCTCGCTCCCTCATTGTCACCACTGATGGCTGTACTCGTTTGCGGACAGTGAACGTTTCGACCCAATCCATAACATTGCCGCTAGGACTTAAACTGGCAAGTTTTGATGAGCAAGCCATTGTCAGCGTCGGAACGGTCGAAATGTCAACTGCCGAAAAGAAATTCAACCCCAATTCCAACCATGATAATTCTGCTGACTTTAAGCGCATGATTAACAAGTCGCTGTCTTCTAGTGAGCAGTGTCTGCAGGAAGCTGTGCTCGCTCGCTACGCCACAGTGATTGATTTTGCTCAAGGCCAACGAGCGTCCCATACACCACCGGCCACTCGTATGCAACACCGCATCCATACAGGGCAAGCAACGCCAATTCGTCAGAAGCCCTACCGCGTTTCACCTTCAGAAAGAAAAGTCATCGCCGAGCAGGTCGAAGAAATGTTACAGAAAGGAGTGATCCAGGAATCATGTAGCCCTTGGGCTGCTCCTGTGATCCTAGTGAAGAAGAAAGACAACTCATGGAGATTCTGTGTGGACTCATCATCATCATCATCATCAGCCTAGTTACGCCCACTGCAGGGCAAAGGCCTCTCCCATACTTCTCCAACTACCCCGGTCATGTACTAATTGTGGCCATGTTGTCCCTGCAAACGTCTTAATGTCATCTGCCCACCTATCTCTCTGCCGCCCCCTGCTACGCTTCCCTTCTCTTGGAATCCAGTCCGTAGCTCTTAGTGACCATCGGTTATCTTCCCTCCTCATTACATGTCCGGCCCATGCCCATTTCTTTTTCTTGATTTCAACTAAGATGTCGTTTACCCGCGTTTGTTGCCTCACCCAATCTGCTCTTTTCTTATCCCTTAACGTTACACCCATCATTCTTCTTTCCATAGCTCGTTGCGTCGTTCTCAATTTCAGCAGAACCCTTTTCGTAAGCCTCCAGGTTTCTGCCCCATATGTGAGTACTGGTAACACACAGCTGTTGTACACTTTCCTTTTGAGGGATAGTGGCAACCTACTGTTCATGATTTGAGAATGCCTGCCAAACGCACCCCAACCCATTCTTATTCTTCTGGTTATTTCAGTCTCATGATCCGGATCCGTGGTCACTACCTGCCCTAAGTAGATGTATTCCCTTACCACTTCCAGTGTTTCGCTACCTATCGTAAACTGCTGTTCTCTTCCGAGACTGTTAAACAGTACTTTAGTTTTCTGCAGATTAATTTTCAGACCCACCCTTCTGCTTTGCCTCTCCAGGTCAGTGAGCATGCATTGCAATTGGTCTCCTGAGTTACTAAGCAAGGCAATATCATCAGCGAATCGCAAGTTGCTAAGGTATTCTCCATCGACTTTTATCCCCAATTCTTCCCACTCCAGGCCTCTGAATACCTCCTGTAAACATGCTGTGAATAGCATTGGAGATATCGTATCTCCCTGTCTGACGCCTTTCTTTATAGGGATTTTGTTGCTTTCTTTGTGGAGGACTACGGTGGCTGTGGAGCCGCTATAGATATCTTCCAGTATTTTTACATATGGCTCATCTACACCCTGATTCCGTAATGCCTCCATGACTGCTGAGGTTTCGACTGAATCAAACGCTTTCTCGTAATCAATGAAAGCTATATATAAGGGTTGGTTATATTCTGCACATTTCTCTATCACTTGATTGATAGTGTGAATATGGTCTATTGTTGAGTAGCCTTTACGGAATCCTGCCTGGTCCTTTGGCTGACAGAAGTCTAAGGTGTTCCTGATTCTATTTGCGATTACCTTAGTAAATACTTTGTAGGCAACGGACAGTAAGCTGATCGGTCTATAATTTTTCAAGTCTTTGGCGTCCCCTTTCTTATGGATTAGGATTATGTTAGCGTTCTTCCAAGATTCCGGTACGCTCGAGGTTATGAGGCATTGCGTATACAGGGTGGCCAGTTTCTCTAGAACAATCTGACCACCATCCTTCAACAAATCTGCTGTTACCTGATCCTCCCCAGCTGCCTTCCCCTTTTGCATAGCTCCTAAGGCTTTCTTTACTTCTTCTGGCGTTACCTGTGGGATTTCGAATTCCTCTAGGCTATTCTCTCTTCCACTATCGTCGTGGGTGCCACTGGTACTGTATAAATCTCTATAGAACTCCTCAGCCACTTGAACTATCTCGTCCATATTAGTAACGATATTGCCGGCTTTGTCTCTTAACGCACACATCTGATTCTTGCCTATTCCTAGTTTCTTCTTCACTGTTTTTAGGCTTCCTCCGTTCCTGAGAGCCTGTTCAATTCTATCCATATTATAGTTCCTGATGTCCGCTGTCTTACGCTTGTTGATTAACTTAGAAAGTTCTGCCAGTTCTATTCTAGCTGTAGGATTAGAGGCTTTCATACATTGGCGTTTCTTGATCAGATCTTTCGTCTCCTGCGATAGCTTACTGGTTTCCTGTCTAACGGCGTTACCACCGACTTCTATTGCGCACTCCTTAATGATGCCCATGAGATTGTCGTTCATTGCTTCAACACTAAGGTCCTCTTCCTGAGTTAAAGCCGAATACCTGTTCTGTAGTTTGATCCGGAATTCCTCTAGTTTCCCTCTTACCGCTAACTCATTGATTGGCTTCTTGTGTACCAGTTTCTTTCGTTCCCTCCTCAAGTCTAGGCTAATTCGAGTTCTTACCATCCTGTGGTCACTGCAGCGTACCTTGCCGAGCACGTCTACATCTTGAATGATGCCAGGGTTCGCGCAGAGTATGAAGTCGATTTCATTTCTAGTCTCACCATTCGGGCTCCTCCACGTCCACTTTCGGCTAACCCGCTTGCGGAAAAAGGTATTCATTATACGCATATTATTCTGTTCTGCAAACTCTACTAATAATTCTCCTCTGCTATTCCTAGAGCCTATGCCATATTCCCCCACTGACTTGTCTCCAGCCTGCTTCTTGCCTACCCTGGCATTGAAGTCGCCCATCAGTATAGTGTATTTTGTTTTGACTTTACCCATCGCCGATTCTACGTCTTCATAAAAGCTTTCGACTTCCTGGTCATCATGACTAGATGTAGGAGCGTAGACCTGAACAACCTTCATTTTGTACCTCTTATTAAGTTTCACAACAAGACATGCCACCCTCTCGTTAATGCTATAGAATTCCTGTATGTTACCAGCTATTTCCTTATTAATCAGGAATCCGACTCCTAGTTCTCGTCTCTCCGCTAAGCCCCGGTAGCACAGTACATGCCCGCTTTTTAGCACTGTATATGCTTCTTTTGTCCTCCTAACCTCACTGAGCCCTATTATATCCCATTTACTACCCTCTAATTCCTCCAATAACACTGCTAGACTCGCCTCACTAGATAGCGTTCTAACGTTAAACGTTGCCAGGTTCAGATTCCAATGGCGGCCTGTCCGGAGCCAGGTATTCTTAGCACCCTCTGCAGCGTCACAGATCTGACCGCCGCCGTGGTCAGTTGCTTCGCGGCTGCTGGGGACTGAGGGCCGGGGTTTGATTGTTGTATTCATATAGGAGGTTGTGGCCAAGTACTGCACCAGGGTGGCCAATCCTGCTCTGGTGAGAGAGTGCGTTACCGGTTCTGGTCACCGGGATCAGGCCGCACTCCAGGCCTGTTTGTGCAATTTTCTCAACACACGTTTTTTTTTTTTTTTTGTATTTTCCGGTGGAGAATAGCGCGGCACCGGGATTTGAATCACGGTCCTCTTGCACTGGAGACGGATACTCTACCGTCCCCGTAGGAGTTAAATTAAAAATTAATTTATGGGGTTTTACGTGACAAAACCACTTTCTGATTATGCACGCCGTAGTGGAGGACTCCGAAAATTTCGACCACCTGGGGTTCTTTAACGTGCACCTAATTCTAAGTACACGGGTGTTTTCGCATTTCGCCCCCATCGAAATGCGGCCGCCGTGGTCGGGGTCCGATCCCGCGACCTCGTGCTCAGCAGTCTAACACCATAACCACTGAGCAACCACGGCGGGTCCCGCAGGAGTTGTACGCCTCATTTAACCTACAGTGGTGCCCTACTTGGTCAGTCAAGGTGGACCAATCTGAGCTCGGTTATACCGCATGGATGGCACTCGGCTAGAGAACCTGGTATTTATGACCTGCACATGTGAGTGTGAGGCCATAAATATTTGAAGATCTATATAAATATATACATATTTTTTTTTAGGAGGGTTCCCGTACAGTGATAAAATAAAGGAAAAGACATTAAAAGAAAGAAAAAAAAGAAAAAAAAAGAAAGAAAAAGGGGCAGAAAAAAAAAAGGAACATAACAGGTGATTTGAACTCGTGACCCTTCGATGTTGCCCAGAAAGATAGCTCAGTCGGTTGGTTCGTCAGGCCCCAGGCTACTTTCAAGCGCCACAGCTCCTGCTCTGAGCCTCACACTTACGTGGAAAGAGACTCATGTTGTCCGCGATAGTCGGTTTTTGCTGATTCCGAGTAGTTGGAAGGCATACTTTCTAGGAAAAATGGCCGCTCAAGGAGAAGAGCGAACTCGAGCGGCTTTAGAGGCTAGGAAAACTGCCTTAAAATATTTAGACTTGAGGGAAAGCTTCGTTAACAAACTATAACACGGCAATCAGCACTCGAATACGACGAGAGAAATTACTGAGACGTGGAAAATTCCCTTGAAAAAAAAAAAAAATCTGGTTTGCTAGGCAAATGCTTGTATGTATTGAACCTCTTAAAAGATGAGGGGTGAAATATGCGCTCACCGAGAGGGCATCTTCGGCACGAGACATCCCCAAGGCACCTTACAGAGATGTGGAGAGCTTCGCGGCCGGAACGAAGCTTCCCTTCTCCGCCGGCCAAGAGGGGGAAACGCGCTTTCCGATCGCTCAAGGTTGCGCGGACAAAGCCTAACTCTAGCGTCTAGGAAAAGCTTAACCAGGTGCGATGGCGGCACGCATAGCGTGGGAAGCTAGCCGCCAGAATAACTATACCAAGGACTGCTGCTGATGAGGGCGAAATACCTTCGTGTAATTATAATAACCCTAATAGGACTACTTTCGAAAAAAAAGGAAACGGCCCAGAGGGCTATACTACGAGAGCTATGACTGATAGTTTTCTCTCTCTCTATATATATATATATATATATTCATCTCATCTATGGGATCTAATGCGCGCGCTGTTGCTTTGTCTCTGCGTGTAGTAGTTGAGAGAGCCAGTTTAAGGGCGGAGAAGAAGAAAGAAGAGAAAAGCAAAAACTGCAGCGCCGTGGTTTTAAAGCGCACCCGTGGTAGAGAAACGGAATGCGATATAAGCGTGCGTAGCCATGATACGCACACGACAAACTGCCTTAAAATATTTAGACTTGAGGGAAAGCTTCGTTAGCAAACGATAGCACGGCAATCAGCACTCGAATATAATTATAACCCTAATACTAATTGTAAATATTCATCTCATCTATGGGATCTAATGCGCGCGCTGTTGCTTTGTCTCTGCGTGTAGTAGTTGAGAGAGCCAGTTTAAGGGCGGAGAAGAAGAAAGAAGAGAAAAGCAAAAACTGCAGCGCCGTGGTTTTAAAGCGCACCCGTGGTAGAGAAACGGAATGCGATATAAGCGTGCGTAGCCATGATACGCACACGACAAACTGCCTTAATATATTTAGACTTGAGGGAAAGCTTCGTTAGCAAACGATAGCACGGCAATCAGCACTCGAATATAATTATAACCCTAATACTAATTGTAAATATTCATCTCATCTATGGGATCTAATGCGCGCGCTGTTGCTTTGTCTCTGCGTGTAGTAGTTGAGAGAGCCAGTTTAAGGGCGGAGAAGAAGAAAGAAGAGAAAAGCAAAAACTGCAGCGCCGTGGTTTTAAAGCGCACCCGTGGTAGAGAAACGGAATGCGATATAAGCGTGCGTAGCCATGATACGCACACGACAAACTGCCTTAATATATTTAGACTTGAGGGAGAGCTTCGTTAGCAAACGATAGCACGGCAATCAGCACTCGAATATAATTATAACCCTAATACTAATTGTAAATATTCATCTCATCTATGGGATCTAATGCGCGCGCTGTTGCTTTGTCTCTGCGTGTAGTAGTTGAGAGAGCCAGTTTAAGGGCGGAGAAGAAGAAAGAAGAGAAAAGCAAAAACTGCAGCGCCGTGGTTTTAAAGCGCACCCGTGGTAGAGAAACGGAATGCGATATAAGCGTGCGTAGCCATGATACGCACACGACAAACTGCCTTAATATATTTAGACTTGAGGGAGAGCTTCGTTAGCAAACGATAGCACGGCAATCAGCACTCGAATATAATTATAACCCTAATACTAATTGTAAATATTCATCTCATCTATGGGATCTAATGCGCGCGCTGTTGCTTTGTCTCTGCGTGTAGTAGTTGAGAGAGCCAGTTTAAGGGCGGAGAAGAAGAAAGAAGAGAAAAGCAAAAACTGCAGCGCCGTGGTTTTAAAGCGCACCCGTGGTAGAGAAACGGAATGCGATATAAGCGTGCGTAGCCATGATACGCACACGACAAACTGCCTTAATATATTTAGACTTGAGGGAGAGCTTCGTTAGCAAACGATAGCACGGCAATCAGCACTCGAATATAATTATAACCCTAATACTAATTGTAAATATTCATCTCATCTATGGGATCTAATGCGCGCGCTGTTGCTTTGTCTCTGCGTGTAGTAGTTGAGAGAGCCAGTTTAAGGGCGGAGAAGAAGAAAGAAGAGAAAAGCAAAAACTGCAGCGCCGTGGTTTTAAAGCGCACCCGTGGTAGAGAAACGGAATGCGATATAAGCGTGCGTAGCCATGATACGCACACGACAAACTGCCTTAATATATTTAGACTTGAGGGAAAGCTTCGTTAGCAAACGATAGCACGGCAATCAGCACTCGAATATAATTATAACCCTAATACTAATTGTAAATATTCATCTCATCTATGGGATCTAATGCGCGCGCTGTTGCTTTGTCTCTGCGTGTAGTAGTTGAGAGAGCCAGTTTAAGGGCGGAGAAGAAGAAAGAAGAGAAAAGCAAAAACTGCAGCGCCGTGGTTTTAAAGCGCACCCGTGGTAGAGAAACGGAATGCGATATAAGCGTGCGTAGCCATGATACGCACACGACAAACTGCCTTAATATATTTAGACTTGAGGGAGAGCTTCGTTAGCAAACGATAGCACGGCAATCAGCACTCGAATATAATTATAACCCTAATACTAATTGTAAATATTCATCTCATCTATGGGATCTAATGCGCGCGCTGTTGCTTTGTCTCTGCGTGTAGTAGTTGAGAGAGCCAGTTTAAGGGCGGAGAAGAAGAAAGAAGAGAAAAGCAAAAACTGCAGCGCCGTGGTTTTAAAGCGCACCCGTGGTAGAGAAACGGAATGCGATATAAGCGTGCGTAGCCATGATACGCACACGACAAACTGCCTTAATATATTTAGACTTGAGGGAGAGCTTCGTTAGCAAACGATAGCACGGCAATCAGCACTCGAATATAATTATAACCCTAATACTAATTGTAAATATTCATCTCATCTATGGGATCTAATGCGCGCGCTGTTGCTTTGTCTCTGCGTGTAGTAGTTGAGAGAGCCAGTTTAAGGGCGGAGAAGAAGAAAGAAGAGAAAAGCAAAAACTGCAGCGCCGTGGTTTTAAAGCGCACCCGTGGTAGAGAAACGGAATGCGATATAAGCGTGCGTAGCCATGATACGCACACGACAAACTGCCTTAATATATTTAGACTTGAGGGAGAGCTTCGTTAGCAAACGATAGCACGGCAATCAGCACTCGAATATAATTATAACCCTAATACTAATTGTAAATATTCATCTCATCTATGGGATCTAATGCGCGCGCTGTTGCTTTGTCTCTGCGTGTAGTAGTTGAGAGAGCCAGTTTAAGGGCGGAGAAGAAGAAAGAAGAGAAAAGCAAAAACTGCAGCGCCGTGGTTTTAAAGCGCACCCGTGGTAGAGAAACGGAATGCGATATAAGCGTGCGTAGCCATGATACGCACACGACAAACTGCCTTAATATATTTAGACTTGAGGGAGAGCTTCGTTAGCAAACGATAGCACGGCAATCAGCACTCGAATATAATTATAACCCTAATACTAATTGTAAATATTCATCTCATCTATGGGATCTAATGCGCGCGCTGTTGCTTTGTCTCTGCGTGTAGTAGTTGAGAGAGCCAGTTTAAGGGCGGAGAAGAAGAAAGAAGAGAAAAGCAAAAACTGCAGCGCCGTGGTTTTAAAGCGCACCCGTGGTAGAGAAACGGAATGCGATATAAGCGTGCGTAGCCATGATACGCACACGACAAACTGCCTTAATATATTTAGACTTGAGGGAGAGCTTCGTTAGCAAACGATAGCACGGCAATCAGCACTCGAATATAATTATAACCCTAATACTAATTGTAAATATTCATCTCATCTATGGGATCTAATGCGCGCGCTGTTGCTTTGTCTCTGCGTGTAGTAGTTGAGAGAGCCAGTTTAAGGGCGGAGAAGAAGAAAGAAGAGAAAAGCAAAAACTGCAGCGCCGTGGTTTTAAAGCGCACCCGTGGTAGAGAAACGGAATGCGATATAAGCGTGCGTAGCCATGATACGCACACGACAAACTGCCTTAATATATTTAGACTTGAGGGAGAGCTTCGTTAGCAAACGATAGCACGGCAATCAGCACTCGAATATAATTATAACCCTAATACTAATTGTAAATATTCATCTCATCTATGGGATCTAATGCGCGCGCTGTTGCTTTGTCTCTGCGTGTAGTAGTTGAGAGAGCCAGTTTAAGGGCGGAGAAGAAGAAAGAAGAGAAAAGCAAAAACTGCAGCGCCGTGGTTTTAAAGCGCACCCGTGGTAGAGAAACGGAATGCGATATAAGCGTGCGTAGCCATGATACGCACACGACAAACTGCCTTAATATATTTAGACTTGAGGGAAAGCTTCGTTAGCAAACGATAGCACGGCAATCAGCACTCGAATATAATTATAACCCTAATACTAATTGTAAATATTCATCTCATCTATGGGATCTAATGCGCGCGCTGTTGCTTTGTCTCTGCGTGTAGTAGTTGAGAGAGCCAGTTTAAGGGCGGAGAAGAAGAAAGAAGAGAAAAGCAAAAACTGCAGCGCCGTGGTTTTAAAGCGCACCCGTGGTAGAGAAACGGAATGCGATATAAGCGTGCGTAGCCATGATACGCACACGACAAACTGCCTTAATATATTTAGACTTGAGGGAGAGCTTCGTTAGCAAACGATAGCACGGCAATCAGCACTCGAATATAATTATAACCCTAATACTAATTGTAAATATTCATCTCATCTATGGGATCTAATGCGCGCGCTGTTGCTTTGTCTCTGCGTGTAGTAGTTGAGAGAGCCAGTTTAAGGGCGGAGAAGAAGAAAGAAGAGAAAAGCAAAAACTGCAGCGCCGTGGTTTTAAAGCGCACCCGTGGTAGAGAAACGGAATGCGATATAAGCGTGCGTAGCCATGATACGCACACGACAAACTGCCTTAATATATTTAGACTTGAGGGAGAGCTTCGTTAGCAAACGATAGCACGGCAATCAGCACTCGAATATAATTATAACCCTAATACTAATTGTAAATATTCATCTCATCTATGGGATCTAATGCGCGCGCTGTTGCTTTGTCTCTGCGTGTAGTAGTTGAGAGAGCCAGTTTAAGGGCGGAGAAGAAGAAAGAAGAGAAAAGCAAAAACTGCAGCGCCGTGGTTTTAAAGCGCACCCGTGGTAGAGAAACGGAATGCGATATAAGCGTGCGTAGCCATGATACGCACACGACAAACTGCCTTAATATATTTAGACTTGAGGGAGAGCTTCGTTAGCAAACGATAGCACGGCAATCAGCACTCGAATATAATTATAACCCTAATACTAATTGTAAATATTCATCTCATCTATGGGATCTAATGCGCGCGCTGTTGCTTTGTCTCTGCGTGTAGTAGTTGAGAGAGCCAGTTTAAGGGCGGAGAAGAAGAAAGAAGAGAAAAGCAAAAACTGCAGCGCCGTGGTTTTAAAGCGCACCCGTGGTAGAGAAACGGAATGCGATATAAGCGTGCGTAGCCATGATACGCACACGACAAACTGCCTTAATATATTTAGACTTGAGGGAGAGCTTCGTTAGCAAACGATAGCACGGCAATCAGCACTCGAATATAATTATAACCCTAATACTAATTGTAAATATTCATCTCATCTATGGGATCTAATGCGCGCGCTGTTGCTTTGTCTCTGCGTGTAGTAGTTGAGAGAGCCAGTTTAAGGGCGGAGAAGAAGAAAGAAGAGAAAAGCAAAAACTGCAGCGCCGTGGTTTTAAAGCGCACCCGTGGTAGAGAAACGGAATGCGATATAAGCGTGCGTAGCCATGATACGCACACGACAAACTGCCTTAATATATTTAGACTTGAGGGAAAGCTTCGTTAGCAAACGATAGCACGGCAATCAGCACTCGAATATAATTATAACCCTAATACTAATTGTAAATATTTATCTCATCTATGGGATCTAATGCGCGCGCTGTTGCTTTGTCTCTGCGTGTAGTAGTTGAGAGAGCCAGTTTAAGGGCGGAGTAGTTGAAAGGCATACTTTCTAGGAAAAATGGCCGCTCAAGGAGAAGAGCCAACTCGAGTGGCTTTAGAGGCTAGGAAAACTGCCTTAAAATATTTAGACTTGAGGGAAAGCTTCGTTAACAAACTATAACACGGCAATCAGCACTCGAATACGACGAGAGAAATTACTGAGACGTGGAAAATTCCCTTGAAAAAAAAAATCTGGTTTGCTAGGCAAATGCTTGTATGTATTGAACCTCTTAAAAGATGAGGGGTGAAATATGCGCTCACCGAGAGGGCATCTTCGGCACGAGACATCCCCAAGGCACCTTACAGAGATGTGGAGAGCTTCGCGGCCGGAACGAAGCTTCCCTTCTCCGCCGGCCAAGAGGGGGAAACGCGCTTTCCGATCGCTCAAGGTTGCGCGGACAAAGCCTAACTCTAGCGTCTAGGAAAAGCTTAACCAGGTGCGATGGCGGCACGCATAGCGTGGGAAGCTAGCCGCCAGAATAACTATACCAAGGACTGCTGCTGATGAGGGCGAAATACCTTCGTGTAATTATAATAACCCTAATAGGACTACTTTCGAAAAAAAAGGAAACGGCCCAGAGGGCTATACTACGAGAGCTATGACTGATAGTTTTCTCTCTCTCTCTATATATATATATATATATTCATCTCATCTATGGGATCGCATGCGCGCTGTTTCTTTGTCTCTGCGTGTAGTACAGTGAAGAGAGCCAGTTTAAGGGCGGAGAAGAAGAAAGAGAAAAGCAAAAACTGCAGCGCCGTGGTTTTAAAGCGCACCCGTGGTAGAGAAACGGAATGCGATATAAGCGTGCGTAGCCATGATACGCACACGACAAACTGCCTTAAAATATTTAGACTTGAGGGAAAGCTTCGTTAGCAAACGATAGCACGGCAATCAGCACTCGAATATAATTATAACCCTAATACTAATTGTAAATATTCATCTCATCTATGGGATCTAATGCGCGCGCTGTTGCTTTGTCTCTGCGTGTAGTAGTTGAGAGAGCCAGTTTAAGGGCGGAGAAGAAGAAAGAAGAGAAAAGCAAAAACTGCAGCGCCGTGGTTTTAAAGCGCACCCGTGGTAGAGAAACGGAATGCGATATAAGCGTGCGTAGCCATGATACGCACACGACAAACTGCCTTAATATATTTAGACTTGAGGGAAAGCTTCGTTAGCAAACGATAGCACGGCAATCAGCACTCGAATATAATTATAACCCTAATACTAATTGTAAATATTCATCTCATCTATGGGATCTAATGCGCGCGCTGTTGCTTTGTCTCTGCGTGTAGTAGTTGAGAGAGCCAGTTTAAGGGCGGAGAAGAAGAAAGAAGAGAAAAGCAAAAACTGCAGCGCCGTGGTTTTAAAGCGCACCCGTGGTAGAGAAACGGAATGCGATATAAGCGTGCGTAGCCATGATACGCACACGACAAACTGCCTTAATATATTTAGACTTGAGGGAGAGCTTCGTTAGCAAACGATAGCACGGCAATCAGCACTCGAATATAATTATAACCCTAATACTAATTGTAAATATTTATCTCATCTATGGGATCTAATGCGCGCGCTGTTGCTTTGTCTCTGCGTGTAGTAGTTGAGAGAGCCAGTTTAAGGGCGGAGAAGAAGAAAGAAGAGAAAAGCAAAAACTGCAGCGCCGTGGTTTTAAAGCGCACCCGTGGTAGAGAAACGGAATGCGATATAAGCGTGCGTAGCCATGATACGCACACGACAAACTGCCTTAATATATTTAGACTTGAGGGAGAGCTTCGTTAGCAAACGATAGCACGGCAATCAGCACTCGAATATAATTATAACCCTAATACTAATTGTAAATATTCATCTCATCTATGGGATCTAATGCGCGCGCTGTTGCTTTGTCTCTGCGTGTAGTAGTTGAGAGAGCCAGTTTAAGGGCGGAGAAGAAGAAAGAAGAGAAAAGCAAAAACTGCAGCGCCGTGGTTTTAAAGCGCACCCGTGGTAGAGAAACGGAATGCGATATAAGCGTGCGTAGCCATGATACGCACACGACAAACTGCCTTAATATATTTAGACTTGAGGGAGAGCTTCGTTAGCAAACGATAGCACGGCAATCAGCACTCGAATATAATTATAACCCTAATACTAATTGTAAATATTCATCTCATCTATGGGATCTAATGCGCGCGCTGTTGCTTTGTCTCTGCGTGTAGTAGTTGAGAGAGCCAGTTTAAGGGCGGAGAAGAAGAAAGAAGAGAAAAGCAAAAACTGCAGCGCCGTGGTTTTAAAGCGCACCCGTGGTAGAGAAACGGAATGCGATATAAGCGTGCGTAGCCATGATACGCACACGACAAACTGCCTTAATATATTTAGACTTGAGGGAAAGCTTCGTTAGCAAACGATAGCACGGCAATCAGCACTCGAATATAATTATAACCCTAATACTAATTGTAAATATTCATCTCATCTATGGGATCTAATGCGCGCGCTGTTGCTTTGTCTCTGCGTGTAGTAGTTGAGAGAGCCAGTTTAAGGGCGGAGAAGAAGAAAGAAGAGAAAAGCAAAAACTGCAGCGCCGTGGTTTTAAAGCGCACCCGTGGTAGAGAAACGGAATGCGATATAAGCGTGCGTAGCCATGATACGCACACGACAAACTGCCTTAATATATTTAGACTTGAGGGAGAGCTTCGTTAGCAAACGATAGCACGGCAATCAGCACTCGAATATAATTATAACCCTAATACTAATTGTAAATATTCATCTCATCTATGGGATCTAATGCGCGCGCTGTTGCTTTGTCTCTGCGTGTAGTAGTTGAGAGAGCCAGTTTAAGGGCGGAGAAGAAGAAAGAAGAGAAAAGCAAAAACTGCAGCGCCGTGGTTTTAAAGCGCACCCGTGGTAGAGAAACGGAATGCGATATAAGCGTGCGTAGCCATGATACGCACACGACAAACTGCCTTAATATATTTAGACTTGAGGGAGAGCTTCGTTAGCAAACGATAGCACGGCAATCAGCACTCGAATATAATTATAACCCTAATACTAATTGTAAATATTCATCTCATCTATGGGATCTAATGCGCGCGCTGTTGCTTTGTCTCTGCGTGTAGTAGTTGAGAGAGCCAGTTTAAGGGCGGAGAAGAAGAAAGAAGAGAAAAGCAAAAACTGCAGCGCCGTGGTTTTAAAGCGCACCCGTGGTAGAGAAACGGAATGCGATATAAGCGTGCGTAGCCATGATACGCACACGACAAACTGCCTTAATATATTTAGACTTGAGGGAGAGCTTCGTTAGCAAACGATAGCACGGCAATCAGCACTCGAATATAATTATAACCCTAATACTAATTGTAAATATTCATCTCATCTATGGGATCTAATGCGCGCGCTGTTGCTTTGTCTCTGCGTGTAGTAGTTGAGAGAGCCAGTTTAAGGGCGGAGAAGAAGAAAGAAGAGAAAAGCAAAAACTGCAGCGCCGTGGTTTTAAAGCGCACCCGTGGTAGAGAAACGGAATGCGATATAAGCGTGCGTAGCCATGATACGCACACGACAAACTGCCTTAATATATTTAGACTTGAGGGAGAGCTTCGTTAGCAAACGATAGCACGGCAATCAGCACTCGAATATAATTATAACCCTAATACTAATTGTAAATATTCATCTCATCTATGGGATCTAATGCGCGCGCTGTTGCTTTGTCTCTGCGTGTAGTAGTTGAGAGAGCCAGTTTAAGGGCGGAGAAGAAGAAAGAAGAGAAAAGCAAAAACTGCAGCGCCGTGGTTTTAAAGCGCACCCGTGGTAGAGAAACGGAATGCGATATAAGCGTGCGTAGCCATGATACGCACACGACAAACTGCCTTAATATATTTAGACTTGAGGGAAAGCTTCGTTAGCAAACGATAGCACGGCAATCAGCACTCGAATATAATTATAACCCTAATACTAATTGTAAATATTTATCTCATCTATGGGATCTAATGCGCGCGCTGTTGCTTTGTCTCTGCGTGTAGTAGTTGAGAGAGCCAGTTTAAGGGCGGAGTAGTTGAAAGGCATACTTTCTAGGAAAAATGGCCGCTCAAGGAGAAGAGCCAACTCGAGTGGCTTTAGAGGCTAGGAAAACTGCCTTAAAATATTTAGACTTGAGGGAAAGCTTCGTTAACAAACTATAACACGGCAATCAGCACTCGAATACGACGAGAGAAATTACTGAGACGTGGAAAATTCCCTTGAAAAAAAAAATCTGGTTTGCTAGGCAAATGCTTGTATGTATTGAACCTCTTAAAAGATGAGGGGTGAAATATGCGCTCACCGAGAGGGCATCTTCGGCACGAGACATCCCCAAGGCACCTTACAGAGATGTGGAGAGCTTCGCGGCCGGAACGAAGCTTCCCTTCTCCGCCGGCCAAGAGGGGGAAACGCGCTTTCCGATCGCTCAAGGTTGCGCGGACAAAGCCTAACTCTAGCGTCTAGGAAAAGCTTAACCAGGTGCGATGGCGGCACGCATAGCGTGGGAAGCTAGCCGCCAGAATAACTATACCAAGGACTGCTGCTGATGAGGGCGAAATACCTTCGTGTAATTATAATAACCCTAATAGGACTACTTTCGAAAAAAAAGGAAACGGCCCAGAGGGCTATACTACGAGAGCTATGACTGATAGTTTTCTCTCTCTCTCTATATATATATATATATATTCATCTCATCTATGGGATCGCATGCGCGCTGTTTCTTTGTCTCTGCGTGTAGTACAGTGAAGAGAGCCAGTTTAAGGGCGGAGAAGAAGAAAGAGAAAAGCAAAAACTGCAGCGCCGTGGTTTTAAAGCGCACCCGTGGTAGAGAAACGGAATGCGATATAAGCGTGCGTAGCCATGATACGCACACGACAAACTGCCTTAAAATATTTAGACTTGAGGGAAAGCTTCGTTAGCAAACGATAGCACGGCAATCAGCACTCGAATATAATTATAACCCTAATACTAATTGTAAATATTCATCTCATCTATGGGATCTAATGCGCGCGCTGTTGCTTTGTCTCTGCGTGTAGTAGTTGAGAGAGCCAGTTTAAGGGCGGAGAAGAAGAAAGAAGAGAAAAGCAAAAACTGCAGCGCCGTGGTTTTAAAGCGCACCCGTGGTAGAGAAACGGAATGCGATATAAGCGTGCGTAGCCATGATACGCACACGACAAACTGCCTTAATATATTTAGACTTGAGGGAAAGCTTCGTTAGCAAACGATAGCACGGCAATCAGCACTCGAATATAATTATAACCCTAATACTAATTGTAAATATTCATCTCATCTATGGGATCTAATGCGCGCGCTGTTGCTTTGTCTCTGCGTGTAGTAGTTGAGAGAGCCAGTTTAAGGGCGGAGAAGAAGAAAGAAGAGAAAAGCAAAAACTGCAGCGCCGTGGTTTTAAAGCGCACCCGTGGTAGAGAAACGGAATGCGATATAAGCGTGCGTAGCCATGATACGCACACGACAAACTGCCTTAATATATTTAGACTTGAGGGAGAGCTTCGTTAGCAAACGATAGCACGGCAATCAGCACTCGAATATAATTATAACCCTAATACTAATTGTAAATATTTATCTCATCTATGGGATCTAATGCGCGCGCTGTTGCTTTGTCTCTGCGTGTAGTAGTTGAGAGAGCCAGTTTAAGGGCGGAGTAGTTGGAAGGCATACTTTCTAGGACTATCACCGCCTAAACACCGTCACAAAGAAAGACGTGTACCCCCTACCACGAATAGATGACGCCGTCGACTGCCTCCACTCCGCGTCGTATTTCTCTTCTGTTGATTTACGGTCAGGATATTGGCAAATCCCCATGCACCCCTCAGACAAGGAGAAGACAGCCTTCGTGACACCTGATGGTCTCTTTGAGTTCAACGTTATGCCCTTTGGCTTATGCAACGCTCCAGCGACATTCGAGCGATTTATGGATACCGTGCTCCGCGGACTCAAATGGGAAATTTGCATGTGCTATTTAGACGACGTCATTGTCTACGGCCGGACCTTTCACGAGCACAATCAGCGCCTGTCGATCGTTCTTGACTGTATCCAGCAAGCTGGCCTTATTTTAAACTCGAAGAAATGTCTTTTCCGTGAGCGTCAAGCCCTCGTACTAGGCTTTCTGGTCGACAAAGACGGCATACGACCAGACCCTGAAAAGATAACAGCGGTTCGCGACTTCCAACAGCCACAAACGGTGAAAGATCTGCGAAGCTTTTTGGGCCTCTGCTCATATTTCCGGCGCTTTATCAAGAATTTCGCACAGCTTGCCTCTCCCCTCACGTATCTCCTTCACAAAGATACCCCATACTTCTGGACTGCTGACTGCGAGTCGGCGTTTCAACAGCTGAAATTTTTGTTGACTTCTGGACCGGTACTGCGGCATTTTGATCCGGAGGCGTCAACTGAGCTGCACACTGACGCCAGTGGTGCAGGTGTTGGCGCTGTGCTTGTTCAACTCTGCGATGGCCGTGAGCATGTAACTGCCTACGCTAGTCGGACACTTACAAAAGCGGAGACAAACTACACCGTTACTGAACTCGAGTGCCTAGCAGTCGTATTCGCCATTCAGAAGTTCCGTCCGTATCTACATGGCCGCGCATTCATGATAGTGACTGACCATCATTCACTCTGTTGGCTGGTTGGGCTACGTGACCCGTCTGGTCGGTTGGCCCGCTGGGCTTTGCGCCTTCAAGAGTACAGCTTTTCCGTTAACTACAAGAGCGGGCGCTGTCACACGGATGCTGATTGCCTATCCCGTCTCCCTTCACCTCACACTAAAGCTGAGGATGATGACTTCGATGACGACCTAGTTTCCATCTCTTCCGACTTTCCAGACCTGCGTACCTTCGAGAGCGAGCAACGTTACGACCCTACCTTGAAATCCCTTCGGGCAGCTGCACGTGAGCCAGCAGGAACAACACCGTTTACTTTTCGTAATTGTTTGCTGTACAAAAAAAATTACTCGGCGGATGGTCCCCCATTGCTTCTAGTTGTGCCCCAAAATCTGCGCCCTGCTGTCCTTCGTTCCATGCATGACGATATCACGTCCGGGCACCTTGGATTTGCACGCACACTACACCGACGTAGACAGAGATTTTTCTGGCCCAAGCTCTGGAAAACAACGAAACAGTATGTCGCCAGCTGTACTGTTTGCCAGCGCCACAAGCAAACGACGACGGCCCCAGCAGGCTATTTACAACCAGTTAGGCCACCGACGCTACCCTTTGAAAAAGTCGGCATCGACTTGCTTGGCCCGCTCCCAAAGACGTCAGCTGGCTACCGCTGGATTATTGTATGCGTAGACTATCTTACTCGCTACACGGAAACGGCAGCACTTCCATCCGCCACTACAGCAGATGTCTCTTCATTTTTGTTGCACCACGTCATACTCCGTCACGGCGCTCCCCGGGTTGTCATCAGTGACCGTGGACGGCAATTCACCGCTGACGTCGTTGAAGAACTTTTACGGCTTTGTGGTTCTGCATATCGGCATTCCACTCCTTACCACCCGCAAACGAATGGCCTCATGGAGTGGACGAATCGAACCCTTACCAACATGTTATCAATGTATGTCGCTGCTGACCACAAGAATTGGGACGCCGTCTTACCTTTTGTAACGTACGCGTACAATAGTGCCAAGCACGAAGTTCCTGGATATGCGCCGCTCTTCTTGCGGTACGCACGCGCTCCCCAGAGCTTTCTGGACACTATTCTACCTTTATCGTGCCAAGAAGATCTTTCCATCGCCCAAACTCTGTGTCGTGCTGAGGAAGCACGTCGACTGGCGCATCTTAGGACGTTGTCCTCACAAGGCAATAGCAAGATTCGCTATGATGCGCGGCATGTCCCCGTCAGCTTTACTCCCGGTGATCATGTTTGGTTGTGGACACCTTTTCGCAAAAAGGGATTGTACCGCAAGTTTCTCGCCACTTACACGGGACCATTCATTATACTCAGCCGCTTGAGTGATGTGAACTATGTCGTCGCCAAAGTGACGGCAAGTAATTGGCGTTCACGTGCGACGCAAGTTGTTCACGTGGCCAGACTCAAGCAGTACAATCACAGGTCCCTTTAACTCGCTCAGCGAGCTTCGTCTGCCCCCGGGGAAAATGCCGCAGCACTGCGCGACTGAGGCAGAGAAAGAAGTAGGCTTTGATCGCCCTTACTGCCGTGGCAGTAAGTTCAAGGCCGGATGGATTTCGAAGGCAGGCGACATTTTTATTGCTATGCTGGTAACAAGATGTAGTTGACGAAAGACACCTACAAGTAAAGCATATTGAAAAGTATTCTTTTATTATGCGTGTTTCTTTGTTTCTTTGTTTCTTTTTGCAGCACACGATTAGAGAGGAGGTATGTTATTAGTACCTTGTTTAGCACGTGGGGTATGAGCGACTCTACAACAAACTATCGAATACAGCCTACAGCGTCCACCAATAATTTGTAACGTGTGCTTGTCGTAGTCGATTCCAAATGTGTGTTCTTAAGATCTTTTGCGTGACGAAGCGCTAAATACATTTCACGTCTCAAGCGCACATTATTTTAGAAACAGCCTATTCGATCACAATGGCGTAATTGCGAGCATTACTCTTAAAACAGATTTCAGTATTCCTTGTTGAATGCTAATGTTAAATGTTAGCCGGCAGTTACGACACGCATTCGAGGCTATGAAGTGCTTGCAAGAATGCTTCAGAACGAATGCAAAAATTGCATAGCAGGGAACTGTTACAAGTTGCGTAACTAAGCACTTCGTAGCAGTTCATTCGTTTTGCTGCCAACCCTTATGAACCACAAGCTTCATCCGTTTCGAAATGTTCCACAGTTATGCCCCAATTAAACTTCAGTCCTAAATTGGTGACATGCATGTCCGTTGTGGTGCAGTTCTGGTTACGAAACAGAATAAAGAGTTGAGTTGCAATCATGCTTCACTTGAGGTTATCGTTCAACATACTGCACCAAACTGGCAAGAGAAAACGAAATGTAAACTAATAGGAAGTAGTATATGACAATCTCCAACACGAAAATTCGAAAAGCATGTCCGACAGTATCAGCCACTAATAGGCCGCAATCATTCTGAAGCACGCTTTGCTGAAGTTTTTGAGGGCTGCTGAAATGTGCGACCACCTTTGATAGTTGATAGTCTGTGAATTTTTCTAGTTTTTTTTTCTTCTTTCTCCTTTCATTCCTTTTAGCCCTTTCCCCAGCACAGGGTAGCCAGCTGGTACTAACCTCCCTGTCTTTCCTTCCCTTTCTCTCTCTCTCTCTCTCTCTCTGATGCACGCTAGGTGACGAAGAGAACACCCGCTCACGTATTAATCCCCATCGGTGCCTTGCGCAAGCGCACCTAATGACTCATAAACACACAAAAGCCGCTCTGCTCTCCACAAAATGGGGCACTAGTTTACTCTGGCAATGATACTAAAATTAAGGCTAGCATAGGAGCTACCGCAATTTCGGGCTCTCGAGGGTGGGGAGATCTGGAATGTCCGCAGAGCAAAGAGTGACAAGGGGGTGGCCTCAAATGCTTTGCATAGTATTAGTTAAATAAACAGCGAGTACTAGTGAGATTTGGCATAGCTTGAAGAACAGATTCCCGTAATTCTTGCTTAAGGTAGAGTCATACACTTGTAGAATATTCTGAAGCAGAAACAGTAACTACACATTTGTAAATGATTTCAAACTTGAGTTCGAAACCACACGTCAGCGGGCAGTGGGAGGTCCACTCATTTTCCGCACGACAGTACTTCCAACATAACCCCTTCAGGCACTGTGTGCACAATCGCGCACATAAAAAATTACGAATCAAAATAAAATACTCTGATTTAAATTGTTGCTTCTAAACTGTGTCGCAAATATGTTGAAGAATGTTCTGATTGTACAGGTGCTGCAAGCTGGAATAAGCAATGTAAAATGAATTATCAAGATGAATCAGACGGTACAGGGCTCAATATTTGCCCTTGTTGTGCTATTCTGTTCACGTGGCGAGTACAGTTCTTCGGCTTTTTCACCGCGTTTTACATCTGGTATATATTTCAAGTGTGCAAATAATTGCTCTCCAAATATGCACCAGAGATGAAATTGTTAGTACTCTCATACCTGGCGTTCATCTAAAGACTTCTCGCATATCATTCACGTTCTGCTAGTTTACTATATTGTATTGAACATTGCTGGTTGGATTTAATGGGTTTAACGTTTTTTGTGGTTGGGAAAGTAAAACTGAGTGAGCTATATTTTAGGCCGACCACTCTGCTATTCTGCAAATAATTCTTTTTCTTTCTCTCTGAAGGCACAACAAACAGCGATGAAACTGAGTTTTCATTGGGCTGAATTAGTTGCTGGCTCAAGGGTCACTGCGATTTTGACTTCTTGAACACGCCACAACTTTCTCTGTAGTTTATATTGACAGTGACGTTCAGCCCAAGAGATATTCCGAGCTATATATATGAATTGCGCAAAAGCAAAAGATTTTGCTTCCTTCTATGTAGACAAGTGCAGCAGTGGCTTCGATAAATTGGTGCGCGTTGTAGCAATAGGACCAAGTACAGATACTTACAAATTTCTTTCCAATAATGGCCTCTGGCCTGAGATGTCTTTGTCAGCTTAGAGCACGGTAACTACACTAACATCGCCTACTCTTATATTTATATAGGCATGGTGCCATGTATCTTTGGTACGAGAACTCAAATCACCATACAATGTCAACATAGCTCAACCACGTGATAAGTCAACTGAAATTTATTGATTTGCTTTCCTTACTGGTAAGTAGTGAGTCAGCCTCTTGGTAGCGTGCACGTCTACTTTGCATACCATCATTTCTGTCGGGAACGAAAGCCGCCAAATAATAAAACTGCATTTGCATTTGACGTCAACAGATGTGGGCCGTAAAGTTCATTTATGTGAGTCACAATTCTTCAGCGGCTTTAGATACCTACTATGAAACAACTTTTCTGAGCGAAGTGTTTTGGTTTGAAAATGTATGAAGGAAAGGAAAATATTCATCTACACCGCTTGTCAAGTTGGAGATGCAAATGCTCTAAAGGAGGTGCGTGATGGTTCATGCTGTGATGCCCAGCACAAAAAACGAAGATGTGCCGATACTGCTCAATAGCGTACGCAGAAGTACTCTGTATAATGCAGGTTTGAGTCAGCTGCGTGTTTATTTGGTGTACTTCATTAAAAAATCGAGATCCAGCGCACATTTCGGAATCTATGTGAACCTAAGGGTTCGTGAAGCGGCATATGAAATGCTAAACAAACGGTTCATCTTGTGCAACGAGTTTTGCAGAATATCGATTAAAAATTATGGGGATTTACGTGCCAGAACCACTTTCTCATTATGGGGCATGCCGTAGGGGAGGACTACGGAAATTTTGACCACCTGGGGTTCTTTAACGTGCACCTAAATCTAAGCAGACGGGTGTTTTCGCATTTCGCCTCCATCGAAATGCGGCCGCCGGGGCCGGGATGCGATTCCGCGACCTCCTGCTCAGCAGCGAAACACCATAGCCACTGAGCAACCACGGCGGGTTGAGAATGTCGCTTACTCGATCTCGATTACTATCGATTGCGTAATATAGAATATCGAATATTGAGCCAACAATTTGCATGGCGCGGGAAACCTAATCACATGTGCGCATTGTGTTTTCCGCCCCGTGTAAATTGGCCAGCATTTATCTTTTGATGGCGAGTAAGCTGATGGCTAACATGCTACAAGAAGCACGTCATACGCTACACAGATTGTGTTAGCGATGTTGTTTACAATGTTCCTCTAAAGTGTCGCAAGGTGTATATTGGACAAAGGGGACGATGCTTCAACGATCCAGCGAGAGAGCATCGGTTGGCGGTCGACAGCAACATGGGCGGCCACTTGGCAGACCACTGCGAGCACTGTGGGTGTGTGCCACTCCTCGACAAAGCGACCTTTCTAAGAAAAGCAAGAAAACGCAATGAAAGCGAGATCACTGAGGCTTTCTTAAAAAAGAGCAGGAAATAAATGCGTTAGCATGCCGTCACCAGCATCAACTGGCAAGGAAATGTCATTCATAAATAACAGCCCGTTATCGCCGTTACACTCTAAGAAACGTTTGACCCTTTGACTCGTACCTTGCCACACAACAATAAACGTCATCTGTCTTGTCCGCATTTCCTTTCTTTAACGCTACGAGCCCGGTACTTCTAAGTAACGAACGGAAATGCGCGTTATCAGCGTGACATCGCATTGCCGACAGGAAAGTAGCAGGCGCGGCGTCTTCACGAAAGGAAACGCAAGTAAGGCAGATGACGATTATTGTTGTGTGGCAGATATACACCCCAAAGGGTGTAAACGTTTTTTTAGAGTCTAAGAATACAACGTGCTGCTGCCTGATTTGGTTGGATACTCGGATTAGGGCTGTAATGCACGCATGCTCATATGTAGCTGCCATGATAACTCAGTACAGATCAAACTTCGTCCTCGTTTCTTAGCGCCGTAACCTTTCTTTTGAAGTCATGAACCAACTAGCTAAGCTACGAGTCTTCGAAATTGCCTGATGACGATTGCTCTTCTGATGCCTAGAATGAATGCGGCTTTGCACTATCGGTCAGGGGCTCTATTGTTCACATTCGGGCATTTTTTTAAAGCGTGACGCAGGCAGCGGCGCTTAGAAATTGGCGCTGATGGCCCTGTTTTGCTTTGGTAACGTGACGTAAACTTGATGTTTTCCCTACGAAACCGAAATGAAAGCAGCGAACCTAACGTTCTTAGTAAAGCCAAACAGCTTTCCTTTTCAGTAAAAAATAAAGCAGCTAGCTCACAGCCTACGATTACTCCGTCGAAAATGCTTCTCGCTTCCGTCATCTGCTTCATTAACTATGATGCGTGTGCCCGGGAAACGGAATGAGTCATCGTACGTTGGCGCAAAAGCTCTTGTTTTCTACCTTGAGTCAGCACACGCGACCTACCAGAGGTGATGAGCGCACGTTCTAGGCCACGTCACCGCTATCTTGCGAAAAGCAAGTGACTCAGCCAGACTCGGCTGGCTGAGAAACGGCCGAATATCACCGATAGCGTTGCGCGCGCCAGGGGTATCCGCTTGCGCGACGCAAGCCCCGGCGCTGCCATCTCTCGTTCAGTTTGCTTGTTACTCTCTGCAACAACTCACTTGCTGCGTTTGTACAGCACAAACGCAGCTGTGAAAAGTGGACAACGTTGCAGAAGGTTTGCGATGTTCAACCAATATTATTTCGCATATGCGTGTTCCTTAAAAAAAAATGATGGCCCGAAACAGAAATTCCAACACCACCCGAGAGCGATGCGAATACTACGAGCACGCATTATGAACAAAAGATTTTCAAGGTACTAAACGACAGGGAAAATGTGGCGATACGCATTCTTCTCGGCCACCATTGCATATCGCTGCTCGTTAGCATATTTCGTGCGGCTCGTCGCAACAGCAATTATGGCGGAAAATCTCTGCAATGGTGGCCCAGCGCAACGTCACACAACGTCGAATTGACGTTTACCAAAAGGCCCATCCTGTGACACTCCCCACGGAGTATTCCTTCAGCCAATCAGCAAGCTGGCATGGCTCCTATCTTAGATCGCCACCACATATTTGCGAAATCGCAGATGCATTGCATTGGCTTCTGTACACTACCGCTCACTTTCTTTTTAAAGCGCTAACGTCGCAATATAGCTGCCAAGGACTACAAAAATGTATTAGTCGATAAAATTTTCAGCGCCACGTCACGTTTCGTCATCATGATGAAAACGCAAAATTGCATGTTGCAAAACTTCCCTTTCCCTGCACAAATGCCGAGGCACGTGAGCTCTCAGCAGCCAATCGGAGAGTAAAGATGGCGGATAATGGCTGCCGTGCAGCCGCCATGCGTGTCGAGAATAATAGCCCAGTGTTTTTCACCCCACTGCATGCGGACACATTGTAGCGCCCACCACCGCCGCTAGGCGTGGATGCAGTGTTCACTGTCGGCAATGCGAAAAAAGATGGCGAATACATAGTTTGGTGGCGCGTGTTAGCGGCGCAAGCACGGCACGCGCTAGTCTGTTCTAAGAGCCTGCCACGCTGGTCCCCTGGTTGTGGCGCTCCGCGGCAACCTCTCGGTTCGCGACACTATAATCAGGCGTCAGCCATCTGCTGGACAGTTATGGCGCGGTCACTCTTCACGGTCAATCCATCTCTCTCCCCCTCTCGCGGTGCTTAGGAAGAAAGAAATCTCCATTACGGGCTAAAATACTGTTTTATACATTGTCGGCTCTCGACTGTGCGTGGCAGTAAACAATATAATGATAAACTGGCACTTTCGGCTGGTTATCTGTTTGCCAAGGAAAACAACTGGTAGGCAAGATTCTTAAAGAGTTGAGATGGAAAAAAAGGGAAAGCTGCGTTATTTTCAGTAGCGAAACCAGTCTCCCAGTTTGCAAAATTTGGTATGGTTTACTCTGGTGTGGTTTGTGTGCGGATTTTAGCGTCAAAATTGTGAAAATTGCCTGTTCATTTGCCAACCATTTACGTTTTGTGCGACCAGCTGGAGCCACACATAAACGCGCTATGCGAAGCAAGACGCTGCATAAGAAACGTCGGCTAATGTCAAAGCTATGACAAACGTATAAAATGAACGGAACTTCTGTTTGAGAAAGATGGCATGAATGTTTGTGTAAGGACTGTCGGAAAAACGCGGAGGATGACGGACAAGCAAAATTTACATGACAGAAATCGTAGCCCTTGTGCAATAGCTAATACCAGTTTGCTACAATTTTATATTCGATCCATCGGGCTGTGTTACTTCTGCGAGCCGCAGCAGTCCTAAACAGCTTTTCTGAACGAACTAATACTACCTCGTCGAGTTGGCATTGTGTATTCGTATGTCATGTGAAGTCGTACATTGCAATGGAGGTACTGAATCTGTGGCTCACGTTGTCTGGTGGTTGGTAAAGGAAACAACGCTGTAAAAGCGATCGGGCCTTTGTCCTAGCTTGATCTCTTCAAGTCGTAGTACTCAACGTTGGTAATAACCTTTTCTTCTGTAGGACAGTGAAGGCACAACATTGGCGACGCAGAAGACAAGCGGTTGGTCGATTATTAATGTTGCGATTTGGAAGATTGCTGGCTGGGCTGCTTTTCGTCGTGTTTTCTGCAGTATACATGCCAGTACTGGGAATGTTCTAGTATAATGTAATGTAATATAGCTAATGTTCTAGCTACCCGCACATGGCCAGGTCTATGCTCTGGGCAGTTTGAAGAGAACGGTGCGAGACTCGATAGAGAATGAAACTTCAATGAAAGGTGAGTTTTGGCCTAAATCTTGCAGGAGCCGAGATGAGCTGAGGGCATATTGATAGCCCCTACAGCTTGAGTTCAGAATATCTCTACCTAAATAACATATGTAGCCTTAGTTTAGAAGACAGTCACATAAGATAGGCACAGAAGCACGGTCCTTCTAGGGATTTAATGTCAACAATATTCGTCAGCGCTGAGAGTGTCCACGGTGAATAGCCTCGCATTTGTTGTTAAGACAGAGTGGACGAAAAAAAACGAAAAAAAACAGAGTTTCATTGGCGCTGAATGTGAAACAGCAGGCTGTGATAACACATGCAATGTCGCTTGCTTGTGAAAAAGCTGTTGGACTTGCGTGTATAGGTAGTATACGCTGAAGCACAGGGCGAACGGACCATGATGTATGTATCACGAGACCTGGCTGTGCTCATGCCTGTGTAAACTTTGCTCCTCATTCGTCAGTGGGCGCAGAGTTCGAATACTGCTTTCACTGTCGTGTCTAGATCAATATTTGGTAGCGCAGGTCTGAAAGCAGCGCAGGTAATTATTAAGATTTGGGTCATTAGCAGTCAGTATATATAAAGGATAATTTGCCAGATATATATGACGAATGGCATCTTTTAGTGCTGTTATGGTCCTACCTCACCCAAGTTTAAAATATCTTAGGACACATATTTGCTCTAACTAAAGCACGTCAGAAAAAGTTTTGATGGAGTGTGTTTATATATATGAGCGAATGCTTCTGCGACGTCCATAAATGTAACTTCTCAAATCCATATCCCAGTGCGCAGAATCATGACTCATTGAGTTGTATGGTAAACTCAATGTTTTCGCTAAAGGGCCATTGGAGGTATTTCTGCCTTTGGTTTCGATAAATTTGCATGAAGAAAGCCGCAAAACATAACACATGCTCTGAAAAATAACGTCTCAGTTCAAATGTTAGAAAATTAATTCGGAGCGCCGGTTGGGCTAAAGCACATACCGTCTTAATCAGTACCACAGCTGAAGTAAAACAAATTAAAAAGAATTATGTGGATCCCATGCACTGTGGGAATCGATCTAAGTGAAGCTTCCTGCGCTGTGTGCTTTGACTGACGATAACTAGAGGGGATGTTAAAGGCGAAGAAAAAGAAATGGGCATGGGCAGGACATGTAATGAGGAGGGAAGATAACCGATGGTCATTAAGGGTGACGGACTGGATTCCGAGGGAAGGGAAGCGTAGCAGGGGGCGACAGAAAGTTAGGTGGGCAGATGAGACTAGGAAGTTTGGAGGGTCAACATGGCCACAATTAGTACATGACCGGGGCAGTTGGAGAAGTGTGGGAGAGGCCTTTGCCCTGCAGTGGGCGTAACCAGGCTGATGATGATGATGATGACGATAAAGGCGAATGTTTAATTTCTTCAATGTTTAGTCGACCACGAGAGTGATGTGTTGATGTTAACCCTGCGGGCACCACTGCTGTTTGTTTGCGTAGTGCACAGAACACACAGGGGGAGGTTTTCTTTAGGCGTTGTTGTCCGTAATACTTGAAAACCTCCGAGAGGCTTTAGCATAGTCATGTACTTCACATGACACATAGCATCGTGGCACAAGTACTAAATTTCATTTGAATTACACGGCTTTACTTGCCAATCTTGAGGCACGCCGTAGTGTTGGACTCCGGTTTGATTTTGACACCTGATATTCTTTAACGTGCACCTAAACCAAAGTGTACTAGTATTTTTGTATTTCGCTCCCACCGAAACGCGGCTTCCACAGTCGGAATCGAACTAACGACCTCGAGCAACCCCATGGCCGTAAAGCTATCGGAGCGGTCACAGGTGTGTGGATTGGACGTGCGGTCGCTTCGTCGAGATGCTAGGGTGCTTTAACGGGGCTGTGCATGCTCTTGCCCTGCGTCCACTATCCAGCTTACAAATTAGCTTGGCTTTTATTTTTCATAATTAGTAAATACGCACCGTACCATAGCTTAAACTTTATTTTATCCAGTTTGTCCGCAGACGCCGTCGTGTCTAGTAGTAGTGCTTCTTTGCTTCCTTATGTCGCCTTCAACTTCTTCCGCCCTCCTCCCACGTATGCAATCTGCGAGCGAAGAGTGGCAAGGCTTTCTATTATTCACTCGTTTCGTGATTGCGTCGGCTCTATCCATGCTCTGTCCCCTATACCTACTTCCTTTCTACCATTATGTCTACCTCCACTCTGGTCTGTTGCACGTCGGTACAAATGTAAGCGCTGCAGCTCCTGAAACACTTTTGCGTGGAGGCACGCATGATTAGAGCAGACAAGAGAGAGCTCCTAAGGTCATTGTGGAGACGCGAGGAAAACGTCCAGAGGAGTTTCTTGCGTCGCCTTTTATTTCTGCCGCTCTCCTGCCATGTATACAAACGCTTCGAACCACCTCCCGACGCTGCGCGCAATGGAGCGACCGCAGCAGTCTAAAAGTCGAAGGAAGAGGCAGAGAAAAGGGCACTTTAAAAGTGAATAATTTTTATGCAGCCCCATCTTTAATCCGAAACATTGTTTTCTTTCTTCAGTGACTGTACCGGTATCTATATTGCCTATATTTGGCCGCTTCACTCAGCAGAAAAGGCTGCGTATATGGACTACAGATGTGGAGGAGGGCTTCTTGCACAGATGACTCTGAGACGTACACTTGCAGTGGAAAGGCCTGTCAGGTGAAATGTTCATCGTGCACCACACGCATCACGTCGTTATGCAGCCGAACTAGATGACGAGCGATGTTTTTGGTTCTTGCAGAGCGTTCCTTTAATGGCAGCAGCCAACACGAAATGTCGCAAGTGTCATCTGAAACAAAGAACAAAAAGAAAGAAAACGAGCAAATGTAGGCAATTTCAGTGTCACAACGATAATCGTCAACTAGATCGCTGACAACTGCGGCACCGTAACTATGAGAACAAAACTATAAAGAATAACGGCTTAAGCGCTATCGCAGTTGAGTGTTTTGGAACTTGAAACATGAGCAGCGCTACCGTTAAAGTGTGTGGGATGCGTATTATCTTGTTGACGTAATAAGCTGGGCTATGACGGCTGCCCTATTACTAAGCGTTTTCTCTGGGAACGCGCGCGCTAGTACCTACGTCATTATTCATGCTACGAAAAGGAAATCCTTGCGAAAGTATTTCTCAAAACAAACCATCAGAAATGGAAGCTTATTATTCCCAAATGTGCAATAAGAAAAAAATGACCTGATGTTTGACGCATTTGGCTGCGAACTTCCATTTAGCAGGCGCCCACCTAAAGACACTTGTCAGCTATGATTGCTTCCTAGAACTTGAGTGTCGCCGCCTAACAGACGGGCAGTTGCCACTGGCGACAACACGTGACATCACTAGTTTTGACAGAAAATCTTAGATCAATTTTTTTTTCCGTACACCTGACATACTTTTATAGTTTAGGCTTGCTCTATGTCCTTAATGACCAGAGTAAGTTTAAATTTTACATTATGCAAACATTACCTTCAGTTTACATTTAGGAAGAAAATGGAGAGCTTTCTTTTAAAAAAAGATGAGAAATTGCTGTTTCAACCAAAATGGGAACTAACCACTTTATAGCTAGCCCAATATAATACGCGGCATGTTTTGCACTGGTGTATGAGAGCAACATACTTTCTTGAAGAAAACTGTCTTCAGTCTCGACTGACTGTATTCGATGTCTTGTTCTTAAAGCCTGCGCTGCCCTGTGCTGGTCATGAGGAGAGACACGGCTTCTATTTTTTTATCTGCTGAGGCTGTGTTTCCTTTCTTAACACTCGCTTTGTTTGAATTTTTTCTGCTCGGTGCTAATCTATTAATCAGCTGCAGAGCATGGTGTCAGCAAATCATAAATCCCCACGTAAACTATCTTTTTTTACTGTTTTAGAGTCTGCAGAAGCGCCATTATTTTCGCACTAATATTCCACAGCTGCGAGCGATATCGCGTGGAGTAAGAACTTGTTTTCTTGCTCCTTATCTCATGGTGCTTTCCCACAAAGGAGGAGGTCATGAAACCAGCGGGTACAGAAAACGGGAGAGAAAAACCTAGAAGCAAAAGTAAGTGAGGATAATGTAGTGATCTGATAAATTCGAACTATACTTACTCCGCAGAGACTAAAATAAGATTACCTATATATATATATATATATATATATATATATATATTGCAACGGGGGTGTTCACCTAGCAAAAGGGTCACTAGTTATAGGTTGTAGCGCTAGGCTTAAAACAGGTCGGCGCTATATCGTAACAGGGAAGCAAGCACTTCTCGTCATCTTCTTTTTCACAAGCACACCAGCACCATGCCCACTGCCCAGTGCCTTCAGTACAATCACTCCCCACCGAAAGAGTAGCCATCCTGGCGACCTAAGGACAGGGGAACACAGGGGGGTCATGGCACTGCTTGAGCCGGGAGACGTGGACAATTTCCTGGCCCCGACGACGCTGGTCGGAAGGCGTTTCAATTGGCTCGATGAGGTAGTTGACTGCGGATGTTTGTTTCAGTACCCGATAAGGACCGTGGTACTTGGAGAGCAGCTTGGAGAAAAGGCCTGGAGGAGTAGAGGGCACCCACAACCAGACCAGCGAGCCAGGCGCAAAGCACGTAGCCGTAGTGGATGAATCGTGGCGAAGCTTTTGGCGCCACTGGTCCTGGGATGTGAACGAACGAGCGAGCTGGCGACATTCTTCGGCGTAAGCAGCCGCTCTAGAAACAGTCGTCCACTCCGAGGCATCTGGCCGATAAGGTAGAATCGTGTCCATAGTGCATGAAGGTTCGTGTCCGTAAAGGAGAAAGAAAGGGGAGAACCCAGTGGTGCTTTGCGTGGCGGTATTGTAAGCGTAGGTGACGAAAGGTAGAATGCGATCCCAATTCGAGTGGTCAGATGAAGCATACATGGCCATCATGTCACCAAGGGTGCGGTTGAAACGTTCTGTCATCCCATTAGTTTGAGGATGATATGCCGTGGTAGTGCGGTGAATGATGCGACACTCCTTTAGCAATGCTGCAATGACGTCTGAGAGGAAAACGCGACCGCGGTCGCTCAGTAATTCGCGAGGTGCTCCATGGCGTAAAATCAGGTTTTGAAGGATAAAACTGGCGACGTCTTTTGCTGTGGCAGATGCTAGGGCTGAAGTTTCAGCGTACCGCGTGAGGTGGTCGATAGCAACAATAACCCAGCGGTTGCCGCTTGGAGTGTTGGGAAGCGGACCGTATAAGTCAATGCCGACGCGGTCGAACGCGCGCGCGGTGCATGGTAAAGGTTGTAAGGGGCCGGTGGCATGTTGAGGTGGCGTCTTGCGTCGTTGGCATAGGTGGCATGACCGGACATACTGGCGAACGAAACGGTACATACCGCGCCAGTAGTACCGAAGCTGGAGGCGAGAGTATGTCTTTAATACACCAGCGTGGCCGCATTGTGGGTCGTCGTGGAACGTGGCGCAGATGTCGGAGCTTAGGTGTCGGGGTATAACAAGCAACCACTTACGGCCGCTGGAATTGTAGTTGCGGCGGTACAGCAGGTTATCTCGAATGATGAAGTGCGTGGCTTGGCGACGAAGCGTCCGAGAGGTCGGTGCTGGCGACTGGCTGGACAGGAAGTCAATAAGCGAAGAGATCCATGGGTCTTTGCGCTGCTCTGACGGCATGTCGGAAATGTTGAGAGCGAAGGCACCGCAGGTAGAAATAGACGAGTGGACAGGACCAGAGGGCAGGGGTGACCGGGATAGAGCGTCTGCGTCTGAATGCTTTCGGCCTGAGCGATAAACAACGCGGATGTCGTACTCTTGTAGGCGCAATGCCCAACGGGCAAGCCGACCAGTTGGATCTTTTAATGAAGATAACCAGCATAGGGCATGATGGTCGGTCACGATGTCAAATGGACGCCCGTACACATAAGGACGGAATTTGCCGATAGCCCAAATGATGGCCAGACATTCCTTCTCAGTAACCGAGTAGTTCGCCTCGGCTTTGGTAAGGGTGCGGCTGGCATACGCGACGACGTACTCTTCGAAGCCATCCTTGCGTTGTGCAAGAACAGCGCCGAGCCCGACACCACTAGCGTCCGTATGGATCTCAGTTGGAGCAGAGGGATCGAAGTGTCGCAGCACTGGAGGCGAGGTGAGAACGCGTCGCAGTTCTTGGAATGCGTCGTCGCACGCCGAGGACCAGGCTGATAGGTCAGAACTGCCGGTGAGAAGCTGCGTCAAGGGGGCAATGATAGAGGCAAAGTTACGGATGAAGCGTCGGAAATATGAGCACAGGCCGATGAAGCTGCGAAGCTCTTTCATGGTGGTTGGTTTAGGGAACTCGGATACGGCGCTAAGTTTTGTGGGGTCCGGAAGGATACCGTCTTTTGACACTACATGGCCGAGAATAGTAAGCGTACGAGCGCCGAAGTGGCATTTTTTCAAATTTAGTTGCAGTCCTGCAGTGGAGAGGCACGCAAGTACTTGCTTGAGGCGGTTGAGGTGCGACGCAAAGTCGGTGGAAAAAACCACAATGTCATCCAAATAGCAGAGGCACGTTTTCCACTTCAGCCCTCGAAGAATGGCGTCCATCATTCGCTCGAAAGTGGCAGGCGCGTTGCAGAGGCCGAACGGCATGACAGTAAATTCATATAGCCCATCAGGCGTTACGAAGGCTGTCTTTTGACGATCGGCCTCTGCCATTGGCACTTGCCAGTAGCCGGAGCGCAAATCCAGCGAGGAAAAGAATTCCGCTCCCTGCAGACAGTCCAAGGCATCGTCGATGCGCGGCAGAGGATAGACATCCTTGCGCGTTATTCGGTTAAGGCGGCGATAGTCGACGCAGAACCGAATGGAGCCATCTTTTTTTTTTAACGAGGACAACCGGAGATGCCCAGGGACTGTTAGAGGGCTGGATGATGCCACGCTCCAGCATGTCGTCAACGTGCTGGTCGATGATACGGCGTTCAGCAGCCGACACACGATACGGACGCTGGCGCAATGGTGTTTGTGGACCGGTGTCGATACGGTGAACGACTGCGGACGCTCGGCCCAAGGCTGGTTGGTCAATGTCAAATGAGGAACGAAAGCGTTGGAGGAGCTTGATAATTTCTGTGTGCTGCGCAGGTGTGAGTTCTGCGTCGACGGCACGAGCGAAGACGTCTACAGGGGCATCAGTCGCGGCGGGAGGAGTGACGGAACAAATCGGAAGTGATGCCGTATCACCAAACGTGGTGGCCAGGAGAGCGCTATCGAAAGCTTCAGCGGTACCCAGGCACTCGCCGCGGAGTAGGGATGATGGGCAGGCGGACGGATTGCACACGTAAAGGGCAGCAGAACCGTCGCAAAAAGTGACGACAGCAAACGGAAGCAGAAAGTTCCGGCGGCGCGCACAAGTGGCCGATGGTGTAAACAGAACTGATGAGTTTGCAGCAGAGTTACATGACACAGGAACCAGAGCGGCGGAGAAAGGTGCGATATCGATGTCAGAGGCGGCAACAACTTTAGGAGAAGAATGGTCGTCAGGGTCGAAGCACGGCACTGATAATGTAAGTTCGGCACGAGCGCACTCGATAAGTGCTTGGTTGACAGATAGGAAATTCCATCCAAGAATAACGTCGTGTGACGAACGAGATAAGACGACAAATTCTATAACATACATAACGTTTTGAATGACAACCCGGGCTGTGCACGACGCTGAAGGCTGAATGCGATGCGAGGTTGCCGTACGCAGAGAAAGAGAGGTAAGGGGAATGGTCACTTTGTTCAAATTGCGGCAAAGCTTCTCACTAATAATAGAAACGGCGGCTCCGGTGTCGATAAGTGCGTGTACGGTGACACCATCTACGGAGAGTTCAATTTCGTTCGCCGGGTTAGAATGAGGCCTTGAAATGTTCGACGTAAACGCAGTTCTTGCCTCTGGAACTGCGACTGTTAGTTTTCCTCTCGGGCTGGGCTGGGTCGGCGAACCATCGGGGAAATGGATCGGCGACGTGGGGAAGGTGACCGACGGGCATCGAAAGGGAGGCGACTGTAAGATGAGTCCGGAGGAAGGCTAGATGGGTCCTGACGTGGAAGTCGAGCAGGCCTGTAGCTTGAGGCGCCCCCACTGTCAGGTAAACGGGGGCTGCGACGGCGGCAGAATCGTGCTACGTGGCCCGGAAGATGGCAGAAATAGCATATTGGCCGGTTGTCAGATGTACGCCACGGGTTGACGACAGGGGCTCCAGCGGCCGAGTAAGGGACGACCATCGGGCGTGAAGGTGGCGGCGGCACATGGAAGGTTCCAGTGGCCCGGTAGGCATCAGCAGCCGGAGGAGCGTAAGGCCGGGCGACAACGTCAGCGTACGTTAGCGGCCCAGCTGCAGGCTGCGGAGGAGGGGCAGATGGCAGCGCCGCGGCAACTTGGGTCTGAATGACGTGGCGAAGCGAAGGAGCCAAGGTTGTCGACGGCTCGGGTGTGCTGTTCGCCAGAGAGAGTTGGCGGGCAACTTCCAGACGGATAAACTGCTTTATCTCTGGCATTAAAGCAGAGATGTCGGCAGCGTCGCGGCCGAAATCCAACGGAGATAGATCCGTGGTGTCCTGCTGAGCAGCGCGCGTTGAAGCACGCTGCTTGCGCAGCTCGTCATACTGCTGACATAGCTGTATGACTTCGGCAATCGTCCGCGGACTCTTCGCGACGAGCATCTGGAAGGCATGGTCATCGATGCCTTTCATGACGTGCTTGATCTTGTCAGCTTCGTCCATAGATGAGTTCACGCGCTTGCATAGCGAGAGGACGTCTTCAATATAGCTGGTGAAGGTCTCGTCCTGGCGTTGAGCTCGACCACGCAAGCGTTGCTCAGCGCGAAGCCGGCGAACGGCGGGACGGCCGAAGACCTCTGCCAAAGTCGCCGTGAAAGCCGACCAGGTGGTAAAATTGGCTTCATGATTGCGGAACCATAGGTTTGCCACGTCAGTCAAGTAAAAGATGACATTTGTGAGCTTGGCGCGGTCGTCCCACTTATTATAGGCGCTTACACGGTCATATTCGGCGAGCCAGTCTTCCACGTCGTGGTCGTCTGTGCCGCTAAATATAGCCGGATCGCGCTGGCGGATCACGCCAGAACAGACGATGGTGGGGGCACGGGAGCAGCAGCCTGGGACGGTCCTGGTTCGTCCATTGGAACAGCTGGTGGTAGCGTTCGGCTGCGGAGTTCCAGGATGTAGAAGAGAAACCCAGCAGCTCCACCAAATGCAACGGGGGTGTTCACCTAGCAAAAGGGTCACTAGTTATAGGTTGTAGCGCTAGGCTTAAAACAGGTCGGCGCTATATCGTAACAGGGAAGCAAGCACTTCTCGTCGTCTTCTTTTTCACAAGCACACCAGCACCATGCCCACTGCCCAGTGCCTTCAGTACAATATATATATATATATATATGGGTAATCTCTGCCGACTGTACCGGTATCTATAATGCCCATTTCGCCGCTTCACTCAGCAGGAGAGGCTGCGTATTTGGACTACAGATGCGGAGGAGGGCTTCTTGCACAGATGACTCTGAGACGTACACTTGCAGTCGAAAGACCTGTTAGATGGAATATTCATCGTGCACCACACGCATCACGTCATTATGCAGCCGAACTGGAGGACGAGCGATGCTGTTGGTTCTAGCGGAGCGGAACTCCAAAGGCTGTAACCGACCCGGCTGTAACCGTGTCGCTGAGACAATTAGAAATGGTCATAAAGGTGTTCTGCAGTTAAAGCCCAATAAAAAAGCCCTGAAGGAGAGAATATATTGACCATTTAAACAAATTTCTAGTCTTCAGAATGAAATTTCATATTTTGTTTTGTGATATGGAAATTGACGGCATATGGCTAGAAAATGGTCAATGTTTTAAGGTTCCTGGCAGGTATGACTTACTTTGGATGGTTCCAGACCGCAGATGTACAGGTAAAAATTATTGGATCGATATGTCAGCGTAATTTTCTAAGGGAGATTTTCAATTTACATGTGGGACGCCATTTATTGTCTAATGAAACAAACAAATGAGTAAGTTTTGGTGAGGGAATTTTCACTTTTATGGAACCTTGGAATAAAGAAAGTTTTCTTAGCCTAGCCGCTGTGACATGGGCCGAAGTAGGAATAATGGACATAACTGGTCGATCACGGAAAATCCGCGCGAGTCTGTAAGCCATTTCGTTTAAAGGGCCCCTCACCAGGCCCCATAGCAAATTTGGGTTATACGGTGGAAGTTGTTACATGCCCTCTAGGAAGCTTTCTGCCACAAAAATTTTTCAAATCAGCTCATCAATAGCCGAGACAGAAATATTTGCGGTTCACGAACCCATGACTTCAGGAGGCGAGCTTTACCGCAAACATGAATGCTCTCTCGACTTGCCCTGTATAGCCTCCGCAAGCGAAATTCCTTCCCTGCGTTCTGCTATACGGGACCTTGAGGATCGTGTGACGCACACGTCATTGGCCCCGCCTTCGTTTTTTTTTTTCGCCTTGTTATTTTGTGGGGCGGCAGACTTCCGGTGACGGCGTCGCGTGCGAGCTGTTGTGAATGTCTGGTTTCGCACAGTACACGATTTTGCGCGCTGTGCACGAGGACACCTGACTAGAATTATAAGTCTGTGCTACGCGAATACTGAGGCGGACAAGAGTGGATCACAGAGCATGATCCCGCACTGGAACACGGTAGAAAATGAAATAGTTTCGGTATGCGTGCTCGTAACTGCAAGACGTGGTATCAAGCAGATGAAACGGAAGTACATCTCTCTTGCTGCGGTGCGAAGTAAAACAAAACATGGGGACGTTCGGTTTCTGTGTTTTATTTTTTCTGTAAGCTTTAACAAAAACATTGCAACGCACGGGCTCTCGAAGTGGCTGGCCGCCGTACCAAATGTGGGACACGCGTTTTACGCCGACGACATTACGATCTGTTGCACGGGAGGCTCGGAGGCGGCCATGGAACCGGCGCTCCAGGAGGCATTTGACGTGACCGAGTTCTTCCTGAGGGGCACGGGTCTCCGACTCTCCCCGGCCAAGTCAGAGCTCATGTTATACAGACCGCCAAGGCCGAGGGCTCAAGCAGATCCCCATACATGTGTACACGAGCGACGGCCAGAAGGTCCCCAGGGTAAACTCGATCAGACTTCCAGGACGGTTGCTCGTTGCCAGGGGCTGTAATGCCAAAACCATAGGGCATCTGACCTCCAAAACCGAGAATATTCTCAGACTAATCATGAGAGTCTCCAATAAGAAGGAGGGGGGGCAAAGTGAGGACTACCTTCTTAGGACGTATCAGGCTTTTCTTATGAGCCACATCTCCCCATCTACTATGTGGTCTCGGTCCTGCTGAGGACTAACACTGAAAGGGACAAACTTGATGCCCTGATGCGAACAAGCGTCAGAAAGTTAGTGTGCATTCCGGTCACGGTGAGAACGGACACGCTATTCGCAGCTCGGCGTTCACAGCACCACCCTCGAACTAATAGAGGCGCAACGGTCGGCGCAGATCACGAGGCTCTCGGGCTCCATCACGGGTAGGAGCCTCTTGGACGCGGCGGGCTTGCGGCCGCGATACAGTCAGAGTGAGATGGTTCAGCTGGACGAGAATTTCAGAGGGATCTACGTCGTCGGTCCCTTCCCCAGAAACGTTCACCCAAAGCATGGTGTGGGCAGGCGAGCTTCTCGTGCCAGGGCGATCTTAAAGAAAATGGTTGGCATAAGATCCTTCGTGGACGCAGCTCAATATGGGCACTCCGGTAAATTCGCGGTCATGGCGCTCAACGAGAAGGGCGAGCTCCTATCTGCGGCCCCGGTAGGCGCTGTCACAGCCGATGTAGCAGAGCTGGTGGCGGTTGCACTGGCGATGCAGGATTCTAAAAGGCCGTATATCTACACTGACTCTCGCGCGGCCGTCAGGGCTTTGGCCTCAGGAATGGTTGCGAGACAAGCTGCGGTGATTCTGGAAAGTAAGTCCAAAACGAATTCTTACCTCGTACATTACATTACGTGGTTCCCTGCTCACATGGGCGACGACGTGCTGCCGGATTGCCCGAACCCCGACGAGATGACTCACCACCATGCGCGAGAACTCACGCACCGCGACGGCGATAGGGCTTCATTGGATCCGGCGTAGATCGGCCACAGCGACCCATTACCAACCTTCCCTGAGATCCCCTCCCACTATAAAAAAGAACTTGGCGCTTCCTACGCTTCCCAGCTCTGGCAGTGTCCTGCATTATGGGATACGACACTCACCAACGAACAGGACTGGCAGGAGGCTATCTCAAGCACCAAAATCAACATCCAGTCCACGGCCGTCCAGAGGGCCCGTGAAAGAGCGGAGAGGCTTGACCTCCCGATTCCGACATGGGAGCAGCCAGCGGTGAGCTGGGGACCCCAACGGATCTCAGCGGGCTAGTCCCTCAGAACCTCAATAAACTTATGTGTCTGACTGTCCGGAGACATTCGGTTTATGTCTTTTATTATTTCTCTAAGCTTTAACTCGTTCAGTCTAGCAACATATTACACAAATACCACAACTTGGCTTGAATAATTCTCGAAGTCACGTGTCACCACAAGTGACGTGAAAGCGCGAACACGTGTACGTAGGCACACAAGCGCGACTACGTCTTCCTCCGGCTTGCAGCGCGGCGTCCGCGAGGAGAAGGGAAAACGGCATACAATTTCAAATTTCAGATCTTTCCGCGGCGCGTGGCGATGTAATACTTTGCAGACACGGTCGTTATCGCGCATTGTATGCTCTGCGCTTGTCAGCTCAAAATGGCCAGACCTGGAGAGGGGCCCTTTCAAAATTTGCCACGATTACCTTTGACTTTATTGAAATTTAGACAATATACAGTTTTCCGGGTGAAGAGGGCTACAGGTGACACACGTGGTCACCTGACTAGGCCCTGGACACCCTGAATTCACTCAGGCACAGTTTCGATATGGTAAGTTACGAAGTACAAAATTTTTTTTTTACAGGAAGACTACAGCACTTCACATACAGCAATATACATACATTGTACATTCAAATCAGTCTAATTAAGAATGTATAATAACTACAAACGTGTTCAATTGACCAAGAAAAACAAAGCAAGGAATCCAACTGGATCTTCTATACGACATTAAAAAATATGTTCACATGTTCACATGTTCACATGTTCACCTGACAAAAAAAAAACAAAGGAAAAGAAATTTCTAACTGGTTTATACACGATTTAAGAAAAATCTCTTTGGCTGGTTTTGGAAAGCAGGCAAAGAGAAACAGTTTTCCATTATGTCAATCAGAGCAGGATAAACGTATAACAGATTAGGAATTTGCCAACTTAACAGCTGTGTCCCGTAATTCGTCCTACATTTAAGCTTGATGAAGTTGGTTCTCCTAAATGCGTAATGGGATTCATGTTTGGTATACGTCAAAGAGTAGAGTTGTGGATCAATTTTGAAATCTGAATAGGCAAGCTCTGATAATCGCAGTTTATAAAGTGATTCAATGTCCAAGATGCGATTCTGAGAAAAATATACAGATGTTGATTCACGTTGTGGGAGATTTTCAATAAAGCGCACACTTTTTTTCTGTAATCGATGGAGGCTTTCCATGTTAGACATAGTAGTGGTGCCCCAAATAAGCGGGCTGTAATGCAGTCGCGAATGAACAGTATTAAAATATAGTTGACGTCGTATATAACGAGGCAACAATAAGCGAAACTTATTAAGCATACCAATACAATGTGCAATATTGCGCTTAATATAGTGAACATGGCAAGACCAACGAAGGTTTTCATTTCATCATTATTAATATAAACAGGTCTGTTAACAGGGGTAAAAACAATGTACTTCGTTTTGTCAACATTTAATGAGAGTTGATTTGTAACAAGCCAGTCAGATAGATTCTTAAGCCATAAGTTTACACGCGGAATTAAGGAATCTAAATTGTTAGCATAAAAAAATACACTTGTGTCGTCAGCGTAAAGGATAATAGAAGGGGTTTGTGGCATAGATACCATGTCATTGATGTATAAAAGAAACAGAGTAGGTCCTACGATTGACCCCTGAGGAACCACACATTTTATTAGCTCAGAATTAGACGTGCCATTATTAATAACAACATACTGGGGACGGCCAGAAAGGTAGTTCTGCAATAATTTAAGGGAAGTGCCTCGTATTCCATAATACAGTAGTTTGATAAGAAGTATATTATGCTTAATGGAATCAAACGCTTTGCTGAAGTCTAGAAAAACACCTAATGTGTACAATTGATTTTCGTTGTTGTTAATAAGTTCATCCTTAATACTGAGCAAGGCAGATTCAGTTGATTTCTTCCTCTGAAATCCGTACTGGCTGGGAAAAATTAACTGGTGTTTGTTAAGATAGGTAGTTATCGGTGTATTAATCACTTTTTCTACTATTTTGGAAAACAACGGTAGAACTGATACAGGTCTATAATTACTAATTATATTTGCAGCAGCGCCTTTAAACAAAACAGCTACTCTTGCCATCTTTATTTTTTCAGGGAAAATACCTGTTGTCAAGATTAGATTTGTTATATGACAAAGTAGATTAACTATTAGGTCAGCAATTGCTTTAATTGGTGCTACCTTAATGCCACCAAAACCGCAAGAACAGTTATTTTTGAAACGTAATATAATATCATTAATCTCTGCAGGAGTAGCTGGATATAAGAAAAGGCTGTGCTGAAGATTCTATTCCATGTATTTTCCAATATTACTGGGCGTTCCTGCAAGAAAATGCCAAAAAATGTCTGTTGAACTCATTGGCAAGAGCTTTACCACTCAAATCCGTTCCTACAATTGTCATTTGTGTAGGTATATTTTTTTTTTATTTCTGTAGAAGATCTTTGACTGTACGCCACGTTTTTTGAGGGTCAAAGGAGATATCTGAAAATTTATGAGCGTAGTACTGAATCTAGATTTTTTTATATCTGCACCTAATTGATTTCTAACTTTCTTATACTTTCAGAACTGTCAAGTCTTTAGATTTTATAAACTTGGAGAAAAGCCTATCTCGTGCCTTGATTCGCCTGAGCAGGTCACGGTAATCCAAGGCGTCCTTCCTTTTCTGCACTTTGCCATTGTTACAACTGGGAAAGCGCATTCATACAACTGTGTTATTTTGTGCAAGAATTTGTCGTAAATATTATCAGGATCTTTGTCACACTGCAATTGGCTCCATTCAATTCAAATATTCAATTTTGCTTTGGTTTATAAGGCGGTAACTATTTGGTGGGTAAGTATGTTCGAATATTTGTTTAGTTGACCTTTCCATAAAGCAGAAGGTTGACAGGTGATCACTGATGTCACTCAGGAGTACTCCTGCCGTGGTACCACGAATGTCACTGTTTGTTAGGCATAGATCAATAAGTGTTTCGCTGGAGCCTGTGATAAGAGTAGGCGTTGTGATTATATTGGAAAAGCAGTCGGCCAACATCATATCAACAAATTCGTTTACAGAATTTGACTGTTCTAGTAGGTTAATATTAAAATCGCCCATTATTACTACAGATGTACTTTGTAAGGAGAGGTCGCCCAATACTATTTCTAAAATGTTGAATAACTCTTGAAGAGACGCAGAAGGTGGCCGATAAGTTAGCAACCTAGAACTCAGATCTATTGCACTACTCGTAAGGCTGGACGGATGCAGATGGGCGCAGAGCAATCGTTTGCCAAGAAGAACATTCTATACATTGTAGAAGGTGCGCTGCAGGTGAAGAAATATAGAGACAAGACTGAAATGAGAAAATAAATACCCAGTTACTGCCTTAATAGAACAAGGGCCCACTGCGCGGGAGCTAGCTACTCTAGCACTGAGCCAATCCAGCGCTTGCTGGCTTGCAACGTTAAAATACTCCATAAACGCGTCCAAGCTCGCGAGGAGACACGCGATGTCACATGCACGCCACGTAGCGTCTATAAGTGCGCCCTTTACATTGCTCCGAGAAAGAATTCGTCTGTAAACTTGTAAGTTGTTTAGTTTCAAAAGCACTACATGTATCGTCTAATATACTGGTATTAATTATTATAAGTGTAGCAACTATGGCAAACACTTTAGTAAATGTCTACACTACGGTAATCTTCTGTTTCTTGGCATTATTAAACCAGGTAGCAAAATCAATGTGAACGGAATTAGTTTTCGCAGTGCACGTACCTGATTCTATACAAAACATATAACCTGAGATAAGGTGGACAGGCTCACTTGTCCAATCGCACCACTAAGTAAGATTCATGGAGCGAAGGTTAAAAACTAATCGTAGATGGAGTTCCCAGCTTTACTGAATGCCTTGGACGTTACCACTTCTTCTCGTTTTAAAGGTGGTGGCCGAAATTTTGGAAGCGTAAGCACCACGGTTTAATTTAGGAGATGCGTAAAACTGAATTTAGTGCATCAGCATTTGTCTGCAAAGACGGTTGCCCAGATCTGCACGAAAATCTGAGTTTCTTGTTTCGCTTTTGAAAGAACATAATCTGGCTACTGTGAGCACTTACCTTGCACAGCATGCAGGTATATTTATGCACTCAGTGTATTCCACAATAACCGTTCTAGCCTTCGATGCAGCTTCGTTACTCATAAAGAAGGTGACGGAAAGTATTATTGGAAAAATATTCGTATGTCCTGCTTTAAGATTAGCAATTATGAAGCCAAAGTTGTCTGGAACGGCATTGCCTGAAACAAGGATAACTGTGTCTGAACTTAGAAAACTAAAATATCACTAAATTTAGGTACTGCTGCTACTCGCTGATGAGTAGTATACGCTTTGCTCAATAACTTGCCTCTCAAATATAGCTAGTAAAGACTAAGAAAACGTGACACGAATGCAATACATTTGTTGTTTTAGATCCAGCATTCTTATATACAAACGGACAAACACATAAAAAACACATGCGCCTAAATAAATGCAATAGCTGGTGCCTGTCCTTTTCTGTATTTGCCAGCCTGTACAAAAATCACGGAACTGGCACAACAACAACCGCCTACTAACCAGCCGGAGTGTTCCCATAATTTCATCCAACAACGCTTTAAGCTTTATACAAACCTAAGGCTCGGACACAAAACCTAAGTCTGAGCACATTCACAATTCAGGGAGGAAATTTAACCATGCCTATTGGTGGTATACGGCTCTTTTTAAGCCACATGTAAATAAGAAGACAAACCCAAAACAAACAGCGGGTACTCGACAAACTGTCCCTTATCACTAATTTCTGGTTTGTAACTGAAATCACGAGTGACTAACTTTTGACTTGCGATATAACACGTGTGTTGAGGCGTCTCACGTTGCAATTTAATATGCACCCAGGAATTCAAAAGACTCGGGTTTTTCGACAAGACAGCAGTATAGAATTGCCGAAGTGGGATAGTGTAAAGGAACTATCATATGCGTTGATTCACGGGGTTTATAGTAGGTTTGTTCGCTGTGAATGCATAATAAAATTGACGAGTGCTTACTAGAGTTTTCCCATGTTATGTTATGTCAATACGCCAAAAGACTAAGGTTCTGTTATCATATAGAAAGGCACGAATAGTTTAGCGAAATGAGTAATCGCGTCTCTGGTCATATGCAAACATCATGATCATCATCACCAGCCTGGCTACGCCCACTGCAGGGCAAAGGCCTTTCCCATACTTCTCCAACAACCTCGGTCATGTGCTGATTGTGGCCATGTTGTCCCTGGAAACTTCTTCATCTCATCCGCCCACATAACTTTCAGCCGCCCCCTGCTACACTTCCCTTCTCTTGGAATCCAGTCCGTAACATTTAGTGCAGAATATGAGGTCTATTTCATTTCTAGTCTCGCCATTCGGGCTCCTCCACGTCCACTTTCTGCTACAATGCTTGCGGAGGAAGGTATTCATTATCCGCATATTATTCCCTTTTTGCAAACTCTACTAATAACTCTCCCCTGCTATTCCTAGAACCTATGCCATATTCCCCCACTTGTCTCCAGCCTGCTTCTTGCCTGCCCTGGCATTGCAGTCGCCCATCAGTATAGTGTATGTTGTTTTCACTTTACGCATCCCCGATTCCACGTCGCCATAGAAGCTTTCGACTTGCTAGTCATCATGACTGGATGTAGGCGCGTAGACCTGTACGACCTTCAATTTGTAACTCTTATTAAGTTTCGCAACAAGACCTGCCACCCTCTCGTTAATGCTATAGAATTCCTGTATGTTACCAGCTATATCCTTATTAATCAGGAATCCGACTCCTAGTTCTCATCTCTCCGCTAAGCCCCGGTAGCACAGGACGTGCCCGCTTTTTAGCCCTGTATATGCTTCGTTTGTCCTATTAACCTCCCTGAGCCCTATTAGATCCCATTTACTGCCCGCTCATTCCTTCAATAGCACTGCTAGACTCGCCTCACTAGATAACGTTCTAGCGTTAAACGTTGCCAGGTTCATATTCCAATGGCGGCCTGTCCGGAGCCAGGGATTCTTAGCACCCTTTGCTGTGTCACAGGTCTGACCGCCGCCGTCAGTTGATTCGCAGCTGCTGGGGACTGAGGGCCGGGATTTGATTATTGTATTCATATAGGAGGTTGTGGCCAAGTACTGCACCACGGTGACTAATCCTGCTCTGGTGAGAGAGTGCGTTACCGCTTCTGGTCACCGGGATCAGGCCACACTCCAGGGCTTTCATGCAATTTTATCAACACGTGTTTTTTTTTTTCTAGTGTAAAATTGCGCGGCACCGGGATTCGAACCACGGTCCTATTGCAAGCGAGGCGGATGCTCTACCTCTACGCCACCGCTGCGCCCACTCCTTTTCAATCACTGCTTTTTAAATATTTGTTCGCCGTGACTATCCAAGGAAATATGCATCTCTCCTAGCTCTTCCACACTTGCAAAATGACATTTTGTTGCTTTCTTTCAACAGTGCATCTGTGCATCAAGAAAAAACTTATGTACGGATAAAGAACTAAGCATATCGCAGCTGCGTGGATGCCCAAAGCGAGTGCTCAGATTACATGTCCTAGGTAATAGTGATAAGTAAGCACCACGGGTAAGCGCCACACGCGCTTGCCACCTTTGGCTCCAGGTTAACCTTCGTATTCTGGAACGTTTTTTTACTGCACACCTTGACCTTACTTGAAGAGGGTAGCTGGCAGCGCTACCCTCAGACAAAAGTAGTCGCTGTGCTTCAATTGCACCCCACGCCTTTTGTTTACAAGCATAGCGTCTTCTTAAGTCGAGAGGTGGTTCTGTGCTAAACTGGGAGGAGTGGAGAACACGTACCTGTCGAGGATCGTTTGATGTTTACGGGGACATGGCTTCTCTTACTTGCACACTGTTAGTAATCTTTTGCTACACCATTACACTATTTTTCGCTGCACCATTAGCTTATGCACCATTAACCAGTAATTTATGGGGCGATAAAACTGCAACGGTTGAGCCTCAGAAACATTCATTACGAGCCGTAATGAAGACTGCACAGTTACGTTCCCTATGGTTACGAAGCAACTGTATAAGCAACTGTAAGCAACTTCTATAATTTTACATATCGTTTGATGGTCTAGTCGCCTATCACGCATTAGAAATCTCCACCGAACCATTCCCGGGGAGGTAACCAGTTCCCAAAATATTGTGATTATGCTGTGATGCATCTTCACGGGCTTGGTCATCGAACTTTGTTATCTACTCCTAAAAGGGACAGTTCTTTTTTTATCTTTCTCATCATTGTTTGCAGGCCTAAACACAGGTTATCCTAACATATATTTCCTTATTTTCAGCGATTTTAACTTTACTTCTATAAACTATCCAACCCTGTCACCAGGTTACTAAAAAATAACACTGATGATGTATGTCTTAGTTTCGGCAAGTCTCAATTTAACAGCAAGCGAACGCGCATTACAACTGATTCTTGCAACCTTCTTGGCCTTATCTTAGAAACACAAGCCGATACCGTCTGTTTAATAAGTTTCTTCCACTGTTGCGTCATCATTATGTGACAAACGGTGCCGAATCGGCTTCGGCATCGTGGGTATGATTTTTGCAATTGGCTGCCCGTCTTAGATAATGATATGCTGAGCATCAGGATTGGCTGGAATCGTTTGACGAAAAATTCTGGAGTAACATACTATTGCGAATACGTGCTCTCGGCTACTATGCAGGATGCCCTCAATTTCTCGTTTGCCTGAGTTTGCTCGGCGCTAGTCAGTGAACTCGGATAGCGTGGTATGCGGAAAAGCTGCAGACAATAACATGTCGTATATAGTCGTGCATTTCAACAAGAGAGCACTTTCGCATGCCGCCTCAAAGTTTCGAACACAGAAGAATGAGAAATCTTACGCCCCAGCGCCTCTTGTTGTTATGAACGCAATATCGCAATACCGTCATTGACACTCTAGCCATCTCCACACTCGGCGCCGCACTCTCCCGACGCCTTTCTGGCGTGCGTCACAAGCAAAAGTCTCCTCCTTCGTTCATTATTTGTCTATCCGCTTTCAAATGCCAACCATCCGGACTTGGCGCGTTTGAATGTCTACCCGTCCCTGTCTTTCGAATACTTTGAGGGATGAAATTTTTCTGTTAATTGCTTGCACAGGTAATGCAATGCGCGGAACGCTAAACAAATGAAAGACGACACCCTCGGTTCGACCACGTGACTCCTTTTCTTTTCGGCCGCCCAAGTGATGTTGACCCAAGACAGAAAATAGATAAAGCAAGCGGCACTGGAGGCATGCCTACGGATGAATTTTCTCTCTTCGTCGATACCAGTCGCTCATTCATCTGAGGACGCTGCCAGAGCTCGTGGCAATCCCGAACTTTGCCAAACTCGGGACAACCTGAATAGCACCTCTGGAACGGTATTTATGTAAACAAATAATGTGCACTTACCATGACTTGCGGGAATAGGTTTAAAGGGGTCCAGAATAACTTTTTATGGAAGTCGAGAAATGCATTTTAGGTTAAAATAGACTACTTAATAAATACTTCGTGGCAGAAAGTACTTCGCACTAAAAATAAATGGCCGCGCGACTTGCTGCTCGAGAGAACTTTGCGCCTGTTCAGGGGCTCGTTTCACGCTTGGAAAAAACACTTATATGTATCACGTACTGAGCCACAGTAAGCTGGGTCGGGACCTTTTCAGGTTGCTCTACAATTTTCTCACGGACACTTCTCATCTATTTATATTATTTGAGAAGGTGTATAATCAATTAAAGCTGCTTATGTATTTGCGCGGAATGCAAAACATAATCTGAATATCTCCAAGCGACGGCAAACAACATTACCTTCGTTCTGTACAACTAGGTGGCATTTGCATATCTTAAAATATTGGTGCATGATAGTTGGGATACCCTGTGTAGGTGACGTATCCACACATATTCTTGCCATGGCAGAATACAAACAGCATTGCAGTACAGAGTAAGAAATCATGAGCCATTCTACTGTGTGAAGGTGCACGACCAGTCAAGCTGTTCAGCACTCAGTGACACAGAAATTCGAACAAAGGTACGAACTGATTTATTGTCTTGATGGGAGGTCTCGTGGCGATAGGCACTCACACACATTTTGGTCTTGATCGGAGGGCCATTACTTTTCTGGTCGTGATGGTGGTGGTGATGGCCTCGTGGTCGCTATGGTACACACTGATCTGCTCGTACAACGTTGGACACGTTCTTAGCCAGAGTCAAACATATGCACGACTAATAAATGGCTCATGCTCGATGAAGCGCTATGCTCAGCCGTAGCTGTTTTTATTATTGTGCTCCGGATGGATGGATTGATTGATGAATGGATGTTACGCGCGCCCCCTTTGGAATGGGGCGGTGGGTTGCGCCACGAAGCTCTTGCTATTATACTCCCTAATGTCCTACCCAAGTTAAAAAACAAAAATGAAATAAAAGACGCTATGAACTCCCATAAAAAACTTTTCTGACCCCCTACTGCGAAATTTGAGTTTCTAAGTCTCCGTTTTCTGTCGCTTCCCTACTTTTCTTCCGCCAATCTTCAAATCGCCTCTTACTAATCTCTATTGTGGACATGTTTACTTTCCCCCTGCTCTCGCTGAACCCAAGGGCTTCGAGGAAGCCAGTGGTGCCTAAATCTTCCGCTAGGCAGATGTCTTACATTCTAATAAAACATGCTCCATCGTTTCCCTAGCTTTCCCGCAGCGAGCACAAGCTTCTTCTTCGTTCTTATATCTCGCTCTGTAGGTGCGTGTTCTAAGGCACTCTGATCTGGCTTCGAAAAGGGATCAGCTTCTCTTTCAGTTCTCATAAATTATTTCCATCCTGATTTCGATTTTTTTCCTCGTATGTAGTTACTCATGGCAGGTTTCTTTTCCGTTGCCTTCACCCATGTAATTATTTCAGCCTCTCTGACTTTCCGCTGGACGTTCTTTCTTGCTGTGTTGCCGACCCTACAAGCCGCATACTTGCTGGTAAGCTTCCTAGTTCTTTTCCTCTACTGTGAATCAATGTTTCACCTGTACCGATACCGCAACACGCTCCCAGCCCATTTACTTTCTTCCATATTCCTCAGTCGTTCTTCATAATCAATTTTACTGTGAGTTTCCCTCACATTAAAACTAGTCCAGCCCGTCTCCAGCCTGGACGACTGCCGCCACCTCGGGGAGCTATAGAGGAAATTAGCCGCGCACGTGTCTGGAGCGCCGCTGCTCCAAGGAGTTGGCAGAATGGAGGCACGCGTGACATTTCGACGGGACCTTCCACCGGCACAAAGTAGACACGCGCGACGTACCCGCAACCCCAGGAATGCCAAAGGTAACTAGGCATGCACAGGCTTAGAACGACGATAAATTGAGTGTGCTATGTTTTTGCTTCGGCACATGAAAATATCCCGGCAGGCTGACCATAAACAGCCACGCTGTAATATGCAACTTTCTTTTAATTCACATTACAGATTTGCCCACCTTTTTAATGGAATGGGAACGTTTGCTGCCATCCGTTACAATGAGTTGCTTAGCTCTAATGGCTAGCTAGCAAAGGCTATCGGGAGGAGGTACACCAGGTGTCGGCCGAAAAATTGAGACGGAGCTTCTATGGCCAGATAATGATGCCCACTTCAGACGTTCATTTCAGGAAATCACCTCTGCGCGATTTCTCAATTTTTTACGGCGCCGTCGGCAACGTAAACGTGACTAAGTTTCTCCAGGAAGTGTATTTAAACTAAACAAAGCAGTTACTTTACGCGTAATCATTGATGGCGACGAAATATTACATTCATGGTTCATATATTTGATATTACGTCCTAATTAGAACTATTAGAACTATTACGTCATAATCAATATTGCGAAAAAATGCGCTGAGCGCGCCAACGTGCTTGCTTGCACGTTGGATATGAGCACGTTTTGCGATGGTTAAAGCGTCCATCTGCTGTGCTGTGGGTCCTGTGGTGTAAAACAGACGCCCAACAACCACGGAAAGAATACGAGAAATGAAAGAGCATCGTGGGCCCTCTGTCTGAATCCTGCCGTCGGAGAATATATGTTTATTATTAAGTATAATGTACTTAGAACGTCACGGCGCACTGTTGTCCCAGTGACGCATATGTATCAAAATATCGCCCCAAATGTTTAGGCTGCACTACCTCCGTGATCTGCCCACGGTAAGAAGCTATAAGCACACCTGCTAATGAAAAGTAGTGGTGCCTTGCTAAGAAAGACTTTAAATGTCTTAAAGAAATTTAAAGCGCCACCCGACGGAGATCGTTCCAGCGCATTGCGGGTTTTTGCACGCACGGTTCTACGTCAAGATGTGGTAGCTCGCTTCAATATTAAAAGTATAAACACGCAAACATACGATAGAACAATCCGGTTAAGCGACCATATATAATCACCATGATACGACAAGCATGTAGCATAAGCTGGCTATGCAGGATTTTGCAGCACTTACCATGATTTTAGCCCGCTAAAACATGTTTGTTCACGACGCGTAGTTCATGCTAAAATATATAATTGCTGGCTTTTCTTCCCTCAAAACTTTGGCAGTAGCAGAAAGATATAGCTAAGACTGCAGCACAGACGTTAACAGTGTCATTTACTTCTTGAATTGCTTCTGAAAAGTACGTTGTTTTTCACCGGCTTGCTTTAACCCATTAGCCCCCAGCGCACTTTAAAAATACAGTACCAGTTTCATTTCTAAATAATTAAACACAAAGCACAGACTGTTCCTTGGTGCGCCATTTTGCTAAAGAAGGGTCCTGAGAAGAGGTCCACATTGTCTTTTTTTCTTATCTGCATGATGCGTTTGATCTATTCATCGCCAAACTTAAAAAAGTGCTTAACATAGCAACTGCTGCTCTACGTGCTGCTTCTTTATTTTTTGTCCAGCACAGCATACGCTTGTTGAAGCTGAAGTTTTTGGATAAGTTTTACAGAAGAAGGATGTAAACGATGAACGCATGACGTTCCATATACAATACATATTTATACCATCTCAAAAATATGAATGCAGGTGTACTTTGTAAAGCACGCTGGGCTTATATGTATGCTAAAGGGGTGTGCTTGATCTCGAAGCACACACGGTAGGTTTTTTTACCTGTATTTCGTCAAAATATTTTTTTCTGTCTACAAGGACTTAGGATGCTGTTGCAGGAAAGAAGTGTATTTAGAATTACATCCACATTGCTAGTACTCCTCCTGGTTCGTTTCTTGCTCCCGACAAAGATGATGATTCCCTTGTCCTCTCAGTCAATAACATAGGGAGCATTGTTAGAGTAAATTTAGATGAATAGAAACCATTACCATACCATATGAAGAATACTTAAAAAGAAAGAGGATTCATGCATCATTTATAACAAATTGTAAAATGAGTGGGAAGGAATAGAAAACAACAAAGACTATGCATATTCCTATGCCAATCGATATGAGTTACGCAATAAAAGGAGGGAAACCTAGATTGGTGAGCCAGACGTAGAACCCACCTCTTAAAGTGGCAGAAAATTCTAACGAAAATGACACCAAGCAATCATACAACAGGATTGTATTGCAAGAACCGGCTGTCATTGGAGGAAATGTCACGAGTATCTTGAATGTTTTAATTACCACTGAACCACATGCTGAATGCTTTAGTTTTGAATGACTGTATTCATCGCCGATTGTCGCGTCTAGATCTGCGTCAATAATACATTTGCGTTGCGCCCGCCTCTGAAAGCCACGTTAAAGCCTTTCTTTGTTACTCGGTGAAGTCATATTACGCAGTTGATAAGTAAAAGCACCTCTATGACAAACAAACTTTCCCACTAAAACGCTAATTTTGCTACCAGAAGGTTACGCGGGCTTGTGCAAAATGTCGGTTGACTTTTCACTGCAAGCATTTTTGTTTTTGGATGCTCCAAGATATAGCACATACATTTCGTGACCTACATCAGGTTTTGCTCCCATAAAGGCCCACAGTACTTTATAAAGTGCACTATCGTAGCGTTTCAAAGAAAAATCGCCGCTCACAAATCTTGCACAAGGTATTTACAGTGCGAAAAGATCGCCTACACGAAAAATGAACAAAGCGTAACTGTACATTTTTCTTCGACTTTAATGTGTTAAACGACGGCAAAATGAAGCAAAGCTTACTGGGGCTTTAGCTGTTAGCAACCCATGGAAAGGCACGCTCAAGCATTCCTTCTCTTTTCAGTGCTACAGGGTCAACGCAATTCTGCAAGTTACAGGTTTCTACACAACTGTTTGGTAAAAACTGCCCAGCTGCTTGGCCGAAATTCTCCGTCGAAATAGGCCGTTTAGGCCACATGGCTGCAGCCAACAATAAGCTGACCTAGTGGCGACACACAGTGTGACGCAAGAGGTGCTTAGGTTTTCCTTCTCGGGGCACCCTAAGCTACGCGCTCGTGCCTCGAATATACTTTGGGCATTGCAATCAGCTCTATAAAGAACTGCTTCGTGATTTTAATCGGAAGCTGTAGTTAATGGAGTCAATTCCTGAACGATGCGTGCCTCGCCATAACGCCATAACGACGGTCGGTTGTTGCTTACCTTGCGGAATTGATCTGCCATACTGTCGAAAAAAGGCTGCTGCTAGCCGCTATATAACATTGCATCGCCTGTGATACCTTGGCTCTCGATCTTAGCAGCAAAACGCTTCATTTAGATGATTGCTGTGATGGTATTCGTGGATTTCATTTTATTGCGATAGCAATTATGTGGACATTCCAGACGGATTTCTGCCGTCGACGTCGCCGTCACCGTGAGGTTCCGTATGAGGAAAGCGTGTGAGCGTGAGCCGGCGAACGACGGTTTACCTCGCGTGCGCGAGCGAGGAAGGCAGCACGGATGTGTGCCCTCTCCTGTGGCGTGCGGGGCAGGGGGGTGAGGCGATGGAGGAGGGGCGTTCTTTTCCGGCGGCTGCTACGGTGCCTCGATGTCCTTCCTCCTCGCCCGCCGCTCCGTACAGAGTGGACACAACCGTGGCGTCTAATATGGCGTTAGCCAAGGGAATCGCGGACGCCGCAGTGGACGCCTTTGGTGGAAGCCATAGGGACGCGTTGCCTGTGCTCGTGTGTCTTGAAAGCGGTCTGCGACGTCGCCAAAGTGCGCGCCTGCGTGGCCCTCATCTTCAAAGAGGTCTGCGATGTTTGCAGAGTGTGCGTAGTGCCGGTAGCTTCGTATGCGCTGTTCTTTCGATGTTTGGCACGCGTTGAAGTGACATGTGCACGGGGGGCCATTGGCTCGCGACTGCTGCCGCGATTCCCAACTCCAGCGTCTTCACAGACAATTTCCGCTGTCATCGAGTGGTCTGTTCACGTTTACCTGTGTGCGCGAGACACCGTGCTGCCTAATTTAGTTAAAACACGTATACGGGCTAGTTGGTTTGGATTCATTATAGAATGTGTAAGCATGACAGAACAAGGATGTTGAAAGAAGCAGACACACAAAGACGGTGCTGTCTCCGTGTGTCTCTTTCTCTCTACGTCCTCGATGAGTCGCGCTTACGTATTATGTATCATTGTTAATGTACTTAGTAAGTGAATATTCACAAGTTTATACGGCCAATAAAGCTACTATCCTTACTTCGTGCAGCTATCTACTAATTTACTATCGCAATCGGTGCTTCACCTTTCCGGTGGTACTGCGAATGTTTTATTATGCGCGAGCAATAACATGGATACACCAGGCGAATTTCTGCCGTCGGTGTCGCCGTCAGCGTCGCCGTGAGGTTCCCGATGTGTGAAAGCATCTGAGAGTGAGGCGGTGAACGTGGATCGATCTCGCATGCGCGAACCAGGAAACCGGGCCGGATGCGTGCCCTGTACTGTCGCGCGCGAAGCAGACGGGTCATGGCAAGGGAGGAGGGGCGTTTTTCTCCGGTGGCTGCTTTGGTGCTTCGATGTCCTCCTCGCCCGCCACTCCACTCCGTACGGAGTGGATGCAACCGCGGCGTCTTCTACGGCGTTGGCCAAACGAATCGCGGACGCCGCAGTAGAAGCCTTTTTTGACGGACGTCGTGGGGACGCGTTGCCGGCGCTCGTGCGTCTTCATAATCCCACGTCCAACACCATATACACGAACGCAGCAGCGTATTCGAACGTACACTCGAACGCCAGTGATGCCCAAAAAAACATCAGGAGGTACGCAGTGGCAATCGTCGACACGAAAGCACAGCAACAATTTACGGCATCCGTCAAGGCAGGTACTCCGGCGGCTGCCGAAACTTTCGCCGTGGCAATGGCCCTCGCTCACGCGGAACGCACGCGAAAGAGCGTCACCATAATAACAGACTCTCAAAAAGCATGTCGCCTTTTTCTCAGGGGCCACGTGACCAAAACATGCCACTCAATAATACCGATGAAATTCGCCCATCATCACCGGATCCTATGGTGTCCAGGTCATACAGGCCTTGAGGGGAACGAACTGGCCGATTCGCTAACCCGAGGTATTATTAACCAGGCCGACTCGACTGGGACGCTCCCAGGTAGCCACTGTAATGACCCCATTCCAACGAATGCCCGGGAGATTTCGCTCATCAGCGTGCAACCAGAAAAAAGTACCCTCCCCCTCACCCACAACTCAGTGGAGAGGAAGCCGCCAGCTGGCGCAAAATTCAGACTCGGGTATTCCCCCACCTTAAATTACAGAATGCCATGTTCCCCACTCGCTACAGGCCCGCGTGCCCGTGGTGCGGAGGCATACCAACACTACAACACATTACTTGGGAGTGTGAATCACACCCGTTTGATAAAACACACCACACAATGGAGCAATGGGAGGCACAGCTAACCAGCTCAGACCTGGCGGGACAACAGTCCTTCATACGACAGGTCAAGCGGGCGGCCGAGGCCAGCGGGGCCTTGGACTAAAGGGTCTCCGACCACTGCACGTCAATCGTTTGTCAATAAAAGTTTCTCTCTCTCTCTCAAAGCGATCGGCGACGTGGCCAAAGTTCGCGCCCGTGCGGGCCTCATCTTCAAAGCGATCTGCGATGTTTGCAGGGTGCGTGTAGTGCCGGTAGCTTCGTATGCGCTGTGCTTTCGATTTCGACGTTTCATTCGCGTTGAAGCCAGGCATGCATGAAGGTCAAGCCGACAAGCAACCAGCGCTTAAATGTTGATAATGGAGCCCTCCTTAATTAAGCAATACCTGCAAGGAAACACTAGAGGCGGTGTCTTCAGGCATTTAGGAAAAATAATTGTGCAGATATAATACACAGATGAAACTGCACTAGCAAATGATAGCGTATCTGCGTATGTTGCGAGCACGCATGGAGAAGTAAAAAATACCTGAAGCCAGTTTATATCAATATGGAAAGAGGGATTTCTGGTGGCTTGAAAACATGGGAAGAAATACAAAAAAAATGCGGAATGTTTCAAATATGATGCATTTAGGTGCATTCTTATATACGCCGCGAGTTAATTGTTGGTTTTCTCAAAGCTTGCATCGAAACTGCACTTGAAGAATAAACCTAAAGTAGTTATGCAATTTTAATGGGATCTCCTGCAACTTACGCTAACAACTTTTTTAGTGTATTTCAGTAAACATCGTGGCTTGCGTCTTGGTCCTTCCAAGGAAACATTGCGCAGGAAATGTCGTTGGTGAATACCAATGTCAGCAACTGGTTTGTGATCGTCGGTATGCGTGACCATGAAGCCGTTAAGCGAGCTGCTCCGAGCTCGCATGGGTCGTGAACGAAATGTTTAGTGAAGTATTCATCAGCAGTGCCCTTCGAATACCATTCTAAACTACGTTGACGAGAAGCCTTTCGTCTCTGTTATAGAATTTCATCATTTTCTCAACAGTAGTCTTTGTAGCAACACGGCGCATGCACGGGCTTCCTTGACTGCGTCCTGTCGGTGTTTGTTTTCTACCCCGTTTTTCATAGCCGACACACCACTTTAGCTCGCGTCAATTTCTATGTGCGACTTGCTCCTCAATTTAGTTGACTTCATTGCCATTTCAATTGTACATCAAATGAGCACACAAGTCTGGAAGGTAACTAAGTGGCAACCGTATCGACGGTGTAAACTATCGCGACGTGTCTCCGCAGCCGGTACAATTTTGATGCTGTTGAATACTGCTCGGTTCCCCGCGACAGCTGCGTGTGACGTCATCGCACTACAGGGACACATGTGACGCATCGTGACATATTTCCGCTTGTGACATCAGCGCGATGCCGTCAACCCCGCCCCCCACAGTGCTGTACACAATCCACTTACTTCCCTAGTCCACAGTGTCACTACCGTCATTACGAACATTTGGAAGGTATGCTAAATAAGTATTGCTTCACTGGTACGAGCAGCACTCACTTTACGACTCTGTTGCAGATTGACACGGTCCTCATATCTCAAGTGTATGCAAACACACCCATTCCCCCAAAGCAATTGCGATGATGGCGAAATGCGCTTCAAAAGACAAATAATTTATTGTTAATTTGATATTGGTACGTTGCATTCGAACGCAGGGCAGCACCACGGAAACTGATGTAGGTAATCCGTAGGGTCAAGTGACCACAGTTCATTAGTGAAATAAACTCTGTCACAGCTGAAAAAAAGAAAAAGAATGGCATCTCATTGTGCGAAGATTCTTCTTCTGATATTTTCTTTTGAGAATAATGGCGAGAATATACATTTAATGAGAATATCTGGTTTTGCGTGCCCCAAATCATGATCTTATCATGGGGCAGACCATAGTGCGGGACTTCGGATAGATTTTGATCCCTTCGGCTTCCTCAACGTGCAACTAAATTTAACTACCCGAGCTGCTTATTATTTCCGCCCTATGAAAATCTGTCCACCATGGCCAGTATCCAACCCGTTGCCTCGAGCTTAGCAACCCCAGGGACAAATGGAATGTCGCAGAGCCCACAAGCACAAAGGCTGCGAAACAGGAACGTCTCTGACAGGAAGCCGTGGTGACCTCGTTCTAGTGAGCTTTCTTTTTTAACACATTACCTTGGTGGTATTTCCTCTCCAGAAATGAGACACGTGTGTGTTTGTTTCTTCTTTTTTTTTTACTTTGGCGTTCCTTCATTTATGGCGCTAAGGCCCCTCCAAGTTGGCTTTACGCACTTTCTGGCTGGAAATACTACAACGAATTTGATCAAAACAAAATATCCTGATTGATAATTCATTGATTTATTGGAGACAAGGGATGAAGACAGCTTTTTTGTCTGGAGTTGGTTGACTGAGAGTCACAGGTTTTGGTATTTCTGGAGAAATGCCAGCTGCAAGGAAAATGGTGTTACTCTTTGGGATTTAGATATATTTTGTTTGGGATGACACGAATGAAAAACGATAAATCATCCGAGAGAAGAGCACTAGATACCTACAAAACAGGGGTGATGAAATAGTAAACGCAATCCGGCGAAATGATTTTTTTCATTCATGACTTAGGAAAAAATTTCCGAATGTGCTTAGTTAGCTGCTCCCAACCAATGTTTACGTACCTAAATTATATCTGCAAGAGTTCATTGCTAAAATATTGTAATAAGTTCAAAGGAACAATGCTTTCAGTCAGGTAACACTTCTCTTTTGAGTCCGCGAAATAAGGAAAAACGAATATGAGAGAGCGTGTCCAAGGAGCCAGATAGAGGCGTAAAAATTAGCTTCTTATAATAAGTTCAGTGGACACGGCACACTGTTTGAATGCGGTAAGCACGACGTTATCTTTAAAGGACTTTCATGAGATTCTGGAGGAGATAGCTTAGTCTTCCACTTACACTTACTAGCTTACATACTCCCTGTAACCACATATTTCTCTGCTTATGTGCTCGTTCCCTTTAAGCATCTGATACAGTGAAGGAGCTTCTTGTGAAGGGGGAGCTTTACCTCAGTAGCCCTGACCTAAATACATGAGAACCAAGTAGTTCTTTTTCTGGGCTTTCACTGCAACGAAAACGACAAAGCTTACTGCTAAAGGAACAAATGGAAGCCTACGAACTGTGAGGAGCAGATTTTTCGTTTAAGACGTCATTTGTTTTGCAAGAATTGCTCTAAATAAAAAGAATACAAGAAAGCTAAGGCATAAATTATACAGCGCAGTAACGCAGCAATAAAAAAGGATTTCACCATTCTGGAAACTCATTTTATTGACAAATCTCAAGCAGAGACCATTTATATTGAGTAAAACACTCTGAAATGCACCAGTTAAAAATAATTTATGAGTAAGACTTTTACAAGATTTTAATAAGCATTATGCAAGCTATACAGGTCACTTTTTCACGCTTTAGATGCTCTAACAGATGCTCTTTGTATAACGGCAATAGCTGTTTTCGTGTAATGTTACGGGATTGGGAGCTTTCTGTTCAATTCGCTACTAAGTTATCAATTTTATCAATATGTTCTAAACAACACAGGACATAACTTACAATTTATTCCTACAATATCCAAATTAGGTGTTTTTTTCTCAAACACAGCAATTTTCACTTCAATTTATGTAGCCTTCATCTAACGACAGCATATCTGCGTATGTGCAGTAGAATAATTAAATGGCATTTTGTGCCGAGGTAAAGATTTCTATTAAGGCCCACGTTAACACGCTACACCGCGACGATTTGCTCTTTCTCACATACGACAATAATTTGCCCTCGTTCACAACATGCTCTAAAGATTTAGGATCCGTTCAAGAAAACAAATCTCTGCAAGTACAACAAGATTCAAAACAGGTCTGTTGTATTATTTTAAAGTTGTTATAGTCGTACATCTACGTCAATTACTGAACTACTAAAGGCGAAATGTATCTGTCACAGACTACTGGCTGTGGCAGACACAAAGCGCAGTCATTGGCAGAAAATCCGTTTACAAAACTAGGACAAACGTTAGGAACTGTATACTGTGTACATATTCTTAGGCAGGTACTCTGCAATAATTTAACAGTTCCTATCAGTCGCCCCTCTCAAATCGACAAACAGTTGCTTTAAATATTCCTCCTTTCATACAAGAGTATCAGTGTGGGCATGTTTTCAAACCAAATAGTAGCAAAAGGTGCTCCAATAATCTTTCAAATGCAGCTTCTGGCATCATCATCATCATCATCAGCAGCAGCAGCAGCAGCAGCAGCAGCCTGGTTCCGCCCACTGCAGGGCAAAGGCCTCTCCCAAAATTCTCCAACTATCCCGGTCATGTACTAATCGTGGCCATGTTGTGACTGCAAACTTCTTAATCTCATCCGCCCACCTAACTTTCTGCTGTCCCCTGCTACGCTTCCCTTCCCTTGGAATCCAGTCTCTAACCCTTAATGACCATCGGTTATCTTCCCTCCTCCTTACATGTCCTGCCCATGCCCATTTTATTTTCTTTATTTCAACTAAGATAACGTTTCCTAAACCTTGCTCTTTCATTTGTAAGTCTTTTTCGTCAGTGTGCTTGAGTACGTTTCTCACTGCTTATTACTGCATTCATTTCACACCTGCAGACATGTTACATAACGTCATAGCATCTATAAATAAAAGAATAAGTAAATAGACCTAGCAGTGCAGTTGCAGATACATTGGTGCGCAACTAAAGGTGAACATGTATATTCATCCGCCAGCCAGTTACGTTGCTGAATTTCCCTGAGATCATGTTGGAGGCAATCGTCTTTAAATATCGCCGTAACTCGACAACACTTTTGACCTCGGATGCAAAGAGGGCCTGGGCACTGTGGTATTTTAGGGTAAGTTTTTATTGAATTCTTAGACTGTCACTTAGTATAGGTGAAGTTCCTAGGTATTGAATAAGGGTAAGTGCGCTTCACCAGTCTCAGCGCTTCCAAACGCGCAGGCTGTCTCAGCGCGATGCCTCTGCGAGCCTTTAGCACTGTGACGGCGCTTATATGCTTCTCGCTGAGACACTTCTAATACGAGCATAAATCGTACTAGCGCGCGCCTTCTATCGCTATCACCCCTAAACTGTACGCCTAATTATAGCAGGAAGATGCGCCAGTTCATTCAACGAACGGTGAAGCACACGTCAGTATGCTTACGTTACTGTGGTGTCTTCTCGGCCGTGGTGCAGAACGAACGGCCAGCCGTAATGCTTTACATTCTGCGACGCACAACAGCCTTCCTTAAGCGAACCCCGGGATGCGGCCACATTGGTCGAGCACGATTAGATCGTTGCTGTGTCGCCCATAGATGGCTGCTACACCGCGGTTATGCCGCGTTTGCACCGGCTTCGTCCACGAAACCTGCTGCCAGCAGCCTTCGGCCTTCCCGCTGCTACCGTCGGCTCCGCTGTTGATGCAGCTGTCCCGTTGCGCGGAGCGGAGCGCCCGCCTGGATGTCGTTTGTGTTCGGCGTTCTTTCGGCCTGCTGCACCAGTTTTAGTCACTTTATACCTAGCCACCATCGTGGCTCTCTCTCTCTCTCTCTCACTGCACTCTGGTGTAGTCGAGGTGCAGGGGAACGAGCGTCCAAACATCGTCGTCGTGGACGCGGAAATACCAAGCAGCTTCTATGCCCTCCTGACCACGTATATATAAGAGCGTAGCTATGCTGGAACGTCAGCATTAGCGGGTTTTCTTATCTTTATAGCCACTTCTTGTTCCTACTATTGGGCGCGCTGCATATCTTTTCATTTTCGTAGTTGAAAAGTGGCAAAGTGGCCGTCCTGCTATATGGGATACTTGTCGGTTTGATTCCTGTCACAGGTTATTTCAGCGGGTCTGTAAACTGGCTAACCTCCCTGCCTTTCCGTCTATTCATGCTTCCTTCCTTCCTTGATTCCTGCGAGATACTGTGCAAACTACGTTGTGTTATCAGTGCGGCGTTTCTATTGGTATCGACGCTGTCGATGCTTTAGGTCCTGTTTTCCACCAACCCGGGTGTTCTGGGCTCACCCTCTAGAGCGGGCATGCGTCACGTTTAAGGGTTATCGTCACGATTGTCGTGTACGCCTCGTTTGTGCCACCGACGCCGCTTTCATGAGCATGACAATAAAATATTACGAAGGAATTATAACGACGGAGCCATGTCATTCGAGTGGATAGGACGAAACAATCACTATGGCATGGCAACGAAGGAACGATCGTAATTGAATGAAAGTAAGAAAATGGCTATGAAGCAGTGATGAAGTTAGACAGAACATTGGTCAACGACGACGGTGGCATGACAAGAATTAAATACTGACGATGGTATAAAGGCGACGAATTGACGGCGACAGAATGAGAAAGATGGCGTGTTTTCGCTTAGCTCGCGACTGCGCTTACGCATACCACAAAGTTACTGTGTCCATGACCAACCCGTTTTTCAGGACAGCAACCACACACAAAGAGGAGTGAGGAGAGCAAAGAAAGGTTTCCTTTAACAACAGGAATGAACAGCTGTCTTTCTCGTGTTTTGCAGTATGACCAAAAAACTTTACTTACTACTCTTCAGTCACCGTCAATTTATCTGCGTTGCACGTCACTGCGATGCAGGCTTCCGGAATGTTCTTTGTCTTTCCATGTTCCACCTGAATTTTAGCGCCGATGAGACATTTCCCTGTATGGAGGGGAGTGTTGTTTTAACGAAAAAGGTGGCTCATGCATTTCTGCTGGCGACATCAAGTGTACTTTGGTCACTGCAATCGGTGGAGGTGTCAGTGACCACCACGAATTTGTGCGACAAGAACTGACCACACAGGCAGCACGTAAGCGCCTATAGAAGCATGCAGCGTCATTTCTATGCATAGGTCACATGTTCTCTAGGTGTAATGGTGAGAGTGGCGGGCAACTGTAGGACCAAAAGTTAAACTTTACTCCTCGACTGGGCTGGTTTACTCAAAAGCAGTTCAATTCTTTTCTTCCAAAGCACCACCTGCTGAAATTCAGCAAGTTCCGGAAGACATCTGCGTCTTATATGAAGCGCTCTTGGAGCTTCTGCGTCGCCGCAGCAGACAATGGGTACAGTGCTACATGCACAGACTAACCCGGAAACTTGATGTCGGGGAAAATGTTCAAATCTTCATTGCAATATTGTTATTCCGTTGCAAGTCTGTCGCAGTTGTTATCTAAATTTTATTCTACCAGAATGTGGTAATTAAGTGGAGATTATATAAAGCGCCACGGGTGGCCAGCGAACATATCAGCTGATACCATATCCTGCGCTAGTCTATGAATGTAGCTTTGTGGGTGGCTGGCTTCCCTGCTTTCACAAACTCCCTACTTCTATTGTCGAACGGATATTGCATTCAAGAGAAAACCCCTGCCACTTACTACTTCTTGCAGCGCATGACTAAGAATCACATACAATACAATCGGTATTTATGTAGGTAGCAGTGTGGCAACTGTTATCTTCAAACGCTAAAATTATATTTTACCTTTTATGTTTCAATAGTTCGTTTGAATGATTATCTGCCCTAGAAATTTCATGATTTTCAAGCTACCCATCGTCATTTGCATGATGTAGACTGTGCATTCATTCAATTCGATTGATTGACGAAATGCTCAAAGTGACATTGGGAGTGCCTCCTGAACTGTAGCTGTGAGATCAATGCGATTTATTCCAAATGAGAATATATTGGCGTACATTTAGAAATTTGGCCTTCTCTATCCTTAAATCATTTTTCTCTCCCCTTACAACGTCAGATAAAAGAGGCCAAAGCAAGTGGCGACAATTTTGTTTTAGCACAGTAATAAATATTTACGTAGTGGGATCTTAATAAATAAATACGTAGTGGGAATAAGCGTAAAACTGGAATTACGTAAGTTGTCTCAAGAGAGCGCTAAGCAGTTTCGTTAACATGTTTCATCAGAGTGGCGAGTGTCGCTTCACTTAATCACGGCGTACTCACTGCTTACAAGGTCTTAGCAAGCTCCTAACAAGTCTCAGCTTCCTGTGAGAATATTAGAGGTAAGGTGCTGAAATGTGTTTTGAGTTTGTTGTAGCTTGCGAATTGTGTTCCAAATTTATTTTAAGCCACCAGAAAATGTTTCCGCGACATCATAGAAAAAGGCCTCACAATTACAATGCAAAAATAAATGATCTCATTTAAAAACCTCACAATCTGCTTTGAATTGCAAATATTTATTTTATACTTCGTCGACCTGCGATAGAAGTGCATGGGGAAATAGGTAATCCAGCCACGTTCATTTCTGAGTTTACGAGCATTCTTTTATCATTTCCTAACCAGAATAGCATACTTATGCTGATGACGTCGAATGATGATTGACAGCAAGAAATGTGTACCTTGGAAGACAGTCACAGGCTTTTCTACTCTCGCCACAGCCCTCGGCGACTTTCTTGCGGGGTGAAAGGCCGTGTGAGCAGAAATCAGGACCACCAACGACAAGCTTATAAAGAAACGCATGCTTAAAGATTTCAATTAGAGATCGAGCTTTCGACGGCACCAGTATGATATTGGCTGAAAAAAAGAACACAACAGAAAAGATGAATATTGGAAGTACAAAATGGTAAACTACAAATCTATCCAGAAATATTCATACCTTCCAGACATTTGACAAAAACTAGAATTTTTTTAATTTGTGACCCAAACTAATTTGCCGCTAAATCTGCGGTCGCTGGCTGCCATAGGAAGAGCGAATGCAGTCACAAAAAGGTACGCCAATATAAATAAATAAATAAATTTTTATTTCTGCCTCAAAGATACATGGACAGAGGAGCTGCAGAAAAAGCTGTAAAAATACAGCTTGACAAAGCCGCAGCCCCAATTTTACAGGCAACAGCAGAAGACAAACAACGACTCAACTTTAGGTGTCGTATAAACGAAACAAAAGAACAAAAATGCAATGCTATACATCGCAAGAGCACTTCAAGTGTACTGAGTAAACACAGGGATAAAAAGATTGTTATTACATATCACACTCTCATACATGAAATATGAGATACAGAAGCAAAGACTTATTTTGGCACAACTGAGGATGAAAATTGTTCGGAGCTACCTTCTATATACATCCTACGCAATACCTTATGAGTACAGGTGAATAAGTCAAAATGTGCAGATGTATAAGCGTTCAGAAGGGAAGGGAGTGTGAATTGCAAACGTTCTTCCCCGGAGTTTAGGCGCGCTGTTGGCACCATCCATTGTTCGGGTTGTCTGAAAGGGTAATTTGTGGTTTTCTCTTGCAAGTTTGCCAATCGTCGCATATGGTTTGTACCATTTTTTATTTCTGTTTTGTAAGAAATCCTCAACCGGTATCGATATAATTCATAGATTTGGACCACACCGGCTGTAAGAAAGAGACCTTTGCTGGGTGACCCATAGCTAACATTGAAGGCGTAGCGAAGGACCCTTTTCTGCAGCATGTGTATTTTGCGAAGACAAGAATGTGTTGCAGTTCCCCATACAAGATGACAATAATTTACGTGAGAATAAAAAAGTGCGTTATAAAGAGTTAGTTTGAGTGACGTCGGAAGAATGTGCCGTGTGCAACCAATCATGCCCACTACTCTAGCCAGTTGTTTGACAACGTGAGTTACATGGTGTTCCCATGACATGGTTGAAGAAAATATAACTCCAAGGCATTTAAAATGATTAACTATTTCTATAGGTCGAGAATTATATAGCATATAACTGTGAATAGAAACCGGCTTATTTTTCGGGCGAAATATTACGGCTTTTGTCTTCTTTTCATTCACGCGCATATCATTAGATTTCGACCATTTTTCCAGCGTGACCATTGTTGTATTGCAAGACACTATTAGATCCTGAATGTTTTTCCCAGCAAAAAAATACTCGTGTCGTCAGCGTATATGATGAATTTGGCATTTTTGTTAATGTTAACAATGTCATTAAGGAATATATTGAAAAGAAGTGGGCCTAACACGCTGCCTTGAGGGACGCCAGAAAATATAGGTTTTACCTCTGATAGTACATTATGTAAGCTAACTGCTTGTTTTCTTTGCGAAAGATGTGATTTTATTAACATTGCAGTCTGGCCTCGGATACCATAGTACCATAACTTCTTTAGGAGTAATTCATGATTCACCAAGTCAAATGCCTTTGAAAAATCTACAAATATACCTATTACTAAAGCTCTGTTATCAAACTGGGACAGAATGTATTCTTTTTGATGTAGAAGTGCTAGCTCAGTTGATTTATTTTTGCGAAAACCGAACTGACACGGAGTGAGCAAATTACATTGGTCAATAAATTTAGTGAACCTGGAGTGCATAACTTTTTCTAATGCTTTAGAAAAAACAGGAAGTATGGATACAGGTCTATAATTACCTAAGTCATTTTGGTCGCCCTTTTTAAATAAAACGGTTACTTTGGCGGTCTGCATTTTTTCTGGAAAGGAAGATGTAGTTAAGCAGAGGTTGAATATGTGTGTAACTGCGGGGGCTACAATATCAGCAACATATTTTACTGGTCCTATCTGAAGGTCGTCAATGTCTCGGCATCTGCTATTCTTTTGGCTTAATAGTACTGACACAACTTCCTCTCTTGTAACAGGTTCTAGAAACATTGTTTTATCGTTACGACAGTTTATGTACTCACATGCATCTGGAAGCGATCCATAGGTTGGCATTTGCGTAAAAAAATCATTAAAAGCATTAGCCAACTCAATTCCAGTTAAATCATTGTCATTAATCTTCAACCTTTATACGCTGGCATGGGATTGGTTGCGTCGCAACAAAGAGTTTAGACGGGACCAAAGTAAGTCATGACGACCCCTTTTAATGTCCAAAAATGCAGAGCAATAGTCCTTTCGAGCGGATCGCAATTTCTTTGTTAATTTATTTCGGAACTGCTTGAACGCCTTCAGATTATCAGCCGTGCGTGTCGCCTGAAACGTTCTATATAACTTATCTTTCATTTTTATTTCTTGGCGCAAGGCAGGAGTGATCCAAGGTTTACGACTCTTATGGGACCGCTGATATGTCTTATTGGGAAAGTGAAACTGCTAGATTTGTTTGAATATATCAAGGAATTGGTTATAAGCATCATTTGCATTATCCAGCTCAGCAATCCGTGTCCAGTCAACTTTGTTAAGGGCATTTCTGAAATCCTCCAGTGCAACTTCTCTTATACTCTGGTAAGTGAAAGCTTCCGGTTGCTTTGAAGTTCGCGCTGGCACCTCCATACAGAAATACACAGGCAGATGGTCGCTGACGGGGCACGATAATACACATGCCTTAAGCTTCGGGGGGCATATATTGGTGATGAACAAGTCTAAGGTGGATTGACTTTCAATAGTTATTCTCGTTGGGATTTCAATTACATTGGTGAAACCGTTTGAAGCCAACATAGTGCTAAATTCTCTAGTATGATAATTATCACTGTACATGTCAATGTTAATGTCCCCTCCAGCAATAAGCAGGTATCCTCCGTTTGCTACAAACGATAAAAAGTGATCATAAAACTTCAAGAAAACGGCTATATCCCCATTGGGTGGGCGATAACAAACGGAATAGATAACTTTCCCCACAGACAGTGATATGACCTCGTAGTGTGGTGTGATCATACTGTATGAGTCAAGCATTTCACCATTTTCGTTCATATCCAGTAGAACTGCCACTCCCCCACCACGGCCAACAGATCTATTCAGGTAATACGTTATAGTTAGTCATTCTGAAAACATCTTCACTGGTGCTCCACGTTTCACTTAACATTATCGCAGTGAGCTTGAATTCACTGAAAAATTCTTCTAGGGATTGTGTTTTATTCTTCACTGATCGTGCGTTGATGTGTACAGCTTTTAGCGATGCGGGCGAAAAACAGGAAATAATACGGTTTAAGTCAGCAGGAAGATGATATTGGTTTTGCATCTTTATTTCTCTTTATTTTCTTTTATCGATTCGGCAAGCACAGTACTCATTTCAACTGTTCTAGGTCGTCTTCTGCTTTGATATGGATGGCATCCATCCCTGCACTTTTGCGGACAAGAACTTTTCCATTTACATGCCATACATAAAGATAACCATTGCCTTTTGCCCAGTCCTTCACCCGACGAAGCAGTTCTCTGTTGTACCGAGTAAGGTTTTCCTGGATGACGATAGGCGGATCGTTCTCTTTTACTTTGTTCTTGGCTGAAAGCCAAGTGTCTCTTGTCGCTTGTCGGGTAAAACGAGCGATTATACCTGGCTTCTTATCTTTCCGGGCAGGCAATCTGTGTATCGTTTGAATATCTGTTGCTGTTGGAAGCGGTACTTCAAGCTTGGGGGCAAGACTGTTTAATACAGAAAGCAGATTTTCATCTGGTTAAAACGGGATACCGTGTATTTCTAGGTTAAGTTTTCTACTGCGATGTTCGAGGTCATTAACATCTTGCTGCAGTTGTGCTTGCACTACCTGCGTCATATCGTCTTTCTCTTCTAATTCAGCTACTCTTTTTTTCAGAGCCTTGATTTCATTCTCTTGACGAGAAACCTGTCTTTCGAAGTCATCAAATTTTTTGGACATGTGTTGGACAGATTTTTCAATTTGATCCACTTTTTTTGTTAGTTCTAGCAAACTTTCCAGTTTTCCTAGGATAGCGGCAAGAGTCTTCCGAATATCAGATTCAGAATCAGAGCCATTTTCCTCTTTGCCTGTTACAGGAGCCTTTCCTGCTCGGCATTTACAACAGCGCCACGTCTTTTTCGAATCAGGGGGCTTAGCTTGAAACGATTTCTCTTTTACCCCAGCACACTGGCCAAAATGGTATTTACAGTTACATTCCGTACAGATCACACGCGGGACACTTTCTTGAATAGTTGATGCACAAGAAGAACATGTGCTGGACATTTTTTTTTCCAAGGTCTGGCCGTTCAACGCAACACAAAGCATACCATTACGATGAGTAAGTTTCAACTAAGGTGGCAGCAGCGGCAGGAATAAACTGCATACAAGTTTTGCGTAATATTGCACTAACCTGCGAAGACAGCAGTAGCTTTTTAGCGATGCAGTCGTGTCGCTGCCGCTGCTGCCAAGTGACCGCTGCTCCGATGTTCGCTCTTTTATCTAGTAGATGGTACAGTGTTCGTCTGCGCAGTTTTTGCCAATACAGCGCCAAGTGTCCGATGACGCAGTTGGATGACGGTGGCCTCAGGTTGGGCGCAAGTTCACAGCAGCGGGGACCTTTCGCAGTAGTACGCAGATTCACTTCAGCAGGGGTGGTGTTCCTTGGACCCAGTCACAGGTGCATCCAGGGATCTGCGAAGACAGCAGTAGCTTTTTAGCGATGCAGTCGTGTCGCTGCCGCTGCTGCCAAGACATTAAATGACATTAAGACAATATGACATTAAACATTGCATTTCCAGTAGACAAAGAGTACATATGCAGAGCAGATACCACCATTGCCGTGGCCAGGGGTGGAGCCAGCCCCTACCCAAATGGTGGCGATTCCCTCGCTCTTGCACCGAACATAGCGGCCACACTCATGGCGCGCCTCTACCTAGTTCCGGACCATGTTTACCAGAACTGCTTAGAGGTGATCAGCGCTAAAAGTTACGCACAAAGGTAAAAATGGGACGACCGCGCGCGTAAAACTTGGTAAATCAGCGACCATGCTGTGCGGAACAGAAGCTTTCCGAAAATATTACGAATTACTTATCTAGGAAATGATAATGACCCCCCCTCCCACCCTCCTACGCACACTTACACATTTAAAGGCGAAGCTTTCTTTGCCGCTTCCTTCGACTTTCCCACTGCTGCTGCGGCTGCTGTCTGTAACACCGAGTCGCGGGGTGGTTCAGAGCGTGTGTACAAGTGACAGGAATGCGGCACAGAGGAAAGGCGACGCAAGAAATTTCTTTGGACCACTTCTTCGCGTCGAATGTGCACAATGCCCTCTGGAGCCACTTTATCCTCGTAACCGGTTGAATTATCGGTGACTGTCCGTACAAGCAATGCAGAAATTGCAACAGTTGCCTTTCTACTACTGTGCAAGCCTAGAGGAATCTAGATAGAATGGTACAGAGGACGGGGAGAGTAGGCAGGGAATCGGTACAACCGACGCAGTCGTGGAACGACTGAATAAGAGCATCGCCACTCTTTGCTCTTCGTACCACTCTTCGTAGCCACTCTTCGTACCGTGTGATTGGCTACGTCAGCCATTTTTCTTACAGAGTTGTTACGTGGCAGCTGTGCGTTCTGAGCCTCGGCGAAAGTCATGGCGCAGCAATTACGTACTGTAAAGTTGAGCAATCGCCTTCATCATCCTGTGGTCAATGAAGAGCGAACTTCGTGGTGCTGCCACAAATCAATGAAGCCATGCCAGCGTGTTTGTGTACCCTTGTATTTCCGTCCAGTTGGCATTCTCGAGGGGCCTACCACTTTGACCTCGAAACTTACGCCGTGGAACCTTTTGCGGTGCCGTGCACTTTGAACCTGAGCTCACTGCCCGGAAAAGTTGCTGTCTTGCTCTCGAAGTGTCGCGTCAATCCTCTAAAATGACTTGACATTGAAGCACAGTTCTTCAGATTGAATGCGTAGGCAAGAAAACGCGTCCCATCTGAAAAAAATTGAAGCTTTGGCTCCATTTGATCTCCTCTAGAGAGAGAGAGAAGCGAAATATAAGGGAAAGCAAGGAGGTTATCTAGGCTGAGCCCTGTTGGCTACACGGCATTGAGGAAGGGGCCACCCTGAATTGTGGAGCTGATCTCTTGTTTTCTAATCTTGTCCCGTTTCGTCACGCTGGTTCCAAGTAGTTTCGTATGCATGCAGCAACGCGCTCAGACTCCAGCCTGTTTGCTCATGAGGCTCCACACACCCTACAAATGAGGACTGGTTTCTTTGTTCTCGTTAGATTCTCGCTTCCAGCACGCGAACTGGAACTAAGTCAGGTCGCACATGCTTGCACTGCCAGGAACAGATGCCACACGTCACCTGCAAATTGAATCACGACTTCAATCCGTGTACTGGGTTTTGTACGCTCGCCACAGCAACAGATCCCCCCGTCTCCTTCTCTAGTCGCTCAACGGCCTCTATGTCTGTGAAACCTCCTCAGAATTATTTGCAAGATATGGTGTACATTAGTGCGTGCGTTCTTGCGTCTCCGAACTTCCCCGCAGATTCATATTCATATCGTTGTATATATATATATATATATATATATATATATATATATATATATCCGGCCTTGATCTCCCTTGCTGCCGCGGCAGGTAGTCGAGTTCAAGGCAGGAGGAATTGCGAATTGTGATTCCACCTGAATGAACCACATTGCAGGGTCCGCAGTCCAAAACGAAGGCAATTTTACGTCGACCCCGGAGAGTGTCTGAATTTCGGTGCTTTGAGGTGTGTCCATAGCACTTGCTGCTCGTGCTGGTCACCTATGTAGTGCGGGACGCGAGCGCCGCTGGAAATCAGCAGAAAGAAGCGAGTGATGCGTCCCTGAAGAACAAGCAACAACTAACTTTGTTTTGTGTTCGTTCAGCCTCTACGGCTCGGTTGCACACCCTCGCACCACTTCCCTTTCCCGCACACTCCTCGATAATATTTTATCCAGTCAAAAAGGGGAAAGGGTGTCTGGCTGCTGCTGTGCGACCGTGAGGCCGCCACAATGTCAATTTTATTACTTACCAGGCAACAAGATGTAACTCAGTAAAGCCACCTACAACAAAATCATATTGAGCGTGTGTGTGTGTGTGTGTGTGTGTGTGTGTGTGTGTTTGCAGCGCACGATTAGAGAGGAGGCATGTTATTAGTTAGTACCGTGTTTAGCAAGTGGGGCATGAGCGACTCTACAGCAACCTATTGAATACAGCCTACAGCATCCACCAATAATTTGTAACGTGTGCTTGTCGTAGTCGATTCCAAATGTGTGTTCTTAAGATCTTTTGCGTGACGAAGCACTCAAAACATTTCACGTTTCAGGCGCACATTCTCTTGGAAACAGCTTATTTGCTCACAATGGCGCAATTGTGAGCATCACTCTTAAAACCAATTTCCATATTCCTTATTGAAAGCTAATGTTAAATGTTAGCCAGCAGTTACGACACGCAGTTGAGGCTATGAAGTGCTTGCAAGAATGCTTCAGAAAGGATGCAAAAATTTGTATTGCATGGAACAGTTACAACTTGCATAACTAACCACTTCGTAGCTGTTCATTCGTTTCACTGCCACCCCTTATGAACCACAGGCTTCATGTCTTTCGAATCGTTCCACAGTTATGCCTCAATTAAACTTCTGTCCTAAATTGGTGACATGCAATTGCGTTGTGGTGCAGTTGTGGTTACGACAAAGAATAAAGGATTGAGATGCGATCATGCTTCACTTGAGGTTATGGTTCAACATGCTGCACCAAACTGGCAGAATAAAATGGAATGTAAAGAAATAAAAAGTAGTATATGACGGTCTCTAACACGAAAACTCGATAAGCCTGTCAAACGGTGGCAGCCACTAATAGGCAACAATCATTCTGACCCACGCGTTTGTGAAGTTTTCAAGGGCCGGTGAATTGTGGGACCGCCTTTGAATGTTGTAGCGCGTAGCGTCGCGTGACTGTGTGAATTCTTCTCGTTTTTTTTTTATTTTCTTTCTCCTTTTATTCCCTTGAGCCATTTCCCCAGAACAGGTTAGCCAGCTGCTACTTACAATGGGTAACCTCCCTGTCTTTCCTTCCCTCTTGTCTCTCTCTCTCTCTCTGACGCATGCTAGGTGACGAAGAGAACACCCGCTCACGGATTAATCCCCAGCGGTACATTGCGCAAGGGCACCTAACGACTAACACCAAAAAGCGGCTCCGCTCTCCACAGAACGGGGCACTAATTTACTCTGACGGTGATAAGGAAATTAAGGCTAGCATTGGAGCTACCGGAAATTTGGGCTCTCGAGGGTGGGAAAATCTGCAAAGTCCGCAGAGCAGAGAGTGATCAGGGGGCGGCCTCAAATGCTTTGCATCGTTTTAGTTAAATAAAGAACGAGCACGCATGAGATTGGGCATCACCTGATGACCAGGTTCCCGTAATTCTTGTTTAAGATGTAATCATACGCTTGTAGAATATACTGATGCAGAAACAGTAACTACACATTTGTAAATAATTTAAAAATTGAATTCAAACCACATGCCAGCGGGCAGTGGGTGGTCCGCTCATTTTTCGCACGGCAGTAATTGCAGCATAACCCCTTCAGGCACTGTGTGCACAATCGCGCACATAAATATATCGAATCAAAACACAATACACTGATTTAAATTGTTGTTTCTAAACTGTGTCCCAAATATATTGAAACATTTCTCATTGTACAGGTGCTGCGATTTAGAATAAGCAGTGTAAAATGATTTATCAAGATAAATCGGAAGGTCGAGGGCTCAGTATTTGCCCTCGCTGTGCTATTGTGTTCATGTGGCGGGTTCATTTCTTCGTCGTTTTCACCGCGTTTTGCATCTGGTATATATTTCAAGCGTGTAAATAGTTGCTCTCTAAGCATGCACGAGAGATGAAATTGTTAGTACTCTCAAATCTGACGTTCATCTAAGGAGTTCTCGCATATCATTCACATTCTGTTAGCTTACTATATATTATTGAACATTCCTGGCTGGATTTAATGGGCTTAACATTTTTCGTGGTTGTGAATGTAAAACAGAGTCAGCTATAGCTTAGGCCGACCGCTGTTCTACTCTTCAAATAACTTTTTTTTTCTTTCTCTCTGAAAGCACGAGAAACAGTGATGAAACTAAGTTGTCAATGGGCAGTTAGATAAAGGTTGACATCTTGAACACGACATCTTGAACACGTAACAAGCTGTTGTGTAGGTTTATATTTACAGTGTCGTTCAGCCCAAGAGAGATTCAGAGCTATATATATGAACTACGCAAAAAACAAAATATTTTGCTTCCTGTTATGAAGACAAGTACAGGCCCTTCGATAAATTGGAGCGTGTTGTAGCAATGGGACAAAGTACAGATACTTACATATTTCTTTCCAGTAATGGCGACTACTAGCCTGAGACGTGTTTGTCAGCTTATGGCACGGTAACTACGCTAACATCGCCTACTCTGATATTTATATAGGCATGGTGCCATGTATCTTTGGCACGAGAACTCAAATCATACAATGTCTACATAGCTCAACCACGTGATAGTTCAACCGAAATTTATTGTTTTGCTTTCCTTATTGGTAAGTAGTGAGTCAGCCTCTTGGTAGCGTGCACGTATACTCTGCATACCATCATTAATGCCGGGAACGAAAGCTGCCAAATAATAAAACTGCACTCGCATTTGCCGTCAACAGATGTGGATCGCAAAGTTCAATTGTGTGAATTACAATTCTTCAGCGGCTTTAAATACCTGCTATGAAACAACCTATCTGAGCCAAGTGTTTTGGTTTCAGAATGTATAAAGGAAAGGAAAATATTCTGCTACGTTGCTTGTGAAGTTGGAGATGTAAATGCTGCAACGAAGGCATGAAGTAGCGGATGTTCTGATGGCCCCGCACGAAAGAATTAAAAATGTACCGATACAGGTCAATAACGTACGCGGAAATATTCAACATCATGCTTGTTTCTGTGAGCCGAGTTGTTATTTGGTATACTTCATAGTACAAGAAATATGTAGATCTAGTGCACATTTGGAAATCTATGTGAACCAAAGATATCGTGAAGGGGTGTATGAAATACTAAGCAAACTGTTCATCTTGTGCAACGGGTTTTCAGAATATCGTTGCGCGCGCCGGAGGTATCCGCTTGCGCGACGCAAGAGCCGGCGCTGCCATCTCTTGCTCAGCTCGCTGGTTACTCGCTGCAACAACTCGCTCGCAGCGTTTGTGTTGATTACAACATTGATTACAACACAAACGCAGCAGTGAAAAGTGGACAACGCGGCAGAAAGTTTGCTATGTTCAGCCAATATTATTTCGTACAAACGCGTTCTTTCACAAAAATGAGGGCCGAGAACCCAAATGCCAACATCACCCGAGAGCGATGCAAATACTACGAGCACGCGTATTTGAACAAAAGATTTTCATGACAACAAACGACAGGGAACATGTGGCGTTACGAATTCATCTCGGCCGCCATTGTATATGGCTGCTGATTAGCATAATTCGCGTGGCACGTCGCACCACAAATTATGGCGGGAAATCTCTGCAAGGCGGCCCAGCGCAACGTCACGCAACGTCTAATTGACGTTTACGAAACGGCCCTTCCTGTGACACTCCCCACGGCATATTCCTTCAGCCAATCAACAAGCTGCCATGGCGCCTATCTTAGATCGCCACAACATATTCGCGAAATCGCTGATGCATTGCATTGGCTTCTGTACACTACCGCTCACTTTCTTTTTAAAGCGCTAACGTCGCAATATAGCTGCCAAGGACCACAAAAAAATGTGTTAGTCGATAAAATTTTCAGCGCCACATCACGTTTCGTCATCACGATGAAAACGCAAAATTGTATTTTGCAAAACTTCCGTTTCCCTGTCCAAATTCCGAGGCACGTGAGCTCTCAACAGCCAATCGGAGAGTAAACACGGCGGATAATGGCGGCCGTGCAGCCGCCATGCGAGTCGAGAATATTACCTCAATGTTTTTCACCTCATTGGATGCGGACATATTGTAGCGCTCATCACCGCCGCTAGGCGTGGATGCAGCGTTCACGGTCGGCAACGCAAAAAAAGATGGCGAATATATAGTTTGGTGGCGCGTGCTAGCGGCGCAAGCACGGCATGCGTTTGCCTGTTCTAAGAACCTGCGACGCTGGTCCCCTGGTTGTGGCGCTCCGCGGCAACCTCTCGGTTCGCGACACTATAATCAGGCGTCAGCCGTCTGCTGGACAGTTTTGGAGCGGTCACTCTTCGCGGTCAATCCATCTCTCTCCCCCTCTCGCGGTGTTTAGGAAGAAATCTCCATTATGGGCTAAAATACTGTTTTATACATTGTCGGCTCTCGACAGTACGTGGCAGTAAACAATATAATGATAAACTGGCACTTTCAGTTGGTTATCTGTATGCTAAGGAAAACAACTGGTAGGCAAGATTCTTAAAGAGTTGAGATGGAAAAAAAGGGAAAGCTGCGTTATTTTCAGTAGCGAAACCAGTCTCCCAGTTTGCAAAATTTGGTATGGTTTACTCTGGTGTGGTTTGTGTGCGGATTTTAGCGTCAAAATTGTGAAAATTGCCTGTTCATTTGCCAGCCATTTACGTTTTGTGCGACCAGCTGGAGCCACACATAAACCCGCTATGCGAAGCGAGATTCTACATAAGAAAGATCGGCTAACGTCAAAGGTATGACAAACGATTAAAATGAACGGAGCTTCCGTTTGAGAAAGATTACATTAGTGTTTGTGTAAAGACTGTCGAAAAAGCGCTGTAGACGGCGGAAACTCCAAATATTCACGACACAACTCGTAACCCTTGTGCAATAACTAATACCAATTTGCTACAATTTTATATTCTATCCATCGGAATGTGTTACTAGTGGTAATCGCAGCAGTCCTACACAACTTTTCTGAACGAACTAATACTACCTCGTCGAGTTGGCATTGTGTATTCGTATGTCATGTGAAGTGGTACATTGCAATGGAGCTGCTGAATCTGTGTCTCACATTGTCTGGTGGATGGTAAAGGAAACAACGCTGTAAAAGCTAATCGGGCCATTGTCCTAGCTTGATCTTTTTTAGTCGTAGTATTCAACATTCATAATAACTTTTTCTTCTGTTGGATAGTGAAGGCACTACATTGTGGACGCAGCTGAAAAGCGGTTGGTCGATTGCTAATGCTACGATTTGGAAAACAGCTGGCGGGGGCTCCTTTTCGTGGCGTTTTCTACAGTATGCATGCCAGTTCTGTGAATGTTCTAGTGTAATGCAATGTAATGTAATATAGGCAATGTTCCAGCTACCCGCACATAGCCAGGTCTATGCTCTAGGCAGTTTTAAAAGAACCGTGCGGGGCTCGATAAAGGATGAAACTTCTGTGAAAGGTGAGCTTTGGCCTGAATCTGGCAGGAGTGAAGATAAGCTGAGGGCATATTGATAGTCCCTACAGCTCGAGTTCAGAATATCTCTACCTAAATAAGATCTTTAGCGTTAGGTTACAAGACAGTCACATAAGATATGCACAGAAGCACGGTCCTTCTAGGGATTTAATGTCAGCAATATTCATCAGCGCTGAAAGTGTCCACGGTGAATAGCCTCACGTTTGTCATTAAGACAGAGTGGACGAAGCGGAATAAAGTTTCATTAGCGCTGAACGTGAAACGGCTGGCTTTGATAACACATGCAATGTTTCTTGCTTGTCAAAAAGCTATTCGTTCAGTGCACTTGCGTGTATAGCTAGTATACGCTGAAGCGCAGGGCAAACTGACCATGATGTAAGTAGCACAATACCTGGCCATGGTCATGCCTGTGTAAACTGCGCTCCTCATTCCTCATTCAGGGCTGCGTTTCAATACTGCTTTCACTGTCGTGTCCATATTGTCTAGTGCTACCATATTGGTAGCTCCAGACAATATATGGGTAGCGCGGACAAGGACCTGCGCTACCAAATATGGGTAGCGCATACATTGTCTGCGCTACCCATATTTTCTAGAGCAGGTCTGAAAGCATCGCAGGTGATTATTAGGAGTTGGGTCATTAGCAGTTAGTGTAAATATACAAGATTATTTGCCTGATATATATGGCGAATGGCACTTTTTAGTGCTGTTACTATCCTACATCACCCAAGTTTAAAATATCTTAGGGTAGATACTTGCTCTCAGCAAAGCACCCGAGAAAAAAATTTTGATGGAGAGTGTTTATATATATGTGCAAATGGGGGCTTCTTTGACGTCCATAAATGCGACTTCTTCTCGTACATCAAGTGGTACCGCCATGCAAATGACACATCCACATCCCAGCGCGCAGAATCATGACTCATTGATTTGCGCGGTAAACTCAATGTTTTCACGGAAGTGCCATTGCAGATATTTCTGCCTTTGGTTTCGACAAATTTGCATCAAGAAAGCCGCAAAACAGAACACATGCTCCGAAGACTAACGTCTCGGATGAAATGTCGTAAAATTAATTGGAAGCGCCTATTGGGATAAAGCACGTACCGTCTTAATCAGTACCGCAGCTCAAGTAAAAGAAATAAAAAGAAAATATGCGGATGCCATGCATTGTGGGAATCGTTCTAAGTGAAGCTTTCTGTGCTGTGTGCTTTGACTGACGATAGTTAGCGGGGATGTTCACGGTGAATGTTTAATTTCTTCATGGTGTAGTCGACCACGAGAGTGGTGAGTTGATGTTAAATGTTACCCTACGGGCACCACTGCAATTCATCCACGTGGTGCACACAGAACACAGGGGGAGGTGTTTTCTTGATGCGTTGTGGTGCCTCATACTTCATAACCTCCGATAGGCTTGAGCATAGTGATGGACCTCACATTACACATGCCATCGCGGCAGAAGTTTTAAATTTTGATTGAATTACGGGATGGCAAGTGCCAAAACCACAATATGTATATAAGGCACGTCGTAGCGGTGGATACCGGATTGATTTTAGCACACTAGTGTTCGTTAACGTGCACCTCTATCTACGTGTACTAGTATTTCTGTATATCGCTCCCGTCGAAATGCGGTTGCCACGGTCGGAATCGAACACGCGACCTCGAGCAACCCCATAGCCGCAAAGCTATCGGAGCGGTCACAGAAGTGTAGATTTGACATGCGGTCGCTTCCTTCGAGACGCTACGGTGCCTTAATGGGGCCCTGCGTATAGGCATGCCCTGCGTCAGCTGTCCAGCTGACGAACTTGCGCGGTGTTTATTTTTCAGAATCAGTAGCATACCTTCAAGTTAAATTTATCCAGTTTGTTCGCAGACACTGTCGTGTCTAGTAGTAGCGTTTCTTTGCCTTTTTATGTGGCCTTTTCCTTCTCTGGCCCTCCTCCCAATTATGCGATCTGTGAGCGAAGAGTGGCAAGGCTTTTTGCTATCAACTCGTTTCGTGATTGCGTCGGCTCTACCCATGCTCTGCCTCCTATGCCTACTTGCTTTCTAACATTATATCTACCTCCCCTCTGGACTGTTTCACCTCAGTACAAAGGTAAGAGCTGCAGCTTCTGAAACACTTTTGCGTGGTGTGGCGCATAAATAGAGAAGTCAAGAGGGAGCTCCAGAGGGCATTGTGAAGACGCAAAGAAAACGTCCAGAGGGGTTTCTTGCGTCGCCTTTTATTTCTGCCGCTCTCCTGCCATGTATACAAACGCTTCGAACCACCTCCCGACGCGGCGCGCAATGGAGCGACCGCAGCAGTTGAAAAGTCGAAGGAAGAGGCAGAGAAAAGGCCGCTTTAAAAGTGAATAATTTTTATGCCACCCCATCTTTAATCCGAAACATTGTTTTCTTTCTTCAGTGACTGTACCGGTATCTATATTGCCTGTATTTTGCCGCTTCACTCAGCGTATATGGACTACAGATGAGGAGGAGGGCTTGTTGCACAGAGGACTAAGAGACGTACACTTGCAGTGGAAAGGCCTGTAGGATGGAATATTCATCGTGCACCACAAGCATGACTTCGTTATGCAGCCGAACTAGATGACGAGCGATGTTTTTGGTTCTAGCAGAGCGTTCGTCCAATGGCAGCAACCAACACGAAATGTCGCGAGTATCATCTGGATCTGAAACAAACAACAAAAAGAAAAAAAAAACGAGCAATTGTTGGCAGCTACTGTGTCACAAAGAAGATCGTCAACTAGATCGCTGACAACTCAGGCACTGTAACTATGAGAACAAAACCATAAAGAATAACGGCTTAAGGGCTATCGCAGTTATGTGTTGGAACTTGAAACATGTGCAGCGCCTCCGTTAAAGTGCGTGGGGTGCGTACTAGCTTGTTGACGTAATAAGCTGGGCTATGGCGGCTGCCATATTACTAAGTGTTTTTTCCGGGAACGTGCGCGCTAGTACCTACGTCATTATTCATGCTCCGAAAAGGAAATTTTTGCGAAAATATTTATCAGAAGCAACCATCAGAAATGGAAGCTTATTATTCCAAAATGTGCAATAAGAAAAAAATGGCCTGGTGTTTGACGCGTTTGGCTGCGAACTTGCATTTAGCAGGCGCTCACCTAAAAACACTTGTCAGCTGCCACTGACGCCAACATATGAGATCACTTGTTTTGACAGAAAATCCTCGATCAGTATCTTTTTTTCGTACAGCGGACATACCTTTATAGTTTAGGCTTGCTCTGTGTCCTTAATGACCAGAGTAAATTTAAATTTTAGGTTATGCATACATCACCTTCAGTTTACATCGAAGAAAAAATGGAGTGCTTTCTTTTAAAAGAAGATGAGAAATTGCTGATTCAACTAAAATGGGAACTAACCACTTTATAGCTGGCTCAATATAATGCGCTGCATGTTTTGCACTGTTGTATGAGAGCAACATACCTTCTTGAAGAAAACTGTCTTAGTTCTCAACTGAGTGCAGTCGATGTCGTCTAGCGCTAGACATGTGGACAGACACGGTCTTTCTTTTTTTTTATCTATCCCAGGCTGCGTTTCGTTTCTTAACGCTGGCTTTGTTTGGATTTTTTCTGCTCGATGCTAATCTATCCATCAGCTGCAGAGCGTGGTGCGAGCAAATCATAAATCCCCACGTAAACCATTTTTTTTTTACTGTTTTAGCGTCTGCACAAGCTCCATTATTCTCGCACTAAATATTCCACAGCGTCGTGCGATATTGGTTGGAGTAAAAACTTGTTTTCTTCCTCCTTATCTCATAGCGCTTTCCCACAAAGGAGGATAGGTCATGAAACCAGCGGGTACAGAAAACGGGAGAGAAAAAACCTAGAAGGAAAAGTAAGTGAGGGTAGAGTAGCTAACTGGTAAATTCGAGCTAGACTTACTTCGCAGTGTCTAAAATAATATGACATATATATATATATATATATATATATATATATATATATATATATATATATATATATATCCGGAAATTATGGATAGTAGACTAATTTGGAAGGCAGCAGGGATTGCTTAAGCTACCGAATTATTGATTTAGCGAATTCATATTGCAGCCCCGTCGCGTCACTGAGATAATTATAAATGGTCATATAGATGTTCTGCAGTTAAAGCCCAATAAAGAAGCCCTGAAGGAGAGATTATATTCAGCATTTAAATAAATTTCTAGTCTTCAGAATGAAATTTCATATTTTGTTTTGTGATTTGCAAATTCACGGCGCGTAGCCAGAAAATGGTCGATGTTTTAAGGTTCCCGCCAGCCAGGCAGGACTTACTTGGAATGGTTCCAGGCCGGAGGGGCACCGGTAAAAATTATTGGATCGATATGGCAGCGTAATTTTCTAAGGGAGATTTCCAATTTACGTGTGGGACGCCATTTATTGTCCAATGAAACAAACAAATTAGAAAGTTTTGGTGTTGGAAGTTTCACTTTTGTTGAACCTTGGAATAAAAAAAAAAAATTCTGAGCCTAGCCGCAGTGACATAGGCCGAAGTAGGAATAACGGACATAACTGGTTGATCACGGAATATCCACGCGAGTCTGTCAGCCATTTGGTTTAAGGGGCCCCTCGCCAGGCCCCATAAAATATTTGGATTATACGGTGCAAGTTGTGCCACAAAACTGTTTCAAATCGGATCATTAATAGCCGAGATAGAAAATTTTCAGTGTCACGAAGCCATGATTTCAGGTAGCGAGGGTCACCGCAAACATGAACGCTCTCTCCACTTGCCCCGTTTAGCCTCCGGAAGCAAAATTCCTTTCCTGCGTTCTCCCAAACCGGACCTCGAGGTTCGTGTGACGCATACGTCATTGGCCCCGCCTTCGTTCTTTCTTTTGCCATTTTTTTGGGGTGGTGCACTTCCACTGACGACGTCGCGTGCTAGCTGTTGCGATTGTCTCCTTTCACACAGCACGCGATTTTGCAGGCTGTGCACGAGGGCACCTGACTAGCGGTATAAGTCTCTGCTACACGAATACCGAGGCAGACACAAGCGGATCCCAGAGCATGATCCCGCGCTGCTGGAAGACGGTAGAAAACGACATAGTTTCGGTGTCCACGCATGCGACGGCACGACGTGGGAACAGGCAGAGGAAACGGAAGTACATCTATCTTGCTGCGGTGCGAAGTAAAAAAAAAAACATGGAGACATTCGGTTTCTGCGTTTTATTATTTCTCTAAGTTTTAACTCGTCCATTCTAGCTACATATTACACAAGTACCAGATGTTGGCTTCAATAATTCTCAAAGTCACGTGTCACCACCACTGACGTCACAGCGCGAAGACATGCACGTAGCCACACTAGCACATGTGCGTCATCCCCCGGCTGGGAGCGCGGTGGCCGCGAGGAGAAGAGAAAACGGCATTCAGTTTGAAATTTCAGATCTTTTCGCGGCGCGTAGCGATGTAATACTTTGCAGACAAGATCGTTATCACGCATTGTATGATGTACGCGTGTCAGCTCAAAATCGCAAGACCTGGTGAGGGGCCTTATAAAAGTTTGCTACGATTGCCTATAACCGATATCAATTGCGCTAGTCGTAAGGTTGAACGGATGCAGATGGGCGCACACCAATCGTCTGCCAAGAAAAACATTCTATACCTTGTAGAGGGTGCGCTGCAGGTGCTCAAGTATAGAGACAAGGCTGGAATGAGAAAAGAAATAACCAGTTACCACCGGGATAGAACCTGGGCCAGCTGCATAAGAGTCAGCTACTCTAGCACTGAGCCATGCCAGCGCTTGCCAGCTTACAGCGGCAAAATGCTCCGTAAAAGCGTCCGACACACGCGATGTGACATACACGCCGCGTAGCGCCTATACGTTAACTCTTTGGATTGCAGTTGCAAAATTGCTACACAAGGGGACAAGCCACGTAGCAGTTGCATAGGTAGTGGTGTAAGGTAGATAGAGGAAGCTTTCAAGAAGAAAAGGAAGACTAATGAGATGCATACAAAAATGCTAGAATGAAAAAGCATGTCTAGCATACCTGAATAAATCGAGTGGGCTAGGCGATTGTTTGTCACCGTCGCGTGTCAAGGGGAATGTCAAAAAATGACCATCATTATTATCACCATCGTATCGTGCCATTTGTGACACAATGAGACATGCGTGACGCATATGGTCGATGCTTGCAAACTATGCACTGCAGTTGCATTGTATTCCACCAGGTGTCCCGACAAGTAGCAGTTGCATGCAGCAGTTGCGTGCTGCATGTAGCTGGACCTGTTTAATACCCGTGTCACACGGGCGTTTTGAAGGCCTTCCAACCAATAGTCAGTTGACTCAAAGGTCAAGTTTGAGTTGCTACACGGGCGGTTTCGAAGGCCGCCGAGTCAATAATCTATCGAGTCGGCGGAGCACCCTAGAACTCCATCGAAATCTCGATGGCTTTGAGCAACGGAAGCGGAAACAGCGCGAACATGCCCTGTCGTTCACAGTGTGCTCGTACTCGCGGTTAGAAATAACAAATCAAACCAGAATGCTTAAAAATACTATATATGAGTGTTAATAATTATTCAATCAAGTATTTTTGCCACCTAATATGTGCGAACTGCACATCCTCTCAACAACAGGGACGTGCTTGTGTTCATTCCTTTCTCCATGTTGTCTAGTACACTCTCCCTCTGCTTCATGTGCGGCCGGCTGCCGTCATATCGCCGCCATTTTGCTCTCTGCGTTCTTTTTTTTTTTTTTTGTCTGTCTACTTTCTTGCTTTTTGGTTTTTCATTTCCGCATGTTTAGCTTATCTTGCAGTTCCTTTATCATTAACGTAATAAGTTGTGTAGCACTTTTTTTTTCTCACGTCACAGTGAGTAAGTGTTTTCTCGTGCGAGTGAGTTTTGTGTGTGTGTGTGTGAAATGGAGCACGCCCAGCCGCAGAAGAAAAAAAAAAGTCGCGCCTTCGCAGGCGCTGCAGCTGTGGGGAGAGCGCGTAACGGAGCTCCTCGTAGATTTGTGGCAGGACCACCAAATGGACCTGCGCAGTCAGCAGCGAAGTAGCGGCGTTTACGATGTGATCGCCGCGGCCCTGCGACAGCCGGGCTTTGAAAGAACACGCCTAAAAATTCAGCACAAGATTGAAAATCTTGCGCAGACTTATCGGTACGTGACTTTCATAAATTTGTCCGATGTCCTTACGGTTAACCGTTTGTGTCTCACCAGGGCTTGGCCGTGAGAGAGATAGGTGTTCATTGAGAAAAACACTGAACAGGTGGATCTTTGCAGAATATTATTTGCGTGGCATTTTTGTTTCGCCACCACATGACACGTTTAATGAGCCGTAAACTCGGCTCGAACGAGCATAAATATTCAAGAATATGGCTTGTGCATCATTCAGTTGGTTAGTGTCTAAACTCAAGGTAATTGACCAGTGTGACTTCAAGGGTCCGATGTGGAGAATTACAACGCAGCATACTGCGCGAAAGTTATAGTCACGTGACAAGGATTTCAAGAAACAATTTGGTTACGTTCGAATAAAATGTAAAAAGACTGTCCGGTGTTCTTGTTCCACTTTTCCCTCGGTTAGGCGAATTTAATCACTATATATTTTTATCTGTGCCTGCAGATGCATCTTTATAGCTAATCAAACCTTCTCGTTTATAACATTTCAGGCTTTGGCTGAAGAATCGCAAGACTGGTGCTGGCACCATACCTTGCACAAATTTCTGGCGCATACATAGTTTTCTTGGGGACACTCCCAGCCAACGACCCATCAAGGGCTCAAGAGAGCCAAGTGACTGTTGAAGAGGGAATAGCATTTTGAAAAAGCTTTCAGTACGTGCAGAATAATCTGTGAAGCCGTTCGCTTGCTCGATGACATAACTGTGTGCGTGACTGGCTCTATTACATGCTACTTTCTAGGATGAAAGTGCAGCATTGTCCTAAATTGTGGCTCATGCTGCTGGTTGCAGGTACTACTTTTCCGTGCGTGTAAGTCCTCAGGATAGTATAAGCGCGTAAAGATAACAGATATTTGCTGACACCCATTCATTGCAATCGCGTAAAACAGAGACGAGGTGCATTTCCGATTTGTTAGCGTTCCCTGTTCAACTACAGCACTTACAGAAGCGTATGCATTGGTGTGAGTATGATTGCATCACACTGTTGAGACCCATGATGGAATGTCATCTTGGAAAACATTCTGAAGTTATGAAAGATGCAAGTAACATTACTAAATCATTATGCGGGTCATCATGGAGATGATAAACGGCAGCGAAAATGCTGCCGTCGACAATGAGAACAGGCTGCAATAGGAGGAGAGTGCGCCCATCAGACCTCTGGACAGCCCAGGACTGAACTCCCTGCCCACAGGCAGCCCGGCCTCCACCAGCCCGGTCTCCAGCAGCCCGGCCTCCAGCAGTCCGGCCTCTCCCAGCCTGCCCTCTCACAGCCTGCCCTCTCCCAGCCCGGCCTCTTCCAGCCCTGCCTCCTGCAGCCCTGCCATCAGCACTGCCAACCCTGCTAGTGTGACTACAACAAGCCGGCGTCCAAAGAAGAGGAAGACGGGTGGTGACCTCAAGCAGGAGATGCTGGCTGAACATATACTCCTGAGGGAGTAGCTGGTGGCTAGCCGTCAGAGAGAGTATGAGCAATGAGAGAGACACATGCAAATGCAGGAAAAAGTTTTTTTAATTCGATGTCGAAACATTTCGAAACAGGTTTCAAATAAAGTTGCTGTAATTAGGGAAGGAAAAATGCAGCATCCACCCAATCGAAACAAATTGTTACAAAGGAAACCCGTTTGGTCGAGGAAACTGTAAGGGTTTTCATTGTAGCAATTTGCTGTGCTTGTATGGATACCTCATTTTCCATTTCTTACTTCGCACATCTTGTTGGTTTTGCACAGAATACTTGCTGCCATGTGTGTGGTAAATCGCTCTTTTGAGTGCTGAAAAATACTTGTGCGCTTAGCAGAAATTAACTTCTGCTAGGCCCACAAGTATTTCATGATGACAGTGGACTCATTGACCTAACAAAGCATGAACATCCACAAAGCTTCAGCATAAAATTTTCAGCTCTGCTGGAAGTGCCTAGCAAGAGCTGCTCACATCACAGCCTGTGCCTTCCTCAGCGTCTGTCCTGTGGTCAGGCTGATGGAGGCCGCCGCCATTGTTTTGGACCTCGACCAACCAGTGTTGGAGCACAGTGTCGGAGCATAGCACGTACGAATGACAAGGCGGGCATTGTCGATGTCGCACTAAATGCTTTTCAATATAAAGCGAAATCTTGCCTTGAGCCTACCAAAGGTATTCTCCACAATTCGTCGAGCTTTGCAAATGTTGTAATTAAATAACCTTTGTTCTTCGCTTAACGGTGCCCTGTGGCTGAATGTTTGATCAGGTTTACAGTGAGCGGAAACGCTTGGCCGTATAGTATTAAGTGTGGCACAGCTGTACTACTCATTGTTACTAGTGGTCGACGGAACAGAGGGCTCTTGACTGCGTGTGCTAGTCTTGACAGGTGGTATACATATGCATCGTGGCAACGGCTGGCAGAACGCACATTGATGTAACGGAACCTATACATGTGGTCGACCAGTGCGAGGAGGATGATACTGTACCTGCATAAAAAAAGACCTCATTATTTAGGGTTGCTGGTATTTACCATTCTCAACTAATTACCCATTCTCCGTACTCTAAACAATATGACGAACTAGGTGATGTAATGAAAGTGCACACCATGTCAGAGCTGCGATTTATCCTTTATAGTTCCTGTAATCGGTGGCGCTCTCTTTGGGTGGTTAAATGGGGAAATGGCTCCCTTCTAGGGATCCCATGGTTTGCGGGAATTCCAACGTGGCCGTGAACACGCGAATGTGCTCGGCTATGCTCGAAGCTGTGGGCATCTTGATCCACTCCGCCTCCATAGTGTGGATAACGGCCTCGCACAACTCTCTGTAGGTCACTTTGATGGTTGAGCGTCCCACAGCGAACAATTCGGGCACTCTATGGTCTTCGGCTGAGGAACACAACCGGTACAAGCCAATCGCGACACGTTTATTGAGCGCGATGGTTTCACGCATGTTCGCGCTCTGACGCTCGAGCAGCGGTCTCACGGCATCCACGGTGTAGCGAAAATTCGCCGGCGTTACGCGGAATGCACGCTTGAAAAACTTCTCACCAAGCAATGGTACAGTCTCCTCAAACCACCTCGTCCGACGAGAGAACGACCATCTCTCTCTGTTCACGCTTTGATCGGTCACCGAGTCTATTGTCATCATTAAATTGTTGGCGATCAGCAGGTCTTCCTCGATGGCGTCGGCTTCCGCTTTCGCCGCCTAAATCCCGACATCAAGCTGTATGATCGCATCTATCTAGAATATCATAGCAGCCTTGTCGTCTTGAGCATCTGTATCTCTGTCACCCATAGCCGCAGAGCAAGAGTGCAGTCACAGTGCACTTTTGAAATATGTTTGAAACATGTAAAAACACACCAAGACGGCAGCTGCATCGAGCGACGCAAACGTTGCCACACTTTCGGTACTCATCAACTTAAAAACTAAACATATATGTATGGCAATGTATAAACAATTTTGTTTATGTATAAACAAACATAAAATAAATTATAATGCTTTTAAGTGGTTTTTATGTTGTTTAACTTTTCGTGACATGAAAACGAAAATAAAGATCCGCAGCGCCACACAATTTTGCGAGACACGCCTCAACGATTCTACGGCCCTTCAAAAGTGCCGTCTAGACGCTCGACAACTCCTTTGAGTCGATAGAGTTGTGGCGTTTCGAAGGCCGCCGACTCGAAGGCCTTCCAAATGTGCCCGTGGGACACAGGTATAACTCAAGCAGGCTAGGTGACTGTTTGTCAGGCGTCTCGTTTCAAGGGGCATGCTAATAAATCATCATAATCATCATCAACACCATCGTATCGCTCTGTTCTAATCCTGGATAGCTGTGTTTACTCTTCTGTACACGTCATGGTGCCCATTTCAAGGTACGAACCGCTGCTGAAGAAGGTAATAGTAGAGCTACGCGCGCGGCTACAGCCAGGCAACATTGGGCTCAGCAGACAGCTGTTCAGAGAGCAACATAACCGGTAGATCGCCGTCGCAGCAGCGCGGACAGTTCAGATAGTTCTTGTGAAAATGATGTGACGACACTTCACCGCGATGACCCTCTAGTGGGTGCTGCCGAAAATGGAGCTCCTATACAGCCACTCCTCCAGCTTACGCTGTGACTGCGCAGCATGTGCCGCACATGCATGTGACTTAAATTTTTTTTTGCTCCTAATGTCAACTAAAACAATTGGCTATCTCCGTTTGCTCTTTCATTCGCACCGCCTTGTTCCTATCTCTTAACGTTATGCCTAATATTTTCCTTTCCACCGTTCCTTTCGTGGTCCTTAACTTGATTTCGAGCTTCTTTGTTACCTCCAACTTTCTGCTCAATATGTTACCACCGGTAGAATGCAATGAGTGTACACGTTTCTTTTTAGCAACACTGGTAAGCTCCCAGTCACAATTTGGTAATGCGTGCCGTATGCAGTCTCATCATCATCATCATCATCATCAGCCTAGTTACGCCCACTGCAGGGCAAAGGCCTCTCCCATACTTCTCCAACTGCCCCGGTCATGTACTAATTGTGGCCATGTTGTCCCTGCAAACGTCTTAATGTCATCTGCCCACCTAACTTTCTGCCGCCCCCTGCTACGCTTCCCTTCTCTTGGAATCCAGTCCGTAGCTCTTAGTGACCATCGGTTATCTTCCCTCCTCATTACATGTCCGGCCCATGCCCATTTCTTTTTCTTGATTTCAACTAAGATGTCGTTTACCCGCGTTTGTTGCCTCACCCAATCTGCTCTTTTCTTATCCCTTAACGTTACACCCATCATTCTTCTTTCCATAGCTCGTTGCGTCGTTCTCAATTTCAGCAGAACCCTTTTCGTAAGCCTCCAGGTTTCTGCCCCATATGTGAGTACTGGTAACACACAGCTGTTGTACACTTTCCTTTTGAGGGATAGTGGCAACCTACTGTTCATGATTTGAGAATGCCTGCCAAACGCACCCCAACCCATTCTTATTCTTCTGGTTATTTCAGTCTCATGATCCGGATCCGTGGTCACTACCTGCCCTAAGTAGATGTATTCCCTTACCACTTCCAGTGTTTCGCTACCTATCGTAAACTGCTGTTCTCTTCCGAGACTGTTAAACAGTACTTTAGTTTTCTGCAGATTAATTTTCAGACCCACCCTTCTGCTTTGTCTCTCTAGGTCAGTGAGCATGCATTGCAATTGGTCTCCTGAGTTACTAAGCAAGGCAATATCATCAGCGAATCGCAAGTTGCTAAGGTATTCTCCATCAACTTTTATCCCCAATTCTTCCCACTCCAGGCCTCTGAATACCTCTTGTAAACATGCTGTGAATAGCATTGGAGATATCGTATCTCCCTGTCTGACGCCTTTCTTTATAGGGATTTTGTTGCTTTCTTTGTGGAGGACTACGGTGGCTGTGGAGCCGCTATAGATATCTTCCAGTATTTTTACATATGGCTCATCTACACCCTGATTCCGTAATGCCTCCATGACTGCTGAGGTTTCGACTGAATCAAACGCTTTCTCGTAATCAATGAAAGCTATATATAAGGGTTGGTTATATTCTGCACATTTCTCTATCACTTGATTGATAGTGTGAATATGGTCTATTGTTGAGTAGCCTTTACGGAATCCTGCCTGGTCCTTTGGTTGACAGAAGTCTAAGGTGTTCCTGATTCTATTTGCGATTACCTTAGTAAATACTTTGTAGGCAACGGACAGTAAGCTGATCGGTCTATAATTTTTCAAGTCTTTGGCGTCCCCTTTCTTATGGATTAGGATTATGTTAGCGTTCTTCCAAGATTCCGGTACGCTCGAGGTTATGAGGCATTGCGTATACAGGGTGGCCAGTTTCTCTAGAACAATCTGACCACCATCCTTCAACAAATCTGCTGTTACCTGATCCTCCCCAGCTGCCTTCCCCCTTTGCATAGCTCCTAAGGCTTTCTTCACTTCTTCTGGCGTTACCTGTGGGATTTCGAATTCCTCTAGGCTATTCTCTCTTCCACTATCGTCGTGGGTGCCACTGGTACTGTATAAATCTCTATAGAACTCCTCAGCCACTTGAACTATCTCGTCCATATTAGTAACGATATTGCCGGCTTTGTCTCTTAACGCACACATCTGATTCTTGCCTATTCCTAGTTTCTTCTTCACTGTTTTTAGGCTTCCTCCTTTCCTGAGAGCCTGTTCAATTCTATCCATATTATAGTTCCTGATGTCCGCTGTCTTACGCTTGTTGATTAACTTAGAAAGTTCTGCCAGTTCTATTCTAGCTGTAGGATTAGAGGCTTTCATACATTGGCGTTTCTTGATCAGATCTTTCGTCTCCTGCGATAGCTTACTGGTTTCCTGTCTAACGGCGTTACCACCGACTTCTATTGCGCACTCCTTGATGATGCCCATGAGATTGTCGTTCATTGCTTCAACACTAAGGTCCTCTTCCTGAGTTAAAGCCGAATACCTGTTCTGTAGTTTGATCCGGAATTCCTCTAGTTTCCCTCTTACCGCTAACTCATTGATTGGCTTCTTGTGTACCAGTTTCTTTCGTTCCCTCCTCAAGTCTAGGCTAATTCGAGTTCTTACCATCCTGTGGTCACTGCAGCGTACCTTGCCGAGCACGTCTACATCTTGAATGATGCCAGGGTTCGCGCAGAGTATGAAGTCGATTTCATTTCTAGTCTCACCATTCGGGCTCCTCCACGTCCACTTTCGGCTAACCCGCTTGCGGAAAAAGGTATTCATTATACGCATATTATTCTGTTCTGCAAACTCTACTAATAATTCTCCTCTGCTATTCCTAGAGCCTATGCCATATTCCCCCACTGACTTGTCTCCAGCCTGCTTCTTGCCTACCCTGGCATTGAAGTCGCCCATCAGTATAGTGTATTTTGTTTTGACTTTACCCATCGCCGATTCTACGTCTTCATAAAAGCTTTCGACTTCCTGGTCATCATGACTAGATGTAGATGTAGGAGCGTATGCAGTCTAAGCCATGTTTATTATTCCGTGAACTTGCTTCTCAAGGTAAATGTACCCTGTGAGTAATAGACATAGAAAAAAACTTGCTCCTTTACAGCCACTTGATGCTAATCGGTGATCCTGAATTCCTGTTTCCTTTCAAGGCTGTTAAACATTACCTTTAGGTCCTGTATTTTAAACTTCAGCCCTTCTCTCATACTTTGTCGGTTGAGGTCATCAATCATTTGTTGCAGTTCATTCCCAGTGTTTTTCAAAAGGACCATGTCATCTGCAAACCGGAGGTTGTTCAGATATTCGCTGTTGATCTTCCTTCCTAAGCCTTCCCAGTCTAATAGTCGGAAAACTTCTACGCATGCAGTTAATAGCACTGCAGAGATTGTGCCTTCTTTCCTGAACGCTTTCTTGATAGGTGTTTTAGCTTTTCTTGTGAGGAACCAAGGTAGACGCGGAATGTTTGTAGATATTTCCCAAAAAGTTCACGTCTGCCTTCTGTACTTCTTGATTACGCAATGCCTCCGTGACTGCTGGTACCTCTACTAAATCAAATGCATTTTCTTAATCTATTAAAGCCATATAAATTCGTTGATTGTACTCCCCAGATCTCTGCTACCTGATTGATGACGCGTACGTGATATATTGGACAATATTCCTTCCTGAAGCCAGCCTTTTGCCTTGGTTAATTGATTCGAATTAACACAGCTCGAATCTTATTGAGAGAAAGCACATTCGAGACCTAGACATACGCGGCGTAGAAGCAGCGGTGTGGACTATGTGGCCGACGCCATTTTCATGCTGCGTCTTGGTTTTTACAGGCGTGGCTCAATAAACTTGGCGTGCACACTACCATCTACAACATAGACACGTACCTTACCATCTATACACCACAAGGAAAGTCGTTCCTTGCGGCAAAGTCCACCAGTGCACACTATTTGGGCGGTAACTATTATCATGCCTACGCACGGTAACGTGGCACTAGTAATTCTTTCTATACGAATGAATTCTTCGCCTTTCCGCGAAACTACGAAACTTTTGTCTTCATTGCTGCCACTCTCCTTCTCCTTGCAAAACCGACATTGGCATTTCTTATTGCTTTCTTCATTGCAGTCGTTTTGCCACGGTATTGATTGTAGTATTTATTATCCCCATGATCGTCTTTGTTATCTTCATGGTCGTCATTGGACCATCTACTTCAGTTCAAAGAGCCTTTGGTTTTCCTTTGTACCGACTTTTAAATTCTTCTCGAGAGCACCACAACATAACAGTAATCTAAATGTAATATGAAAAAAAAAAAACCAGTTCAACAACCAGAATGCTACGGGCAGCCACTCGCCAGAGTCGTGTCCTTCTGGTACTTTGTGGCCATGCAAGGTATCAAAAGTTTATTAAGGTCTTGTTTGTCACATTGAAGAAAACTAACAATGTCAACAGACATAGCTTTTCTGAAAAAAGTATATATATTTGTTGTGGCTCGCCGATTCACTCTGTTCAACATCTGAAAGTAGGGCAGCACCACGGAAAATCAGGATTTCTGTCCCTGTTGACCATGGGGCAATGTGCTCGGTTCTTGCCTGGAGAGACACAACTGAAAAGAACATATTTAGTTCTTGTTTATTTGTTTACTTGTTCACTGCTCAAAAGAAAACACGTCACGAGAAAACATCTGCAACAGAACACCTTATTTGTACTCATGCCTCGGTAACTTTAGCATTTCGTCTACAATGTGCAAAACATACTGCCTTTTTCGAAGTCCTTCGCATATATATATGAGGAAAAATGACTCTGGCCGAATTTCGGGGCAATTTTTTTTTCTTTTACCATGAGACCTTGAACAATAATTTGGCGGTTCCGTAGGTAATTTGGCGGTTCCATCCATCCATACGGACGGACGGACGGACGGACGGACGGACGGACGGATGTTATGAGCGTCCCCTTTGGAACGGGGTAGTGGGTTGCGCCACCAAGCGCTTGCTATTATACCTAGGTTAAACAATAAAACAAGCGATGAACTCCCACAACCAGATTTTCAGATTCCCTATTGCAAACTGCGTTTGTACGTTTTTATTTTTTGTCGTTTCCTTGCTTTTCTTCCACCAATCCTCCAATCGCCTTTTACTAAGGTCTATTGTGGACACGTTTACTTTACGACTACTCCCGCTGAACCCAAGGGCTTCAAGGAGGCCAGTGGTGCCTAAATCGACCGCTGGGTAGACGTCTTCACATTCTAATAAAACATGCTCCGTCCTTTCCCTAGCTTTACCGCAGCAAGCACACGCTTCTTTTTCCTTCTTATATCTCGCTTTATAGGTGCGCGTTCTAAGGCATCCCGATCTCGCTTCGAAAAGTAATGAGCTTCCCTTTGAGTTATCGTAAATGGTTTCTTTCCTGATTTCGTTTTTTCCTCTTAAGTAGTTACTCATGGCAGGTTTATTTTCCATTGCTGCCACCCATGAGATTAATTCAGCCTCTCTGACTTCCCGCTTTACCTTCTTTGTTGCTGTGTTGCCCACCCCACAGGCCGTATGCTTGATGGTAAGCTTCCTAGTTCTTTTCCTCCACTGTGAATCAATGTTTTTCCTGTGCAGATACCTGAACACCTTCCCAGCCCATTTACTTTCTTCCACATTCCTCAGCCGTTCTTCATACTCAATTTTACTGCGAGCTTCCCTCACTTCAAAACTAGTCCAGCCCATATCACCCTGCACAGCTTCATTTGTAGTCTTCCCGTGAGCGCCCAATACGAGGCGACCCACTGAACTTTCATTCCCTTCGAGTCCTGATTGTACCCCTGATTTAAAGCAAACAACCGCATTTCCAAAAGTAAGTCCTGGAACCATTACACCTTTCCATATACCTCGGAGGACCTTGTACCTATTTTATCCCCATAGCGCTCTGTGCTTCATTATGGCTGCATTTCTCTTCCCCTTTACTGTTATGGTTTTTTCCTGTGTTTCCATATATCCATTGCCTTCGTTTATCCATATACCAAGGTATTTATATTCTGTTACCCGAGGTATTTCTTGGCCCTGTATCTCCACTGCCTGTTCACTGTTTTCATTGAATACCATAAAACCTGATTTTCTAACACTAAACTTCAAACGTAAATTGTTGCCTTCCTGTCCACAGATATTAGCCAGACGTTGCAAATCAATTTGCTTGTTAGCTAGCAACGCAATGTCGTCCGCATAAAATAAACCTAGGAGTTGCAGCTCTATTACTGTACCTGCCTGTTTGTATGAGAGATTAAACCCGATATTACTTCCTTCTAGCGCCCTCTCATCCTCAACATGTACATCATAAACAGCAGCGGGCATAAAGGGCACCCCTGCCTCAGTCCCTTGTTGATATGAACTTTCTCCCCGCTCCTCATCCCTTCCCATTCAACGCAAACGGTATTTTCTACGTAAATCTCTCTCAAAAGCTGTAGACGACTCTAGACAGGGATAGCGCCGCCATCTAGTAGCGGTGAAGGAAAGTACGGCATCATATTACTAATGAGCGCTGACAGTGAGCGCTTCGATAGTCTCAGCGAAGCGGAGGCTCCAACGCAGTGTAGCCTGATGTAGGTAGTGTAGGCCTTCTGCTGAGTTGACGACGCAGTTCTCGCACATGGCTTATCTTTCGCGTCGGATTAGCCTGTGACACTTCGTCACCTATGGAGTGCAGCTTGAACATGCATCAGCAGTGCTCACACTCCACCTACTGCTTCGCTTGCGACGGCACCAACTAAGAAAACTGCTGCGCTAAACGCCGCAAAAAGTCAACGATGTCGACGGGCGAATCTCGCTTTGGTCCCGCGAGAGACACGCCATAGTGAAGCAGAACGCCTTCGCGCCTTGATGGCGCACGCTGCGAACTCTGCAACTCGCATTCCTGAAGCTGAGCGCGTCGCAACTCAACTGGCTGCAACTGGCAACAGAGGCGGACCACAATGTTCGTACCTTCGCCGAAGTGACTCGGCAACAGAACGCGGCGCACCAAACAGACCTGCAACACCGTTGCCGACCTGAAAATCATGCGCATTTCGCTGCGGTGGACCGTGAGTCCGCGAAGCAAGCATGCGACAGCTTCTGTGAAGACGCGTTTCACGTTCGTGTTCTACTGATTTCTTCATACACGATTGTGCTACTAAAAAAGGAGAACAAAAAGCCATCACAGAGAAACAGTGCAATGTACTTCCTGATCTCTCTTTAATGCAAGCTATAAATATTAGATCTTATTATTTATCGGCGCATGACAAACATTAAGGTATTTAAAGATGACAGGCAGCGGATTTGAGTCTGCAGCTTCGTCTTTCTGCAGTGGTGATGCTATCAGAGTTGAGCTGCATCTTCATATGGAGCAAAGTGGCACATGCCGCGGCCTGATTATAAAAGTCTTTTTTATTTTGCCTATGACAGGACAACAGAGGGACGAATGATCGTACGAATAGATCACACTTTTGCTTGCCGACATTCCACAGATGGTTTTAAGTGTATAATAGGTCATATTAAAAAGGACGTACCCACTCGCCTAAACTACCAACTTCCCAGTAAACTTATATATATTCCAGTAAACTGTCACGGCAGTAGGAGCTAGGCGCTGTGCTAGATGCCATAAACTGCACTTGATGCGTTATACCAATGACGCAATATTATCTTTCTACATCATACACATTACATAAAAATATGCTTGCACAATAAGTGAAACCACCGACTCGATGTTGCATTGTCACTGTGTGGTTCATAGCGTGCGTTCATTAGCTTGTAGAAACTCGTCAAACACAGTGCGCTTTATTCTTCAATTGAGTGCTCACCTCCGCGCAAGAATTCGTTTGCAAACTTGTAAATTGTTTACAGTTTCAAAAGCACTACATGCCTCCTCTAATATACCGGAGTCAACGAGTGTAGGTGTAGCAACTATGGCAAACACTGTAGTAAATGCCTATACTACGGTAATCTTGTGTCTCTGGGCATTATTAAACCAGGTAGCAAAATCAATGTGAACGGAATTAGTTTTCGCAGTGCACGTACCTGATTCTATACAAAACCTATGTGAGATAAGGTGGACAGGATCACTTGTCAAATCGCACCAGGAAACAAGTTTGACGGAGCGAGGAGTAAAATTAATCATGTGTCGACTAAGCCAACAAGTCCTATTCAAGTAAAAAAAGATCCTTTTTCTTCTGTGATCGTTGCAAGTATAAATGAAATAAAGGTTTTTAAAAGTGAGATAAACTCTATTGTTTGCGCTAAAGCAATAGAAGAAAATGACACTTTCGAGGCAAGCCATAACGGCATCTTTTGCAAAAAAATAAACATCTTTATTTGGGCATATTCGCACCCCAACTCAAAGGCGACATTGCTGCGCGCTCAGCTATGTGCTTGCATGAAAATAATTGTTAAAGTGAAGAAAAATTGTCAGACAAATATAGCCGCCCACACGAAGGTAGCAAGACTGTGCAAATGAAACCCATAGGCATTTCTGGAAAGCTTCGAAGTTGAATAGTTACCTTCATGAGAAACGACTATTGGTTTTCCTCGAAACGTTATGCTGACAGACAGATATTCCTCGCTTTTGTTATTTTTTGTCCATATATTGCATTTCTGCAGAACTGTTTGGCCACGCCTGCTTGCTTTTGTTTCTTACTTACTGACTGCTTTTTAAACAAAACCAACCTCACAGTTGCGAGCCGTCCATTCAGATCGGTGCTACTTTGCTGCAGCGTCAACTGAAAAAATTACAAAGCACCGCATGGTTGTTCCTTTGCCATGTTTCACTAGCGGCAGCAGCAGAAGCGTTACCCCCAATGGCTTGATGTCGAACTAGCTTCACGTGGCCTTCAGACGAATAATGGTGCCTTAGTTCGGCGTAAAAAACAATAATGACTAATTAACACAATTGCCTCGCTATTTCTATGTGTGTACGGCTTGATACCATTATCGTAGTTACCATACACGGGATTTTTACGTTTTTATAGTTCTAGCTGTGGGTACAGGTTCGCTGCATCCCACCCGTGAATGGAACTGGGTTTGATGGAGGCTATAATAACAAAATACATTTACTGTCACTTTACGCCTGAACGGAACTCCATGGTGCTCCACCCAGTAAAGCAGAATTGGATGCCCGATGGTGCACAAGGTTCCGGTGGTTCAGGAAAAGTAATGCCCCCCCCCCCCCCCCTTACGAAATGTCTATTCTTGACAGTAGGTGAACCCGGTCTTCAGCATATGAGCGGACGAATACCATATGCACTGTTTTGTGGCACAATGTACTCACAAATTTTTGTTCCTGGTTATCTCTATAGAAAACGGTGTCTAAAAGAAAACGGTGCCTATTTCTGCCTATCTACACAATACAATATAGTTCCTTTAGGAAGCTTGCATATTCATAAAAACGTTACAATGTGTCACAAGTCGAAATATAAGAAGCATGATGAAAACATAACCATGAATACTGGAACAATATTTGGGCATTTTATCATTGGAGTATTACGAAAACAAGACCACTAATTATATTTGCTATATAGGAAACAAAATATTTTCAAGAAATGCAGCCTGTGTCCACTATTCAATTGGTTCAGTATATGGTATACTTCTTTCGCAAGAAAAGTACGCGCAAATGATTATTTCAGCAAAAAGTTAACAAAATAGCAGGTTCGCTCAGATCAAGCAAACATTTTGCTTGAAAAACTGTTTCTTGCGCAGCATATTTTTATTGTTTTACCATGAAAGTTTTTTATTTTTTTTATACCGGGGTCCACCATCAACTTCTTGTAACGGATGTGACGTCAGCGCGAACGCGTCAAATACGCTCTCTCGACAGGAATGGCGCACCATCTAGGAGCGGTGAAGCGGAGTACTGCATCATGACACTAAGGAGCGCCGACAGTGAGCGCTTCGTTCGTCTCAGCGCAGCGGAGGCTCCAACGCAGTGTAGCCTGGTGTAGGCGTTGCAGGCCTTCTGCTGAGGTGGCGACGCAGTTTTCGCGCATGGTTTGTCTTTCGCGTTAGGTTAGCCTATGACACCTCATGGCCTACGGAGTGCAGTCTAAAGATGCGTCAGTAGTTATTACACGGTGCCTACTGCATCGCTTTTCACGTCACCAACTAAGAAATCTGCTGCACTAAGCGGCACAGAAAGGCAACGACGTCGACGGGCGAATCTCGCTTTGGTCGCGCGAGTGACCCACCAGCGTGAAGCAGAAAGTCTTCCCGCGTTCGAAGCGCGCGCTCTAAAATCTACCACTCGCATTCCTGAAGCTGAGCGCGTCGCAAATCAACCGGCTGGCCAAGGCAATACGGAGCCGGACAAAAATGTTCCTACCTTCGCCGAAGTGACTCCGCCGCAGCACGCCGATCGCCAACAGGTCGCTGCGTCCCAAGCATATCTGCAACACGCTCACCAACCCACAAATTGTCCACCATTCGCTGCAGCGGACCATGAGTTCACGATTGGCGGTCGGTACCTATAGCTCCAGCTAAAGTGTCAGGTCACTCTTAAGTACACATTAGTAGAATTTGACCATTCTCTGGCGCGGCATTCGTAGTCTTATGTATGCAGTCACAGAAGCACTTCTTGCACGCCACAGAGTAACAATGTAGCTATACTTACTATTGCATTGTCACAGTTCCGTTTTTAGCATGACATGTGAATCCCAGGCAAGGACTCGTTAAGTTGAGAGTGTATCCATCATCAATTATGTAGTAAGTGCTCATATAGCATTTGCCTGCGAAGACAGGATTATAAGGAGATATTAAAATTCACAGTTGCTCACTACTGGCTTATATGTAATGCATTCTTGGTCCTAGAATATAGCACAAGTGTACAGTTTTACTCTAGAGAGCTCGGGAACTTTGGCGGGATTTGTACAAGCTTGCGCATAGTCTTCAAGACAATTACGCTTTCTCCAGGTCGAAGGTTTCTCGCAGACATCACATTTGCTGCATCCTGCGAAGCTGTCCTTCGTGGAGAGAATCCTTACTATAATCTCTATACCTCAATTTATGCATTTGGAGAGGTCACTGAGTTTTCCTTCAATGCAGTTTCCACGTCATTTACTCTAACAAACCGTTGATTATTGTCTTATGGATTACACAACTTATAAAGCCACAGTTAATCACTCAACTTGAGCTGTAAGATACAGTAAAATTTCGTATTCACGTGGGATGGTAAGTACGGATTAAAAAGAAACGGTACGGAGACGGGGCTCAGAGCGAAGAAAAGCAGACTACGTAGAGGAAAAAATGCCATGCGTTCGGACTGTCATTAATCGATGCCAAACTTTTCAAAAGATGAAGCGCAAACAGTGACGGCACACTAGGATAAAACAAAGACAGGACAAGGCGCTTCCTGTCTTTGTTCCTTCCTAAACATTGCTGTATCCCTTCCAGTCCCATCCTCATTGCGCAGTCCGTAACTTGTGTACTCTTAAACACATAGGTGGAATTGTCACGCTAGTAAGAGTAACAAAAACTGTTGTTTGCTCACTTACTAAACCAGACTGAAGCGTTTCCATGCTCACCATGTTATATAAACCCGTATGAAGTCCACACATCTTACCATCGTTTGTTGCTCTCAAGACGAGGGTAAGGCGATTGATCTTTATTATTAAGCCCAGACATTATAGTGTGAATTCCTTATTTTTATTCATTTATTCAATATACTATATAAAGTCAAAGCGCAACTTGTCTTGAGTTTTTGTTTTCTCAATGATTTGAACATAGCCTTCAGAGTTTGATTTGCCGTTCTGACTACATTTGTTACGACCATTCTGCCTCCTTCGTGAACCTTTACTGTTTGCTCATTCCGTTTTGTGCCGGCGTACTTCTTAAATCACACGACAACGTATTTCCGCAAAGATGCGGTTAAGAAGAAAAATTAAATGACCACGCCAGTCGCTGCCAAAACTGCATCTGCCGTTCGAGACGAGCCGTCGAGACCAGCGTTAGGCCCTAAATCAGCCATCTTGTTTTCCGCCGGTATGTTTGCGCCGCATGAAGTTTTCCTATTTCCTCAATGTCACCCAAAGTCCGCAGTCGAGCCGTACGTAATGATATCAGCCAGTTATCAGCATCTGTTACAATGATATTGCGCTCGAGACACGCGCTCGTCTCCATGGCTGTCTAAGAGCGTGTTCTTATGTTCCATGCATCGGGTGCACATTAAAGCAGATGGTGGTAAAAATTTATCATGTGTCCTGCACTATATCATGTCTATTTCTTCAAATCGTGGTCTTTCCACGTAAAACTCCACAATTTAAATATACTTTCTTCTTTTTTTTTGACACTGTGCTTCGCGAAATAAAGAAAACTTCAAAAGAGCCGCGCGGACGAGATAAAGGACAGAGAAAAACAGCACAAGTCGGCGAACAACCAAAAGAAAGATTCCCATCCTATCGCTGCTTGTTGTGGCTTCTGAAGCATCGGAAGCACCGCGCGGAATTCGTTTGGTATGCGCTTATGTGGTGTGTAATGTTTTGAGGTCAGCTGTGCATTATTAGTTTTGTTTGAAGGTTGTCAACAGTACTGACATCGAGAGAGGCAGTTTCTGCAGTAAAATCTATACATGTGCAACATATGTACATTTTAGTGACTATAACACTGATCATACGTGGCTGTTTATAACAGCAAATATTCAGGTGCATAAGTTAAGGTTATCTTGAAAACAAGGGGCGCCTACGTTTCGTACCTCCGTGCACGATGGCTCTTAAAGTAATTGTCTCAACATGGCCCACTATTAGTCCGCCAGTGCAATCTCCTGTACAAGCGCACAAGAGAACCACAGAAAACGCTGTTGCAAGGCAATTCATCGTCGCTGAAAGCCGGGGGATCATCTTCGTTCTGCGAGCAGAGGACGTGGCCTAAAAAGTATACCGCATGTTAGTTTGATAAGCTTGGTAAATTGAGAAATTTGAGAAATCGACATAGTATTTTCGCGTATGCAGAATTGTTCAGAGTAGTTTGAGATCATCGTGCATTGGAAAGAAAATAACAAGAAAACATCCAAAAACTCTAGCTTTCAACGTTTTTTTTTTTTTTTTTTCATAATATGTGATTTACTCTTCGTGGTATGGTGCCGACATTATGCTTGTGGGGCTAGATTTCCGTCTTCCATTGCGGCAGTAAGTAAACGTAATCAACGGGAGTGAATTCGCAACAAAAGCGTTAACAAGTGGTTGGTGAAAATTTGACTCAAAGATAGAACACAGCTCAAAGAAATGCAGCCTCCCCAACAATTAACAACAGATAAGTGCATAACCACTCAAAACCAAGGAGCTAAAGACATAACATTCAGGTACATTAAGAACAAGTCACTCGTATTTCTTGCTTGCTGTAAATATATTGTCGTTCTTTTTCTGCGCTTGTGAGCGTATACTTATTAGTTCTCACTCACAAAGGCATATTCACCCCCGTGTAAGTCATTCGCTATATTCTGAGAGCATCAGTTAAGTTTACCCATGATGCAAAAATACTCATATGCACTAAACGACAACGCGAACAAAATCATGTTGTCGGCCACTCTGTGCAGCGAGGTCACATATCTTTCTTGCAACTTGTTCAGTTGCACAGTCCGTCAAAATTAACTAAAGAGCTATACAAAATCAAAAAGTAATGGCAGCGATTGGGTGATTGTGTATCATCGAGTGAAGGCACACGCCACTCATGTACACAATCATCATGCAGCTGCCAGGGATGTAGCGGTTGTTAACGCGCCCGTCTAGCACTACTCGCGGCACGCCTCATCACTTCAGCGTTAAAAGACGCGCTTAGTTTCTAGGACACTGTCCCTGCTGCACAGCATCAGTTTCTTCGCGTGGCCGTCTCGTACTGTCAGAATACCGACGTTAGAACTCGAGGGTAACGTTATCTGACTACTAATGACCGTGAATGCTTTGCCCTTCCCGTAAAGCTGCCAGTTTTCTTTCACCATATTTGTCCTATGCGACGTGACACTGCCATGTGTTTTCTCAAAGAAGTTTAGTTGGCGCATAGGCGTGAGCGATGTATGCAGGCGCCTGCTGCTTAATACGCAAGCCAGGCGCTTTGCGTTGGAGGCCCTGCGTCAATCCCACCACTGGACACAAAATTTCGTTTTTTTTTTTTAAGTATAGCTGTTTTGTCTATTTTGCCCATTTTCGTGGTGGCCGGAGGTTGTTGGTGTACGGAGTTTCACCGTCAGTGCGCATTCGCTCGCACAGCCGGCTTACGGCGCACGTTCTTCACCCGACGCCATCAAACTCAATTAGATGCACCTACTGTCGCGAGAGAGCTTTGGACATGAGGGGAGGGGGGGGGGGGCGAGTCAGAACATCCACATGCTGTAGTCGAGCCGTAATAACGCCAGCCCTTAGACTTTGCACTCCTCCCCCCACCCTCGCCCCGTGGCCAGCCCCTATCCCGCTGTGGCTGCTTTGGTAGACAACGGATGTCGGTTGCGTTCCACGCCGGCGCTTGGGCCCATAGGTACAGCATTCTTGTGACTCATCTACATAAATATGCAGCCACCTGCCCTACAAGCTACAGATTGGCCGGCTAACTGCTTAGTGCTCTATCGAACTACACGATGAAGCAAGAGACGCTACCAAAATATTGTCACTGCAACAACACGCGCCTTCAAGCATATCGTGCTTTTAGCCCAGCGAATAGCTTACTTCAAGCGTTCGGACACTCACTGAACAATGGCAATAATCGGTGGTGGTTTCGCGACAATTTCGTTGAACAAAACAAATGAGAGTTACTGTGGAGAGGTAGCGGCGCATTTTATGCATTCCTTTGGGGAACGCAACTCAGTGCCTTGGGCAAGAGGCCCCAAACGTACCGAGAGGCAGCATACTTACCTTCAGACGGACAGGAAAGCGTCTTGGTAGGATGCAGACAATGCTTCGTTATATATACCGTGATAAAGGGCAGAGCGCACAGCGCTAAGCTTGGTGTATCATCTGAGAGAATAGAGAGCATGACGTCCCTGTGAACGAGGGTCCACAATGGGGCTTGTTGGTAACGACTCTTGAAAGGGTTTACCGTAGTGCGGTTAAAATAGAGGACGAAAGGACACTAACTATGCCAGGCACAAGCGCCGTGTGGGTTATTTTTTGTCTTCGTTTGTCCTGTCGTTTAAACGCGCTACGATAACCCTATTCAAGGTCCCTGTGAAACTGCAGCTCGAAATGCAACCGACTGTAGCATTGAGTTTGCGTACACGATCGGTGACGCAAGAAACAAGGTAGTTGGTTAAGTTAAGCTTCTCAAATCTTCCCCACGCGAAATTGGGGAGTTTGTTAAGATGCATCTGATTCAGGTGTATCTATATTCCTACTTATGCTCCAAATAATCTTTCTCGTAAAGAAAGAAACCCAAAAATTACGAAAAAAAAAAAGAAAACATCCGCGGCTAGTCGTTTCAGCGCCAGGGTCGCAGTCAGGCTGCGTGTAGCGTAACAACCACTTCGACGTGGTGCGCTGCCACCGAGAAAGAGACAGGGCGGTCACAATTTCATGTTCCTAATTTTGGTTTTCGCTATCAAAGACACCACCGCCGTTTACGATATGCGGTAATGAAAAATTTAAGCGCAGCTCTACGTGTTTTCATATCGCGGTATGTTGGCTGGCGCGGATAGTCCGTCTCGCGCGGCACGTTGTGAACGGAGCCAAGTGTGGCGCGACTGCCTCGCTAATCTGAAGATCGCGAGAGCCAGCGGGTGGGTGACGCGTAGGTGCGATTCACAGCAGCCGCCGCCAGCAGGCCTCCCAGACGTTGCGCGCTAAAACTCCTCGACAACTTGAAAGCAGCGACAGTCTCCTGACGGCGGTGCTTTTCTCCTCCATTTTGCTGCGCACGGCACGATTTTTCTCCTTGGCTCCCGTGGACGGGTCGCAGCATTCGATGGAGACGCGTGATTTTGGGCGAGTTGCGCGTCCCCGTGGTGTAGAAAATTTAGAAAAATGGTGATAACAGCATCGAGGTTGTTAAAGATAAAGCTCATGAGGATGTTGGTCTCTTCTTAAAACCACGTAAATGGGGCATACTGATGTAAAAGGAGTTTTGAGGGGTATTTTTTACTCCATACCTTTTTTTCTGCCGCATGATAGCATGCTTCACATTGTGCATAAGATCTAGTTTGCTATTGGTACATCCCTCATTGTATGGCTTTATTTTTCTTGCCTGTGCGCGCATGTGCACCCCAGGTATTATATTCAGCGTTTCTTCTTATAATAATTTAGTCGCGAGTGCATTGACCGTTCATGTGTTTGTCTTCTCAATGTGAAGGCACAGTACAAAAAATTCCACGCTTTATCTCACGCAAAACTTCAAGATTAGGCCTGCCACGCATTGTAAATAAGGCGCGGATGACGTTTTAAGCACCACGTGACCGAAAATAAGCGTGGCATTCCTTCGTGTAAGCGTGAGCACAAGACTGCCTGCCATGGTTCTGCCTTGTGCGAGCGCGAGCGAACCGCGTACGCGTGGAAAACGCAAATCACACGCTTAACCTCTCGCGGAGCGCTCGCGCGGGAACTTTCCATCCGGCTCATAAATATCCGAATGAGGGATCCATGATATATCACGTGATCTGCACAGAGAGTGAGTGAGGGAGAGCAACGCTCTGCGTCTTCTCGCTGCCCTGCGGAGAATGCGAAACTTTTCTTGGGGAGGCTGAAGGAGACCATGGTATTTTGAAGACTGCGCTCGGTCATTTGTGGGGGGGGGGGGGGGGGGGGCTTTTTTGGCGGACTGCCACGATCGACGTTTGTTCGTTGCAGCACAGAGCTTCCCGCCTAGTTGGCAGGGTTGGTGTGTATCGCCATCTTCATTTCTACAGACATTCATGGCGTACAACGCTGGTCGGGTATGCATACATTGTGCACTGTGCCGAGTCTACGAGAGTTCACGAGAAAGAATCAACCATAGACTGATGGCTCCAGGGCAGCAGTTCCATATGGATAATGAATATGTCGCGGTCCCTCACTTGATATTCATGGACGATTGAAATATAAAGTTAAGAACATTAGTTATGGTTCGCTAAGCTAGGTAAGATATACGCTGCCGTGCAGAGAAAAAAGGAGCAGGTGAAAGGCAATAAAGATGAGATATTTTTCCAGTGAAGCACATCAAGAACAACTTGTTTACTCACTGTCGTATGGGTGTGGTATATAAGGATGTCCTTAGCTGTGGCCATTTCTTACATAGGGCAAGCGGGGCGGTGTGCACTCAGAGGCTAATGGAGCATAAAAGTTTGTTAACCGGTGGATCGCCTTCTCATCTTTCCTTACATTGCCAAGACTGCCAAGATTGCAACTGTGCGCCTGAGTTAAATGAATGCGTGGTATTGTGCAGGCATGTGAACGAAGATACGCGTCTTATGGTCGAGTCATGGCATATCAATTATGGTAAGAGTGGGTGCGTGCGGCAGCCTTTGATTACCTTACATAGCAAAAAGATCAGATGCTTTAACAATTACCTCTCACGTGGGCCTGATTGACACGTGGTGCTACCATTCCAAAGCATGCGCCGATGAGCTTTGTGTCTTTATTTTTTCGCCTCAGTGCTTCCACGGCTCTTCTCTCGTGTCCGTGTTTGCACACCTTACCCCTTCTTTGTATTAGAAAACACACAGCAACCGTTTAACAGCTGCATCCGTGAGGCAGCCGACTGACTACATGTACTCCGAATGTGCAGGATTGAGACAATGTGAAACTCTGGGGCCGCAGAACAGCTAACACAATACGCTAGCGCGACACTGGGTGTTCGCTTTCGCGCAGAAACAGCGGTCATATGAAGAAAATTGAAAGGGCTTTCACAAGCTCGGCCGTTGAACCAGCTTGCGAATGAACGCCACGTGTGAGCGCTGTTGAGACAAGAGCGTAAGAAAACTGTTTTAGTACTAGCACGGTTAGGGGCTCAGAATCGGATTCACCTTGCCCATCCCGTCTGACCGTCCATCATTTCCTTTACGTGACATCGACGACACAAGAAAATACACTTGAGCTATTCCTGTGACTGCAACCTCATGTAGTGCGACAGCAGCATTTCTTATTCCTGCTTCCCTGCTTTTTTGATGGGTGCGGACTTGTAGATGTAATCTTATATTTAAGAAAAATAAAAAAAATATTCTTCAAAAGCATTTCATTATAAGTACGAATTGCAGATACTACGGAAACAAGAAGGTGTATACATAAATTAGCTGTAATTCTATCTTCATTACAGTGTGTGTAACTTCCTTGCTACGACTCAGTAGTGCTTGTTGTGCAGTTCAAAGTATGTCTGTAGACATAATTTAGCTCACTGAGACTGGAAAGTATAGGCCAGCTATATTTGGTAGAAATCATAGCTTTATGTAACCTTTTTTTCGAAGCTGCTTGGCCAAAAGGTTGTGCTAATTTTTTTTTTTTTTAACGCCGTTCAAATTTTTGATGCAATAGCATCAAACAGCCCTTTGAGCAAGAAAGCCGGGATCTGTAGCAGCCAAACAGCACGTAAATTCCCATTGGTTGCGACGCCATGCCACCTGCGTGCCTCGACGGCGCAAAGCTTTCTTTAATTTGTCGTTTATTCCATGTCTATGCTCTTAAAGTGACCATATATGTGCACTTTATTAGCCTTTTTCGTTTTCATTCATGTACCTGTGTCTTTCTCAAAAATAATTTTGTTCTGTCGTTTCTGTCACTGCAAACCAGGCCAAAGTCATGTCACGTTGCTTCGATCATTTGTTATTTTACCAAGGACACACAATGCGAATCGGCCCGCCAAACTTTGGTTATCTACCAACGCCAACAGATATCTTATTTGAAGCACGCAAATTTTCTCAACAGCAACAGACGAAAGTCCTGTGCTCAACGCAAGTATTCCGGCGGCTGTGTAATCTCGCATGTTTGCTTCACAATTAAGCATATAGCTGCATTGGATTATTGTTCCACATTCACACTGATTAAAATTGGGCAATGTTTTCAAATTCACGGTATTCGTGTCACTTCCAATTGTCGGTACCACAAGGGGGCAAAGAGAGTGTTACAGCTGACTGTGCAGGGCATGCGCATCATCCAAGCAAGGTCAAGTTTTAATAAAATCAAGCTCTGTTTTCCAGAGTTACCGAAGCATCGCTAACTCACATGTCAATTAGCCTGTCCCTTTGCAAGGCCTCAAGAAATTTCTCCTGAGATCTGCTCCCGATCGTGCTGTTCAAACTTGCAGACTCAAATTTCCTTGGCAGAGGGGCTAAGGGCCCTACAAAAGGTAGAAAGCTCATCACTGCTGCAGAAAAAATGCGTCCGCACCATATCGGCCTACGAGTCGTTTCAGGCACCCTGCCACGCCATGAAATACGGAATAGTGGCAAACTTTTAACTCGCTCGCTTCCCCTTAAATAGGGATAGCGTCAGCAGAGATACAGTTCACCTAGCATGTGCCTTGCACAAGAAAGGCATTCTGGATTCGGCTAAACAAGCAAGCCATTGCAACTGTGCATGTGCAAGCCATTGTGCAACTGTGCAAGCCATTGCAATCTGTGCATGATTCAAAGCAATTAACATGACCGTTAAGCCCCTTTATTTTGCTCTTTTCTTACCGAGAACAGCTGAGGTCCTCCTCTCTTTATTTCATAAATCACCACAGCACACATAAAATTCCATTTTATCTGTGAAAGACCTATTTTAACTTACGCTCAACGCAAGTAAACAGATAAAAATATGAACGTCGGGAATTGACCGCAGATACGCTGAGTGGTGGTCGAAGTACCTCTGTCGTATATTTCTAAGATCATTTTATGATGCCGAGGCTCTAGTCAAGTGGGAATACCGCCAAGTAATTCCCTTGCTCAAAGGTGATAATTCATACCAAATTGGTTCTAAAGGACCCATTTTATCACTCTCTGTTTCCATGAGTGAAAGGCCGGGATTCCGGGATAAGGCCAACTTTTTTCTTTATCTTCTGTAACAAGTAATTGAAAGTGGCAGCCTTAACTTGATGATGCGACCTTTCCAATGCACTCGTCTAATTTTTGTTTTAACGCCTGAATGACGAATATGTTCAGGGTATTTTGTCCCCCAGCGCGTGATCCCTAAACTTTTTCTTACGGGTGAACATGCTCAGAAATTGTAGGCTACATGATATTTAAAGATCTATTAGTATTCCTTGAAACCATTGATAATTGGCAACATGACTTGTGTAAAGAAATGCCTGCAGTGACAGTTCTTTTAAAAAAACGTACACCATTGTTTTGCTGCCATACTCTTACTTAAATCGATTTTGCCTTTCTACTCGTACATCTCCAGAAGTATTTCGTAACATGTCATATTCTAGAAGCTAGCGGTTATAGGCGGTTTCTGGTTTGGATGCGGGGAGAGGAAATAGAAGGACTTGCGACTGAAAAAAGAAATGCAATAATTTACATAAAGTAGATTAGAAATTGAAATGTCTAAAGGAATATTGTAGTGACAATTTTGCATTCTTTGATATAGTCCGGACAGAAAAGTGTTTATGTGAACCATTTATGGCTTGAGCTTCTTTGTGATGGGCCGAACCTTTTTTCTGAAGGTATACTTATGAATGTTGTGAAGCTCGATATGCACGTGTGATGTTACTGGGTACAGGATCACTCCAGAAAGAGACAGAAGCAGCACGCAGAAACACAAACAGCAGACTTGTATTGGACGTACATAACACGTTGAAACGGCACACACACGCGACAGTTCCCCAAAATACATTCTAGAAGAGATGCAGCTATATATATGGATTAGTCGAACGTAATCTACCTGCAGTTCATGTTGAAGCTTGTGTCGCCGTGTCGGAGACGTCGTGGAACCATTGTCTGAAGGCAGGGTCGGACAGCAGGGTCGGACCGCCTCGTGGGGCTCAGGTGACCCTGCGCCACAGTCGATGTACCGGAGCCTCCGTGCCCGGTTTCCAGTCGGGGGGGGGGGGGGGGTTGCACTCGGGAGCCCACAGCAGCAGCCACAGGGTCACGTCCACAGCTGGCGGGGTAGCCCTGTGGCCACTCACCCGAACTCTCGTTCAGCCAAGCTTAGGACCGCCAGCCCTCCTGAACCAGTTGCCCAGCGGAAGAACTGGTCGAGGTAGCCTCTCAGCTGGTGACAGCGTTGATTCGGGTAAAGACGAAGTCACGTGGGCGGCGATAGCTCCTATGGCCCGGACGCCCAGCGAGGAAGCTCTTTTCCCGCGTACGCCGAACCTCGCGCACTGCTCACGCCACGGGCCGCACTCACTCACTGTCGAGGCTCACAAATTGGTGCTAATGATGATGATGAGGGCCCTTTCGCACATACCCACTCACGGGTATTTGCCAAGAGTCGGTGTCCTCTTCGCCACCGCACGGCGCACTGCCTTCATATATGTTTATGTTCCCCCTTCCGCGTACCATATTGTAATACGCCGCACTAATAACGTAATAACGTAATACGCCGCACTTGGCCGAGAGGCAGCGGCCCGCGCTAGCCTCCAATCGTCGTCGTCGTCTTCTTACTGCTCGCCTCTTCGTCATTGGAAATACTATTCTGTAGCAATATACTATTCCAGCACGTACACACATTACCATTCTCAGGCTCTTCATGTTTCATTACACTGGGTTTACTTAGATAAAACTTTATAATTGAAACTCTTTCTCTCCAGGGCACTGGTACAAAGCTCAAGCTACGAATGGCACGACTCAAGATACACGGACACGAACGACGGGACGACCGCCAACATTTTGTGTCCCTGAATAAATTTGTGTATTTGTTAATAATTTGAAGTACCTGCATCGTCCGAAGGCATTATTCAAGTAGGAAGGGGGGGGGGGGGGGAGGGAGAATACATACTGTTTGCATGTGGCCGGCGTGCAGCAAACAACGAACTACCATGCATGCCGTTGTACACCGGCAAAAAATAACCGCACAAGCCATCATAGACCAACAACAAAAATGATGTGGATTAACGATAATTAAGGCATGATATAAGAGTGCCACCAACCCATAAATCTATTGAACAAGAACAGGTAACACTTCTGCATGTAAAATTACAACGTATGTAAGATGTCAGGCGTCAGCCCCTCCAGTGTAGAAAATAGAAATAACATGGAGAAAATACATGCCTTCAGTAACACAAACTAAAGCATATTTATGTTCACTATCGCGCAGGCCCACGCGGATATGGTTGATACTTTATTTTTATTATTTATTTATTTATGTACAACATAGTAGCCTTTTTAGACTTTTACAGGGTGGGTAGCCCCATGAACTTAAACACATTTCTCGTTTATTTTTGACGTAATATGCTTTCGTTATCGCATGCGCCGAGGTATTTTTCGGTGTGCAGTGTCTCCGGATATAAGTGTGCTTGGGTCACACATGTATGAGCCACAGTGAAAAGGCAAATATGCAGAAATTTTATTCGCAAGAAAGAGATCGAGCTCCCTTTCTCCGTCATTACCATTAGTGGCCTGCTCGGAATATAAATCCTACTGCAAGTGGGTCTATTCTGAATAAACAGGCTCATTTTCTATCAAGTGTAGGCGTCAGCTTACCTTATATCACGGGACATCGTTTGGCGTCCTTCTATATCATAGCTCAGAACCAACGGCCAAGCAACAGGTATTAACATGATTTTTTTCTCCGAATTTTTGAACAGTTTTTTTAAGGTGCAATACCCGCTACAGTGTCGGCAGGTAACGAATATCTGAGATAAAATGTATGTTCGTAGCATTTTGTGTTACACCATTGAAAACACTGTTAGAATTAGCATGCCCTACAAAGGATCTAACGGACAGTTTTGAACGAACGTGATTTGGATGGGCACAGAGGTTGAGCTTAGATGCCGGAGAAAATGATCATGCAGTTCTTTTATTCCAATCTTAACACTATGACTACTGCAATAACAAGTATTTGAGAACGGAGCCCGAACTTGGTCATGCGAACCGTCCAATGCACTCGTCAAATTTCAATTTTGGTGCCTGAATTACAAATATCTTCGGTTCTTTTTTCTCGACCAGTCCGTGGTCTCTAAACTGTTTCTCGCGGCGCACATGCTCAGCAAATGTGCGAGACATAATATTTAAAGATATATCACCATTCCTTTAAATCAATAAAGGGCATCATGTTTTGTGTAAACAAATATCTGCAGTTGCAGTTTCTTTTAATATCTTGCACGGCTGCCGTAGATGGTCGTATGTAAATTCATTTTGCCTTTCTATATTTCCAGAAGTAATTTCATGGCGTGTCACATTCTAGAACCCAGTGGTTATAGACGGTTGCTGGTTCAGGTGCGGGGAGGGGGAAAGGAGAAGGTCTCGCGGTGGAAAAAAAAACTAAGAAACTTATTAAATTAAATATTTTAAGGAATATTTCAATGATACATCTGCATTCTACAACGTATTCTTGACACAAAACTTCTTATGTAAATCTGTCTGGCTTGATCACCTTTGTGATATGTCTAACGTTTTTTCTTACAGCATAGTTATGCATGTTATGAAATTTGAAATCTGCGTGCATGCATTACCATTCTCACACTCTCCAAGTCCGAGTAGACTAGGTTCATTTAGATAAAATTTATAATTATAACTTTCTCCTGGGCTGATTGGGGCGTTGTTCAAGGTTCAAATGGCACGACTCAATATACGTGGACAAGAACGACGGGCTTTTTTAGGCTTGTAGCGTAGCTCAGCAAGAGCAAAAAAGGGGAGGAGGTAGGGGTAATGAAAGGGCACAGAAAACAGAGTGAGCGCTAGTCTGTTTTCCGTTCCCTTTCATTATCCCTACCTCCTCCCTTTTTTTGCTCGTTGTGAGCTGCGCTACAAGAATAAAAAAGTCATGACATACCAAATCACCCAAACTGCCACGCTTTTGAAGAACGACGGGACAAGTGCCAACTTTCAGTTTTCCTAAACAAATCAGTTTATTTATTTACTTGAAATACCTGCTGCGCTCGATGGCATTATTGCCAAGGAGAAGAATATATAGTGCTTGCGTGAGGCCAAAGTGGAGCAAACAAACAACTGCCGCGCACGCCGTTATACACCAACAACAAGAATGAAGTGAATTAACGATAACCAAGGCACAAAATAAGACAGCGACCGACAAATAAATTTGCTCGAAGAAAACAGGTAAGCCTCCTGTATGTAAGAGGCCAGATGTCAGCACACCCATGATGGGGCACCAAAATAAAATTTCGAAAACACATGTCATTTGTAACAGGAAGGAATACCTTATGTTAGGCATCGCACTGGCCAACGCGGATATCGGTGATACTTCATTCGTTTTCATTTATTTACTGAGAATACTGATAGCCTTTTCAGGCTGCTATAGTGTGGGTGAAACCCTCTTATTCAGGTATACAAATTTCTCGTTTCTCTTTCTATGCAAAATGCTTTCGTTACTTCACGCACCAACGTATTTTTCGTTTTATCGAGTCTCCAGGTAATAAAAGATTTGAGTCACACATCTAGCAGACACTGTGACAAGCCAACTATACGGAAATTTTATTCGTATTGTAAAGCTCGGGCTCCCTTTCTCAGTCATTACCACCAGCGGCCTGTTCGGAATATAAACCCTACTGCAAGCAGCTGTATTCTGAGCAGACTGGCTCATTTTCTGTCAAGTAGGTGCCAGCTTACTTTACATCACGTGACATCATTTCGCGTCCTTTACATCGTTCCTCGGAATCAAATGGACGAGCAACAAGTATTAACATGATTTTATTCTGAAATTTTTAACGGTTTTTATGGTACAATATCCGCTGCAGAGTTGGCATGTAACGAATATCTCATATAATATGTATGTTTGTAGTCTTTTGTGCATATACCTTTGAATATACTGTTACTATGAACATGCTCTACAATTAATCCAACGGATGCTTTCGAAAAAATGGGAGGTGGAGGGTCCAGAGGTCGAACTGAGATGGCAGGGAAAAGGATCATGGACCTTTTTTTGTATTTCAATGTTAAGGCTATGATTACAGCAATTCACCAAATGTTTGTTTCATGAGATTGTCACAGAAATTTATTACAACATAATCACTATCCTAACTAACTTTCATTGCATACAAGCGTCTTGCAACACCAGGGATATTCAGCATGGGTTCCATTTACCACGTGGCAATTTCTATTGGGCGGTGGATCGGTAGAAGGGCATCTATAAAGAAATTCATCTCATTAGGTTGTATAGTAATTGCAAATTCGTCGCTCACTGAAAATAGCCGAAAAAGCAGTTTAATAGGATCAACCTATGTCCCGTAAAGAGCATCAATACATTGACCACTAATGAACGTACATGTTATTGTGCTGATATAACTTTCTTGAATTTATCTAGCGACTCAACGTGATCACCAAAGTACATGCATTCTGTCGCTGCATTAATCACTAATACAATGACATATTAAGATGGTCGTTGCAGAACACTCGGGTAGTGCTACAAAGGGCTTGTCAAAGAGCAAATAAACGTTACTGGTACAATGAGCAGGCTCCGTTTGACGCAAAGGAACCAGGATAATCACTTCTGTAAGCGGTTACGCTTCTAACGCAGCTGTTCTTTGACGCCTTTGTAGCACAGCCACAGGGCTATGAAACCACAACACGAATATCCCTTAAATCTATCATTTTGACACCAGGACATGACATGACCCCACTGTTTTGAAGCAAATCTGATTTCTGGAGCGCTCATTTCAACGTGTCATAGGCGATGCATTTTTAGAATATGTGGAAGAATGCGGCTTGTTAATCAAAAGCAGAGGCAAGAGCTTGCTGAAGTGTAGGACCTACTAACGTTTACGTAACATCTCCCGCTCAGAAGTTAGTCAGCCACTTCGATTTCAAGTGGGATCTATACGAAGTCCAGCAGTTCTTGTTTGTGCTTATTGAGAACACCGTGTTTCTGTGTTTCTACTTTATTTTAATTCAAAAAATTTGTTTGTCTGCGTAGATTGCGTGAAATTGATGATTACCTGATTTGACAGAGATAGCGTGTGCGACAAATAACATTGTTTAGGAAGACGAGAAGAAAGTGGGTTAACCGAGGGACTCGATTTTTAATAATCATATCATAAGAAGCCAACAAACACTCACACCAAGGACAACATAGGGGAAATTACTTGTGGTTAATAAATGAAATAAAGAAACGATAAATTAATTTAAATGAAATTGGATGAATAAACGACTAGCTGCAGGTGGAGTTGTTTAGGTAGCAAATATAAAATATTTACTCGTTTTTTCCTTCATTAATAAATTAAGGGTGCACATCAACAATAGTTAAATTGACGTCATGCAGAAGTGAATATTTTTCTGCTTACAAAAGTCACTCATTTACAGATATTTGTACTTTATATGTTCTATAATGTACGTGAACGGTTCCAGTTAACTGTTGCAGAAAGCTTGCCTCTACCAGTTTTTTTAACTATGGTCCTAACTGGAGCACCAACGCAATTATAACGAATGCTAAAGTGAATAACCTCAAATTCGACACCCTGCTGAGAATAAAAATACAAGGAAAAAATGTTTGTGAATCTTTGATTTCTAGGTTCTTGAACATTGTGGTGTCTCATTCAGGTCATTATCACCTCTGATATCCACCTCAAAAACAGATAACTGATAGCTGATCTTTAATAAACTTTACTAAATTAAAGCAGGGTAATTGCTCGTTCTAAAAGACTGACGTTCCAAAAATTCTATAGATATGGTTTTAGCTTCTCTACGAAGGCGTCAGTATGTGTAAAACTTATTGGCAGCTGCCTAACTTTCATAGGCTCAGTTTCCAAAATAGTCCTCATTTGCGTACTTTTTAAAAGTGAATGAATCTGTTTCAATAAGGCTCATGTGTACTTGTACAAGTGTTAAAATAAATAAGCGCTTGGCAAAAGCGATTGGCTGCTGACCTGCCCCGCTAAGCTATGACTGCCTACCCCTTGCTTATATTTTAAATATGTGAGTTAGAAATTGAAAAAATTTTCGCGGGAAAAATTGCAACATTCGCACTTGTATGAATAGAGATTACGTATATCAAATCCTGCACGGTGAATACGAAAGCTTAAATGATGCGCTTCAAGAACATGCATCACCGCAGTGAGTTGACGATATCTTATGTCGAAACCGGTATTGATTAATTCTAACCAAGAAACAAAAACTCGCCAAGGTTGAAGACTGGGCGTGTTGGTATAACATATTAGAGGTTCGATTCCGCAACATTTCGAGAACACATACAGGAGGGAGGCACACACCACAGAGCGCAAACAAAGCGCTCTGTGGTGTGTGTCTCTCTTCTGCGTGTGTCGTCCAAATGTTGCGCAATGGACCCTCTAAATATGCGCAGCTTCGTTGACCGACAAACACTGGTGTTTCTCTTCTGCACTGTGCGCTTCACGAGATGTCTAATGTGGCACCGGTTGTCGTCGACCCATACTGTCCTAATGACCATATCACCCATACTGGACATACGACCCAATACTGACAAGGTGACCTGAATAAATGCATTTACATAACTGTAGATGCACTTCGCAGTGTTTCCAGCGACCTCTTGACGCGTTCTGTTGAACAAGTTCATTGCACGCTAGCCTGTTACTTGCAAGGCGCGGCCACTTTGGCCGACGTTATTACCCCCAAGGAATTTATTCCCGCTCTTTCTCGGTTTTCGGGAGGTTAGAAACACCTGCACAGAGTTGCCGTTCACTACTACGTAAAGAGGGGTCAATGCAACCTCTTTAATTCCTCCCTAGCAGATTTCGTTGCTCGCACAATTCTTAGTCACAAGATTATCTTATAGCCGTAAAATAGCCCAATAAATTACATTCTACCGGAGTTCAGTCGACTCAGTCTTTCAGAAATGTGATCACCACGAAAGAAGAAGGTTAAGAAAATATTTGAGCCACGTCGATGGAGTGCACCTTTTGAACGGAATTAAAACTTGTTATTATGATTACTTTCTATAAATATCAGCAAACTCGTATTGAAGTCGCCAATCTCTATCTATACTATAAATTTAATTTCCGACACGTTTACCTGATATACTCACGTGGTAAGAAACACCGCTTGTGACTGGCTTACGCACGTTGCTTCAACACATGGTACTTCCAATTTCCGGGTATGCCAAGGTGGAATTTTCATGCCCCCGAAAGAACATTCACCTGAAATTTATAATATATATCAACATTTCTAATGAAAATGGCCTTCATTCTCACGCATTTTTTATATGACCATGCTGTCCATTCTGTAAGTAGCTTCGTAAATCCTCTGGCATACACAACTTGCAATTTTTGAACCTAAGTATTTATATCACCTATACAACCGAAAGCCCTTATTATTTAATTGCATTATAATTGAAGTTTTGTTTATTTCTATTTCTTGTTCCGCACACCACCGTCTAACGCCTTCATTTGCCTTTGTTCTATGCCTTGCCGGGAATCAAGTAAGCATGTATACGCTCACCAAAGTGCTTTTCAATAAATAGCTTTATCAGTTTGTCTTTCTAAATTCTTTATGCGGGCACTTGACAGGTTATTATCGACGTCCTTTTGAACATTTCGCTTTATGAGAAGCTATCAGTGGCGCCAAGGTAAGGAGGCCACTGTACACGTTGTGCACATGTGACACGAAGACGAAACGTACACCATTGTCTGGGGTGCTGGGTTCGTACATCGACGAAATTTCTGGCAGTCAGGGATGGCAGATTTCTGTTCTTCTTGAAGTGAAAAAGGCGTCAAAACGTATAGAAAATTACTGGACAGGTAAGAACGTCAATCGCGAAAAACTATTTCCAAGACAGGTACGCTTCTTGCGGACGCTGTCAAGGGGCACATAGACATTCATTATCGAAAAGAGACCAGATAGTATAGTTAATTTTTAATGGTCAAAATGCATGATCATTCCAACATACATGCGAAGAATCAATGTTCAGTGGCGCGCATGCAGGGCCGTACATGAATATATTATATAAATGTCTTGGTTCTTTCTGGTATATAATCGGCCTCCATTGCATCACGTGCCGGAGAACCTTTTGTGTTTGCCGAGTATGCTGATACTAGAAAGACTTGGCTCACACGCAGTCGCAGTGCATAGGCAAATGTGCAGAGCTCTTGTTCTTGATTGAAAGGTTGTACTACTTTTCTCTGTCATTGTCCCAACGGCGGCGCCTTCATTTCGAGGGAAGCGGATTGCAAGAACGCCTGCATTCCGTGCATTGTGGGCACGGTAAAGAACCCCAGGTGGTCAAAAGTATTCTGGAGCCCACCACTTCGGCATCCCTCATAATCATATTGTCTTTATCGCAAGAAAAACCTCAGAATTCAATTATTTTTCCCTGTCGATACTGCAATGGTCTGTTCTGCTGCAGCACCTATCTTCCGGCACATCGGTGCTTCGGTAGGCATTTTTGGCCTGCACTGTTGTGTTATCGCTCGGCGGGATGTGTGTCCACTCCACCCGAATTTCCTTGACTTCCATCTCCGAACACAGCATGAGAGGCTGGTCTAATACGGGTTTGCGCAAAACATCAATAGTGTACCCTAATTAACGCGTACGTATAGAGAGAGACATGCATAAATATTGGGCATATTATATGTGTCAAATCTAATGAGATGACTGACGAGTGTGCGCGACGCTATACGCATTAAATGAGTGTCACTTGCATTTGGACACAAGTTGGCCCATTAAACATTAAGATTCTCCCTTCACACTGTTGGCTAAGTTGCCTCGTCATCGCCAACTGCGTGACAATGTTGAGTTAGCTCGTAAAGTTTAGAGTAATATTTATGCGTAGCTGCCTTACTAGGGTCAAAATGAAGATGACTATGAAAAACATTTTCGCATATATTACGGTTACTCGTATTCGTACAGAGTGACTGACCATAGCAGAATTCATTACCATCAGACCGAAAAGCTGAATTCGTTACCATCATCTGGAAGGGCCCTTCATGAAAATCCAGAGGCAAGTGCAGTAAAATTTAGGGGCCCGGTACACGTCACGTGATATGTTCTGCGTCTAGCATTATGGTGTACACCGTCTTGCTACGTACCTTCCACAATTTCCACGGGTATGGCAGTGAAGCTTTCTTCTTTCTCAGGAGCTTCTGTTGCTAAAAGTAGTGAGGAATAATAAAACGATAAATTTTATTGCCTGGATGCTCTAGAAAACTTATTTCAGAGTGCTTTTCTAGAACGCGAGTGACATTGTACGATGTGTTGATGCGAAGGAAATCAATGACTGTGCCGTAAATAAAGCAAATCATTGAAACATGGATGCTGTTTGTCGATAGGTGTTACCAATCTCATAAAATGCTCTAATATTCACAATTGAGCATTTTTGCCATTTGCTTTCAAAAGGTTCCTTCCTTGTACGAGCACATTAGCTCCTGTGCTGACGTCTTGGTATCACCTTCGTTATACAGGGGGATTATATTTAAGTTTTATGGATTTTTTTTTCAAAATAGCCGGTTGCACATAATATAATTCTTGTCCTTCAGCTGGATTCCTTAAAGAGGGGGACATGAACGAGAAATAAATAAATAAAATCTAAACACATATTTATCTAATTAAGAAATATCCACTAATTATCTTTTGAAAGAATAATTTTACGGTGCATATTGCCATTTGTAAATTGTACCCAGTGAGTTTGCAAGGCGTGTCCACTTAAAATGAATTTCCATATTGACGCCAGTTTGGCGATATGCGCCATCAAACTTCCCGTAAACATGCACTGTTGTTCCACTTACATTTTTAACAAAACGCTGTTTTAGGCATTGAAGCATAAAAGTAACTGGAATGCCCATGCAATTCGTTCCACACTTCGGGAAATAATACCTCGAAACTGGAGCTTGAGGCTAGGCTTCAGGAGGTGGAAACGCTTACGGAAGAGTATTTGGGTCTTATGGGGCTCACGTGTTCCACTAAAAAAATTGAAGTTATTGATCTTAAATCTAGGAAGCTAGGCCGTAGGGCGAAGGATTGGGTGCCGGAAGCTGGGCCTTGCATCATAATCCATACTAGGGAGGGTGGTTGATACCCAAACTTGAGGCGATCAGCGTCCTGGGTTTCGTAGTTGAAGCGAATGGATCGAATAAGGGAACCAATGATCTTTAATAGGCATAGGGGCATAGGAGAAGAAGGTGCGATGTGGCTAGTTAAGTGAGTGAGTGAGTGAAAAACTTTATTGAGCTCTAAATTCGCTGGTCTTCCGCGGTCTTCAGATGGCTTCGTCCATCTTCTTGCACAAAGGTCGGTTGCCCTTAGTCCAGGACTCCGCTGGATGCTGCTGCTAGTTGTGCTCCCTCCCATTGCTCCGCACTCGGGTTTGGTTTAACGGGTACCAGGTCTATCTTATGGCATGACCACGTTATGTGATGCAGCGTGGGTGTTTCGTGGCACCAGGAGCATTTGTCATTATATTTCGTGGGATACATTTTGCTGAGTACGTTTAGGTTCGGGTACGAGCCCGTTTGTAGCTGCCTCCGCGACAGAGTCCTCTCTGCTAAGGGAGTTGTGCGGAGATGGATACCGCTTTCTGCAGCCCTTCTAGTAATTTAGTATCGCCAAATAGTCTTGGGGTATAGGTTCGGTCCCCTCGAGGTCGCCTACGTTGGTTGCTCGGTAATAAGTGTACCCTCGAGCTACCCTGTCCGCCTCTTGATTCCCTGCCACTCCCGTGTCCCGGCGTCCATACTATAGTATGCTTAACCGGTTCTTCGTTTGGCTGTCGTTGTGTTATGTGGTCTCCGGAGCGGTGTATGCGAAGCGCTCCGTGCGCTATTCTGCCGTGTAGGTAGTTGTGGCACGCCGTTTATGAGTTAGAGACTGTTAAGACCGATATCCCTCCGCTGCCACTAGAGCGACGGCCGCTTCTTCAGCCTCGACTATCGTACAGTCTTGTAGTGATGCGCTGGTGATCTCGCGTAGGTTCGAATCAATCACCGTTGCTACCACGTTACTGTTGCTCTGCCCCGCTGCTCTGGCGTATGTAGCTGCGTCCACATATACCGTCGTTTCTTGGGGTGCTAGTGTCTTTTGTAGGTATTCAGCCCTCGCTACTCTGCGTGCTCTGTGTAGGTTGGGATCCATGTACTTAGATTTAGGTGCACGTTAAAGAACCCCAGGTAGTCGAAATTTCCGGAGTCCTCGACTATTACGTGCCGCATAATCATAAAGTGGTTTTGGCACGTAAGACCCCATAATTAAAATTATGCTAAATAGGAACAGGGGAGAAAAATAAACTGGAAGCTTTAATAAAAAAAACCGTTAAGGCGGCGTTTAGTATGTCTGTGAGTGCGTCAAACGATATGTTGTTGCGACTGGGTTTGCATAATACTTTAGATAAGATTGCCGAGGCTCGGCGTAGGGCACTAAGAGAGCGGTTGCTTGGTACCTAAACGGGTAGGTGTATCTTAGAGTCAATTGGAGAATCGGTGGTTGTGTCGCGCGATGGGGCGCGGCTACACGAGTTGAACGTAAACCTTAGAGCCAATATCATGGTTCGTCCGCTTCCGCAGAATGTGCACCTCGTGCACTTAATGTAGCCAGGCGGCTCACGAGAGCTAGGGCATTGTTGCTAGAGGCATATAATCAGGAGGAGGAGTCTGCATTTGTTGACGCGGCACGGACTAATGGCAAAGATGCCTATCCGGTGTAGGTGGTAAATAGAAAAGGGAGCATTCGAAATGCCCATTCCATTTATATAAAGATCCGGGGGTCGCTGAGAAGGTGGCTATTGCTCTAGCACTGATTCAGGAAGAGTCGCCTTAGGGCGTAATTCCGAGGTTTTCCAGATTCCGCCATCGAAACCATGGTGCATGTCATCAAGGCATGGTTAACTTATCGCTGTATCTGAGAGAGAGAGAGGTGTCTGGTGACTCGCGATCTGCGACTAAAGCCTTATTGAGGGGACTTGTTGCGGAACGGGCTCACAGCTGCAGGATAGGGATGTCACTTCGCATACAGTAACTTGGTTCCCGGCGCAAATGGCTTCAGTGGAGGGAGAACCACGTAATCTTAACGAGGTGGCACAGGGAGGCACGAGGATTAGTGTGCCGTGTACTCCCTGAAGGGGCTGAATCTCCCGCTCCGGAGTTCAGGGACCAGCTCTTAACCTACTACGAGATTCCAAAGCACTATTATTTAGGATGCAGGCCATACCCCCTGCAACATTCTAAATTAAATATGCCACATGCAGTTACGTTAAGGATTCTGCATACACAAACGTACCCTAACCCGGTCGTCATGAATAAAATTAATCCAGACTGCGCGGTTTGAGTCTATTGTAGTAAGTGTGGGGGTTTGTTCGATATAGAACACAAGCTTTGGCGCTGCTTGGTGTTGGCCTGTGATTGTTGTCAAGGTGAGCAGGGGTGGCAGTGGATTCTTCATAGTGAAGGGCTGGTGGACTAACTCAGGGCCGTCCAGCAGACCCATGTGACGGCAATTGGGCTCGGGCATCTCTGTCCCGACGTGGGAGAGGCCCGTATCAGTCCCAAACTGATTCCTCAGGACCCAAGTAAAGTTCTTTACACCATACCATACGGCGACAAGATGACCATGTCATGATGACATGCACCATGGTTTCGATGGTGGAATCTGGAAAACGTCAGAATTACGCCCTAAGGCGTTCGCAATGTATTGGACAACAGCACGAACTAAGGTTTGTTATTCAATTGGCAGTGTAAATTGCAGTCAACATTATCTTACTAATTAAATAAGCAAGCAATTTGTGATGCGGGCCTAGTCCAAAATGAACAACTCTTCCCAACGTTGTTCGGGAAGAAATCCGCGACGTCAGTGGCACAACTTGTAGGCAGATCTCCCGTAATGGCGAAGCGCATGACGTAATTCGTTGCAACAGCAATCCATTTGTTGCCCTTGGTTGAGAAAGGGAAAGGGAGAAGTAGAATTATCGACAATGGTCAGAACGGTACTGGAGAGCACGACGTCACGCAGTAGAATAATGTCTACAAGCGGAGAGACGATGTAGTCACCATCAGGCACTTGTGGTCGAGGGGTAAAAGACACAGTAGTAGCGGCTTGAGGTGGCAACCGGGCGAGTTTGGTAGAACACAGGGACAGATTATATGTATCAGAAACAAAGTAGTTGTCAGAAGGAAGGTCCAGCATCAGGGCACTTGTAGCGCAGTCTATTATGGCAGAATGTGTCGAAAGAAAGCCCAGCCCACAAATCAGGTCATGCAGACAGCACTCTAACACATTAAATAAGACGGTGGTTTGATGGCCGGCAATCGTTACTCGTGCTTTACACATGCTGACAACCGGTGGCGTAATGCCGTCGGCAATGCGTACTGTGCGCGGTACGGCAGGCGCGAGGACCTTTCTGAATGAGTTTTTTTGCGAAGGGCGGCACTCGTTACAGACATCTGCGCACCGGTGTCGACGAGGGACTTGACTGGGGCTCCACCCACCTCAACGTCTAATATACTTCCAAGGGTAGGCAATGAGACAAGAGGATTTGCAGGCCGGGTCGTTGATGCAGCGTCACCTCCGGGAGCTCTACCGACTAGTTTTCTTGTGGCGCGAAAGCGGGGGACGAAGGGCGGCCGGCCTGCGGCGAATGAGACCGACGACTTAAGGGCGATGGTGACCGGCTGGTTCGAAAGGTCGTAAGTAAGTTGTAGGCATTCTTAGATGAAGGACGCACAGAGAAACGGGGGGCACCGTCATCTGGATGATCGGATGGGAAGCTCCGCCTAGTGGGCGATGACCAACAACTGAGGCGATGACGAGCGATTTGTCCAACACGAGAGAAACTGAAACAAACCGGCCTATCGTACGGTGTTCTCCAGTCGGCCCGGTTACGAAGGCGAGTTGAAACCGCTGAAAACGGGGAAGCGGTGGTTGGGCGCGGCCGGTACTGGCTGACCGCGGCATCATGAACGAGGCAGAGAGACTGGAGGCCTAAATTTGCTATCGCTTTTCTGACAACTGTCTGTATAAGCGATATATGGGCAATGCTGATCGGGAACGGCGGGAGACATAGCCTCGAGCTCGCGACGAGTTAACTACGTCAAATTTTCTTGCTCAGACAGACGAGGTCCACATGGCTGTTCCTCACATAAAGACGTCGAAGCTATATTTGGTAACTTGTTGAACTGCTGCGTAATGCGGCGACTCTTTATCAGTCCGAAATTGCGGCACTCCTTGAGGACCACGTCCACCGAGTCATAGTTCTTGCAGATAAGCAGGTTGAATGCGTCATCTGTAATGCCCTTCAGTATGTGGCCAACCTTATCGGTCTCGTTCATGCTTTTGGCCGCTTTACGACGAAATGCGAGGACATCTTGAATATGTGCCACGTGAGATTCTATTGACGTTTGAGCACTGGTCGATAGCTCCTTCTTCGCTGTCAGCTGAGGGCCAAAGGGCTTTCCAAAGAGGTCTAGAAGCTTCTGCTTGCCGACGTACCAACTCGTTATGTCGTGTTCGGGGGTCCCGTACCATGCTAGCACTGTGTCTCGCAGGTGGAATATCACATTCGCTAGCATTAGCGTTAGGTCCCACCGTTTATTTTTACTTACACGCTCATACCATGAAATCGAGTCTTCTACACCCGTACCATCAATTCCATTGAAGGTCCCTGGGTATCGCGGCTGGGACAACACGATGAAGGTCAGAGTAAGCGCACTGGAGGTGGGCGGTCGGGTATTGTGGCGCTTTGGCTGCCGATGACCGTGACATGACTCACGCAGCAAACGCGAATGTTGTCTATACAAGGCGAATGTAGAGGCCACAAGCTGATGCTGGAAGATCGCAACAGTTCAGCATCGCAACAGTATGTTTTCAGAGATTTCAGAGACAGTGCATTTATGTGATAAACATTCATGACATTACATAACGAGCAGTGGCTTCACAAGTGTTTATCGCGAGAGGGGAGGGGGGAAAGGCAAACTGCATACCATTTCGACCCGCACCCACCCTCGGTCTCTCCGTCTATCTAGATATAAATTACTATTACACAAACAGAAATCGTGAAATGCATCTGCCAGATACCTTTATATTTATCAGACATAGGCTTCATTATCAATGACACATGGTGAACCGCGCTGAAAGAAAAATCTATTTGAACTTGAATTTATTTTTTGAAGTAATTTAATATCTCAAGATGGATGCAAGGACAAGAGGCAATAAGTGCGTTACAGAGGTCTCTGACAGTTCAGCGCTTGTAAAAAAATTTAGATTTGCTACAAACAATTCTGATAATCAAACAAAGTATAGTACTTGAAGTTGAAGTCTACAGCACAAAGTTATAGCTTCTTAAACCAGTAGTATTGTTGAAGATATGCAAAACAAAATGAAATCATAATAAAGGACTTGCAATATTAAGAAGAAAAAAAGCTACTGCAGATGTGTGCAACCTTAGAGATTTACGACACAATTTCTAACAAGGCTGTCTCTTTCGAGAAATTGCGATAAGAGTTTCAGATTCCTACATCACATACTTGAAAAAGTTGTTCGTTTGAAACATTGCCCGCATGCAAAACTTTCGAGCACGCTTGTTGGGAATATTTAAAGGTTAGTAGTTCATCAACACATGTTACTTCGACAAACCAATACCCAGTGGGGTCCTATTCCACCCCCCCCCCCCCTCCACGCACCATTCTTGCTAGATTTGATCTCAGTTGTGTTCGCACTTATGCCAAGGCCGCGTGATAAATTATGCCATGTCCTTAAAACACTTTCATAACGCTCGTGACAGCTTGCATTAGTAATCTACTGCAAATGTCACAATTAGTCTACCCACTTTGGACTTTGCCTACAAGTTAGCCATAAGACTGTCTTTTTTTTTTCTAAGTAGAAACAAAGTGCCTTGTTTAGTTCACCGCGGACATCGGAAAAAGCAAGCACAAATGTTGATGACGCGGAAAATATAGGAAAACAAGAAGACCGAGGGCTGAGTAATTATTTGCAACGCTTATATCATGACCAGCATAATAAAAATTTTGTCAGACATGGCATCTGCCAAGACCGACCTCCTCTGTCCATGAAATATAGCCTGTTGTAAAGCTGTGTTGAGACATTCAAATGTATACCTGATAAAGACCGTATCACACGTCTTAACACTTGAATAAGAACTTTTTTGCAAAGGCTGCGTTTGATCAAATCACATTTGAATTCGTACAAAGATTTCCCATAGCTTTGCAGCTACTTTCGCCAAGTTTGCTTTCTGTTGCATATATGGTTCTGCCAGAGCAGAGGGCCAAATTCTGTCCCGCTCGTAGATACGCTCACACCGCTCTGCAGCGCTTTTGTAACCAAAGCCCCAATTAGCTATAGATTCTGAACTTTGCCTACAGATCAGCCATGAATTACCTGTTCCTTACTATCACCAAGCTTAAAGAAGCGGCCTCGTTTACTTCAATGAGGACACCAGGAGAACCTGATATATCGTGCAAAAAGAAAGAACAAGGATTCAATTAATAATCGTAACGCTTTTAAACTAGCCAGGAAAATTACAGCTTCACAACGCATTGCACTTAAAATGCCACCTAACTAATCTAGGCAAGACATTTCTGGGATATTGGGAAACGTAGTTAATAACAGCCGCGTGTGACTTGCTAACAATTGCTTAAGAATTTTTGTTAAACCTGTGTTTAGTTTTTGTACGCAAATTTGTATGCAAGTGTGTGTGCACATCACCCAGACTTGGCGTAACCTGCCCCACATATTCACAAAATTTGACTTCAATGGTAGCTGTTAATAAGCCAGAGCAGCAGCCTAACTTCTACACAACTCGTAAAGTACACTAAAAACGCACTGTACCATTTGCATGCGTATTCTATTGTAAAAGACGCGTTCAACCCGCCCATTTAAACCATTGCATACACATTACCTATATCGTGCCCCTATGTTCTCCCAAATATAAACAAGATACATATTTTAGTTCAGCGAGGACACCGGAGAAACAAACTACGAACCTCGTATGACGCAAGAAAATATAGGAAAAGAATGAAGGTATAGCAACTATCTGCAACACTTTTATTCAAGGCAGGAATGTTATAGTTTCTCAACACATTTCCTTTAAGTGTCTACCTATTTCACCAAATTCGAAGTTCCCATCTACTGGAGTTGTTTTAGGAGTCTGGGAAGTATTTTAAATAACACTAGTATAACACCCTTGAACGCTTGAATGATTCAGTAAATTCCTACAAAAGCTGTAATGAACATGCATATATTAAACATTTATTATTAGGTTATTATTACGCTTAGATTAAACTTTCGCTCGGCATAACGGTTCCCCCTTCCCATTTCCTCACAATGGAAAATCTCTGCTGTTCTTGCTCATGCCAGGAAACAAGTGCTATATATAGTGTTACTCTTGTATAGAAACAGCCAAAAAGAAAATCAAATGACCCGACATGGTTGCATAATGGTTTGGTGTTGCGCTGCTCACCACGAGGTCGCGGGATTGAATTCCGGCCACCACGGTCGCATTTCGGTGGGGGCGAAATGCGAAAACACCCGTGTACTTAGAATTAGGCGCACGTTAAGGAACCCCAGGTGGTCTAAATTTCCGGAGTCCTCCACTACGGCGTGCCTCATAATCAGAAAGTGGTTTTGGCACGTAAAACCCCATAATTTTTATAAGTGACACATGCCCTTAGGAATAATTCAAGAGAGTGTTATATCGGTATTGTACTGGCTCTTCACACTCGACAAGATTGTTTACAACGACATGTCTCGTGTGAGTCGGGATTAGACAATCAAATTCAATAGTCAGAATTGTGAGATGTTTTATTAGCTTTTTTCTGGTGGTGATAAAGGACTATGAGTGCAACGCTATGTAGAATGCCTCTGAACAGAGATTCAATATTTCCAGTATCTTATAACCCAACCATTTTATTCCGTAAGGCACACGTTCGTTGGGCACGGCGCATTAGGACACTTTATTCAGACCCCACCTCTCGCCGCTGATTTAAAAATAGCCAGTTGGTATTGTTTTCAGGTATGGTTAGGGTGCTTCCAAAAAAAGACTGGTCCTGAGGTAAGCAGCGCAAGCTTAAATGTGTTAAGGTGGGAACTGCCGAGCGGAACCCTTCTTCACAATGCGAGCGTCTAAGGTACATTCCGCGCCTAAACTGCTACAGCGCGTTGCGACGAGGCATGATAGACAATATTCGCTGCCAAAGCAGCAGATGCATAGTGAATAAATGCATTACTTACGCAACCACTCTATTCAGAACGAAAATTCAGCCACATCGGCAGTTTTGGTGGCATTTTCTAGTGCGCAGTCAAAAGTGCCTGCTTTCAAAAGTGGGGACAAATTGCATGCTTTGCCCCCCCCCCCCCCCCTTTCAACTGCGGGGCGAAAGTGCCCCGCCCCCCCTTGCCCGCCTCCAGTGAATACGCCTATGATAACGACATGGTGAAGCAGCGTGAAAGACTAGGGTGCGGAATATCAAAGTACAGGACAAAGCACTGACTCTCAAATAAACTATGCTGTATGTTAGGCTATATATGTAACTGTAATAAGCTATTATTTAAACTACATATGCTAAGCTATGTAAACCGTATAGACTAGTGTAAGAGCCGCACTACTTCTTCAGAATTTTGACGAGGGGAAGCCCTTCGTCGGCGCTGCCGATGACTGTGGCACATTTCGGATCGGCGAATGTACCATTGCATCAGAAAAAAATGCGCCGCTATCAGCATCAAGTAGCTGGCACGCGGAAGTGTGCAACACGCGAAAATTCGCCGATGCGTGCGCTCGCCAACGGGGCACCGAAGGTGATTGTTTCTCAGATGGAGTTCTTCCCTCCAAATTTTTGGTAGTCAAGTTGGGGGTGAGGCCTTTACAAGAGTTTATACGGTATCTAATTTCCTAATAAAGTTTATTGAGAGTCAGCACTCAGCTGTGCCATTTGCTGGGCTCTTAATCTTGGTCGTTCGCGCTAGTTCACCATGTCACCACACCAACTCGCTTAGATGCCGTTGCTTCTACGTAACCAATTGATGATTTTATGCTGTTGAACATCTGAAGTATATAATGGCACTCGAGAAACACAAATATACTCACCTAAATAAAAAAATTCACAACAAAATTAGGAGACCAGTGGTTAGCTGCCCATTGGAGATACTTAACAACACCGGTCTGGCTCACGAAGGACACTATAGAGAACTTACATATTAGGAGGACACGGAATCGCAAGATGAGAAAAATTTCAGAATGACCAAAAAGATCAATAGTAATTCCGCATAAGCTATTCAACTGGGGGCGTTCGAAGGAGGCCATAACAGCAAGCAGGAAACGTAGCACTCGCAGAAGAGCAAGGCTTACAAATTCGCAAAGTATCTAGGATAGCTTCAGTCTGTAAATAGTGAAAAAAAACGTACACCAAGAATTGCTATGCTCAGGAGCACGCAGGCGCTAAACCCTGCCATATATGAGTTTACCGCCGCAGCTCCATTGAAAAACCAACAACGCGACTTATCTATCGAATACGGGACTGGGCAACTCAATGCAGCAGCTACTGCGACGTGTCCACAACTGCCGACACTCTTCGAGAGCAATGCTGTGTGACTACAGATTGCCGTTCAACAAGGTGATGAAAAGTAGTGACCATTATACGTACCTTGAGTGGATTTTCGTTTGAACAAGCGCTTAGCTGCTCCCGTGGAACAAGGCTGTACAGAGTAAACGGCAGTCAGGTACACAACAAGCAAAATGTATGGCTGCATAGTCGTATCATCTGGTTTCAAAGATGCTCTTTCTTGTCTGCTTCGCGAAAAAGAATGTATCGTTCAACAATCATAAAATTATATAGGCGTCAACAACGATGGTAAGGTCAGACGGGTGACGCGGGGAGCTAAATAAAAGCTTTTCTCTACGCCATTCCTTGGCGCGTAAATTATGACATCATTGGCGTTGGCGTACATTTTTGATAGACTGCTGACTCAGAGTTTTACACTAGCTAAAGATCTGCAACCTTTCTTTTTGCATAGAGACACTGACGCACAACGTATTTGTAGAAAATGTTTGCGTGACATTTCAGTTCGCGAACACGGATTACATTCAAGCTTATGGGTGCTATTCCCTCTCTGTGAATTACACGTAGGATGCTTTAAAAACGCTTTTGTGGTGTATTAGTGTGGCGGTTTTTTTTTCACGCTATATCTTTATTATATATGTTTTATGTCAGTTTATCGGTTTTTATAAAGTGTGAACTGTCATTAGGAATGATGGCAAGGATTTTTAAGGAAAACATAAGTTTTATTATTTGCAAGCTTGTTGGTAATTAACTATTATGACTATTAATTTCGTCCTACTTCTCCATACTCTTCTGGGGTCTCCTGGGAATGCCAAGCCCGCACCTTTTACTGGATTTTTCAGCTTGTGCCCGGCGCTGGGCGACAATTTTGTGGTCATCCGACTCGCACTCGGTCTGCCACCGCTTGCGTCGCTGCCGCGTCCTTCTCGCTCGGCGTTCGGCTTCTCGATGACGGGGCGAACCCGCTACGTCCACAGCGCACACAGAACCCGTAGTACCTGCCAGAGGAGGTCAGTGCAGCACGCCTCCGCCTGCTCTCCTCCTCCGCGAGGCTTCGCCTCCTTTCTCCTTTCCCGCTTCGCTCAATGCCACATAGACCTTCCTCTTGGTGGCGTTGCTTTACCGCGCGCTTTTCCTTTCACTGTCTCGAAAGTATAGTCTGTTCTGAATGAATACCCGGCTTTATTGGCGCACTACAGGGGAACCAGGATACGATATTCTCCCCCACATATATCACTCACGAGGGTGCAGGCCACTGATCCCCAACTTAAAACCTACTGAGTAAAACGTACCCCACCATATACTAAGGTAAATTCCCGGAGTGCGGTCACAAGCCCACCTTATATGACACCACATGAGAATGCCAACATATAACAGCAGTCCCCAAATCATGAACCGAAGTGCGGAGCAATGGCAGGCATTGCTGGCCAGCGACCGCTGTGAAGACCAAATTGGTCTCGTGCAGCGATAACACAGGGCAGCTGAGGCCATTGGAGCCCTGGACAAAGGGCGCCACCCATAGTAAACCCAGTCAAGAACGTCCAATACCCTGGCAGACTACAACAAAAGATCCTGCAGAGACCAGTGAATGTTTTTGATGATGATGATGATGATGATGATGATGATGATGATCGTTTGTCCATCTGAAGGCACCTTTCTCCTCCGGCGCTGGCTTCCCTCACTGCGACACACGAAGACTCGCCGATTTCACACACGGGGTATGTACGCTTGCGCGTAAAACGCCACGAATATCCAAACCACGCAGTGTTTCGCTCAGACGCATTGTACGTCAAGAAGCAACCCAATGATGGCACACGAGGGGAAACTGTGCATAACTCATCCTTGCCTATAGCAGATTGTACTGCATTGCCACTACTCCTGAAGTTGAAGGAGTGCGACAATTTGCAACAAAGCAGCAGACAGGATCGACCACTTTTCGCAATCAGATCCGTGTCATGCAGCGAATCCGGCACAAATCACGCGCACGCTACGTAAGACCAGTAGGCTGCACGAATTGATCGAAAGGTTATCGACTTCAGTAAAGGCGAAGAAGCATGCGCACTGTTGCTGAACACTTCCGGAAAGAGAGGTAGAGGTAAGAAAACTTTATATAGAATTTAATAATGTGTTGTCGTCTGGACGTTCTTCAGTAGACAGGCAGCAGGTCCTCAGATTATAAATCCCTGCAGTCAGGGCTAAATCTCGCGCCCGCCACACCAGCAGTCGGGTAACGGAGGTCAGAGCTCCACTAATTCCCACAAATTTTAATGGGCTGTCGTGTCATAAGAGGGAGGATCAGTGTGCGGTAGCAATGCCAAGTGGTGCGGTAAAGTGAAGCATGCTGAATCCAATTGGGGCATCTGTATCTGCAAATATTTTGGTGCATGAGGTGATAAAAAGAGAGGTAGGAGGATGTCAATGTGCAGCTGTCGCCTGGCGCTGGGTTCTGTCGCGTAAGGGAATAAGGTGGGGGGTGTAAATTTTGCCAGTGAAGCGATAATTCTGGAAGACTGTGTGATATTGTATTAGTGGGACTACAGAGGCTACTTTGTTCTCCCTGTGTGCGAGCCTAGTAGTGCATGCTCTGGCGACAGCATGGGCCTGCTAAATATTGCGGAGAGACTTGAGGCCGAGGATCCAGAATGGATTGGTATATGGTAGCGTCGTCGTTGTGACTTCAAGAATGTGGAGGGCTTTAGAAGAGATTTTGCCATGTGCGTAGTTGTGACAGACTAGCTGGGGAGTCCGCGAGGTTGGTGATAGTTTTCAGTGAGAGTACCAGAGGTGATGGCAAGAGCGATATCGCTGTTTCTTCTGTTGCGAGGGTAGGGCTATTTTTTTAGAGCCGCGGGCACGTTTTCTTGAATCGCATTGCTTACCACACTACTAGAGCGTGCTCATTTTTACGGGTGGCTGGTTGCACAAGAAGTGTGAAAACTTGGTGTCACGCTTGAGGACTTTGAAGGGACCATCGTAATTAGCTTCTGAAGGCGCGCGAGTAGCAGTGTGACAGCTAAATATATGTGACTGCTATAAAGTAAAAATGGACTCATGTAAACATTTCTGCGCTCGTTACGAAACGGTGGTAGTATAGCAGTGGCCCTGGTAATGCGAAGGCGGTCGGCGTAGTATTGTAGGTCAGCAGATGACGGTTCCAACGCCGTGTCGTGCCGAAAACGAGTTCTACTGAAGAATAATGTGCATCTGATTTCAGAGCTGTGTGGGAAGACCTAGTATAAACAACGACAGGCACTCTGTTCATGGAATCATGGAGCCAGGGGCCCGAAGTAATGTTTTTAGTTGACGATGGAAGCGTTCTACGATGCCATTGGAACTTGGGTGATAAGCTGTCGTTCGTACGTGCGTTACAACCAGAAGACGGGACAGACCTTGAAAGAAGGACGAGTTAAATTGTCTCCCTCTGTCTGTCGTCATTGTGTGTGGTACGCCGCAACGAGAAATCCAGGTATTTAAGATGTTCTAGGCAGGCATTCTCAGATCATGAACAGCAGGTTGCCATTATCCCTCAACAGAAAAGTGTATAACAGCTGTGTCTTACCAGTACTCACCTACGGGGCCGAAACCTGGAGGCTTACGAAAAGGGCTCTACTTAAATTGAGGAAGACGCAACGATCTATGGAAAGAAGAAAGATGGGTGTAACGTTAAGGGGATAAGAAGAGAGCAGATTGGGCGAGCGAACAAACGCGAGTTAATGACATCTTAGTTGAAATCAAGAAAAAGAAATGCATAGGCAAGCATAGGCAGGGCGTGGTAATGAGGAGGGAAGATAACCGATGGTCATTAAGGGTTACGGACTGGATTCTAAGAGAAGGGAAGCGTAGCAGGGGGCGGCAGAACGTTAGTTTAACGAATGGGATTAAGTTTGCAGGGACAACATGGCCACAATTAACACATGACCGGGGTACTTGGAGAAGTATGGGAGAGGCTTTTGCCCTGCAGTGGGCGTAGCCAGGCTGACTATGATGATGATGACCATGAGGCTACGGACTCTGCAGTAATGTGAGAGAGTGGCATTACTTCAGGCCAGCGTGTGAAGTGGTCGATACAACTGTGTATGTATCATTCGTTCGAGTACGGTAGTAGCGGACCAACGATATCGATGTGAACGTGGCCGAAACCAACGTCTGCTGGTGTAGCAGAACTCATAGTTGGGCGAGTTGGTACAAATTCATAGTAAAATATTTAACGCGCACAATTGACAAGGACACAGTGAAGGGGGACACACGAGCGCTTTCTGGTGGTGTAAAATGACCAGGCGCGCTGGCACTGTATGAATGCCCGAGCCATAACGGACGTCAGCGTTCATACGCGGCCACAAATAGCGGAAAGTTACCAGACGTTGTGTGACACGTACTGCTGGGTGTGATAAGGAGTGTAGTGCGTCAAAAATTGGCTGGCGAAATTGTTGAGAAACGTACGGTCGAGGATGACCCGTAGACATGTCGCATATCACTGTGACATTGCAGCCAGGGAGTAAGGTATCTTCGAAGAGCAGAGAACTGTTGGCAGTCCGGAGTGTTTGAAGTTAACGGTCTGTGCGTTGAGCGGTAGCGATGCGGACGAAGTCAATGCCGGAACGATTTACTTGGCTTGCATTTATATGAATCCGCGACAGAGCGTCAGTGACGGGATTATCGGCACCACTGATATGCCGAATATCAATAGTGAATTCGGAGATATATGCAAGCTGGCGAACTTCGCGGGTAGCGTGCGAGGAACTGTTGGAGGTAATAGCATAAATGAGCGGCTTGTGGTGGGTGAAAATAAAGAACTGACGCCCTTCGAGATTGTGACGGAAGTGGCGGTCTGCGAGCTAGAGTCCTAGCAATTCGCGACAGAAAGTGCTGTAGCGGCTTTCTTTCGACGCCAGCTTCCTTGAAAAGAAAGATATAGGCTGCCATGTCATGCCAACCAGTTGTTGAAACATGGCGCCAACAGCTATGTCAGAGGCGTCTACGATAACTGACATTGCAACTTCTGGTTGTGGGTGTGCCAGTAGAGTATTGGTAGCAAGGGCGTTCTTGGCAGAGATAAAAGCAGATTCAGCAGCATTAGTCAACAACATAGGCATGCTAGCTCATCGTGTGCCAGGGAGTAGAATGTGCAGAGGCTGTAAAATCGAAGCACAACAAGGAATGAAACGGCCATAGTAATTGGTGAGGCGCAGAAATGCCCGTTTTGCTTGGTGGAAGACGGCCGTGGGAAATCTTTAATGGCTTGGACACGGGATAGGACGGGTTGCAGGCCATGTTCGCCTACTCGATGGCCCAGGAAATCGCGAGAAGCAAGGCCAAACTCACTCTTCGAGATGTTTACAACCAGACCATGTTGACAGAGGCGTTCAAACACCTTAGGTAGGTCAGATTCGTGTTCGACAGCAGAGTGACTGAATACGATAATGTCATCTAAATAGACGGTACAACAAGTCAGGCCACGAAGTACTTGATCGACGAACGGCCAAAAGGAGTAATGATTGCGGTTTGAGGAATGTTGGAAGGCTCGACAGGAATGTGATGGTAGGCTTTTACTGCATCCGCCTTGCTAAATATGCAGCACCTATGAAGCGATGCGGTCAAATGGTGGATGTGAGGTACAGGGTACCTATTGGGAATCGTCACTTTGTTTAAAGACCAGTAATCGTCACACGGTCGCCAATGACCCGTCTTCTCGGGCACCATGTGTGAAGCAGATGACCAAGGGCTAGCGGAAGGAAGAACGAAGCCCAACGCGAGCATGTGTTCGAATTCTTCCGTTACAATTTTCAGACGGTCTGGTGCTAGGCCGCGAGGTCGAGCGTATATTGGTGGTCTTTTAGTCACAATGTGGTGCGTGACGTCGTGCACTATAGGAAGATTAGGCGAGGGTGGTTCGAACAGCTCTGGAAATTCCAGCGGGATGGTGGACCATGGTTTCGGTACCTGGGTGTGTGCTTGTACGAGATGCAAAGGGGGTGCAGACGTGGTGATACCTTGTACGGACGGGTTTATTGAGGAGACAAGAAGGCCGCAGTTGCGAAGCTCGACGAGAAGGTTAACTTTCCACAGAAAATCAGCGTCGATGATCGACCCGCGGACGTACGGGACGGCGAATAGCCATTGAAAAGGGCGTCGCAGACCATGGTCAAGAGTGACAGATTTCTATTCGTACGTTTTAATGTTGGAACCATCGACGGCTGTGAGAAAAGACGTGTCATGAAGATGTCTTCTGCGGTCTTGAACTGTAGGGGGAATGACACAAATTTCCGCATCACTGTCTACAAGATAGCGAACTTTCATGACGCGGTCGGTGACGTAGAAGAGACAGCTTGATGTAGAGCCAGTAGCTCTAGCCGTCATCAGTGATTGGCCCAACCGTTTTCCGGAAAGTTGCAAGGCGGACGGCACGGAAGTCGCAGTGCTTCGGCTTTTTGAACGTGTTTGTTCAGGCGTGTTCAGGCAGATTCAGACTTCTTATGACCGCTCACCTGTTCGTCCCGAGCAGGCCGCGCCGCAGAAGCAATGCAAGTGACGTGCTTACAGCGTTCTATAAAAATTATTTATGAGTCATGATGGTTAACCACCATTGCTGCCTGCCGCAGTGTGTGAAGTTTCTGACAGTGCGTCGGAGGAAGGGGCCTTCCATGGCTACAAGTGAAGTGCCACAAATATTGGTGCGTCTCAAAGGAACATTGGTCGAATATATATTTTTGTAGTAGAATTTGCGGCTCATAACATTTTTGTTTACGGCAAACCATACATCGTTTCAGGTATCAGAGGCTAGAGAGAATTCTCGCTCTTGCATATAGCTCGAAATTTTTATCGCAATTGTGCGCAACTGTTCTTTTTTTTATATGGTCCCAGTATTGGATGTAACATGTTCTAATCCTTAAGAACAAACACACCATGGTATACGCCTGCTAATGCATTGGTTTATATTATTTTCCTTTTCGTTCTTTTTCTTTTCAAGTTTTCAGCAGCCGCGGTCATTGTTGGACATGCACTTGCCAAATGTTAATTCATCGGGCTCCATAGTAGATATAATCGGCTTGGTTGCTCAATTCCGCCATCTCTTAACTCATATACTGCCATAGAATTGTCACTTCTGCGACTCACTACCGCCCTCGCCCCTAGTGTGTCCTAGGAAGGCATCACGACAGAAGTAGTTAAGACACCACCGCTGCGACATCCGAGGCGACTTGAGGACGACGATGTCACAGCGCCCATAGCAGCATCACAGCGAGAACTGCGGTGCCAGGGGTGAATCTCCGCATGGCTCCCATTGGCTCTCTTTAAGCAGACGCTTTTTCGAAGCTAGCACCAAGGTTCGGACGCCAAGGTCTCTCGCGCGCGCCGATCTAGGAGGCCATGCAAGAGAAACCGAGTTGCTTTCCCGCCCTCCTGATGGATGGCGCCAATTACCTCTGCCACCGAAGCGGCGGAGTTTCCGAGGCCTGCTGCGGTGACGACAACGCGTGACGGGAACGCGGCGATACTCTCTATGACTGACATATAAAACTGCTGAGTGCTGGTTTTGCGATAGCAATACTGAACATGATGCTCCGTTGCAAACCGTACTGGGAATAATGGCCACGTCCCAATTAGTTGTGCTACGTGGTCGTAGTGTCATCTAACATGGAGTAGCTTGCTCCGTACTTTGCCAGAAAACCGTCTCCAGCTTTATTAAACAGCCTTTTAGAGCACAGCTCTTTGGAGCCCGTTTTTGCGGCGAGCGTCGGCATTCCCGGCGTAACCGAGTGAACGAGCCCAGCGAATGAGCAAACGCGGCGCGCTACGGGAAAGGAAACCAGCTGCGAGGGAGAAGGGGCGCGAAGAGGAAAGCGGAGAGGACGTTTGGAGGGTTCAGCGGAACCAGGCGATGGCGGAACCATGAAGTAAGCGGAGGAAGGCATGGCGAAAGCGTGGGAAGAAAATTGTAGTGCAACAACGGTGACTACTAGGTGGCGCCAGAATAGCTCGCGTCATCTGGGGGCTTTGTCGGCAGCGGCTTCTGTGAATTGCGCCCACGCGTCACCCACTCCCTTGCCCCACGCGCTGGCTCTTGCGATGTCCAGATTAGCGAGGCAAAGGCGACAAACCTCTCTCCGTTTGCAACGTGCCGCACGAGACCGATTCTCCACGTCAGCCAATAAAGCGCGAAATGAAAACACGCATAGAGCTGCGCTCAAATTTCTAATTAGTGAGTACCGTAATCGCCCATGAATTTTTATTTTATCTCTCTATACCAGTTGTTGCTACCCAACGTCTTCTGGGGGCCACGAACACTCACCGAAACCTCGTTGCGCGGGCTACAAATTGGGCACAAACTGCTAAGCCTGAAACTCCCGGTAGCTCAGTGGTTATTATACGTTCGGCTTGCAGTAGCGCAGTGTGAAGCATCGTTAAAGGCTAACAGTGCAGCTGTAATGTGTAGCTCTCATTTGCCTGGCAAGCTGCAAGTGACGGCTCAAGTTATGCCAACGTACTGTCCTGATGTGTCGGCATATATGAGCGCCAGTAACCGCAAGAGATCTGCTACAAAGCCATGTCATTAAACACATGCCATGGGGAAGAACTCAAGCGATCTCCACATTCCTATGTTTATTTTTCAACAGTAAATCACACTTTACGTTCTCACTTCGTAAGAATTGGTGCTTTGGTCTGCACCAATGCACAAAGTTTCAATTTGCTTCACTGTATAGACTTTAAGGGGGTGGGTACTGAGGTTGTGGCCATACGGATTGGGCATACAAATAAGTAACGGACCAAGCCAAGATTCGACCTGAAGGGCACTCGCTACTATTGACTACGATGTAAGTTAGGGAACTGGGTTAAGGTTTGTTATATATCATAGTAAAAAAATTACACCTAAGAAGTTAATAACGGTGTAAATGTTTTACAGTTTACATAGCCTTTCATGATACATAGGAAGCTGAACTATATAACCCTAACTGGCGTCGCACTTGTAATTAAAGATCGGCTCGCGGATATTGACCGCCGATTAACGTGAGTCGTTCAGTCTCTGGAAAATGTACAGGCAGCGATTTAAAATCAGTAAACTTTATTAACATCGTTCACATGGCAAGGTGAACTGCGAACTAGTTTGACGTCAATAGACTTTTTCTAAGAAAGGAAGAATTACTTTCATTTGGCATTACATTATCAACCGCCACATGATAGAAACAACTAGGCTAGGATTGTAGTGCCGGCTTTTTACAATAACTGTTATGCCACGCTCAAACCAATATATTTGGTGGGCAAACATTTTTATAAATAAAGATAATAAATTTGGCTTTGCTTGCTATTTTCTAAGTGTCATTTCAAAACGAAATTAATTTCAATGCGTCCTTGATGAGCACGGTATACCTTCTTCATGCTGTTCCCTTTTTAATTTGGAGGGACCGCCTATCATATACCTGAATTAGTGAACACTGCTACAGTTCTTTTACAGTAAATCATCGTTATAAAGAATTGGGTGTGCGGTCGCACGTACTTGGTCATACCTACTGCTTCACTAAATTGATTCTTTGTGGTTACGGACACCTCCGGCCCCCAGGAAAGTTGCCAAAATGCGCTGTTTTTAACAGCTGGGTAAATTGATGTACACGCCCGGTGGACACCATTGAACTAGAGCGAAATATTATTTTCCGCAGTGTTATCTAATGCAGCTGTCTACAATTATCCGTAATCTCCGTCATCATTCGCGCTTGTGTTGCGTTTTTACAGGCCTTACAATGAGCGTCCAGGTCAATCATGAGCGTCCCAGGTCATGAGCGTCATGAGCGGTTTTCATGAGCGTTCCAGGTCAATCGCAAGCCTCTGGTTTAGTAAACGGCACCTCCCCATACGCAAGCGGTATCTTATATACAAGCTTTGTTTTTTTTATGCGGGGCGTTAAAAAAGCCTGTCGTGACTCTAGGCTCGTGTCATTTTTGCTCATCGGCTACGCTCAACACATTCCACGTAAATGTGTTGTTTGTTTTTTTTTCACAATCACGAGAGAAGCCCGTGAATACACAAAAAAAAAATACTGACGCGGGCCCGGCCGCTCGTGGCACTTTGCGTGTATTCGCGGACTTCACTCATGCTTCGAAAAACACTTGTGCACCAGGTATGGCGCAATACAAATCTGGATCTCAAGTTTTGTCATTATGCACTACCCCCGCAGGGGCGTCTGCGCAAGCAGGCGTTTGGTGCGTTGCGACACCACGTACCCGAGCACACGAGGGTTGGACCCTCCCGCGTGTAGCCGTGCGCGGCTTAGCCGTGTCCGGGGAAAGGGGGATCCTGGGGGTTGAGCCAATGCCGGGTGTTTGGACCTTTACGGCCCCTCGGCGGCGGCAACACGCCCCTTTGGCCTCGGCTTCACGTAGACGGCACCCCCGGACTGACCCACCCGGGGGAAATCGGTAGTTGCCTTTTCCTGTCTCTCTCTCCCTCCAATCTTCGTCTTTCTCTTACTTTTAATCTTTCCTGTCTTCTCCTAGCTTCCGCTTACTTCCAATTTTTCCAGGCAGCAAGGGTTAACCTTGTGTGAATAGCCAACCTAGGTTATTTCATATTTGGTTATAGTGGTAATGTACAGCTGGCGCTTGCAGGCCGTGTCTCACACGCCCTGCAGCGCCCCCTTGTAGGACTCCACGGTGGGTGGCTGGCGTTACTGCCGAAATTACAATCTCCTATGGCTACTTCATTTCCCCTACTACCTGATCGCTCCCTGAAGAGGGGGCGCACCGATGATGTCTTAGAATTTTTCGCCCGTCAAAAAGAAACTTTTCCACGCTTCCACGTAGTCCACTCCGAAACACCAAACAAACCCGTACGAACAATCTCACCATTTCTCGTGTCCAAGTCTCTCACCCAAGTTTTTGGTACAGGTTACAAAGCATCCAGAATGGCAAGCGGTGATCTCCTCTTGGAGCTCCGAAACAAGAAGCAATATGAGAACCTACCGAACCTAGTATCATTTGGCGACGCCAAAGTGACAGTAACTCCGCATCGTACTATGAATACCACCCGTGGCGTAGTCTCCGATGATGATCTCTTGGAGCTGACTGAGGCTGAGCTCTTGGAGGGCTTCAGTGAGCAGAACGTCGTCAACGTTAAGCGAATTAAGATGAGGCGTGACAACAAGGAAATACAGACCAAACATCTGACACTAACTTTTGGCACAAGTGTCCTGCCCGAGTCCATCGAGGCCGGGTATATCAAGCTCCGTGTTCGGCCATATATCCCTAATCCCCTGCGTTGCTTCAAATGTCAGCGTTTCGGTCACAGCTCTCAGAGCTGCCGAGGCCGCCAAACCTGCGCTAAATGCAGTGCTAATGAGCACACTTCTGAATCTTGTGAAAACTCTCTCCGCTGCGTAAACTGTGAAGGCGAGCACGCTGCATACTCGCGGTCGTGCCCATCTTGGAAGAAAGAGAAGGAAATAGTTACGATTAAAGTAAAAGAAAACATAAGTTTCAAAGAGGCACGCAGGCGGGTATCTTTCCTGCCAAAGAACACTTTTGCCGAAGTGGCGCGCCAGGGGGCAGCGCCACAACGGTCTCCGGCGGCTGTCCGTCCCACACCCAGTGAGCCGGCAGTGACGCCATCCGCCCCCCTGGCGGATGCAGCTAGTGCTGCTCCGTCAACCCAGAATGAGGGATCATCGACCCCGAAGGTGGGCGCAGCCGAGGCTGCCCCAGCCTCCGAGGCCCCTTCCAGCACTGGCAACGGCCAGCGCAGCCAAATCCCTCTGGGAGCCCCATCGACCTCCGGGCTGGTGGGCGCAGGTGTCTTGCCCTCCAAGGCGGGACTCCCTCTGAAAACCTCTCGCTCGCAAGAGCACTTGTCCGGCGTCTCACACGAGGCAATGGACACTACACCTGTCCCCAAGGCGCACCAAACGCCTAAGGAGCGTCGAGAATCACTCGAACGCTTCAGAAAGAACAAAACACCTATTACAGGGCCTCGAAAGGGCTCTGCAATATAAGGCATCCACTCAGTTTTCGTAAACACAGCACCAATTTACCTTAAACATGGATACACAAATCATTCAGTGGAACATCAGAGGTCTCCTTAGAAACCTTGATGATTTGCAAGAACTCATCCACAAACATAATCCAAAAGTGCTGTGTTTACAGGAAACACACTTAAAATCTAAACACACAAACTTTCTCCGTACGTATGTTACGTTTCGCAAAGATCGCGATGATGCCGTCGCATCATCGGGTAGTGTTGCGATTCTTATTCATAGAAGTATTGCGTGTCAACCTTTACAGCTACAAACGCCCCTTGAAGCAGTGGCGGTTCGAGTTGTCCTACTAAACAAACTCATCACCATTTGCTCCCTTTACATACCCCCGCATTACCATCTGAACAAACATGAATTTCACTCCTTGATCAATCAATTGCCAGAACCTTATGCTGTTCTTGGCGATTTCAATGCGCACAGCTCCCTGTGGGGCGACTCTCGTATAGATGCGCGAGGTCGCCTTGTTGAACAGTTCCTTTTTTCTTCTGGAGCGTGCCTTCTCAATAAGAAAGAACCCACATATTACTCTCTTGCAAACCAATCCTTTTCGTCAATAGATCTTAGTATAGTCTCCCCGTCTGTACTGCCTGAACTTGAATGGGAAGTTACCGACAACCCTTACGGTAGCGACCACTTCCCTATACTGCTAAGATCATATAAAGAAAACGAATATCCACCATACGCTCCTAGGTGGAAGATTGAGACAGCTGATTGGGAGAAATTTCGATCTCTAACTAGTATCTCATGGGCTGACCTGTCTTCGTTAGGAATTGACGCTGCAGTCGAGTTTTTTACAGCATTCATAATAGATGTCGCATTTAAATGCATATCAGAAGCAAAGGGCTTGGCCTGCAAACGACGTGTCCCATGGTGGAACGACGATTGTAGGATGGCTCGTAAAAAAGAGAACAAGGCGTGGGGGTTGCTACGCGCTTCTCCCACTGCATAGAATCTAGTCAACTTTAAAAAAGTAAAATCCGAAGGCAGGCGAACCCGCCGACAGGCCAGACGAGAAAGTTGGCAGAAGTTTCTATCGAGTATAAACTCGTTCAGAGATGAGGCGAAAGCCTGGAACAGGGTCAATAGGATAAGAGGGCGACAAGCACATGCACTCCCTTTGGTAAACACAGAAGGCGATACCCTACAAGACCAGGCGAACTCACTTGGGGAGCACTTTGAGCACGTGTCGAGCTCAATTCACTATTCCCAATCCTTTTTGAAACTTAAAGAAATAGAAGAACGCAAGCCATTCTTACGAAAATCCAGAGAGAATGAACCGTATAACCAGCCCTTCAGTGTCGCCGAGTTGAGAGCTGCATTGAACACATGCAAAAGCACTGCACCGGGACCTGACCGAGTCATGTATGACATGATCAGAAACTTACATGCTGACACACAACTTACACTTCTCACACTTTTCAACACTATGTGGGCTGCGGGATACCTCCCACCCTCATGGAAAGAAGCGATTGTGGTCCCTGTTCTTAAGCAGGGTAAAGACCCTTCCTTGGCGGCAAGTTACCGACCGATAGCTCTTACAAATTGTCTCTGTAAGCTTTTCGAAAAAATGATTAATCGCAGACTTATACACTTCCTAGAACTCGCCAATATGCTCGATCCCAATCAGTGTGGATTCAGAGAAGGACGATCGACTGCCGATCACCTTGTGCGCATTGAAGGAAATATCCGCGATGCATTTGTTCATAAACAGTTTTTCCTATCAATATTCCTCGACATGGAGAAGGCGTATGACACAGCATGGCGTTACGGGATCTTGCGAGACTTGTCGGGAATGGGCATCCGTGGAAATATGCTGAACACTATCGAAAGCTATTTGTCAAATCGTACCTTCCGAGTAAAAGTTGGTAATGCACTCTCACGTCCTTTTACGCAGGAAACTGGTGTACCCCAGGGAGGCGTGCTGAGTTGCACTCTCTTTATCGTTAAGATGAACACACTACGTGCTTCACTGCCACCGGCCATCTTTTATTCCGTATACGTAGACGATATACAAATAGGCTTCAAATCCTGCAACCTCACAGTATGCGAGAGACAGGTACAGCAGGGCTTGAACAAGGTTTCCAAGTGGACAGACGAAAACGGATTCAAAATCAACCCCCACAAAAGTTCCTGTGTTCTTTTTACTAGAAAGAAAGGCCTAGTTCCAGATCCTTGTGTTCAAGTCTGTGGACATCAAATACCTATCAACAAAGAACACAAATTTCTAGGTATTATACTAGACTCCAAGCTTACTTTTATACAGCACATTAAATATCTTAAAGAAAAATGTCTAAGGACAATGAACCTACTTAAAATTCTATCCCACTCAACATGGGGTAGCGACAGGAAGTGTTTGATGAACGTTTATAGGAGCCTAATTCGATCACGATTGGACTATGGCGCCGTCGTATATAACTCAGCCGCTCCGAGCGCACTAAAGACCCTAGATCCTGTCCACCATCTAGGTATCCGCTTAGCCACTGGTGCTTTCAGAACAAGCCCGATTGAAAGCTTATACGCGGAATCAAATGAATGGTCGCTCCACCTACAGAGAACTTACATCAGCTTTACATATTTCCTAAAAATACACTCCAATCATCAACATCCATGTTTTAACACTGTTAACGATATGACCTGCACTACACTATTCCATAATCGTCCTTCTGTAAGAAAGCCTTTCTCGCTTCGAATGAGGGAGCTTAGTGAAGAAATGCATGTTCCACTCCTCGAGCTTCGCCTATTGCATCCAGCCAAGCTGCTACCTCCTTGGGAGTGGCAGCTGGTACAATGCGACACATCTTTTATTCAAGTTACAAAGCACGCTCCTGAGGCCGAAATCAAAATGCACTTCCTGGAACTCCAGCACAAGCATTCCTGTGCAGAGTTCTACACAGACGCTTCGAAATCAAATGCCGGGGTATCCTATGCAGCCGTCGGCCCATCCTTCTCGGAATCCGACGTACTGCATCCGGAAACAAGCATATTTACGGCCGAGGCCTACGCATTACTCTCTGCTGTGAAACATATAAGAAAATCGAAACTTCCAAAAGCAGCGATCTATACAGACTCCCTAAGCGTCGTGAAGGCCTTAACCACAATCAGCAAACATAAAAATCCCGTATTTAATGAGCTCTATTCCGTCTTGTGTAAAGCGTACTCATCTAAGCAGCATATGCTGGGTACCTGGCCACAGGGGAATTGAAGGCAACGTTCTGGCGGACGAGATGGCCACGTCTATAGCATCGCAAGCCGTTAACCCTACCGCTGAGGTGCCTGTCAAAGATCTGAGGCCTTTCTTGCGAAGGAGATTGCGAGACCACTGGCAACGCATGTGGGACGCGGAAACAGATAATAAGCCCCACCTGATAAAACCACAGTTAGGATTCTGGCCCTCTACTACAAAATCGCGCCGAACAGATGTCCTATTCTGTCGTCTCAGAATAGGACACACGTTTGGCACACATAATTTTCTACTAACCGGAAGTGAGCCTCCAGCCTGTGGTAGATGCGGGGAGAGGCTGACCGTACTCCACGTCCTCCTGGAGTGTCGGGAAGCCGAATCTGAGAGAAAGAGACATTTTCCCTTAGCATATCGGCAGCACATTCCCCTTCATCCTTTAATGTTACTCGGCCCAGAACCGCTATTTGACACCAATGCACTTTTAAGTTATCTGAAAGATGTTGTATTGCATGTTGTTAGCCCCACATGTTCGTAGCGCCTCCTCTCTTCAGAGGATGGCGCTGTGATAGTTCTTTCGTATAGCACGTGCCTCTAGGCCCTTGTGTTTCAAGGGCTCCGGCGAGGCAACAGTGCTCCAGCTATTTTAACCATCTCATATACTTTCAATTCTATGTCATTCTTTTACGATGGATTTTAATGTTCATAGTATTCGTCATTAGTCATCGCCATAATTTTATATCACGTAGATTTTATGCGCTTTACAGCAACTATTTTTAGGCCACTTTACAGCCAAGTCACATCTCCATAATACATCGTCAACATCACCACTTGTCATGGCGCTCTTTGGCCACACCTGGCCCTTGCGCCATTAAACACCACATATCATCATCATTATGCACTACAATTTTCTCATTCAGACTTTTCATCTAACCATATTATTTAAGAAGTTGAATAATTAATTAGGACTAATTCCGTAATTCGGCGGAATGCAAGAAAAATTGTCTGTTTGTATCCAAGTGACGGCCAACAACACTAACTGGGTTCTTTTCAGCCACGTGTCATTTGCATTCTTTTAATGTTTGGCCCTAGTTAAGTGGGAAAACCGGTATAGTCTTTTTTTAATATACGAGTGCGTAGGAGAGTTTAGCATCGTGGACTGTGCCAGCATCTCCATTTCCCTTGGCCAGATGGCACATATAAAGGCTAGACCACCTCAAACAAGCAAACACGTGAAAAAAAATACACAGGAAGCCTCAATAAAATTTATACACACCTCGTATCCCGTTCGCGCATTGATCTCAGAAAGTTCAAGTGTTCACTCTTCACGTCACATGAAATAGACATAGCCGATAAAATAAGCAGTTGGTAAAAACGGATGGGAAATAAAAATAAAACTCGGTTTCCTCTCTCTCTCTCTCTTTATATGTATATATATATATATATATATATATATATATATATATATATATATATATATATATATATATATATATATATATGTGTGTGTGTGTGTAGGAAAGGAAACAGAGGGATTCGATTTCTGTCAGTCAGGTTATACGAAGAATACGGAGGGTGTCTTTTGGGGCTTCTTAGACAATAAATGTTGTTTTTAAATAGAAATACTACAAGCGCAGCAAACGTGGCTTCCTGCAGACGAGCTCCTAGCCTAGCCAGGCACAGCTTGCAGCTAATAACGCAAGCTTAAGAAGACCAATTACCAAAAATTTATTAATTATCTTCTTTATCAGTGCCTTACGAGAAGCTGTTTAAATGGCGAAATTGAACGCACTGAGGTTTTAATACACGCTCATTTTTTTATACTGTAATGTGCATCTTATTTGAGATCCAGGCAATATCGAAACCGAATACCACGGAACCGCAAGAAATGGGGCCCCACTATCAAATCAGACCAAACCGCCCGTTACAACAATCGCAAGGAAGTTTAAAACCGAAAGTCTCGAACACTTGCGGCCGTTACAGATACGTCAGGTTTTACGTGGCAACCAGATGGTGCTGTATGACTGGTCAGTATATATTCTGGCAAGTTGTGATTCAAACTTCCCACCAAATTGTTTACGGGCTGTTGCCATCTGATGCGCAGTGGGACGTGCTCCGTCTCGATATTGACTCGATTGCGCTTTGGAATTTGATTATGAATACTCGAATTAGGTGCAATTTTTAAGATTTAAAAAAGAATGGATGTGCATGAAAACGTCAGTGCCTCTAAATTGGCCATTTGGACAACTGCGCCCAAGGCACTAATGAAAAGTCAATTACTTTTTATTAATTGATCAGGCAAAGTATGCCCGCCTCGCCTAGGCACGCCTCTGCAAAAACGGCACGTTCACTCGTATCATTACTTTTTATAAACGATCTGCTTTGTGTAAAAAAGAAACCCTGCATGTATGTCTATCATACGCCTTTTCTTGATCAGAACACCCCATTATGGCTTGCTTGTTCATCTACCACCTAGTATCACGTGTACCGCATTCCTTCTTTTACGCCACTCGCTCCCTGAACCCATGACACTCGTCTTGGGGAATGTGTCAAAGACCTTGTTAATGATTAGGGGTTTGACTTCGCCAAGGCGCGGTGTATACCAGTGGAACTAGCGAGTAATGTCATTAAGGCCCTGCTCTCCCTCTTTTCTTCTTTTTTCCTTTTCCTTTTTTATTCTCTCTTTCATTATCTAAATATATGAAGATACTATGTCGCGAGATTTTATTGTATCCCTTGAGAAAGGTCGTCCTACCGACCGAAACTCTTGCACAAATAAACCGAAGATAACCACAAAGTTATGCTTCCCATCCTTCTCAATGTTTGACCAATTGAAAAATTCCGTTTTTTTCTGTTTATTCGGTGCCATTGGGAAATTCCACATTAGTGCATTTTATATGCACATATAGAATGCGCTTTTAGTCAAATTACTTGTTCAAGCCGCACTGCACATGGATTCCAAAAGCAATAGCTGAGCACTAAGTTTGGCCGCAAAGCAAGTTGTAGGTTTTGAACGGCACGTCATGAAGGTAGCAGCAGCACGGTTCTAAGGTTAAGTTGTGTTAAGATATGTTAAGTGCGAAAGCAAAGACGTCAGTATGATTAATGCTACGAAAATAATAAGGGCACTTGGGACTACTTACCGCTGCATTATTTAGCGCGTGATGTTTTCCAGATTTGTTGCTATCGACATTTAAGCCCTACTTTCTCATGCTATAGGTCGAGTGAATGACGTCAATTCATTGACGTCCATCAAGTCCACACAGGATTGACGTCAGCAGCCTGTTATACAGTGCAGCTCTTATGCTCCCGTTACTGGGTTGAGCGTCGGCGTCGGCGTGGCGGCGCGCATCCCACTGCTCGCGCGTTCGTCGTCGTTTTCTGCCACAGCTGGCTCGTAGGCGCGCGTAACTGCGTGAACGCCCTCGTGCCACTGTTCGCGCGTTCCTGGTCGTCTTCTTCCACAGCTCGCTCCGACGCCGCTCATCCTGCCAGCGTTCCCATATTGCCCCTCTCTCTGCGAAGGCACTGACAGCAGTGGCCCACTGCCAGTCGATGCTGTGATTTCGGTCTCAAATTCTTTGCCTCAAGATATCGCGAAATGAAAACGCGTGCAAAGCTGCGCTCACATTTCACATTAGGGATTATCGTAATCGTCAGACATTGTCTTTCTTTTTTTTTTTTGGGGGGGGGGGGGGGGGTTGAGAATGCCATTATTTTAATGCAAAAGCACCATATGCCCCATTTCCTCAAAATCCGGCGGCGGCGTGACCAAAACATGGTACCAAAAATGGCCGACGGTGCAGAGAGCAAAAATCAAGAAATTCTCGGATTGATGTCATATTTCTCAGTGTCTTACAGAACCAGGCATCGTGTTCTTCTTTGTTTGTTCTGGTGGATACCAAAGGCTAAAAGCTGTTGGAAAACAGCTTGACTAGGCCGATGGTCCGTTACAAGGCATACATGGGGGTTGCATCAAAATTGTAACATTGTTAGACACTCAGAATAATTTAATTGCATAAATACACGATAACAAGACCGAAAATAATATAGAGACTAAGGGAAAAAAAACATATTCAAAAAATGAAAGTATGTGTTTAAGAGTTACTAAAAAGGTTTATACAATTCGCTCTGATATAGAAACTAGATAATAAAGACTAAAAATATGAAGAAACATTCTCTGCACCAGAAGATAGAAATACATGTGTTTGGGTTACAAAATTAGTAACACGTCCAGTTATCTCTGAAGAAAGATAAACAGTCACTGATTACTTGTTTACAAAATGCATTCGCAGTTCCTTGGATGAAGAAGTATATGTACTTTTATATTTATTTAATATATGTGGTAGATTATGTTTTAAGGACTGTAGGCTATATTTATTACGAAACCACGGAACATACCACGTATCACTATTTATTGTATTGGAAGAATGGAATTTTGGTGCCGAAGATGCACTAGACATTAGGAAATTTTTGAAGGCAGTATTTCAGAAATAAAACGAATTTAGAAGGCGAAAAGTGTAGAAATATTATATTTTATAACTTTATGCTTTAAGAACGCTGGCCACGTTGTCTCCAGATAACCCAGGTTGTCAATGTGCCGAATCATTTTCTTTTGCAAAGAAACGATTTTCATAATATTTGTCTTTCCTGTAGCCCCCCACACTAAGCTACAGTAATTTAAATAAGAAAAAAATAAGGCATAATAAATGTTCAGTTTTACTGTGGTTGGAAGAAGACGCCGACATCGAGACAGAACGCCTGTGATAGCAGATATTTTTGTGCAGATATTTTCAATATATTTATCCCAAGAAAGGTGCGAAGAAATAGTGACGCCTAATATTTTACGTTCATCCACAATTTGCAGTTCTTTACCACCACACACTAAAGTTTGATTACTAGTAATAACTTTATTTTTTGCGCGAAATAACATTACTTTAGTTTTCGTAGGGTTTATTTTTAGGCAATTAGCGACTGACCATTCAGATAGCTGAGTGAGTAGATAGTTACATTTTTCCGTTAATTCTTGTGAAAAGACTCGCGCAACGCTTTTGATGGTGTGCAAGTCATCATTGTCTTCTACCCCGAGCTAGCGATCCTTCAATACAAGATAGGACGGCTGCTCTCCACCTGTCTATTTCTTGGCCAAGTGGGCAAGAGCCGCGTACGTGACAGGAAACAACAACAACAACAACACTCTAGACGTCAAATCATGAGTTTGTACCACCGCCAAAGGTCTCAGAAGGAACGCTGTGCAAGTTTACAACGTCAACGACGACATGCAGACGAATACCTCCGCGAAAAAGTTTCGCAACAGCGACTACAATGCTTTCGCCTTCCTACACGTAAGCAGTTTCTCTGCCGAATTTTAAGGCAGAAGCATTAAAGTGCTCGTTGCAATGGCTCATACCTAAAAAATACGGCTTCTAGTCGAGTGTCACAAGAAATATCATCATCAGCAATGGCTAATACTACCGTAAGCTAGAAAAAAAATTACGAAGGGTGCTTAGAACTTTTTAAAAATGTGAAGGCGAAAGAGTAGTTGAACGTTCTGCTGCTGAACTTTGTGTCATACTTTCTGCTGATCTGCGGTTGAATTTTCTGTTGAACTTTCTACAGAAGATGTGGTGTTGACCTTTGTGATGAGCGCCTTGTTGATGCGCTGTTTGAACTTTCTGATGAAAACGGCCTGCTGATCTGGGGCTGAACTTTCTGGAGAACTTTCTGCTAATCTGTTGTTTTCAAGCACCCTTCGCACCAAATTTGGTCACACATTTCACACACTGCAATAGGGGGATTGTCCACAAAGTCTTTCGTGTACTTGGCCGTCACTCTGCTGTATCGCCCTTGTTTCTCTCTCCACAGCGGCCATGCCGATCGCGACCTGACTAGCCCTCTCGAAAGCACAGTTAGAAGCTCACTCCGCTCGTTCGACATCGCCAGGAGCCTCCTTCTCACCCCCGTTTGTGCATTCACCTCCCAAGGCGGCTCGTTTTGAACGTGCGGCAGCCGCCTCTCTCTCCACCAATTCTGCAATCCCAGAACACCTGCATTGTATTAGGTCCGCGTGTTGCTCTCGTATCGCCGCTGCCGCCACTCCATCCACATCCGCTTCCTCGCGACAGCGGTTACGACAGGCGGCATTGCATTCTTAATGCAATGCACTAACTTACCCAACAAAGTGATTGACTAGAATACCTTTCCCATATCGGGGGCCTTGCCTGTATTCCAATGCGCACAGTGATCATGTACCACGCTCGCATCGGCCACATTTCCAGCGCAACCTGCCGCGCAAGACTTATCTCCTGCTGCCTGATGTCAGATCCCCTGGAAGATAGAATGTGCATGCGGCCTTTGAAATGTATTGGTTTTTCCTTCACGGCTGGTTGAGATAAGCTGATTGTGCGATGGTCATGTGACAGAGTACCCTTTATAAACTAGAGCCCCTTTCTGTTGAAAAAAACAGCTGGTATCCCAGGCTCTTTCCTCTCTTCTAAGTTTTCTGTGTGCGTCTTTTCTTTTTTCGGCTGGTTTTTTCTTAATGCAAGGCACCACATAAGCCAACAACGTGGTTTGCCACACGTTTACTTTACACTGCGACCCGTTATGTCTAGCAACAACTCCGACCTTCCGATCGCATAGCCTAATGCCTTACCAAGTGTGCAGCAGGTTCTCGGCCTTCACGTGTTACAGAAGGGTAACATGCTGCCCAACTTTTTTTGTTTTGGAATGAGTCCAGTTCACGATTCCTTCGCACGTGTTGGTAGTTTTGAAGCGAATGTATTAATTATTTGTTTAATTAATTAATTTTCAATATAGTGCCCCGGAAGAGCTACGGAGCCTTCTTGCTGTTGAGTAATGCTAATATTAAATCGATAGTAATAGTACGGTTTTGTATCGGACGTTAAGCGTATAATTTTTGAGCAGGTCTGGAGGCTGAAATCAATTATATTTTAGGTATTTTAGGTGATAAAGTCCATCTCAAGCTGTCTTGTTTGGTAAATGAAAATTGCTTAAAACAAGAATCCGAAAAAGTAATGGCCGACCTAAGGTGGCATCCCCGGATGGAGCCGCCATATTATTGCCCAATATGTTTAGCTTGTGGAATGTGAACTAGCAAGCCTCCCACTGTCACCACGGACCCTGTAATACGGTTTCCATTTCAGGGCACTTTACTCGCACGTCCACCAGACGTTGCATGCACACGAAGGCCGTGCGCAGGAAGGCAATGGACGAATATTATCACAGCTGAACCTGTACATCATTGAACGAGCTTGCCGTCGCCGAAAGGAAGGTGTATATGACTGAAAGGAATGGAAAGGGGGAATGAATGAATGAATGAATGAATGAATGGCAAGGGAAGGCGGAGGAAGTGCGCTTCCGTTAGCGCACTTCCTCCGCGGCAAGCGACTGTGTGCGCGTCGAACCAAAAGTGCACCGCAATGTTCGTGAAGCACTTTCAGACTGAAATATAACACGCCTTCATCCAATCACGAACCTTATTACGTAGTATGAAACCGATACCAAATATTCAACTTGCGCAGAAACCGGCACTAGACTGTCATCACAAATAAAAAGATAATGTTATAACAGTCGCGGCCAGATAAAATGATTGAAGAAAATGTAGATGGTAGTACGAACGCGAGGAATTCAAGAAGCAGATGGCGCGCAGCATCAGGGTAACGAAGCAATATGGTCATGAAATATTCACCTCAAAGCAATGAAACAGACATTTATAGCGCTTGTGCCCTCTACGAAAAACAGATTACTGAGAAGTATAACACCCGCAGATATTAGAATTCGCGCATGTATTTCGGACAGCAGACACAATATCATTCTTGAATATCAAGTGATTAAATGATTGAGCTAAACACCCTGAAGACTTGAGGGTGGCCTTTGTTGAGTGTTCAGCATAAATGTTGACCGCCTGCCATTCAGTCATGTGGTCCGAAATATAACTACGCGGAAGCTTTACGCCTTTTTGAAAGCACTGAAACGCGACCACCGCGCCCGGCTGCATACGTAGCGCGTTCTCGTGCTCAGCAGCTGAACGCTGGAGTTAACTACACCAAGGTATTAAGCCTTATTGTAATCAGCCCAAATCGTAATCAACCGCTCACAAATTGACAAAGTACTCCCCTCAGTGGCGCAGTGGCTAAGGCGTAGGTAGCGCTTCCGAGTTCGATGTCACACCTTCAATCCTCGTTTTCTCAGCCACCGTCCGAGTGGGCGGAATGCAACACGTGCTCGTGTACCATGCAAAGTTTGAAAACCCCAACAGGTCAAAATAATTTCGGATGTCCCTCACTATATGACGTGCCTCGTAATCAGATCGCGGTTCTGGCATGTAAAATTGCAGAATTTCAATTTTATTGCGATAGCAGTTCTGTGGACACTCGATGCAAATTTCTGACTCCAGCGCCGGCATCGCCAAAAGGTTGTGTGTAAATTAGAAGTGCGACATAATCGTATCTCACCCGGCACGACGTAGCTGTTGGGTGCGAGTGCGAGGGTGCAAGAGTTGTTTAACCAAGGTATTTAACTTAAGTCACAATAGTTATTGGTTGTGTTTTCAATAAAGCAATTATTTAGCACTTACTACAACAATTTAGTTTTGGTAAATAAAGGCTACCCCCTTCTAAATTATCTAGTCTCCCTAAGATGCTGTAACGCAACGTACGTGAGGCAGGGCCTATTTGTTTGCTTATTTACCAAGAATTGTAAAGCCAGCTATTATTTGTTTAAAGAGTGTAGACAATTTCGCATAGTTAGAAAATGGCCAAAATACATCATTCCTGTTTACGGCACTCCCCCTCCCTAAAAAAAGAGAAATGACATATCACAAACATATGTGACTATGAGTTTCGGGAGTTAACTACGTTCTCAAAAAACATTCAAATAAAGAAAAAAGTATAGACTTCCAGATGTGCCGAATTTAAAATTATACCAATAACAACTGCTACCAACGTTCTTAACCGGAGGTGAATCATACTGGGATGTCGCAAGTGTACTGCTGACGATATTAATAGTAATTTTTCAGCACAGCGAAAAAAACCATTTACGCCTGCTTGTCTGCCTTATATTGGGAATATGGCAAGGTTACAAAACCAAAATATAAGAAAAGTTACAAGCCGAACTTCCTTGATTACACAAGCTGAGGTCTTTGATAATGTTCTTGGCGGTTTTTGTGAACATCGATGGTTCATGAAAGGGACTGACAACTGGCCAGAATGTGTTGTGAGACGTTGAGGAAAAGGAAATTACCATGATTTATTGTCATGAAATCCAGCACGCTGTTCGGAACTTAAGCAAGACTTATAATTTTAAACTGACAAAGTATGAAAAACCAGTAAGTGGCGCGGCCTAGCGGTCAAGTCTTCGAGCTTCGGGTTTAGTATGTGATATTACTGTGCGTAAGCCGGCCATCGTTAAGTACAGCATACTTATTGCTTAAAATTACATTCGGTATGTTATTAGGCTGTCGAGATTCATTCTATGCGTATTGCGAAGTAAACAAGAGTGCACGCTAACGAGCGACGCTGCCTTCGTGGTAACGGGTGGAGGGGTACAGCCGGGCAAAGGTGTTCAGTGCATGGCGGCGCAGATTAAGGATTCCGTACGCGCGCGAGTTTGCAAGTTAGCATCCGAAGTTCTGTGTTCTCTGTGAGATACAAAATACCATCGACGAATTGTGCCATCACTGTGTTCCAGCGCTGCAACAATAGCACTACTAGCATGCCCTACCACTTATCTTTGGCAGGCGCATGCAGCCAGCATGCGGCAGCATGCAGCCAGCAAAAGCATGGCCTTCGAGATCGGTTTGTATTACTTGGAGGGAGCCGTCGCTGTGACGTGGATTCGGACACTAGCTAATACTGTAAAAATAAGTCAACGCTTCATAAAACATGAACCGAAGAAACATCGTCGTTTAAACAAATTGTTACTTTCTTACAGCTAGAGCCACACTTACTGTCTGCTTCACACCAATGCTGGCGTAGAATCGCTATCGCGCTCACCTATCATGGTTTCCTGCATGTTTCTTGAGTACGACTACATCCCGAATGCCGATTGGAAAATTTAAAAAAAAAGAAAGATATTCCACGGCGTTTTCCGCATTAGCGCTGTATTGGAAACTGCGACCCGTAAGCTTTCCGTTGCACTAAAGGAACGGCAACATAAAAATTGGTTGTCAGTCTCATTAAAACTCACCCTTGGCCCTCTTGACATTATAGATTTTTTTGCAGTAGGTATACTCTTAAGCCTGGTGTACCGTACATTGCCCCCTAACTTCGCTTCACCCTTTGATGTCCATTTTGCGAATTGTTTATAATAAATCTTACTGAAGTCGTTCATAAGATCGATCAATGAACCGTGTACCGGTAAGTGAAGTTCACCTGAAATACGAAAGGCCTATCAGGAGCCCCGCCGTCATGACATTCTGTGGTGTGTTTGTTCATTTAACGATATCTCAAGACACGTGGTATGTCAGAAAGCAGACACATTAAATAAAATAAAAGGTTAAATTCTTCGCAGTTTAGCTTTCGCAGAGCGTATAAATATTGGCGTTTCAAATAAACTGAGTCCTGTAAAGCTGCCATCTCACTCTATAGTAAAACCCAGAAATACAAGCTGTACCAATTATGCACGTCCTAGGATGTATGCTCTGTGTTTTTGTTATTTTTTCAACGAAAATGTTTTTTGGAGGCGTTTCGCAGGGTGAAATGATTTTTGAGATTGTGACCATGGAAAATAGTACGTATTCAAAGTACAAACGGGGGTACCTAGAATTCGTGTATTCTCTTGCTTTGCAGACCCTCTGTAACTACAACATGTTAACATGTTGTACTTACTTGAATGATTGCCGTAGTTAAGTGCAAAGCCTTACCTTGTCGTTAGAGAAGTGACGGAAACTAAGTTGAGAGCAACCAGCAATCCCTCGTCGTGTCTGATACTTTCAATATTGTAGTATGAAATTTGATGTTTTCATGCTCGAGGCAGGTTGTATTTTTATATGTTCCATTGGGAGTTTGATTTCTGTATGCTGCAACCACAGCGTTTCCCTAGATGATCATTAATGGGTTTCGTGGTGTTAGCGCAAGAACATCACCGCATGGCTACTCAGTTTTCCAGGACAATCGAAACGGTAGTCTGTTCGCGATACCATTGTACGCCTGCTCTCGAACAATATTAAGAGCGTTTTACCTCGCGCAGGAATACCAAGGGGTGTCAGCACTTTTCTTCGAAAAAATCGTGTTTCTTTAACTTGGTGGTCGTCTGCTTTATTATTACTAGAAAGACTGAAGGGCCAACTTTCGTTCCTTAAATTTCGCGCCAAAATCTCAGCGCCGCTACGCCAATGTCACGTCACGAACTTCAAGGAATATTCTCTATTTGGACCGTTGTGGCCCAGTAGAATCTCTCGAAACTTGTGAAGTTCAGACAGTGAAACCGTTACGAGTACCAAGCAAACACCGTCAAAATCTAGGACGTTCTGGGAATCATGGGACATTATTTCAGAATACCGAGATCAACAATGTTCTGTTATCTACTACAGTGTCTCCAAATATGTCTCTCTTGTTCAAGTGCCAATGCATGCGACACGGCACTCTAAACCATACCACCTTTCAGAACAAGTGAAAGACCGGTGGCTTCTAAATTAGGATGTTAGGTACAATTTGTGACTGTTCTAAACCGACAGAGTGCGGTAACCCACTTGTACGCATTTTCAGATTCCTGTCTGTTCAGAAATATGAGCATCCCAAATGGAAAATATGGGCTACCCACCAATAACTGCATGAGCAGCCCCTTGTGCGTGGGGCCGAGCAAGACAGTTTGGTATCTGAAGTGAGTGCTCTATTCGTTTCAAGTTATCAGTATAGAAATCCGTGCCAGGATTTCGTAACCGTTTAGGCTAAGTAGCAATGTTGTACAAGTTAAGCTGCTCAAGCTGCACAGCTGCTCGCATTTTGAAGCTGCTAATATGTGTACAAACTTTGCATGTTGGTTGTCATGTACTACCCCATATATTGTTACCTTACTAATGGTTTGTCAAGAACTGCATTTCCTCATTCAGCTATGAAGTGTTTCAGGCGTTCCAGTTGAAATATTTCTGAGAAGTCCAACTTTTGTCGCTATTTGCCTAATGTGATGCGAATTAGGTAAGGAACAGCAGTGTTAACGCCCTTTGGACATTTCATGAAATGAATGTCGTTCCGGAAGCAAAGTGCAAATACTCATTGCAACAGCTATCTTGCATATTGAAACTCCATTGAGCCAGCCCGTAAACGCTGCTGCAGTGACTCTTCTGCGAAGAAATGGCTGTACGAGTGAAAAAGGCTTATGCATCCATATTTAACTAAGAATACATAGCAAGCGTGAAAGAACGAGAACGAAAGTCCTAGCTGCTTACCTAATCTCCGTAAGTCAGTGAAGGTGCGGTTGGCGGCGAACGTGGTGGCGAAATATGCCAGTGCGAAAGCTATTGGAACGCTGTATATAGCGAGCGTGATTTGCTGTACCGAGACAGGAATGATTCCCCTGTAGGTGATGCACCCACGGGCACGCAGATGTATTTGTATACCCACCACAGCTCATGCCAATAAAGGAAGTTGGGCGCCCGTTTCCTCTGTAAGGATTTACCATGTGCGTTACGTGGTTGACCACATGTTGGTCAAATGAATTAGAATTTAGGTGCGTAGCTACAAAGCACGCTATCCCATCATATCGACTGGGTTATCCCATCATATCGACAAAGCACGGACAAAAGAGACATTAACACCAGAAAAAGAAAGGAAACGTTTTAGATATATAGCTAACCTCGGGCTACGCCACCAGACTGAAGCATAGACCAGCACTGTGATGTTGAAGGGAGGCCCTTAGGATCTATAAAGTCACCTTTCAAAATAAAGGTGTGTTCCAGTGCCACTTGACTCTTATAGGCCTCCCCCTGACAGTGTTCGAGTCACGCCTACACGGACCGCGGCCGGTCGTCCAGTCATTGCAATGCGTTGAACAGTGCTTACCTTTGTGATTGAAATCGAGCACAGTGGCTCGACGTTCTCTTCGAAGCCCCAGACATCGCAAGCAGCACTGTCCGTCATACCAATTAGTGCAGTCCTTGTACTACGGAGAGTACCGAAGTGATGCCTCACTTAAAAGATGTCCGGTTGGAGGTCGGAGCTACCGTCAAGGCTCTCGTATAGTGCAGTGCGCCTGACGTTTAGGGTGTTCCATTCTGCCAAAAACAGTGCGTGTTCTAGGTAACATAGCAGCCTTAACGAAATGTTGTGATGCCAGCGCACCCCATGCGACACAACTGTCTTGATTTTCAAAGAAGGAGGGCCATATCTAAGAAAAATGTATCTGGTACCTATAATGGATAGGTGGTTTCAGCAACCATCACGCAATATTTATGTTTAGTATGCTCAGTATACCTGTGCTAATGCCTATGGCAGAATGAAATCCACAGGAGTGGGGAAATGATAAAAAAAAATGAGTTTACAGTTATGATGAGAAGTGATGAGTTTACAAAGTCACGAAGACGTTTGAAACCAGAAGCACAAAGGTTAGGGAAATATATGTATTAACCTTCACTCCCTTGCTGGCTGGCAGAATGTCCCGTTGGAGGTCCCTCCACCCACAAGTAGGTGGCGGTAGGCATAAGAAAGTTTGTGAAATTCAGCACTTCCAGCCTAGATGGCGGTGCGGGTTTTTTAGGACCCGAAAGGGAAGGACGAATGCGACCGAGCAGAAAATGATCCCGGACACCTAGCCAAAGAACGCTACGTATTGAAAAATCGGGGCAGGAATTACGCAACACCACACGGGTTTTGTTTTTGAGTGACAGTGGTCCCGTCTCGCAAGAAGGGTGGTCTAACTTTAGCAGGCTGTCGTTTTCAAATCTATCACACAATACTGTAGAGTGCAAGGTTCTTATTCCTCTACGCGTATCACTTCACATATATTAACTCAAGCATAATTTTGCGAGACACATGTTGCCAGCAGCTACAATGCACTTCTTCATATGCTTTCATTCTAGTTGCAGCGAGCCTGCCCCAATTCCAAGTGGCGAGAAAAACTGCACTATAAGGGAGAACACCACTGCTCCTTATCCTAGCTGCTGCCCGATGACGGTGTGCACATAAATGTGAAGGCGGTGGTGGTGCTATTTAGACCTTCCAGACGCCAACAGCATGGCAAAATTATTGCCCCCTCCACCTCCCTCCCTCCGACGAAGTGAAGCAAGAAATAAATATTCTGATGTACTAGACTTCGGTGTAATACTGTCACGTGTTATTTTTAGAGATCATTCAAACGCACGCATCTGAGGTACTGCGCTACGCCGCTTTTAATACAAGACAAGACCACTGGCAAAAACACGAAACATGACTTTATGAATAAAAAAGCCAACACTTACGTTTTAATACACTACGCAAACAAGGAGTTGTGTTACGCTAAACTTACATATGAAATAGAGAAGAACGGTTACGGCATGACATACAGTAACAAGCTATGGAGTCAGCAGGGAGCTCACTAAGTCATCAAATGATAACAAAGCAAAGGAAATCACAAGGAAATAAACACTTCACCAGTTAGCTGTAAAGATGGCCTTTGAGCGATCCAGTTCTGGATGGCACGAACGGAAGAGAGTCAGAAGAGAGTAGCCGGTCACAGACGACCGACATGACGATGCGCTCGACTGCCACTTTGCAGTCGGGAAGTACTCACAACGGGACGTCACAGGCTTCGCAGAAGACGTGCAGCGATCGAGTGCATGCCCTTAGCATACCGGTCGAGGCACTCAGCGACCTGCTCTTCCACGCCTCGTCGCCCGGCTTTGGGAGAGCCGTCAGGACCGGGCCGACCACAGACTGCTACGAAGAAGACGCCAGGTCTTAGCGAAATTCAGAGCCGACTAGGTAGAGGCCTCGTGAGCACGGGCTCAAACGCCCGTCAAGCTCCCACCTCTGCGCCCTAACCGCCTTCTCTTATATCAAGAGCCAACACGTCTTCTTCTTTTTGACACTTCCCCTGCCGCTCTCACAGTTGTTGTCGCCTTCAACTTATGGTACGTACCCACGAAGGGGGATGGGCTCTGTACCCTCTTCTTTCCTGTCTTTGTACTTCTACTCCGTTTGCACCTAGTGTGCATCACCGATTGGTACTTGTGTTTGCCCCAGCCAAAATGCGCTGGGGCGAAATGCGAAAACGTCTTAGATTTAGGTACTCGTCAAAAACCCCAGCTGGTCAAAATTATCCCGCAGTCGCCCCACTACGGCATGCTTTATAATCAGATTGTGGCTTTGCGACGTAAAACCCCATAATATAATTTAATTTTTACTTGTGATTGTTACTTTTTTTTCTTGCGACGCTTGGCGCACTCGTGCCAAACTGACGAAGCCCGTCGTCGTTGTCATATTTTAATTTGCCCCGTGAGGAGTTTCTACCCGAATTTATTGTTGTACATTATTTACTGATCAATCATTGAGGTCGACATGGCTTCCTTTGCGACACATTTAGCACTAGAATTTATGCTTCATAACAAGACGAAGCTCATATAAATTGTGTCGTCATAAAGATCGGTTCCCGGGCATAAAGCTATATGTTCCCGGGCATTAGTTAAAATAACCATTTCCAAGTGAAGCATGTGAATTATCTTGACAAAAATAAACATGGGCATGCCCGTGCATGCGTGTGAGCGTGCGTGCGTGCGCGTGTCTGTGTGTGTGTGTGTGTGTGCGTGTGTGCATGTGTGCGTGTGTGCGTGCGTGCATGCGTGCGTGTGTGTGTGTGTGTGTGTGCGTGCGTGCGTGCGTGTGCGTGTGTGCGTGTGTGCGTGTGTGCGTGTGTGCGTGCGTGTGTGTGTGTGTGTGTGTGTGTGTGTGTGTGTGTGTGTGTGTGTGTGTGTGTGTGTGTGTGTGTGTGTGTGTGTGTGTGTGTGTGTGTGTGTGTGTGTGCGCGTGTGTGTGTGTGTGCGCGCGCGTAAACATCCGCTTAATGCGGGAATTATGATGGGTGGTGGACATTTCTACAAAGTTACAAGGCAACCAACACTCTACAGCAGGGAGCACAAGGAAATTTGCTGATGTATTCTACATTTTCTGATAACTCCCATTACAAAAACAGACTAATTATTTACCCATTTATTTGTCAATCAGCAATGCTCCACCTTTGCACAATTAATTAGATCAGAGGCTTGCAGAATATGCACAATGTTATTATTGATTGCAATAATTACGAAGACAGGAAATTTAATGTTTCTATGTTCCTGTTCCTTCCTTTGTTTCTGTTCCTACGTTCATTCGAGTTATAGAAGCTCTTCGCGGGCAAGCGAGCCCGTTAAGACGGAAGGCACGTTTTCATTTGGCCTTACCGACGCGGACAAGGAACGCCCAAATAACGCGGCCTTCCGAGAGTCAGGGTGACGTGGCACCGCGGCGTAGCCCTTTCCCCTCACGCAACATCTAGCGTGCCAAAACACAAACACCTGTTCCCATTCGCCCGCTCTGCTCCGTCGAGGCGCGCTCGTGACGTGGGATCGCAGCGAATGGGGTTTTCGGCTCTGTTTCGCTACTACAGGTAACAGACTCCGGCTTTTTCGCTCAATGGGCCATTTGATGCTTTCGCATCAATAACGAATTGCGTCCACAACTTTGGACGTGGCGCTTCAAGGCGATAGGAACAAGGTCACGCCTTAGCGTTGCCACAGTAGTGCAAGTTTTCATGCTGGAGAAAGGAAGAAAACATAGGCAGGCTACGCAGCCGTTGGAAGAATTGACGCAGACGATGGTTTGGAATAAATAATGACGAGCAAGAAATGTCGTCCCGCTGTAGATGCCACATGCCGGTTGCCATATTTATGTTTGTCTTCACTTATCACAAGGGGACTTAACACGAAGGGGCCTTCATTCATAGGGTGTTACCGTAAAGCGACTCTCATTTCGCCTGGCCTTTGTAAAGGGACAAACGCAGCGATCAGATCACGTGCGGGAAATTTCATTCCCAAAATATGAAGCGGCGGCACGGTGCGAAAACAGGCTGAAATTCAAACGGTAGCCCGTGCGCCCTTCCTCTCGAGAGAGCCCCACTTCTAGTCAGAGAGTCAAAGTCACACGAAACGCCTCTGCGTAAAACGAACAGACTGCTATGTTAGGGGTTATGACACGTGACCTCGGTAATTCGGTGAGCGCGCAACACGCAATGCCTCCACAGCAATTCCGTCGCTCATCAAAAAGAGGAAGAGAAAAAATTAAAATCCATTCTACCCTGTAAAGGTCGATGACCAGTGAAGCTGTTTAACACACGACACAGAGGTGACAAAGAATTTTGAACGAATTTACGACCCCATTTGCCCTTATATTTATATACATTCGCGTTGACCACGGGACGGCCGCCCCGAGACTCCGGAGGAAACTAGACAGGAGTGACGTTTCGACGGAAGCACCACCAAGGGAGAGCGGAAGAGAAGGAAAGTAGATATGCAAGCGCTTGGAACGCCGACAACGAGAGGGCGGTGCGAACGTAGACAAGGCCGAAGCGGGTCAGAGTGAGGTATCAGTTCTTATCATCTTAATACATGTTACGGGTTGTATCTGGATCCAGAATATTAAACTTATTTTTGCATGTTGGCGGAGTTCTTCAAGCCTGTTTCACCTCCACCGCAGATCGGCCCGGTATTGTACCACCTTCGGATTTGCCTACGGTTATTACAAGCGCAGAACAAAAATGCGCGAAACCACAGTCATATACAGCTTCGCTGCAAAAAGAAAGCAACGAACGCGGCGTAAGAGTACCATGATTCCTCGATCTTGGCATGGGAAAATGTAGGGAAGAAATATTTTTAATAAACGCTAATCGAGCAAAAAAAAGAGCAAGTATCGCCGTTGCAGAGAAGCTCGCCTCCAGGAAGCTAGGAAACACGACACTTCAATATCTGCTATCTTCTCCAATAGCGAACTTATAAAAAAGAATATTCTGGTAAAACGTTCCCTAGACGGCACCTTAGAGCTTATAGTGTACGAAAAGTGTTTTCGATGGAACGTGGTGAGGGGCATTTTAAATCCAAAGCCAGACGCAAATCGTCACAAGATTGAGCAGGGTGTAATATCTGTATCTCCGCAAACAATGTCAACAAACTCATAATCGGTCCCGCTACCAGTCAGCGACCCGCGGTAACCTTGTCACAGCGCTGATTTATTGGTTCCTTCTTGAGTGCTGATGTAAATGCCACAACAGCATACTTTAGTAGACAAAAGGACAAAACATGGCGGAGTAAATATTCCCAACAAGGTGAGGCTTGTGCATGTGTCAGCGAAAATCTAGAGACCACTCAATACATTCCTATGGAATACGAAGGGATTAACCCAGTGGGAACCGTACGTGACGTACACCTTCCAGAAGCCCTTGGATCACAATCGCCTACTTTCCTGGGATTGCGGTGCCCTATGCGCCATTCCCGTTACTGTTAAACTACCCTTTTGACTCTACATCGTTGCCCTTTCCAGCATCGCCGGGACGAGCCAACGGGCGAGCTGGTACTCAGTCCTCGCTATACGTGAGAAGAATCAGTGGCGTGAGTGGCGTGGATGTTGGCAGGAATCGATCTCTTGCTCTTTCAGCCGCAACAGCGCGACTGCACCAGCCATGCTGACACGATATCCCTGGGAAACATGAACGTCTGTCTTCATGTTCATGTTCATGTTCATGTTTCTTTAGTCCAGCAGCTTCTTTGGGCCCTTTTGCTGTGACTTTCACGCACACGATGAGCACGTACGTAGCATTTGCCTTTTAGAAGCTTTAAGGCTGCCGCTTCGCTGACCTTTTATCCGGGTGGAGATTTAGTAAGTCTTTGTCACTCTGAAATTCGAGAGAATGAAGTTGCTACGCCACGTGCCGTCTAAGCTTTTAAAGCCCTTCTCCGAAGGGTTGAGGAAGTGCTCTTTTCGTGGATTGGGCGTTCACATAGCAATGTACTGTTCGTGTATGCTTGCGTGCAGCGAAAATATATAGGAGTCACGATCTAATTTCTTGACGTGACAATGCTCTATCGGCCGCGCAGCTACATCAAGAGGATTTGTGAGTGGCAGCGCGTTCCGTTGCACTGTAGACAAATAGCTTCCGCTTTGTCGAAGCCATCACGAAAGTTTTGCTATTCACTAGCACCACCTGACCATTTGATGTAGCAGAAGCTTGATGTGGGCGAGTTGGTTTAACATACTTGATGAAAAGAAAACAGCGCTACAAAGACGCGGACTGAAAGAAGAACAAATACGACGTACAGGCTACCCGTCCTATCCAGCTATCCAGCCTGTACGTCGTACTTGTTCTTTTAGTCCGCGTCATTGTAGCGGTCTTCTCATTCGGTGTACAATGAGGTGCTGAATTTGACATTCGAGATTACGCAATTGTAGAAATAACATGATTTTAGACAACTAATTCTGACATATTATCTATTCAACGATAACAGAAAAATTCATCAGCGTGGGTAAGGCCACTGGTAACAAACTATCATTGCTTCTATCATTGTATCTCGTAGCCTTTTTTTTTTAAACAGGTTGACCTACGTTACCGGGGATACGTGGCATTAACTAGAACACATTATAGAATACTATGGGGTCACCTAAGCATTTCTTAAGATTTGTAAGTCCGAAAGCATTACTTGTCGCTGAGTGTGCCGCTGAGTTATGTCGCTAAGTTACGTCGCCGATTTTAGTATAGGGGCAATATGTTGCCCAGTTTATTGCTGCTGCGTTATGTGTTCCTGTGTAATGTTGAGCTGTTCCCTCTGCTGCTTTCGCCGCTGCTCCGCTTCTCGCTGCTTACGCTGCCGCCTTGCTCGCTACACCGCGGTGTTGCCTGCAGTTGGCCGTGCTCGTTCCGCAGCCACTCGCTATGCCTTTCACGTTGTCGAGGACTTGGGTGAGGAACGTTACGAGGATCGCTACGTTGCCACGGTCTCGTACTTCGGCGGAAGTGAACTGGCTCCTCCGACCATGCTTTAGTGTCTCGCCTGACGATGTAGGCGTGAGCGATTCAAATTCGGACGATGAAGACTACGTAGCGGTGACAGTGGCACCACTCCAATCAAGCGCCATCTATAGAATCGCCCACCAGGCAGAACCCAACCACGTGCGCAGCCTCGGAGATGAATATTTCATTACTGCCGCCTGTTGCAACGGTGCCGCAATGCAGCGGTGGCGGGGTGGTTAGTGGTCTCGGCTACCGAGTGGTGGCAGTGGCGGTGGGGCTGAGAACCGAATCCTGACCGTGGCCACCTTTTTTTTCTTAGATGAAGAAGACGTCGTTCTTGTGCCGTTTTCTTGCCGCGTCTTTCCTGCCACGGCTTTCTGATGACGGCATTGCCATGCAGTGAGCCATGTAATGCTCTCGCACGCAAAAATGACACAGCCCTGCTGCCAAGGCCAAGGTAAGCACAAAGAAAGTGCGGCCGCGAAAAAAATCGTTGTCGTCTTCGTCGATGCACAAAGCAGCCCTTTCACAACTGCCGATCGCAAAAGCACCGTCCCTGTGCCTTCTATGCCAAAAAGTTAGTAGCGGCGTCGTACTCCTTGAGAGGAGAAACATGAAAAATTTGATCCGCCAGTCCAACAGAGTGTGCTGTCTGGGCCCCGGAAGACACCTCATATGTCACGTCGGTAACTGGAAGCAAGACGTGGTTAGCGCCGCGATAGTGCGAGAGGAGCTTCTCAGACACTCCGACAAAGCAAAAAGTGCCCAGAGAAAGACCAGGAATTTGCGCCATTTCTTGTAGTAATTGTCGTAACTGCCCTTCTGAGTAACGTGGAACACGGACATGTGGTTGCGGGTGATCGTTCACGTGATGTCAGCACAGACGAAGGTTCACGTATGAACACTTTACTGGAGGTCACATCAGAAGGAGCAATGTGTCAATGAGGAGGAGAGGTTCGCGGCCAAACAAAAGTTAAAAAGGAAAATAGCCGGCCGTCTCATGTGGTGAAGAGTTATATGCGAATGTAATGAACCGTAATGCGATGGCAAAGTCTCAGAGATCATCGGACAGCGTGATCTCTGACACGCTACTGCGCATAGAAAAAAGAAATGAGAATATAAATTATAGAGGATAATATGTACAAAAGGAAGAAAAGCAATATTTGAACATTATAAACGAACACTAAAGAGGCAAAAACATCAAATGAATGCTGTTAAATTATGGCAGTGATCGTTTTTACTGCTTATTGCAAGTTTAGCAGTCCTTTAACTTGTGATAATTTCGTAAATGCAAGAAACTCCACATAAGCTGTTTATACAACATTTATTTACTCAATGAACTATAACAAGCTCTTGACTGTAAAATTTATTATTCTCAGGTGGAAGATAAACTCATACCTTCGTATCTTTTTGAGAGCGCGTGGAAATGCTTGTTGTATACGGATGTCACATGACGAGTGGTTTGGTGCGGAATAAATGACGAGCCGATTTCAGTTCTACTCGCACACATAATTGGGGCAGCATGTCGGGTATACCCCATCATGACTCATTAATACACATAGCGGATCCTCGTTCAACGGAGGAGGCGTGCAGCTGTAGAAGGATAAGAATGGATGCATATTAGTTGTATGCACAGCAACTGTGGTTATTAGTAGGGGTGTGCGGATAGTGATTTTTCATACCGAATCGGAAACGAATAAATAGTGCCAGAAGCCAATCTAATTGAATTTTCAATACTTTTCGACTACATTTCCCCTAATCCACAGCCGTTATCACAAGTATTACAAAACAATGTTAACATCCTATTATACGTAAATTTAGCAATTTTATGTCATTATATAGTACTTTATGAAGCGTTAAAAGCATAAATGTAGCATTAGAGGCAAGCAAGTAGCGTCGTCATGTGCACAGGGCCCTACATAGGTTGCGAATGATAGCTGTACAGCCTTTAAATTATGGCTACCTAAGTGACGTAGCCTGCTTCACTGTGCAACTTCTGATACTTTATGTCTACACTATGCTGGCGTGAGTGAAAATTTACCGTCATCTTGCTCTAATTTTATATACAATTGCGCACAGTTGAATGAATGAATGAATTATGGGGTTTTACGTGCCAAAACCACTTTCTGATTATGAGGCACGCCGTAGTGGAGGACTCCGGAAATTTCGACTACCTGGGGTTCTTTAACGTGCACCTAAATCTAAGTACACGGGTGCTTTCGCATTTCGCCCCCATCGAAATGCGGCCGCCGTGGCCGGGATTCGATCCCGCGACCTCGTGCTCAGCAGCCCAACACCATAGCCACTGAGCAACCACGACGGGTGCGCACAGTTGAGGTTCCGAAATATCCAAAAAGTATTCTAAAAATATTTCCGTTTACAAACAGTGACTATTCGAGTCAAAAACCGAAGCGAATCAGACACTGTTTGGTTCTATATGTGAATCTTTTGAATATTCGTACACTCCTCCTTTCAAGCGCAAGCACTAACATATGGAGCAATCAGAGCATCAGTATCATCAAAAAAAAACTGCTATGTCGTATTTCCTAGCGATAAAATTTCTACTGAGTAGAGCAGCTGCTCCGACATGCACAGTGGAATAGTAACAGTAAAGAAATGGTTAAATAAAAGGGCAAAATAAGCAGTGTGTGAACAGACAAACCAGATAATGGATCATCAAAGGTATCTGCCTGCCATAAGACATGCAAGAGTCTTCATTGTTGACATGGCGAGAGCAGGAGCTCTCCGCCGTGAAGTGGTTTCCTCATAGTCATACAGTTTGCTATGCGCAACAAAACACGCGAGTATAGCAACAAATGGTAAACAGTTAAGTGCGTGCTTCCACACTAGAGAATAAGAAACAGCTATATTTGTGGACAGCTTTTCTATGAGTACTGCCGAACCTATGGAACCCGTCTCATTTTCCGCACCCTAAAATAGTTTCTCAGCTCAGCTCACAATTTTTATGGTAGAATATAAATACGGGTTAATTTGTTGTTTACAAAGCGCACTCGTGAATATTCGTGAATATAATAAATGCATTATAGTGCTCGCACAAGCCTGATTTGTTTGCAGCAGAAGCTTGATGTGGGCGAGTTGGCTTTGCATACTTGAAGAAAAGAGCGCTACGAAGACGCGGACTAAAAGAGCAATGTGTACGATGGATTTGTTTGCTTAGTGCGCAGCACGATACCTGCACTAGTGTTTTCCGTAAGTCATGATGTCCACCTTATGCTCCTGGTCATTTGCTGTCACAGTCTAGTCACTAACTTATTTGAAAAATTAGATGGACAAGTTTGCAAACATTTGTCACCTAAGCTCACCTAAGCTGACTAAGCAGTTTTGTGTAAATGCCTAAAGTAATATTGTAATGCTTCTTGAAAAAAGTGAACATATCGCTCTAAATGAAACGTATGTGTCTTTATATCCTCATATATTTTAGGACAATGCCGATAATAAATTCAGGCAATTTGACGAGTTCGCACATTTGCGTACGTCAGCGGTTCATTCATTACAAGCGCGAATTAATAGAAACAATGAACCGATGGTGTCTGAAGCCGCGCTAGTTTAAGCCAGTGGCATACCAATGTGAAACTTATTTGGGGGAGCGGTAAACCAAAATGTAACCAGATGCTCAAGTTTCAACCACTTCTGCATACTATTTCCATGCGTCCTGATGCCCAGAACCAATCTCAACATGACCGTCGATATAACAGCCGAACTTTGCGGTTGATGTCAGATGAAGAGCAGCGAAACCTTACAGCACCATCCACTTTCCTTAAGGTAGGTAAGTCGATCGAAATGGCTACCAGTCGTGGGTAGCTGTTGAAGTGGGCAGGATTGGCGGCGTTGAGTAGGACCGGAATGAAGCTTCTGTTTATATCATTAGCAGCACGCAGCGGCAGGTAGCACAAAAATTGTTTGCACCGTAAAAGGAGGTTTTATAGTTGATTCGCGTTAGCAAGTATACTGAAATTCTGGCGCGTTTGCATCGCCGTCTCCATCGTCATGCTGCCACAGTGCAGACGAGTGGGGCAGTCCACGCGTGAACGTTTAATAGGAGTCCAGAGACGCACACTGCATTTGGCTGCAAAAGCGACGATGCAAAGTGGGCACCTGGTGAGGCTTCGCTCAACCACGACCGTTCTGGAGAGCACTCCAGACTGGTCATGGCTAAATCTTGCTCAACCGGCTCTGCCAGAGCCAGAACAGTGTTAAAGAGGAGAGGATGATTTTATCTGGCACGAACCCCAGTTCGGGTCCACCCAGACAAGCTTGGCCTATTAGTCGTCAGCCAGGCCTAGGAGCCTAAAGGCCAGACCACACTTAACCTTGCCGACGGTGGCATTGCAGTTGCCGTGCGCCACGTGGAATGTCGGTTTGCATCTATACAACATACGCGCGCCTGCATGCGCACACACATAGACACAGCTGCAAAGCAAGTTGCGTAGGTACGTGAGGCATGCAGAGCGCGAATATCTGTCTGGAACACACCAACATATTGTTGAATTCTAAAGCCCGTGGCTATCGCCGAGAGAAGTATTCATCTGTGTGGCGCGGGAGGGGACAAAAACTACTTCAATTATGACGAGAATGTCAGCGCCAGTGGGGTTTCCCATTTGGTTCGTGATGAAGGATGACGTTGTCGTCTTGAGCCAAAACCAGAATGATAGTTCTATCCGCGGTGTGAGCAGAATCCACATAAAGTGTGTCATATGGGGGAGTTTGGAGTTGGTCTGCTCTGACTTCCTGGCGTTCGCTGTTATGTCGCAGATTAGTATAACTGGGTATGAGCGTTATCGTGATTCTTGGGTTCATGTCCAATGGAGGAGCTGTTGGAGAAACAGCCGGCAGGCAGTCGACGTCGGGGCCTAGATCAGGGATGACGATGTCATCTTAGTGAGAGCTGCCGAGACGATCTTGATGGGCCTCGTGTTGGGCCTGCCGCTTTTCTTCGAGCGTTCGATGGAGTGCAGCCAATTGAACCTTAGTGTTCACGACGTAGTGGGTTACTTTCATTCCTGTGTAGTGGCAGTTGCACTCTTTTTTTTCAAGAAGGCGACTTTTAGTAAGAGTGACGAAGGGGGCTAATCGATTATGCGGGAATATTTGGCATCTTGTATGATTTTCATCAGCTCGTGTTCACGGAGGTGCGCTGGATGTGGTGAAACATTGCGCGGTAAGCTGCTGTCTCCAACCGTCTCGCGCACCCTAATCCAAATCAGCTGCTACTGTAGACTTAGCAATTACACTTCCTTTCTCTTTTTTGAGTCTACAAGCATTTGTCTTTCTTCATTCGCTGGTTATTTCTTTGAGGTGTTGTGGAAAGCGTGGGAACAAGAACAAGGACGATTAAAAATTTCCTGTCCTCTTTATAAAATTTAAAATTTGTAGGTGTCGCTAGCAAACGGCGAAAACAGCTCCTCTGTCTGCTTTTATCTAAAAAAAAAGACAGAAACCAAGAATAAAGACTGAAATTAACAAAGTTAATTTCAGTCTTGGTTCAATTTCAGTTTCAGTCTTGGTTCAGTTATTCAGTGAAATTAACAAATTAACAAAGAGATGTGTCATCACACTCAGATAAAGTCTATTTGACGATTGATAAATGCGTACTCACTTCTGCCACGTAACCACGCCATCTCTGCAAGTCACATTGGAACAGGGATATTGCAATGGCCTCGAGGTGCCGTTCATGATCCTTGTGTAGTTGACTTTACAGCTTCCTGCGATCAATGTAGTCAAAATATTATTCAGTAAACACTTTTACTGTCCAAAGGTATAGCCGTTTTTAGTGCCACAAGTAGCAAACGAAATATCTAGCTGAGAAAGTGGTAGGTGGCTGTTCAAATGAATGTTACTTTGTTCCCATTCAGAAAAATATACGCAATAATAATGACACTTCCTACTGTTTAGCTCAGTGGCGTAAATTTATTCTTCATGGTAGACACATATAACGCCGATTGCAAATGTTTCCATATCTTGATATACCAAATAAAGCACTTTATTTTGTCTTAGTTAATGCACCCTCACTACAGCTAAAAATTGCAGCGAATGCTTCGCCGTAGAACAGTCATATCACACACTGCTGCAGAAGTCCCAACGAATTTCTAACTTCGCAATTTCTAAGCGAACTACTCGTCTGCTGGCATCTGTACGTAGGCAAAAATGGCACCGATTGTTTTGAAACTTGAAAATCAAAAGGCTAGATTGGTGTAACTCGGCTACTCCACTTCGACTGTGTATGTGTTCCAACTTTACAACTCTAAACGAACTGACGGATATATCACCGTTCAACCAACCGAATGCGACTTCGCCTGTAATCCATTACCACCAAGATTTGCAGCGAGCTTAAATAAAAGGCTCTAATGGGACGTATAATGAACCCAAATGAGTAACTTATGCTACATGACTAGTCGCAGCGCACTATAAAAGTCAAAATAGCTGCTTATTCCTAACCTCAAAACACTGTCAAATCGGAACAATCACAACAGTACAGAAAGCTATAATCTCGCTATTCAGTGGCGTCAACGTTATTTCTACCTTTGTTCCGATAGCGCCCGCGTGAAATAAATGTGCCTCACCGTTCAATTACCTGAATGAGCAGGAGGGACGAAAATCTGCACCAAAGCACATTTTATGCGCTCGATTTGTAGAGAGAGAGAGAGAGAGAGAAAAGGGAAGAAGGAAAGGCAGGGAGGTGAACCAGACTGAGTACAGTTTGCTACCCTACACGTGGGGAGGGGATTGGTAGCTTTCCAAAGTATCTCAGTGGATGTAATTCCGAAAATGAAGCGTTCTTGTATGTTATCCAACGCCACCACTGCTTTGGCGAATTAAAGCTGTAATATTTCGAATGCGGTATGACCAAAAATTTCTTAAACTCGTTAGTTCTTGTTCGAAAACCAGTGTCTTTCCGTTTGTCTTGGGTGGATTGGTTGGAATTATTTGTCAATAGCATTCTTGGTATCAGAGATTTTTATCAGAGCGTTGCTCACGTTCTGCCCTGCTTACGTGTCACGCGCACCGGTGCCTTCATGAACTGCTTAATAGATATTTATGGGCTAGTTGGTGAGCCATGTTATTGAAGCAGCGCCCTCAAAACTGACATGTTCACGCACACATGAAAAAGGACATACACAGGCGCTCGACTGTGACTTCTGGACTGCATTTCGGCCCTTCTCGTTCAGCAATAGTTCTTGAAAGTTCCTAACTTCGGTTTTTAGACTGTTTTTTTAGAATACAGTGTCTATCATTTTTACAGATAAAAATTAACCTACACCTAAGAAGACGGCACCCAAATTCATGACGTCATGGCTTGCTAGTGCGGTAACTTTAATGCGGCATCGCCAGCCGTCTTTTGTTCTTGCATCATTACCGGCTTACCAAGCGCCTCGTCCCGATAGGAGGGGCTCTTCTGGCATGTTGCAAATTTACTTAAGCAGCTCAAATCATCTTTCACTTTATTGTTACTATAACTGTTGTTCCCATGGTTTGACACACGCCGTATATTACAAGTACTGTCGGCCAAAAAAAGTAAACGGACCACGGCCTAGAGGTACGGATCGGCTGTGGGGCCACACCGCGGCGCTGTTGTCTCGATCCGGGTAAAGCTCCGCAAGTGTTCCTGTATATGCTCCCACAGGAAGCAGAGTTGCACAAAACTTTTCCGGCGCCGCTTGCACCGCTATTCGCCGAGAGCTATCACATGGCGCAAATTGGCGCCCCTGCGAAGCCAACTTTACGGGCGCTTTTCCGACTCGTCGCTTCCGTCAGTACCATCGGCATTGCAATCGGTGGTCCATCAAGCATGCGTTGCATTCATCGGCTCCGGGTTGTAGGTACGTTATTCAACGATATTGCTACGGCACAATATGTGCGATCACGAAAAGGCGAGCAGTGCGAAGACGACGACGACGATGAGAAGCTAGCGCGGGCTGTTGCCTCTTGGCCAAGCGCAGCGTATTTTCTTGTAAATATACTGGTACATAGCTTTTCCTCTGCGTCTTCCTACGTAACATATCTGGTGGAGGTGGACGTTCCCTGTACCTCGTCACGGAACTTCGCAGTGGACGGTACGTCGAGCCTTCCTTCATGGCTCCCGGCGACGACAACCAAGTCGAGGACCTGGGTGTAGTGATACGAAACACATCATAGTGACAATTTTCCAGAATGACGGGGTACAGCGCACCAAACTGCACGAACTTCACGGAACGTGGCAAAGCTTTTTACGCGCTGCCGCGCGGACGGGCAGACGTGCGCCCGCGACTAGTATGGCTACTGCGTGGACCAGGATATGCAAGATGCGTTCGCCTTATTTACAGAAGTGAGTTTGCCTTTCTCACACAAAAGCAATATTTATCTCAAGTAAAACCCTTGTTAACGCTGAGATGCGTACGGGTGGCATGAGAAGTTGTTCACTTGTATGATTTTTGACGCATATGCGCAGCGCGACGCGGACTGGGTCGCGCGGCACATATACGGCAAGAATGCTAACTCACCCACTCGCCCAATTCGCTGTCTTGCTTGTGCGATTGTTGTGACTATGTGGCTATCGAAAAGTGTTTTCGAAACAGAGTGAATACTAGAGGATACAATTTGCCTGCTGCAGCCTGATCTTTCCCTCCTGTTTTTTTTATTTATTGTTGTTCTGATTTTTCATGGGACGTTGATTGATGTGCTAGGGTTCATTGCTTTTTTTTTATAATAAGCGAAAACATCGCGCACTCCCGCTTACGAGACAGCTGTGATAGCTTCAGCATTTACCGCCCGCATTATCTTGCTTATTCAATCGGCCTTAGTCGACGTGAGGAATGTAAAATTCTGCCTCTATGTTTAATAAGCGCTGTGTTATACTAAATTGACCTGAGTAGTATGAAGAGATCAAGAAAAACGTTTGGTCATATTACATTCTGCAATGTTCGAATAATTACTTCGGAAGTCTGCCATTTTGATATGTTTAGTGCAATAAAAATGACCTGTAGTTACTCTTAATAGCTTGTTGCCTTTCCAGTTACGTTGAATTCTGCCCCCCAAGGCTCCAGGAAACAGCACTCTTGCCCTGCTGCCTGCAGCCGTTGGTCATTGATTCCTTTGTACGAAATAAATATTATCTAGAACCTCCTGCATCTTGAGCCTTTGTCTACTTGCATGTTTGCTGCTACGAAGCAGCTGTTTAGTCTGCGGTATGAATGAATCGTAAAATTAAGGAAGCTTTGCATAAAATGTGCGCATATGAAAGTTAGAAACGCGTTTAAATCTACGTATCTGCAACGCATAAATCGAAAACGTGTAGCTGCTGTGAAAAAACAGTTACTGATAAAGGACGCTCTGTTAACGGTCGCTGACACCACTGCATTCACGACAGTTCGCTTGGCGGCGATCATTATTCCACTAGTTTCGGCAGCCAAAATGCGCTCACATATTTGTCCACCTTACGCGTATGAAGCGTTCTTTAAATACCCTTTAAAACATTTCTTGCCTTGTGGCCTCGGCCAGAAAACTTCATATGCATGCTGAAAAACATTGCACCGCTCTTTGTTGCAAGGTACTGCGTGTTTGCACGCCAACTTTCGAGCGGTTCGAGCCACGGGCGTAGTCAGGATTTAATTTTGGGGATCGAGGGGTGTCTTACCCCCTATATGCGCGTTCGTGCGTGTATTATATGCATACAAGCTGAAAATTTCGGGGGGCTGGAACCCTGCTTCCCTCCGGCTAGGCCAATGGTTCGAGCGTAGCCTGCATTAAAACGTGCCATCTTGCTTAGCACTTGCGAACCATTGTCGCATGTAGCTTGCGACGAGCAGAGAACAACGAAAATGGAACACCGCGTGTCCTTTGCCTCCTGCGCGCGCGAGATGTGGCTTCACCGCTTAGCTGGAACATAATGCCCGGACCTATGCGAAACTCTGCTCCCTGCGGGAGCATATACAGGGACACTACGCGGAGCGAGATAGCAGCGCCGCAGCATGGCCACACAGCCGCTCCGGCCACCTAAGCCGTGGTCCGTGAACTTTTTTGGGCGATAGTACGCCGTCCTTCTCACTTCTTAAACCTCTCCTTACCAAACGTCACTAGCAGAGTGTCAAACATCACCTTAGTCCTGGTGACATCACTCTGTCGGCTTCTCAAAGTCTCTAACCGAATGAACAGGTTTTTACTCTTTGGCCCAGCTTGCGAATGCTCTAGTACATAAACCTATACTTTACATGTACTTAAAGCTACGAGCTGTGAGGTGCATAAGCTTTTAAGGTGACTATACGTTGTACAAAATGATAATGAAAACAATTATACGTATTCAATTAAGTTATATTCAACTTAAATTACCCGCTTAACGGTGCTTTCACTTGGCTTAAATTGCAGCGTGCGATTTGGATGTGCATCTTGATGTGGATATGAATGTAGCTAATGGTAGTTTTAATTCAGCAGATAGACGACACAGAAGCTGCTCCGATAAGACATTTTCATTTTAATTACTTGAGTCTCCACTGAAACCGAAACCGTAAGTGATACCATGATGATGGCGTCACGAAAAGAGAGTGGTTCATGTGGGGGAAAGGAGGAAAGGCTAGCTCTATGTTCTGCAACCCATGCGGGAGCACGGCTCAGCGCCAGCAGGGTGGAGGAGGTGGGGCTAAAGGAGAGAGAGGGTAGGAGGCAGAAAAGTAGAGGGTCTGGTCTTCCTAGCAGAAATAATGTAACCGTGTATTCACTCTTTCATGGGTGCTTGACATGAATTTTCATAAAGAACGTACTAGGATAGCGCACATGCGTGGTTCTGGATAATAGGTTAAGCTATAATGCGCAATGTACCCAATAAAAATTGGTCCTACGAAAGACGCAGCAAAGCAGGGCTAGGAATACCTTTTGATATATTGAGCTGTTTATCATATACAAAAATCTTAATACGTGAACATTTTTGTAGAAAACCCTACTAGAGTGGCATTTCTGTGGCCTCTGTACTGAACCCGGACCTGCCGCAAAGGTTTAGTGGCTATGGTGCTCTCCTGTTGAACAGGAAGTCACGACTTCGGCAACAGTGGTGAATTCTCCACAATAACACCGGGTAAAAAACGCTGCTGCGCTTGGAGTGAATCGAACGTCAAAAAGGCCCGGCCGGTGAAAATTATTTCGCAGCCCTCCACCACAAGAGGTCCTCGTAACCCCCTGTGTAGTTCTGTGATGTTGGCCAGTACAAATTATTATACAATATAAAGTTCCTGAATAGTTGGTAGCGATAGTACGTACCCTCCTTGGAAACTTGTGGGCCCACGGTAGCTTCTCGACAGTGAAATGTAGTCAGGTACATCAACGCAAAGAGAACGGGTGCCTTTGCAAAAAACATATCTTCCTACTTAGAAAGATATCCCAGCTTCTTATCGCCTCCGATGGAAACGATATTCAGTCGAGCTTTTATATAAACGTGATTCAGGACAGTGACGTCAAGGAAGACGAAACACGCTTCACGTAAGAAGAAAACAATGCATACTTCATTCCAAACTACGCAAATGATGAGGTCATTTGTGTTGAAAGACATTTCGCCTTTGGTTAGGAGCTGCCTTCACAAAGGCATACTCTACTATAATTGGAATGACTGACAGTGCAGCATGCGAAGTCTGTGGCACCGAAGAAAACATCGACCACCTGCTGTGCCACTGTCCACGATACGCACCAGAGAGACAAGAACTTGCCAAAGCTTTCCAAAAAGTTGACAATCGGCCGCTTTCTGTGCAGGTGCTGCTGGAACACCACCCCCATCGCCCGTCGGCCCATAAAGTGGTGAAGGCGCTTTTGTGCTTCTTAAGGACGACGGGCTTGTGCGACCATCTGTGACTATTAATGCAATTTCTGTAAGACCACACACGTCAGCGAACTCACCGCAATTTCCTTCTTTCCTTCCCTCCTCTCTCTCTCCCTGTTACATTTGTTTCCCCTTTCCCATTCCCCCGGTGTAGGGTAGCCAACCGGACGCTATTCTGGTTAACCTCCCTGCCTTCTACTTATCTCTTTCCCTCCCCCTCCCCCTTTAACATATTGCTTCCTTTTTTAATGAACATCGCTAAATATTTTTGTCCTTACTGCCAAAACGAACTGGCTGTATGAGGAGTTTTGAAAATAATACCACGTCACTGTGCCATGCAGCTGTCTTTCCACGTGACAACTCTACTTTGTAGTAAGAAGCTCATAAGTTTCTGAAAAAGAAAGCAGCAGCAGATTCATATGTATTTACAGAACACAAGCGCATCAGCTACCCAAACGGAATGCACAGCAACGAAAATGTCTACTTTCGCAGAGCATTACGAAGAAAAAAAAATCACTCGCACCGACATGTTTAATGATTCTGACACGTGTACTTATTTATCCGTTTTCCGGGCATTGCATTTCACCCGCTAACAACTTACTTCTCTCTCAGCGCAAGACGAAAATTATGGGGTTTTACGTGCCAAAACCACTTTCTGATTATGAGGCACGCCGTAGTGGAGGACTACGGAAATTTCGACCACCAGGGGTTCTTTAACGTGCACCTAAATCTAAGTACACGGGTGTTTTCGCATTTCACCCCCATCGAAATGCGGCCGCCATGGCCGTCTCAGCGCAAGACACGCCTGCATGATGCGGAACCTCCTCAAATGTTATTGTTGATTTTATCTGTTGCGTATGTCCCCGCCGAACCTTGTGTAATGAGATGGTATGAGCGACACGAATTGTGTAGTACTTTATGGAAACCACGCGAGCACCAGCGATTACACTGGTACCTTCGACGCATCATTTATAAAAGCCGATACGCTTGACCCAAAGATCAAATTTTTGACGATAGCCGGCTGTGCTCGGAGCCATGGCTGTGTTTTACTGTTGGTTGTTTTTACAGCGAGGCTGTGTACAACTACTGGGCGCCCGTTGTCGATGTCCGTCCGTCTATACGCGTCACGTCAACACGAAAAAATTCCACTTTCTCGCGAATGCTCTGTAGCTCTCAGTCTAATGCAGGTATCTTAGAAAAAAATTATACTGAAATTGGCCGCTAAGACGACTCCCTTATTACGCCGAGTTTCACTTACTGGTGATAATTAGTTCACGGTGAAGTTACGGAACAAATATTACGGAATTCCCGCCTGCTGTCAATACATGGCCGTCTATAGGGAGGAAGTGCGCTTGCAGACAATGGCTGTAGCTCTTGTTTTATCAAAACTATCCCGGAACAAATTACATGGCAATGAGCCGCTAAGAATACTACAGCACTACGTCGACTTTTATCCACTTTTCATTATTAGGTAGTTCACGGTCAAGCTGTAAATATTGCGTAATTTCCGTGTGCTGTCACTAAATGGACTTCTACGGGAGGGAAACTGATAGCTCCATGTTTGTCCGCTTAAATAAGACTCTAGTCCTTCGAAGTTTCATTCAGCTAATTAACTAGGCAGTATGATCACCCACAAACTACAAAGAAACGCGTTTTCTTTCGTGCATTCTTTTGAATGCGCCCCGGTCAAAGCATATCGTCGCTCGCGTTGGGGCTCCGTTTAACGGCCACTTGCGTACTTTACACACTGTTATCACCAGTAGGCGTTGTACGTTGTAGTTAGGCCATAGTCGCCTAGACTACCTTATAATATTAGACCATATAATAATAATAATACCTATATATACATTGATGCGTCGATTGAGGTAAAACGCTTCACAGCTTCGCTACTCCTCCATCTTCACAGAGTGGAAGGGCTGATGAATTTTTTCTGTGCACAGGTTGGCTCAATAAAGAGTTATTTTCTTTATTCACAGTTTTTTATTCTATGTTCTCAACCGTCACTAAAACCTGACAATTTCTTTGGTGTGAGTAGTTTGAGGAAACAAGACTTCAAGTTATTACTTCACTTCACTACTTTCAAGCGTGTTCAAAATGCAAAACGCCAAGACTTTGCTGTTCACTGGCATCCTAGAGTGTAGGCTATTTATTATTCTGGCAAACAGCATAAATAACGAAAGAACGTTTTTATGTTCGACGATCAATAAACTTCAGCGGTGGCAGGTTGCCTTTGTAAACATCGCCTCCGAAAGGGAAGAAAACGCGGCGCTGATTCTGAAGATTTATGAGTTTGCACCGAGCTACGCTGTTACTTCAGTCACTCTTTGGGTGAAAGGCACTCAGAGGAGGAGAGGGATTGCTGCCAGCTGCAGCAAACCTGTTCTTGCCAAAGTCTCCCGCATTACTCCGCCCGAAGGCCATGTTTCGCCGTTTGTCTTCCGTGTTTGTAATATGAAAGTCTTCAGACTCTGTCGCACTTTCTAAGCCAGTCAAGAGTCAAATCAGCTAACGCCAAACCAAGCTTCCGGCCCTACATCAAAGCTCTCAAGTTGCTTGGACACTTCGAAAGCATGGCCACCTAGAGAGAAGCCGTTGTGAAGGTCTGCCGCATAATTGTGGCAGACCGTCTTTCTAAAAGAAAACCGTGTTTCTCTGAAGCATTCTCCTAACTAATCCTGAAATGACCATCCCAATAAGATAACATTACCTCGCGACTAACTGGTCACCGTTTCTTTCTTTCGCTTTTTTTAACTATAAGTATAAGTGGAGTAAGACTATAAGCGGTTGTTATCGGTACCCAAAAGGCATACTCATGGGTATGCGCTATAAGCATTCAGTAAACAGTTTCCGGATAAAGCGACCATGTGTTCCGTCATCAAGAAGGTAGTACAACTTAAAACTGTTAAGATTAATGCTCGTTGCACCACTGAGCTAGCCTCGGAGCTGGGAAAATTTGATCGCCCAAGAATGTCTGGCGCGGCAGTAGAGACGGAAAGGAAGAAAGAAAAGACTCGGGGAAAAAAAAATAGATTTTTTGATGGCCAACCCAGCGCTAGATATGGCTCGCCATTGGCAGCTGTGGTCTGAAGTATCAATTGCGGCCGCCCTATACAGTGGGGGTATTCTGGAAGTGTCCACCTAATGGACACGTCCATTTCGTCTGCTGCTGAAGTTCCGATTGGCTGGGCTTGGGTACGCGTCCCAAGTAGGCAGGCGCCTTCAGCCAATCGGGACTTTAGCAGCAGGCGAAATGGGCATGCGCATTAGGTGGACAGTTACAGAATAGCCCCACTGGGCTCGATCATTGGCGCAAGCGTCCGAGAGGGACACATCAACTTAGATTCAATGGTGATCGCTGGAGTTGAAGGGAGCTAAATAAAGAAAGTCTGGTCTGCTATCCTAAACGAAGCAAAAGGAAGAACTACTCAATGATAATCACTTGCAATAACGTCTCAAAGCAAGGAAAAAGAAGAAGACATCGGAACAGCGATTTATTCGGCTCAGAACTCATCTACTATAGCATCCGCGCTCTCCCACTATGAAGACCGCCTTCATGTCGGCGTTGTCCAACGAACATGCGGTTCATACCCACTGTTGGGTGAATTATCCCATGCTAAAATTAGAAATAAAATTTCAAGACCGTTATGCAATTAAAACCCAGTTGTATTGTCGTCGGTGTAAAATTATTCTACAACTTGCGAATACAGCCATATTTTCAGTTCCTAACAATTAGTGGGCGAATACTAAAGCACCTACTTGCCCGACGTGTCGGCAGCGTGGGATTCGAGATACCCGTTTAATACGATATGTCACAACTTGCGTCTACAATGTATTTCTTTTTTTACTTTTTTTGTAAGTCAGCGCTTAAACCGACGATGTAGCTGTGTTAAGTACTCCTTGCTTTTCATTCAGGCTTGAAGAGTGGTCGCTCCGAAGTCCTCACGTAGGAGTTAATCACGCTGAGGCCACTTTTACCTGCAACTGACGTCACGAGCGAAATGACAAAGTGCCACCGCTATTGTCTGAGCGAATTCATTTCTCTGCGAGCTGCATTGTAAACTACGTGGCTTTATCGATGCCACGTCTTTGTTGACGTGTACGCCGTCCATGCTTTCGATGCTGTTTTCCACCAACGCTCCGAGTATCGGCGTATCCTCTACTGTGGCCATATTCAACCTGATGATTACCGTAGTACTTTACTTATACCGTGCACCTCTCCGCAATTTTCACCTGCATTACAAAGAAGAACTGCACGTCAGCACACCGCCGTTTTGCCAAGAGATAATTCCACGCGATGCACACAGTGGCATCCTCGTCCAGTACAATATTCCTTGTTCCGGCCTCCGTAATATATGCACAGGTTCCACCACTTCAGAGTGTGTCGGGGGTAACGAAAGATTTGCACTCATTGCGACGCGCTGCAGTGCATTGGTTAGCACGACCGACTCCCAATTGCCCAATGCTCCAGTATTACGCGCTCAAATCCTAGTAATGACGATTGTGGATAGGTTTTCTTTTACTTTGCCCTTTGCCCTGTGCCGGTGGGGAGGCTGGAGAGGACGAGGTTGAAAGACGATGACCAAAATTATGTGTCGCCGACCACAACAACGGCCAACGTAGCATCAAGGTTAGTACGATGATTACAGGGCACAAAGAAGCTACGACGAGGGGTGACACATCGCACTGATGCTGCCACTTCTAGTAAAGGCAGCATCTTATTATTATTATTCTATTCTTGTTCTTATTAAACCTTCCAACGATGCACTCCGATGCTCTCCGACGCCAGTTTCGGAATTTCTCGATGCGCAATGATTGTCTAAACATTGAGGGTGACTGGCCTGCGCAGCATGTCAAGGTGTGTAATTTGTGACATCCTTCTGGGCCATTATTTCCAAAACCGCGTCCATGAGAAAATATGTCGGAATGTTCATTCAAAATATTTTATTGAATTCTATTTTCCTATGAGAGAACATTTCTGGGCTAAAAATAACTTTTTGTAGCGTGACAAGGTGAATAAGCCTATGGACATAGTATGACAACATTCTCGGGCAAAACAAAAGTACACGAGAGTTTATACCTGAAGAAAATATTTAACAGAATAAATCATGACACACTCAGGGCATCATGCTTTACATTACTAAGTATACAATACATGATACGTCAGAAAAACCTCACTGTACATTTTTACTGCACTCTAATAGATAAAAAAGACACATCAGCTTATTAGAAAATTTTGTCAGTTAGTATGCAAGAATTGTAAGAACGATACACCCGTTAAGTTCTAGTTTACAAAATACTGCAGCAATTCATTGTTTGTAAAGTGTATTGTGCAGTCATACTCGTTTCAAATAAAAGGAATGTTATGTTGTAGTTAATGAAATTTTAATGTCTTCGAAATTGGCCAACGAACGATGTTTCTTTTCCAGGTGCACTGTTCACTGTCGAGCTTTGTTAGCTTCGATTAGAACGGCGCAATTTCGACTGTCACAATATGAAAATGATGCTGAATGCGAAAATTCTGTAGAATTTCTATCCTTACCATTCTGCGCTGACGGCATTCGGTCACGTGAGCACGACCTGGGGAAATTTGTTGGTATATTCGTGTTAGTGCTCCCTCATATTCGCCAAACACCTGCCAAGGGAAACTTTGCAAATGTCTAAGTACTGAGGGACCCTCGTCATCTGTCGGAAGGCACTATACAACATAAGAAAGAAAATTCTGATGGAAAAAAAATACTGAAGAATAGTTCTGTCAATTGAGAAGCAGCAGCTGCAGTCAGGCGAAGTCGTCCTCAGCGCCGACGTTCCCCAAGGAATACCGGACCCCGCACGCTGAGCATACGTCCCGCGAAGTTTTATCCTGTCCATTCCCCTCCAGTATACAGCTGCCCGATAATCTCATCCTTCACCGACCACACAGCTGCTCAAAAAAGAATGCCGTGAGCAAATGATGGTCGTTATTGCAAAGCATCAAATCTTCTACTAAACTGTAACATCCATAGGTCTTAGGCGGATATGTGGCATACGACCAAAAACATCTTTTGTCAATGGAGATGACGTCAGTTTTGAAAAACCGTGAAAGTAATTTTGATGGTAAGCTCCGCAGCTCAACAAATTCAATAATGCAAGAACGTATGTTTATTGCGATAGCCATTAGATGGACACACGAAGTACACTGACGCCGTCCGCGCCGCCACTGATATTGTTATGCGTTCATGTTATAGACGCCACGCTCGCGGAGGGCTAGTCTCCATAGGCGTGATGAGAGTCGCCATATGGTTGTGCTCGTATGACATCGTCTACTTCGTTGTAGCGCAGACAGAATGACAGGGACACAGAAAGCCACATAAGAAAACAGACAGCGCTAACATCCTACAACATGTTTATTTTAAATATATTTTATAGCCGTACTTACACCCCTCAAAGCGTCTTAGGACGTGTGTACATTGCTGAGTAAACAAACAACCGAACAAACAAACAAAAAACGGAGAAACTACGACAGAGACTTTTGAGGCTTCCCTAATTGCAGAAGGCATGCGCTGAAGTTGGAAAACGACATTATAGGTTTTTTTTTTTTTTTCTCTGGTAATAAAATGAATGGATTGCACATGAATGCGCCACCAACCCCGGCGGCTTAGCGACTATGGCGTTACGCTAAGCACAAAGTAGAGGCAACAAATTCCGGCCTTGGCGGTAAAGAGAAATACAAAGAGCCCCCTTGTCCCGTGCATTTGGGGGCACGGTAAGAATCTCCTGGTGGTCAGAATTAATCTGGTGTGCCCCACTACAGCGTGCCTCGTAATCAAATCGTGGTTTTGGGAAGTAAAATCCTAGAATTCTATTCAATTCAACGAATGCGTCACCACAAAATGATGCCCAAATAATGTGGAATGTACTGTACTACAGGGTTAGTGCATTGCATGAACTTGTTATTATGTTTTCTTTTTTTTTCTCTCTTTTTCATGTATGTCTTCTAACCCTGTCGTCGTGCATTATTTTATCTAACTTATCTAATCTAACAACGACGCTTGCGTTACTCCTTCGAGCTCTCTTCTTTAGTCTGTGGGACAAACAAATTTGTAAAGAACTGCGGCAATATTCCTTTAGTTAAGGGTGGTGCTTGTATCTAAGTGAACGCACCGTCAACGCTACGCTCAGTGGCTTTAGGGACGGAGCTACGGAAGTGTTCGGCCTCGCCCTACTGCAGTTAGTATTGTCAACGTATTGTTGACACGCACACTATAAGTCCACTTGCGTTCCGGCTGGGCGGCGGTGCGTAAGAGCTGGCCTTGGAGGAACGGGCAGTCAACGCCAAACTAACGTTTAGTCATATTTCTGCGGGCACGTACTAACTCCGAGAGTCTCCTGTTGCTCGCACCTTGTACGCTAGCGAAGTGCGATGGAAATTACGAAAGATCGCCCCTGCCCTCCCGTCCTTATCCCACTTACGAACTAACGTAGTTCCACGTGTCCCGTTAAAACCCATACTATTCAGCTAGCTCGCTATCATTCTAACATGAAGCGGGACGGCACTCCAGCCGTCGGGGATTATGTTACGGAGCGTTTGGACAAAGCCGTGCGCGAGAGAGAGAGACAAAGACGAAGGGGAAAACTGTCTACTGTAGCTGCGAGTGCTCTGAGCCGTTTGTCACTGTGCGTGTACATCGCTAAACCTTTACGTGTAACTAGCTATATATGCATTTGTGCCTGACGCTTCCTCTTCGTAAAAATATGGTCTAGTAATTTGGAACAGACGGATATAATGCGAACAGACTTAGATGAACAGATAAAAAGGAGAAGGACTTGCTTCCATACACAAAAACTGGAGCCACGGATGTTGTGCATCAGACGTCCGGTATACAGGCGGTTGTGTTTGCGAAAATATAGGCGTTAAAGTATGTGCTGAATGATGTAAAGTCGGCTTTGGAAGCTTTGTAGTTATTACATATATTAATTACCCTGGATTACCCTCACATGGAAACCTCTTTGTTGTTCCACCTACTTTCCTTGCTTTTGTTGACATTTGTGGGACTTTCTACGAAATAAATAGCTTTAAAAGCATTGTCGAGTGTAGTGGTCAAATTTCTCGTGGCATTCTTCCATAAATAAGGCATTTCCCTAATCAAATTGACTTGCGCCAGTGAGTGATTGGGCTTCTATTTAGCTCCAGCCATATTATTTGTGCTTTTTGTTATGATATTGTAGGCAAGGTAGAAATATATACTTTTGGATTTTGTTACCGCGGCTACCAGTAATTCATAACGTTTACGGTAGTTAGGCAAACCCTACACTTCATTCATTGAAGGTTCCTTTTTTAAATGCCCTTTTATTTTTTTTTTAAACATTCCCGTGTGAAATTCATAAACCGCGGTTCATCTAATCGAGCCCTGACCGTTATCGTTGGAGTGTACCTCGTTTCTGCATTTAAATGCGTCGTGCAATATAAACGAATTTCCTTTGCGGATCAGTTTTCGAAGTCTGTTAAGGAGCCATATTTAAATGGCGTCAGCAGCTGTTCTCGAAATCCGCCCGCACATAAACAAGTATCGTCATAGTTATCTTTGTTTTAAGTACTTCATGTATCGTGAATGAACTATTGATAAGCCCATGGTATTATTTTCCTCTTGAAAGAGAGTGGTCCTTTACTCGAAGTGATTGGAAAAGATAAGGTCTAGGACCTGATCGAGCACACGTAAGATGCTTTACTAACTGCTATAGTCTTATAAATGTATCTATTGGAGTGCGTTCCATTCAAGACGATTGCTAACACCCTTAATAGATGCGCATCTTTATCGTCAGCATAAGTGAAATCTACAGCCAGTCAAACATAGCCGTTAAAAAGTTGGGAATAATGTACGCAAGCGCATCGCTAAAACAATCGACAAAGTCAGGCCCACTATCCGGAGACCGATAGCAAGCAGCAATTACACGTACGTGGGGATAAGCGTAATCAACCAAAGTAAACCATTTCGAATCGGTGCCTGTAGTTACAGTTAAACGTGATATTGCACTATTTTCTGCAACAGCCTTCACCTCCTTATATAGCGAAACAGTTATATATTTCTTTTTAGAAAGAACATGAACGAAAAGAATGTTCACCACACAAGACGTGTTCACAAAACCACGTCTCAGTTCCAAATATATTGTCACGTAGCATAGTGACGGTAAAGAACTCTATATCAATACTGTAAACGAAGAAACATTTTTATTGGGCGAACCTGGGCCCAGGATAACAGGCTACACTTAAAGCACAACGATAGCGGCGAACACAGTCGGCGATTGTCGAAATCTGATCTGTGGGTCAAGCGCGTCGGCTTTTATACATCATTCATCGAAGGTTCCAGAGTAATCGCTGGTGCCCGTGCGTCTTCCAGAAAGTTCTACACAATTATTTTTGTGCATACACGAAATCAGATTACACAAGGTTCGGTCACAACAGACAGCGGATAGAACCATTGATAACATTCGAGAAACTTCCGATACATGCAGGCGAGTCCTGCGCTGTGAGATAACATTTGCTGGGCGGTGAAACGTGGTCACCAAATAAAGATATACAGGTACACGAGTCAGTATCGATATTGAACATACGCATGAGCATTTTCGGCGAGAAGCAAGATAGACGACACTCGACCACATTGTCGTTACACGTGACGTGTGGATGTTATAGATGTGCCGCCGATGTTGTTGAAGGGGCATATTATTTATGTCGTCTACCCATACAAGAACGCCTTCCTGACATTTTTGACGTCATTTACGTTTTATGGCCACTGAGTGATGACTAATGAAAGCAATGTAGCCTACGCACAAACTTTGCTTTTCCTGCATTTACTGATTGTTTACTGCGTGGTTGCTCAGCTTGACGTACACGCCGGAGAGGTCTCCAGCCACGAAATAGAAGTTTAATGTCATACAGTGGGAGTCCCAGTTAACTTGGACCAAGATTAAAAAAAGAACAGGAGCTCTGAGAAACCGTAGTGACGGCATAGTAGCCGTAGTCGTGTGTACTTACACCAGTATTTTTTTCATCAGCAAATATTAATGAATTGCTTTTAATTACTGAACTTTGTAATTATTACTTGAATCTGAAACAAATCAATTACGAAGTTGTAGGGCACCTCAAATAACCTCCGAATCAAGCATTTGTTTCGTGCTCAACTTTGCCAAGTTGGGTTTTCCGAGAAGAAACAAACGCGCGCAAGACATCCAAAATACGAAATAGATACGCACTCGCGCACCACTACTCAAGCGCTCCCAAGCGAATAGTCACGGATACACGGCCTTACAAGGGGCGGCAGCTCGGTACAGGGTTTCACTCTATGTTATGGTCGCGGCATCATGAGAACCCGCCGCTGACGCATTGATAAGCGTAGCGCAGCCGCAGAGGGGGAGAGGGGTGTTTCGAAGCCGGCAAACCGTGACGGCGCACTTGGGACTGTAATTTTGCGCTCTGGTTCTGTAGATAGGCACGCCCGGAATGTATGTTCCTTTTGTTCCCTTTAGGAACTGAAACAAACCTTGCGCAGACTATGTCCATCTAATGTGTTTTGGCGGATCTATACGGCCAGCATGTGCTGTTGTAGATTACGTAAATCATTTATGCTTGACGTGTCAGCGCCTAGATAATAGACAGTTTTAGTTACACGTACGTAGAGGCTTCACGTACGCAAACGTGAAAAGCCTACGTGCCTTACGTGCACGCCATCTGAAACGCTTTTAGCTACACGTACGCTACGCGCGCCAAGAGGGACCCCGTAGCTACATCTATCGGGAAATGTGAACACGGCGGTAGCCAATTCAATCCTGTCGCCGCGTTTCGATGCAAGCCGTCTGCGCGCGCGCGGCCCGCTATCGCTTGTTCGTGATCTCGCGGAACTCCCGCGCGAAGCTGTCTACGTGCGCAAGAAACGCACGCAACGAATTGAATCTCACGTACGTCCGTGAGACGCGCGCGCGCCCGCTACGTTGTACGCATGCGCACTGCTGACACGTAGAAGCTCTACGCACGCAAAGCCTCTACGTACGTGTAACTAAAACTGTCTAATAACGGGAGATCTTAGCGGTACTACGCCAGTGACCCGCTCTTCAAGAGGACAGTCATGCCCTTCACGAATGATCAGAAGGCTAAAATGATCCTGGCTACGGGGGCGGCGCACGGCGACAAGTGCAAGACAGCCAAGCATTCCGGAGGTGGCATTGTGGAGGACGCTCTAGTTCATCAACAATACTTAGAACGTATGAAGTCCTTTGCGAGACGGGTAGCTTCACAAGAAAGCGACACAGGACTGCGACGGTAGTTCAAGAAGCGGAAAAGGATCTTTTGGCATTCTTTGCGGCTAAGCCTCACGGTAGTGTGCGGGACGCCAGCGCGCAGGCCGGAACCTCTAGGTCATCAGTGTAGAGAGAGAGAGAGAGAGAGCAAATGATAAATGAAAGGCAGGCATGTTAACCAGGACGGAGCCCGGTTGGCTACCGTGCACTGGGGAAAGAGAAAAAAGGAGGGAAAGATTAAAAGAAGAAGAGAAGGTCCACTGGGGATATCGGTCGGTCACTCAGTCCGGATCACAGGCGGTGACTCAATCCTGTAGCTTTCAAATATCGCAGCAGCGCTTTTGTGGCCTTTTGTAGCGGTGATATGCGAGGCCATGATCCCAAGATTTTGTTCAAGGCGAACGGTTTTCTAATTACCTGACTTAGAGCTGTGGAGAGGTCATGTCTTTCATTTTCAATAGATGGGAAGTAGCACATTGGATGTTTTATAGCCTGATCCACACCGCAGGCATTGCACTCCACGCTATCAGGCATTCCACTCAAACACGTCTGTAAATTGGTGAATGCGAAGCTCAAGAGTAAGCGGCACACCATTGTTTCCTCATTTCGTAGAAGCCCAGGTAACAGCCGCAGTTGCATAGATGAGTCGAGGGAATGCAATCTATGCTGAGTGCATTCAGGTGCGTATCACTTCTCGAATAACATACGGTGCGCTAGCTTGCTTAGGTGTTGGGCTGCGTCAGTCCACGATAAAGATACAGAAACAAGGGTTGCTCCTTCGTGTGATTTTCTAGCACCTTCGTCAGCGAGGTCGTAGCCGGAGATTCTGCAATGGCCCGGCAGCCACTGACGCACGGCATCGTGTCCTTTCACGATCATATGGTGGTGCATTTATCGTATCTCCGTAAAGGGTTGTTCACAGGACCCGCTACGAAGAGCTGACAGAAGACATTGTAAGGTCACCTTCGAGTCGTAGAATATTCCTCACCGAATAGCCGGCTGGTTGTTAATATAATCAACGGCACTTTGGAGGGCATCAAGCTCTGAACCAGTCGATGTTGTCGCAAGAGAAATCTTGTACCAGAGGCTTATTGATCGTGATGGTATAAGCACTGCGCCGGTGGAGCAGGAGCCCTATAACGTAAAACTATTCCAATATGTTTTTATTCCAATCTCCTGACGTCAAGTATGCGTAACCGTCGACGCAATCATCGGGAGGCCACCCGCAGGGTTGTCTGGACAGACCAATCATATTTAACAGGGATAAGCGGGCTAGTTGGTGGTCGTTATTGGAATGCATCATGTAACCGCACAAAAACAAGGGACAAAGAAGGAACACACAAGTCATATCAGATGGGGAGCTATCGTGGTTTTCGCGCCTGTCTTGTGTGTTCCTTCTTTGTCCCTTGTTTTTGTGCGGTTACATGATGCATTCCAATAACAGACCAATCAAACGGTCTCCTGGATCATAGGAGGTCACTTTTGTTTGCTTGAAAAACGAATAACATTGCCTACACTGAGTGGCTTGTCTTATCTAATTGGCTGACAAGAGGCGAGGAGCACGCTCAAGTGGAGAGGAATTCCATGGGGCCGCGCCAGTGCACTCAAAATTGATTACTCAATGAAGAAGGTAGTGCCGGCCTATGCGATTTGGTCCTGACCCGCCTAAGCTCCCGGCCAGCATCACACATGGGACGGCTGTGTGGCCTCTATAAGGAGGTCATAGGGGACACGGCTGCAAACGCTGTACAGCCTCGCCCACCACATCGACCACCAATCCCTATCTCGACGGAGCTGCCAGGTGTCTCGAAGAACCGTTCCCCAACATGTGCCCTACAGCAGACGGCAGCCTCTCTCCTCCAAGAGAGACTTGGGGACCACCTTCACATCTTCGTCGACGGATCCGTGATACCGGAGACTGGCTCATCCACAGCAGCCTGCGTTGCACCGGCCCTACGAAAGAGCAAGCTGTGCCGTCTCCCGGGGCACGCAAGTTCTACCGCAGCAGAGTTAGCAGGACTTCACCTTCCTGTGGACCTAATTGCAGAGCAGCTACCAGCGACCCCGGCAGCCATCTTCTGCGACTCCAAGGCGGCGATGTTCTGCCTGCAGAACCCTGACAGGGCTAGCCTTGGGGTAGCGCTACTCTCTTCAAGACTGACGGCCCTTCAGGACGAAGGATGCTCAGTATCTCTGCATTGGCTACCGGCACACGTGGGGATCCCAGGCAATGAAGAGGCGGACACTCTGGTAAAAAGTGCCCACCACTCAAGCGTCCCCCTCAGCCCTGCTGTAACGGCCGCAGACTTCTCGAGGCATAGGCTGCGCCTGGACATCATCGCCTGCCACCCGGACAAACGGGTATCCCTGGGCCGGCCTCCACGGCCTCTTCCACAGCACGGCCTCCTACGAAGGGATGCCTCGTTGCTGCTCCGACTGCGAGTTGGCTGCTACTGGACGGCAGCCCGCCGGCACCGCCTTGGGAAAGCCACCTCGCCAGCCTGTGCCTCCTGTGGTGAACCAGAAACCCTCGAGCACGCTGCCGCCAACCTCTAGCCTCGTCGCCGTTGTGAGTGAAGGAGTTCGACGAAGCAGGCTTTGTGCTGAAACCGCCACCCGGGACGGAGCAGAGTTCTACGAAGCCCCTTTGACGTCGGCTCCGGACCATTACACCTGTGTGTGTGTGCAACACGAGTGTGTGAGCCCGCTCCTCCAAAAGGGCGGGTCATCTACGGTGACGTCGAACGGTGACGTCGAACGATGACTGGACGAACGCTTCCGTCCACTTGGAATCGGGACCAAGTGCTTATAAACAGCGATTGCCGGCTGCTAGAGTGTGCTCGTCGTAATGAGCTGAGTGCTCGTGGTCGTGCTCGAGATGTACTAGTGAGCTGAGTGCTCGTTGTCGTGCTCGTTGTCGTTGCTAGAAATGTACTAGTGAGCTGCGTGCTCGTTGTCATGCTCGAAATGTACTCGTGAGCTGTGTGCTCGTAAGCAGTTTGCTGAATGTTAGTCTTGCGGGCTCCATTTGAGAGTCACGCTAGACTGTCGATGTATGTCTTGTCGTATATGTAAATGATGTAAATAAATCCTGTTCACCGAGTTCCTCTCTACGACCTTCAACTCCTTCAAGTCGTGGCAGCGGCGAGATCGTCCGACAACTCTTACATCTGTTTGACAGCGGTGGGATCGTCCGACAAATCTAATAAGGCGCTCCGCGGAAGGCCTAGGCAAACGCGTAGTGCCTGTGCTTGCACGCTCTGAAGTTCTAGAGGAATTGATCAGTTTGGAAATTTTTTAAGAGAAAAAAGGTCATATGCACCGGTACCATGTACACCTTGGTCATAAACTTGAACAACGAGATTTCGAAAGCAGACATGACTTTGCCACTTGGATTTTCACGGAATGTGAAGAACCGGACTTTTTCACTCGCGTGCTTTAGACGGATGGGGCTCATTTCTTCAGAAACGCAGAAGTTAATTTTCAGAACGCGTACTACTGGAGTGATAGGAATCCCCACTGGCTGGTACAACCAAGACAGCAATACCAGTCGTCGGTTAATGTGTGGTGCGGTACTTTTCATGGTCACATAATCGGATCCATCTTTTTTTCACAACACACTCACCACTCAACGCTACGCTAACGACATCCTGGAGGGCCCCGGGAACGACATCGGTTGCAACGTTCCACTTTCACACCTACGGAACATCTGGTTTCAACACGATGGTACTCCTGCACATAGTAATAGTTAATCTCGCGCGTGGCTCGACAACCTTCTTCATGGACAGTGGATTGGCCGGCACCGACCTGTAACCTGGCCTGCAAGGTCGCCGGACATGACACCGCTGGACTTCTTGGCGGCTACGTGAAAGATCGCGTGTATAGCAGCGAAGCTACCACAGCGCATGCCCTAAAGGCAAAAATAAGCAGAGCCCGCCGCGAGATCCCAACGTCGTTGGTCAAAGATGCAACAGTACAAGTGTTGGAAATGAGCAAGCACTGTCTTACTTCAGACGGTGACCTGTTTGAGCACGTGCTATAATTGGCAGTGCAAAATAACCACCCAAGACTGTTGTAAGACGTCACTGTTTAACGCACCTTCGAGATGTTACCCTATCCTTAGATTAAGAAAAGCTTGCGACAGATATAGAATTAGGTAAAAAACTGCTTTTTTGCCTCTTTTCTGGAGTTCAAGAGAAAGGAAGGATAAAGGACTAAACCAGTTGTAGCTTTGGAAGTTTCTTTGTGATTGGCTGAGACGCCTTACGTGTTTTTGGTTTACTTTTGATTGAAATAAACTCCTGAGTAGCTCTTTTCTGTTCTTTCAGAAGCTGCCTTTTTTCTGCTCTTGTGCTCCTTGGCGCACTGTTTTCTTTAACATTGTTTGAATGTCTTTTGTAGCTTTGTTTCATGATAAGCGAAGGTTATAGTTATACCGAGCGCCTCATAATCGTCAGCAGATGCTGCTGACGCACCATCTCCTGACGCATTATGCTGCTGCATAGTGCTGCTGCATGATACATCCATCTGCTGACGTTGATGGGGAGGCGGGAATTCCAATCTCCTGACGTCAAATTTGCGTAACCGCCGACGCAAGCTTCGGGCGGTCACTCGCAGGATTGTCTGAACAAACCAATGAAATGCTCCCGTCGTTCATAGGGGGTCACTTTTGTTTGCTTGAAAAATGAATAACATTACCTGCACAGTGCGGCTTGTGTTATTTAATTGGCTCACAAGAGGCGAGGAGCATGCGCAAGTGGAGAGGGATTCGATGGGGCCGAGCCGCTGCACTAAATATCGATTACCGTATGAAGACGGTGGTGAATGCGTCTGCGATTGGTCCGCTTTCTCTTACTTAGCTTGCGGTGGCTCGTCGACAATCGCGGCCGCATGCAACAGAAGCTTAAGAATAACGCTAATACGGATCCTCAGCAGAGAACAGTTGGCAGAACGAGGTCGTAAACGTGCCGAAAGTTCTCGAAAACGTTACACGGCCACGCAAAAAGTTTTCTTACACGCAAATAAACCCATGCACTGCCGCAGGGGCGAGTAGCCAGTGCGGGAGCGATCGGCGGCAGCCATCTTTTATTCCTTTTGGAAGGGGGCAGCCTGCGGCTACTCAGAAAAAAAATTCGCTTTTGTTCGGCATATAAATGCATTTTTAACGCGTACACGTCACTTTGACGTGGTGAGTTATCGCGGTTTTGTGACATCGCGTGACAGGCAGGTGAAATGACTGCAGCCCGAACACATTTAACCAATAGCCAAGGTCTAATGGCGAAAAGGCGTCGAATCAGAAATAACTATTTTTCTTTTGTTTGGTCCATTCATGCATGATCAGGTGGTGCAAGTCATATCAGATGGGGAGCTATTGTGGTTTTCGTGACGTCGCTAGACAGACAGGCAAAGCGGGAATGGTGCAAAAAGTTTTTGACCAATCGGGGAGGGCTGATTGCAGAATTGGAATAGAAAAGTTTGGAATAGCTTTACGTTATAGCGCCCCTGGTCTGAGTGGAAGAGGCACCCGTATATAGGTGGACTCCTTCAAAGTATAAAGCGTGCAAACATTGTAGAGCTCCTTGGTTGAAAGCCAAGGTACGCAGATCAGTCTTCTTTCTCATCCTTGGGACCGTAAGGTGCACTTGGGGTTGCTTTAAACACAACAAAGCTGTGCTTGAACGTGCTCAAGGTGCGAAGCCCGATGGTACGAAGGCACGACGGATGCTGACCACTTCGGAGAGTAACGATTGTGCTAGTCCTTTTTGCAGGCAGGCGAGAGAACTCGATTGCACCCGTGAAACATGACGAACTTGGGCGCTAAGCGTATCAGTGCTAATGTAAGTCGTGAGCGGATGGTCTTGAGCCATAACTGTTCCTGCTGTTGAGGCGCTCCGCCGAAGGCCTAGGCAAACGCGTAGTGCCTGTGCTTGCACGCTCTGAAGTTCTCGAAGAATTGATCAGTTTGGAAATTTTTTAAGAGAAAGAAGGTCATATGCACCGGTACCATGTACACCTTCGTCAAAAACTTGAAGAACGAGATTTTGAAAGCAGACATCACTTTTCCACTTGGATTTTCACGGAATGTGAAGAAGAACCAAACTTTTTCACTCGCGTGCTTTAGACGGATGGGGCTAATTTCTTCAGAAACGCAAAAGTTACTCTTCACAACGCGTACTACTGGAGTGACAGGAATCCCCACTGGCTGGTACAACCAAGACACCAATACCAGTCGTCATTTAATGTGCGGTGCGGAATTTTTCACGGTCACACTAACCACTCAACGCTACGTTAATGACATCCTCGAGGGCCCCGGGAACGAAGTCGGTTGCAACGTTCCACTTGCACACCTACGGAACATCTGGCTTCAACACGATGGTACTCCTGCGCATAGTAATAGTTAGTCTCGCGCGTGGCTCGACAACCTCCTTCATGGACAGTGGATTGGCCGGCACCCACCTGTAACCTGGCCTGCTAGGTCGCCGGACATGACACCGCTGGACTTCTTGGGGGGCTACTTGAAAGATCGCGTGTATAGCAGCGAAGCTACCACACCGCATACCCTAAATCAAAAATAAGCAGAGCCCGCCACGAGATCCCAACGTCGTTGGTAAGAGATGCAACAGTACAAGTGTTGTAAAGGAGCAAGCACTGTGTTACTTCAGACGGTGACCTGTTTGAGCACGTGCTATAAGTGGCACGTGCCGCTTATAAGTGGCACGCCAGTGCCGGAGCGATCGGCGGTAGCCATCTTTTATTCCTTTTGGAAGGGGGCAGCCTGCGGCTATTCAGAAAAAAATTAACTTTTGTTCGGCATATTAATGCCTCCTTAACGCGTACACGTCACTTTGACGTGGTGAGTTCTCGCGGTTTTGTGACGTCGCGTGAGAGGCAGGTGAAATGGCTGCAGCCCGAAGAGTTTTAACCAATAGCCGAGGTCTAATGGCGAAAAGGCGTCGAATCAGAAATAATAATTTTTCTTTTGTTAAGTCCATTCATGCATGATCAGGTGGTGCAAGTCATATCAGATGGGGAGCTATCGTGGTTTTCGTGGCGTCGCTAGACAGACAGGCAAAGAGGGAGTGGTCCGAAAAGTTTTTGACCAATCGGGGAGGGCTGATTGCAGAATTGGAATTGAAAAGTTTGGAACAGCTTTACGTTATAGCGCCCTGGTCTGAGTGGAAGAGGCATCCGTATATATGTGGACTCCCTCGAAGTAGAAAGCGTGCAAACAATGTAGAGCTCCTTGGTTCAAAGCCATGTTAGGCAGATCAGTTTTCTTTCTTATCCTTGGGACCGTAGGGCGCACATTAGGTTGCTTTAAGCACAACAAAGCTGTGCTTGAACATGCTGAAGGTGCGAAGCCCGATGGTAGGAAGGCACGATGGATGCTGACCACGTCGGAGAGTGACGATTGTGCTAGTCGTTTGGCAGGCAGGCAAGAGAACTCGATTGCACCCATGAAACATGACGAATTTGGGCCCTAAGCGTGTCGGTGCTAATGTAAGTCATGAGCGGATGGTCTTGAGCCATAACTGTTCCTGCTGTTGAGGCGCTCCGCGGAACGCCTAGGCAAACGCGTAGTGCCTGTGCTTGCACGCTCTCAAGTTCTCGAAGAATTGATCAGTTTGGAATTTTTTAGGAGAAAGAAGGTCATATACACCGGTACCATGTAGACCTTCGTCAAAAACTTGAAGAACGAGATTTTGAAAGCAGGCATCACTTTGCCACTTGGATTTTCACGGAATGTGAAGAAGAACCGGACTTTTTCATTCGCGTGCTTTAGACGGATGGGGCTAATTTCTTCAGAAACGCAGAAGTAGATCTTCACAACGCGTCCTACTGGAGTGACAGGAATCCCCACTGGCTGGTACAACCAAGACACCAATACCAGTCGTTAATTAATGTGTCGTGCGGAATTTTTCACGGTCACACTAACCACTCAACGCTACATTAATGACATCCTCGAGGGCCCCGGGAACGAAGTCGGTTGCAACGTTCCACTTGCACACCTTTAACACGATGGTACTCCTGCGCATAGTAATAGTTAGTCTCGCGCGTGGCTCGACAACCTTCTTCATGGACAGTGGATTGGCCGGCACCAAGCTGTAACCTGGCCTGCAAGGTCGCCGGACATGACACCGCTGGACTTCTTGGGGGGCTACTTGAAAGATCGCGTGTATAGCAGCGAAGCTACCACACCGCATGCCCTAAATCAAAAATAAGCAGAGCCCGCCACGAGATCCCAACGTCGTTGGTCAAAGATGCAACAGTACAATTGTTGCAAAGGAGCAAGCACTGTGTTACTTCAGACGGTGACCTGTTTGAGCACGTGCTATAAGTGGCAGTGCAAAATAACCACCCAAGACTGTTCTAAGACGTGACTGTCACGCACCTTCGAGATGTCACCCTATCCTTAGATTAAAAAAAAGCTTGCGACAGATATAGAATTAGCTAAAAAAACTGCTTTGTTTTGCCCCTTTTCCGGAGTTCAAGAGATAGGAAGGATCAATAGCTAATCCAGTTGTAGCTTTGGATGTTTCTTTGTGAGTGGCTGAGACGCCTTACGTGTTTCTGGTATACTTTTTATTGAAATAAACTCCTGAGTAGCTATTTTCTGTTCTTTAAACAGCTGCATTTTTTTTCTGTTCTTGTGCTCCTTGGCGCACTGGTTTCTTTAACATTGTTTGAATGTCCTTTGTAGCTTTGTTTCATGATAAGCGAAGGTTATAGTTATACCGAGTAGCTCATAATAGTCAGCAGATGCTGCTGACGCACCATCTCCTGACGCATTATGCAGCTGCATGGTGCTGCTGCATGACACGTCTATCTGCTGACGCTGATTCATGCCTCAGCTGATGCTGACGCTTATCGCACCACGCTAGTCATAGCTCGCGAAACCTCTCGAGCCATCCTACATCACGAAGCCTTATGCGATGTGCGATAAACAGATGCAGTCGTATATCTTTCAATGGTTGCTCGGAGGCGCTTGAGTAGCGGGGCGCGTGCCGCATCCTTCTTATATTTCGCGTATTTTGCGGACTTTTATCTTGCAAAAAAGAACCAGGCACACTTCAGTACGAAATAAATGCTCGATTTGGAGGTTACTTAAGGTGCCCTACGACTTTGTAATTGACATGTCTGCGATTCAAGCAATAATTAAGGTCACTAATCAAAATCAATTTATTAGTACTTCGTGATGAAGAAACAATCGCTGCAAGCACACACGGCTGCCGCTACAATGCAGTCTGTACGGCTCCTCTAGAGCTATTTGGTGTTTTAAAGATCCTGGTCCAACTGGGATACCCGGTATACGCCATTGGCTAACGCTGAGCTTTGCGATATTGTAACTCGGGGATTAAGGAAGGAAAAGCCCAGTGAATTGAAGCAATAAATGCTTTGAAATGCCGATGTTCTTGTCTTGGAGAGGTCCTGAACCACCCCTCGGGACTGGTGAAAAAAAACAGTCCGCGGAAAGCATTACGCAGCTGCGAACATCTCGGCGCAATTTTTCAGTCGTGCTCGGCTCGTGCAGCTTGCCAGCGAAGCATGAAGTCGCCTTTTTTTCTCAAACGCTCTCTTTTCGACATTTTCTCACATTTGTTCCACTTGCTATGTTTCTTCATATCGGAGATTCGCATACGCGGCTGCATTTGGCCAATAGCTGACATCAAGCAAGAAGGGTGCTTAGATCAGTGCGATTCTTCCTACTGCTACTTTGTACATTTATTGACGCACTTTAAGAAACAGGCTGAAAAAAGTGCAAACCTGCGTTTTGAATTTCTATGGCAATTACGTACTTCCGCAAGTAAGACTATCGTACTAAAGCCGACTGCTAACGCTCAGCCGCGCCCGCCCACGTAGGAATGAAACTTTGGCCACGCTGCTTATCAGCGTCGTAGCTATCGGGTCCCGCAAATGTCGATTAGTTTCGAAGACTCAACTAGCTTCGGACCGCAAAAAACTTGAAGTCAGATCACACGTACGCTTGCCAGCGCACGCTCACTCCTGGCTGCTCCTGGCTAGGCGCATTGGCATGCAGACTTCGCTTCGTATCTAGCTTTGCGCAAAATGCGCAATTTGGATGCGGCTGATATCCGTTGGTCAAGCTGGCGCAGGACATAACTGATCTATACCCTTTGTACGTCCAGACTGAAGCGCGTGAGCGCGAACGCGCACTCATGTAGTGCCTATCCTGTGTATGACCTTCATTCTACGCCATTGAAAGGACGTAACGTCAGAGAAGAAGGCCGTGCAAGCGCTATTGCGCTGTTTGAGATCTACCGGCCTTTGGGAACGTCTTCAACTGGAACACCTTTCGTTTGTGTGTGTCTCCGTGTTTTAACGCCTTCCTCTCTGTGCTCTTTCTAACCCCTATATCCCATCCCCAGTGTACGCACTAAACATTTTAACAACCTTACGGGTGTTCAAATGTGTGTTTTCTTCATTTACACTCACGCCTACACCCTTTTAGCACCATCTTTGGCCAAAACACCCTATCATAGGGGTGTATACGACACATAAGGTGTGACTTTGCTCGAAGAAGGGTGTTAAATCGGAGACTCAAGGATTTTGAACGCATCGATGCATAAACCTGGGTAACGTGTACACGTCCGCGCATTGAGCAATGTGTTTATGCATTGCATTTTTAATGCCCAAGCATTTTATGTCCATTCAGGTAGACGAGCTGGCGCTTTCTGCAACAACAATCCATATGACCCTCCTCATGCCAATCTTGCTATTTCCCTTGAAAGCATTAAGAACCGCGCCACCCGTTTTATTCTCTCAAATTATTCACGCCCTTCTAAGTCACATTCATGAAAAGAACACGAAGTCTACCTGACTTTTGGTTACGTCGAGAGTACTTTCGTCTCTCTCTTTTTTCATGAAATATGCTACTTTAACCCTTCTATCAAAGAAAATCTTTTCATCACACCAAGTTACATCTCTTGTCGCATCGACCATTAACACAAAATTGATGTGACATTCTTCCTTTTTGCCAAGAACAGCCACTGAATGGAACTGTCTTCCCGCCTCCACAAGCTCAATTTGTGACACCACTAATTCAATATCGCCGTTCAAAGTGCCTTATAATTTGGTTTTATATTCTTGCCCTGGGGCCGTATAACGTAAAACTGTTCCAACGTGTATTTATTCCAATCTCCTGACGTCAAACATGCGTAACCGCCGACGCAAGTATCGGGCGGTCACCCGCAGAGTTGTCTGAACAAACCAATGAAATGCTCCCCTCGTTCATGCGGGGGCACTTTGTTTGCTGCAAAACGAACAACATTACCTGCACAGAACAGCTTGTGTTATTTAATTGGCTCACAAGAGGCGAGGAGCATGCCCAAGTGGAGAGGGATTCGATGGCGCCGAGCCACTGCACTGCATATCGATAACCGGATGAAGAGGGTGGTGCCGGCGTCTGCGATTGGTCCGCTTTCTCTTACTTAGCCTGCGGTGGCTCGTCGACAATCGCGGCGGCATGCCACGTAAGCTTAAGAATGACGCTATAACGGATCCTCAGCAAAGAATAGTTGGCAGAACGAGGTCGTAAACGTGCCGAAAGTTCTCGAAAACGTTACACGACCACGCAAAAAGTTTTATTACACGCAAATAAACCCATGCTCTGCGGCAGGGGCGAGTAGCCAGTGCCGGAGCGACCGGCGGCAGCCATATTTTATTCCTTTTGGAAGGGGGCCAGCCTCCGCTATTCAGAAAAAAATTCACTTTCGTTCGGCATATTAATGCATCTTTGACGCGTACACGTCACTTTGACGTGGTGAGCTTTCGCGGTTTTGTGACGTCGCGTGACAGGCAGGTGAAATGGTTGCAGCCCGAAAACTTTTCACAATAGCCGAGGTCTAATGGCGAAAAGGCGTCCAATCAGAAATAACTATTTTTCTTGTGTTCGGTCCATTCATGCATGATCATGTGATGCAAGTCATATCAGATGGGGAGCTATCATGGTTATCGTGACGTCGCTAGACAGACAGGAAAAGCGGGAGTGGTCCAAAAAGTTTTTGACCTATCGGGGAGGGCTGATTGCAGAATCGGAATAGAAAAGTACGGAATAGCTTTACGTTATAGCGCCCCTGGTCTGAGTGGAAGAGGCATCCGTATATATGTGGACTCCCTCAAAGAAGAAAGCGTGCAAACAATGTAGAGCTCCTTGGTTCAAAGCCAAGGTAGGCAGACCAGTCTTCTTTCTTATCCTTGGGACCGTAAGGCTCACTTGAGGTTGTTTTAAACACAACAAAGCTGTGCTTGAACGTGCTGAAGGTCCGAAGCGCGATGGTAGGAAGGCACGATGGATGCTGACCACGTCGGAGAGTGACGATTGTGCTAGTCGTTTGGCAGTCAGGCAAGAGAACTCGATTGCACCCATGAAACATGACGAATTTAGGCCCTAAGCATGTCGTTGCTAATGTAAGTCATGAGCGGATGGACTTGACCCATAACTGTTCCTGCTGTTGAGGCGCTCCGCGGAAGGCCTAGGCAAACGCGTAGTGCCTGTGCTTGCACGCTCTGAAGTTCTCAGAGAATTGATCAGTTTGGAAATGTTTAAAGAGAAAAAAGGTCATATGCACCGGTACCATGAACACCTTCGTCAAAAACTTGCAGAAGGAGATTTTGAAAGCAGACATGACTTTGCCACTTGGATTTTCACGGAATGTGAAGAAGAACCGGACTTTTTCACTCGCGTGCTTTAGACGGATGGGGCTCATTTCTTCAGAAACGCAGAAGTTAATCTTCACAACGCGTACTACTGGAGTGATAGGAATCCCCACTGGCTGGTACAACCAAGACAGCAATACCAGTCGTCGTTCAATGTGTGGTGCGGTACTTTTTATGGTCACATATTCGGATCTATTTTTTTTCACAACACACTAACCACTCAACGCTACGCTAACGACATCCTCGAGGGCCCCGGGAACGACGTCGGTTGCAACGTTCCGCTTGCACACCTACGGAACATCTGGCTTCAACACGATGGTACTCCTGCGCATAGTAATAGTTAGTCTCGCGCGTGGCTCGACAACCTTCTTCATGTTGACTGTTGTAAGACGTGACTGTTTCACGCACCTTCGAGATGTCACCCTATCCTTAGATTAAAAAAAAGCTTGCGACAGATATAGAATTAGCTAAAAAAACTGCTTTGTCTTACCCCTTTTCCGGAGTTCAAGAGATAGGAAGGATAAATAGCTAATCCAGTTGTAGCTTTGGATGTTTCTTTGTGAGTGGCTGAGACGACTTACGTGTTTCTGGTTTACTTTTTGTTGAAATAAACTCCTGAGTAGCTATTTTCTGTTCTTTAAACAGCTGCATTTCTTTTTTTTCTGTTCTTGTGCTCCTTGGCGCACTGGTTTCTTTAGCATTGTTTGAATGTCTTTTGTAGCTTTGTTTCATGATAATCGAAGGTTATAGTTATACCGAGTAGCTCATAATCGTCAGCAGATGCTGCTGACGCACCATCTCCTGACGCATTATGCAGCTGCATGGTGCTGCTGCATGACACATCTATCTGCTGACGCTGCTTCATGCCTCAGCTGATGCTGACGCTTATCGCACCACGCTAGTCATAGGTCGCGAAACCTCTCGAGCCATCCTACATCACGAAGCCTTATGCGATGTGCGATTAAAACAAATGCAGTCGTATATCTTTCAATGGTTGCTCGGAGGCGCTTGAGTAGTGGCGCGCGTGCCGCATCCTTCTTATATTTCGCGTATTTCGCGGACTTTTATCTTGCAAAAAACAACCAGGCACACTTCAGCAGAAAATAAATGCTCGATTCGGAGGTTATTTAAGGTGCCCTACGACTTTATAATTGACATGTCTGCGATATAAGCAATAATTAAGGTCACTAATGAAAATCAATTAATTAATGCTTCGTGATGAAGAAACAATCGCGGCAAGCACACACGGCTGCCGCTACAATGCAGTCTGTACGGCTCCTCTAGAGCTCTTTGGTGTTTTAAAGATCCTGGTCCAACTGGGATACCCGGTATACACCATTGGCTAACGCTGAGCATTGCGATATTGTAACTCGGGGATTAAGGAAGGAAAAGCCCAGTGAATTGAAGCAATAAATGCTTTGAGATGCCGATGTTCTTGTGTTGAAGAGGTCCTGAACCACCCCTCGGGACTGGTGAAAAAACACAGTCCGCGGAAAGCATTACGCAGCTGCGAACATCTCAGCGCAATTTTTCAGTCGTGCTCGGCTCGTGCAGCTTGCCAGCGAAGCATGAAGTCGCCTTTTTTTCTCAAACGCTCTCTTTTTGACATTTTCTCACTTTTGTTCCACTTGCTATGTTTCTTCATATAGGAGATTCGCATACGCGGCTGCATTTGGCCAATAGCTCACATCCATCAAGAAGGGTGTTTAGATCAGTGCGATTCTTCATACTGCTACTTTGTACATTTATTGACGCACCTTAACAAACAGGCTGAAAAAAGCGCAAACCTGCGTTTTGAATTTCTATGGCAATTACTTACATGCTTCCGGAAGTACGACTATCGTACTAAAGCCGACTGCGAACCCTCAGCCCACGTAGGAATGAAACTTTGGCCACGCTGCTTATCTGCGTCGTAGCTATCGGGTCCCGCAAATGTCGATTAGTTTCGAAGAAACTAGCCTTGGACAACAAAAAACTTGAAGTCAGATCACACGTACGCTTGCCAGCGCACGCTCCCTCCTGGCTACTCCTGGCTAGGCGCATTGGCATGCAGACTTCGCTTCGTATCCAGCTTTGCGCAGAATGCGCAATTTGGATGTAGCTGCTATCCGTTGGTCAAGCTGGCTCAGGAAAAAACTGATCTACACCCATTGTAGCGCCAGACTGAAGCGCATGAGCGCGAGCGCGCACTCGTGTAGCGCCCTGTCCTGTGTATGACCTTCCTTCTACACCATCGAAAGGACCTAACGACACAGAAGAGGGCCGTGCAAGCGCTATGGCACTGTTTGCGATCTACCAGCCTTTGAGAGCGTCTTCAACTGGAGCACATTTCGTGTGTGTGTGTCTCCGTGTTTTAACGCCTTCCTCTCTGTCCTCTTTCTAACCCCTATCTCCCATCCCGTGTGCGCACTAAACATTTTAACACCTTTATGGGTGTTCAAATGGGTGTTTTCTTCATTTACACTCACGCTACACTATTTTAGCACCATCTTTAGCCAAAACACCCTATCATAAGGGTGTATACCACACATAAAGTGTGACTTTGCTCGAAGAAGGGTGTTAAATCGAAGACTGAAGGGTTTTGAACGCATTGATACATAAATCTGGGTAAGGTGTACACGTCCGCGCATTGAGCAATATGTTTATGCATTGCATTTTAATGCGCAAGCATTTTATGTCCATTCAGGTAGAAGAGCTGGCGCTTTCCGCAACAACAATCCATATGGGACCCTGCTCATGCCAATCTTGTTATTTCCCTTGAAAGCGTTCAGAACCGCGCCCCCGTTTTATTCTCTCAAATTATTCAAGCCCTTCTAGCGTCACAATCATGAAAAGAACACGAAGTCTACCTGACTTTTGGCTACGTCGAAAGTACTTTGGTCTCTCTTTTTTCACGTAATATGCTACTTTAGCCCTTCTATTAAAGAAAATCTTTTCACCACACGAAGTTACGTCTCGTCTCGCTTCGACCATCAACACAAAATTGATGTGCCATTCTTCCTTTTTGCCAAGAATAGCCACTGAATGGAACTGTCTTCCCGCCTCCACAGCCTCAATTTGTGACACCACTAATTCAATATCGCAGTTCAAAGTGCCTTATATTTTGGTTTTATATTCTTGCCCTGGGGCCGTGTAACGTAAAACTATTCCAATATGTTTTTATTCCAATCTCCTGACGTCAAATTTGCGTAACCGCCGACGCAAGCATTGGGCGGTCACCCGCAGGGTTGTCTGAACAAACCAATAAAATGCTCCCCTCGTTCATAGGGGGTCACTTTTGTTTGCATGAAAAACGAATAACATTGCCTGCACAGAGCAGCTTGTGTTATTTAATTGGCTCACAAGAGGCGAGTGGAGAGGGATGCCCAAGTGGAGAGGGATTCGATGGGGCCGAGCCACTGCACTGCATATCGATAACCGGATGAAGAGGGTGGTGCCGGCGTTTGCGATTGGTCCGCTTTCTTTTACTTAGCTTGCGGTGGCTCGTCGACAATCGCGGCGGCATGCAACGGAAGCTTAAGAATGACGCTAAAACGGATCCTCAGCAAAGAACAGTTGGCAGAACGAGGTCGTGAACGTGCCGAAAGTTCTCGAAAACGTTACACGGCCACGCAAATAGTTTTCCTACACGCAAATAAACCCATGCTCTGCGGCAGGGGCGTCAGTGTCATATTAAGGTCACATACACACTCCTGGACAAATATCTGTTGTTGCGAAATGTCATTGGTAAGGTATTTAAATTTTAGTCACTCTTATTTTTCATGGTTAAAATTGCTACTGTAAATTTATTCGCTTTTGCTGCTGTATGTGTCATGTTGAATTCACAATGACATAGTGGTTTAGTGTGCATGGTAGCATGCAATTCCTAAATTTGCAAAATAGAAATTTTTCCTACCTGTCACTTGCATTGCCCAGTTACCTGAGCTGTGCATAGTGCCCAGTCACATTAATTAAGATTGTTATTTTCAGGAACTTGTTGCTTTATCAAATTTTCCGCAGTGTACATGTATAATTGCACAGACTAAACTCTCATGATTCTCTTCTTATTTTGCTAATGCAGGATGCAAGATTCCAACATAGTCATGCACGGCATTTATTGGTCAAGATGCTCAGAGAATGGAGTCCCTGCACCTTGTGGTTAACCGTGAACAGTATCTTTTTTTTTCTTTCTGGAAGCTAAATGCCATTTGCTGCTTCAATTTCATTTTTGCAGCTCAAATGTGTACTATATTTTTTTTTAATCTTGGATCAAATAATATACACTGTTCAGTATGATAAAAAAATGACGTACAGCGCTAACGGCAAGGACTGCGACAGAGGACATACACTGCGCTGACTTCCAACAATAGTTTATTGCGTTGCCACATTGTGTGCATATATACAAGAGGGGCCATGCGCAGAAAATGAAAGGCAGTCACAAGGGGTGTTCCAACAGCAAGTCATTGTACTAAGAACATGGCTCCTTGAAAAAAAGAACATTACGATTTCTATCTCTTGAGATAAAAAACTTCTCCAGGGGTCCTCGCGATAAAGGGGGCACTAACGCACACACCACCCAGTTTTCTGATGAAATCAGCTTCTATAATTTCCCGGGTGCAGCTCTAAGAAAGAGCTGAAGCCTCTAGAACTAACACATGAGGTCCCCATTGATGATTCCTTGCGCTTTCGAGATCTTCGGCTGTGCCTTGCAAACAAACGTGTGTGCTGGTGCTTGGAAACGAGAAGTCACTCTTGCCCTTTAACTCCGCACACTCAAAGCTCGTTAAACGAGGTATTATAAAGCTTTGCCTCGTTAACAGCCTCAATAAATCTTGCTCACACAAGATGCAACATAGTTTTCCTGTACAGGTTGATCGCCTTTCTTGGGCTAGCTACCCTTTGGCCTTAATTTCAGCCATAGCGGAACAGCTTCTGAGGTGCACAAAACGCGATAAGCCCGCTCAGTCAAGGAACCAGCCGGTTGAAAGACGCATGTTTGCAGTGCCACTGTATGTGCATGATGTCTCCCATAGGCTAGAAAAGATTGGGCAGCGTGCGGGAATCACAGTCGTTTTCTCAGCCCCGGAAAAGCTGGCAAGGCTCTGTAAGCGTGTAAACGCGCCTAAATCATGTCAGAGTTGTTGCTCTGTTGGGCGCAGAAAACGTTTTGTGACATGCACGACGAATGTGGTTTACCAAATTCCCCTGTTTTGTGGCAGTAAATATGCTGGACAGACAGGCAGGTGCTTAAAAGATCAAGAGAGCACTATAGCAACGTCCATAACACTGCTCAAGGCCACTTGGGCATCCACTGCCGAGACTGCGGCTGCGTGCCCCTATTTGAAGATACGGAAGTTTTAGCGAGACACAGCTCGCAGCTCACCCAGGAAATTATAGTAGCTGATTCCATAAGAAAACAGGGTAGTGTGTGCGTTAGTGCCCCCTCTATCGCGCTGACACCTAGTGAAGTCTTTTATCTCAACAGATAGGAATCGTAATGTTTTTTTTTTTTCAAGTGACCATGTTCTTAGTATAATGACTTTGTTAGAAAACCCCCTGTGACTGTGTTTCATTTTCTGCGCATCCCCCTCTTGTATATATACACACGATGTGGCGGCACAATCAAAAATTGTTGGTAGTCGGTGCAGTGCATGTCGTCTCTCCCAGTCCTTGTCCTTCGCGCTGTACATCATCTTTTATGATGAAGTACCAACTAGCCGAAGAAACGACCCTTGTTCAATATATTTATGTTTGATACGACCATTTCTTGCTGGCAAGTGTTAACAGTGTGATATTTACCTTTAACTTATGCGTGACTACCTGTGCCTGGTGTTCTTTTAGTAACCAGAGTACGGCTGATTTATTAAACCATATTTGCTCATTTGCATACTCACATGCTACAGCAAGCTCTAATCTTGCATTACCGCATCTAAGTGCGAATAATTTAGAAATTTACTATATATTTTAAACCACTGTCTATCTTTTGTGCTCAGCAATATAGTTTAATCAACAGTGGTTTGTTTTTAACAGGCCTCCGTTGATACTGCACTTTGCACTCAAACAGTAGTAAATGTGAAATATTCAGTCTTTTGATTTATAGTAAGAAATAAACCCATTTTCAAACTGCATATTGTATAACAGACGAGTGCCGTCGGGTTACAAAAAAAATTGATAGAAAACGGAATTGTAGGTAGAAAATCTGCTCCGCAGCACCTATAGCCCGGAGAACTCTCGTTTCACAGAAGAAGAAAAACTATGTAGGCTCTAAAAATACGACATATTTCTCGTGCTCAAGTAGTCTTGTTGGAAAGAGAAAATTAGCAATAAGGCTTCTGGCTTGAACCTTACTTAAAGCACGTCTATTCTTGGAAAGCATTGTTTCAGTCTCAAAAATGTTGGCCAGCTATGCCTTACATCGACTTTCCAAACTTTTCATAATGCTTTGCCATTACACTAGTGTACAAAATAACAGGTGTCTTTCTTGTGCGTTTGCTCTGCATTTCATTTACTTCCCTAATTCACCTTTGCAACATCCTTTTTTTTTCAAGGCATCAAAACTTGAATTTTCGTTCATTGGAGCCTAATACTGAAAATGTATTCCTTTATGTGGCCCAAAACTCTGTGAGGTCAACTCAGGCTCTTTCAGTGCCGGTATACATAGTTTCTTCTCTAATAAGAACAGATTTGATCAATTCCTATATTTTTAAATACCTTTGTGGGAAATGTACATGTTCCTGTACTTACCAATGTGTTTGGTGATCGTGCATGTTTAGATTTCATGTGCATTATGTATATATTGTACTCTGTATTGTAGCATGCAATAAATATATCTACATTTTTCTTGAAAATGCAGCTTATATATTTCCAGTCTGTGTTGCATGCTATATGGATCTGGAAATCGTGATAACCGTTGGTGTTGATATACATGCTCAAAAGAGTCAAACTTGCTGGGTTGTATTTGGGCAGCAAAGGCAGCTTTTGCAATATACACGATGAATTATTAATATGTAATGTGATCCATACGTATAGGTGTTGTGTATGCCCATCGAAGCTTCAAGGCCGGCTGTTGGAAGGTGCGTTTGGTAGCCGAACTTGAACCTTATGGCACACACGAGAGTTACGCGTGGATCGCTGTACATAGTAGTAATTGAAGGCGTGTACTGCCGAACCTGCCTTTCATACAGGCCAGAAATAAAAGGGTGCACACCCCTCCAACACCCACATAGATGGGTGCTAATGCGGACTAGCACCCTTACACCCTAAATTTATTTTCCTGGACACCCTTCATCTAGGGTGCTATAATTGCACCCCAACTTAGGGTGTAGGCAACAGCACCCTTAGGGTGTCTGTCTGGAGACAAACTGCATTACACCCTTAAGGATGCTAAAATATTTAGTGTGATATAGGGTAGCAAACCGGAGACTGATATCTGGTCAACCTCCCTGCCTCTCCTCTTCATCTCTCTCTCTCTATCTCTCTCTCTCGCTCTCTCTCTCTCTCTCTCCTTTAGTGCCGTGTCTCCTGCTTGCGCCTGAAAAAGTATTTGTCAAATATTAAAAAGCACCTAATGAGACGACGCCTGCACCTAGAAGCGAAGTGGTAGCGATGCCGATATGTTGAATATTGAAGAAACGTAGGCAGTTGTTGATCTCCCAGTTACGCCTACGCAGCCAGGCATGAGTTGACGGTCGTCCCTCGGCATTCTCCCTGCTGCGCTCGTGATTTGATCTGTTGCAGGAATGCCGATGCGCTGCATGCCTATCGGATGCTCGAGTACGTACTCGAGCACGAGCAATGGCGGTACAGTACACGACGCTGAGTGGAGGAAGGCCGAACACATCATTCCTGTCCCAGCTTTCTGAGCGAAAGCCTGCACCGGAGCGCATCAGGCAAGTGCGACACCGACAAGCTAACACAGAAACTACAGTTGACGATGTTGCACAAGCTACATTTCAACAGCACAGTCCCATCAGGATCTGCTTGACAAGCGCTTTCTCGGGATGACTATGAGTGCTATGTGCTGCGATGGCGCACGTAAACCAAAGTTAACGTTCAAAGGTAAGAAGGTAAGTGGTATTCGAGGGCGATATTCTCGAGCGATCATTCCCGGTTGTGCATCATATCGAAGATATTTCGTGCGCCTCTACATCGGATGCGCCGAAGTAGGCGAACGAAATACTTTCTGACACAGCGTCAGCGACGAGTAGGAACCGCATGCTGCATTTGTCACGAAGGAGAACGCGACGTGGCCACCATGGTGTAGATGCGGCGGCAAGCCATGCAGGAATGCAACTCCTCCGGAGCGAAATAGGCGAACCTTCATCACGGCCGCAGTCCGTTGGGCCTCTCTGGCCGTGAGTTTACGCGCAACATGAGGAAATAAACAAATAATGCACACTTAGCACCAAGCCCCTCTAGCCCTGCAGCGCCAAGCCTCAGTTGCTGATCATCATCCTTTACTACATATTGCCGTAGTTGTCTGATCGGTCGACGAGTCCGGTGCTTCCAGCGTACCAGGCAGTGGCCGGTGAAGTCGGATACGTCATGCCGGAGACGCTAAGATCACTGAATTTTTGCCCTGCGCTTTAAACGTGACCCGCAGACGCTCGGCGATCCGTTGTTGCCGCAGCGCCAGCGGCCAAGTGCGCGGCGAGCGAGCGCTTCTTTGTCGAAGGCGCAAACACAACACGCTCGCTTCACTGAACCCGAACAGCATGCTGCTATTCAGCCAAGCTAGCGTGCGATGCACCCTCTTCCAGTCCATCCGGCGTGCGATAGAACATGCTCTATTCCCGCGCCAGCCACACTACACTGCAGAGCATCCAATTTTCGCAGATGTAGTATAACTGCGCTCAGCGTGGATTGCGTCCGCGTTGAGCCGGACTACGCCGCACCTTCAGCTTGGCCACCCCGATACGCCCTTCTTCGAGCGGACGCTGTTGAACGTGGAAATTCAGACAGAGAAAACCGGCTGGACCCGGAGAATATGCATTAAAAGAACACTGTGGGTGCGTGACAGCGTTGTCACAGCACACGAAGCGGCTATCAAAGTATACGATGTGACTAGGAGACGTGCGGGACCTGTTCGCGGATACACTGGGGCAGAATACAAGCAAGGAAAGCACACAGCACGGCCGCTGATTCTTGACCTTCTTCGCTGTACATCACTTCCACCGGCAGAAATGGCGGTGTTCCTTTTTTAAGATTCCGTGTGAAAAGCATCGATTTTTGCGAGCTCTTTGTGACGCATTGACCGGTATTTCAAGCGTAATATTTTGCACACGGCTACTGCATGTCTAAATTATCTGAAACTGGGCTTTTTAGGAGGTGGAAAATTTTGTTCTAGTTGGCTTTCAAGGAGCAAGCTAGTGTTCCGCATTTCTAAAGAGGGCAATTAAAGTGTCCTACAATACGCTGAGCTCGTTTCCCTTGTGGAGTCTCGAATTTGCGCAATACAGCTTTTCTTTTTCACTATAGCAGATATAAACAAGGGCATTTTCTTCACAAATAAATTTTATTTGCATCCCGAAAGCAGGCTCTTCACTTAATATAAAAGTTTTGCAGGGAAGTTTCTCCAATACGCGTATAGGCTGCAACTGGCACAGTGGCCAGGACGGCCAGAAAAGTGTTCATTTTGTGCGAGGAACCCCAGGAACAATTGAACTAAGGAAGTATAGTATTGGAAGGGGAAACAACTAGGATTCTGATACCTTGTGTTAGTTCGCTATTGGTCAAGCTGAAAGGGGAGCCGCACTTACTTTGCTTTACTGCTGCCCTCCACCCCTCCTCTCCCTCATAGTCACCACTGGCCCTAAACAAAGGCGGAGGTGTGTTGTCAGCAAGCATTCAAGTCGCCGATACAGACCCTCTGTGAAGAAATTTGTTTTTATCTAATACAGCTTTCAATGCTAATCCATCTTCACTGTCTTGGTGCGCGCTAAAGCAACGTCACAGACCATGGTGTATTTCAAGAGCATGACGGAAGAGTGCTGCGTGTTCTATAATTTTTCTTAAAGAGCAGCATGGAGATTGCTAACACCGTTCCTTCATTTTATTCTAAAGCTCTCTTTCTTCCGACGCCTTTCATTTAATGAATACGTCATGTTTGGTAACTTAAACGTGTGATACCTATTCTTTTATTAAAAAGCATGGCATGTACAAGATATTTATGTTTGTCATACGTGACGCACTACTTTTTGTTCGCGGATGCGAACAGTGAAAGAAGTCGCTCTAGCGTTCCTGGCCTTCTATGTATGACACGCAGTGAAGTGACTCCTAACGTTCAGGTAATTTCTTTAAACGACTATATCAATGCCACGCCTTTCTTTGTTCTTATAGTTTCCTTCTCCGCTTCCATCCCTCTTTCCATCTCCCCATACCCTTCCCCTGGTGTAGGGTACCAAAACTTAGTTTTTGTTTTCCAGGTTAACCGTCATGCTTTTCGCATGTCGTTCCTCCCGTTCTCTACCAAATATCCGACAAGTGGTACCCGCGGTACCACTTGTCGCTAAGGATCAGGATGACATACTGAGCCTATGTGCTTACGCGTATGTTTTGTTTTCTGATCTACTACGAACTCCGGTACATCCTCACACCTCCTTCAACTCATGGTGGACAAACCACGTTCGTACTTTCAACACGATGTATTTCTACACGGTGCTCTCGAAAGCACACGGAGACCCACCGTGGTTGCTTAGTAGCTGTGGTGTTGGGCTGCTGAGCACGCGGTCGCGGGATCGAATCCCGGCCACGGCGGCCGCATTTCGATGGGGGCGAAATGCGAAAACACTCGTGTATTTAGATTTAGGTGTACGTTAAAGAACCCCAAGTGGACAAAATTTTCGGAGTGCTCCACTACGGCGTGCCTCTTCATCAGAAAGTGGTTTTGGCACGTAAACCCAATAATTTAATAATAACAAAGCAAACGTACATGACGCATCCGCTCAAAGCATTTTTTTTCTTATGCAGGGTTTTATGACGCAAGAGCAACGGAGGCTATGGTGCGCTCACTTTTGTTATGCAGACAACATGTCTTTCTCATCGTTCCAACTCCTTTATGAATCACAGCCCTCGTACCAGTGCACTCATTTGCTACACAGCTAGGCATCCTGATCTGAGCTGCGGGTCCATTGTTATAACGTACACTAGAAGAACAGAAAATGGGGGTGCTCAATACGACATTGAAGTAGGCCCCATAAATTTTATGCAACCTAAGTGATTTCATTGAGCTACAGAGGCCAAACCTGGAGCCAAAATGAAACTGTACTTAAGCGGTCTCGATCAGCGTCAGTAAAGAGATGCATCTCGTTTCTTTTCCGAAATTACAATGAAAGCAATGAAGTCTATGATCTGGAACATTTCCACACTAGATACTTTCCTGAGCCTCTCGGCTTTGTTGCTGATTTTATAATATCGAAAACCTTGTATAAACATTCAATAGACAGCAGCCGGTAATGAAAATATGTCCGCAAAGAGCGTTTCCGCTAACCACCATTGTAGTGCAGAACCTCTGTTTTATAAACAGCAAAAAGTGCGAAATCGATTTATAAATGAGCCAAGCTTACATAACTTGCCCCATCATTCTTGACTCCGTTGCAGTAAGTATCCGTGTTGTGTTGGCCTCCTTATCCCTCTATCAATATTTCGTAGCCGTCCGAGCGGAGCTGTACGACTCAATCAAAATTTAGCTTCTTCCCTAATAAAGCTAGGCCGAATTGACAAAGCTTTCGCTCGTTGCCTAGATATCAAAAGCTTGCTATCTAGCCATTGGATAGATAGCAGTGTTATGGCGCCAGTGAGAAGATAGCAGTGGATAGCAGTGGCGCCAGTGAGAAGATTTGACGTGTGTATGTGGAATAGGTCTCGACAGTCATCTTGTTTATGCATCGTTGTCTGTCTTGTAAATATTGTAAATCCATCGTTATATGTGACTTCTGTAATATAGCAATGTGTTCGACATTATAACATTCAGCATTACAATTAACGGTAGTTTTACCCTTTCAGCAATTCCTGCGTAAATGTTTTCTATAATATCGGCCGAGCTTTAGTTTATTCACAATAAGCTGTTGTGATCTGTTTCTCGCCTACACATGTCAGCTCAACTAAACATATTCGAAAAGACACAAAGGAGAGAGAGAAAGTGCTCAGATAAAAACCAGAGGTTCTTGCCGGTATGTCTATCCAATGTGATGCCACCTTTTAAAAAAATCAGCAAGGGGTAAATATTTTGAGAGAGTAAGCAACAAAAGATAACAACATTTAAAAAATATATGAACGTTGAAACAAATCACACCCCGACGGCATGCACTAATTGAGCCTTTCATCGGCTTCACTGTATTTTAAGAGGAGAACTTAAGTTAGAGAAATGGATCTCATTCACTGTAGATAACTTTTTTTTTAGTATGCAACAAAACCAGCCGCTTATATTTTAAAAAATCACACTTATTCAATTATTAACAGCAACGACTCTTCATTAGTAAAGCTTTCTGCATGCCAGTGGAAGACACAGTTGGGCGCAATTTTCTTTCATTTTTCTTTATTTCGTCTCTTTTTTTTTCTTTCACAGAAGAACATTCTTTTTCGCAGGCTTTCTGTAATTTACGGCGTGGGGGAACTTCCGCCTCAGGCTGTAAATGCCCTACTCGCAGACATACCCAGGGCAGCATGTTGGAAATCGTCCTTTGGAAGACGATAAATAACACTTAGTATCATTCATTGGTTTAGGAATTGTGCAGCTACAAAAAGAAAGAAATGAATGCAATTTAGTGCAACAGACATCAACCGTGCGCACACGAGCAAGCGCTACAACGTTTGTCAACATTTCGACAATAACTATATTATACTGTTCGCAGACGAATGCGCAATACACCGAAAGATCACTAACCCTGATGATTCAGATAAACTGCAAGGACAATGTATCACTCTGGTCAAAGAAATGGCTCATGAAACTGAACGCTAGCAAGTGTAAATCGATGCGGATATCACGTACGGCCAGCAATAGCAATCAGTGCCGATATGTACTGAGTGACACTTCATTAGCGTCCTTTAACCCTCACAAATATCTTGGCCTTCACATAACTAATGATCATTCGTGGAATATGCATACTAATTATATTACTGCTAATGCTAATCGCATCTTAAGATGTATTCGTCGTAACTTTTCTACCGTTCCTGCTTCGGTAAAATTGACACTCTACAAAACCCTAGTTCGCTCAAAACTTGAATACACATCTGCCATTTGGGTTAACAATCAAGCATCACTAACCGTAAACCTTGAAGCAATTCAAAATCGAGCAGCTCGCTTTATTTTATCCAACTATTCCCGCCATTCCAGTGTTACATGTATGAAAATAACCCTGAATCTGCCAGAACTTTCATTACGCCGCAAATGTGCTCGTCTTTGCCTATTCCACAAGGTTTATCACTCTAACCACGTGCTCAAGAATCAACTTATCACCCCACCTTTCTACGCTTCATGCCGTTCTGACCACAGATATAAAGTTGCCGTCCCATCCTTAATTTTTTTTTTTAATATTTGGGGTTTTACGTGCCAAAACCACTTTCTGATTATGAGGCACGCCGTAGTGGAGGACTCCGGAAATTTTGACCACCTGGGGTTCTTTAACGCGCACCTAAATCTAAGCACACGGGTGTTTTCGCATTTCGCCCCCATTGAAATGCGGCCGCCGTGGCCGGGATTCGATCCCGCGACCTCGTGCTCAGCAGCCAAATACCATAGCCACTGAGCAGCCACGGCGGGTGCCGTCCCATCCTCCCGAACGAACAAGTATCATGATTCTTTTTTACACCGCACAAGTGTCGACTGGAGCCACCTTCCTGCTTCCATCATTCAGATCACAGGTATATGTTCATTCAAAACAGCAGTCTACCATGCTATCGCTTAACGTTGTCTGCATACCATTGTCTGCATATTGCATTGCTTTGTTATGTACCACTTCTTTCTGTAGTGCCTTAGGGCCTTGAAAGTATGTATAATAAATAAATAAATAAATACATAATTTGCTATGGAAGACGTCATAGCCGCGTCACGGTGACGCCTCCCTTACAGGGGAAGGCTAATCGATCTGCAGGCATTCCAGATAAAGCTGCTTCGCTCACTCGCTCGCTAAGGTAGCTTTTAGCAGAAGAAAAATACTTTCGTGCTGCAGGTGCTTCGAAATGCGGAGCAAAATAAAGCCATTCCATAGAATATAGCGCGTCCGGAAGAATCAACAAAATTTATGGTAAAGAACATTTGGCGATCATGCAATGATACCCAGCCGGCTTAATCAGGGCTCAGCATCAATCGAAGAATTTCACCGAAAAAAATAGGAACTTCTTATACAGTTAGTAAGTAAATCACATGGGTCTCCAATTTTACGTATACCTGTGCTAAATCAAAAATAAAAGAATGGTGTTCTATGTACACATATTTTCCGACAACCAAAGAAACCGGGCTGTGTCATTTCATGACAGTTGCACCAACTGGTGCGCTCGACCATCTCCGAAATTAAAAAAGAGTGTTTACTATAATTAGCATGAGAGGAAAACCTTCCATTTCTTCGTAATAGGAAATGGTTCTTTCGTGATCCGGTTCTGGTTCTTGGGGGCGCAGCTCTGTTTGTGTCTCTTCGGTGATTTGTTGACCCGAGGGAGATGGGCGACGCAAGTGCCTCTCCCAACTGATACTTGCTCGGGCAGCGTCGTGCGCAGCGTTGTTCCCAATTACTCCTACATGGCCCGGCGTCCAGATGAGTCGAACAGTTCTTCGGCGGCTAAGATGTGTTCCAATGAGAATCCGCTATTCTTGAGGTGACATAAATCGCTTGGTGTAAATAATTACGGCTGCTTTAAAGTCGGTGACGATGCGTGATGCCGTGATTTATGCTTATGCTAAAGCTATTGCAGCCTCTTCCCCTTCTTCAGTGTGTTTGGTAGGTATGGAGCTAGTTGTTGCAATATCCGTCTTTGTGCCCGCAACTGCCGGGGTAAGGGCTAGTTGTGACGGATACGTTGCAGTATCAACATAGCCCTCCTTTTGTTGCAGATAGTCCTTTTCAAGCACTTGTGATTGCTCGGAAGTGCAGTGGCAAAAACAAACACAAAGAAAACGACGAGGAAACTTCTATCTTCTGTGTAGAAAATGATTTTAAAAAACAATGTAGATCAACTTAATCAAGTTTTTCTCACTAGAGAATACAAAAGCAAACTCTCATCAAATCTTTGCACGTTATACTTGGTCTTTAACTAAAAACATACTCACTTCGTCCATGTGATAGTGCCATTGTCGCAGAACACTTGGGAGCAAGGGTTTTCTAGCGGCTGAAGCCCGTAGTGCGGGATAGTTCTGTTGTTGACTTTACAGTTTGCTGCAATCAATGTAGTACAAATGATGCGCATTTGTGCAAATATTTTCCAACATAATTCGTTGTCTGGCAATATATTCAGCTAAGGAGTGTTAACCTCGTCAGCCTAGCATTTTACTAAAGCGTGGATGATATCTCCAGCTATGAATTCTTACAGAAAATATTAATTTGTTTCTTTTTAGAAGATCAAGCACAGTGATATTCATTCATTGATTTCTTCATTAATTTAATTTGCACGCCAGGAGTTTCTTGCCCCGCAAACTTCGCAGCTCGGTAACAAAGGCAGAACTCTATTTCGACGCAGCTGATGCATACACCCTACAGCAAATAAGCCATGTTGATACTTTTCTGTAGAGCGTCCGCATCAGGCACCGAAACTTCGAACTGGTAGATTAAATCCCAATCAATCTTTAACTTCCCGATTTGAAGATTTGCCGATTTCCTACTGTCATACGTACATGAGGAAGAAATAGTGACAACTTGCGTATCATCAAGCCACATGCGCTGAAGTTGTGAACCAAGGGCTCTAAAGGAACAACGGCCCTAACTCAAAAACCCAAATCCGCTAATTCGAGCTGATTCGAGCAAGCTAATGGAGTCAAAATGATTGTTTTGACAGTTGGGCTCGTCATATTGTCTTATTACTACATCTTCCATGTTTTTAGAAGTTTATTCTCATAATTTATTCGCAGGTTATTTCTCACAATTCGAGCACCAGTAAAGCACGCGTGAAACAAAACTGCTCCATGGTTAGCACCACTTGTGAACTGAGAGGTAGGACTTTGAAAGACATCGTTAACTAAGCGCTAAATCAATAGTGTTTCGTGGATATGGCTTGCAGTTTTCCGTGTGGAGTGACGCTGCACAACATACAATAAATTCCTGAGTCTTACGTACCAAAGCCAGGATACCATTGTGAAGCACGCCGTAGCTGTTAACTCGCTCCTGATTAGTTATTTAACGTCCGCCTAAACTAATTGCGCGCAAGCAGAACCGACCAAAGACACAATTCACCCAACGCGTTCCACTCGCATGGCTTGAATGCGTCACAGCTGGCCATATAACAACCAAAGATAAGCGCAGACCTATTCCTTGCGCACATGTACACCAGCAGTGCGAATGAACTGAGAGATGTTGAGCTGAGTGTGCGAGGCGTCCACGGGGTGGCGCCCTGCACTTCGGTTTGGCAAAAGACTAGGTTGCGACAGATGTAGCAAAACCTGGTTAAATAAAGCAGGATGGGTGACCATTTGTCCCCGTCCACTTTCAAAAAGGATGCCAATGAACATCGTCCTCATCATCGTTTTTCAGCGGATCAAATTCGATCTATTAAACGTGCTTTCGTGAACCTATGCCACCACCTCTTTTGTCATTCAGAGCTCAGTGTCGTTCGGAATGCCGGTCTGCCCGAATACATCTGCCGCTCATCTTTCTTCACAATGAGCTCTCTTCCCGTACATGATAGGCGTCGTGGGCTGTACATTATTTTGTTATTCAGAACAAGATATTAAGAGGTCGTGCTTGAAGTAGATGATGGCCTATATGTAGTCCTCTTGTGTGATTAAGAACTCAAAACACTTGCCAAAATTTAACTTTACCCACATTTCTCTCTTGCGGTAACAGGAAGCCGGTCTCAGTTTACTAGTTGCCTCGTGTTCATCTGCACAATAAAATATCCACTGCACACTGTGCCCCGCTAACACGACAAATACACAATCGGGCTAACATGGCGCACAATGCAGCTAAATATATTATTGGGGCTTGAAGAGATTCTAATACATAACCGGGCATTTCAAAGTAGTTCTTGTTGCTTACAAGCATCTCACAAATATTCAGTTGAAAAAAATATGCAGATCCCTCGCACTGTGGGAATATGTGTAAGTGTAGCTTACCTATTTTGAGATAAATAGGTAATAAGTTTGAGTTAGTTCGCGGTAATTGGTGGGGATGTTGCTGGCGAATGTTTAAGTTATTCAGCGCTTGGTGAAATACGCGAGGGGTGGGGCGTTGTTACCCCTGCGTGTTTGCTTCAGGAGTTGTTGCGAGCTATTCTTTATAGCCTGCGAGAAGGTTGCGCTGCCCTTGCTCACACGGCACATCCCATCGTGGTGGTAGTGGTACGCTTTAATAAAATTATGCTGATTTACGCGCGAGAACCGCAATCTGAATATCAGGCACGCCGTAGTGAGGGACTCCGGAGTAATTTTTGAGCGCCCGGCGTTCTGTAACGTGTATGAACACCTAAGCGCAGGAGCATTTTCGCATTTCGCCCCCACCGAAATGTGGTCGCCAAGGTCGGGATCGAACCGGCCACCTCGAGCAACGCCATACGACTAAGGTACCTCATCGGGTACAGAAGTATTGATTTACGGGGCGTCCACTTGCGCAATGCAATGTCGACGCTGCGGTGCTACATCGGCATTGCCCCTCCACAGCCTGCGTCAGTCTTCCGCAAGGCAAATTCCTGCGATGTTCATTATTCAGCAATAGCGGAAGTTTACCGCACTGTAACTTGAATTCATATTTGTTCACTCCCTGCTCAATTATTTTCCTCTATTGAAGAGACTCCCAACGACGCATGCCTCCTGACGTTGAGTTGCCCCTCGCCCGCGCCAAGTAAGGAAGCTGCCACCAGCGAAGAGAGGCTAAGTCGTGATTCACTTGTTTCAGGACTGCGCCGGTGATTGAATGGGCATCGCATCTGGATCTACACATTCTCTGCCACTTCTCTCTACTCCCTTTCCGGGCCTTTACACGTCAGCATAAAGGCAAGCGCTGCAGCTTCTGCAATGCGTTTGCTGCAAAAGGGCGTCGTGTTGACTCACGAGGAACTGCAGAGGGCATTGTTGCCACGCTCCCCACGAAAGAACTAATATTTTGGACGTCACCTTTTCTTTTCTCCCACGCTCGTGTCGTGTGCTCTCAACCTCCTCCCGGCGTGACGTGCAAGACAGCGTCAGCACGGCAGCAGCAGCGGCAGAGAAAAGGTCGAGGGAAGTCTCAAAGAAAGCTTCGGGCGCTGAAAGAAACCTGTCGCTTTGTATGCAGGCAAGGAAAGTTTCCTGAGAGCTGTTTCCCAAAATGGGCTTCTGTTTTAATGCGATTAGCGTTCTTCAGATAATCTGCGCACTTTCCGATATCTATCTATCTATCTATCTATCTATATATCTATCTATCTATCTGTCTATCTATCTATCTATCTATCTATCTGTCTATCTATCTATCTATCTATCTATCTATCTATCTATCTATCTATCTATCTATCTATCTATCTATCTATCTATCTATCTATCTATCTATCTATCTATCTATCTATCTATCTGCTCAGCTGAGAGAGAGGGACAAATAAAACTTTATTGAAATAAAGACTTCGCTTGGTTACTGCGGCTGGAGATCCTCTTCCAGGGCCACACTATGGGAACTTCGTTCTAAACCAACCTTCGAAACAACTTCGGTCGCTAGGCCTGTGCCTCTCTTCAATGAACCTCTTTGACGGCTACGTAGGTCATTGGGTATCTACCACTGGGTATGTGCCACTTTTAGATGACAAAATAATCGTTTAACATTGCGACGGCAACCCGCCATGGTTGCTTAGTGGCTATAGTGTTGGGCTGCAAAGCACGAAATCGCGGGATGGAATCCCGGCCACGGCGGCCGCATTTCGATGGGGGTGAAATTCGAAAACACGCGTTTGCTTCGATTTAGGTGCACGGTAAAGAATCCCAGGTGGTCCAAATTGTTCCGGTGTCCCCCACTGCGGCGTGCCTCATGAACAGATCGTGGTTCTGGCACGTAAAGCCCCATAATTAAAATTGCGACGGTGCTTAGTGGAATTGAACACGCGTCATGTACATACAGGCTATGTTGCCTGAATATATGTTAACAAACACGCCACATTCGGACTTCACGGCAGTGTAGCTAGATGTCGCAGCGTGCCCAGAGAAAAGCGCGAGAGAAGAGCTTAGCTGTACCCACACCGAATACATAATGCGTACCAACAGTGGAAATGGGGTGTGTCGCTGCATAGCTTCAAGGCTAATCGAATTAAAGTCGACGTTAATGGTCGGATGGTTTCGGCCAGACTTTCTGTCATCCGTGATGAGAGAATTGTCTGGGTCAAAGTGGGGTCAATTTTCTTGACAGTTGGCGGAAAGCAGATGACTAAACAACTTTCATGCAATTCTGCTTACCTCTTTGTTCAGATTCTGGATAAATATTATATCTAAAAGCTTCCCACCCAGATTTGGAAAATATTGAAGCCAATGTAAAATGTAATGTTCAAAGTATCTCTAGGGAATAACGAAGAAATGTTTGGAACAGAATGTTCACGTCGTGCTTACCACCCTCGGGTTCCTGGGAGCTCATCTCAATAGGACTTGGTGTGGTTGCACTACTCCTTGGCCCTCCACAATAAACTGCTGTGAGGTACAGCAGGGCAAATAGCGAGAATATTTTTATCAACATGTTCTCCTCCTTTCGGAAATATCGTTGCTTCGTATCGGCTTTGATGAGAATAACGTTTGATTCCGCGTTTATATACACGTGGCTGGCCACAGTGGCGTCCTCAAAGGGGCAACATGGTTCAATTAGAAGGAAGCTGCTGGTATTCCAATCACAGCTACTTCAGTCATGACGTTACTTATAACGTCATCAAAGGTTAAAAGAGGTGTTTTAAAAAAATACGACTTTCTGTAATTGTTAACGTTCGTTATTGACGTGCGTCCTTCCTGCCCCGAGGAGCTGACGCAGAGAGGTACGGGGGAAAAAAGCCGTGTCACTGCACCAGAGTTCTATGCACACATTATTCCTGTTGCAAATACTATTTTCTATAACGAGAAGAAGAAAAACAGCGGGAAAGTGTGTGAACTTAGACAGTGTAAATAGCAGCTTGCTACCCTGTGCACGTTCAATGGGAATAAAAGACAATTGGATAGATGAGATAAACGAAGGGAAATGTGCGCACATGCTTCATCGCGCCGCTCTTTAAGAAGAAATGCAAATGTTGAATCGTCCTCAAAGCGCCAAGTGACTAAGGAAATACGTACGGCTTTTCGCACGAAACTTCGTCTTCCAAGGAAAATCCGCACATGTGCACGTGTTTCGCACACGAAACCTTTTCTCAGCTTTGTTTTCGCGGAGCTGAAGAATCAAACATAATGCCATCGAAGAAGGTTCAAGACACACATAAAGCGATCTTTTCCGCTGGCGCAGCGCCGTTGTTAAGGTCTTTACGACCCCCGGAACAGCTTGGAATGAAGCAAGTACCGACTGTGTACGTCAGATGCGACATGTTTTTTCCCCTGATAAACATAATCAAACTAAGAAATATGATTCCCCAGAATTATTACGGTCAGTCGTTACGTTAGACTGGGCAAAATTAAACAAAGTTTACCTTGTTATGTGGTTAACGCTTACTTGTGAGAGGTTTTGTAGGTCTGTCAGCCTAAGATTGTAAGTCGGGTCCATTTTGTGGTGGTCGATAGCACTCATCAGCGAATCACTATATGTTTTGGTACTCTTAGAAAGCACAGTTCTTAAAAGCACAGTTCGAAATAGGGGATCAGAAAATTTGGGTGGGGTAGTTCATAGTGTTTTCTTTTTCTCTTCTTATTGTTTAACCTAGGTAGGACATTAGGCAGTATAATAGCAAGAGCTTGGTGGCGCAACCCACCGCGCCGTTCCAAAGCGGACGCTCATAACATCCATCCATCCACGCGTGGCCGCGGCGACATTGCATTAGCATATCTGTAATTCCTGAACAAAGGCTTCCTTGTCACTCTGTGCGGATATTCAATAAACGCAAACTCGTCTTCCGACTTTTTATGTACTTACCCAAAGTATCGTTAGACATAGATTCCAACCCGTTGGATCTGCTGCAGCTTTCTTATTTTTCTTTCTTTTGTTTAATTGGAATGATTATATTACTGAGCAGGTCGCGCCTTTAGTATGCAGGACCAATGTCTCTGTGGCTCTTTTGCCGATATAGAAATTAGGTGATCCCTCCGTGCATTCCAACTACAGGCCCATTCCTCTAACTAGTACTCCTCGCAAATTACTAGCGTACATCATATCATCCGCATTAAGTATCTAACTGAGCACAGCCATTTTACTTCTAACCAACATGGTTACCAACGTGGTCGTTACCCACCGTGGTAGCTTAGTGGCTATGATGTTGGGCTGCTAAACCCCAGGGGGTCAAAACTTCCGGAACCCCCACTACGGCGTGCCTCGTAATCAGAAAGTGGTTTCGGCACGTAAAACCCAATAATATAATTTAGCGTGGTTGTTCATGTGAAACAAAATTATTCGAATTAGTTACCAACCTTCATCATGATGTTCATGCGTCTATACTAATTGATGCCATATTTATCGATTTTGATAAATCATTTGATATGGTCCCTCACAGTCGTTTGATAAAACTTGACTGCTTTAACGTAAGCAGAAAGGTTACTAACTTGATAACTAGTTTCTTTATGTAGCCGTTATTAATTCGTTACTGTGAATGATTTCTCGTCTTTAGTGATTGAAGTTAAATCTGGGGTACCACATGGCTCATTACGTGCACCGACACTCTTCCTCATCTGTATTATAACGACATTGCTAACAACCTGACATCTGCTATTCGCCAATGTGCAGACGACTGCGTGATTAATAGACAGATTAGAAACCGCGACAACACTGCTTAACAAAAAAACCTCGACAGATTTTACACTTGGTGTGATAAATGGCAAATCAAAATTAGCGCTTCTAAGACCAAAGTTATAACATTTATTACAGCTACTATCTTCCCACGTAATCTCGACGTGATTAACGCAATGCCTATAGAACACTTTTCTTCATTAAAGTACATAGGCGTTGTGGGGTTTTCGTGTCTCACATGAGTACAGACCACCACTGGCTCGAGTTAGGCGAGCCACAGGGCCACGTCAGCCGTCAGCCTCTAGCGCCGCTGCGCGCGAGCTCAGGCCACAAGGGGCTACCGAGCGACGCACGCAAGAACACAGTACTGCCCTGTGTTAGCGGAAACCGTTTATTGTATCTGGCGGCACCCGACACTGCACAAACGCCCGCTCCCGGGGCGGCGGGGAACCTAGGGGTTCCCGCACCAAGAGCGGAAAATACAGTCAGGGGCGCCTACAGCACGTGGCTGCGAGAGCACCTGCTCAAGCGGGGACACGCCACTAGGAAAAGTCCCAGCGGCTATGCTTCTTGCCCTCGCGATAACCGAAGGCTCAACTCGCAAGAGCTCGGGCAATCTCCTTCGGTTTGGGCCTCCGATAAGTGCGGCTTGGCGTGGTACGACCTCGCGCAAGCACTAGGCACCCGTTCTTCGGCTTAGCGTCCGGACAGGATTAACACAAGGTACGCGCTCCCCGCGCAGGCAAAGGCACCGTGAGTGAGCTCAAGTCTTAACCACACAGGTGTCGGCGGACGAGAAGCGTGTACGTACCCGACGCAGTCCCAAGGGAGAAGAGACACGCTACGGCCATAGGAGTAGCCGCCAGGGGCCGCCTCGTGACGTCGTAGCCCCGCCCTCACCAGGAACCATCGCGACTGCAGCGCCATCGCTGTCAACAGGTACGGAATGAAAAGGGGTGAGGCGTAGGGATGGCAGTACAGGTGAAGGCGCCCGCGCAATGGCGCGTAGAATTCCCCAAATCCCCACAGTGTCCACCTGTGTGCCGATTTAACATGGAATACCCACACTGACGCAGTAACTTCTAAGGCATCCAAAACACTCGAATTTATCAGACGTGGTTTACGTCAAGCTAACACGAATACAAAGCTTATGGCATACACCTCTTTGATTCGCTATAAAATAGAATATGCCTCATTCAGTTAAAACCCACGTCAAATATACTTAACTAATAAACTAGAGTCCGCCCAAAATAAAGTTGCCCGATTTACAACAAGAAATTACGTAATTCCAGCATCACTAAACATTCCATCAGTAGAGAAGACTGCTGGCACTATTATCTCACTTTCACAAGCTTTATCATAATCAATCGTTACTTGCGGCCTCTTACACACAGCCTGCCCATCGCATTTTCCTGTGCCAAGGTCACCCTTTCGAGGGTTGTAATGCATCATACATGTACAAACCTTTGAAATAACGCGTCACTGCTTCCTGCCATCCGCCATTTTAATAATCTAGCACACGGTGTGCGGCCTATCATGAACCACGATATGTTAGCACATGTGCTGAATCGTTCGCTTAGCATCGATTAATATTTGCGTCTGAATCCTTATGTCTACAACCTTGTAATATTTTTTTGTACGCGCAAGTGTCATTTATTGTCTGTTTCATTTATGTTGTTGTCAATGACTAATCACTTGTTTAACTATAACCCTCGATGTTTATTGTAGCCTACCCCACCCTGTGTATAGGGCTTTTAGGGTATAGGATTTCAAAAAATTATTTTCGTTTACCACCGAAGGAAGCGATGATTCTGGATAAAATAGCGTGCGCACAAAGTCACTTTTATTTTATTGGATGTTATGCACATTCTTTACTCAGTTCGTTTAAAGTCCATGGAGGAGTCCGAATGCGGCAAAGAATTTTAACGTCATACCTACACTTTTAGCTAATCATGAGCCTCTCAATTTTTTGTCATATGGTGGAAAATCTCTGTTGACGTACTAGTACTTTAGGTGCGTCTATGTGCGAATGCATACTGTTTTATTCACGAAATAAATATGATCAAAGGAAATGGGAACGGCGCTGTGAAGCATTCATAAAGCGTTCTTTATTGTACTCTCCCGCGCGTTTGAAATGTGTGGGGAAGTTGAAATCATTAATTTGAGTTCTTGTGAGCTTGGTCACTATTGACGGCTGTGAGGATCCGACTGGCTGTGTTTCCGTGCAGAACGTTCCATCAAGGTTTTATAACGTCTAGGATACGCACCGCATCTTTCCGATGGGGAAAATTTATGTTTAAATACGTATACCGACATTTATTCAGCGTCAGCCGTACGTCATTATTTTGTCGCTGTTGAACTTCTCAACTACCTTATCGGGGCATGGACACCGAGCACAGAAACTACATCTGCGCTTTTCTAGTAAGGGTACAACGCAAAGGTTAAACAAGGACGTAGCCAAGGGAAGTTGCGTTCTTTACAGCCTCCGTTACCCTTGAAGCGATACCGTCACAATAACAGATCGCTAACTATCCTGAACTGTCACCCTGCTATGCAGTCTTGTGATTGTTACTTCTGCTTTCCGATGATGGCATCTCGAGGGACTCTTATTAAGAGCTAGCTGCGTTGTTGCGATAACGGGCAGAGGGTTGAGCACAGTCAGAGCACCACGAACAAGAAATGTACAGGCAGGAATGAATGTCCACAAGAGAGTGTATTGACGTTCTTTCAAGTTCAGTAACTTCCTTACTTGTTCTCGCGTTTTGCTCCGCCCTAACAAGTGTTTACCAACCGGCTCAGCAACAAGCAAAACAAGATGGGTGGGCGACAAAATGGAGTAGCTCGGTCATTGTTGACAGTGACGTCATACCCAGAGGTGTAGGAGGGCTTATAGTTTGCCAGGGAAAAGGAAAAAGGCTGTTTGCGGCCTAGTACGGACGACATTTTAACCATGCAGGTTTCAGAGACAACGGAGTGCTTGACTGCTACACTGCTTGAATGAACGGAAGTTTTTGTGGAGCACTTCCGGTCTTAGTCGGATTGTCGGTCAAAAATTGTTTAGGACATTTGTTCTTAAGTATTTCGCCTGTTAGCTTCGAATTGGGGACCAGCAGAAGAAGCCACACCAAAACGAGAGCAAATATGTCAGTCTAGAAATGGCGTAAAAAAATTCAATTCTTACGCAATCCAAAACATCGCTTCGTGCTTTCGCTAAATTCGCTTTAAATGAAAGCTTCCTCTGCCGACCCACAGAGGTATGATTTGTCTGGTAATGCTGGTTGGTCGGTTGGTATCGCGTTGACGCCTTAGCTTGTGTAGCACAGAACCCAAACTTCCAATTTGGCGTCAGTGAAATTGGCCGTGTTCTACATAATAAAACACTAAATAACCACATAAAACCGTTCAACAGCTTGTAGGCTCATAAGTATCGCTAGACAAAACATACATTTTATTGAATAGCGCAAAATATTTAACGTTTCTCTCTATTTCCTAATTTCATATATTCGAAATGCCGCGATACCGTGGAGGGGGGGGGGGGCGGGGGAGGTTATACAACGTTAAACTTACTCTGATATGGTGACGTCGTACTTCTCTCTCATCAGCCTACTTCCGTGGAAAAGCAACATATAACCTTCGTGCTCATTCACGGCTGCACCTATGTCTGGCAATGTATGGCCGCCTCATTAGGCGTTATCACTTTTTCATAGATTGACGCTACAGTGTGTGAACATTGACAACGCAAGACATAGTGGCCCCTTGAGTAATGCAAGCACGAGAAATCCGACATTATAAGTTGCTGAGAAAGAAATTAGGCAGAATTATGCGCACCGCAGTTCTACAACAATTATTTATCCGCTTAACGACTGCATCACTTTACATAGGTTCGAAAATGTGCTTTAGGGCTTCACAATGTTCTTGCATAAGCTCTCACACCTCGGTGAAAGTTTAATGCGACGCGTGGGCATCACAACGAAATAAAGTTTTGAATTTCGCGGGCGCTTAACTGAAGTTTTGCTGCACATAGATGCCAAAACGGTTGGTTTTTTTTTTTCGATCTTAAAAGTAGGGTTTTTGAAATGAAATATTTCCTTCCGAGATCATGTGGCCTTCTTTTTGGTTTCGGCCAGTCTTTAGTGTATGAGAACGTTCCCTTTCAAATCATTAGCTTTGCTTAGGTAATTCTTGAGTTTAGACGCCGTTGGTGCCTTTTGTAGGCGCAGGTTTTTTGTGGCACTCCATATCACGTGCCTTCATTTTTTGAAACGCACTCGATGGTACTAGCGTTTCCACCAATGGCAGAGTACGGTCACAGTGACGCAAAGTTTAGTTAATTGGACCACCACCAGATGGCGTTGCGCTTCATGCATCCTGGTCGGCGGAAGCCAACCAACTGCGCCCACCATCGTCACCATACACTGGTCTTCATCCCATTGTCTTTATGCCGTCACCGTTGTTACACCATCGCCGTTCCATCGCTGTTACTATCTACGTCATTCCATTGCAATCATGCTGTCGTCATTCAATCGTTATTATCACACCGTTGTCATGCCATCATCGTCATTCAGTCGTCAGCAGGCAATTGTCGTGCATTGGTTGTGACGCCGTCCTGAACGTCCCGTCAAAGTAATTTCAGCTTCGTCATTGTATCCTGTACATGCCGTCGACATTACGCCATTGCCGTCCTACAGTCACCGTCGTGCCAACGTCATCATTCCATTGTCCCCAGGCCGTCATCGTCAAGTTGTTGACGTTATTCCATAGTCACCATTTCAGAATAGTCATTGTGTCGTTGTAGTACTGCCCACGTCATGCACTTCTTGTGAGACGTTCGTCCTTATACGTCAGTCTTTATTTCAAGATCATCATCGCGCGGTCATAATTCAGTGCTCGTCATTTAGCGTGACGACGACTAACGAGGTGATGCTTCTCATATCGTGAGACATGAGAAGAGATCATGTTTCACACACTTGCAATGTGAAGCATCACTCTGCACTTTAGAGCCACCTACGTACCTGAAAAACAATGAAATGGTGCAAAAAACTTATGCTACATGACCGAGTGCGCTTAGCCGGCCGTGGAAGAAATGTTAATTAGGGACGAAGTTTATACCAAAGTCACGAACACACCGAGTACAATTTCGCGCAGTGAACCGAAGGTGGAACGGCTATATGCATAAATTTAATTCCCTTGCCACTAGAGATGAGTCCGGCTTTGATGACGCTTTCCATCTAAAAAGCCGGTGTCGACGTGAAGCACCCATTGAGTGCAGTTTGAAATTTTCAAAGCCTCGTCCACGCTGTACTCGGGTCGGTTTGCAGGCCTAATCTTAAGCTCAAAAGAAAATTGTGCCGATACCAAAAACAACGTTTCTGTTTATTTTTTTACTGGAGATGGCGTCACTTTCGCTTTATTCCTTTGTTTTTTCGCCCGAAGTGTCACATCCAGACATAGATGGCGCTAAGCCCCAGAACACCGTTGATGATCGAACAACCATTTATTAAACGCATGGGCTTCTACGAAAGTTTTGCTGCCACTTACAAATTTACTTTAGTAATACTAGGGTGGCTTGAAGGGTCGGCGCGATGGGTGTCACATTATATGCGCATGGGAAGACGCGGAATACGAGAGAGAGAGAGAGAGAGAAGAAACTTTATTAATGAATGGCCGGCAGTTTCGTTGTGGTGGCCTCAGGTGGCGGCTCCAAGTCCTTGGACTCGGGCGGCATCTTTGGCTTGCCGGACGGCCCAGAGCTGGTCTGCCAACTCTGAACTTTTCAGAGCCGCCTCCCAGCGGTGGCGACGCCGATGGAGAAGGTCCCCGGCGGGCCCCGCAGCTGGGGCGGCGTCGGGGAGAAGCGAGCTCGAGGCTTCCCGTACTGTGGTAACGGCCGCGATTACGGACGCGTCGCGAACGGATGTGGTCCCATTACCGTGGTTGCCGGCACATTCCCACAGCATATGTCGCAGCGTTGCTCGCTGTCCGCAAGCTTTACAGGCATCTGTTGGATATAAACCTGGGTAGATGTGATGTAGGACCGCGGGGCTAGGGTAGCTGCCTGTCTGGAGCAAGCGTAATGTTACGGCCTCATTCCTATTTAACCTGTCGTGTGGTGGCGGGAATGTGCGTCTTTGGAGTCTGTAGTGTTGGGTGAGATCTCTGAACGTGGTCAGGCGATCGCCCCACGCCCATTGTGATTCTTGTTGCCGCATTTCTGTTGTAGTGTCCCGATCAGGCAGATCCGATGCCCCGCTCTCGGGGGCGGGGGCGGCGGCCACATAATCTGCGGCGGCTCGGCGTGTGAGACCTCGAGCCGTGGCGTGGGCCGCCTCGTTGCCCGCGAGCGGGACATCGGTGTGTGCCGGGGTCCAGAGGAGGAAGACTGTAGAATTTTGGGGTTGCGAGGGCGATGACGAGTCGCCGTCGTCATAAATTTGGAGTATGCGGACCGCTTCCCGCGAGACGCGACCGCGCGCGAAGCCGCGGATTGCTGCCTGCGAGTCGCTGATCACGATCGCAGCACTAGGCACCGTGGCCAGTGCTAGGGCTATTGCGGCTTCTTCGGCCGCCTCCGTGTGTCCCGTGGTCACTGTAGCGCTCGCGAGGCACTTTCCCGTGCGGTCTACAACCGCGATCGCGTGTGCGTTTTTCTCTCCTTCATATCGCGCAGCGTCTACGTACACCGCCTCGTTGCTGTTGCCAAACTTCTTCTGAAGGTCTCTTGCTCGTTTGTTGCGTCTCGCGGCGTGGTGCGTCGGGTGCATGTTTTTGGGAAGCGGCGGGATGATCAGGCGGTCGCGGACCGAGGCCTGAACCGCCATCTTTTCTCCATGCTGAGTGTGGTACGCGATGCCGAGTGCCTCGAGGATGCATCGACCTGTCTTTGAATGAGATAATCGTTCGTACTGCGCAATGTCGTGCGCCTCGGAATACGAGGAAAATTTTTTAACGCCACTAGGGCTGCCAGCGCCCCTGCCATCGCCAGGGGCGTGAAGGGTTTTCAGTGTGGCAACAGTGCACCCACATAACTTGGGCGTAAGCATGCAACATTCTGAACTTCGCTGGAGTGAGGTGTAGTGGCGCCATGTCTTCTGAAAGAGCAGGCAGGTATTGTGTGCTTGGCTGAGGAAATGGGGTAACGCTCCAAAGGCTTTGAGGGCCATATAGTGATAAATATATAATCGAATCACGTTGTGGCAAGAGCGCTGCTTCTCGAGCGCTGAAGGATACTTTGCGACGGAAGAAGTCCGTCCATATTATAAAGCGGGGGTTGACAGAACTTAAAAGCTACGTTGTTTGCAAACTTCACTTCGAGGTTGCGTTCATCCAAAGCACTTGTCGCGGCATTATCGATCACGAACTTACGTAGGTAGGGAGTGATTCCCACAGCTGACAGAGTACGCTGTCCCATGTTTCCGGACACGCCGAAATGTGGGAATCAGAAGAAAGAAAGCGCTGTGAACAAAAAAAATAAAAAAGCGAACTAGAATTGTTCAATTCAACAGAAGAATCCGCGTCACAAGCTCTTCCACGAAGTGCTGAATTACTATAAGGGGGTCCGAATCAAATACCCTTCACCCCACAAGAGCCTAAATCAGCATGAAGCAACCTCTTGATGTAGGCTGCAAACAGGAAGATACCCAAATCTAAACACACTAAGTAAGATGTTTCCTACCCAGTATAGAGACATTTGCCCCTGGTACCACACCAAGCCCACCTTACATCACATTACGTGGGGATGCGTTCACAATGAACAATTTCTTCAAATAAAAGACCCGAGTGCGGAGCAGTGGGAGAGGGTGCTCTCCAGCAGTGACCCAAAAGTCCAGCATAGACTAGTAAGGCACGCTCACCGAGTAGCCACCCTCAGTGGTGCCCTGGAATAGGAGCGTCGACCCTACACAGATGGGGAAGAAGACCGTGAAGACGGCCTGTGGAGACAGTATTAGTATAAGGAGATAACAAGATTCACAGTTGTTCACAGCACCGTCTGTAAAAAGCACTGACTGTTATGCCATGCATTCTTGGTCCTAAAATATAGCAAAAGTGTACAGTTTCCCTCAAGCGCGCACGGATTCATTGGCGGGATTTTTCAAAGCTTGCGCAGTCTTCAATACATCATCATCATCATCAGCCTGATTACGCCCACTGCAGGGCAAAGGCCTCTCCCATACTTCTCCAACTACCCCGGCCTTGTACTAATTGTGGACATGTTGTCCCTGCAAACTTCTTAATCTCATCCGCCCACCTAACTTTCTGCCACCCTCTGCTACGCTTCCCTTCACTTAGAATCCAGACCGTAACCCTTAATGACCATCGGTTATCTTCCCTCCTCATCACATGCCCAGCCCATGCCCATTTCTTTTTCTTGATTTCCACTAAGATATCAGCAACTCGCGTTTGTTCCCTCACCCACTTTGCTCTTTTGTTATCCCTTAACGTTACACCTATAATTCTTCTTTCCATAGCTCGTTGCGTCGTCCTCAATTTAAGTAGAACCCTTTTCGCAAGCCTCCAGATTTCTGTCCCGTACGTGAGTACTGGTAAGACACAGCTGTTATATACTTTTCTCTTGAGGGATAATGGCAACCTGCTGTTCATGATATCAGAATGCCTGCCAAACGCACCCAGCCCATTCTTATTCTTCTGGTTATCTCAGTCTCATGAACCGGATCCACGGTCACTATCTGCCTTAAGTAGATGTATTCCCTTTCCACTTCCAGTGCCTCGCTACCTATCGTAAACTGCTGTTCTCATCCGAGACTGTTAAACATTACTTTCGTTTCCTGCAGATTAATTTTTGGACCCACCCTATAAAAGGTATCACCCTGTTTATCACCGACCTCCTGTCGTTGCCATAGTATCGAACTGCTCATCATCATCTTGAACACGCAACGATCACGTCAATTAGATAGTTGGCGTTGACACGACAGAAGTGCGTGGGGTTGTGCCTAATGCTTCGGAAACCAGGTATAGAATGGCTAGAAAAGTAAACTTTATCAAAAAAATGGGCTCCTGACAGATACTTTGCAGCACTGCGAATATTGGGTTCAATTTGTTTTATAACTGAGTAATTCGGCAGAAAACATTATCCGTAAACTGTACACTTATAAGGGGTAGTTAACACAGTATTGCTTTCCTGCGTGCGAGCTTGTGTGTTTGTGAAACCTGCTCAACTAAATAAAATAACCAGCTAAGTTAGCGAGTGGGGACTAGGACACTACTTTGAATATGTACTGCGTATACAATTCTTTTTACTTTGTATATGTTATCCTCTTGGTGGAATTATGCCATGATTGTTACTAAGTGTTCGTATCGTCTCTTGTTGAAATAAGCTTTTTCTAAACACAAGCACAAGTCATGAGCCCTGCTCGTGCCTTGGATAATGAATAATTATCACGAGCTGACGGGATGCCCTAGTCCTAGTCAGTGTGTTCTACGACTTCGTTAACATGAACGCTCACAAGGTCACAAAAGCATATAATTTGTCCCATTGTGCCTTTAACTACGAGATTTTCCTTTTTTATTTTCAGCACGAGTGCAGGAGTTGATCATTTTTGTAGGCAGAAAGCCCTGCCAAATAAGAAGCTGTTCAACGGCTGTAGGAGTCTGTAAACCGACCATTCAAATGAGTGCTCACAACCTAGAAAATGGTTGCTTTTTCATTTTGCTTCATTCGCGCTTAATAATGTGCAATCGCGGAATCATAACGTTGGTACCATTCGTATGCATTTGTCATCTGCGAGCAAGCGGATAACAGACATACAGTGATTATTTGAGCGAACATTTTAAAAACTTTTTGAAAGTTACTTTTGGCAGATATGAGATATATATGGCCGTCCATGAGCTACCCTATTCGGAGAGACGGACATTACTTTCGCAAGAAATTTAATGCATATTCGACTAATTAACAACAAATAACAAATTAAACTTTAACTTACTACTTGACGGCACATATTGCAATTTACAAATTCTAACGGGTGAGGCAGCAAGGCATATGCACTTAATTAAAAAGAATAGTGTGGATGACCGCATTTACGAGATATAGGCCGTCAAACTTGCGGTAAAAATGCACTGTCGTTTTATCCGCAAAGTTCGAGAATTATTATCTTAAAAATGGTGTCATCCTGAGAACTCGTTCCAAGTGGATCCGCTTTGCGAAATCCACGGCTAGAATTCAATGCCTTTTTTTCCCTCAAAGTCGTTTCGTCCAGGCTAGTGTGGGAGTAACTTTAGGAAATGTGCATTCAGCAGCTGTCATGCCTTCCAATAGGAGCAGACTTAATAACATAATTGGAAACGCATGTGTCGCATCATGCAACAGCAACTGGCAAGACGACAACTTCATGAAGTGTCATTAGACCTGCTTTGCGGGGCTCTGCCAGAGGAATGGACTAGACTTCAAGGCATCCCGGGTGTTCCACGTCTCGCCTGTACGTCTCGCTGTCGGCGCGCGCATATGCAATGTCGTGGCAGTTGGTGTAGCGTTTGTTAGACATTAAAGCAGCTGCTTTCCACAGCTTCTATGGTTATTTGCCAGTCGTAAATCCACTGTGTATTCTTTATTTCGCATGTAGTGCAATTATGCTTTGTGAATTCCTGTTTTGTCGTTAAAAAGAAATTAGGGAATTCAGAGTGTGCCGAGCTAAGTTGTGGGAGGTCAATAAACCGAAATTGGCAGTGCTCAGGTTCCTGAATGTACTTGCATTTTCACTGCCACAATACAGCCTTTCCCAGTCTATCGTGCACTAAACTGTGAGATTCGGGGAAAAACTGCCATAGAGAAACTACCATCGCTAATAACTCCTGCGCATCAAAAAATAAATAAATTGGCTCCCGTGCGCAGCCTCGTTCCGCATAGCTTGGCCGAAAAGTAAGGCACATAATAGCATTTCGAAATGCGGGCTTTAAGTAGGGTTGGTTTCCGCCGTCCACCCCTGCTTTGGAAAGCGCAATGTGTCTCGCACTCTCGCTACCGGCGCGCTTGGGAATAACAGCTCCGCCTGTGAGCTTTCCACAAGAAAAACTCCTGTTTTTCACGTCCCCATCCATACTTGAAACGCCAGACGTTCAAGGCCTCGTCGCAATGGACACAATGCTAAGTTTGTCAATCCAAGGACCGTCTTTTTACAGTTGTATTTTGGACTGCGGGACTCGTCTCTTTATCAGCGTCTTCCAAGTTGAGAATACGAAAGAAGAAATTGTTCCGTTGTGTTCACACCACAGAAATTCTCCGGCCTTTGTATACGCATCACTCACTCGAGTGAAGGTCCCTTCCACAGGACAAGGCGAGTGACAATGAGCTTGGCGGCAGATACAGTTTCACTGCCGCGGAACGACGACCGCAAGCATATTTTGGGGGACTACCATGACGACGCTGTCCCCCGCCTTTAATTACTCGTTGAAGAACTTTCGCTTCGCTGCACAATAATTTCATTAAAATATATGACAGCACAAGGCAATACTGGCAGTTGGCACATGCTGAAGCAGTGCGCAGAACGACCTCTGGTAAAAGCGCTGGACGTCACACACCACATCGACAGGTCATACGAGAAGGCTTAGAGAGAACGAAGCTGCAAGTTGCGTTCGACGTGTCATTGCACGTAATATGACATCTGTCAATCAACAAAAGTTTGGGAAACGGGAGAAGCGTCATACCGAATATGCTTAAAGCTTTTGTCTGTTTTCGATAGTTTCTAATAGCCGTAATTGCTGGCATCCAGAGCAAAGAACAATGACTAGAAGGTTGTAAAAATATTCTGCAGCTGTCCTGGGTATGCGCTGGAAGACAACGGACAACTACGTGTTTTACGCAGAAGATGCAAACGTGGGAGGGAGAGCGGTAACTGCGACTCACAAAGGGGGCGATAAAAACTATATAAAACATTTTAGGCCGATATCTATAGTACTAGTGTTATCCAAAGGACTGGAAAAGATTATGCGCATGCGACTTTTTGGATTTCTAAATAAACACTCTAATTTCCATGGCCTAATACCATTTGTTGAATGGCAGATCTACAGAACAAGCCCCCCTTGTTCAAAAACCACTTATGATCGATGCCTTTGCAGATAAAAACTTTGTCTTAGCTGTACACATCGACTTCTCGAAAGCTTTTGACTATGTGCAACATAATTTATTATTATATAAACTAGAACAGTATTCGTGTGCATGGGAACTCTAACGACTTTCTGCCTTCATGTCTACAGTACCTATGTCAATTTATTTCAAATTGTATTTTCAGTTCGCAGTCTGAAAACATTAACTCTGCAGTTCCTCAAAGTAGCATATTCGGGCAGCTCTTATTCATTGTCTATATTAACGACATTTGTGCTCTGTGGCAAATTGCATATGTATTGGCTGTGCCGATGATGCAGCACCTTTTCTTTTCAGGAGTATAAAGCCACATAGATTGGTGTCTTTGGCAAATCACGCGCTTGCAGAAGTATTATTTGGTCAATAAGAAACTGCTTGAAAATCAACACACACACAAAAGACCACAGGCTATATTTTCTCGCACTAAACGCACAGTTGATGCACAATTTATGCAACTGACAGTATAGGAACAGAAGGCCCACAAAGAATTGTCATTTGTTAAACAGATAACTGCGTTTATGTCGCGGCTACCATCGTCGAGCCTATATGCCTGATGGCGCTAGTCTAGTCTCCTCTTCTTCAACCGCGGGGCTGTATGAGTACTGTACACTGCAACAGAAACCTTATAGCTCTATAATGATGTAGTTAATATTGTTAACGCGGCTAACGCGTTGAGAGGTACGTTCTCAGAGACTATCTCAGAAAAACAAGTGGAAAATACCTGCAACAAGTTAAATTGCGTCACTGGACTGATCATTAAAGAAATGTCAGACATTACTGGCAAGATACACTTATTTACAATGGATTATTTTTATCAACCCTAAATTATTGCCACCTTGTATGGGGAATACATCAATAGATAGCATTTAAAAAACCTACTCTATGTCAAAAGCGCGCAATTCTGGCAATTGCTAACGTTCCCATACGCTGCTCATACATACTTTATTTTAAACCATTTAATATCTAGAAGCGGAATTTATTTATGCATTCCGTCTTTGCTGTACCTACCGTCTCGCCATTAAAACCAATAACACTGGCTTCATCAGTTTGCTTCATTTACCAAAGCGACACTGCTTATTCACACAAGAATTCAGGATCCTTGGCTCCAGTGATTACGCCGCACAAATTATGGAAATCAGTCGCTATCATTACAACTAGCCGCACTCTTCAACAAATATGCCAAACATGACGTAATCGCCGAGACTGCTTCCACGGGCACGTTTCATTTGTTCTTATCAGGTCAAGATATGGCTCAGCTCACGCACCCATCATGTCGTTTGCCGGCTGCTTCTCGCATAGTTTCAGCAACGCGGCGTATTATTTATTGCAACAGCTGCAGAACGCTGTCCATTTTGTTTGTAGCGAATTGTATATCTCAATGACCCGCGCTGTTTCGTAGTGACTTTTTACTACATGTCACAAATTCATTTTTTTCTTGATCTTTATTCTTTTAGAATCTGAAGCTGTTTATTTTACATGTGAAAGCAAATGGCTAACTGTTTCGTTGCCACCTCTCTTTTTGATTTCATCTGTTCGATGCGACACTGATTTTTCAACTTCATTTATTGCGACATGTTGCTTATTTCAGATATTTGTATTTGTATTGATTCTGTATTTCAGATATCTCCACGTGGTATGGCAAGCTCTTTGTTAAGTATTTATAGGTTATTTGTCTATCTTTTGCCAAAGTGTGTGTTTTCTGAATAAGTTTTTTTAGTGTCTTCCTACACACATTATTTAGAAGTCTATCGCGGCTTACTTGCTGCTGGACTTTGTAGGGGGCCGGACCTTTGTCAACCTGCAGTTTGAGCCTTTTTCTCCGTCACTCCAATATTTCTCGTGGAGAAATAAGAGTTCATGATTGATTGATTGATTGATTGATTGATTGATTGATTGATTGATTGATTGATTGATTGATTGATTGATTGATTGATTGATTGATTGATTGATTGATTGATTGATTGATTGATTGATTGATTGATTGATCAGTCAAACCTGCCTACTGAATATTTGCTCCACTAGACCCCGAATTCAATTTCGAACCTTTCTTCGCCCGAACAAACCTGTATTTATATTCATTCACCTTTAGTCCTCGCTGTTAATCATTGTAATCAACTACCAGAAGATATTCAACAACACTTTCTTCCTTGAACCTAAACACGCTCTCTTCTCGTCGCCGTGTCGAATCGTTAAAATTCTTGCATTGCATTGTCAATTCTTTAGTTAGGCTCTCAAATGATAATTACATTAACTTCGCGCCGGGATCATCAACGAGAAGACATCATGACCTAAACTTGATACCCTACTACGCACGTACTAACATGTTCAAATTCAGCTTTTTTCCCCGCTCAATCGAAGACTAAAATTCATTACCTGGGTCCATTCGCTCATGCTCATCCCAAATTTTTGCAACCGCCATCCAAGATGCATAATCGTGCTCACCCATGTCTGGCAGCATTTGTTATCTTCTTGTGTATTTTTCTTTCATTTTCTTTCATCAGTGCTCTTTTTGTAAAAGTGTTCACTTGTGTTTATTTGTGTATTTTCCTTTCATCAGTGTTCTTTAAAAGTGTTCACTTGTGTCTACCGCTGTATACTCCAATGTATTTTCTGTACCTTTTCTTAACCCATTCCTGCTATAGCGCAAATTGCGCTGCAGTATGTATAAATAAAAAAATAAAAATAAAAATTGTCTGTCTAGCAAACCATAACGAATTTACTCGCAAATAAAAGCTTCATCTAGGGTTTTCTATGACTGTATAATTGTCTCAGATTTGTTATGTGCTTATAGTGACTCATTAGGAACAGTACATAACATGCCCAAATTCGTTCACTTGACCACGCTTTTAGGCCGCGAATGCTCAGCCTTGTTAGCCTATTCTGCTATGCTTTCCTTTTTAGTTTGTAAGATTTGTCGTTAGAGTAGTTTATTTTCGTTTCTATCCATATACCCTTTTTGTACTTGATTGCTGAATTGATTTAAGGTGTATACTACTCCCCCCTATGTAATGCCCTCGGGCCTTTCGGGTACATAAATAAATAAATATTTGGATTGATTGATTGATTGATTGATTGATTGATTGATTGATTGATTGATTGATTGATTGATTGATTGATTGATTGATTGATTGATTGATTGATTGATTGATTGATTGATTGATTACTCTTCAATCATACTGTTTTTAGCTTCCTTCAAGAGGGACACCAGATGCATATGATTAGGAAGCTCATTAGGTAAATTTTATACCCTTAGCATCCTCTTGCGCTTCACTATAACTGCCATTCAACTATTCCTACACTATAGTAATTGTAAATCGAATGGGAACTCTCCATTATCGATTGAAATTAAAGAAATATGGAAGGGGAGTTTTGCGCCGAAGTCCCTAAGCTTAGGGCCACCAAGGTTTCACGATCACTTAGGGCTCAACTGAGGTGACAATGGCGGCCTTTCCGGACAGGCCGCCATTGGAATATGAACCTGGCAACGTTTAACGCTAGAACGTTATCTAGTGAGGCGAGTCTAGCAGTGCTATTGGAGGAATTAGGGGGCGGTAAATGAAATATAATAGGGCTCAGTGGAGTTAGGAGGCCAGAAGAAGCATATACAGTGCTAAAAAGCGGGCCCGTCCTGTGCTACCGGGGCTTAGCGGAGAGACGACAACTAGGAGTCGGATTCCTGATTAATAAGAATATAGCTGGTAACGTACAGGAATTCTATAGCATTAACGAGAGGGTGGCATGTCTTGTTGTGAAACTTAATAAGAGGTACAAAATGAAGGTTATACAGGTCTACGCCCCTACATCCAGTCATGATGACCAGGAAGTCGAAAGCTTCTATGAAGACGTGGAATCGGCGATGGGTAGAGTGAAAACAAAATACACTTTACTGATGGGCGACTTCAATGCCAAGGTAGGCAAGTATACAGATACAGATGTGTATCTGTATATCTAGGCATTGTGATGTACAGGAAACGGCGAAGTTTTTTATAGGTTTCTGACTTATGGACCTAACTTTATTTACCGCTTGGTGCTCCGCATGGTAAATGTACGTCTTGTATTAAGGTCTTCTAATATTTTACGTGTTTGATTCACGAGAAAGACCGAGTTAGCGAGTGTGTTTAGTCTAAATGCAACTGCCTAAGTCTAATTCTGGTGAGAGAGTATGTGTTTGCCCCGCTAAGTAAAATTTTGGTCAGTCTGATGCCGTGTGAGGCTCGGTTGAGTAGAATTTAGGTGAGTCAGTCCCAGTGAGCACTGAGCACGGATGAACAGGAGTTTGGCGAGTTTAATTCTGAGTGAAGAGGGGAAGGGGGCTCTTGTCTGATATTCGGGGAATTTGAGTCCCAGTGAGCCCGACTGAGCCAAATTTTGGTGTATTTTAGTCTGGGGGTCATATACCAAAGCATGTTTTGTCAGTGAGTAGAATGAATATTGTTAAGTCTGCAGACCTAGGCACGTCCCCGACTGCGTTTAACTGGATTCGCCCATAATTCAACTTGCCACTACTGTTGCATTTGTGTATGCCTTTGCTACTAGGCAAAAATAGCCCCATTTTCCTCAAGTACTCCATGCAAGGCCGTCGTGTACCAAGCACGGCAGGTTTTTATGCAAGCGCTAGAAAAGTGACAAAATATTTATGTATTCCAAAATAAATTAAGACAAACATGTGTAGCTTTTTACTTCTCTATGCCGCTGCATTGAACATGTTGTAAATAATGTTGTAAATAACACCTTTAAGGCATTTAGAATGAGCGAATGTTGTTTTGACATTGGCTAAGTTCCCTGTAGTGTGTTTGTCGTAACATTGTACACAGGCGCGGCGCTCTGCAGTTCAGAGGAATACACGAGAGCTGTGGATCGGGAAATTTTGCTCAGCGAGTTGTATGCTTCGAAAATCCAGCGTCGACGTAGATGACTTGCCTCCCTTCATGCTGTGTTCCCTCGATTTATCTGCAGACTGCATTGAAACTGCTTTCACCAGCACCTACTACTGTATAGCCCCCGCCGTTTCGGGTGTATCCCACACTGCTGTTCCCTTTAAGTGCGTGTCGCGCCCTCGCGCGCATGTAATTTATAATATTATGTTAGTGTGTACTTCTAGTTAAGTGCAAACACGTGCCTCATCTTCACCTGTTTCTCATCAGGACACTTTGTTTAGTTTCCTTGCAGCTAAAGGCCGAGCAGTGTAAGAAATGAACAGCAAAAAATAGTAGCCAATGCACATCTTTATTGAAAGGTGGCTTAAACGTTGTTTTGCAGAAGACACCATCTCCCATAGTTAGGGAGCAAAATTTAGTGGTCGTGTAAGTAATCATCTTCTGAAACACAAGACAGTTTTGGACAGCAGAACGGATAACTGCTTTCTGCCCCAGGAGTTTCTGTGCAACGCGGATTCCTCAGAATGATTTTGGGGCACCTAGGAAACAAAGAGAGAAAAGTAGTATTACAGCTACAGCGTCCTTCCACATTCTGATCAATTTTCTCACAAGAAGCAGCCGGTATAACAAAAGAAACTCGCCGCAATAGCTGGAAATATTGTTTTCACCAAGGCCTAGCTTTTTCTTCTCGCCAACTGTGCCTGCTCTTTACCAGTTTCCGCAGTATGACAACGAATGTGGCGACGAGGACATTTGTTTTGACATCCACAAGGCCACAAAGGATGCGCTTTCAGTACGGACGGCAGTGATAAGAGCGAGATACCGTGCAATGAGCACCCGTTGCACCAGGAATTTCTGAGATGAGCAAGTTTTGCTCCACCGTCTGCAGTCTCGCTGCGCCTCGGCGCGGGATTTGATTTAGAGATGGGGGCGCCGCACCAGTAGAAGAAGAAACGGCGAATGTAAATGATGACGATAACTTGGCACACGCCGCCATCACAGATGAAGATGACGAAGAGAAGCGAAACCACAACAAGCCAAGTGTCTAAGAATGCCCCGACTACCGAAAGCCATGCCACCCAGTGGCCCCACGCCTATTTTGGACCTTTGCCATGCCCGCAGTCTTACAAAATATACGTATCAATGAAGCAACAATAAAAGAATATGAGAATTGCGTTTCATAAGCGGCTCACGACAGATGACATATGTTCCATTCTCTCCTGGTACTGGTGAGGGAGAGAATCCCAGAACACAGACAGAACCCCTGTGGCCATGGCCCAGCTCCAGCGGCCTACCTTCTTCTCTCCTCCTCGGTCTTCTCTCTTAAACGAGCTAAAGAGCTTTCTCTATTTCAAGAAGCGTATATCATATGTCCTATTATTAACCTAATAAAATAAAGAGGAGGATATAGTGTTAGTCTTGCGCGCGCCATGGCATCCAGGTTAAAAGCACAGATACCAGAGTCACAACTTTGGATCTCGACACCATGGTCTCGCCATGAGAGACATTTTCTGTGCAGACATAGTTTTCCTTGAGGCCTACCACAGACATTTCATGGAAACTACGTCGTCGTCCGACATGTCGACGCCCACCCTGCCCGCTTCAGGCCAAACGGGTTGCTGTTTCCAACTCATGTGTCACATCACGAGGAATGAAGGCTTTATAGACATTCGCTATACGCTTTATCTCACTTCGGCAGTATTGTTCGTGCGCTATATTGACACTTTTCTTGATATTAGTTTTAGATAGCAGTGGAAGAAGGATTAGCCTATCCTAAAACTGAGTGGGCTATATAAAAGTTATCTCTGTGTGAAACACAGGCGGCTCGACATTCAAACAGTCGTGGAGTGGCTTCCGCGGCTCGCACTCTGCGTTTGTGGAAGCTCGTGCCTTAAAATGATTTTATCATGTATTTATGCGCACAAAGAACGAACGCATAAATACGGGTAACGTCAAGAGATATAATAACTCCAAATAAACTACATAAAGGACCACGTCCCATGCTATACCAGTCTCAGAACTATTGTGCAACGCTCAGTGACGCCGACGCTGAATTAGCAAACAATCGCCTTTGCTCGCGAAGCGCGATCGATGCTTTAAATGCTCACGTGCGTTCTAAACCGCGCAACGCTATTGCCTTGGATTGGTATTGCTTAAGGCAACATATGGCAACATATTTACATGCTGCGCTTACTTACGCGTCAACATCCGGGCGCGTGAAATCACTTTTAAACCTTTAAGACCCATTGACACGTCTTACAAGCCCGACCTTGCCGTGTCTTTACTTCAATGTATGCTTCAATGCCATGTGTGGCAACCCTGCAGGACTCCGTCGGGAGGCACGGTTATCACTTGCGCAATGGCTGTCCCGTCATCTGCTTCTTCATGCCATGTAATAGTGCTCATGAGCCTTGTTAAACTAACGACGCACTTCTTGGCCTTAACCAATATTTCGTTGCCTATAAGTCCATCGTCTCATTGTGTAACCAGCCGCTGAAACTCCTACGGTAACCTAATTTATTTAAACATTTATGTTTTTCATTCCTATCCCAAGCATCGACTTGCAGATTACAAGAGAAGAGAGAGAAGGGTTCCACTTGCTTCCCATGTTCAAAATGACTGACACTACGTGAAAGCAATAAAGTGAATAGCTCGGCGCGTGTCTACAGGTTCGCCATAAGAAGTCAGCGCTAGAAATTCCGTGGGTCATCTGTATTGTTTGTTTTTTTCTATTCCTGAGCCGTTTTTCAACATCCGCTTCAGAAGATAAGGTACTTTCAGCAACACTGGCAATAACCACAAAAGGTAATGCCGATATTATGCAATAGACCCAGTAGCTGTTAAAACCACGAATAGAAAACGAGCCAATGACGTCGTCGCAGACAAGTATGCAAGATGTTCGAAATATTTGCATGAGCCACTAAAAAAATTAAATTTGGGGATTTCCTACGAATTAATTATGAGGCACGCCGCAGTGGTGGGCTCTGCATTTATTTGGACAATCTGCGGTTCTTTCACCTGCACACATTTAAGGAGAGGAATTTTGTGCGCGAAAGCGACGAGCGACGGCTTCGAGCGACAAAACGGACCGTCTCTTGAACAGATCGCTCGGTTCTGAAAATCTAGAATTCGTCGTGTGTCGCCCGAATGTGCTATGAGCGACTAGCCAATAGCGCGAAGCCGGAACTCGATGTACATCACTCAAATACTACCGATTGTCGCACGGAACGAGCAAACGATTGAATTTTTTATACGTGCAAGGGTAATAACCTACTGTAAGACCTTCAGAAATACTTTATGATGCTTTTTACAGTAAAATACATCAACTCAAATTAATAAAGCACGCGTCACGCTAGTTTCGGCGTCTATATTGCAGCGCGTATATATACCGGCAACACCGGGGAGACGTCGCTCAAAATCGTCGCTCGCATGGGGTACAACTTGTTGGCGACGAGCGAACGCGACAGCCATCTCCATCACATCGCTTGTCGCTGTCGTGCGCAAGATCGCTTGCATGGGGTTTATACTTTAGCGGTATACACGAGCGCTTTTTTTTTCAGTCTACCCCATGGGAATGCGGCTGCAGCGACTGGGAACAAACCTGCGACTTCCTCCTGAGCCGGGCGAAGTTATAGCCACAGAACTGCCGGGGCGGCTGGCAGCCACTTACGGAACGCGTCTCCCGAGCATCGATAGCTGGCCTCTATGTGGGTTATTTCACTTTGGCTTAATCAGGTAGCCTCTCATATCATGCGTATCGTCCTCTCTCAAACTAAAGAATGCTTGTTTCTTTAGCTTTTAAATTTATCGCTTTACGACAGCGTATTGCATTGGCAGTATGTGATGAGGACGCCTCCAAAGACAAAGATAATTTTAGCGATGGTGAAAACACCGTTTTTTGTTGAAATATATGGTGGCGAAAAAATTTGCCTTTTACCCGCAGTGGTGGCGTAGTGGCTTTGGTTGGTGTTTCGTTGCTCAGCCCGATCACGTGGGATCAAATCCCGACTGCGGCGGACGCGCTTCGATGGGCGTGAAATTCAAGAACAGCCGTGTACCCCGCATCGGGTGGCACGTTAAAGAGCCCCAGGTGATCATAATTATACCGGAGCCACCCACTAAGGCGTGCCACGTAATACAATCGCGGCTTCAGCATGTAAAGCCCCCGAAAAGAAAATAGTCTACTTTTGTATTTCCGATACCCAACGCGGCGATGACCTACATTGAGGCGTCCAATCTGTCGCCAGACGTTTGTAGCGCAAGCGACACTAGGTGCCTGGGAAATATGCTTCGCGAGGCGAGATCCTAGGCGCGCGCAGACGGTCAGTCCGTTGACGTAAAGAACGTAATGAAGCGTTAAACATGACATGGGCAGCTCTTTCGGCACTCTTCGTGGGGTCAGTTTGGGTATCGAAGCGGGAAAATATAACTTTCCGCTGTTAACAACGGATGTCGTTTTTCAAAACATGTAATTTTATTTTGCATGGTGAAGCAACTCTATCGAACGCTGCTTTTGCAACGTTGGCATTCAATCCGGTAATCGATCAAGGCATTCAATCAACTTCAGTATACTGGCGAACGGACCGAAATGGTTACTCTACCATCTATAGTGTCCGCCTTGTTGATGCTACAAATGGGAAGGAAAGCATCATACAACCGATTGAATTCTAATAATTCGATTATTAGAATTCGGCACCGCTAGATGACGACACGTGTCCAGAGGGAAGCGCGAAAGGGGAGCGTGGCTGCAGTACACCATGGATCATACATTACACGTTTCGGGGCTGGCAGTACATCGTGTGGCTACATTGATGTGATCACAGGATCGCAATAATATATACATATATATATATATATATATGTATGTATGTATGTATTGCGAGACAGCTGTTCAGCCTCAATGGTGTAGTTCGCCGGTCGCGCGCTAAAGGACGATGACGCAGGCCATGATGATGAATATATACAGATGAAGAAGATGAAGGGGTAAAATAATGCTCACACAATTTCCACCGCGCGTGGAAGCGGCCAGCCTGGCCGCTCGTTACGCTGGATATGGCGGGAAACGCCGTATGAAAGGCTTTAAACGCGAAACATGCACAATCTCTGTGGCACAGCCGCGGCCGTCCAAAGGCGGAACAACTGGAGTGACACGATAGTTAACTGGCGAAGTCTGTTCCCGAACAATGTAGGGCCCGATAAAACGGGACTGAAATTTCACGCACAATCCAGGAGCGTGAACTGAGGTCCACAGTAACACTACGTCTCCAGGGTGGAGGAAACGACACGGTGAGATGCATTATAGCGAATTTTGCGGTCTTGTTGACTGGCGTCGGTGTTGAGGCGGGCACGTTGGCGACACCGGGCAATGCGCGAAACGAACTGCTCACACACTGATGTGGACGAAGGCACGGAGACACCAAAGAAAGAAACGTCGAAGGTAGTGATCGGTTGGCGACCATACATAAGGAAAAAGGGAGAGTACCCCGTAATGCGTTGGACGGCCGTGTTGTATGCGAAAGTGACGAATGGTAGAATGACATCCCAATTGGTGTGGTCAGGGTTGATGTACATAGATATCATGTCGGACAGCGTTCGATGAAAGCGCTCTGAGACACCATTAGTTTGAGGGTGGTAGCTGGAAGTCATTTTATGGATGGTATTGGACGCACGGAGAATATCGTCGATAAGTTCAGAGAGCAAGGTCCTGCCACGGTCACTCAAAAGGACACGTAGGGCTCCGTGCCGTAAAAATATGGCTTCCAAGAAAAAGACTGCAACCTCCTCTACGGATCCCGAAGACAGTGCGGCTGTTTCAGCATACCGTGTCAAGTTGTCTACAGCTGTAACGATCCATCGTTTACCGCCAGTGGTTAAGGGTAGCGGTCCATAGAGGTCGACACCAACGACTGCGAAAGGAGCTTCAGGACACGGGACAGGTTGGAGCAGTCCAGCCGGAGGTGAGGTCAGTCGTTTGCGGTGTTGGCAGAGCGAACAGAAAGCCACGTATTTCGCTGCGCAGCTTGCAAGTCCAGGCCAAGAGAAGCGGCTGCGAATTCGCTCATAGGTTTTATGGAAACCAAAGTGACCGGCAGTGGGATCGTCGTGAAAGGTCTCCAATATCTGGGCCCGAAGTGATCGGGGAACGACAAGAACCTAACAGTGTCTTTCGGTATGAAACACGTACCGGTATAGTATTGAATTTTCGATCTTGAAGTTCTTCAACTGCCGACGGAGCCGAGCGTTAGGTGGGCGAGATGATCCGCGAATACGTTCCATAACGGAGTGGCAGTAGGAGTCATTACGTTGGCTAGAGGCAAACGTGTGAGAATGGCTGGAAGGGAGCCGATCCAGAGCTGCGAGCGAAGGGAATGCAGGCGACGCGCCCTGCGGTTTCCTCAGGGAAGGTGGTAAGCAAGCAGCGTTTGAAGACGGTGGTAGGGGGACAACGAGAGAGAGCATCGGTATCCTGGTGTATTTTTCCAGACTTGTAGGTGACGTCGAAGTCGTATTCTTGTAAACGAAGTATCCAACGGCCAAGACGTCCCGTGAAATTCTTTAGCGTCGCCAACCAGCCCAAGGCGTGGTGATCAGTTACGACCGTAAAGTGGCGGCCGTGCAGATAAGGCCAAACTTTTTGGACGGACCAAACAACGGCGAGACACTCTTGCTCGCTAATCGTATAATTTTTCTCTGCAGCTCTTAGCGTGCGACTTGCGTAGGCAACCACACATTCTGCAGAATTTTGCTGACGTTGCAGAAGAACAGCGCCGATACCGTGTCCGCTGGCATCAGTATGTAGAAGAGTGGGTGCGGTGTTGTCGAAATGACAAAGCACAGGTTCGGACGTGAGGGCACGCTTGAGGGTGTCAAAAGCAGTTTGGCATTCGTCCGACCATACGTAGGGAGCTCCAGAAGGAAGCAGTTGATGGAGCGGTGCCGCAATGGTGGCAAAGTTACGTATGAAGTGCCGGAAATACGAAGCTAGGCCAAGGAAGTTACGCAAGTCTTTGGCGCGTTAAGGCCTGGGGAAGCGGTGGATAGCGGTAATCTTGTCGGGGTCGGTCGAAGGCCTTCCTTGCTGACAAGGTGTCAGAGCACTTTAATGGTTTTGCTGGCGAAGTGGCACTTTTTTGTATTCAGCTGAAGGCTAGCAGCTGAGAGGCATGTCAGGACTTCGTCGAGGCGCTGCAAGTGCTGATGGAAGGTCGATGAAAATATGATGATATTGTCAAGATAGCATAAGCAAGTCTTCCTCTTTAGGCCCCATAGTACGGTGTCAATCATACGCTCAAACGTGGCGGGAGCATTACACAGGCCGAAAGGCATTACGTTAAATTCGTAAAGTCCATCGGGTGTGGCAAAGGCTGTTTTCTCCTTGTCTGCTTCGTGCATGGGGATCTGCCAGTATCCGGAGCGTAGATCAAGGCTGGAGAAATAATCCGCGCCTTGTAATAAATGTAACGCATCATCGATTCGAGGCAGGAGATATACATCTTTGCAGGTTATTTTGTTCAAGGCACGGTAGTCTACGCAAGATCGCACTGAGCCGTCTTTCTTACGCACCAAAACGACAGGTGACGACCAAGGGCTTGAGGATGAGCGGATTATGCTACGTTTCAGCATGTCGGCAACGTGGGTATCGATGATGTGGCGTTCAGCGGAAGAAACGCGATATGGCCGCCGGCGCACGATGGAAGTTCCATCTGTGTGTATGCGATGAGCCGTCGCAGAAGTCTGTCCCAGAAGAGGAGAGTGGACATTGAAGGAGTCTTTATGCTTGGATAACAACGCCAGTAACTCCCCCGTCTGCTGTGGCGTTAAATCGGAGCTGATGGTACTAGCGAGAACAGAAGCAGGGACGGGATCCATAGCTGTGGGTGGTTGTGAAACAGCAGTAGTCGAGGTAAGCACAGAGACAGGCTGAGTGTCCAAGACGCACATGAGAACGGCGCCTTTAGAAAGCAAGACTGGCTCTATGGTTGTGTTGAGTACAGCCAAAGTGGCCGTGCCGTTGGTGAAGCGAACAAGGCTGGGTGCCAGAACAATCCCTTTGGATAAGCAACGGGTTGACGGTACGACTAAAACGTTACCATCGGTGATGTCAGAGTTAACTACAAGGAGTTGTTCGCGGCTAGGGGGAATCATACAGTCGTCAGCGGTTCGTAAGCGAAGGCGTGGTTCGTGCACGTCGTCGGAATTGTCAGTCTCTGTCAAGATAACTAGGCGTTGACGGCACGAGATGAAAGCAGACGCCGAAGAGAGGAAGTCCCACCGTCGTATAAGCACGTGAGCACAGGAAGTCAACACTGCGAAGTGGATATGGTGGCGTATCCCGTCGATCGAAACTCTAACGGTGCATTGCGCCGTTAGAGTTTCGATCGACGGGATACGCCACCATATCCACTTCGCAGTGTTTGCGCCGATGGCCGAATCACAACGTTATTTTCACCACGAAGAAGAGCTCCACTGTAAGGTGTAGTACCTTTGCGTAGACGAGAGCACAAGCCAGCATGAATAATAAAATAGTTACTCCAGTATCAATCAATGCTAGGACTGGTACACCTTCTGCACACACGAATAATGTATTGGCCGGGCACGCTGAAGGAATTGTAGTCTGTGCGAGCCATGCAGCTTTTCCTCCAAAAACTGCACCATCTAGTTTTCCGATCGGTAGTCAGCAGTGCGGGTGGCCGGTTGCAAGGGTGATGTCGACCGTCGGATAGGGGAGGACGAGCGGCGGCGCCCTGGACGAATAGTTGCGAGGCGCTTCGGGAGGTGGAGAAAGTGAGCGTAGGGAGAGCCGGTGCTGGTAAGGACTCGGAGGAAGCAACGGGTCTCTCTCATAAATATCGTAGCCACGGCGTTCGTCCTGTTCTCGTATTCGGCAAAAACGCGATATGTGCCCACGAATGCCACAATAATAACAAATGGGGCGGGGCGTAGGCCGGGTAGTGTAAAATGCTGTGGCAGGCTGACGGGGTGGTAGAGTCGTCAGATGGTTGGGGGCAGTAGCAGCAGCAGGAGGCGCTGTCCGAACAAACGCTGGTTGCATAGCCGCAACCTGAGCGTACGAGGTGGATGGCGAAGGAGGGCCACAGCTCGCAGCGCAGGTCATGGAGGACAGCTCCTCTTTGATGATGTCGCGCAGGGCAGGCACTGAAGGCTGAGGCTGCAGAACGGGAGGACTCAGCAGGCCACACGCTTGGAGCTCTTCGCGTATGAGAGTCCGAATCAGCATACGCAGGTCGGTATCCGACGAAGGAGGCGCGTCACCGGTGACAGGTTGTAAATGGATCGCCTGCAGTGCGTCCAGGTGTTGGCAAGTCGCTATCACATCGTTAACGGTATTTGGATTCTTGATCGCCAGTGCGTTGAACGCGACCTGGCAATGACCTTTAGGATATGACGGACACGATCAGATTCCGTAATGGTGGCGTCAACACGGCGACAAAGGGCGAGGACGTCCTTGATATAAGAAGTGTATGTTTCCCCGGGAAGTTGTGTGCGTCCATCAAGCCTTTTCTTGGCGACTTCAAATCAGACGTTGCGAGCGCCAAAAATCTGCCGAAGCTGGTGCTTGAATGCCGCCCAGTCAGGCAAGGTGCCCTCGTGGTTGAGAAACCAAGTCCTGGCAACGTCAGTCAGGTGGAAAGCGACGTCGCGAAGCTTGTGCATATCATCCCACCCGTTAGACTCCCTCACGTGGTCATAAATGTCCAGCCAGTCATCAACGTCATCACTACGAAGGCCAGCGAACATGGTGGGATCGCGCTGCCGCGTGCTGACGGTCCATGAAGGAACGGCTGGTCGGCAGAGACGGTGACGCCGGAGGCTCCTGGAGGATCTTCTTGGGGCATCCTGGCAGAAAGGCGGAGCAAGCGGCGGCCTGAACGAAGCTCCCAGGAAACTCGAAGGCGTAGAGGACCAAGGGATCGAAAGCAGCCTCCACCACTTGCGAGACAGCTATTAAACCTTAACGGTTTATTTCGCAGGTCGCGCGCTAAAAGACGATGACGCTAGACGTGTTGATGAATATATACAGATGAAGAAGATTAAGGGGTAAAATAATGCTCACAATATATATATATACATATATATATATATATATATATATATATATATATATATATATGTATATATATATATATATACATTTCATTTCACGATCAAGAAACACTTTTATGTAGCACTTATTGAGTAGCAGAAACCTGTATCGGAAAGCTTTTCACGTCGCTCTACAATTTTTTCATTGACACTTTTCATCGAATTATAATATTTGAGAAGCTGATTAATTAGGACTAATACTCTAATTATGCAGATTGAAAAAAATTATTTGAGAATTTCCAAGCGACGCCAAACAACATTACCCTGGTTCTACCCAGCTACGTGACATTCGCATATCTTTAAACTCTGGCTAAAGTTAGCTGAGACACACTGTATACAATTCCATTAAAATAGCTCACTTCGTGCATATTGAACGCGCGCCCCGTATTAGAACTGAAGCGTCGCCTTCCACAGGAGAAACCTCGATGAGTAACTCGAAGAAAAAAAAAAGAGAAACTCACTTTGTGACCTCCATATTTCCCAATCGACAGTAAACCTCCACACAAGGTGCAGACAGTCGCATGCTTGTGCCACTTGGCACTGTCACGTTCTTGTATTCGCAGTTGTCTGTAATAAAGTTCGTCGAAACTCATTCTTATGAAATTCCACGCACGCAATGTCCCAATCTCATTCAGATAATACAGCTTCGCATATTAAGGGCGCGCTGTGCAGAGTCCGTTATTACAGATTATACTTTTCGTCAGCAATACAAAGTTTTTATAAGGCAACGCCTTGTTTGCCAAATACGCACCGTCACCCGCTCTTGCACTGTCATTATTATATTCACAAATACTGATGTTGCAAGCAAAGTGGCACAGAAGAATTCTATGCACAAGTGCTCATTTTCGAGATATACAGTGTAACTTACGCAGTTGTCGTCAGGGTCCGAATCTGCTCACACTGCATTCTTAACCGGCAGCCTACACTCACCTCAGCTTTTATGTACAAGAGCTGGCATCAAATAAGTTGTCATAAAGCAGTAACGTGCACATTTCCTCGTGCTCTTTTTCTCATTGACGTCACCTTCATCCTTCACTTTATAGTTATCTTAACGTCTTTAAGGTTCCTTTCTGAACTGATAGCGAAGACGCAGCTGCTCGTAGCGCGGGTATGTTGTATCGCGAGCGCGAGCATCATTAACTGAATGACTAAATTAACAGACATTCGGCGCGTAAACAAAGCAACCGTAGCACGACCTTTTCTTACTCGTAACATTGTAGTTCTCCGCTCCTTTTATTACTAAATGCTCTCTTTAGGTCACACAAACCATGATCCAGCAGCTATGGCTTGCAAGTAAGCAGTAATCAAAATCTTCATGAGACATTAAAAAAATGCTCCTACTTATGATTACTTAGAGCTTATTCACACCGCTCATTGAAAGAGGCCGAGCGACTAACTACAACTGGCGATCAAGGAGGGACTCACGGCGACCGATATTTACATCGACAAGGGAGATCAGCCCGTCGCCGTAACGATATGTTTAGCGCTTGATTCAGTTCACGTCTAATCGTACTGCTGTCACCAATTACCATAAGTGTCGGCGTATACAGACGTTCTGTTCCAGCGCATCTGATTGGTTCAGGAAGTCCCAAAGCAGTCACTTTTCAACCAAAGCGATCATTTGCGACTATTTGCTGCTGGTAGATATGCGACCAACTTACGGGACCTGTGCGAGTCGATGGTGTGAGCGAACCCTTAAGCAGTGTTTTTTGTCTAGGCCTCTCGCAGATTTTTTTAATATGAGCACAAAACCCTAGCAACATAGTGGTACTGCTACATGCTGAGATAACCGTGAGTCCTTGGGGGTATTCTGCAAGTATATAACTAACGAACATATCCATTTCGTCCACTGCTGAAGTTCTGATCCGCTGGACTGAGGTACTCGTCAGGAGACAGGCATTCCAGGCAATCAACACTTCACCAACAGATCAAATGGACATGTCGACTTGGTTGACACCTACAGAATAGCCTCCCTGTTTCACTAATAGGACGACTCTTTGCCATAGGTTCGAGGTTGTCATTCGAACGATGCGACGCCTACAGACTGCACTATGTGCCCTGTTATTTCGATTAGTATTCTTTAAGCACTTAACCCACTTTAGGATATGTCTCTCTGTCGGTATGCCTGTCCGTTTGTCCTCGGTTAACCTCTTCCACGCCAACTAGCCTCCCTGATAGTCAATGGTCTAATGAGTAAGGCATTTAGCTAACGTGCCGATTGGACTGGGTGCATAACAAAAAGTCGGACCAACCTGGATTACTAGCTAGGTGCAACTCGGTATGTGACTCCGTTAAATAAACCTCCGTTAGGCGAACTTGGGTAACTGGGTATGTACCATTGTGCACATGCCACTTTTCAATTAACCTCTTTGACGCCCACATGGGTCACTGGCTATGTGGGTATGTGCTCAGAGGGAAGTGCGAGCGAGAAGCACACCTGCGATAAATGGCCTTACATGACGCATCTCAGCGGTGGCAATAATATGTCGTTACATTCCTTCAATGGTGATCGAGTTAAGGTCGACAATCGCCTTGAGATGGTTTCCACGGGAAGTGTTGACGCAGTTAGCATTGTCAGCGTGCTTCACGCATTTTCCAAGGTCTGACTTTGTCTGTGTCTCGGTTTTCCTGTCAACTGGGGTCACTGAGTAGTCAGTCGGTGGTCGCATGGCTAGAACATCAGGCTGGAGCGCTGAGAGAAGCGAGTTCGAAATTAGTCATCGCGCCAACTGGATGCTTGGTACGTGACATTGGCTATGTGCCGCTGATTATTTAACCCGTTTCCGACACCTAGCGTTACTGACCAAGATGAAGTTCAACTAGGCATTGCCTGCATAAATAACGTGGTTAGAAGGGAACCCCTGCGGTGCCAAAGAAGATGTTGCTGGAAAATAGGCGATTGACTTAGTAACTTTATGTTTTTGGCACTATAGGAAAAGTACTGTAATAATGATCGCATATGCAGGTCGTATGATTACGAAGATCTTGTGCAGGGATGCTTATACTTGCAAACATGTATTTATTTCATCATGACTGATGCTAAAAGTTAATATTTTGTTTTCCATATACAATCCCTTTCTAGTGCTAAGAGTACATTGCACATTGTACAAGATGTTCTTATTTAGGAATTATTATATGAACAAAAATGCGCAGGTTGATTATCCACCTAATGGCCCATCTTTTCTGTTAAGTGCAACGAGCTGAGATGTACCGAGAAGCAGGTACAGAGCCCCAAATGTAAGCGACTTTTGAAAAAAGAATATTCTTGTGATCTTTTTTAAACAGCACTTTATTAAGAGGTTAATAAAATGCTACAAGCCTACTGCCTTTTTACTTCTATTCTGCTGCAAAGAAAGGCATGTGCTTTTTCCACTTGCGCCGCATTTATCCTGGCCGCGAATCTAGGAAAAATTACATTCAAATCAAATCAAATCAAAGTATTGTGGTCGTCGCGCGTCCACCTCTGATGAGTTCTTTCCCATTTACTAGTAGATTTCCTTAAAATTAAATTATGGTTTCGCTCTTTTCAAATTATTAGGGAAATAAATATCTCATATATACTACCTGTGTATACCTCGTGCAATTGACGCTACACATGTAATGCTGTTCGTAATTTGACATCCGGAAAACTGGGGAGCACGCAATCGGGTAACAACGGTTTTCAGTTATCTGGGTCACCACGACATGTCGTTAAGGAAGTAAGCAAACAGCAGGTCAGCATAAACTCTTCAACGTTGTGGTCGTTGAAGTGGAGAAGCATGACACCACAGCCGCCACACATGCCTTGAAGAGCTGCAAGCACGATGAGGCTGGCCAAATAATAAATCGAAACATCAAACGTCCAACAACGTAAAACAATTCCAGTTTGTTTTTATCCCAATCTCCTGACGTCAAGTTTACGTAATCGCCGACTCAAGCTTCGGGCGGTAGCCCGCAGAGTTGCCTGAACAGCCCAATGAAACGCTCTCCTGGTTTATAGGAGGTGACTTTTCTTTGCTTTCAAGGTGAATAATATTGCCTACATTGAGCTGTTTTTCGTTTGTAATTGGCTGCCAGGAGGCGAGGAGCAGCCCCAAATGGAGAGGGTTTTGGTAGGGTTGAGCCAGTGCACTGAACATAGGTAACCGGATGAAGAGGTTGGTGAGGATTGAACTGCATTCCCTTACTTAGCTTGCGGTGGCTGGTAGAAAATCGCGGCGGCATGCAACGGAAGGTTAAGAATGCCACTAAAACGGATCCTCAGCAAAGAAGAGTTGGGAGAGCGAGGTCGTAAACGTTCCGAAAGTGTTCCAAAACTTTGCACGGCCAATCAAAAAGCTTTATTATATGCAAATAAATCCGAGCTCTCCGGCAGGTGCGAGTAGCCAGTGCATGAGCGATCGCCGGCAGCCATCTTTTATTCCTTTCTGAACGGGACAGTCTGCGGCTATTCCGAAAAAAATTCAGTTTTGTTCGGTATAAATAAATCTTTAACGTGTACACGTCACTTTGACACGGCGAGCTTTAGCGCTTTTTTGACCTCGCGTAACAGGCAGGTGAAGTGGATGGAGCCGGAAAACTTTCGACCAGTAGTAGAGGGTCAAAGGTGAAAAGGCGTCGAATCAGAAATAACTATTTTTCTTTTATTCCGCCCAATGATGCATAATCAGTGTGTACACGTCACATCACATGGGCAACTATCGCGGTTTCCGTGACGTCGCGTAACAGACAGGTGAGGGGGGGAGGGGGGCAAAATGTTTTCGACCAATTGCGGAGAGCTGATTGAAGAATTGGAATAGAAAAGTTTGGAATATATTTACGTTATAGCCCCCCAAGTTCGTTCACACGCTGCTTAAAAGTGCGGCATTCTTATGAAATTACCCGAAATTATTGATTTGGAGTGGTCTGCCCAGTGTGTGCTCTCAGGAACTGGTACCTGCTCCTCAACTGCTGCTCTCTGACAGAGGACAGAGCCCTCCAGTTGCAGTTTCCTCTCTCCCTCTATTGGGGCTCGAAACTTTCGAAAGAGACAAGCATTCGGCAATTTGAAATACTGAATTCTGGTATCGAAACAAATGGAATGGCACATGCCATTGTATTTGTATTCAACAGTTCGAATATTTAGCACACCCCTAGTCCTTTTTCTTTAATTTATGATAAGCGACAAGCTAGGTGTAGGTGGCATCATGACGACATGATAACACTGACGAGTAGACCATGATTACAAAGGCTACAATATTTGTCGGCGTAACAGAACGGACAGATAGATCGACTAATCGGACAGACAGGGATAGATAATATTTGAGCTGTCCATTGATTTAGCAGTGCAAAAAATAAAGCATGTACTGACCGTTCCCTGCGCATGACAACTCAATCACGCCTTCGACGCGGTAAACCTGAATGCGTAGAGGCGATAAATAATTACGCACTCAACCTGTGACCTTCGTTCTTCGCAATTTGCATTATACATTGGCACAGAGTAGTTTCGCTCACAGACTACGGCCCCTTGTTACTTTCACAGCCTGGTATTCGCGACACTCCACGATGAAACTACGTCGTAGCTTGCTGTTTTAGATTCGGTCCTACACGTAGGGCTAGCGCGTTGCAAACATTACACACCTTGCATGAAATACTGGCGCGATAGTTCTTTTCTGTAGAGAGGGCTCATTTTTTTTCCTAATACAATAGTGTTCCTAGTAAGAAATCAAGGCCGGGCTCATGTTTGGCCAAATACGCACCACTTCCTGGCATTGGAGTTCCACTGCATGCGGAGAATATGACAGTTGCGGCTAAAATAGCACTTAGGAACGCAATGGAGAACCGCATTTCTCTGGTAAACTACGGCGTTCGTTCCTCACTTGTCGTTGGCGTCAAAAGCCTGTACGACCTCCCCTTTTATTCTGCAGTCACAAGTGACCTCAGCTTAGCTCACAAGCACTCACAATACAAATATTTAGTGCTCATCATTCATTTTTTTGATCTAGACTAAACAACGCACAGCAAGCAACCGCATCATCCCCTTCTTCTTATTTTTGCCGACGTCACCATCAATGCTGTTTTTAGTTCTGTCACCTTCTTATCAATAACGTTTCTTTCTCAGCCTCTCATGGAGATGCCTGTTCGTACCACAGGAAGTCTCTGTAGCGTGCGGCAGTAATCTCAACAAGACAAAGCCAGTGAAGAGAAGTGCTTTATGTTATTCACTTTACACTTCTCTACGTTCATAAGTAAAAAATGATAAGTCACCCAGGCTCTCAAGTCACATTAAGAATTTAACACTGACAATTTGAATGGGGCATGAAACCACGTAAAAATTTAAACAAATTTTGCAGCTCCGAGTTCATTTATGAGCTAAGAACGCTCCCATACCATGCGCCCCTTCGCATCGCCAACAAAACGAAAGCCTACGAACCTACAAATGTTCACAGAAGCAATGCAGAAGATTGTTGTTTTCTGCAGGACACTGTGCACAGATTGGTAAATTCTGTCTATTTGTGCCACTACAAAAAATCAAGTTGATCCGTGAGATTGAAGTTCGCGTTATGAGCGACGTAGTGAGAACTTTTATTCTAGAAATAGGATGAGTAACTCAACCACAAATAAAAGCCAAACGTAAGCAAAAAAAAACTTGCACGTAGGAATCGTCACATATATGAACAGCATGTTTGCAACAGCCCCAACTCTCGTCTGGAGACTTCGACAGGGAAGAAGCCACACAGCATGCAAACACTTCATTTGCCTGGCTGCCCGGGAAGCACGAGGACCATGGCACCCTAATAGCGTACGAGTTGTATGTCCTGCAGTCTATGAAATTGGCTTATTTGTTATTTGCGCATTCTGCTTGCGGTTTCGTAAGCACATTTCGTAAACCTCAGATTCTATGAAATTAGCCAATGCTCTCTGGAGCGCTTTACCGACTGTTTCGTGTAACCGCCCAAGTTCAGAACACATTGTCGAATAACCTTTAGTTATCAGGTTTTAATTTCAATCACGCCAGAATTAATTTCCTATTTTCTGATGTCATAGGTTTAATGCAACTTGTCGGCAGCCTGCGCATTCAGCCCACCTAAGCACGGCGTCGTAAATCTCGGAGGACGATGAAGCGGGAAATATTCATCCGTGAGCTCCACTTTAAAGTACTCGCAAAGACGTAAACGTGGTTGGCCGTTTAACTGTTCAGTACGCTTCATTTTCATGGCCCTCGGACAATACAGGAGCCCCCCATCTTGTTTATTACAGTACTTTTCATGTTGATTTCCGATGACGAAGAAGGATTCCATAATTCCAAATGCTATAGAACCTCATCAGGTTCTTCAACTCTACTTTAAACAAGCACAAAATGTTATAACTCTACTTTTTGTGGATAATGGAATTCGGTTGCTCAAAAGCCACAGAATGCCCATATCACCAACATGAATGTTCTCTTTCATGGTCAACTAATCCGAAGACTAGTTTTCTACTGTACATTTGCCGATGCATTTTATCATCACCTTACGTGATGTAGTATGGATTGACTGAGTTCTGTGTTGTAACTACAAAGCGCAATAAATTGACCACACAATAGTTTGTTATATCAGTCGCATGATGATGTTTGAAGTAATTTTGTCACATCAGCTTCATGAGTCAGCACCTTCAGAGAAAACCCACTAAATGGAGCAATGTAGTACTTGTAGATATTTCATGGCAGTACTAAAACATCGTTACTAGATAACAGAACTTTAAGTAAAATATAGAGGCTCTTAGCCTTGCTTTTGCGAAACAAAGTGATTCTTGACGCTAACGTCTAAAGGAATTTACGAGGTGACGCCAGTGGACGATAAGTATGCCTAAAAACTCATTAGAGGGTTCGAAATAAACATCAGTTTTCCTGTATGGCGCCCGTTGGCGTGGACTTTGTGTAGCACATTCCTTTAGCTGCTTTGCTAACTTGGTAGCCATGCAGTCTTCTGCCAGCGGTGACTAGATGTCAAAAAGCTACGACCACTGTTCTCGTTCCTCGGTCAACCCTCGGTATTTTCAATTATCGTTGCAATGGCTTGATAAGCGATATCACATTTCTCGTTGCAGCCTTCAATGCCACCCTTTTTTTCATTGCTCTAAGTGAGCGAGTAATGTTATCCGCATAGTTTCTGGCTCAGATTACCCAGCTCATACCAGACCATTGTTTACTAAACATAGAATATCTCCCATCCATCATCTAGTGCCATTTACCATACTTCGCGCCTTGACTAACTTGAGCTTACCTCGGGCTAAGTTCATAATCCAACTCTCATCGGTGACACAACCGCACACTCATAGAAGCACCAGACGCAAACAAAAATGGCATCTACCCCGACTTCGCACAACGTATGGCTCCGAAATGTTGCATTTCCTGGTTCCGAACACCCTTAACAGAAACAAATGGTATGCAGAAAATATGAACCTAACAAAAAAACAATTGTTCAGCAATTTTTTGAGCATGTGGTGGGCTCTACCACAAGTTAGGGTATTCTTTTTATATTTCTGCCATGGTATAAAAAGAAAAATACTGCTATGTATTGTGTTTGAACTTCATTTACTGTATCATAGTGTTGAATTGTAATTATGTTTTAAACCTTCTGTTTTTTCTATGCCTTTGCTATATGCTTTTTTTTTGCTTCTCAGTGCATGGTATATTTGAATTTTACTTTTGTCTTACATTAAGTTTAATTGTAATTATGCATTGTGTATGGTTCCTTATGCATGATGTATGTGAAATTGTAATCTTTTCCCTTCACTGCTGCCATCTTGTAAATGGGCCCCGGACCCCGTCAAGCTGCTCCAAGGCAATATTTTCTCCCGGGCCTTTTTCTCTTGGAGAAATAAATGAATCTTGAATCTTCGAGAAATAACTGAATCTCGAACATTACCGGAACCAATTTGGGGGAACGGGGATTTGATAAGACGACGAGGCACACTCTACCGTACTCGTTCTACTTGCTCTAAGTTGCGTTCCAGGATGTTGACTCAAGAAAGAACCAATTTTATATTTCGATGATATCATGAAAGTTACTGGTTAGACGCATTTTTCAGTCCTAAAGGGTCCGATTCTCAGGTTATAAGGCAATCAACTTTTACCAGCAATACCGCGCTGTTGTGGAGTGGCGTTTGAGTGGTAGTATCGTGACAGTGGCGCACTTTGTTCGAAGTTTATGAATGGCAAGTGTTTTGTTTGATCTGGGATGACGAAGAGTTCTAACGCATGGAGTTTCATAGACACCTGACTACTAACCAGCTCATGACACAGAGAAGCCCAGGTGAAAAATTTTTCTGCTTTTTATCCCTCAAGCTGTAGTTTGTGGATAGGTCTATGAAAGTACTCCAAAATGCAGCTAAACGGAAACAGCGTAGTGTCACTATTTCACATGGAGTTGAGTAGCTCCTCTCTAATGAAAGCTAGGACACTTTGTAAAATGTATGATGCCGCAATTCTAAACAACGTCCTACAGCGCAACAGACGATGCTGCAAAAATAACACCACAGACTGAGGCGTGTAACGGCAAGTAGTTCTGACGATTCTTGCTCACTAGTAGGATCTTGCCTCTTCAGACTACTGAATCACTCATTAAATCTCACAGACGCGTGAATCCGTTGAAAATCTTTCATATAAGGGATCAGAACTGTTCACGTGCCAACTACAGCAACGGTACAAAAGTTTCAGTTTTATCGCTGATATAAATGCCGAGATGGATCCTAAGTGATACAAAACAAATGGTATCTCTTAAAAGTTTAACTTATGCATGTAGCTATCGGAACCGCAGTACATGTTGCCTGGAGAAATCGCGTGAACATCTTGCTGCTGAATTTAGGTCAGTGCGAACTTATGTCAGTGCGTGTAACATCACGTCATAGTTATCTCATGAAGAAATAACGAACGAAAGTATGTCAGAGATTCTTGGCAGAAATTTTCTGCGGCTCACTCGTGCTGGACGAATTAGAATGCCTTCGTCCGAAGGAAAGACTGCCTTGACAGCAAGGAAAAGTGAAACAACCTCAGACTTTCCTGGCTTAGCTTTATCAGTGCGGTACTACGACTCGGAATTCCTAGGTCAAACAAAGCGCTGAATCGACGGCAAATATCTCAACGAATCGAGTAAGCTTGCACTGCTTGATGATTTGTAATGCGGTGGACAGTTTTCTACTTCACGTGCACTGGGGCCATCGGCGACCTTGTGCTAGCTTATGCGCATGAAGCACGTGTTTGCACAAGTCCTTCTGGCTACATTCCCTTTTCCTGCAGTGCTCACCAGGCGCAGCTTCCTCGGTCAGCTACTCTGGTTCCCTAGTGCGCAGCTTCGGTGCGCTCAGTCCCCCTAGTGCTCAGTTTTACGGTCTAGCAAGACTGCTCATGGATTTTTGAGCAAGCAATAAATATTCCAAAGAAGTCAACGCAAACGTATTGGAGTTAAATGCCCCAGCCGCGATTCTTCATTTTATTCCTTAGCAATGAATTCAAACCCTGATTTCACCCTCACGGCTTGCTCTCTAATTAATAGTTTCTTTTTCTCGCACAACTTTGCCCAGTCCGAGGCTTCCCTATTTTAGGTTAGGTCGAGAATAAAGAATGGCACTGTGCATCCAACCCTTTCAGGCTAGCAGCGCATATCCCTTGTTATCGTATTCTTCAGCAACAGATAAAATTTAACCTCCAACTTTTGAAAAATAGTCTCAAAAACTAAAACGTATGTTTGCACTTGCGCTTCTTAAGAATACCTCATTTTTCTACTATGCCCCAACAACCCCTTAGTTACATCATGGCGATTGAAACAACCAACTTTCTCATTGTCCTTTAGTTGATTTTTCTTTTTTCTCCATGCTACTGTGCTTCCTTGAGGTTGTTCCAATTGCCCCAATCACAAAGTACCGTTTGTTCTCCTTATTGGTGCATGTGCCGAGAAAAAACTGTCAGTCTAACTCAGACTAACTCAGACTATCAGATTAGCTATGTGCGAGACCACTATCAAATATACCTCAGCTCGCGCTGTAAGACTCAGGAACAATTTTGACCACATGGGGTTCCTTAACGCGCACCTCCCACAATATGCACGAACGTTTTCTATTTCATTTCGCCCAGATCAAAATGCCGCCGCCGCGGTCGAGATCGAACCCACCACCTGGAGCGTAGCCGCGGAGCGCAATAGCCGGTGAGTTACCGCGACGGAATTCACTCACATTACATACAGACATTTCTTAAACTCGAGCGACATATCTATCCGCAGAATTACATGTCTCAGCCTATTTATGAATTTAAATGCATTGGTCCTGAACATTTCCCATTGTGGAATCTGAACCTCATGGTCATACTGCCCACCGCAGTGCCTTGCGATGTCGAGATATACACTCAAGCACTTTGCCCAAATAGGTCGCCTTGCAAGGGTGCAAAACAAATTTTCAGACACCGGTGTTAACGTGGCTAGCTCTCGCAAAGCCTCACAAAAATGCCAACAACCTGATGCCATTAACTTGCCTCCTTGGTGGTTACGCACGACACGCTATACATCAAGCCGCCAAATGTCAGCACACAATTTTCTAAGTAGCACTAGGAACGCTTGACGTCACATGGAAAAACGTTGAACCTTTGACGTCGCAGGAGGGTGTGCGCAAAAGAGTTGTAATGACGTCTTCAGCAAGAGTATTTTCTTCATTATATGTTTACTTGGACATGACATTTACTCTCATAAAATTCCTTATGCATTCCTCGTTGCAAAAGAAAAAAGAAGAAACCGTACGAACTACGAATTATAGGGTAAAGGGCGCTGCTTGATTTGCCAGGAAAAAAGTTCACGTGCGATTCTTCCTTCTGACAAGAAACCTCACTTTCACCCGTTTATCACCTTTCCGTTCTATCCTATCAGTCGAGTGTTATCACTAGTGAATTGTAATACTTAAGATGTTAATGTCCCATGAGATCTCTATGTTTAGAGCATATTCTCCAATCAACTATAGTTATCAGCTTTAATTTCAGTCGTGCCAGCAGGTATTTTACATTTTTTTCAGCACTTAGCGTAGATCGTTCTCTCAGCTGCTTGCTGATCTCGTAGCCATGGAATCTCGGGCAGCGTTGACTAGAATTCGAAAGACCTGGAGAACTGTTCTCTTTCCTTGGTCAGCCCATGGGTATTTCTAAAGTTAGCTAGGGTTTCTTAAGAAGCGATACGATATTTTGTGATGTTAACTTTCATGGGAACCTTTTCCAGTTTCTTCAATTGAATGAGTACAATATTACGGGAATTATTTTTGAGCGCAAGGAACAAAGTAGAAAGCACTAGGAGCGTTGTTCCCTACTCGCGTTTCCCTTGGTCAAATTTCACGTTTATTTTCATTCAGAAAAGAACTAATGTTATATTTCGACGCTGTCTTGAAAGTACCAGTTAGAATTTTTTTTTAATTTTGATGGGTAAAAGTAAGGTTATAAGATAATCTACTTTTGCTAGCTATGCGACGCAGCTCTGGGGTAGTGTTGGAGCTGTGTTATTGTGACAGTGGGTCACTCATTTGAAAGGGAATCTATGTCTAGTATTTTCTCTGATTTTCATTACTGACTGTTTCTAGCGTTATGTTTCATAGACTGGCAACTACTGGCTTATGACTGTTTAGCACAAGGAATAAATGTTTCTGAGGTTTAACTGTCAAGCACCAGTTCACGCACACGTCTATCATAGACTTCCGATGTCACGGCAAAGCGAAAACAGCGTACGGGAACTGTTTCAAGTGCACTTTCCCATGGAAGGAGTCTTATACCGCAATTCATAACAAGGTCCTCTAACACATTTAGCTGTGAAACGGGCAAACAGGCAAATGGGCAATGCTTTGGTAAAGGGACACTAAAGTGAAAAATTATTTTTTCTGCATCAGTAAATTACCGCCCTACAACACCAAAAACACCACTCTTGCAACAATAAGACGTTTGGTAAGCCAGGAAAAGCGCAAGAACGAAATATAGGTGGCGACGCCTACTTAAATTCATGCACCTGGGGGCTTTGACGTCTGGGATTTTGATGGCATCTTCTAGGGCCTACTAATTATATATAGCGGTACAGATTGACTACATTGTGTTCTAAAGGAACCAAATATTAAACATGGCAAGTTTCGGGAACCTTTATTCAGCCAACGCGGCCCAAATGCGAAGACATACTTTCGAATCCCTGACGTCACGCTGACGTACCGGCGCTAGGATTTCGGCGCGAAATTCAACTACTGATACTTGGACCTTCACTTTCTCATCTAATAATCAAACTATTTTTCTTAAATGACTGCCTGCAGGGTTCTCAAACAATGCTTCATTAGTCTAAACTGATTTATTGTTTCTCTTTAGTGTCCCTTTAAATGGGGGGGGGGGAGGGCTCGCCGACTGAGAGTATTGAAACACTCATTGAAGCTCACAAACGCCCGCATTGTTGAAAAGCAGTTATAAATATTTTTCGACAGGAAAATGGCAAACACGCGATCGACACTGACGTGGGTGCTACGGAAACAATAAAGGTTCATTTTTATTGTGGATTTAAAAGTAGAGGGGGCCAACCACGTGGTACAAATGAAATTACAGCATTCAAAATGTTAACATATATATATGTGGGCATTCAGGCAGCAGCACATACCACTTGGAGAAATCACGTGAACATCCTGCTGCGGCACTTAGGTCAGTGCTCCAGCAGTGCGTGTGACATCATGGCATGACTGTGTCATGAAGAAATGCTCTCCGAAAAAGCACGCGAGAAATTCATGGCGGAAATTCGTTCTGGCTCCACCATGTGTGATGAATTCACATGCCTTTATTCGAAGGAAAAGCTGCATCGACAGCAAGGAACAGCGAAACGACCTAAGAGTTTCTTGGCTGAGCTTTGCCCCTGTTTCACGGAGAGTCGGAACTGCTACATCGCGACAAAGCCCTCAATCGATGGCACATAATTGAACAACTTTTATGATACGTCATGCGCACAGTTTCCTAAGGCTGTCCAAGTGAGCAAAGTGTGCTGTAACCATGCTCGTCACGTACATTGGGACCATCGTCAATCTTATACTGTTTATTCGTGTGAAGCACTTCATATCCATGTGTTCGCACACGGCCTTGTAGCTATTTTCACTCCTCGTGTAGCAGTCACCAGCCGCAGCTTCTTCGGTCGACTAGCCTGCTTATTTATTGCTTAATTTCGCAGCGCCCAGAACCTCTCGTGCTTAGAAGTTGTCTCTAACAAGGCTATTTATGGAAAGGCTGGTCTGAGATTCCACAAGTAGACTTATACGTTGCGATGGGTGGGCCAATGTTTTATAGGTACATCTTTGGAACCGTATGCCAGCATTTCGTAGGCATTTTGACCTTGTTTAGGCACCTTCTATGCACCCGTGCCTCACCGCCACAGTTTATACCGCGTTGATTGCACCTTAAGAGCTTTTTTTCTTAGAATTCGCTAGTTTTTTTTTTGCACCACTTTTTCCAGTCTAGCGTTCAGCTATTTTTGATTAACTCCACAGTACAGATTGGCACTGCTGCGTTATAGCTCGTTAGGGCGAGCGGCGCAAGTCATGTGTCATCGAATTCTTCCAAGTCCGATAGGGTTATTAATAAAGGGACAATCAGCAGTAGATAGCATTGTTGTGTTATCTGCGTACATGAGTACATCAGATAACTGAGAAGCATTGGGAAGTTTATTTACGCAAGGAGAAGAAAGAACCGGGCAGAAAACTGAATCTTGAGGTACGCCTATGCATTGAGGTTGGATGGAAGACGATGTGTCGTTTATCCTTACTTTCTGTTTGCTACCGTTAATGTAAGAAGAAAGAAGCTAGGTCTCCAACTTTTCCACGGAAACCGTAATGCTGCAGTTTCAATAAAGGAATACGGTGGTCTACTGTATCAAATGCTTTCTATCGATTAAGAAACGCCACTGCTACCAAAAGGTTTTGGTGTATTGCCGCATTAAGTTTCTGCGTTAATAATAACACTGCAGATGCTGTTGAGCGATGCGCTCGGAATCCATGCTGCTTGCAATATTTCACACTTTTTATTAAAAGATAAATGAATGCATCGTCACGTCCTTGCAGAAATATGCACGAACTTATTTTTCAAACGGTGGCGAACGTCAGGTATATGCCGTCATAAGACGTTTACCTTCATTTTTTTTTTTTTTTTTTTTTGCCGCGGTTGTGGCTTCAACGGAAATTGACGTCGGCATTTTATGACAGTATATGACCAACCTTCGCTGGAAATTCCTTGTGTGAATGTTTCTGCAGCAAGGTTTTTGCGAAAGCACAGTTCAGAGAATAGTAGGGTGACGAATGGGTGCGTTCATAGTATTTAGAACGGGCGGTTACCAACGCACGGCACAGCAGCAAGCAAAACCAGAGCCTAGGCATGGCATTAACCCTATATATACAGAGTCGCAAAGCGCGAATTTCGTAAATTCCAACAGGAAGGAGCGCAGCCGTGGAATCTAAATGTCAAACAAAAGCTGTAACTTCAATAGGGACAGGTTCCAGCACACGGAACCTGTCGCTCGCTTCGTGCAGCATCTAATACGAATAATGTATTTTGATGCGTACTTCGTACCTATACTTACAAGACAAGCACAACAAATTCAGAACGGCTCGGTAAGAGATAAGGAAGATCTAGAAGCAGAAGACCGGCATTCCGTAACTCGGGAACAGAAAACACAGCGGCACCATGGGTCCGAAGTGTGAAATATGGCGTTTTGCCGGCCAAAACGACGGTGTAATTAACGTACCAAAGGCACTATTTGGGTATGAAGGAGAACGTATTCCAGGGAGCCGCTGATTATAATCGACTGCCTACGTTTACTCACTGCGCCTTAAGCTCCGCAAAAGGATGGTTTCGCATTTTGCCCCAATCAAATCCGACTACCACAAGTGAGAATCGAACCAACGACCTCCTAATTACAATTTTATGTGGTTTTCATGGCGATAATGGTGATGACCACTTCCTCAACAAGCTCGTTAGGGCGTGAAAGATTCGTCGTGAAAGAGAATTCTTTCCTCCAAAAGCAGGAAGTACGGAACAGAGAAAACCAGGCAGAAACCATCTCACTATAAATGCCGAAGCTCCAGCGATTACCACTGAAGTACTATATTCACACTGCGTATTCCAGCCGCCGAAACACGTCGTGCGTGAGGTGTGCATGCGGTTGCAATGCTCTCCCACGCTTTCGTCCGGACAGGTTGCCCCATCTTTAGCACGGCCTCGTGAAGTGCCCGCGTGGCGCGTGTATTTATACATATTCACACAGGAATCTGAATAAAAATCACGTCTATTGAGTTCATAGCAAGAAAGAATCTGCAGCTAAATGTACAGAAGGAGGTTCGAGAGCGCAAAGTTTTGGGGGGCCTTTCCTGCCAAAGGAGTGAGAAAAAAAATTGCACTTCCGCCCGAAAAGCGAAGCACCGATTGCGATTGGAAATTAGCAGAGAGTTGTACGAAGTAAGGATAGCAGTTTTATCGGTCGCATTAACTTGTAAACATTCGTTTGCTAACTAAGTTAACAATGATGGAATGCGTAAGCGTAACTCAATTAGGAAGTAGAAAGAAACAGACGCACAAAGGCAGCGCTGACTGTGTGTCTGCTTCTTTCTACATCCTTGTTCAGTAGCGCTTACAGATTCTTCATGCATTCAAACAACTAGACCGTCAACGTGTTTTAACTATATTAACCAGCACGGCCCCTACAAAAATTTCTAGTAACTTCCAATAAATTTCTTTAGAGAAATGTTACTAGAACCTACCAGTAGTCTATTGAATTTTTTATACCGTTTTCAAACTTCTTATATACTTCATACCAACATCCTGTCGAATATTGGCCACCGATATTGAATCGAAAGTTTTTTTTACAAACTTCCTTTAGACGATGAATGAACATGCTTTCGACACTAAAAGCAGGATTTACTGACCCTTTTCATACTTCTTAGAAACATTATAGTAACGTTCTACTAGCTTTCTGTTGCTCGATCTAGAAACATTTTAGTAAGATTCTACCAACTTTCTGTTTGTTGCTCACCCTAGAAATATTCTAGCAACTACTTTAGTATGCTTTAAATGTGCTGGAGACATTTAAGCAAATTTCACCGGCATTTTTTTATATAACGCTGAAATATGTCTATTCGAGCCTCAGAACTCTTTTTAGTACAATAGGGAAAGTGGAAGCGCACGAATCGCCTCAGATTTGTTATCGGTGCGATAATATCAATCAGCGGTAGGGGAACTACTAAAAAACGCGGCGACCTCTGCGTTTGCGTGGTTTCGTTCAAGAATTTAGCTATCCGCCTAGTCAAAAGCGAAAATGCAAAAAACGAAAGTGATCTTCAGTGTCAAAGAGAGAGAGAGAGAGAAGACAAGGGTAGGAAAGGCAGGGAGGTCAACCAGAACAGCATCCGGTTTGCTACCCTACACTGGGGGTGGGGGAAAGGGGAATAGAAAGAGGAAGAAAGGGAGAGAGGAAGCACTGAGTACGTGTGGGAACGACACCATACACAAGGACACTATAAACGGTCTGTTAAGCCCGTGCACTTCAAGTACCGCACTAGTGCACGAATCGCTTTTCGAGCCAGTGACGGGTGTGGCCACGGTCCGAGTATCTTTGACTCGGTGAAAGATCTCGAGTCCAGTCTGCGTAAAGTTGCCCGCAGAGAGAGGCGTTGGACATCGTAGCGAGGGCAGGTACACAATAGGTGCCCGATGGTCTCCTCGCACCCACAGGAGTCGCACATCGGGCTCTCGGCCATTCCCATACGGTAGGAGTATGCGTTCGTGAACGCCACTCCCAGCCACAAGCGACACAACAAGGTTGCTTCGCCGCGGGGAAGGCTAGATGGCAGTTCAAATGTGCATTAATAAACAAGGCAGCTCACGCACCTTTATTCCATGCTGCCACACGAAATAAAGTTTTATGACCCCAAGATATAGCGCTATTTAGGACAAGATTATTGTATCAAGCGATGAAATTGTATAAAGCATTTAATATTCAGCAGCGCTCGTCCTTGCGTACTGGAACCAGCGCCGCACAAACACAACCAGCGCAGTTTCCAGTGCGAACCAGTGCCTGTAGGGCACAAAGCAGTGCGCCCCAGCGTCATGGCAGTGGAACCAGCGTCTCTTCCAGTGTGACCCAGCTCTTATCCAGCGTTCTTACTGGTGTCCCAGTGAGTCTCAGCGAGCGCCGGCGTACCCAGTGCGATCCAGTGCCAAAAATCGCTGAGGTTTCACACTGGAAGGCACTGGAAGACGCTGTTTTTTCAAATGGGTAGGTGTCGTGTTTTCGAGAATATGTGCCCTCATCTTGAATTGGTGAGACCATATTTCCTCTTAGCGTCAGGCATGTTTTGTCGACGCAGCCCAATATGGACAGTCGTCTAACTTCGCCATTGCCCTCGTTGATCACAACGGACAGATAGTGAATGCGGCTTCCCTGAAGTGCTCAACACCAACCACAGCGGAGCAGGCCGCAGTTGCTATAGCACTCCTAGACAACAGCAGATCACAAATCTTCACTGATTCGAGATCGGCGGTCAGGGCTTTCGCTTCAGGATCCATCGCTGAGGAGGCTCACAAGATTCTCAAGAACAAGACAATCTCTCCGCACACCATCACGTGGTTTCCGGCTCACCTCGACCCCCAGCTTGACTCGTTTCCCAATCTGAATGACATCGCCCACTCCCAAGCGCGCGCACTAACCCACCGCGCGGGAGCAGGATCGAGTTCAGACTCCGGGGTTCTCGAGTTTCGGGACATTCTCACTACTTTCAGCGAAATTACTACGCACTATCACCTCGGTAGGAGGACTTATCCTCCCCCTCACATCAAACTGGCTAGACCTCTGGCGTCCACTTTACGCATGCTTCAGACGATGTGCTATCCAAACCTGGCCCTTTCCCACACGATCACTCCAGAGGCTTTCAGCTCTACTTGCCCCGACTGTGGGGCTGTTAGCAATCTCGCACACATGCTCTGGCGCATCGCATCACAGAACAAGAATGGAGCTCTGCCATCCGGAGCTCAGAATATGCACGTCAAACTTGGGCTGTCCAGAGAGCCCACGATGCGGCGGTTAGGCTCGGCCTACCAGTCCCCACGTGGGAGCGGCCCGCAGCTCTGCCCTAGGGCAAAGCTTCTCAGGACCTTGTCATTAAAGTTCTTTGTCTGTCTGTCTGTCTGTCTGTCTGTCAGGAATAACGACAACAAAACGTGGCGACGGCTGACGTGCTGCAGCAGCTGGAGCTTCGGCCGAAGTGCAACAAGCGTACTGTTTGCGTGCAAGCGTAAACAGATACGGCCGTGCTTTGTGCACAACTTTCACTACTCAGTCAACTGAAAATGTCAATAATTCAGTTTGGCGCCCAAGCAAGCATTTACGAGATTCGTGCTGCCATACTTCTCTTCAACTGCTAATTTCAACAGAGCGATCACCTGCAGTTATTAAAGGAAAGGCACTTCTAACAGAAGCCGCAGGTACCGCATTTGTGAGAGAGCCAAGTTCTGTGTATAATTTGTATAGAATAGCGAAGAAAGGTTTGTTAACAAGCCGAGGTCAGAAAAAGGCAGAAAAGCGTCGCGCACAAAAGTAAACCGCCTTACAGTACGTCAAGAAGTCCAATAGTGCCACCGTTCACGCAGTTTACGAGGGTCTCCTATTAAGCCAGTCCTCAAGCTTACGGCGTGACTCCGCTGCATGTGCGCCGCATCCCCGTGATTCTTTTCAGTGCCTTGTTGGCGGCAACAAGAGCAGTGTTCTCTGTTCGTATTTCTTCAACGAGCACATTCAGACCACTGACGCCTGACACAAGGCTTTCAATGTCCGCCTTCAATTTTCGTACATCAGGGGTGCGATTTTGTAGGAATTCTATTACTTTTTCTATGCCTTTTGCCGCCATCACTGAGCAGCCATTGGTCGAAAATGACCGGGCCGCGCCCATTTTGTCTGTCAATCACGCGACGTCAGGAACCCGCAAAAACTGTAATCGTCATCGTGACGTTGACGCACTCATTATGCGGAGCAAAAGGCACAGATTTGTGGCACGGCCAGAGGCAGGGTCGTTTCCGAAGGCATAAAAAAAAATGGCCGCCCCTCTGATCGCTATGGCCGTGGCTCTTCGCCGTCGCCGACGTGAACAGGGAGAGCCAGACGACGCGTTTGACATGCCGGATGACCATTTTCGACGGCGTTTTCGCCTCTCGAAGGGAACGGTGCGGTTGTTATGCGAGGAACTGGCGGGGGAACTAGAAGCTGAGCGAGCGACGGGACTGTCGGTGGAGCGGAAAGTGTTGTGTGCGCTGCGCTTCTTTGCTACTGGGAACTTCCAAGCGTCCGTTGGGAGCGAGGAGACGATCCGTGTGTCGCAGTCGACGGTGAGCGAGTGCGTGTGACGTGTGGCAGAGGCTGTCGTGAACGCAGGGGCCCGCAACAAGTGGGTCTATTTTCCAAAGACAGCCGAGGAAAAGGCAGCCGTGAAGGAGGGTTTCCTTCGGCACGGCGTTATCCCCGGCGTCATCGGATGCGTAGACGGCAGCCTCATAGCCATTATCGCACCCAAGGGTGAGCGCAAGGCTGTGTTCATGTGCCGCAAGGGATACTACGCCCTCAACTGCATGTTCGTAAGTAAAACTCACGTTTTCTGCGATCCTTTTTTAAAGTTACGTTGCTCTCGCCAACGGGCACTTTCTCTGGTTTACGTTTTACCACAGATCTGCCACGCGGACATGAAAATCTTGGCCTTGGACCCTCTGCGACCGGGGTCGGACCACGACGCTTTCGTCTGGCGGACGACATGGTTGCGCCGGCGGTTCCAAGCGGGGCGCATCGTGAATGCCGGGGAATACCTCCTCGGTGAGAAAAAAACATTTTTTTTTTTTGGCGCAGTCACGCTTCAGCAGCGCAGAACGCCGTGTCCGCTCCAACCCAAACTTTTAACCAAACCACAAGAACATGAGTAAGTCCGGAGTAAAAAAAGAAAATTAAGACATTGACTGCCACCATTGGAAAAGTTCAAAGTGTTAAGTTACAAGCACATTATGTGTCTGCGAGGAGCTGACGAAAGCAACACGTATTAGTGCTTACTGCACCCAGTGACTGCCAGAAGCAGAAGAAATGAACACACATTACTGCTACTACTGTCATTGATAGCACCAACAAGTGTTGATTTCTTGTTTGTGGCAGGCACCGAGTAGTGCACTTGTAAATTGGTTAAGAGTTTGTGTCGGGTATGGCCATGCTCAACTCATGCTTTTACTTGGGACTTGCAACCCTGAAGTCTACCTTTGTTGAATGATGCTGTAGCTTTCCTCAGTTGACAACTTGCCTCTCGTCAGCGGAGTACTCAATGTACTATTTCCATCTTTGTGCAGGTGACAGTGGCTACCCCTTGGAGCCGTGGCTCCTGACCCCGGTTCCTGGCCATCCTCCAGTGCACACAGCCGAGGGGCAGTACAACACAGCACATGCCGCCATGCGTTCCGTAGTGGAGAGGTGCATTGGGCTCTTAAAGAGCCGTTTCCGCTGTCTTCAGCGATATCGCACCCTCCTCTACGAGCCCGAACGTGCAGCCAACATTGTCGCGGCATGTGCTGTGTTGCACAACCTTCGCCTTTCTGAAGGCGACGAGTCAGGCGATGACAGTGATGACGACAGCAGCAGCGGCAGTAGTAGTAGTGAGCTTGACAATAACGGCGACTCCATGCCACACAGTCTGCCCCGAAACACGGGCTCTAGAATGCACTACTTGAAAGGGCGGGCTGTTCGCGACAATGTCATTGGCATGTTTGGCACAACCCGTGCGCAGCACATGCGTTATCTGAGGAATGTGTTGCGGCAGCTGCGACGTCAACAGCAGCGTCAGCATCGCTAGGTGCATGCACACAGTTTTAAGTAATTGCATTGTGCATTTCATGCTGTGAAATTGCAGATACATTTCCCGTGCTAAGTTGTAGTTGATGTCTGCGTAATGCAAAGCATTCATGATTTGTTGAGAAATGTAAAAGTTGTTAAAAAAATTAAGTTATGGGGTTTTACGTGCCAAAACCACTTTCTGATTATGAGGCACGCCGTAGTGGGGGGCTCCGGAAATTTCGACCACCTGGAGTTCTTTGACGTGCACCTAAATCTAAGTACACGGGTGTTTTCGCATTTCGCCCCCATCGAAATGCGGCCGCCGTGGCCAGGATTCGATCCCTCGTGCTCAGCAGCCTAACACCATAGCCACTGAGCAACCACGGTGGGTACATAAAAGTTGTGTAGTGAAGGGTTATGTAAAGCCTGCATTTATACTAAGTAAAACAGTATCATTAGTGGTGACATATGAGATTGAAAGCAAGCTAAAAATAAGTGCATATTCACAGTGTCTGCCACAATTTGCTTGTTGCTGCTGTCGTCATCTAGATGCATGTAGCCTGATTCTTACTCGTATCCCCTTACGCATTGATGGACATAAGCGCCTGTCTCCTCACTTTCTACTAGCACAGAGAAGCTCACAGAAGCCAAGATGTACAGTGCACGTCACACCTTCAGCTCCATGGAACGTGCTGTTGCACGCGCAGCTTCTAGGTCCTCCACCATGTTGTCTCGCAACAACAGCAAAGTTCCTTTTGAGTGACGAAAATGCCGTCCAACTGGTCATCCGACATGTCAAACGCTGTGGCTCCCGCGAAGTGTGTGCACGCACGAGCAGTTGATAGATTTCAACAAAGTGACCTCACTTGTATATAGCAGAACTCAGCAATGTTATACAGTAATATTTGTACAGTGCAAGCTAGCACTAGAAATGTGGTTGCGATGTGTAAATAAAAGCACTAGAGGAAAACTGCACCTTTCTGTATTTCAGCCTTCAACATACACTTGTTTATGTACACATCACATGCGATAGTCTCTACATTGAAGAAGTGTGAGAATCATGAGTACTCAGTAGTAGAGACATTATGCAACATATCACAGACACGTTGGAATAAATATTGGATCACATTGTTCTTGCATCATAATATATCACAGGTAACGGCATGCATCGTTTAAGAAAACTGTTGTACACTGCACAAGTACACAGTAATAATAACTGGCTTAAACTGCACCAGAAACAGAAATGAGCAGGTGCTTAAATCACACGCCAACCGAATATTTATCACAACGAAATGTATAGGTACGTCACTACATGTGAAAGGAACATGCTGTTGTGGCGCTCTGAAACTGAAAGAGCCATAGCACCATACTTTGATACTCAGTAAGACAAACTGCATAAATATTACACACAAATTGCACCACAAGGGCTAAAATACAATGTATCACAACCTGAAAGATTACTGAATGACAACAAAATGTTTGATAATGAGACAAATGTGCAAGAAAAGACATTCCAGCTCAGTAGGTAGTGACACAAACAAATATGCAACAAACAAAAAATAAACATTACAAATGAAAAGAAGGAGCATAGGCAAGGAATTTTCATAACTTTTTTTTCTTTTTTGCTGTGTATATTGACAGGTTGCTTTCAACATTATAGTAAGGCCTGAAACTCACCATTCGATGACAAGGATTAAATTGTAGAACACTTGCAGTGTGGCGTCGTGCTTAAATTGACATGACAATAACTACGCACCTCAAAATTGCAGTGCCACAGTCGGAATGCCCGCACCCACCAGGCCTACACGCACTTTTGCAGGTGAGCCTGATGGTGTGCACGCTCTTATGGCTGAAGTAAACCTTGAAGAAAAAATTCATGCTGCAATGGCTATGCTACTTATGGTTGCATTAAAGGGTGACTTCAGCAATTATTTATTTGCAAACTAGCAATATTTGCCCTTCATATCATTAATACATCAGCAAATTTTAAGATAAGTTACAAATTCCTTGCCTATGCTACCTTTGCATCCTTTAATTATGTGGGGCCTGAGAGGGGGGAGGGGCTTAGCTGCCACCATGCCCCAGTGCAGCCAGCAGCAGCTGAAGCAGGCGCTCGTTGGTCTCGTGCGACCGACGCGCCACTTCGAGGCGCTGCCGCTGCACTTCGAGGCGCTGCCGCTGCACTTCGAGGCGCTGCCGCTGCACTTCGAGGCGCTGCGACTGCACTTCCCGCATTCCCGCCACCTCCTCCCCGAGGTGCCGCAGGCTCTCCATGTGGGCCTCGTGGTGCTGCCGCAGGCTCTGCATGTGGGCCTCGTGGTGCTGTTAGCAAAGATGTGTAATTAGTTTAATTACAGAAGCTCAGTAACAAGGCCTTCGTGTGTTGCATTCATCCGCATTTGCAGGCTATTGTCTTGCCATTGTATATTCAAACACTGGAAGTACCTTTCTGGCCCATCAAACTTGTGCCGTCGCATTCCATTAAGATGTGTTACATTGCTATACCTGCTTCCTTGAACTCAACGCCCCTTTTTTCTTTTTGCCACATAATTGCGTAGATATTTACACATGTTATATCACGCGAATGTGTACAAGATATCACCACAGGATTACACGTATACGTTATGCTTGTTCACTGATTAATCTAATGTTTCGAGAGGTCATATGCTCATCAATTTCATACGCAGAAGAATATACATCTGTGGCCTTACACATACCTGCCGGTTTTGCTCCAGCAGTTGTTGGCGGAAGCGGGTGTCCTCTTGAACTCTGGCTTCCTCCAACTGGCTCTGGCGAACGTATGCGGCAGTAGCCGTCACCACAGCACCATCGAGTTCCTGCTGCCTGGGCTGTCTACGGGGTGCCCGTGGCTCTCGAGGGGTAGGCTGCGGCACCTGGGCGGTAGGCTGCGGCACCTGCGGGGTAGGCTGCGGCACCTGCGGGGTTGGCTGAGGCACCTGGGTAATAGGCCGCGGCACCTGGGTGGTAGGCCGAGGCACCTGGGGGGTAGGCCGCAGCACCGGGGGGGTAGCCGGTGGCTCTTCATGCAAGGCAAAAGCAAAGACTGCTCATTCACTGTTATCCGACCTACACAGATTGATTGTCCTAACCAGTCACTTTGAGATGCCATTATAGCTGCATAGCTACAATAATGATACACAAAACAGGTAGTTGGAGCAAAAGATGCCACAGTAAGTTGCTGGTAGCAGTAACCCATAAGAAGCACAAGGAATCTCTATTACAACATCATGTCATTTGTAGTTTTGCATTTCTCCTCCATGAATAAGAGCTGGATGTTGGACACAAAGGTAATAACAGCACAGTGACGTACTTTACTTCATAGCAAGATCATACAGCAACTGCAAACAACAATGCTACTACAAAAGCTAGGTCACTGCCTTACGTGTAAGGCCACTTGGCCCAGCAACAGCTGCAGGGCCCGACACCACGAAAGCAGTTGTCGCTGGTGGATGTCTGCGGGAACCGCTGGGCCCTGCAGCTTCCTCTGAACTTGCGTCGTCCTGCAATCAGAGTAGTGTTCAGACATTGCGAGCAGTGTGTGCAATGCGCATCATGTACACAAGTTGCTGCTCAGAGTACATAACCTATATTGTCACTTGCGCAAAAAAAGGGCTTAAAAGTTTTGCAATATTGCGTTACAATGTAATGCTGAAAATTTGTGAGGTCACAGCAGGTCACACAAACAACACTTTTTTAAATCCAATGTACGCACCTCGCTATCGGCGAAGTACTCAGGGGGGGAACAAGGACCCCTCCTGTCCTCATAAGGACGTCGAGGACGCGGCCGTCGACGCCACCCACTTTGCCACCTCCAGTAGCCCTGCAAACACGGCAACAACGACAACGTGAAACGACGTTACTGTCAGCATCATTAGAAGCTCACCTCTTCTCGCTCGCTGCCCTGGCCGCTTCTTTTTTCGCTTTATGGGCCATCTTGGCCCAATGGTTGCGCCAACGGCTGGTGGTCTTTACGGCTGGCCCCTGTGCGTTAAGGACCGCCGCCACCTCCTCCCACAGTTCGTTTTTTCGAGCAGCAGTCATACGTGGCGAGAACTCTGTAGAAGCTCTCGCCAGGTATGGGTGCTGCTCGGTGAACTGCACGAGAATAGCCGCCTGCTCTTTGGACACCCGCGGCCCTTTTGCTGCCATTTTCTCTTTGTCAACTTGGGAATTTCAGCCGGCCCGCAGCACAGTAAGAAATTTAGAGGCAAACATTCTGTCTAAGCTAAGCGCCTGCATAAAGTGCTCACTACGACTTATTTCTGCCTTTTTATACCACTAATGTAAAAAAAGGTGAAGTCACTACTCACATTTAATGTTGTAGCAGCTTCTTTCTCGGAGCGTATCAGTGCAGGAAGTATTACCGATGCAGCGATAACTTTGACGAAGCTATCGTTATGTCATGGCGGTGCCCTATGGAAAATGCCTTGACAGTTCTCGATCCACTATGTTGCAAAGTTTGACCTCGGGGGCTACGGATAATTCTTCTTGGCCCTTCCTAAAGAAGAAATTATCACACGTCAGACATGCAGCGAAAACCACATGACAATGCAAGCACTACACGAGCAATAGTTACTCACCTCAATCAGTATCTGACGGGGGCGGGGCCGCAATTACGGGCACGCAAGGGGCTGTCAGCTGTTCAGACAGACATGCTAGGGGCTGTCAGCTGTTCACAGGTAAACAAAGGCTGCCATTTTGCGTGCGCTCAACGGCATGGATTGCATGCACATCCGACTACTATGTGGCTACGACTTCAAAAATAGAGCACTTGCGTTTGCGTTTCTTTGGACTGCGGCAGCTTTTGCGTTGTAATGTAACAAAATAAATTTGCTTTACGCAGCATGGAAGTCCGCTTTTATTAAGTGCCGTTTTACAAAACAAATTTGCTATACAGTCCCGGAAAAAGAGAAGAGAATACGAAAGAAACATCCGGCCAATGAAGGAGCTTCTGATTGAACAATCCAAGAAAACGTCGTGCCTACGTATACACAATTTCCAAAATCGATGACGTCACGCGAAAAGGCATTGGCGTGAAAAAGTCATTTCTACAAAATCGCACCCCAGGTTCAGATGGTTTCGAGTTTGCATTTGTCAATATGTTTGGTACCTATTTCTACTAGCCTACTTTCAGTGCAGGCTTCGTGATTTTCATTGTGCTCAATGTGGTAGCTCTATCGGTCGTGAAAATAGCGGTAAACATTCGCTCACTAATTAGATTAACAAGCATAGGGTCAAGCGCAGAGACAAAAGTGAGCAAAGCTCACTCGATGATCGCGAGTACTCGCTGTCACAACCCTGGCGCGATGAAAACCGCCGGCAGCGGGGACCAACTGGTTCATTCTGCCTTTGCCAAGCCTCCGAATTAAGTTACCTCCAAGAATAGGCGCGCATACAGAGAAGAAAAGCTTGATCCATAAGCGAGTTTCTATTTTCAGCACGTGTGTCAATCTCAAGCATTGCCTTTTGTTGTTTGGTTTTTATGGCTTCTCTACCTCTTGATATGTTTAACAGATCGTCTTCAGATCTTGTCATGTTCGTATGCTGCGGTATTTGCAATAACTTACATATACGTTGATAGTTTCAATGAAGAGTTATTTAAGAGTTAGCGCTCTTCCTGTCTTCTTCTAGTCTGTGTGTGTGTCAAGTCGTGCTACAAACCAAGAAAATGTCTCCAATATTACCTGTGTGTCACTACCACAGCCACACTGTAAAATAATTTAAGCCCTCAATGGTGTTTTACTGTGTTTATACCTAGCACCCTTACACCCTGAGATAAAGTCATTAGCTCAAAGCAAGCCACCCGCTCATGGGTGCCTTCAGTTACCATAGCACACTTTACTATGAATCGAACAAGGCATGCATCGCACCTATTGCTTACATGCAGTGCTTGCACCCACTGTTTATTCTTGCACTTCGCAATGTGAGTAAATAATCACCAGACAGTGCCAACATGAAAGAAAACCTCTAAAACGTAGTAATAACTGCATGGACCAATAGACGTTAGTAAAAAAACCCGCTAGAAAGAATTGGGCAGTGTTTTTTGTTCTTCAGGCTTACATTATGATGCGGCGACTGTCACAACACCCAAAAGCTGTCAAATTCCGTACTCAGTTCCTTCAGAATTGAATTATCCGTGACCGCTTGCGTAAAACATTGGACGGCGTAGACCTTCATGTCGTGATCGACGACGACGAGGTCTTCGCAGGGCTCGAAGGGCTCCATTTCACAGCTGAGCGATGGTTGCTCCATGAAAAATCAACCGCAGCCACGACGGTTGATGCACAGCTCCGATATCCTGAGCGCCGTCAACGACTTCGTCGTACGAAGCAACGTCGATATCGCGCCGATGAACGCGTTCGCGCATTCGTTGCGAGAACGACTTTGGAGTTATTCAAGCTGCAGCAGAGGAGGCACGACGGCACTGACGCTGCAGCTCGGGTCGAAGCTTTCAAAGTCGAGGGTCAGGCACCTGATGAAGAAGTTGTAGTGAAGGCAGTCCCTGAAAATCACCTCGTAGGCCTTCAGAGGTACGGTTCTGACGACGATACGAGACACGTAACGATGAGTGCTTAGTAGAGTTTTGACGAGCCTCGCGGACTGGTGCAGCTAGCCCTCGGATGCGTGTGACCAGCTGGGTTTTTCGCAGCTGACGAGGTACAGGCCGCGTCCTCGCGGCGAAGACGAATTCCGCAGCTCGAGCCGAGTGTGAAGAAGTAGTTCGTTCAACACGACGAGGTGCCTTAAGATTTGGCAAGGTCGATGCTCGGTCGCCATGCAAGGAGCAGCGTAGTCGATGACCGCGTCCGTGAAGAGAACTCTGCCACCTTTCCGGTTGGCAGGGGATATACGGGATGACTTTCGCGGCTCAACCGGCGGATGCGGTGCCTGCGATAGCCTAGAGTGACCTCTGGTCCATCTCGTTGCCCCACTCCCCCTGCGCCCAATCATTGTATGTAACGTGTCACACAAGAATTAAACTGTAAACGGACTTGACATTTCTGGATTTTACTATATTTTGTTTGGTTTGCTCTAGATGAAAGTCCTCCATTTCTTAACCTTAGAAAATAATGACAAACATCACAAAGGCTTGCTTGTTAGCTATAACAGCTTTTCCACAAGCGGTCTCGGTTTTGTTTCTTAGGAGCCAGGTCTATATTTATGACACCATGATACAGTGGTCGCGTGAGAGAAGGATAATGCGACTTTTTTGGCATGCACTTTGCCACAAAACTTACCAGAGGCAACTGTGGCGCTATCGTCTGTTGGAGCTGTAAGCATGTCAGTTGATAGAGGGTTGTTCTCTATCAGAGGGTTCTGGACAACGTGAAACTGCGTGCTGTTTTAGAATTTGCCATCTCCGCCATCCTGTCTGCTCAGATTGGTCCAGAACACCGCTACAGCTTCTCTGTGTCGAAATGCTGTCAATGCAAAATTCTATCATATGGAGCAAATTGAAATTGTCTAAAACAGCCCTCCAGTATATGGAAATTAGTTTGGGCGCATATGAATTTACCTAAACATCGTCCTTCTGGCTTCGATTGCCGTTATGGCGTAACAAATTGATCGACTTCAACAAAATATTGCTTTACAAATGCCCCAGTAAGCATCGGGTGCGGGATCAGTTTGGACCGGTGGCGCCTTCATGCGGCGGTGCCGCGAATGTAACGGCATGTGACGGCTGGGCCGGGCTGAGCCGGCGCTGCCGCCAGCTACGCTGATCTAGTACGCTCCACTGGTTTTACTGTTTTGCGTTGACGACATACCACGTGAAACCAAATCCGATCAAACACCTTGCGTTTTGGGGGGCGGCACAAACAGTTACTGAAACATGACTGAAGCTGGTTAGGCCCTTCACTTCAACTGCTTTTTTTTTTTTGCCGCCTCACTAGATGGAACGGCTGAGATACGCGCGGTCTGTATGCAACATTACGTACAGTCAAAAGCAAAAGCTTACGAGATGCGGTTTCCCCTTCAAATGTGTACTCTTGCACTGTTAAGGCATGACACTTCGTATTTAATGAATCACTGTGTAGGTGGCGAAGGCTACTACATGCTGGAACATTTAATTCAAGGCTGTGTGTCCACGCTTCGCCAGATATCAGCTTCTTGGCAAATACTGCGTCCCGTAAACTTTTGCGGTTGACTGTACACTGCTCAATAACTGAAAAGTGATACTCGAAGCGCATGGTTACCGGCGCTTTTTTGGACCGACTGTAAGCGCTGGGGACACCGATCTGAAGCATCGTGACATAGAGTGAAAGTGAGAACCGTCGTTATGCCTTGTGACTGCATTTGGTCCCACGGCGGTCACCTAAGCTCACCTGTTAGGCACAAAAAAAAGAATAGACGGTGGCAGCCGCGCGCTCCGAATAATATGTTTCAGTCGCTCAGCACTGTACGTTTCCGATGCTGCTTTGCTATGGTCTAGTAGTTCTAACATTATTTAAGGAGCCGCCCTTACGCAAGAGCTTCGTGTCCCGTGTGAATTGCCTCTCTTCGCCTCCGCCGCTGTAACGGCTCCGGAGCTTTGGCTAAGAAGGCGAACACTCAGATTTGTAGTGGCCATGTTGTGGTCTTATCAGTCTATCAGTCTTCCTTTTAAGGTATATTTTCCTTCCTCGCGCTTGCCAACTCTAATTGCGTCCGGCACATGGCTCTTTGCTGTGCATCGACGGCGAACGCAAGCGCACAGGCGTGTTCACACACTGGTCGTGCTAAGCTCTGAGAAATGAACCATGAATGAAGTTTGGGCTTGTTTCTAAGACATTAATAATGACGAAGCGTTTCAAATATAGAAATATTTAGAACGGACAGAAAACGGGAACTTACCGACACATGTGCAATCAGCCAAGTTACTCAAGAAACGAAAAAGTGGAGATGTAGGTCTGCATGTTTTTTTTTGTCCATAATTTTAGAGCGCGGCACTTCTGCGCACGTTACTGCGTTGAGCTTCACTGTCGGCATAACCGAGCGAACGAGCCCGGCTAAGGATGAAATAGCGAACGCGGAAGGCAACGGGGCACGAAGGACGGCGATAGCGAGGACAGCGCGAGGAGGAAAGCGGAAGAGAATGGTGCAGCGGAACCATGAGGCGTAAAGCTGAGGAGGAGAAGGGAATGGCGAAAGCGTGAGGAGAAAAGCGTAATGCCGCGCAAGACAGGCTCCGCGGTGACATGGACTACGAGTCGGCGCCACAGTAGCGCGCCTTCGTGTGTTCCCCGATGGCATGCGGAGAGTGCGTTCACCGATAACATAATGAAGCAAAGCGCTGCATGAGCGGGGTTCTGCCTGTGGTGGCTGTTGTGAATTGCGCCCACGCGTCACCTACGCGCTGCCTCTCGCGAGCTCCCGATTAGCGAGGCAGTCGCGCCCCGCTTCGCTACTTTTGCAATGTGCCGCACGAGACAGATTTTCCGCGCCAGCCAATATATCGCGGAATGAAAGCACGTATAGATTTCGCATTAGGGAGTACCGTAATCAACGCCGAATTTTTGACTCTAGAAAAAAACACAACCTGGGTCGGACCTGAAGACGCTACAATCTCTCTCATCGTATTCGTAGCTTTCTGCTACGAGGAAAGGGCTGAGGAGTGAGAGCCGACCCCAAGGCGCGGGTGCAATTTAACCAGCGTCCCAAAGCGTTAGCTGTCACGAGGCGAGAGTAGGACAAACTGACACGGTCACGTACGCTCGTGACATAAGGAAGAAACTCAATAATTCTAGTGGCCGAATCGAAGCTATAGAGCGCAAACAAGTGTGCGTTCTAGTTCTTGCTCTGTGGAACATTGCGTATACGTGCAAGTAGTGTCAAAGAAGTTTAATACAGTCCAACGTCTTGATAACGAAGTGCCTGGGGCCTCCCAAACCATTCGTTAACAAGGTCATCTGATTGTAAAGCTTGCGCAGCGCACAGCTCACATAAGAACAAGGACAAGAGTTATTCTTTTGTTGTACAAGTTATTCCGTTCTATGGGCGTTCGTTGTAGATGTGCTCGACTGTAGTTGGCGTCGGCATAAGAAAAGCATGCATACGGTTTGAAAAGTCGCGCTACAACGTCTGCGGCGCCATGGTCTGTGTTTAGAAAAAAAATGGCAGTGGCTTAGCTCGGCTATGCCAGGACATACGTAGCGAAAGCTAAGGCATAGCATGGTTCATCATCATCATCATCATCATCAGCCTGGTTACGCCCACTGCAGGGCAAAGGCCTCTCCCATACTTCTCCAACAACCCCGGTCATGTACTAATTGCGGCCATGCCGTCCCTGCAAACTTCTTAATCTCATCCGCCCACCTAACTTTCTGCCGCCCCCTGCTACGCTTCCCTTCCCTTGGGATCCAGTCCGTAACCCTTAATGACCATCGGTTATCTTCCCTCCTCATTAGATGTCCTGCCCATGCCCATTTCTTTTTCTTGATTTCAACTAAGATGTCATTAACTCGCGTTTGTTCCCTCACCCAATCTGCTCTTTTCTTATCCCTTAACGTTACACCTATCATTCTTCTTTCCATAGCTCGTTGCGTCGTCCTCAATTTGAGTAGAACCCTTTTCGTAAGCCTCCAGGTTTCTGCCCCGTAGGTGAGTACTGGTAAGACACAGCTATTATACACTTTTCTCTTGAGGGATAATGGCAACCTGCTGTTCATGATCTGAGAATGCCTGCCAAACGCACCCCAGCCCATTCTTATTCTTCTGATTATTTCCGTCTCATGATCCGGATCCGCCGTCACTACCTGCCCTAAGTAGATGTATTCCCTTACGACTTCCAGTGCCTCGCTGCCTATTGTAAATTGCTGTTCTCTTCCGAGACTGTTAAACATTACTTTAGTTTTCTGCAGATTAATTTTTAGACCCACTCTTCTGCTTTGCCTCTCCAGGTCAGTGAGCATGCATTGCAATTGGTCCCCTGAGTTACTAAGCAAGGCAATATCATCAGCGAATCGCAAGTTACTAAGGTATTCTCCATTAATTTTTATCCCCAATTCTTCCCAATCCAGGTCTCTGAATACCTCCTGTAAACACGCTGTGAATAGCATTGGAGAGATCGTATCTCCCTGCCTGACGCCTTTCTTTATTGGGATTTTGTTGCTTTCTTTATGGAGGACTACGGTGGCTGTGGAGCCGCTATAGATATTTTTCAGTATTTTTACATACGGCTCGTCTACACCCTGATTCCTTAATGCCTCCATGACTGCTGAGGTTTCGACAGAATCAAACGCTTTCTCATAATCAATGAAAGCTATATATAAGGGTTGGTTATATTCCGCACATTTCTCTATCACCTGATTGATAGTGTGAATATGATCTATTGTTGAGTAGCCTTTACGGAATCCTGCCTGGTCCTTTGCTTGACAGAAGTCTAAGGTGTTCCTGATTCTATTTGCGATTACCTTAGTAAATATTTTGTAGGCAACGGACAGTAAGCTGATCGGTCTATAATTTTTCAAGTCTTTGGCGTCCCCTTTCTTATGGATTAGGATTATGTTAGCGTTCTTCCAAGATTCCGGTACGCTCGACGTCATGAGGCATTGCGTATACAGGGTGGCCAGTTTCTCTAGAACAATCTGCCCACCATCCTTCAACAAATCTGCTGTTACCTGATCCTCCCCAGCTGCCTTCCCCCTTTGCATTTCTCCCAAGGTTTTCTTTACTTCTTCCGGCGTTACCTTTGGGACTTCGAATTCCTCTAGACTATTTTCTCTTCCATTATCGTCGTGGGTGCCACTGGTACTGTATAAATCTCTATAGAACTCCTCAGCCACTTGAACTATCTCATCCATATTAGTAATGATATTGCCGGCTTTGTCTCTTAACGCATACATCTGATTCTTGCCAATTCCTAGTTTCTTCTTCACTGTTTTTAGGCTTCCGCCGTTCCTGAGAGCATGTTCAATTCTATCCATATTATACTTCCTTATGTCAGCTGTCTTACGCTTGTTGATTAACTTCGAAAGTTCTGCCAGTTCTATTCTAGCTGTAGGGTTAGAGGCTTTCATACATTGGCGTTTCTTGATCAGATCTTTCGTCGCCTGCGATAGTTTACTGGTATCCTGCCTAATCGAGTTACCACCGACTTCCATTGCACACTTCTTAATGATGCCCACAAGATTGTCGTTCATTGCTTCAACACTAAGGTCCTCTTCCTGAGTTAAAGCCGAATACCTGTTCTGTAGCTTGATCTGGAATTCCTCTATTTTCCCTCTTACCGCTAACTCATTGATCGGCTTCTTATGTACCAGTTTCTTCCGTTCCCTCCTCAGGTCTAGGCTAATTCGAGTTCTTACCATCCTGTGGTCACTGCAGCGCACCTTGCCGAGCACGTCCACATCTTGTATGATGCCAGGGTTAGCGCAGAGTATGAGGTCTATTTCATTTCTAGTCTCGCCGTTCGGGCTCCTCCACGTCCACTTTCGGCTATCCCGCTTGCGGAAGAAAGTATTCATTATCCTCATATTATTCTGTTCCGCAAACTCGACTAATAACTCCCCCCTGCTATTCCTAGTGCCTATGCCATATTCCCCCACTGCCTTGTCTCCAGCCTGCTTCTTGCCTACCTTGGCATTAAAGTCGCCCATTAGTATAGTGTATTTGGTTTTCACTCTACCCATCGCCGATTCCACGTCTTCATAGAAGCATTCGACTTCCTGGTCATCATGACTGGATGTAGGGGCGTAGACCTGTACAATCTTCATTTTGTACCTCTTATTAAGTTTAACAACAAGACCTGCCACCCTCTCGTTAATGCTATAGAATTCCTGTATGTTACCAGCTATATTCTTATTAATCAGGAATCCGACTCCTAGTTCTCTTCTTTCCTCTAGGCCGCGGTAGCACAGGACGTGCCCGCTTTTTAGCACTGTATATGCTTCTTTTGGCCTCCTAACTTCACTGAGCCCTATTATATCCCATTTACTGCCCTCTAATTCCTCCAATAGCACTGCTAGACTCGCCTCACTAGATAACGTTCTAGCGTTAAACGTTGCCAGGTTCATATTCCAATGGCGGCCTGTCCGGAGCCAGTGATTCTTAGCACCCTCTGCAGCGTCGCACGTCTGACCGCCGCCGTGGTCAGTAGCTTCGCAGCTGCTGGGGACTGAGGGCCGGGGTTTGATTGTTGTGTTCATATAGGAGGTTGTGGCCAAGTACTGCACCAGGGTGGCCAATCCTGCTCTGGTGAGGGAGTGCGTTACCGGTTCTGGTCACCGGGATCAGGCCACACTCCAGGCCTGTTTGTGCAATTTTATCAACACGCGGATTTTTTTTTTTTTTTTTTTTAATCCGGTGGAAAATTGCCGGCACCGGGATTCGAACCACGGACCTCTTGCACGCGAGGCGGGTGTTCTACCTCTACGCCACCGCTGCACCGGTTAGAGCATGGTTAGCATGGTCAGAGATGGTTAATCTTGATTGCAAGTCCAGGTTTGGTTGTCTAGCTACGTTGCGGCGTTTAGCCAGTCGTTCGGCGCGCTGTTCGTTTGTTTCCTGGGCGATTCGTTTCCTCTTCATCTCGTTCCGATGTCGATTCCAGGGCTCCTCCTGCTGATCAGAATTGTCGCCATCCATACTGCCACCTCAACTGTGGTTGCGGCGCACGCGAGCTCTCCTTTTCAATCCTCCGACATGTGATCAGGCATGCGACGCAGCTGGCGAAGCGAGCGGAGACAAGCGCAACGACGAGGAACGCGGGTGAAGGCATACGAAACGGCGCCGGCAGAAAGGCGCGGCGAAAATCGCAAGTTCGCGCCCAGTAAAGCTTTCGCTTTACACGTATATTTCGACAAGAGATATCACGAACACCGATTCATAATCAGTACCCAACCATTCGTGCGGAAGGCACAGGATTCGTGTGCCGTTGATGCCGAATTTAGCAAGCACGCGAGCCTACGTGTTATCGCTTATTACCACAGCAGTTATGCTGGTAATCTTTGTAGTCTTCTGACAAATGCTTCGTCAATGCATGGTTGACGAAAAAGTCATAGCAGTCCTCGTGAACCGCTTCGGCAGCAGCGAAATTTTCTTAGCTGAATATCTCCCTTGCAAAGCCCTTAAAGAGGACAAGCGCCATGTTGAAGGTGATATTTCGCAAGAACGCGCTTTTTGAGACCACAAAAGACCAAAACATCGACGCTGACCCTCACTTGCAAGAAAAATCGCATCGCGTGAATGTCGCTGGGTAGGTGTGGTGTTGCTGTGATACCTGCAGTCACCCAAGTTCACGTCAAAAAAGGTTAATATAAGAGTGGTAGATGGCCTTTGGCTTCTGGGGCACATACCTAGTGTAGTATATTCGGTCTCGTCTCGTGCACCATCGATATGCGAGAGCCGGCTACAACGGAGGCAGGTCCCTGCGACACCAGCGTTATGAGAGAACCCTTCAGTGACACACTCATCATCATCATGGTCATCATCATCATCATCATCCTATTTTATGTCCACTGCAGGACGAAGGCAACTCCCTGCGATCTCCCATTTCCCCTGCCCTGCGTCAACCGATTCCAACTAGCACCCGCAAACTTCGTAATTTCGTCGCACCACCTAGTCTTCTGCCGTTCTCTACTGCGCTTCCTTTCTCTTGGTACCCATTCTGTCACCCTAATGGTCCAGCGGTTATCTAAGCTGTGCACTGCATGACCTGCCAAGCGCCATTTGTTTCTCTCAATGTCTGTTAGAATGTCGTCTATACCCGTTTGCTCTCTGATTCAAACAGCTATCTTTATCTTTCTCTTAAAGTTATGCTTAGAATTCATTCCATCGCTCTTTGCGCGGTCCATAGCTTGTTCTAAAGCTTCTTTGTCAGTCTCCAAGTCTCTGCCCCATATGTCAGCACCGGTAAAGGGCACTTATTGCATACCTTCCTTTTCAATGATAACGTTAAGCTTCCAGTCAGGAGCTCACGATGTCTGCCGTATGCAATCCAACCCATTTTTATTCTTCTGTCAATTTCCTCATTATGGTCAGGGTTCCCTGTATTTAGTTGACCTAGGTTAACATACTCCTTCACATACTGTAGAAGCTGACTTGCGATCTTGAACTCTTGTTCCCTTGCTCTGTTATTTATCATTACCTTTGTCTTCTGCATATTGGTCTTAAGCCCCATTCTTACACTCTCCATGTTAAGGTCCTCGATCATTTGTTGTAACTCGTCTGCAGTGTTGCTGAATAGAAAATTGTCATCGGCAAACCGAAGGTTGCTGAGATATTCGCCGTCGATCCTTACTCCTAAGCTTTCCCAGATTAACAGCTCGAATACTTCTTCCAAGCACGCAACGAATAGCATTGGAGAGACTGTGTCTCCTTTTCTGACACTTTTCTTTATAGGTATCTTGCTACTTTTCTTGTGTAGAATTAAGGTAGCTATGGAATCTCTGTAGATACTTTCCAAGATAATTATGTAAGCGGTCTGTACTCCTTGGTTACGTAATGCCTCTATGACTGATGTCATCTGTACTAAATCAAATGCCTTTTCGTAATCTATGAAATCCACATAGAGACGCTGATTGCACTTTGCGAATTTCTCAATTACCTGAATAATGACACAGATGTGATCCATCGTAGATTATCCCTTCCTGAAGCCAGCCTGTTTCCTTGGTTGACCAAAGCCCAGTGTTCCCCTTATTATATTGGAGATTATTTTGGTAAGTATTTTATATAATACTGGGAGTAAGCTAATGGGCCTATAATTTTTCAGTTCTTTAACATCTCCCTTTTTGTGGATTAGTATAATGCTTGCGCTCTTCCAGATTTCTGGGACCCTTGCAGTTGAAAGACACTTCGTATAAAGAGCCGGCAGTTTTTCTAGCATTATGTGTCCTCCGCATTTGATTAAATCGGCTGTTATTCCATCTTCTCCTGCAGCTTTTCCCCGTTTCATGTCTTGCAAGGCCCTTCTGACCTCATATATAGTTATAGGAGGAGTTTCTGCATCCTGTTCATTATTGTTTCGAATAGAGTACTCCTGAGCCTTCTGGGTACTGTACAAGTCAGTATAGAATTCTTCCGCTTCTTTTATTATGCCTTCGAGATTGCTGATGATATTTCCCTGCTTATCTTTCAGTGCATACATCTTATTTTGTCCTATGCGAAGTTTCCTTCTCACTGATTTCAGGCTGCGTTCATTTTTTACAGCTTCTTCAGTCTTTCTCACGTTATACTTTCGAATATCACTTATTTTCGCGTTGTTGATCAGTTTTGACAGTTCCGCGAATTCTATCTTATCTCTTAAGTTGGACATTTTCATTCTTTGTCGTTTCTTTATTAAGTCCTTTGTTACTTGTGAGAGCTTACCTACTGGTTCCCTTGGTGCCTTGCCTCCCACGTCAATTGCTGCCTCTGAAGCCAGCCTCGTTACGGTTTCATTGATTACCTCTATATTATCATCATCATCTCTCTGTTCTAAGGCTGCATACTTGTTTTGAAAGTACCAGCGTAAATTTACCCTTACACTGCCTCTAAGTTGACCTGTGTTTTTCTTGTCCAATTTTAGGCTTTCTCTGTTCAAATTGAGGTGAGTCCTAGCCCACACTAACCTATGATCACTGCACTTTACCACACCTCTCACTTGTACACCCTGCACTTTGCTGGGATCGGCAGAAAGTATGAAATCAATTTCATTTCTTGTTTCACCATTAGGGCTTTTCCAGGTCATCTTTCTGTTGCTATGTTTACTGAAAAAGGTGTTCATTATTCTCAGCTTATTTCTTTCTGCGAATTCTACCAGCATCTCTCCTCTAGCGTTTCTTGAATCGACGCCGTAGAAGCCAATTGCCTGTTCACCCGCCTGATTTTTCCCCACTTTTGCATTGAAGTTACCCATTACTACTGCATACCAAGTTTGCACTTTTCTCATACCTAATTCAACATCTTCATGAAACTGATCTACTTCCTCATCGTCGTGACTGGATGTTATGAACATATGCACTTTCTGAGTTACAGCACATACCTCATTTGTGAGGTGGTCCATGAAGAGGATAGTTGAACATAAAATGATAAATATCAAAGAAACCAAACGAAAAAAAACCCTTGTTTTTATGGCTTTTATAGTAGGCGGTGTTTTGCCACGGTTACTCCCAAATATACTGCTAAGGCAATACACCCGCTCAATTAAATCACTTTTACATTCCCTTTCATGTTCATTTATCAAAGTTTCTTTTTAATGTTCTCAACGTTGCCGTTCGTAAAATCGCGTGCTCGGGCATTACATATTTTTCTTACTTTATTATCTTTTTCGTTTTATCGTATTTGGCTGCCCGTTTGTGACATTCCCAGCGTAGTAAGAAGAGCACCGGTGCATCATCGATCCTCGAAAGAAGAAGATGAAGCCGGGAGCTGTCAGCGTGCCATTCGCGTTCGCCGGCGTCCCGAATCGTATATGCCTGGTGTCCGTCACGACCGACCTGCCGCACCGAGGCTCGTGAGTGCGCCCTTACTACTGCAATACATCCAGATGGCTTAAGTAACGACCCTCATGTAGCCTATAGACTTGACCTTAGCGCTGAACTGTTTCGGGCCATATGAAGGTCGCGCAGATTTGTGCCACCGCAGAGCTTGTTGTTTCAATAGGGGCACGACCATCGAAAACTTCGAAGCCCTAAAATCGTCCTGTTAAGCTGTGGTGCGAAAGTCCACTACTTCAACCCTTCCGGATGCTCCGGTTTCGAGTCGCGGGCGTTTCTGAACATTATTCTCATTGGCGTTTCAAAAAAGCGTCGGGTTGCTCGAAATAACAATTACACTGGCAAATACGCTTTCACCGTACCCTCTGCGATTCAATTGGTGCGCTTCTTTTCGCATGGCAAGGCTCCCCAAATGGCACACGCTTTTTCACCCTTGCATGCGTATCACAAGAAGCTGTTGTCTACGACTTTTGTGACATTTAAAAGTAAAGTCTGTCAAGTATTCTTTCAGACTGTGAGCAGCGAACTTGGAAAATTCTCGACATACGCCAAGCGCTTCTTTTTTTTTTCCCCCGACAGCTACATCGAAGTAAGCTACTGAAAACCGTAGACACACTCGTTATAATGAGGTAAGTGCGTATCTTGTCTTCACATAATGTGATTCGTTCTACACCTAAGCAATTCCAGAAATTAAAAAGAAAAAGACAGAAAATAGTGGGTAACATTTTCTCGGGTCATATCCTTAATAGCGCACGCATCGTCATGTCTAAGCTGTCAAGCGACCGGCGCTAGGGCGTTGCCGAGCCGCTGAGAGTAAAGAAAAACATTGCTGACTATCCTATGCCGTTTGGAAGCGAAGAAACGATCTCCATCCTAGAACCACTTGTACCGGTGTGACACGTACACTTCTAATCGCGATCGGGGCCGCTGTAGATGAAGCTCGATTGGAATATGTGCGCTGCTATACAACCACTGTCGGATCGTGGTCGCATCCAGTCCGATCACGTTTCTCGATCGCGATCGTAGGCTGACCTTGCCGCCCTCTAGCGCAGTATTCCGAAAATGCTAAAAACAAAAGTGAACGCCGCCCTATAAAAACGTTTAAACCTTTTCATCAGCCATGTTAAGCTGCAAAATTGCAATATTGCCCCAAATTTAAGCATATTTTCTGAATCTGCATTTATAGCCAAGGCATTATGCAGTTCTGAAAGTTGCAGACAATCAGTAGACGATAATAGGCTCGATACGTATCATTGGATCGAGTAGCAGCGACCATAGCCGATTGCGATCGAGAAATCCGACCCGGATCGGCACCGATCGCGATCAGAAGCTTACGTGCGCCCCCGGAATTCTGGAAGGCGTTGTTGCTTAATTCAAATCGATAGTTGATCACACAGTTTCATAATGCTGAGAAGAGCTATAGCTGCAATCGGTGCTACCACTCAAGTGTTTCGCGCAGGAAATTAAAAGAGAGGAACAGCACAGTATGAACCCTCTCTCACGTAATGCCCCTTAATTGGGACTAACAGTATTAATGAACGAACAAACCAAAATTAGACATACAGCACGGGTAGCTAATATTTTAAAAGATTTTAACAAGCAGATGTGCCTGACCTAACACGTAAGGCGTAACACAGTTAACAGGTGCTCTATTAAAACAACGCAATTGATGCTAACGAAAGGGTAATCACAACGTGTCTCTTTGGCGTGGAGTCCTCCAGCCACTTTTACATCTAGTGCTGCCATTGAGGCAAACCGCTCACGCCCAACTCGACGACTTATCGAGGAGGTCTTTCAACTGGTAAGTCATTCAACACACTGCGTTTTGAGCCCTGTACGTTTCTCCGTAGACTCCGACCTTGGCCATCGGATCGCGATTGCGTTTACAGATGCGATCACAGTACGTTCTTCATGCCTATGCGCATGCTCCTGCGCAGGCCCGACTTCTCCAAGGAGCACCCGATTGGCCCTGACAACAGGCTGCGCTGGCTGACGGCTGCCAGCCTGGCAACGTTCCTGGTCCTCTGCATCGCCATCACTACCTACTTCATATACGCTGGTACGCACTGCTACTCGTGCATGGACGAAACACTCCGAAAGAGATGGAGTGGGAGTGGTGGCATGTTTGTCTTTGCAGCTTGTCCCGTATTGTGTGCCGAGACTTTCGAACTTCGTTCGATCGTTGTCCATTCTAGATGTCGTCCACAAACGTTGTGCATGCACATCATATTATTTCCGCCGCACTCGCCCGCAACTTCGCGCAGCTAACTGCTTCTCGTACTTCCAATGGCGAATGCGACGCACATCACCGGGCGAAATAACTCTTGAATACTTTTTTAAAAGAAATGTGTTGAATGCGTCTGGTAATATAGGCCACCACGTGAAACTTTCTCAGCGCTAAAAAAAGTCGCAGTTTCGTCCGAAAGGTAGAAGCATCGATGGCGATAGGAAATTAGTGCACAGTTATACGAACTAAGGATAGTAATTTCATCAACCACATGAACTTCACTTACTAAATTAACTCACCGCCTTCCTCACCTGGGGCGCGACATCAAGCAGCCATCTTCGGCTCAACCTCGCACGCTTTCACTCTCACCTATACAGCACACGGCGCGCACCCACGGCGGTATCGCACTTGAACTTTATAGAACAAATCCGCCTGCAGTGTCGATATAATCTAAATTGCATTAAACAAATTACTGCACTTCGGCCTAACCTCGTATGAGCGGGACATACGGCAATTGTATGTGACCCCAGCCGCACCTTTGCCACTTTCGTTTTCTTCGTTAGTACAACAGTTCACTACAGTTCGTACTGAGCTCGCAGCTGCGCCGTTGTACTTACGTAGAGTAACGTTCGCGTTGCCCGGCCAACCAACGAGCTGAGCGTGGACTCCGAGAATAGTCAGTCGCTCTGTAGCGTCTCGGTGGCCATAGTATATCGGTACGGCGACGTTATTCTCCGCCATGAAATGACGCCGTTGTTTTGTACGTTGTATAATGCGACATGTGTCTGCTAGAGCAGATTTAGGGAGACGACTCTCAGCGAATTTGAATGAAATTCCGAGGTATTGTCGTAGCCAGGACCGTGGGAAATGTGCACCTTCCAGAAGCGCTGGGGATACGAAGCTGGTAAAAGTGTTAACTGGTCAGCGGCCGAGATCAGCAAACGACGTTTAGAGTATAGGTGGGACAAAAGCAAGGAACAGATGAATCGGGGTCATTACAGGTACAGGTAGCCTTACTATATAATAGAGCTTATAATAACGAGAAAGAATGTAGAGCTATAAAAATGCTAAACTGAAACAGATCTAGTAAACTCTGATTAGCACAGCCACGTTATGTGAATTTGGTCGCTCTCCCGTTTCGATGAGAAAGAAATAAATATCACTATCACCGTCGTATTTATCAGATTGTTTCTATTGTTCTAAGATGTAATCCTAGTGCCCTAATTGAACCGGCCCACTTGTCTGCCGGAATTTTCGGGCTTATGATTGCGTCACGATAGGCAGTAAATTTGGGTATTTCAAAGGGCATTTCATGTGGGCATTTGAATAGGCTGATTTCGTGGGTCTCTCGAGCCAAATTATTGAGATTATTTTTCGCGTGTATGCGCCGAGAGAATGTAGCAGCCCTGTCTTCCACCATAGGGAATCCTTGTACCCTAACTGCGAGAACGCTTGTTTTCCGTGGTGCGTAAATCAAAACCCACCGATTCCTTTCGACCTACCATAAACTGTTCATCGTCTTCCTGCAGGCTCGTCGCGACCAACATGTAAGTAATAGAAGAAAAGACAACACTTTTTCATGTTTGACGGCGGTCTATTATCCTGTGTAGTGTTAACGTGATGTTAGCACGATGCTAAGCACCGGATTGCTGCCCGCCACCTGATTAAGCCGTTGCTTCCACTGGCAATTGGAGGACATGGAAGAACACGAACGCAACGCTTTGAAAACACTTGACCAATGTATTCATGCACGTGCAAGTGTGTAGAAGAATGGTGCATGCCGTTCGGTATAAAACTTCTGATGTCTGAATCTCAAGTTAACCTACAAACCTGCAATAATATATATATATATATATATATATATATATATATATATATATGTGTGTGTGTGTGTGTGTGTGTGTGTGTGTGTGTGTGTGTGTGTGTGTGTGTGTGTGTGTGTGTGTGTGTGTGTGTGCGCGCGCGTGCGTGCGTGCGTGCGTGCGTGCGTGCGTGCGTGCGTGCGTGTGTGTGTGCGTGCGTGCGTGCGTGTGTGTGTGTGTGTGTGTGTGTGTGTGTGTGTGTGTGTGTGTGTGTGTGTGTGTGTGTGTGTGTGTGTGTGTGTGTGCGTGCGTGTGTGTGTGTGCGCGTGCGTGTGTGCGTGTGTGTGTGTGTGTAAGCGCGCTACCAGTTCGAGTGTGATCGGAAAATGCAGGCACAAGACAATATTGTCTTGTTCCCGTATTTTCTGCTTAATACGGTAGAAGTAGGCCGGTGGTAGAAGAAAAAGAACGGGCGTATTTGAATAAGATAGTGAAATTCAGTAGTGTTCTTAATTATCGTGCTTACATACCAACATTTGTCCGAAATATTATTATTCCTCGCGAGTGCTTTGACAGGCCTTTTTTACGAGCAGCAGGCGAGGTAAGCGAGCAACGGGGTATAGCAGCAGTAGCAGTGCGTCGGTAATAGCGGTCCCTTGCAACAAAACACACACCGAAGTTAGGTCAAGGCTACACCACCGTTTAACATGTTTCCATTTTTTTTTTATGTTTAACCTGCCACCAGGGCAAGGAGCGATGTAGCCCACCAAAGCTGTCTGTTTGCTTGTCTCTTTTCAGCCGCGCCTCGCCGTTACCCGCGGCTGGTATCTCCGGGCGCACCCCGTGAGTAGACAGCAGATCATGCTTCACATTCTTTGACACAACCTAGACATACCAGACATGCCTTGCTCACGGCACATCGTAGTCGGTCTCGCTTTCGCTTTTTAAATACGTGCTCCAATTCAAGCACGCACTCTATTCGCATATCAATCGGTACTCGCTGCACAAATGTAATTATGTGAAGTTTTAGAACCAGTTCGCGGCCTATAATAGACGTTTACTCTAGGACATACTACACAGTACTAGGTCTTACGCTCCCAATACAAAAGGACTCAAGGGGCCTACAATGTAGTTTGTGGCTTTTGCGTACGCCCAAAGCCGCTCGGATATGCTGTTTCTAAAGCTCCCTATTTACGGCTAGAAGGACGCGGAAAGGAATCAACACAATTAAACCGGCGGCAACTTCCAACACGTTTGTCTCCTGAATAAACCTTCGTTACTTACTTTGTATTCGCTTTTCTAACTATAAGTGTCTAAGTACTACAAAGTTTCGCAGGAAGATCAAGTCTTGAAGTGATTGCAGTGGTCGAACAAGAAATGACGCTGGAGCCAACATTATAAAGAGGTAACTTGCCTTCCGCAAGCTCGCCTCTACATCTCTCGTTCAACCATTGTTGACAATATTTCTTTTAGCGACTGCATAGACTTGAATTCGTTCATCATGCACCCCGTACTCTGGACTTGCGTGGAAACACGAAAACCTTTCCGTGTTGAAATTTGTGTCAAATGAAAATGCCTTCCGTGCCTCGAAAGCGTTTTCTCGTGCGGCTTGATTTAATTGAATTATACGAATAATTGAAAATAGGGGAAATTTTGTTGGACTCGTTGTCTATCTCTCAGTGATGACTCTGCCAGAGACATAGAGAGAGAGAGGGAGGAGGGGATTCATTTGTTTTTGAAACTCTCAAAAAGCCATTGACCGTCAAAAGATAAAAACTCGCGAGCTCACCCTATGTCTTGGTTCTGAAATATTTGACAAGCATTCTGAACATCCTCCATAATGCCTTGTTCACGCAAATGGGCCTAGCTGTTTTTCTCACACCAAAATAAACAGTGTCATATTTCGCCTCGTGCGTTTAGCATCATTAGACATTTCATGGTCCTTAGCTTCCTCCTCTTTTCATCTTGTGGAATTGCTAACTGCATCAGCAGAAATGATTAGCAGCTTCTCTTCTCTTGGCAGCGCCAGCCGATGAACGGGGAGCCACAGGTAACCACGCTTTGCACGTGCAAGTTATAATGCATGCATAGGTATAGTGTGCACGCACTTTGCACTATGCCAACTCATGGCCTCAAAACGCAACTGACATTCATTTATGAATCGTGTTGATATAGCTATAGCTCTCAACACGATAACTGACGTCCATCATATGCATGAAACGGCGCCTCAGGTGTTTCGTGCACAGCGCAGCTACCGAGCACGCGTTGATTAAGCAGAAACAATTCAGTGCTCAGCTGTCGCGCTGCCAATCGAATTTCCACCTATCGTGGTAGCTCAGCTGCTATGACGTTACGCGGTATAGAGTCCGAGGTCGCGGCCTTGAACCCTGCCGCGGTGTTAACATTGAAATGAAGGTGGAATGCAAAAAAAAATAATAATAATAACTCGTATAACGTGCATTGTGCGCACGGTAAAGACCCCAAGGTGGTCAAAATTATTGCGCAGTCCTGCACTCCATGGTGTAACTTATAATCACGTCGAGGTTCTGGTATGTAAATCCCGAGTTTAATTTTTAACTGTTCAACTTTACATTCTGTACAGTAGTTAACCATGCATAATCAATCTTAAATAGTTTATTTAATAGATATAATAATAATTACATGGTCTGGACGCTTACGCACCATTTATTCTGGAAGTGTCCTGAACATCTGTCAAGTTTTGTACTGTTAAAAATAAACGCAAGAAAACACTCTATCACCTTTCCAGAGGCGCAGCCCGTGGTGCCAACGAAGAAATGGGTGATCTACCGTAAGTGTGCCCAGTACAGGGAAGGTGTCCTTCCTGCAGATTGTCCAGTACATACACTCTCGAAGAAAAAGGGTCTACAAAGATAGTTGACGCTGGAGTAAACACCGTGTCCAACACTTGACTCCATCTCCGAGAGTTCTCTTATTACACGAAGGCGTACGTTCGCAACGCATGGTTGTACACTCTCAGATAAAAGTTTGCCCCATTCAGAGCTTATCTGGTTCCCAAGCAATAATCATTTATCTTGCGTACATTTATTTTTCTTTAACGCCGTGTTCTTGGTCTGCTTTTTGGTCACTACATGACTGGGACATGGTGCCATTGTAGTAGACCACTGGCTCCTACGCATTTTGGTGTGACAGGCTGGGCATATTGAAAAAAGCAGGAGGCTATGTTGCTAGTCATTAAGGAAGGTTCACTTCTCTGACCACTTGCCTTCGTGCGTTTGAAGGGCCCCTCACCACGTTTGGGCACTGAAAACAGAGAATCGCGGTGCGTCCACGTGATGACGATCGTGACTGCAAAGTGTGAAACCGCTCCATGACGCGAAGACGGCTGCAATTTAAAACGAAAACCCGTGCGCCCTTCCTCGCTGAGGTGCCCCTGCCATTTCTTTATTGTATATTCGGCTGGTAGTTTTCGAGAGCTCTGTCGCGCGCGGCGCCCCGCATTACATTCCGATTGTCGAAATCGAGCACTCTGTACACATTTGGCTGGTTCTCTCAAAGCTCCGCACTCCGGTTCAAAAGCGCTCGGAGGTGCGCTCACTTTCGGCCTGGGGGCGCGACGGAGATCTGACGGAATTCCGGTCACGTGGCTGCTGCAACTTCCGTTGTTGCCGTGACGTCACATGTGGCGGCATGCCTTGGCGCCTCCTGATGACAGGCTTACGTGTTTCCTCTTCCGGCCTCTCGTTGCTCTGGCAAGCGGCTGCATGTTCGGCTCAGTCAGGCTTTCTCTGGCTCCAACGAAGAGCGCGTTCAGCATCGTTGCAATCCGCGCCAGAGTGCAGTACTGGGACCATCCGAATGTGCCGTTAGGAAGAATGGAGGTAACGCGTGTTGAAGCCCGTATGTAAACCGCAGTGCATGCAAAGTCAGCAATTATGGCGCTTGATTTCGATAAATCATCCTATAACGAACGCAGGAAACTGCCATTTGAGCGGCGTTCCAATTTTGTTTTAGGAAGTATCGCAACCGTCGGTGAATTTTTATTTTTCTTTAGAGCAGTTACTCAAGTTAACTCACAAAGCCGCGTCTAGTTATGAGAACTGCGCTCATGCAGCGCTTTATTTCCACATATGTTACCGGTCGACGCACTCGCCGCATGTCATCGGTGAACAGACGACCGCGCGCTACTCTGGCGCCATATCGTAGCTATCATGGCAGAGCCCGTCTTGCGCAGCACTATACGCATTTCTCGTCATCCTCTCGTCGTACTCTCCTCCTCCGCTTTCCTCCTCGCGCTCTCTTCGCTATCACCGTCTTTCGTCAACCGCTGCGCTCCACGTTCGCTCTTTCACCCTTTGTTGTGCTCGTGCAGTCGGTTACGCCGAGGCACGCCGACGCTCAACGCAGGAAAGGGCGCCTGAGAGCGCTGCTCTAAACGGAGGCACAGCTCATGGCGTAAACGTGACGTAGCACCCCAGCTTCAGGGAAGGAATTTCACTTGCGAACGCTTATCTAGACGAAAAGACAGGGGCCTACGTCGCCAATGAAGCCCGCCTGCGTCATACATGGTGATACGACGTTTCAAATTCTCATATATGTTCTAATAATGAACCAATTTCAAAAAAATAATCATGAGCCATTCCACTCTGTCAAGGTGGATGACCAGCGAAGCTGTTTAGCATAGGACACAGAGGTGGCACAGAATTCTGAACAATGGTACGAACTCATTTGCGGTGATCTTTATATACATTCGCGTGGACGGCGGGACCGTCACCCCGAAGAGCCGGGGAAAACTACACAAGCGTGACGTTTCGATCAAACCGCCACCCCGGGAGAGCAGAAGGAAAGAAAAGTTGATACGCAAGCGCTCTGAATGCCAACAAAGAGAGGGCGGCGCGAACGTAGACATGGCCGACGCGAATTTCAGTATCTGTCCTTATCAGCTTAATATCTGATACGGGTTTTATTTGGACCCAAGATATTGAATTTATTTATGCATGTTGGTGGAGTCCTTGAAGCCTGCTTCACCTCCGCCTGAGGTCGGCCCGGTATTGGAATATCTCCGGGATCGGCCCACGGTTTTTTTGCATGCGCAGAACGAGAAATGCACGGAATCCTAGCCATATATACACAGCTTTGCTGTAAAACATTGTTGCAATAACACGCTCTCTAGATGGCGCTTCACAATAGTTAGTCTATAACGAAAGCTTTCTATGGAGCCCTGTGCAAGCTCCTCTAAGGTTTCCTAATGTTACCGTGAAGTCGATATATACCGACGCGTTTTCTCTACTAGACGACGCCCCGATACGTGTGACGCCCAATGTGCTGATGTGCGCCACCACCGGCCGCGGGACCGAGAAGCTGTCCGAGGCCCTGGACGCCTACTGCACGCACGTCATCTACACCGGACCGCTCGCCATAAAGCGGACGCCGGGAAGCGGCAAGCTCTTCGTGGATGTCCGAGGTATGCGAGACGAGAAAATACCCGACTCACTGTAAGGTCCGCATTAAATTTGATGAACGCATGATTATCCTACGCGCCTGCCCTTTGATGAAAGTTTTCCCTTTGAAGCCCCTTTCTAAGTACATGGAGGAACGAATGAGTCGTCTTCCTTTGCATTCACTGAATTTAGGCCCTTAAATGTAGTTAGCGGGCGTGCGGGCATTTGCACGTGCGTGCGTGTGTGTATGTGTGTGCGTGTGTGTGGTCGTTGTTCAATTCTTAAGTGGGTAGTTCTTATTTTGTGCATCTCAATCGCAAAAATTAAGAGAACAATCTCGGTTCAGTTTTTGGCACTGTGTGAAGTACATGTCTCGTGAGTTGCTTACAAAGCAAAGTAGTGTATATGGCTCCTCAATATTCTTAATTTATTATTCTGCGTGAAGTACCGTCTCAAAATATTTGAAGACCACTTTTGGTGATAAACTTCAGGCAGCAGGCTTCAAAGATACCATACGGAGGCCTATCCTCAGCGCGATGAAAAGCAGGAACATTTATTAAATACGACCAAAAACCATGTTTATCGGCGGCACCATATCACCAATTTATACAAAGAGTTGTTAACGCTAAGATTTCTAAGATCAGCTTTGGTGCTTGCTTTTCACCATTACTGTACTAGAAGGGGTTTAAAATCACCTGCCGCAGGTATAGCCCAATTATACCATTGATCTGGATTGTACTCAAAGCGGCAGAAATATTTTATGATAAAATGAAATGTAGAATCGACTAACGAAGATTGACTAACGGACCGTTCTAACTAGTAATTGTAGTTGGTGAGCTTTGAAGTCAAGGCATCCATATGATAGACTAATTACTTATTGCGTCAACTCTAAGGGCTGTAAACACGGAACGAGCACATCTTGCACGGCAAATTTTGTCTTATGAAGCTTTCTACGCACGAATTAGCAACAGAGAAATAATGGAAACGCTCGTAATTGTTCTAGTTATAACTTTTCTGTAATATCAACGCAAGTTTCCAGAGAAGTAATAACCTGGGTAAACTTGGAAAAATCTCGGGCACAGTCCCAACACCTTCCTCTTCCCCTATGGCACATGTGCAACGTATATTATGCATTGTGGCATAGCGATGCATTTCTTCAACACGGTACATACGCTACAATTTAATGTTGTAATCTTCCTTCAGTACTGTAAAAATTAACCACGCGATTGTTCCTTCTCACACATCCTGTTGCGACTGCAGGGCCAACGGTATACGAGCACGTTTCAGCCCTACAGCCTTGATCAATGCTAGCGAGGCTACAAACAGGGTAAAGCGCACTGCTTATGGCACTGAGGGGGGCGCAGCCACACGTAATTACCAAGTGAACGTGCGGCAACACGAAATAAATGAACGAATCACCAATGCTTTGCGGCGACGCAGACAACGAGGGCTACCGCGTGTTCGCCGGCCTGTCCAAGACCCACGAGCGGTACGTGTCGTTCCGCTGGAAGGCCGCCTCGTGGAACGAGGGCGACGTCCTCCAGGCGCTCGTCGCCTACCTGCGCTTCAACCGGCTGCGAGGCATCGAACTCGTCATGAGCAGCCACACCCAGAGGAGCAAGCTCGTGCGGTTCTGCGAGGTAAAACGCGAGCGCTGCCGCCTGCAGTTGGCCGCGCGAAAGCTTCTACACCTCCCTATTAGGAAAACGTGGCCTCCGAGATTGACGGACACACGCCCACGCGTTACCACATTTAGGGTGCCATGCACGAACTTCTGCGCAGTACAACGAAGGCTAGTCGGCCAACCAGTGCCGATAGCTGGCTGGGTGTAACACAGAAGGGTGGATGAGTCGATCATTGGACACTAACTAATCCTCCTGTGAAGGTCGGCGTGGTGCCATCCTTACGCCGGTGATGGAAGCACCACCGTCTGGTTCTCCTTTGCGGAAGGACAGCGCCAACCATAGTTCTTGCTGCCCTGGACCGAGTTGTTGAGATGGAGCGTAAAGTGCTCACGAGTGTATATACCAGGAGCGTTGTAACGGGAATATGAAGCTACGCTCATTCACCGAACCACAACACTGGCCAAGGTTAGTGGCAACAGCCCGAGTAGGTGGACTCGTCGGTTGGAGATTTCTTGAGCTGTGGCGCAGATAACTACGGTGACAAGGTTACACCATACAAAAACAGTGAGGGGGTTGTTTCTGTGTTTCCATGTATACATCCTTGCGATTTTTTTAATATCTCACGAGCGTCGACAGCACGGCGTATCAGCGACCTTGTAGAGGCCGCTGATGCGCGGGACGGGATCGGTGACAGTATATGCGAGGGCGCGCAAGAAGATTTCTAGTTCGAACGTATTCTCCTGCACTGTTCGCTTAAACGCCTTACCACTACAAGGCCACTGGCATGCCGTGCTGTCGACGCTCGCGTGACATTAAAAAAATTCAAGAGCACTCCGTCTGTATTGCACTGCCGCCCAAAGAACGTTGTACTGTCATCATTGTCAGTGTTTGTTTCGTTTACTTATATGAGGCTCCTTAATGTAGGTTTGAGAAGTTGACCCAAGGTAAATTAAGGCAGCCTGGTCGCTACGCGCTGACACGGTCATTGCTCTTTGAAACCGAAATACTAGCTTCCGCAGACATCTCCATTCATCACGCTGCATGGACGTTCTCACGACAAAAACGACGAGTTTCGCCAACCCTTTCGCAAGTATATCCGTGCCATAATTCTCGCGCGATTTCAAATAAATTCTACTGTACCTAAATATGTTAACTTGAACGACGAAAATAAAGCTTTATGAGAGTAGACGGCTCGTCGGCCTAATAAGGGGAACGGGTTTGCGTGCTAAATACCTTTCTCCCTCTTCACATTGTGCCTTGCCTCTTCCTCTCCGACTGTTCAGAACTTCGTGCAGAAGATGAGGACAAATGCGAGCCTCATCTTGCGGGTACAGAAGACGGTGCAGCTCAACAAGATACTCTTCAAAAAGCTGGCCAGGCAAGACATTATCCTGCTATACTTCGCGATCAAATTTCTTTGAAGCGCGCCGCTAAAGTGAGACGGAAAAGTCGTTCATCTTCCGCTGAATTTTGCTGCGATGTCACTAAAATTGTCGCTAGAACTTTTCAGTAAATTTTAGGTAACGTAGGCGTTTTTGGAACGGTTTCGGTAATGCCCGCTAGCATTACCGAAACATGTCAGGTTTGTCTGGGGTCAGTGTGAGTGAGAAATAAACAGTGAATTCACCAGCAGTGTGTAGTTGGATTTTACATTACCATTATACTTTTACATAACAATGGACGATGACAGCTGAAATTTGGTGTTTACCCTGAGGTCTTTGGGTTCTAAAGGCAGCCTCATTCAAAAGAACACAAGCAATCTGATTTTCCTAGTATGCAAGGACACTCAGTAGCCCACATTATGCTTAAAATTTTCTCGTTCGCGGCGCTCCTCAAACGAGAGCGAAATTCTGCGAAACGCACAAGATCGCATGTCAACATGGAGATGACAATTACGTCACCTGGATGCAGGTCAGTACGACGCTTTCGTTCCTTAGTTCACGTACCTGAAGGCTTTTCGCAGTACTGATTTGTCCAAAACCCATGGGAAAAGAAAGCAGTGTGTTGACCTCATGGCCGCCATTTGCTTACGCTACCTCACGTGTGCATGTTCATGACCACCTTACGACAAATTACCTGGGCTGCGCCGAAGGGCATTTTTTATGTGGCATACACGCGTCATCTAGCGGTGAGGCTGTAATGACAATATAGGTGATTAGGCTTAAGTTTTCCATTGCTGGAGAACAACGGCCAAACGTACTCCGACGTGTGGTCCACCTGCAGTCTTCCCGCGTACCTGATCCTGGAGACGCAAGCGGTGAACCTGCCCGGCCTGCAGACCAGGCGCTTCCCAAACGCGTACCAGCCTTTCGCTGGCTCGCACAAGAACGACATCTACATGGCATGTATATTGCGTACCTCAAGTGCGCAAAAGACGCAGCCTATTCTCACATTTTGTATTCTCGTATACGATGTCACTGGGAGGAGTCAATCAGTTTATGGGGTTTTACGTACCAAAAACAATTTCTGATTATGAGGCACGCAGTAGTGGGGGACTCCGTAAATTTGGACCACCTGGGGTTCCTTACCGCACACCTAAATCTAAAATACACGGGGTTTTCGCATTTGGCCCCCATCCAAATGTGGCCGCCGTGGCCGGGATTCGATCCCGCGACCTCGTGCTTCGCAGCCCAATACGATAACAAGCAACCACGTCATTCCTTTCCGCCAGTAGGTGTGCACAAAAATACAGTATGTATTTTTGTTTAGTTGCAGTATCTTTGTCTCAAGCAATATATCGTTTTATCAGGTTCTGGCTCTGTCATTTAGCGCCGTTACGTACTTTCGCACACTGCCAGTTTCCTGCTAAAATTAGTAATTTAACATTAGTTATATGTTTCTTAATTTGTTTCCGATAACTTCAAGTTTAAAATTATGCCAAGAATGACTGAGCTATGGCTATCATACTTAATACTGGAGAAGAAGCGCACAAAGACAAAACAAAAAACTTGTGCGCTGCCCCGACCCCTGAGTATTATGAACGCATACTAACTTGCTCAACTATCGACTTTGTTGAGTTATAAACCGACTCAAGAAAAATAAATGTCAACTTGCACTGTTCCAAAAAAACGGTGAGAAAAACAAAATGGTAGCATGACAGGGCTCAACAGAGGTCGAAAGCGAACGAACCTGCTGCAGCACAGACACGGAGGCAGCCTTGGTGGTTTTAACTCTTCCGCAATATCATAACGCAGCACACCTAGCCATACTTTAAAAGCTTCCAATGACTCCAACGGCACATATGCACAGTGGAAGAAGCCAAGTACCTTAATATCCGTAAAGCAATATACCTCAAAGTGGCGGGCTAAAAGCAAGTTACTGATCTATTAAGCTTTAATTTTGGATACAATCAAGAGACAATAAATTATTATAAACTTAGAAATTAGGTGTGTGATCTGCGAGCCGCCCTAAGGCCCTTGCAACAGCGCGGACATGTGATCCATCTCCTGGCTGCGCAGAGGTACCGGCTGTGGCAGGTGCACCCTTGGCGTCGTCACCTGCACCTGGACAACGTGTGCTTCACCATTTCCATGGCCGTCATCAAGGCCCGCAAAGGACCCACCAGAAACAGAGTGCTCGAGTACTCCTACACCAGCATCAAGGAGGTACGGGCGCCTCTCGGTGTAGTGGTACTGGGGGCGGGAGGAGTGGTGCGCTTTATAGGTGGTGTCCAAGTCCAAGCCCCAGAGACGGCGCGGCCGTGAATCTCAAAGGACGTGATTTTGCTGATTGCTTACTCCGGAAGCAATTGCAGAACCGAAAACGCGTTATAGACGACACGTTTTGACCGTAATTTGTTACAGGCGCTTCCGCGTGCACGAACAGAGAGAGGGAAAATCGTTGCACTGAGGAAGCTGGCCAAAAATTTCGCTTTGCTGTGTAGTGGTCGTATGGTGGCCACAAATCACATACTGTCATCACACCAGTGTGACAATGTCGGTGCAAGCGATGCCGGTAAAGTGGGTTCAGGCTTTCTTAGCAAGCTGATGGCAACTGCGAGTGGAAGTGTTTAGTTTTTTAAATGTTTTTGGTTACATTTATTTAATGCGATAGACTGGTTCAACCGCACGAGTTTAGTGCCTTGCTGAGTCGGTTGGCACATAAGTCACGTTAAATGTATAACAGGGTCACGGAGGAAGTTGTCACGACAACCGCTGACTTTTGTTATAACATGGCATCCGAGTTCGGCAGTCGACAGCGTGCGCCGCTCGATTTCGGAGGCCTTGGTTAAAACCAAAGCAAATTTTCGTGTAAAACTTTCTAGAGAAAACTGTAGCGCTGGTGTATATGAAAGCTGCAAGCATGCCGGTTCAGCCAACGTGAGAATGATGCAGTTAGTAAATGAATTTTCCTCAACTTCGTCTATATGGCCTTGCGACTTTGCAGATCGATCATTTTCAACAAAATAACTCGGCGCGATGATGCATGTGTGATTACGCATGTGTGCCTTTTCGAAAAAATTGGATTTCTTCAAGGTTTTGGTCAATCAAGGCGCCGTTGACTCATTGTAAATATAGCCATAGTAAGGTCTCAAGCCCCCAATTGTGACCATCATTACCGCAGAAGTTGGGCAGTCGCATCACCGCATTCCAGTCGAATACAAATTTAGTGAAAAACTCCATGTTTAAAACCATTAATTTCCAGACCACTGCGGAACAATTCCTGACAAACTTAAGCAGCACTGTTAAACCGCGCAATCGAGGGAGGACGTGTAAAGACATTAAGGCTGAATAAAGGGAAAATCAGACATCCACCCGTTCATAGCCATTGCTACAAAGAAAACCCATACGGGTTCCTCGAAAGAAAAACCTCAGAGTTAAAGAAAAAATTCGTCCTGGTCCGGGGCCCGAACCCGGGACCACCACCTTTCCGGGGCAGCCGCTCTCCCATCCGAGCTAACCAGGCGGATAGCAGATGGCAGGGCAAAGTCGAACTTGTCGACAACACGAAGACAAGGCAAGTGTTTGACGTAGTAGTTCTGCGGAAACCCGCAATGTGGAGAGAAGTAATGAATAAAGGGTGGGTCATCGCGTGTAAACTTCAGGAAGAGTAAGAACACTAGTGGTCGCAGCCGTTCACCTCTCCTCTCTGCAGCCCTGCGAGCAGAGCTCCATGAAGAAAGGCGTCGACTGGAGGGCGCTGTCACGGTTCCGCGAGAACCGAACCACCTACTATGCCTACGACAACAAGCAGACCATCACCAACAAGGTGTGCATTATAGTGCCAATTTGAAGCCCATGGACAGAGAAGGCTGTGTTGATTTCGTTTTTTCATTGGTTTTGACGCCCAATACCTACTTTTGTGTTATTATTCCTCGTCTGGTTCTTTCTTTAAAGGGAGGATAAGGGAGGCTCGGCCTGCGCGCGCATTTTCCCCCACACAAACAAAATGGCACATCTCGCAAACCATATAACACCCTATTCACACCGTTGTCATCCACCACGTTATGTCACAGCACCAGCGTCCGCCAAGTTGAGAACGTTACCTCGCCGATTCCTCCACAAAAAAGAGAGAGAGAGACATCGGCCAAAATCGCCGTAGTAAAGCTTTCGAAAAGAAACCGGCTCTCTCCTCACGACGGTGCCTCAATTGTGATGGGACGCAGCGGAAGACGGTTGCCTATAACTCACGACTGGGTCCTCCCATACACACAAAAGTCCATGTATTTGTTAGGTACTGCAAATATATTTTGCGAGAAGAAGCTGTTCGATACCAAGTACAACATAAGCACACAAAAGCAGTTGCACGCTTACGCATACGCACCTAGCGCGTCAAAAACTTACGGACGGCACCCACGAAGCCGTGTCCTGCGCTTCAACCTCTTCCCTAATATGGATCGTCAGCTGACCCAAAAGAATACTCTTATACACAGCGTATAGTTGGTGCGTGTTAGTCCCTGTGACCTGTTTACATGCGCGAAACCTGCTCTTTCAGTGCGCGTGTCGTTCCTCAAATAATGAATGCCTTTCTCGCTCTCGTATCGCATGCAGCTGTGGCGGTTGGCTCACGAGTTCCCGCGCTACTGCGTCGCCGCGTATGACGTCGAGAAGGACGACTTCGAGGGCGTCTGTCCCAAGAAGAGCGTGCCCCTGCTACGCATCGTCAAGAAGCTCGTCACGTCCAGCCAGCGAGCACGGCTGGACTGACGCGCCGCGCCCACGCGTGGTGGTCCCGGTCCTTGTCCGCGAAGTGGTCGGGGAGGACCACGCGCCGAGACCGCTCGTTCGGCACGACGGCGATATCGAGCGCCAGCGCTTCGCGTCGCTCTTTCCTTTTTTTTTTTGTATCTTTCCTTTTTTTGTAAAGCAAGAAAGTATCGGAAACTACGCCTTCGCTGCGTTTCACTTCCGTGCCAGCTCCATAGTCCTCGTATCCGCACGATCGCACGCGTTCGTAGTCACAGTAGATTTTGTGTTTTTATTACTTTCTTTCCCTTTGGGCATACTGAAGAGTACCAACCAAGGTGCAGGCATCGAGGCATATATGACTAACTGTTTTCGATATCGGTAATAAATGTGCATTCATGCTGCTATATTGTACTTAAACATAACGAAAAGCCCATCATAAATTTCTTTTACAGCGAAGCTGTTCAGGAGATTTCTGAAACCGCTCTCGTGCGGCAGCGGTGACAGAAGACAGCTGCATGCAGTGGCATGGTCAGTACATCGGATGTCAGCAAGTAAACCGAAGCGCGCAGCCTGCGTCGGAACCCAAAAGCGCGGCCTTATGACCCGGGTGTCGGTGAGAACGTGCCGCCGGACAGTGATTCTATGGATACACCATCACTAACAGCTGCAGCTATGCAACCATATACCAGGCTGTAGGAAGGCACACCCAGACGTCGGTAGCGCAACACACCGGAAAACGCGTCGCGTGTAACAAAGTGCTCAACTCGGAAATAGCGAAGCTCGGGTATAGCGAATGAAACGCCCAGAATATTTTCCCTGAAATGCTTTCCCTGAAGTGGTAAACCAGACTTTCGAAGCGGGTGAGAACTGCATAGTACAGCTTGTCACTGTAGTTGATGCATACGAGTCGCTCGGGTTGGATACTTTTTTTTCGTCGGGATGGGATGACAGAATTACGTGCGGCTGTCGTATTTTGAAACGTTCTTCGTCGTCTTCTTCCACTAGGTGATAGCACAAAGAGTAAGTTTACTAAACATAAGCAACGCTCCCACGGACTATGGGATTTACTTTACCGACCGCGAACTAGACATAACGGCGACGGGGTCATCCTCCTGTAGTCTCGTGAACTGTGCGAAAAAGTTCTACTTGACGACTTTTAGACAGTGGCAAGCATCGCACTGCACAGTATAACAATGCTGCCCCTGCTCTCTTGTCGGAGATAGCGCCGTAAATTTGGAGGTCACGTCTTGATAACAGTGGCATATACGGAACTTGTGAATCGAAATAAACTTCTGAACGAGCGCTTGTGGCAGCCCTGTCTTCTGTGCACACTTTCAGCGACGTGCGAGCTCTGGACGTACAAAAAAATTTGAGCGAGTGCTTGCAGCATTTCTGACACCACTTTATCCTTGATTACGTATGTCTTTATTTTTTTGTCTAATTGCTCCTTCCGAGGACTTTCCTATCCCTGTTTTTATCCTTTATGCCAATATTACGAAGTAGCATGCTTTGTAATAGAGTATGGCTCGCGGCTTCAGATTTCTTTAAAGTCTATGCCGACCATTTCGTACTACAAGCAAGAGCACTCAGTGTAAATCGGTCTGCCTTCTGTGAGCTTGCTTCACTCGCATGTTCCGACACCCACTGTCGGCGTCCCCTGCTAAACTTCCCTGCTAAACTTTACCTACGTTACTGTGACATTTTGTCTAGGTGCTCATTCTAAGCTTGGCTATCCAACACAACGTGCCTTCAACCTGAGCATGACTTCTGGAGGACACTAGTTGGCTCAAGATTATCCTATGAAATTACCGCATGAATGAAACGAATCAGCACCACGCAAGAAAACAAGAAATGCGCAATCTGCAAATCGATTAGTTGGTAGACTGCACTTATGTGGTCGACCCGCGTTTTTATGTGCGGCGCCCTTTTCTTCCACTTGCGCAATACGTTTCTGACAAAACCTTGAGGTCAACTGCATGGTTGCATGTGTTAAGGTTGACCAAGAAATGGTGAGCGATTTAGAACATACGCGTTCTCAGCATGAATACAAGTCAGTTATGTGTTATTCCTCGATATCTGTTTGACAATTTAGCCTGATACTGGAACTTTTAAATCGCGCATTCATTCTTTTTTATCTTTCCTCTATGTTCTAGTGCTTCGTTTTTCTGTAACTTTCTCTCCGGTCGTCAGTTTCCCTCCTTTGCAAGACTCATTCACGGTGCTCGCCTGTTTCTCAGAGAAAGGTTCAATGAAAACAACATAAATTCTCCAGAAAAACAACATGATTTCAATAACGACAAACCTAAGGACTGTCTCCCGATTCCTAGTTTACCTCCTGAAGTGAGTACGTGGCGTAGTTGACCATAGTGATCATCATCAGTTGGCATCATCTGTGTTGCAACGGGTACGACCATACTATTCATCATCATCAGTTCACCTTTGTTCCAAGCCATTGTTGGGCCACCTCTTCCGCGCGCCCTGCTGTCTACAGTTGCGTGTACGGACATTTGAAAAGAACGTCTCCAGGGAACATGCCTGGCTTTTTTAGGTCTCGCTCGCCATCCGTGGTGTTGGTAAGGTAAGAGTGCGCTTCATCGTTTCGTTGCCGCCAGATGCGAAAGGCTGCCACGCCTACCCGCAGCAATTTCCTAGATGGATTGAGACCTTGGAGGCTGACACAAACAACTTCATAAACGGCACTCGGTTGCACACGCAACCACCATGTAAAAAAATTACCTCTGCCGCAAGTAGCATTGCGAACTGCATTGCAGAAAGGCTGTATCTTATTCTGCTGTTCATTGGTAAGCAATAATGTTTTAGAACCAGCGTTTAAACCAGAAACTTTCCTAACATTCGAAATTAAACACAATGCTATTCTTGGGGAACGACAAAGCTTTTCACCGTTTAAGGTGGTCAGATCAGCTATACTTTTGCAATGATGCCAATTGATTGAAAAGTGAGTGTGGGGCCAAATCCACAAGACTTTTCTTTTATTCGCAAGTGCTGCGTGCAATTCACCGCTTGCCTTCTGCAATAATATCTCCACCATTAGAGTGCCTGACATCTGCTCTGTCAAGCAGTTTAAGCGTAAGAACTCATTTGTGGATGTCGGCTTTGAATTTGACACCAGTAGAAAGTGATTATTCCAAAAGCCTAAGCAGCGAAGTTTAGCAGTTTTTTTGCTGTTGTGAGCATTTACTTTGTGGACTGATTATTCACTAGCCTTCCAAGAAGTCTTTTCAGCAGTGCAAGACATAGAGAGGAATCATAAACGCGAAAGCATTGCAGTGTAACTTCCGATGACCATGCCGACTCTAGACGGGCTAGCAACGTAGGTGCTTCACTAATTCGTTAATTGTGTAATTGTGCTCCATAAATCGTTCCTTCAAGGATTACTGCCACCATCGCACTGATTGTATTGCCTGCTGATTTAGTTGTGATAATGAAATAAACAAAGGCGTCCTCCATGCGCAGTGGTTTATATTGTGGCATTGCTCTATATTTAAAGGAAAAGAGCTGAAACGTGGTTACTGTACTGGTTTAGTTCTCACGAACCGCTAATACACAGTTCCGAAATACAAAACCTGTGATTCACAGCTCATTATTAAAAACAATATAGCTATTATCACTGTCATTTCATTTGCAGGTCCCGTTCACCGTCAGAGGCTTCAATCAGGTAATACACACTGCCAAATGTACATAGTTTACGCACGCCTTATGCGACATAGTTACGTACACCCTTTGTCGAAAGAAATGAAGTCATCACGCGCATCGTGTTACGTAAATCCGCACTACTGGAATTCGCGGAAGCGAATTCTTGAAGTCGGCATTCAGAGCTTCCCACAGCCACGAATTTCACCGGCACTGCATGATACAACCAGGACTGGGCAGCTCCTGACGATAACTTTATTATTATTATTATTATTATTATTATTATTATTATTACAATCAAGAATTACTTTCCCACCCTCCTTTCATATCAACTCGTATTGACAACCATTATAAAGTGTTTGTTCCTCCTTGCCACACTAACCGACACTTTCATTCTTTCGTTTCTCATACTTGTAATGATTCGAACCACAAGCCCACCTCCATTGTATCTATTACGGACCCCAGTGACCTTAAAGATGTTCTTGAATATGTTCCCTAATATTTGCCTTGTGTTTTCTCTTTCTGTTTATTGTTACCACTCCCTTCTGTGACACCCTATGGGTCCTGAAGGTATTAAAATAAAAAATAAATAAGTAGCACAAGGCTCAAATTGGACACCGTTTATTTTGACAAAGGATGCATACTCAACGCTCTGCCATTGAAAGCAATAAATCGCTAGTGCCCTGCCAGCAATTATGGCTGCGATATGACAATATCTTGCAGAATCCTCGCTTATGCAGGTATATCCGTTTTATATACGAATGTTAAGGAAAATGTGGGGGTTATATTGGCTTTATTGTCTGACAGCTATTTCTTTTAAATGCGGAAGATGCATTGAATATATCGCCCACACCTGGTTCAGAGTAGCGTGTATATTGCTTGTTTTAAATCATTCAGCGAAGTAACTTATCTAAACTGCAATGAGGCTCTTGATTTGCAGATTCATCTCAGCTGAAAGCGTACAGCTTAACTCTCTGGCAATGAATTCATAACGTAGCTGGGTAACTACGCAGAAGGTTGCAACTGGGGTAATGCTTTCACTTGTTTAAACAGTTCCAAGGAGCTGAGATATTTAATGCCTACATAGCGCAAACTGTGAGTTTCTACAGGTGGTCTACAATGTTGACGATTTCAGATTGTAAAATAATGCCAGAAGTGGTGAAATATGATACACTTATTGGCATTGTATTATATGTATAAGAGCGAGCAAAATAAAGTCTTACCGGGAATAATTGTCTAAAAGATTTTCCTATCGCTACATATTCCTACAAACATTTCTATTTTCTAAGAACCACAGCTGACTGGAACAACCTTGCCGACAGTGTAGTAACTCAGAATTTATTATTAGTGCTTGAGGCGCATATTCAATAATGAGTGATCTTATTTTTGTGTGCGTGCTAAGCCATATTCGCTGCTTGTAAATCCTGTACTGAAGTTATATTATCTTACGGTCTTGCACGTCATGACGTTGGTGAACTAGTTTCTGCTATTTATACGTGTTGCTGAAGCCTTTGCCTGAAAGTATTTCATTGCTGTGTAAACATGTTGCTGTACAAATATGTATACCCACCTGCAGTAGTATTGCGTTCAAAACCACAGCATTCATAAATAAATAAATAAATAAAGATGCCTACTATACTTCTACGCTCTCTATTCATTGACAGTTCTTATGTCTTGTAGATAACATTGTACATAATTTTTGCGCACTGCATACATTTGTGTTATTTTTTTTGTTCGGGGGCTATCGACACGACCACATCGCACGTTTAGCATGGCCGACCAGCAGCGGAGGCGGCAGTATCAGTCCAAGGTGCGGTCTCACTGGAAGGAAGTCTTCGTCTCCTTCATCTTCATTGCTTGCTTCGTCATGGTTATAATGCTCGTCAGCGGATGGAACAAAAGAATGGTAGGGTGACGAGGACTCGACGCTTTCAACCTCTCAAATACCTTTGTATAGAGTGTCTTCTATTTCTTCGACGAAGGGCATTACAAAGATAACTTAGGATATGACGTGGCAAATACTGAACGCATAAATTATCGTGAAAGTTCAGGTATTGGTGGTAACTAAGGATCACTAAATTCAGCCCTCGTCTGCGCGTTAGTCTTTGCAGGAACGCTGTGGGCGTTCCTGCGATCCAGTGAAGATAACAGAATCGTATATAAGGAACGCGTGAGAAATGTTATTTGTAGGCGAGTTTCGGTGCATCGAATTACCTGATATACCGAGCTATTTTGAGCGCATAACCTTGTTCGTTATTACCAGATTCGGTAATAGCGTACTTCTACCTTTGCTCCTAAACTAGTTAGCCGGCGCCGTGATACCCAGTTTATTTCTTTTTTTTCTTTTCTTTTTTTTTGCCGACAGATGGGAAAACCCAAGTCATTCAAGGGATCACGTATGCGTGGCCCCTTTGGACGCCACGAGCCAAGTCCGACTCAGAAACCAGAACAGGCGAGTATCGCACTGCTTTGTAAAGTAGAAAAAATATATACACATTTATTTCTTACTGTCATTTTGTAAGCCTGTTTCGTACAAATCGCTTTTTCGATGAATAATCATCGACTTGATCTGCCATTAAAGACTCGAAAGGCATTGGTTTTGTGACCATGCGCTCTTAACTAAGCCACGACATCGCTGCTCTTCCAAAATATGTGTAATTACGGCATTCGCGAAAAATATGAACTCTATGCCAGCAGCCACATTGGAAATCTATAGTGCACAATACAGTTAAGGAATTGGACTTGCCAACATCTCTTGTCTAATGGAAGTCTACGAAATAAGTCATCTCAGTTCATCGTGATATGTTATACATTTCTTGGTAGTTTGTGTCGGTTTTCTTTTGTATACTTGATACCGCCGTCTTTCATTTTTTCGAACTTGTTCTTTTTATATGCTCATGTATGACATCAGTGTACTTATTTCCTCTTTCATCTGCTCAGTAATTATTTCACGTACGCATCGTTAGCGTCGCTCAATTTCTTGATCTGCAATTCATCGTAGAGGTACCATCTGCATTTTTTACTCCTTCGTGTGTACAACTGTTTCTGTATCAATATACTTACCAATAAAATTGATTGATTGATTGATTGATTGATTGATTGATTGATTGATTGATTGATTGATTGATTGATTGATTGATTGATTGATTGATTGATTGATTGATTGATTGATTGATTGATTGATTGATTGATTGATTGATTGATTGATTGATTGATTTTTTTAAGAAAGCCTTTCTTGCTCGCAGAGCGTTCAACAGTGCCGACTGCCTGTTATATAGGTGATGTGTAGGTCTAGGCCAATTGCTATCGCATGATTTATAACATAATGATGACAACGGCATTTAATCTGCACAAATTTTTCACCTTCCACTGCTCTGACAAGGAATGGAATTTTTTTTTGTTAATTGATCGCAGGAGCTCCATATGTGTTGTGTGTGCGCACGCTTGTATGCGTGCGTGCGTGCACTGTTCACGTAGATTTCGTTCACACCGCTGATATAATGTTTTTTTTTTAATATTTCCTGTATTTTTTCCTATAAAAGTTGTTCCGCAAAGAATGCGACAATTCAAAATCGTCGCCCTGTTTTCGTCCCTTTTTTTGTTGTTCAGCTTCTACATTAACGCGGTCAATGTAATCATTTCTAACCAACCAGCCCTAACCTGCACCTCGTCAAAAGACAATTCGCTAACCTGACTGACCTTCACCGTTCTTCGTTTCGTGTCTTTTCACGCGCTCAAAAGAAGCTTAAACCGAAATAGTAGCCGAGCGATTACCCTCTCCCCCAACGCAGCCGCAGACAGTATGCCCCAATGCTCCGAGGGGCCGAGCGGCCCAGGAGGAGTCCACTGCAGTGAAACAGAGGGCGCGGGCAGCCGTTCGCCGGGTGACGTCACCGACAGAAGAAGTGACGACAGCAGAGTGGCCAACGACAGCGGATGGACAAGCGAAGCTGGAGGAAGACGACGACGGAGGCTTCGAAGCGCCTCGAGGGGTTTCCACGGAAAGTGGCCCAGCTGCCGAATGCAACACCTCCCTGTGCCGCCAACTGAGGGACTGGTTTGTCGAAACGGTGGTCAGCCAGGCGGACCCTTGCAAGAAGCGGAACACTTTCGTTTGTGACTCTTCGGTTACGTTTCCCAGCTTCCATTCGGACTCTGCTGAGGTAAGGTGGCGTTTCTTCCTCCAAGCTGGGGGAACTGCCACATTCTGTTGGGCTAGTTGTATGGTCCAATGCAAGCGCATGCAGCGCAAACGGATGTAGACAAAAGAAAGAACGAAACGAGTACAGTTGGTGTATATGCTACCAAATGCACAGTAACTCTAGAGACGAAAAGAGTGATGCGCTCCCTCTTCTCGCCTCTGGCTTCGCTTGTACGCATATGGTCTCCGAGGTCGCAACTGCGAACAATCTTGGAGGCCACGCGCGAACAGCAACAAAGAGGGGCATACAAAGGACAGAACAAAGGAGAAGTACGCCGGCACATCTCCTTCGCAGAAGATATATATAATTTTAACCTGTCCGTAAAGGTATTACATATTCCGGAGTATCAGAACGCAGAACCCCATTGACAAAGTCGTGCGCGGCGAAGCTGATGGCACCATTATTTCGAGATATTGGAGTGAACTAGAGTACACAGAACCATATATTACAGCGACCACGTTTCACCTACTTGCTGGTGCAAACTGAGCCGTTGGTATCGACGTCAACGGAGCTTAGTGGATCTTTTCTCTCTCTCTCTCACTCTCTGTCTCACTCTCTCTCTCTCTTTCTCACCGTCTTTCTATAGGCGAAAACAGTGGCGCGCAGCGCAAAAAAGAAAGCGTTCCTAAAGCTTTGTGGTGCCCGCAACGCCACAATATGGCGCTACCAGTACTGCTGCTGCCTTCGCGAAGTCTTCCGGCATTCCGTAAAACATTAATGTAGGACAAAAATTCTCCAACAGTAACTGGCATCAGCAGCTCTTTCAACGCAAGCCGTCAACCAGCATCCATTGAGAGCAACTCAGTCTTGATTGTTAGACCACACTGTCGTGCAGTGCTTCGCCCAATTTCTTGCCTTTTTATGTGGCTCTCCGCACTAGTAAAATAAGAAACTGGGCACTCCTCTTGCTGACTTCTTTAAGCAACGTTTCTTTTTTTTTTTCATCTCTCTATCTTGGCCGGAAAATGTACTCCCACGTCACATCACGTGGAAGCGCTCGGCGGTCACGGAAGGAACCAGACAAAACGACTCAGCCAACGAACAGGAGAACTACGGGCCCGTCGGGGCGGATGGCGACGAACTCATGAAGTCCTGCGCAGAATACTCGCGGAGTCCGAACGAGGGCGTGCTGGACGTTCTCTCTTTCCTGTCTCGCTTCAACCTCGACCTACGTCACATGGCGGACGACCCGTCGGAGGACCCCTTGCAGCGCATGGTGGAGCTCTCGCTCGAGTACGGTGTCGACGCACCGGTGGCCTTCTCCCGCAAGTACGACGTCATCGGGGACCCCTCGGCGCCATTTGTTGTCGATGTGAGTGGTGACACGAAAGCAAACGAAGCAGTCTCTTAGTCCGTCACTTGTCTCGACGTTTTAGTTGCTCTACGAGCTCTTTACCATCACGTATCAAGCAAATACTTGTAAAACCCAGGAATTACTTTTTATGAGACAAGTGCTGGACTTATTTGAATGAATTTTGTTCCATTTGTGTGACGAATGTCAGTTCTTGTGATTCTGGGGCGTAGGTTGCCTCACGACCAATGCATACGCTCAGTAAACTTGCAAGTCTCATATGCAGAAAAGCATTTAAGATCACTGATATTGTAGTGCATCTACGGAGCGTTGACGCCTTTGCTGATGTGGGGTGCAATCTTGTACGCGTTCCGAAATAGAACGGAGGCAGTCCGTTCTACCGAGCCGCACACGATTGGTCAATTTGAACCGTGACGAACGCCATGACATCAATTGTGACGTGAGCCGTGGCGTCTTGCTGCTCTCAATCATTCCGTGTCCTCTGCTAACGGATGAACGCAACGGAACAGGCTGCCTATTTCGTGACGTAAAGAATGGACCCGCCTACGTTCGATTTTGGAACGCGCACAAGATCGCACCCTTGGTTCCACTTTCACAAACGTTTGTGGGCAAGGGTGCGGGAGGTCCCAAGTATTCCAGAATGCGTTTCTCGACTCTGGTACAGCATAATCTGCAGATTCATTGCCACTAAGCAAGACCTAATTGTGACGCATTTTGTTGCAACTAGACAGATAGAGTGGTAGAGATACCGCATTTATTTTTTGCTCTGCAGATCACGCTAAACCCAGAAGTGAATGAATTCATCGCCGCTTCAAGAGCAATGGGAGAAGATGATATCGAAGAGTTCTACCGGTCTTTCCTCCACCAATACGCTCTCGTGAACAATAATACCATAACAGAGCAGCTCATGGATTCCGATGATGAAAGTGAGTTTCCACTACATGCAAAGCCAACACGCGTACTATTTCGAGAGGTGTGCTCCGCACTTCGGGTGTGCTGACTACTGAGAAAATGGCCTGTTCTAATTCTTAGGTGTTTCGCTTTATTCCTTAGTTTAAACTCGAGTGTTCTTGTTCAAGACGTGTGGTGAGGTCGTCCTGAAGCTCCAGCGCTAGGCAGCTAGACGTGACGTCACAAAGTTCTGTAGGGTCTATTTGGATATAGTTAATTACCTGCCGGTATGGAAGGACTCTTTCACTATATTCTAAAGGAACCACAGACTCAAGGCACAAAACTTTGAGAACACTTTCTGAGCTAAAACTACTGAAATACGATACAATGCTTTGAAATTTGTGACGTCACAATGACGCATTGGAGGTAAATGTTGCAATATATTGTCTAGCTGCAAGTTATCAGGTTAAACTTTAAAGCGTTTGCAGTCATTGATAAAGAATTGCGCATCTTGGAATGGATTCGATAATTGAGCGCAAGCACCCATTCGTGTCTTTTGCGGCGTTCAGTTTCAGAGTTTGTGAACGACACGGAGAAATCCACTGAGCCGGTCAAAATGAGCATCGCAAGCCTGTCCGACAGCACCGGCGTCACATCCGGTTAGTTCTTAACGCTTTCAGACCAGATTTTTGGGGGGACAGAGCATAGACGATGGCGAGTGCGCTCTGTGTTGTTTGCCATAACTATATAGCTACCTCTGGTTGACGTCGCCATGCACTGGACAACAACTTCGACAGTTCCAGAATAGGGCTGCCAAATGGGTTGAACTCTGCCCTCGTAGGCCTTTTAACTTCCTCACAGTGCGAATGACGCAAGCAAGTGGTGACACTTGAACGTGGGCCAAGCAGAAAGTAGTCCTGCGGGATTTAGTTATTATTTACGAGAATGATCTCTCGATCTGGCTCGCTCGCCACTGTGCTCGCAGACCGCTGGAAAGAGCTGCTGTCCCTGTTCGGAGGCTCGAAGCAGCACGCTTCCTACGAGCACGTCACCGCGGACGAACAAGCACTGGCCATGGTGGCGTACTTGTCGCAGCCTGGCGACAGGCTGAGCAAGCGGCTGGTGCTGGCCTGGCACGTCCTTCGCTACCTGGTCGGACCCAAGGCGGATGTCCTGGCGGCTCTCAACAGGACACGCGCGAACGAGGAACTCCCGGAGGACAATGTGGCCGTGGTTAGTGGCACCCAGTGGTTGAAGATATCTCCGTAATTCGGTATATTGTCAGCAATAAAAAAACTCTAAATATTCCTTTATTTAGAAGTGTAAAAAAATTACCTATTTAAAGTAATACCATAAGAAGCAGGAACAGTTCAGTACTGCCCTCTACGGGCTAGGAAGAGAACTCAGGTCATTGATAAAATAAAATGATGGCTGCACCTCGGTATGATATTCAAGATGAGTGGCGCAGCACGCAAGGAGCAGTGACGTTCATGTTTAGGCGGGTTTGGCGAAATATATATTGGAAGTGTAGGACGCCACCGCGGAGAGTATAACTTTGATAATCCAGCACAAGAACTGTTATGTCATGATGGCCAGTCATTGCTGAAGTTTCTTCAAACCGTATACGCTTGTTTACTGAACACACCTACATCTATACTTAACGGCTGTAAGGTATCACCTCAAGATGGTCAGGATGTTTTAGCACTCACGTTAGCCCTATATAGACGTCTGCTAGAGGTTTTACCGAGATTTCTAAAACGGACGGGCCTATTTTCTTAAAACAATTTCGGATATCTGGAGAAGTATAGTGGCTCTGAACCCAAGCTAACGCACCGCCACAGAAGGGGTATAAAAAGACTCTGAGAGCCGTCTCATAGACGTTTCATAACCTACTGCTGCTGCCATTGGATGAGACGCCCGACAGAACAGAGGGGATGCGCAATTGACTTTACGCTCGTGCTCCGCCATAGTTACAGTACTTCCGCTTTCTCATCTTTTCGTTGACCATTTCCTCAACGTTGTCTTACGTGAATGATATTAACAAGTCTTGCTTTGTGTCTCCTTTTCTTATATAGCCGACACCAGAGGATAAGTGCCAGCGCATGGTAGAAAAAGTGAGTGGTGTGCCGTACAGGGCCCTCGACATGCTTGAAGGTGAGCTTTATGCAAAATGCTCCAAATCTATAGGCTCCGTCCATATGTGTCTACAGACGCCTTCCATGCAGACTCAGGCACGGAGTCTATAGGCGCAGGAAACTAGATGATCGTCTTCCGAGTGAACAGAAGGCACTTTTGTGCTTTCTAAGATCGTCTGGTTTGTACGAGCACCTATAACTCTCTACAGACGTCCGTATACGTCTCTCTACCCGCTTCTCTCTTTTTCTCTCCCTTCTCCATTCCCTGAGCGCAGGGTAGCCAACCTCGATGTTGTTCATGAGGAATGTTCTTCAGATATATAGAGCAGCTTCTAAAAAGCTTTCTACGCCACAAGAAGCACTCGTACCAGAGTTTTTCTCATACTTGTCGGCGACAGCGTTGTTTCTTAGCGCAGGCAAAAAAAAAGTTCAAGATTTACTGACGATTAACCTGGGGCCGTATTGTGTAAAGATTATATCCATTACCTTTTCTTTTCCCCCGTCGTCATTGGCTAGCATGCACGCTACGCTTACGTTATCGGCTGCTCCACTACATGGAACTTCTTTACAAATGTGTTCCATTTCGTTGGTGGAACCTATTTTCGAACGAGATTAAGAGCGCATCGGCCACTTGCTGCAACGGGCGAAAGGAAATTAATAAAATGAAGCAGAAAGAATCGTTTACATAATACGGCACCCAGGAGCCAAATGAGGAAGGGGAAAGGGCGAGAGCACGTACATGCGCTGTATTTGCTTTTTTTTTTTTGTCCGTGTGTACCATGTGCCGCTGTTTTCACAACACATCAAGAACCGCTGGAAGCTCGTTCATCACAGCGACGCCTCGGGCTTATGGAAGGCGCGCACGTCTTGACGGTGCAGGCCAGAACGTCGTGTCCGCTGAGACCATCTCGGATGTGACGCGATTCATGGCCGAGTTCCAGGACGCAACGGCCTTCATCTTCAGGGACGGAGCAAAGTTCGGCGACGTCATGGCAACCACAAGAGCCTCGTCGCCGCAAGGTTCAACGGCCCCCGCAAAGCCACAAGTCGCTTTGTTCCCGAAGTCGGCGGCAGAGGGCTCTGATCCCGAACACCTCTTCGCAGCGCTCGGGGTTGCCAGGACGGTTCGGACTTTGTCACATCTATATATACATACATACAACATGTCTGTGTGTGTGTGCACGTGTGTGTGTGTGTGTGTGTGTGTGCGTGCGTGCGTGCGTGCGTGCGTGCGTGCGTGCGTGCGTGCGTGTGTGTGTGTGTGTGTGTGTGTGTGTGTGTGTGTGTGTGTGTGTGCGTGCGTGCGTGCGTGCGTGCGTGCGTGCGTGCGTGCGTGCGTGCGTGCGTGCGTGCGTGCGTGCGTGCGTGCGTGTGTGTGTGTGTGTGTGTGTGTGTGTGTGTGTGTGTGTGTGTGTGTGTGTGTGTGTGTGTGTGTGTGTGTGTGTGTGTGTGCGTGCGTGCGTGCGTGCGTGCGTGCGTGTGTGTGTGTGTGTGTGTGTGTGTGTGTTTGTGTGTGTGTGTGTGTGTTATTAGTCTCGGAAGGCTTAGAAGTAAGGATCAATGACGAATATCATCAAATTTGCAACAATTGCAACAAATTTAACAACCAACCCTAACAGAGAACGTGTAAGAGTGGGGTTGAAAATTATATGCAGATTATATGCAAAGATAATGTTCTATAGCCTGGCAAGGGAACAAAAATTCATGATCGCCAATGAGCCTCTAAAGTATGTGCAGGAGTAGGTTTATCTAGGTCAATTATTCGCAGGGGACCCTGATCGTGAGAGGGAAATTTACAGAATAAAAATTGGTTGGAGTGCATGCGGCAGGTATTATGAAATCCTGAGTGTAAACTTACCACTGTCGTTGAAAAGAATATGTACAATCATTGTGCAACATTGCATTCTACCGATGCTTACATATTGGGCAAAAACTTGGAGGTTAACGAAAAAGCTCGAGAACAATTTAAGGACTGCACGAAGTGCGATAAAACGAAAATAGTTAGGCGTAACGTTAAGAGACAGACAGCGGCATGGATTAGAGAGCAAACGGGGCTGGCCGATGTTCTGGTTGACATTGATAGAGAAGAAAATAGAGCTGGGCAGGCAATGTAATGCGTAGGGCAGGTAACCGGTGAACCACTAGAGTTGCGGAATGCGTGCCAAGGGCAGGGAAGCACAGTCAAGGATGCAGAGAATTAGGTGGGGTGATAAAATTAAGAAATTCGCAGGCGCAAGGTTTGAATCAGCTAGCACAAGACAGGGTACTCGGAGGTCGCTGGGAGAGGCCTTCACCCTGCAGTGAACACAAAATACCTTTTTTTTACGTGAATACCTGTCGTGGATCATTGCGTGTTCCATGGAAGAAACTCTGGCGTTCCGATAGTTCACCTATATTATGGGCGTGATGGGTACTACGTGGATTTAGCTCATCTCCTTGTGTGCCGCTCATGTCGATCTTGTGGAATTATACATTACGCTTCATGTTTGTTTAATTAATTTGTAAGAAAACATTTTTTTAAAGGCGTGAAAGCAATAAGCATTTACGCGCATGCATAATCAATGATGATTCTTGCATTTATTCCGCCATGTTTTATTGAAAACGATCGATTTGCGGAGGCCCGTTTGAAGCCAGAAAGACGACGAAGTTTAGGAAAATAACGTGTACAATCACGAGCTGTATGAGATAGAACATGGAATGCACTTCTGAGCAACGGTTACTCATGACGTATGGATTCGAAAGTGACGGTAGGACGCGCAAGAAATACCTGTCCCATTTAAAATTTACCGGTATTGAAAGAAGGCTTGGCTTCAAAACTCGCACAGTTTTTCTATGGATCCCGCGCTAACTTCCGGTGAAAGCTTACTTCCCGTTTCAAGATAAGGCGGGGTTGATTTTTTTTTTTTTTTTACTAGTTGGTCTACGCCCCCACAACTATGTGCACTTTAACTTCTGGCTCGACACACGTGAACATCGACCACCCCACCTGGCGTTCCGCAGAGCACTGCTGGGACGCCAGAGCAGCGAGGGGACGCCGTGACGGCCCGCAGCTTCCCACAGCTCTGGCTGCGACGTCTTCGAGCGTGGCACGCCCTGCCACCGCTGGCTCAGGCACTGCTCCCCGCCATGGCGTCGGTGGTCAACGTGGACTCGCCGGCGGCCTTTTTCCGGCCTCCTTACTACGACGCCGGGGCCCCGCCGGCGTACAACATCGCCGCACTCGGACAGGTATAGTTAACAGGAAGCTTCAGCTCGGGCCAAACTCCAACGCGGCTTATTCAGATACATGTAAAACGCAAAAACATTTTTTCTGAGATAGCCACTGGACCAAGTTTAATAAAACTTGTTGCATTTGAGAGATAAATTTAAATTCCAGTGACTGTAGGAAGCGTAATTTCGATTTAGAGCCTGAATTTTGTTAAAAAGATTTTCAAGAATTCGCAAGATTGGAAAAAAATGTTAGCGCGAAGTTTACAAATTAATAACTCTGCATCAAGAACAGATATCGCGGTTCTGTAAACCGATCCCATTAGATCATTGAAAGCGTAGAAATTCAATATGTCACTTTATATCTTACGTGGATTTGTTACATTGTTTACAAGGGTTCCGCGAAAGCTCTATTCATCTATTACAAAATTGTTTTTATATTCATATCTAACATATCAATTTTGTCCGCTTTAGATGTACTATCAGGTGCAATTCACAGAATTGTGGTTCCATTTTTCATTGCTGAGTAACAGAGTTGTAAACTTGATAGTTTCGTGTTCTGAAAGTTTTCGATTCTTCCCAATTTTCAATAAAAATTGATGACCTAAATAAAAAATTTGGAACCAACAGACACTAGATTTTACATTTTTCTTTTAAATTCAACAAACTTCGCCAAATTTCGTGCGGTGGTTGCCGAGAATACGAACTCTCCTTTTACATGTATTTATATAGGAGCACCCAAGCTAAAGCTTCCTCTTAACGTTCACGCACGCGGGTCCTATACGCGATCCAGGTCATCGCGCAAGCCATGGCGCACGAGCTCATCGAACGGCGGCGCGCCGATCCAGCTATCGACGAGCGGTTGCGGCGATTCTGGGATGAAGGTGACCACGCGAACGGCAGCAGCATGTATTGCCTCTACGCCGGGTACAATAAGGTAAGCCTAACGCACACGCACACATGAAGTATTCTAGTAAACGATTCCACGTGCGCCCAGTAGTGCCAAGTCACAGAGGTTCCCCCCAAAATTAGGAAACCATATGCCACTATACTACCTGCCGGAGGTGACGCGGTTTAAAGCCGCTGTGCACGATTATATTTAAAAAGTCAAGTAGAGAAAACCGTTAAAGTCCCACTGACGCATAACACTCGTCAGCTCTAGATTTTCGACTGGAAGCTATTTCCGTCCGCCATGTCCGTCCTAACGCGATTTGACGCCGTTGATGACAAAGTGCACGGTCAAGCTAAGAAGGTGTTGCAAAGAGATATCGCCGAAAATGATGCCCCGAGATCGGATCGGACACGAACTTCGCCGACCACTGCTAGCACAAAAACTGATCCTCGGTTGTAGCAGCACCAAGTAGGGCTTCTTCCCGTGGCTCTTTTCCTGTTTAATGCGCTGGCATTCTTAGGATGATTACGATGGTTCTCGCACTTTCTGGGGGCTATGTATATACGTATCTATTCTATGTATCTGTGTTGGCATCTAACGGTTTTCGCGTCACTTGGCTCACTGGGTGGACAGTGGTCGAGTGGTTAACGCATAGGACTGCTGCGCTGACGTAACAGGGTTCCCGAGTAGGTGCCAATGTGTTCATACATGGCGCTCTTCAACGAACCTCTTTCACGCCAACGAGAGTCACTGTAGGTGCGGGACTGGGTAGGCCCCGCTGTTCGAAGGAACTCTTTCACGCCAACTTGGAGCACTGGCTTTGTGCCACTCGGTCTGTGTTGGTCTTCATTGAACCTATTTGATGCCAACTTGGGTCACTGGGGATGTGCCACTCTACAATGATGCAAAAGATCTCTTAAATTTCTCTAATGCTCCGCTGAATCGAACCCAGGTCACAAGGGTTCCTGCAGGGAGGCTATTCTGCAAGTGTCCACCTAGTGGACATGTCCATTTCGTCTGCCGCTCAGGTGCTGATTAGCTGGGAGCGCCTGTCTCCTTCTGACGCGTGCCCCAGCCAAGCCAATCAGAACTTCAGCAGCAAACGACATGGACATGTCCACTAGGTGGACATTGGCAGAATAGCCCCCCTTCCCCCAAGACAGCAACAGAACGCATTGTCAGGCTGCGCCACAAATGCACTATGTATGTGCCGCTTTCAATGAACCACTCGCCAACTTGGATCATTCGCTACAGGCCACCGAGGGTGCGGCAAGCGAGGGAACAATTATCATCGTTCGTAGCCACCCGCTCGCCGCACTTATTGTCGCAGAAGCCACGCGCGGACATCTCAGCAGTGCTTCCAGATGGTGCAGCGCGTCCAGAAAGAAGCGCGAGATGAGCACGGTTGCCATATGACGCGTCACAGCGTTCACACGCACTTGTGCGCCGTGCATCTCGGCGGCCACGTGCAGTCTTCGCGGAAGCGATGCCTCGTGGCATCGAGTGTCCTTAGGGTAGCGCGAAAGAGGAGCCCCGCTGCAGTACACGCCTCATACATAATTCGTTTGGACGGTGACAACACGTTGTGTCGCCATATTGATTTAATGCGAACGCATTACCTATGTCATGGTGAAGTGAGTTCCGCCACTTCCCCCCCCCCCCCCGCTATTTCTCAATGTAGAAACAGCCACCCGCGAACCGAAGTCATTTAAGAACATGGCAGACGACACTGGCTGCAAGGGGGTGGAGCAACATGTGGCTACATTGAAAAGGTAGCCATCGATGGATTTTAATGGCGATTCAGCCAGCCTGAGATTTGCCAAAACTCTTGGTTCCGTGTGCCGTCAAACGGTGTTGCGATTTTGCAAACTGATCCTCTTCAACAACGCTTAGCGTCACAAGCGCAACAATTCGCATTCATTATGCACTGCGCTCAAATAATTCTGGCCTTCATGCGCTGAAAAGCAGGATTGCTCGAGGATTCAGAAAAATAAAGCATAATCAGTACCACCCCAAGAACATCAAATTCATCTACAACACGCATGGATGAAGGAAGGAAGACTAGGCGGGAGGCGTCGCATAACATACTTGAAGCGCAATCATTAAAAGTGTAAAATGAAAGGTTCATGTGAAATTGGCCCTGACCACGTGATAGACATGCAGTAACATCCAGTCGCCGAGCGCACGGAGACTACGGGCAAGAGTAGAGCAGATTACGACGCCTAATTGCAGCGAGACCGAGCTACCCTGAAACAAATACGTACCTTAGGTGGCCTATACTTCCCGACAGCCAACGTGCAGCTATGCCACGAACGGAGGTAGAAGCTACATCAGAAGTTGTCTTGCCGGGGCTAGCTGCCCAACGTCGTGCACCCTCCTAATGTTTTTCCTTCACTCATGATTTGCATCACTGGATGTCCAAAGCAAACTTAGGCTAAGCGAGAGGTCATAGTGGTGGACTCCAGATAAATCTCGAATGCAGTCACTCTTTTGACAACACGTGTCTAAATTTAAGACAAAAAGTATTTTGTGTTTCGAGGAATGCACCTTAAGCGGCCGAGAATGGAACACGCGACCTCGCGCGTCTTGTCAGTTGTGCCGTTTCGCTTTACATCATGAACTTTCCAATCACGGAAATGTAAGGTACGTCTCACGACAACCTCCTTGCAGGTATATAGCAACTGGTCAGGCCCAACACCCCGATTCTAAACAGAGTGTAAATAGCTGCTGACCAGCATTCTTATATAGACTTGGACTTTCATTTTCAGCTGTTAACCAAGACGGGGACGACGATCATAGCACTCACTGAAACGGTGTGGCAGTATGCACATACCGCAAGTTGGTTCATTTAACCTCTGGTATACTTCTTCTTTAAATACACTTATTCTTCTTCTGCTGTGCAGAGTGGCACTTGGCGACAAAGCAGGCTCAACGAAAGTGACATCAACAACAGGGTGCGCCTTCACGACGTCCTAGGCTCCAGGATAGCCTACCTGGTGTTCCAGAGAGCTCGGCACTCCAAGGCTACCGTGAGCGGCCAGACGAGGGCGCTGCCGGGCGTGCGGCTCTCCAGCAAGCAGCTTTTTTTCGTCATGCATTGCGCGCTGAGCTGTGCCATGGGCGGTGACCACGGTCCAGCCATCAGTCCGGCTGACCAGAGATGTATGGTCGTGTACAGGACGCGAAAACGCTTCATCGACACCCCCTGCGGTCAGGCCTCCAGCAAGAGTATTCCCAACGAATGCCGCTACTTATAAGCCGCTATTAAAGACCATGATGTACATGCTGCTGAAGCTATTTCTCGCTTGAAGGGGCCACGGAAGATTTACACACTTTGGGGTCACATTTTTGCAATGCTTTCAATGGTGGTTACTGGAATTCCAGGCCGCTACGTTGGCGAGGCATGACGGATTTTAATAATGGGTAAGAATAAACTACAAGAGGAACCAAGGCTCTAGATTTTATTGCTATAGCAATGGTGCGGACACTCCAGGCGCATTTCCGCCGTCGCCGTCATGTTCCGTATCAAGTCCAAAGGCGATATCATCGTCGCGCGCCGTATGCGAGAAAGTGTGCGAGAGTGAGCCGACGATGGCGGCTCAATGTCGTGTGCGCAAGGGAGGAATTTGGGCAGCACGCAAGGCACTGGGGGGAGGGGTAGGAGGGGTCTGGCGGTCTACTCCAGCGGCTGCTGGAGCGCATGGTGTGGCCGCATGGGCCCTATCTTGAAAGATCTGCAATGGGGGCAGAGTGCGCCGAGTGCCGATAGCTTCATGTGCGCCGTTTTCGCTGTTAGTTTGCGTTGAAGCGAGAAGCAGCACGGTCAATTCGCTCGCTGCTGCTGCCGCACTTCCTCACGTCTTAACAGCGAGTTTCCGCAGTCATCGAGTGAGATGTGTTCATGCTTGCTTGCGCACATCACGCTTGATAATGTAGTTAGTAAGAGAAAGTTTACAGGTTAATAGGGCCCATAAAGCTACTATCCTCACTTCGCATAAGCTGTCTACTAATTTGCTACGCAATCGATGCTTCACCTAAACTGTGTAGAATTTTTTTTTTGTTAGTCGCAACCACACGAAGCCAACCGACAATGAGGCCAGGGAATGCATAAGCATGTTTGCAAACACTCGCATAAGTGAGTGTTTGCGCGACTACAGTCATGGTGATGGATATGGAAACTTCATTTCAACCGCAGACATACTTATTTTCTCATATTTTTACCACGTCTGACACAGAAAGTTCTGGAAACTTCCTGGGTTCCGTCTTGGATTCTTTTAGAATCCGATGTGGTTCTCCGTTGATAAACAAAAGTTCACCAGAGCACAATGGACCATGAAGTCCACAATGTCGCCTTAAGCTGTCGAAAAAGCTTCCAGGTTTCTTGAATTTTGCGCTGTGACCACCAGCTCAATCACGTTGGTGTGATGTCATCGACTTCCAAGTTATCACCACAGAGGTGGGTAATTTGGACGCAAGTTCTTGTAACTTGATAAGCCGGCTTCGATAGCCGAGTACACGCTGTCGAATTCCATGACGACATTGATGCGGCCAGATGCGCTATACTCGCGAACAACTTTCTGTGGCTATAAAGGGAAAACTACGAAGGCAAAGCACGCACATGTGAGAGCATTTCTGAAAGGAGTCCGACGTTTGAATCCACGTTAGGTAAGGCTGGGGAAGAGAAAACAAGCACCTTATTAGCAACAGTTAAATAAGACAGAACACACCATTGAGTGTAAAAGTTTACTTATTTTGCAGCTTTTCCCTTATGCGTCTCTGCAAGTGTGAAACCGGCGCATGCGGAAGCTGCGTCGATTTAGCGTCTGTTCAGAGCAACGAAAGCTTTGTCAGTACTGCCGGACTACTTGGTGCGATAACACATGTGCAACAGCCACACGCCAGTAGCTTTCCCTTCACAGCCACAGAAAGTATTCCGTGAGTATAGTTGGTGTTATATGTTTTGGAACAGCGCTAAAGAAACCGGACATCACCGCGACCACGACTTCTAATTCCGCCATGTTGGTGCATTGAGCCAATCAAATGGGGTAGCTTGCTTGCGAGCCAACCAGAGATCACAAGATGGCGAATTTGACAATATGGCAGTAGCATCAACGTCTGGACAGGTTGGAGGAAGGACTAAAACAGGGAGGAAGCATGAACGTCGGGCAGCTTGCCACCGCAAGCCGACCTCCTCCGACGCCACCTCTCCTTCCTAAATCCGGGGCATATTTGCGCGTTGACTCTTGGGAAATAGGCTCTCCACGGTCGCTGGTCCTTTAAGGATAACAAGGTCACTAGCGACCCTGCAGGCCACCTGCTCTACTCTCTCCCATACTTTGTGCACTCTGAAATGAGAAATTACCACTTGCGTGGTCCGGGCCTATTTACCATGAGCCTTTCCTATATATTTTTAATGACTAAACTTCACGATCGTTCTGTGATGCTCTCACCTAGTATTTTTTTCTTTTGCTGCTATGGAACCGCTACAGTGCGACTCGAGCAGTGCACCGTCCCTCATCTCCTGTTCAAAGCTCAAATAAAATATGTACAAACTCAATGTCAGGGCAGCATCGCTATCTGCCTTTCATTATACAGACTTTTATGACTTACCAGTCAAGGTATCAGTCGCTGCCTTACTATTCCAGAAGCACAATTTACTAATACAGGTTTCACTGAACATTTTTTTTTAATGCCAGCCTTCTATGGAAATGATAGGCAACTTAGCCAAACCTATCTCTGCATGTCACGTACAGCAGGAGGTCTAAGATGTTCAAACATCATTCTTCCTGAGGATATTTAATAGTACTTCCAAGTAGATCAAGGCCTCATCCCAACTGTTTTATAGAGAAGTAGCCAAACATTTATTCACATCTCACAAAAGCAACAGGTTGGTTGGTAAAAAGTCAATGCTATGCTCTTAAAGATGTCTGCACTATAAGTCAACCCCACAGGAGTCATACGGTTTTCAGAAACCAAAATTTGACGTATAACACAGAGGTTCCATTCAAGATATTCTTACCCTCTGTCACGACATGTTTACACAAGTGGAAACGAAACCATCGCTTCCAACAGGAGACACAAGTTGTACAGTAGTAGGAACATGTAAGCTATGGTTTGCCATGAGCTGAGCGTAAACTACACCTGGCACTGTGGTGCCTCACAGGCAGGACAAAACGAAGTGCTCCGGATATATAAAACATCACATGAACCAGTAAGTGCACCACACCGGATGTGGTATCCTTGAAAATGGTTGACAAACGTTGCTGAAGGTGTTGGCAAGACCAGTGTGAAGCGAGTTAAATCTGCGAGTGACATGCTTCACACACTCGCAGCAGGAGTGGCCAGATTTAGAAAATGCCCACACTTTGGCTACTAGCTTAACTTATTACAAAGTACAGCAAGCACAGACAAAACTGAGCAGCTGGGGTGGGGCGTCCTTGGCAATGTATCTATTGCTAAAGAGCAAGGAATACATGGCAATTTTTGGAAAATATATGCCTGAACCTCAGCAACAAAATGAATTTCTTATAGCAAAAAAAAAGAAAGAATAATAAGAATAATAACGAAAAAATAAACACAAACGCTACTTTGTAATTCACATGCTCTCTTTAGCATTGCAATATAGCCAATAAACACATAACTATTACAGGAATTTGAAACAGTGCTAAAACATTAAAACTTGCATTGTATGTATAGAGCAATGCATAAACAAAAATATTACAAATGTATACTACATTTCAAGTATACAGTGTCCTGCGATATGTGAATGATCCCGGCAAAAGACTGCATCTTCTAAAAGACAATGAAAAGCCATATATATATATAAAATTCATCAAGTAAAACAGGAGTGTAAACTTTAATATCTATCATATTGAAATAAAATAAATGCATAATACCACATTCCTTGAGTATAACATAGCGCTTACACGACCTGAAAGGTTGCACTCCAGATTTCACTTGGACATAAACGTTGTCAGGGTCTGTGAGAAAATTTCTGCAGCACGCAAAGATTCAGGATTGTCCTCTGCAGCCCTCATATTTGAATGAGTATGTTTTCCCATAATCTCCATTACCTGCAAATAAGTCCTGCGTGCTGTGCCAGCTAGATGCTGTTTTTAAAAGAATCTACCAGCAAAACAGCCAACAAAACAAGGAAGAGCACACAGGCAATATAACAATTATATTCTCACGAAACTGAAACAGACGCAAAAAGGTGTCACATAGCATCAGGTGTCTTTGGGAAGACTGTATTTGTGCTGGTTCCACATATTAAATTACGTATGACTGAATGCTCCGGGCGCATAAAATATACACAAAGCAATAACAACTACACTTCTATAGGTTCACAGGTACACCGTATATGTTAAAACCTTAAACTTGAAACACAGTAGAAAGGGTGCTGCAACAGCATGTAAAAGAGCCACACTCAGATAGCTATGTGTAGGAGAGAGAAAAAACTGTCCATGTTTTAAGAAGCCGTGCAGAATATGCACACAAAGAGCCAGAATACGACGACGTCGTCTTATTCTTTGTCAGCGTCTTTTGTGCTGCTTTTTGAAAACATGGATACATACCAGCTAGTCTACACTTGAGCCTGAAAAAGAAAGAAATTGGGCAAGGCACACTCTTCTAGGCACTGCATATCAACTGACAGTAAAATTTGGTCTGCAGCTATTACGTAAAGCGATGGAATGAGATAATTTGTCCTGTAATATTCTATCTATTAGGAGCTCATTTTTGTTTAATAAGGCCACACTCACATGAGTGAACCTCAAGAGTCACTGGGCCCAATTTTAGAGATCCTACAGATGCATTGTTTTAACTTCGCTAAGCGTGAAGACACTGTACACTTTAAGGGACATGATGTCAAACTATAGGTCATTGTAATCAATGTGATGAGACAAGCTTAAACAGTGCATTACTTTCAAACTCAATTTTCTGTTCCACTATTTTTTGCCTCTAAAGAAAGCTTAAGAATTTAATTCCCTCAGCAAACTCCGCATATTTAAAATTAGGGGTGCAAAAATATTCCAAATTTCAAATATGAATTTAATAGTTTTTGCTATTCGATTTGTATTAGATTCGAGGTTTCACTACCTGGAGTTATAGAACATTTCACTCATGTCCAAATATAAGGAATACCAACTGTTATTGAAGACTACAGGGATGAACATAAACATAGATGCAAGTGTGGAACATTCCAAATTATCCTATCGCAAGGCAACTACTGTTGCAGCACAAAGGCACCGGTTGCAGAGGAAACACATGATGCAGCTGACTTCTCCTGAATTATTTCTAGTCAATTGATAAGGACGTCTTGTCTTTAAGCACCTTAGAAAACTGTTCCTCAATTTAGGCACAGAAACTCATAATTTTCACAATGTCGCCATTCTTGTATTGCTTTAAAACAATGCAAAGCGCTATCGTATTTCACTTCGCCCTTGAAACAATCGCAACCCTCTAGACGTGCTTGGTGACTGGCTGTTCCTGTGTTTCATCCAGGTGTGACTGCCATTCAGTTGTTTCTCAATTTTTCCTTACTTGACTACATGGCCAGTTTTGAGCAACTTTACAGTTGTAAAATGATGTAAAAAGGCCTTTTTTTTCACCCCAATCGACTTCACACAACCTTTATGTTTCACTTTATTTATAAATGAAAATAACCTGCATTCAATATTCAAAGGTCGTTTAATTTGGTTACAAGTTTCGCTATTTGAACACCCTATTTAAAACAGCTTTACCTGCAAGTAGACAGCCAACACCGTAACACCTACATGCCAAAAACATGCAACAATCACAAATGCAACAATCAAGTCTCCTAATCAAGCGCTTGTGTGTACGTGTCTCCCTTTTGTGGTCGTCTATTTGCACTGTTACCCATATGTTTCAATATGAACCAACTCGTCCAAAAAGAAGTATTCATAATTAGTCATCACACATATACTTGTGTGTGATGTCTTAACAATGTATCTGTACAAACTAACCTCTACAGGAGAGCTCATATTCGGCCAACCATCAGCTGCCTGCCACTATTATGCACATAACCCTTGGCAGCCACGATACAAGGGCTTTTCGAATGTCAATAATATGAGACATGCCATCCTGCACACTAGAGGTCATTTCAAGGCCACCGACTGCAAGTGAAAGGCACACATTAATCAGGAAGTGAGCTGACAAACTTGATACAAGTTTGGAACGAACATCCTTCAACAGAAATGATACCAGCATTGTGGACAAACAACCACATGCAAATTCCCGGAAATTCTAATGCAAACAAAGCACATACAATGGCTGTCCAACAAACTGGCTTACTTTGATCACAGGTTCAGACTAGTGAGCTTGGCCTGTCTGCCAAAGTGGAGTAGCACAAGAAAAACAATGACAATCTATCCACACCAGCTATGGATTGCAGTCACCTGGAACTGAGTTCCACAGTACCCAAGAACCTCTAGGATGAAATAATGACATTTCTAATGAGCACCAAAACCAATGGTTGAACCTGCCCCTCCTCCAATTCCTCTCATATCCTGCTACATTACCAGTTGCAGCAAGAAATGCCCCCCCCCACCCAAAAAAAAATATCAATGTTGCAAGCTCGGTTCTACATTAATCAGTAAGTTTCTGATTAAGTTATGTCCAAGAACACCAACAATGTAAATGCACAAAATACATGCACAACCCCCCATTTCAATGTCTTTTATCCACTGCTGCAACGTAACCAGCTGCAGCAGGGGACACTGGCATAGAAGTTTGCAGTTTGGGTTCCCCATTATCTGTTATGGTGATATTATGGTGTTCCATAAACACCAACAACATACATGCATGGACAGCCCCACCCCTCCCTAGACACCTTTATCCCCTGCTGCAATGTTACCAGTTGCCATGGGTCCAGCACTTAATGATGCAGCAATGAACATGCTGCTTCCTTTTACAAGCAGCCAGTCCATTCACAGTGCGAAGAAAAAAATAAATGAATAAAAAAACACTGAAACCCCTTGGAAACAGCAACCAACTTGACTTTCGTCAACAGCATCACAGAGTTCCACATAGACTTTCTACTCAAACAAAAGTAGATTCATCCCTCACATTTGCATACATTAGCATACACATTTAGACTCTTCCCTGGAGTGGAAATGTTTAACTGATTGCGAATGCTTAATATAGTTTGTATTTTACAATATGGAATGTACTTATACATACTCCTTACTTCAGCTGTGGTAGGCAAGACTACAAGCTACAGGTAGGCAAGACTACAGCAGTCTTAACACTTTTTTTCCCTAGGGAAGTGGGGTTTCTTGAGACCAAGAAGGTTTCCCTGACACATAGGCCTCCATTACTCTTGCAGTGCATACGCATCAGCGTATGCTCTGATCACAAATGCGGCCCTCTGGGAATAACATTTTGGGACAAACAGCACAACAGTCCTGACAGAGCTTCAAAAGGCACACAACCTCTAAATGAGGCTGCTCACAATACACAAGAAAAGGCTGCGAAACGAGCGTTTGCACGTCGCACTCAAACAGCCTGTAGCAAGTAAAGTCGCACCTCGTTATAATGAATTCGCATCCGACAGAAAAATGGCTTCGTTATATCCAATATTCCTTACAAACATACATCTGTTACACCGTAACAGCAATGATTCTTTTCATTTGCTTCACTATATCCAATAATTCGTTATATCCGTGGTGGTTATATCGAGGTTCGATAGGAGACCCCGAGGAGCTGTTGTTGATGAATCACAATTGCCTGCGATGACCAAAAAGTTACTGTCAGCAAAAGCTATGGCGTCAATAATAACAAATAAAATGTGATATATTTCACGAGTGTATTTTACGAAAAGAAAAGAGGTTGGCCGAGGGTCCCGATTTTCATTAATCATAGCATGAGAAGCCAACAAAAAAAAAAGACACCAAGGAAAACATAGCATCGTTCCCCACCTGCGGAAAGTCGTTTTTTCATCCACTTTCATTGCCAATAATTTATCATTTGCTTAATTCAGTTAATAAGTACAAGTAATTTCCCCTATGCTTTCCTTGGTGTATTTGTTTGTTGGCTTTTCATGATAAGAGTGTATTTTAGATATTCCAAGGCACTTCAAGCGGCGACTGCAGTGCTGGCTGGTTTAAAAGAAGTGCGTCTAAAAGAAGAAAGCACTTGCCATGGGGCACAACAACTGTTTCACCGTGCTAGCAGGAGTTGTCAATTTCATACAGTGGGCATTCATTTTGTTATTTAAATGAAGCACTGATTACATTGAAATCAGTACACAATGTAGTATTTACGCGACGGATTGCAACGCTGGCCAGTCTAGTTAGTAACTAGCGCACAAGTCTCTTCGTCGTAATTATGTCGGAATGACTGTTCTGACCTTCAATGGATGTAAGTACAATGTGAAATCATACAGCACCAAAAACACAATTTCATTTCTGTTTTGTTGCCGCCTTGGCAAGTTGATGTAGTGGCTCAATGGATACGGCATTCTGCTGTTTAGCAGAGTTCAATAGTTTGATTTTCAGCCGCAGCAGCTGCATTCCCACAGGGCAAAATACCAAAACGCTCGTGTACCAAGTCTTGAATGCATGTTAAAGAACAAAAGGGGGTTAAAATTAATCTTTATAACCTCTACTATGGTGTCTCTAATAGACTCTGTATTAATTTTGGACATTAAATTTTATCTATAAGTTAATCTCATCTGACAGTATGCATCCGTGCCGAACCATTAAAGGAACAGGTACTAGCTGTTCGAATGTGCTCCAAAATGAACCAGTAAATTTGATTCCAAAACATACACTTCAAGTAATTGTACAAATGCATTTAATTAAATTTTTTTTAATATCCTTCTTAATTTATAGTGTCTGGTTGAAATGTGCAAAGCTCAGGTAGATTTTTGAAAGGGATGAGTTATAACACTGATTGTTTCTTTTCTTTCCAAATATCACTTTTTGTTTCAGTGTACGTATCGTACTGGTGCAGTGGCTGCTAGACTAGTACACCCCTCATCATCAGGAACCAGTTGAGCAGAGGGTGACGGTCACCATGCTCATCTGTGACATAAGCTTTCCTGCATTTCCCCCAGATAACCTCCATGCAAACTGCATGGACCGCATGCTCCAGGACCCTAGAACAGGCCTGGATCCTGTCTCCTCTCCTTCCTCTGACAGCTGCTCCGAAACCTCTGGAGTCGTTGGTTGGCATCGGCGCTATGGTTCTGTCGTAGGTCTGAGGCGACTCCGCCCCAGGGCCTCGTACAAGTGCAACTGTCGTGGATTGTTGGTTCACTGCACAGTACAGCAAGAAAATAAAGTGTCACAATGACGTTGGACTTCAAATATATTCCTACATCTGCAAATAAATGTTACGTGAAAGCACAGTAGCGAAGATATTTACAGGGTGTATTTACAAGGGTAGCAGGCACTGGTCAACATGGAAGCTAGCCAACATCAAGCCAGACACATCATCGTAATCAGATCAGCAGTGGCCGCTTATCGGCATATCCCACTAAATCCACGTGTCAACACCATTGTCTTCTAGTAGCACGTGGCAATATGTTCTCCTCCACGAGGCCCGTGGAAGCTAGGCAGGTGTAGGTGTGAGGATAAGTGCCAAGAGCAAGGTGTGCATGTGTGTGTATTTGAAAGCACAAAGAAATACTGTTGTAAGTCTGTTTGATTTGCCAGCACTTTCTGAACTAAGAATAAGCTGCAGTTTGGTGATCACTTTGCATGAGTTCATTTCGCACTTCCGAGAACAACAGTACATGCTTCCTGCAGGAGCATTCTGGGCTCGTTCTATGCTAGCACAAAAATCGTGTGATCCACTTCGTGTAAATAACAGTGTGGATCCAGCAAGTGTATTGAGCTTGTGTTGGCTTTAAATGCATGGCACCCGCATGAATCCTTCTCTGCTCTTGGCATGCAGACCAAGCCTGTTTAAGGATCCCTTAATTATGAGACAAGACGCACAGTTCTACAGAGTGAAGGGGGAGGTTCAGCAGATGGTCATCTTGCCGATGGTCTGGCGACTACGTCAAATCAGCACAGTAACTTGGGTGCAAGTAGCATTTTGTGTCCCCGCTACAGCCAATTGTGCAATATATTGTCAGTGCTCTGGGGAGGCACTGGTTAATAGATGTGTCAGGTGTACAGTGTGCACCAATTAGCGCACACTGGTGCCTGGTTTGTGCACCAGTGTGCACGAACCAGGCAACCAGTTTCCCTCAGTGCTGCACTGAATGCTAAAAACACATGAAAAAGAAGAAGGCTTGTGATAGGAAGTGGTGGCAAGAAAGAAGGTGGCAGGAAGGGCTCTGGGGATAACGTGGAAACCGGTACAAAGACAAGAGAGGGTGCACGCCGGAGTTTAGAAAAATGAGAAAAAAAAAATGCCTTAACTCAGCACCAATGTTCTGACCAGGCAACTTGTTTCTGTCTGGGCTAGTAATTGCCATTCTTGGTGGAGTTCAATGAAGCTCGACTGTTTTGTATGGGTTGGACGCTAGGAAAGAGAGGAAGTGAAAACAGGAACTACAGGTACAAGAACTCCCCACTGCTTAGCAGTTCAACTAACAGCCTCACCTCCAGGAAGCGTTCCTCACGCCACTGTTCCACTAAAACCTTGAACATCCCCTCCTGACATACATCCACATTACACAACCTTCCCAGGCACTCTCGCTCTCTCTGTTGCCTTGACAAAGTCCACCTGTTCAAATGTTGGCATTGGACTGAGGTATCCTCCTCTCTTTCTTCTCACAGTTCCTTTCATACAAGTTTCAACCCCGAAATGGTGCCCAGCCACCCTTAATCTCCATTAAATGGAAGGCTGCCTGGTTCTGTCAATCATCTGGAATCTCTCTCTCAATGGTTGGACAAGCTGTCTAACCCAGCATTCACCTGCACGCCTGTACCTGAGTCACGCGATAGTGCCGTAAGATCTCCTGACCAGATGCAGTTCCTCTCGGCTGGCAGCGACAGGGTGGCGAATGCTGGAAGCTGTTGGCGACATGTTAGACTCGGCCTCCGCGTCGTCGTCGGTGGCACCCAGTAGGGCTTGCAAGAGGGCACTGCGTAGGCGGTCGGCAAATGTCTTCTCCACCAGGTCATCCGTACGCGGTTCGTTGAAATCAAAGTCGGCAACCTAGATGTGGACAACAGAAAGATCGGAGTGGCAAAGATGGTGCATCAAGATTTCTAAGGGAAGACTAAATGTTGTCACTAATCACTCTTTCGGAAGTGGCTTTGCAGCTGCCCAATGGCAGAAAACAGGTTTTCATTAGCAGATGAAATCACAACTGGGAGGCTGAATATTTGGTCCCAGTGTTGTCCACTTGCCAAACTCGCACCAATGACAAGACTGCTTGATATCCCATATTTCAAGCATACTTTTATTTCCCCAAACACATGCAAATTGTATTCTATACATGTGAACTAAGTTGAACATTTACATAGTCACAGTTTTGTGAATAATTTATAGTCTTGCTTCCTTTCTATCCAATTTCACTTCTACGTCTACTGAATTTATCACTCTTAACACTGTATCTCTCATCTACTCCTCATCCTACTATCTGCTGTTCAGGTAGTAGCTTAATATATACACAGTTTGAGTGACTGGCATGAAGCAAGCTGTTGCTTTTCATATTCCTTTTATAAACAAACCATCTACTTAATGAATGCTACAACTAGGACTACTATATTCATTACATTGGTTCACTTATAGCGTCAAATGCCTACAAGCATAACAAAGCAAACTATATATGCTGTCACGTAGTAGCGACGGTCAAGGACACAGCAGAAAAAAGTGTGAATGACAAAGAGAACTCTTTACTGAACAAACCTGCGCCCACGAAAAACAGGCTACACTCGAGGTACAACAATAGCAGCGAACACAGTCGGTGATCATCGAAAATCTGATCTGCGGATCAAGCGCGTCGGCTTTTATACACGAGTATTCAAAGGTTCCAGAGTAATCGCTGGTGCCTACGTGTCTTCCAGAAAGTACTACACTACACAATTCGTGTTGCGCATACAATCAGATTAGACAAGCTTCGGTGACCATAGACAACGGATAGAAATAAAGTTATAATTAAAGAAACTTCCGATACATGGAGGCACGTCCCGCGCTGAGCAATGACGTTTAGCACTTGTTAGCCGGTGAAAAGCGGTCAACCAAGAAAGATAAACAAATAACCATGTCAATATACGCACACAGCCCAGTCAGCTTCTTATACTGCCAGACCTACACCTAATAAGACCTACCCCACAGGTGCACAATAACATGCCTCCATGTGTCGAAGTAGATGCAAGCATCATCTATCGTATCCGCAAACATTCACTGAGGTAGACTGATTTATTACAAATTGCTGCTACTCATTTTCCTGGTGACAAATGGTTTGCTAGGCCCAGCCATATAATAATTTCCACATGACTACAAGAACGTATGCAAGATGAACGTAGATATACTAAAACAACAAACTATGCCAAATCAATACAGGATTCTTGGAAAGCATTGTTTAGCAAACTCTTGGCATTCTGCCTCTTTTTTTTCAATAGCTGGTTTTTACAGAAAAGCTACTCAGATTTCATGCATCTGTAACGTTAGGAACAAAAGCTTGTGGGCCACGATGACAAAGCACCCAGTCTTTTCACAAAACTGTAAACTCCGATGCGCTCTACTGCAATGTGCTCCCTACTTTAGCTTGGCCAGATGGTTCGTGGAAAATTGCAGTTCTTTCTCAGACCTTTCATTCTTGAAACATTTGTTGCTCCCATGAGGATGTACAAAGGCTCACACACCACATGAGCACAATGCATGAAGCCTTGGAATCAGTGTGAAATGGACATGGCATGGCATAAACCCGGGGTGACTTGGCATAAACATTCGTTGAGCAATGAAACACCGTTTGACATTCCATTACACTGTCACAACTGCAAGTGTACTCCAAAATTTGCAGACAGTGTAGTTCTGCCCAGACATAAGGACAAAGAAGTGCACCCTGTGACTGAGGTTATTTGCATATCAGTAATAGCTGTAGCATGTGCTTAAGTCAGCCTCCGAATATCTTGCCCAAAGGGGGAGTGTCGTGCATAAACAGTTGTCTTTTGTGAATGCATGCCCATCTTTCCATGTGAATCACTACCAGACTAGTTAGTATACTCGGCTTTCTGTCCTTCTAAGCCATAGCCAAAGCTACTCCTAAGGCGGTGCTGTGCCATTTACAATGCCAGAAAAATCCTGCACACCCACCTCGATGCGCAGCTGGTTCCTAGTGTGCATGTGGTAGGCAATGCCCAAGGCCACGATGACCAGGGCAAACACAGAGCACACGATGGGCACCACGATGGTAGACAGCTGCTGCTGCTGGGACACTGCGTCGCATGAGTGCGGAAGGTCACGTCACGACGACTATGTTCACAAGATGGCTCAGAAGTCGGATGCCTTAAAAGCTACGATGTTGTAGACAAAGCCCCCGTAATGACTGGAACTCAGCCCAACACCGTGTCACAGGTCTTTCTGTTTCGTGCAGTCGCTGCTGTCAGAAAGCTATCTCAATCTATAAAGCACAGAGGATAGCAGAACAAAAAGGTACAGCATGTGTTAGCATCTCCAATAAATCATTTTGATAAATAAGTAATATCTTTACATGTCAGCCCACGTGCACAGCTAGGTAATCGGTTCTTCATATGAGATCACATGCGATCACCTTGTCCACATTTCCTTTCCCATTTTCGAGTATACTTATATTCCGTGCCCAACATGTGATATATGTCTGTTGAAGATCAGCACTTTGTCGTCAAGTTCTTGCTTTGCCCCATTCTTAAACGCTGTTTCGGCTCCGATATGCGGCATTTAACCCCTATCAATGATGTCACTGCAATCAGACTTACGCTGTCACACCAGTTGTGCGCCCAATAGTATGCAACTCACACCCACCAATCATTGCAATTTTTTTCTAGAAAGACAAGCCAGTCAAATCTGAATGTCAAAGCACAGACTGATGTTTGTGGCACGTTCAGGAATTGGTGTAGTCATCGTGAGTGCATCTAGAAGAGTCAACAATGCATGTGTAAAAAGCAGTAAGATGCAAGAGCCTCCCGTTCAATTAAACACCCACTCACTGCACTTGTTGCTGTCGTTACTGCCGAGTTGTATCTCGGTTTAAAGGGCCCAAGTTTGCCTAAACAATTCCTTGCAGGCTAGTACACATTTCTGTCTGCCTTACTGCTTCCCTGCACTGTCTGAACACCATGAAAACCAAGTAAGTGTAGTTTCATTCACCCCCCCCCTCTTCCTATTGTACAGGGTTGCAAGGTAGATTCCTAATAATAAGCAAATTATGTCAGCAGTTGATGACAAGTATTACAAGATGTTTTTAAAGCGACAACTACCGTATTTACTCTAATCTAATGCACACTTTTTTCCCAACAAAATGGGCCTAAAAATTGAATGCGCGTTAGAATCGAATACGACCCTGAATCTGCATTACCATATCACCATAGGCATTTCAATATGGCCACCTCGTACATATTTCGAGCATAGCTGCCGTAGCTTACTCCGTGTGCTGTAGTATGTGTGCTTAGGTTAGTCCACCAACCGTCTTCCTGTTTTCTGCGTTCGCTCTATCAGCATGGAAGTGTCGACTGCGAAGACATCACGATGCCGCAATTAAAAGCAAAGCGATTACATGTAGGGAGACGGATGGAAATCGGGCCGAATCACAGACATGTGGAGTTCCGGAAATTTGTGGGAATGGCGCAAACAGGAGAGGCGTTCTACTCCGGCGACTGCTGCGTACAGTGTGGCCACGCAGCCCCTATCTCGAAAGCAATCTGCGATGGAGACAAGAGCCTATGCATCTAGGAACACCGCGCTGTGTACTCGTCGCTTAGATCGCGCTGAAGCAAGAGGCCGCACAACGGTAAATTCACTCGCTTCTGCTACCACACTTCCTCACTCCAGCATTTTGATAAAGAGTTTCCGCGGTCATTAAGTGAAACGTGTTCATGTTTGCTTGCGTGCGCGTGACACCGTGCTTGTTAATTTAGTTAGTAAGCAAATGTTTAAACGTTTATATGGCCGATAAATCTACTATCCTTACTTTTCGTATAGCTGTCTACTAATTTGTGATCGCAACCGATGCTTTGCCTTTCTTTTTTATTTATCGCAACTTTAGTGTATTGGGAGTAAATCTTTGATTTTCCAAATGAGAGAAAGTCGTACTTCTGTATGAAGCAATGAGGCGCGGTATTGTAGAGGTAGCTCATGGCAAACAGGTGGGCATTACAATTGAGGGCTTTTTCTTTTTTTCCTTTTTCTGTTCCCAGAAAATGGGTGCATGTTACAATCCAGGGCACGTTAGAATCGAATAAATACGGTACTCTAAACAATGTGTGACCAGACGTTATCCAAGGTTTTTTTCGAGGCAAAATCCTTCTTCAACAAGTTGCGTGTGCCATGCAGGTATGAGGATTACCAAAATGCAGCACAAATGGCACGACAATACAGCGGTAGTGCATTGGAACATCCCCCGGAGAGAGAGACAAAAAAAGGGCGAGAGCACCAAAGGGGGTACCGATGGCATCAGCTAAATCCGCGGCAATGACCCCTCCATTAACCTCCAGGAGAATGATGATGATAATGATGATGTGTTTTAGATTTGGCTTTGTTTTACTACTCGGGCAGTATCAACGGAAGAAGACATTAATTCTTATGCTTGAGGTGGCACAATTTTAAGCAACAATTCTGTTTTGGAGCAAGCTGGCGCAAAGAATTTCTCTTGGCGCAATTGTTCCATGACTGAGACCACCTAAGAGTGCAGCGGTAAACGCAACACTGGCCAACTCAGAGAGAATTTGTATAGATGCGCTAGACAATTATAAATTATGTTTGCTCACTTCCGTGAGATCACAAGGAAGAGAGCTTCTTTCACTATCAGCATCAGCATCCCTCAGGCACCTTGCAGTGGAGTGCGGAGGCATGCAGTTCAGGGTGTGATTATGTAGCCGGAGCTTACGCTGAATGTTTAGGCTGTCACAGAGTATAGTAGGGGGACTATGAAGGTCAACATTTACTGCACCTCTGCAACATTCAGTACAGAACAAAGACAGTGGAATCACTTGCTCATCACCTTGGTATGTTTTATTGGCTGAGAAGGCAAAACTGCTCTCCAGTAAGACTAGGCCACTTAAATAATAAGGAACAACAAAGGCCCCGTGAGCAATGCTGGGAGGTTATGCAAATATTCAAAAGGACAATGGGAACCAAAGAAAGAAATATATATATTCGAAATGTAGGCGCACTCACACAGTACACTTTGTCGTCAAGATGTATCACAAGTGTTCCTAAGAGCACCTCCTGCATAGGACTGCATCAAAATATTCGCATGCACTGTACCCTACTGCAGTCTCATTCAGCAGTTAAGCTGATCGCTTCACTCGTTACTAAAAATCACTTCCTTGCAATGGCATAGGAACATCACACAACTCACAATGGTCACACAGAATGTCTAAAACAGCTCTCAAAGTTCAGCTCAGCCCAACAAGTAGCAGGCCTCTCTTAGTAAGATCAAAGTATAGGGCTTTAGGCTGAGGCATGTGTCCATTAAAGGAAAGCACTTTAGGGTTAACTCAATCTAAGTAATACTCCTGACACACGGGCACTCTAAAGTCCTTTAGGTAAAGGGACATCTACCGGAAAGGCGTTCAAGTGCAGTGACACACGACAAAGGAGTATCTCCTTTACAGCAAAGTTCCTTTTCGGGAAAGGAGATCGCGCAACTACTTTTCGAGCGGAAAAGGAGTTACTCTCGCACACAGCGTGCACAACTCGTCAATAGAAGGAAACCTGCCACACAACTACGGTGCCCATAGGTATTTTTTTTTACCTTGAGAAAATGTTTTAATTGTTAGCGGTAATACAATTTGTCGAATAGTGAAGATTTCCTCTAGCTATACTCTCAAACGCTCGCATAACGTCGCTAGTGCCGCCATGTTGAATTCCGGCAGTGTCGTCGTCGTTTGCTGCGCGCATGTGGTGTGTTCACGTCGCGAGATGGAGACTGCACAATCGGTGGCCGCAGGAAATACCCAGAAGAAACCACAGTTGCTGGAATAACATATTGAATAAAATGCGTTACGCCTGCGCGCACAAAGGAAGGGACGACAAAGACGTGAAAAAGGATGACAGAAACGTGGGCATCACCAGAATAAACAGCACGCACAGCAAAACACCGGCTGCACATAGTTGCTGGACCAAGTTAAATGGCTGCTAACAACGCAAAAACGCAAATAAAATAAACGACTATAAGCATTATTAGCCATCAACAAAAAATATATATATATATATATTTTTAGCTTCTACAGTAGCTAAGCGTAATTAAATACGCAGCTTTTTAAGAATGTTTTCTCTCTTGTGGCTTTAACAGCCAGTGCTATTTTTCTTGCGGCGTTCATCTGAGGAACTACCTAAAGAAGTTCAGTGCGGTGCCGTGTGTCATCTGCGCAACTCCTTTCTGCAAAGGGTCCTTCAGAGTAGCAAAAGGGGTTTACTGGAAAGGACTTTAGTTTTGCCCGTGTGTCAGGGGTATAAAATCTTCCAGAAGGCCCCCAAGATTTTGTCATGATAAAACACGGTGCAAATGGAGTAATCAATGCAGTTAAACACTGCTCTCAAATTGACAAGCATTCAACCTACTGGGAATAACGAGGAAATCTGCAAGAGCATTTGGGTTAACCACTACGTTACAAAACCACACATCACATCAGCTCTACGGCTATGCAGAGTGAATGAAGCTTCCCATTTTCTGGCAAGGTGAGCTTCAATGCTCTTACACAGTAGAACATTGAAAAGTATTAACCTATCCATAAATTCAATGCAGTAACGCTCGAACACAAGAGACGTCGATAGCAGCAGCATCATTGGTAGTTCCATCTTGTGATGCTTTCTTCCCATAAATTCAATACAGTAACGCTCGAACATAAGAGACATCGATAGCAGCAGCATCATTGGTAGTTCCATCTTGTGATGCTTTCTTCCCATAAATTCAATACAGTAACGCTCGAACACAAGAGACGTCGATAGCAGCAGCATCATTGGTAGTTCCATCTTGTGATGCTTTCTTCCCATAAATTCAATACAGTAACGCTCGAACATAAGAGACATCGATAGCAGCAGCATCATTGGTAGTTCCATCTTGTGATGCTTTCTTCCCATAAATTTAATACAGTAACGCTTGAACACAAAAGACATCGATAGCAGCAGCATCATTGGTAGTTCCATCTTGTGATGCTTTCTTCCCATAAATTCAATACAGTAACGCTTGAACACAAAAGACGTCGATAGCAGCAGCATCATTGGTAGTTCCATCTTGTGATGCTTTCTCCCATAAATTCAATACAGTAACGCTTGAACACAAGAGACGCCGATAGCAACAGCATCATTGGTAGTTCCATCTTGTGATGCTTTCTCCAACCACAACGCATTAGAGACACCGCTGTGTTGCATCACTATTTTTGCAGAAGGGGAAGAAAGAAAAATAAATCCGCCATACGTCAATGCTTGTTCCTGCCAACACCTCTGCGCCAGCAGATAGGTGGAATATGATTGTTGCCATTGTAGTTCAGTGTGCCCCAGTTCACATCAGCGTAACAAGACGGCGCCACCAGTGCTGCCTTCGGAGACATGGGCAACATTGCAAGGTAGAGCAGAGAAAGCTAGAATGATAGCTTTCGATGTGGTAATACCTAAGTAGCTCTCATTTGCTAGGCGCCTGTTTGTCAGCACCTGAATTTAAAGAGTATGCCAGTAACGATCATCATAATCATGGACATCTGTGTCTCCTGTTTCCAGTATTCCATAAACTGCAATATTACTGATTAAAGAAGAGGATAAGACATTTTCTGACATGTTCTGTTCAAAGTGATGACTATTGATCAAAGAAGAACATCGTTTTCCGATGCACCCCTCATAAGACGGTTATTAGCAGCACATGGGTGTCATTATTTACTGCCAAAATTTCCATGAGCCTGAGCTCAGCTGCTACACTGGCAAACGGTTTGCTTGTTTAACACGGAGCAATGACCACAGATAGAGTAAATCAGTGTACAATGCTCAAAACTGCAAATGACGATGCAGAGACGTGCCGTTCATTATATTACCCTACAGGTTCCTATTATCAACCACGCAACTGAACCTGCATGCCATGCTGGGCAACCTTCTTCAAACCAGGCAAGGTTGTGGAGTAAGGTATGCAACCTGGCTAGTTAGTGCTGACCCATGATGTTTGACAGCGTGAACTCAGACAAAGGAGGGTGAAAGAGGCAACAAACGAAGACAAGCGCTGACTTCCAACTGATTTCAATTTCTGACAACTGCAAACATAAGTGCGCAAGCGATTTCATACTGACCTCTGCCCATATAGATGAAAAAACACAAACGCCCGACTCCAGTCATTGTCAAGGAGCGGGTGCAGCTTTTCTTGCGCATGCCAAATATGATAGCTCCTTGGTTGGCAAGTCTATTGAAGGTTTGCTTCCTGCATTTTTCTCTTCGATTGCCCCTGCTTCTATTATAAGTCTGGTCTGATCATGTGCATGCCTAGCAATAACTGTGCTGTCATTGAAGAAAAGGGTACAACTGCACTCTGGACAAGGTTGTACCCATCTCTCCTTTGTCTGAGTTCGTGCTGTCAGACATCAGTGTTCTGGAACCATGAAAATCAAGACGACAACCTGAAACCTTTCACAACCATACACTGCACGTGAGGGAAGGTGTTTCTAGACAGTGGCAAGTAGAACAAGTGGTGATGCTTTGAAGCCACATGATGCCATCTTCACTTTCATTTATCATGTTTCAAGCAATATGCTTAGCACAGAGAGCTCTTTGAGCACAAAAGAAATTTTGCACTACACGAATTACGTAAATGCCAATCTCGTATCAATCATATTTCTGTATTGCAGCCTTTCAGCAGCTTGTTGCTTGCAGCCATCAAATGCTTGAGCTAGTATAGACAGGTTCACATGGAGCAGTGAACTACGTTTCCCAAGGTTATGTTGATGACAAAAGCTTGACAAGCCAGCTTGAAAACACAATCAAGGTTTTTGTATAAGCAGTGTTCTTCACTTTTAGCAGGTCTGCTCATTCCTCACCCAGGTACATGTGCTGCTAGCCAAAGAACTTAATAATGGAACTAGCCATCTTCGCTAATGATCACAGGAATGTCAACGCACCAAGTCTTGCAGCAACTTCACATTGTGCACGTCGATGTGAAATACAACACCCTGCAAGTACCAGTTTACTTTTCCTGCACTAGAGTCTTACACAGTTTCCCAACACAGTGGTTTCTCCTAAATCAGGTTAAGTGCCACAGCACCTGCCATGATAGCATGCGCAAAATTAGGCAAGAACAGAACGTACTGTCACCAGGTTGGGCTATCACATGAATGTGCACCATCACCAGAATGCATGAGCCAAAATGGAGTGTGGTAAATATGAAGGAGAGCGCAGCACCCAGCTGTGAAACGCTGCCATGTCACCAAATATACATGTTGGTGTTGATACGCTGTGACAAGTTCAAATGGCGCGGAGCATCACAACACTCAGTTGTGATGTCTAGCATAATTTCAGGACTTTTCTCTCCCTCCCAAATCACTGCCCAAGCTGCCTCCAGAAGGTACTACCAGCATGCTAGTCAGAACAGAAGACCAGAGATTCCACGGCACTTGCATGTAACACTGCCTTACCTGATGCGTCGCTATAGTACAAATGAAAGCAACGAGTTCTCCTGGAATCACCAATGCATCCAATCATCCTCCACAGTAAGAAGCGTGCTCCGTTATGCACCTTCTATACCGTTATACCATTGTAGCCATCTTAGAGGATGTCAACTGTGCCCTACGGTACACAGATTACACAACACTTTAGTAAGCATGTGCAAGAATCGTCACTTACTGCATTACAAGGGCCTGATTGCATGCGATCCCATTTGCTGCAACCTCCAGTGCCCGGGATCATAAATTTGGTAATAACACACGAACAGCAGAGTGCCAAGAAACTTGCACTTGTTCAACAACGCCATGCTATACTGTTGGCACAACGATAAGACTGAAGCTAGAACCAATCATTTTTGCAGTATGTAAGGTTAGCTGAGGTGAAAAGGCTTGAGTGGCAACTGTTTATAATGTATTTGCTTTTTGGGTAAAGGGCGCTAAAAGCGTTCTCCAAAAATGAGGCTTACATATAACTGAAGTGTTGCTTGAAATTCGTTCCTTTAAAGGGTGCTTCGGATAATACACATAATTACTCCTTGCTCCCAGAAAAGAAACAAAACGCCATGAAACTACTGTTTGCAATCAGGAAATGTTAATTGTCTTCACTGCACTGTAATCTGCCCATGACAACGCACCACAAGATGTCATATTCCGCGCAAGGCTTAACAAACTGCAGACACATTCTACGCCCAAAACAAGTTTAACTCAGCTTCTACTCACAGTGCTTTGAAACTGATATAACTTCTATGATGATTATTTGTCTACTGCCAAAGAGTTGCCAATGGTACACCGAGATCAGGTATGTGAAACGAAGAGAGCTTCTGGATTCCAACCCAGCAAGAGCGAGGTTTGTGATAGACGACATGGGTCTCTATCAGATCCACGTTGAATTTGGTTAATCTCGATACCTACTGCATCGCATCCCCGCACTCAAGGCATCGGAGGTCTTGGAACGGCACAGCAAACCACGACAGGCACAACAGATATAGCAACTGTCGATAACGGACAGCTGTGCTTCTACACTTTCGCTTCCTTAAGGCATTCAATACTTCCAGCAAACCATAACTTAATGGCTGGTCACCAGCACCGACAGCCTGAAGCTGTCCCTTTCCTCTTGCGACCAATGCATAAAAACAAGTCCCTAAAACTGTCTGCCAATGTCCATAAACACACTGACCATTCATCCATTCACAGCAAAACCTGCTGCCCTAAGAGACAGCGGCAAAACTGACACAACCATCTCAACGCACTGCTCTTGTCTTCTGCAGCTAAGCACCGCCGCACTCATTATCTCTCGGCTCTGCTCGCCGTCCAATCAGAATTGTCCACAACACTCTTTTCGGTGGAAGCAGATGGTGCCACAGGGTCCATTCCGTTGCTGGGACTTCTCGGCAGCGGGCTTTCGGGCGACTTCGTGTCGTCACGGTAGCGGTGGTCATTCTCGGATGCCGTCAGACCGTCTCCCTCGCCGGTGCTGTCGACGTCGTGGGGCTGCTTGCTCCAGGATGGGAATGCGTCCCTCCACGCGCCGAGCAGATGCTCCCAGAAGGTTTTCTCTGTGAGTTCCAAGTTGGGCCGCTGAAAGTCAAAGTCGGCGACCTCGACATGGAGCCGGTTGCGTGTGTGGATGTGATACGCTAAGCCCGTGACCAGGATGACGAACGCCAGGAGTGAGCACACGATTGGCAGGATGATGGTGGACAGCAGGCTGCTCCGAGGGACTGCGACAGTGCGAGAGAAAAGGCGAGAGGCGGACGGGGTCCAGCCAACCGAAGGATCTATCTGCAGGCACTTCCACTGCTGTGACTCCACAATGGAGAGCAGACAGACGGTGAGAAAGTAGCATGGATAGCAAAAAACGAGAGGCAAGTTGACATGAATAAGGCGTGAGGAAGCGTTGTAAGGAACCATCACCAATACTGGCCACTACATGTGACAAGCAACAATGTTCACAGCAGACAGAAGGAGGCAGCAGACGACGCAGAGGGATGCAAGCATGCTCCCAGATTCTGTCATTATCAAGCCAAGACAGAAGCCAGTTTCAAAGTAGGCAATGAGAGTGGATTGAAACTTACCCATGCAGCTCAGCAGATGCAGCAGACTGACAACAAACAAGCGCAATGAAAAAGCAGAGGCGGCTTGGTACTTCTCTCACGTTCAAGCTGACCGAGAAGCCAGATTCAGGCAAAAAGATAATGGCAAAATGAAGCCTATTGCATGGCTAGTTAAACTAGCTGTTGAGTCAATAAAATAAAGCTCAAAGAGATGATGGCGCTATTTTGGATAATCCAGGAGGCTGACAAGATAGAAGGACTTACCCAATATTTTTCCAGTAAGACATTGCCCAGAGTGACGGTACACTAATGTGAAATGAACTATTTCAATGCAGAGAATGCAAGCACCAACACCAAGCACTACGAACACTGAAACGCCATTGCCAAGTATGGAAAGCAACAGCTACAAAGCACACAAAGGGGTGAAATCAATAGTACCGAGCAAAGCCAAAACTGCTTCAGCCAAACCATAACAGAACCAGAGAAACGAAATTCGCCAGCCACCAAACTGAGCAAAGCAGAACCAATGAAGAATGATTCAACAAGCAGGCATGCATAGCTGCAAGGTCAAAATCAAAAGCCCGTAGTCAGAAGTGCTACGAGTTCTACGATTCAGTAAGGCCAGCCACTACAAGGTGTGTTCATTAGGATGTCATGAAACTGTGCTGTTAATAAAAGCATGTACAAACATTCGGGTTTCAAGCAAGCTTAAGAAGCCACAAGGGAGCAGGAGTTCACAAATTTAATATTGGGTCAGGTGCTGACCTAAGCATACAAAAAGTTACACGAAGGAACAAATGCCCTTCGAACATCACTTACCGCATGCAATCCATGTCACGCCTATTTCACAGTAATCAGACGTGACTTCCTACATTCACATGACTGCACATGCGTATGTGCACACACACACTTGAAGCTGAAATGGTATGTGATAACTTTCTAGCAGGGGTGTTCACACAGTGAAATTTCCTAATTGAATGCAAATATTCAAGAAAAATTACCTTCAAACATTGAATCAAACATGAAATATTTTTTTTTTCATTCCTACACAAAATGAAACAATGTTTGTGTGGTGTCCATTTGGCAAGAAATTCACCTTAACATTATTTCATAACTGGATGTAATGCCATTAGCAACTGGATGCCCAGTCGCCAGAGAAGCTTGTAAATGTGGAACAGGTGCCTTCAGTTATCTGTTATTAGTTACCAGACGCAACATAGGGAGAACACGTTATCAAAGGCACATAACATTGTTGCATTCATTCAAGGAGACAAGTACAACACTACAGCAGCGCACGCTGCTTAATGGGATGCAAACATGTACAAACTGGTTAAACGATAAAATGGTTTGCAGCAACAAAGACAACAAATTGGTATATAGGTGCTTAAAAGCAAGGCATTCTTACTGCATGACTGGACTCTAATTAGCAAAAGTTTTCTGCCTCGTGCATTCTCTCAGGAACTAGACCCTCACCACAACCTCTGCTTTCTTGCAGCATAATCGCTCAGTAAGGGCCTTACTAGCATTGACCTCTTTTCCTCCAGTCTCCAATAAGCATTGTATTCCCTGGTTCCAAACAGAAATGAATGTTTGAGAATTTCAAATACAGTAAACTATCCATATGAATACGAATCAAATACCAGGGGTTATATTCCACTATTATTAGTAATCTTGAATATTCGCAAATCCCTAGTTCCTAGTTCCCTACGTTCCCGGCAGAGAAAATGCGGCACCGAAGCAGGTTGAAGCTGAAACCACTGTGATCTCAGCTGAGACAATGGCTATACACTTGCAACAGCAAAATTCATTGCGCTTTTCTTTTTGCAATGGCAGATGTCTGTGTTGAATGACAAAATTATTGAACATAAAGTTCTATTGCAAAGGAGAAATCATACATCACAATTAATAGCAACTTGCTCTCCACCCCCTCCCTATAACTTTCTTTCACGTAGCTACAGCAGTTCATTGCGATTTACAATGTGCTACCAATTTTCAAGAATGCTTCTTATTGCAGGGACTCCTAAGTATGCCAATGACAGATGCAGTTTTCCAATGCAAACAGCTCAGCACTTCATTACCTGCATCGTAAATACACTACGATATTGGTTTGTTGCCCATTCTACAACTCAATACTCGGTCTGGAGGCTCTTGGTAAGGCTCTTGGAATTGTAGTACTCACCTGAGCCTGACAAGAAGGTCCTGTTCCATGTTTTGTTGTGACAGGGACGATTGGTTTTACAAAGTTCTGAGCACCATGCTGGCGACTGGCCTTGAAATGGCAAGTCTGCATTCACCAAGTTGTGCTCGACAGGGTTACAGAAGCTTCACTATGGACATCTATAAGCAATCCCTACTAGCGATGCCATTCAGAACTATCATAACTGTACTGAAACCACACCAGTGCTTTTCTTCTTTGATGGTGTGTAGGACAGTAGCACAAAACCACGTTGAGGTTTAGCAACACTGAGGCTTGCTTTCGCTTTTAGTCCTTCGCAAAGTGGAATGAATAAAAGATAAACGAGACAAACTGCAATCGCATAAGCCCATGTGCTCACCGTCGTAGATGTGCACCTCAATGTTCTTGATGTACGGCTTCTGCTGGACGATGTTGCTCACGAGGATGGCGATAAAGTGCGAGCCGTCCTGCGGGAAGTAGTGCACCAGCGGGAACTGGCACTGGTTGGTAGAAATCGGCTCGTCGCAGGTGAGGTTTGCGGTCGAGTTGCTGGTCGCATTGCCCGGCAGGTACTTCCAACAGTAGTTGTAGGGGGCGCTGTCAAGAAAAATTCCAGGCTTTGAAGTTAGGCGGAGTCACTGAAGTGCAGAAAACGGTACAATACAGTGATAGAGCTTTCAAATAGAAAAGTTGAAGTCTAGATCGTATAGGTAAAAGGCCAGATAGTGAAAGATGTAGTAAAACCTGATTAAATAAAGCAGGCTAGGTGACTGTTTGTCTTCGTCCCCTTTCAACGGGGATGCCAATAAACACCATCACCCTCAAGGCAGTTATAAGGGTTATTCCCACTGAAGAGAATAACTTCTGCACAGCAAAGAAACCATTGAACATGCTTTGTTCCAATGCCATCGAAGTAATGTGGAGGTAAGTACCATCATAGCTAGCAAGTCTAAGTTTTATTTAACGACTTCGTTACTGCAAACCATAGACCTTAAGATGAGTGAAAAGACACAGCAAAAAGGTTAAAATAACGAGCTTGGTAGCAGCCTCCTCAACCTTTCTTCGCAAAGGATTCTTGTAACGTCCGCTAATCCACCCAACGGCAGCATGGCATTTGTGAGCCCATCTTTTGTGACTGGCTCAGATGTTCATGGCCGTGAGAAATGGAACAATTTCAAATGCAAACAGAACAAGCCTGTTCCGAAGCGACGCAAGAAAAAATGTAGCAGATCTTACGAATTTGAATCTATATGCAGCGGTGCTTTGTGTGAGTGAACTGAGAGTCGAAACACAAGTTTGCGCATACTTAATGTCCGCACAAAGTGACAAAGAAGGCTTTACTCAGGCATGTAGAGAGCTAACGCAACGCTGCAGCTGCTGCTGCGGATGTGTGAAAGCAAGCTTTGTGTTTGCTTTTTTTCTTTCAGCCACACAGCTGCCGCTGCCACAAATGCGAGCACCATCTGGCGGTGGTGCAAGAAATGCAGAGGCGCGCTTTGGCCGCCATGATTGGGTGGCCTATTCGACAAGAGAACAAACAGCCAGGCCGCAGCACCTACGGTCACGAAACCCAGCGAGGTTTGCAAAGAAAACCTTGGCTTTTAAAAGCTAAACCACAGAGCATGTAGACAAGCTTTGCTCACATACCTGCCGTTGCACGACACCTGGAGCGAGACGACATCACCACGGCGAAGCCAGACGTTCCCTTGGACGCTGACACCTGTTATGGGGTCTGGCAGGCAGAATGGGAATAGAAAAGAATCGTTTGCCTTCTCATTATCAGTTTCCACAGTGTTTACAAGTCAGATACTTAATGCTTTCTTGAGCACAAGAAACTTAAAGATCGCCAAATAGAGAACAGTACATTCAAACCTCAATATGAGCAAGTCACATTCGACACAAAAGTAGCTTCATTATATCCAATATTAATTATAAGAATACAGTGAAACCTCGTTAAACCATAGTTGGCCGGAGCTCGCCCATTTGCCAGTCAAAAACGGAACACAGAGAGAGTGCGATGAAAGGGGAAAAAACATGCAGTATTTATTTACTTCGCGCGACAAAGGTGTTATTTCCGTTTGTTGCCGCGGTGGCCTAGCAGCGACGACAGCGGCGTCAAACTTGCTGAAGCTGTGAGCCAGCTTTTCAGCCAGCCCCCTCTTCTCGGCAAACACTCGCATGGCAGATTCCTCGTTGGCGTTGCACATTCTCGGTGCACAGGCGCGGTAGCGTTGCAGAAGTCACGGGGCACTTCTTCATTGCGGGGTGCTGTTCTCGTCGCGACGATTGCATTCATGAGGCTGACATGATGCACAGCTTCTGCCACTGTCGGGCCTGAATCGCCTGTACTGGCGCTTTCTGTGTCATCCTTATCACTGTCGCTAAGCGACACTTCGGCAACAACAGGGGCAATGATGGCGAAAAGTCAGACCTTGTAGCCGACATCTCTTCGTGGTCGCAGCAGCTCTGCCGAGCAACTTCTTTGCATTCCAAATGCCACACACCGTAGTCAACAGTAGACCCATGTCGCATGCCTGCGCCAACTTTTCGCGTCATGTTCGATAGCACGAACGATGTCTAATTTTTCTTCTATGCTAAGCACCCGGCGTCTTTTTTATCCATGTTTCGGCATGACGCGAGTTCTCGCTTGCGTGACGCCACAACGCTCTCTGGCACGGTACCGAAATGATCTTGATGTTGATGTGGCTTCACGTACAAACACACTGGGCGCTTGGAGGCCATTGTGCTGATCTCTGAGGTTTGTTGTTCTGCCAGGCCACCCGATGGAGACGACGCACCGCCGTGTTTGCGCAACGAAAAGTGGAAACACTACGTGTTATCCGATACATACGCAATAAGCTGGTATGGTTTTTGCGGATACAAAACACATTATGTTCAATGGCCATTGAGTCGGGGATTTGACTTGACTACCTTTAAAACGAAACTACTGTTTAAGCGGGTACGGTTTAACAAGGTTTGATTATTTGATATAAGCCTGCTAAAGAATAAGACATCATAAAACCACATACCATTTATTAAATCACATTATTGATGAAACTAGCTTAGTTTCACATGAAATATCCTTTATTTTCTTCGGCATGGGCAATTTCGCTGCCTGCATTTCTGGACGCATTTCTCCACATTGTCTAAAGAGTCGGAGCAGCTGAGGCCACAACCTTCCACACTTGCGCAGAAGCGCCGGACTAGTCAGAGCGCACCAATCACCTTGGAGGAAGTGGGCAAACGATCGTCACAGCATTCCTTATTGTGCCCACTTTCACTTGTGCTCAGTACGATGTCGGAAATGTAGTAGTCGTTTTCGGGCTCTCCCGAGGTCGTGACACCATCATCCGCACTCACAAACTCATCGACTGTCGATTTGTCAACGGCTTCCGGAAACTCTGACAGCTCGCTCCAAACTTCGGCAACACCAGGGACGGCTTCGTCGCACTCATCAGAATATTTAGTCCTCACCGGGCACGCAGAAGCCGGCGCGTCTGAAGCAATTTCGGATGAATGACTCGTACATGGCTGCCTCGACATCTTATACACGGCTGTGCATACACATCGGGCACCACGGGCACTTGGTCGTTTGTCCACTTTAGCCCTAATCTCCTCTTTATACTTCAAGAACATGCTGAGAGTGTTCTTTGAAATCTTGACACTGCGGCGACATCCGACTTCTTACCGCATTCAACACATTTTACGATTTAAGCTTCATGGCGAAAGGCAAATTCTGCCGCTTCATGCTAGCCATCACAGCAACACTGCGGGAGAATGCCCACAAGGCGCAAACACAATGAACGAGAAAAGCAGTGAGGCAGCTCAGACTTGCATCATCTTGCATCACGATGGCACAAGAGCCTCTGATTAGCTGTCTGAGTGACGCTGCAGGTGGGTCGGGATCATTTCTTGAAGGGAGGTGTCGCTAACTCGCCCGATGCGGCACAGTCACAGTAGGGAGAGCGGGTGGATGGAGAAGTGCTGCCGGGTTTCTCTGCCACTGCGAGGGGAAGCCAAATTCTGGGGGCACTTTTGCATTGCTTGACATTCGGTATATCAGAAGTCGCTGCCATTTTTGTTTGATGTAAGCGTAATTTTTGCTATACATACATTATTGTAACTATATTGTGTTCAGAAATTGTTCGATATACAGAATAATTCAATGTAAATTGGTTCAATATAGTCGTGTTCGACCGTATTCACGGCCGCCATGTTTGTTGTAAATTTAGGACATTGCACATGCGAGTAATGCTCAAGAAATCGACAAAAATCTGTTATGGTGTCCAGAATTTCGATAGGTGTGTAATGCATTGTTCCTAGTATTTGTTCTACAAGTAAAAATGTAGAAGTTGCACTCGAAAGGCAAAGCATTGATAGCGATAACAAGGTAACACACGACTACCAGCTTTACTAGGTGTAACAACATACAGCAAAACCTCATTTATACATTGTGGAAGAAAAATAATTTGCGAAAATACATAGTTAAACCTCGTTAAGCCATACCCGCTTAAACAGTAGTTTCGTTTTCAAAGTAGTCAAGTCAAATCACCGACTCAGCGGCCATTGAACATAATGTGTTTTGTATCCACATAAACCATACCAACTTATCGCATACATATCGGTTAACACGTAGTGTTTCCACTTTTCGTCGCACAAACATGGCGGCACGTCGTCTCCATTGGGTGGACCGGCAGAACAAGAAGCCTCAGAGATCAGAACCTCCAAGCGTCCTGTGTGCTTGCACGTGAAGCCACATCAACATCAACATCATTTTGGAGCCGTGCCAGAGAGCGTTGTGACATCGTGCAAGCTTGCATCATGCCGAACCTCAGATAAAAAAGACGCCGAGTGCTAAGCATAGAAGAAAAATTAGCCATCGCTAGTGCTATCGAACGTGACAAGTAAGAGTCGGCGCTGACACGCGACAGGGATTTGCTGTTGACTACGGTATTTGCATTTAGAATGCAAAGAAGTTGCTCGGCAGCAGTGCTACGACTGCGAAGAGATGTCGGCTACGAGATTCAACTTTTTGCCATCATTGCCTCTGTTTTTGGCGAAGTGTCGACCAGTGACAGTGATGAGGACGACACGAAAAGCAACAGCCTGGGGCCATTCAGGCCCAACAGTGGCAGAAGCTGCGTGTCACGTCAGCCTCATGAATGCAATCGTCGCGATGAGAACAGCACCCCGCAATGACAAAGGCATCCCACGACTTGCAACACCAACGAGGAATCTGCCATGCGAGCGTTTGCCGAGAAGAGGGGGCTGACTGAAAAGCTGACTCGCATCTTGAGTAAGTTTGAGGCTGCTGTCGTCGCCGCTAGGCTGCCGCGGCATCAAACGAAAATACTAACACTTTTGTCATGCGAAGTTAATAAATACTGCACGTCTTTTCCCCTTTCATCGCACTCTCTCCGAGTTCCGTTTTTGACAGGTAAGTGGGCAATCTCATGCTATTTCGGTTAAGCAGTACTACCATTTAGTACGTACTTTTTTCGAGCTCCGGCCAACTGCAGTTTAACGAGGTTTCACTGTACTAAGCGGGGAAACATACAATCGAACGTTACTAAAAAATGTGGCAGACTCAATTCTAGCTGAAGTGGTGAATCGCACATCCCGAGATGCCAACACGCACCAAGGCCCGAACGGCCCAAGAAATGCATTGTCAGTTTTTGGAGCTTCCGCAAGCTTACGTCTGCACCTCCCCAATTCAAACTGGATCACAAGCTTCTTCAGACCGGGTAGGTATTTTGGCGAGAAGTTTTGAAGTGTCCACTTGGGGAGAATCATTGCAGCCCTTAACTTCTCTGTTAATTAACAACAAAGGCTACCGAGTCTCCTGTATACTGCTATCGAATTTAAGAAATGCCAGTGAGTGTGCTATTTAAAGGTTATTGAATTTTAAAGATGCTGGTAAGTGCCTTGAATAATGATACCTATTTCATTTTATTTTTGCTCCTTGCAGTCTACGTAATCTAAGAGATTCCATTCATGTTTATTTTAAAACCTTCTGATGCACAAAAGCCAAGGCTCTGGCACAAAGGTGCACGGCAAAGGCCCACCTTTGGGAGCAATGTTGCGTGAGAAGGAACCGAGCTTGACCTGCGGAGACGTAGCATTTGGCCTGGTTACAAGGGCCACCACGATAAGGTTCACGGTGTGAACGCTCGTGTCGGTGAAGTTTATGGTGTAGTACTCAGCATAATGAGACAGGCCGTAGTCCAGCTGGAACAAAGGATGAGAACTCCGTGAAACAGGCAACAACACGCAGATGTGTCAAGCTAGGAAGCCGTGGAGACAACTTATGCTACAACTTGTTGACACCACTGAACTTTTTTTTTTCCCTTTTCTTTTTCAAATCTAAAACTAGGGGCCCTATAACATAAAACTATTCCAATATGTTTCTATTCCAATCTCCTGACGTCAAATTTGCACAACCACCAACGCAAGCACTGGGCGGTCACCCGCAGGATTGTCTGAACAGACCTATCAAACGCTCTCCTCGTTCATAGGAGGTCACTTTTGTTTATTTGAAAAACGAATAACATTGCCTACACTGAGCGGCATGTCGTATCTAATTGGCTGACAAGAGGCAAGGAGAACGCTCAAGTGGAGAGGGATTCGATGGGGCCGAGCCACTGCACTGAAAGTCGATAACCGGATCAAGAGGGTGGTGCCGGCGTCTACGACTGGTCGGCTTTCCCTTACTTAGCTTGCGGTGGCTGGTCGAAAATCGCGGCGGCATGCAACGGAAGCTCAAGAATGACGCTAAAACGGACCCTCAGCAAAGAACAGTTGGCAGAATGAGGGGGTAGGCGTGCCGAAAGTGCTCGAAAACGTTACACGGCCACGCAGGAAGTTTTATTATATGCAAATACACCCATGCTCTCTGGCAGGTGCGAGTAGCCAGCGTCTGAGCGATTGGCGGCAGCCATCTTCTATTCCTTTCAGAACGGGGCAGCCTGCGGCTATTCCAAAGAAAATTCAGTGTTGTTCGGCATATTAATGCATCTTTATCGCGTACACCTCACTTTGACGCGGTGAGTTCTTGCGGTTTTGTGACGTCGCGTGACAGGCAGGTGAAGTGGGTGCAGCCCGAAAACATTGTACCAATAGCCGAGGGCTAATGGCGAAAAGGGGTCGAATCAGAAATAACTGTTTTTCTTTTTTCTGTCAAATCATGCATAATCAGTGTGTACACATCATATCAGATGGGGAGGTATTGCGGCTTTCGTGACGTCGCGTGACAGACAGGTGAAGTGGGGGTGGTCGAAAATAGTTTTTGACCAATCGTGGAGGGCTGATAGCAGAATTGGAATAGAAAAGTTTGGAATAGTTTTACGTTATAGCGCCCTAGAACTGTGCAAAATTAAATACTGTTACTCAGAACATCAACAGATATGCACAAGAAGGCCAATACTGTGCATGACCTTTCACTAAAACCAAACATCAAATGCAAAGCCAGCAAAGTTTTCAGGAAAAGAACCACCTCTCTACACTCGTCAAATTTCTAGCGTGTTCTTCTATGGCTAACGGCTGTGGCAACAAAACGTTTCCGTACATGTGAGCCGTGTTTCAAATGTAGTATTCCATGAATGTCTTCCTCAGCCACCCTGGATGCAGAGGCAACACTTTTCAGGGCATCACTTCATTAGTGAACAAAGTTTGGATTACAGTAGAACCCCGCTGTTACGTTCCTCACTGCTGCGTTTTCCCGGCTGCTACGTCGTTTTCATCCGGTCCCGGCATAGCTTCCATAGGATCCAATGTATAAGGAACCCCGCTGTTACGTAGTAGCTGTGAAAACGTTCCCGCATGATGCGTCGCAACCCGAACCCGCCTCGGCTAAAGTAGGCAAAGCGCTCCAACCGCTATTTTGGCTTTTGACGAGTTTTGACCAGGCTTGGCCGGGCTTGGCTATGGAACTGGCTGCAAGAAGCCGCACGCCAGTTCGAGAGGCCGCCACTAGGTTGCCATTCGTGAAAAATGCTCTCACTATCATCACTGTGATTACGGTCACCGCATCGTTGTTGGACGGGTCGACTCACGGAGGAAGGAAACTCAGGAGAGGCCCTGACGTCACTCTTTGTGAAGCTATAGCTAAAGGGAAGCCGGAAGTTGGCGTTGCTCATGGCATTGCTCCGCCTATCGGGCCAGCTCTCCACTCTTATTTACATTTCTCGCGAAACCACGCCGCGCTGCGCGCAACCGGGCTGCTCGGACGCGTGTGCTCCACAGCAATACTACTAAACAATCGTTAGCACGTTAGCATGATTATGCCAAAGAGGGTAAAATTCCCAGCGGATATTCCTTCGTCCGTTGCCATTGCCGTGGCGCGGTGACAAATGAGGAGCACGAGCCGCATGATGCTGGGGAGTTGCCAAATCCTAGCTTTGGAGAAGCCTTCGCGGCTCTGGACCTCCTCCGCAGGTACGTTGCACCTCACAGCGACGCTGACAGCAATGCGGCCTTCCAGGCTATTGAGAAACGTGTGGTGATTTCTAGCGAGCGAAAGAAACGGCAAGCCACCATTCTAGACTTTTTTAAGTTCTAAGCGCACTCTGTGGAAATAAATTGTCTATAGTTGAAGCTGCACTTTTTTCATTCATTTTCGGAGCTTTCCTCACTGTTGCGTTTTCCCGGCTGTTACATTTTTTTTCCTCGGTCTGGTGAAAAACGTATGAACGGGGTTCCACTGTATATCACCTCTCTCTTTCAATCATGTGGCATCAAAACGCACTGTGAATCAGAATGACCCAATAAAGATGTTGAGATTTGCTTCAATAACTGCACTTTAGCTAGCTGTTCTGGTGGCCAAGTCCACGCAAACTGACATTCTGCTTGACGTACAAGGTGGTTTACTACGAGTCTTGCCAATTAATAGAGTCATACAGTGTTTACAGTGGTACAGTAAAACCTTGCTAATTTGAATTTCACGGGACCGAGAGAAAATGTTTGAATCAACTGAATGTCAAATTATCAAGGGTACCAAAAGAACAATAAATAAATGCTTAGTACATCAACACTGTTTTATATATCAAATGAATTAGGAAATCCTGTTCGTACTTTGCACAAAAGCAGTAAACCCGTTTTTTCATCCGGGACATGCTTTTTGCTACCATGCGCACAACCCCATTATTTGTCTGCCAGTGAGCTGGCCGGCAACAGATAGTCCGTCCTTCACTATGTAGCCGACGGATTTGATGCCAGCCTGCGGGCTGCGGTATTGCCTATGCATTGGACCGAGTCCAAACGAAACTATTGCTCGCCGTAGCTGCTGCGAACGAAACCATGGTCGCTACTGATGCAATCACGGATGCATGGTGACTGTGCAATCCTGTAGGTGCCCTGCCCAATGCGCTCTCAGTCAAAACGAAACTATTGCTTGCCACAACCGGTATGGACGAAACCATAGTCGCGATCGGCACAATCACGGATGGTGACTATGCAGATGTAAAGGTCCAATGCGGTCTCATGCGCAGCATGACAGCATCGCCAGAACAGCGATGCGGACTCTGCCACTTGGTTTCGGTTTGACCATCGCGCCGCTTTTGTTCTTTTACAATGCGCATTTGCAGTGCTCCCAGCTCGCCACGCTCGAATGTTTGACCAAATTAACCAATGTGCAGGCATAAGTCCAAATGAACAAGAGTTTGATGACATTAAATACTGCATACGTCTGCCGGTACCAGAGCAGGAGTCCCCATTATCAGATTTTTCAAATTAGGTGGGGGGGGGGGTTGTATTAACGAGGTTTTACCGTATTACTATCATTCACAACTTTTACTAAGGAATGCCTGATTTTAAACTATCACACGTATGTGGCTATCAGCTTACTTGTCGCATATAAAGCAGCATGGAAGGGTGCTAATTTTTCGTTCTCCTTGCAATGAGCACACAAACATAAGAAAAAATGTAAGATAAATAGGAGAGCAGAAGCAGGGACATGCACCTTAGATAACTTAGAGAAGAGTGTCCCTGCTCGGAACATGTCATTGAATTGTGTTTGGTAGGAATGAGATCATTCTGAGCCCCTTTGATGGAAACAAGCATGCTTGCATCTCATAAGCAAGGGAATCTATTCTTGATCTTGTTCTGAAAGTGGTACAAGAAATTCACCGATGATTACAATACTCCCTAATGCGAAACTGGAGCGCAGCTCTATACTATGTGTTTTCATTTTGTGTGTCAATATCTTGCATCATAATTATATAGGTCCACAATTTATATTAGGAATATAATGCTGTGAGTAAGCGCGCTTTGTTTCCATACAGATGACGTGCGCTACTCTGGTGCCATATCGCAGCCATCGTTGCCGCACAGCCCGCCTTGCACAGCATTACGCTTTTCTTCTCACATCACCAACGACGAGAGAAGCCCTTCGTCGCGGTGAAATCGTGCCACCTGTGTCGGCGCTGGCAACGCCCAAGGGAGCGTCACAAGCAACCTTACTCATGGCCGCTAGCCTACTTCTCTTGAAGGAGCAGTAATCCCCGTCACACACACTGGTACCATGGACTGAACTTAGCAGCTGACGCTATGGACGTGCATAATAGCCCTCCCCACCTCACGCCACCCTGGCCCACCCTCGGAAGCGCAGATGACATCTGTAGTCTCCTTCTCCACTTTCCTCCTCGTGCACTTGGCGTTCATCTCCCGCTGCACTTCACGTTCGCTTTCATCTTTCACTGTGCTCGTTCGCTCAGATACAAGGGACAACGCGGAGGCATGCTGACGCTCAATGCAGGGACGGGCGCCTACGAGCTGCACTCTAAAGAGTAATGTGGTGTGCCTTGATGGTGAAATAGGTCAACCAATCTGCGTACCGTTATGTAACCATAAACTCGAGCAGAGCAAGTTATTTTGTTTGGATACATTAATGTACCACCTGAAATTGTATTTTGTGCGCTTCTTCTAACCTTTCCTTGCATCAGTGAGTAATTTCTTTCTTATTTCCAGTTGAAGAGCGTTAAAAGGTGGCACTGCCTTCATACAAATGAAGTCGTGCATTAATGAGCCTGTAAAGAGCCCCTCACCAGGCCACATAGCAAATTTTGGTCATACACTGAAAATTGTTATGTGCCCTCTAAGGAGCATTATATTGCAATCATCTTTCAAATTAGTTCATTAACAGCAGAGACAGAAATATTTGAAGTGCTGAAAACCCGTAATTGCAAGGTATCTGTATAGCGCAACAAAACAAGGACACAAGAAGAAACTGAAGACAAAAACAAGCGCTTGGCTTCGTCTTCAGTATCTTCTTGTGTCCTTGTTTCTTGCGCTATACAGATAACTATCAATGATGACCGACCAACAAGCTCATATCGCCACCCTCCCTGATTGCAGCAGGCAAGCATCACCACCAATGTAAGCAGTCTTTCCACTTGCCCTGTCTAGCCTATGGAAGCGAAATTCTTTCCCTGCATTCTCGCATAACAGAGCCGGAGGACCGCATGACATATGTCATGGGTCCTGCCTTCTTTCTCTCTCTCTCTCTCTCTCTCTCGTGTCTTTCTGCTGAGTGGCGCACTTCTGACGACGGTCTCACGCGCGATCGGTTGCGTTTGTCTCATTTTGCGCTGCGGATGATTTTGCATGCTTTGCACGAGAATGCCTGATTAGCGGTATAAGTCATAGCCACAATTACAAGCATCGAGGCAGGCATGAGAGGATGAAAGAGCTTGATCAAGAAACACGGTAGAAAATGACATAGCTTTGTTCTCTGCGCATGCGACTGCATGACGTGGGAACAAGCAGATGAAATAAAAGTACATATTTCTAGCTACAACACGAAATAAAACAAAACACGCACAGACTTGGTTTGTATGTCTTAATATTTCTCTAAGCTTTACTTGGTCTATAGAAACAACAGATTAAACAAATAATTGATGTTGCCTTGAGCAATTCTCAAAATCACATGTATCTGCAAGTGACGTCACAGCACTGCCATGTACTTAGGTGCACTTGCATGACTGACGTCGACTCTCCGGCTGGGAGTGCGAAACCCACGAGGAGAAGCGCAAAAGCCGTTTGGTTTGAAATTGAAGCTCTTTCCGCGGCACACAGGTATGTAATACTTAGAAGACACAATCGTTCACACACATTGTATGCACTGCTGTTGTAAGCTCAACATGTCCAGACGTGGTGAAAGGCCCCTTAAGTATACCTTCTTGACATGGTAATGCACAACAGTGCGAGTAGCATTGTACGAGTGGGACGAGGATAACAGTCATTTTTCTTTTTTCAGAATGTCCAAAAGGCATTGCACTTTTAAAAGGGCCCTGACACACTTTTTATTGAAGTCGGGAAATGCATTTGAAGTTAAAATAGACTATTCCAGAAACACTTTGCAGCAAAAATTACTTCACTGTGTTCAGTAGAAGCGGAGTTATTGGCAATCAAAGATCGCCTTTGAACCCCTTCGCGGCGCTCCCGCTTTTTCTTCAGTGCCCTGCACTGCGAAGGCTACGGCATGACAGGGCATGCCCACAGTGCTCTGGCTATTGAACGTCACCGTGGTGTGCAGTTCAAATTTGATTTTGGATGCTCATGTAGATGCCACTACTTCAGATTTTGGCACCTATGATGTGCCAAGCCCTGAGGCTATCCCTGACCTTGTGGTTAAGTTTACAGTGTCTCATTCCTTTGCTGTGCTACAGTGTACAAGATAGCCACGCGTGGTTGTGTTTTCTTGCACAGGGTGGCATGAGTGGCACATTTCCTTTCGTACTTATCTCCATGACAACCACACAATTTCCAAAGGTTATACAAAAATCTTTATATCGGCTCGTGGGAGTACGTCAGTAGCACCCAGATCGAGTAAGCGATAGATTTACACAAACACTCAACTGACTTCAGGTAGATTGTGACCACCTGAGGTTTTTTAACATGCGCCTAAGTTTAAAGGGCAACTAAAGAAAAAAAATTATATCACCTGTATACTAAATTGCTCGTTTCAATACCGAAAAAAAACACTCTCACCATGACAAGAGACTTGGTAAGCCAGACAAGATGCAAAAACACTAAAGTCAAGTGGCACCGCGACTTCAAAGTTCACGCACCAGCTTGCTGTGGCTTCAATGATTTTGACAGTTCCTGTTAGGGCCCAGTTAATTTATTATCGATAAAAATGGGTTACATTGTGTTCCAAAAGTGATAAAAATTGAACTCGGCAAGTTTCACTAACTATTACTAAGCCAACGATGCCCAAATAGAACAAAATACTTTGAAAATCCGTGATGTGACAGGGGTTCCAACACGAAATTAGGAAAGGTGAACTTTAACCTTCATTTTCTTTTGTAACAATCTATTATCGCAGAATTAACAAAAACAGAGTTTTCAAGCATTTCTTCACTAGCCTAAACTGATTTATTGTTTCTCTTTAGGGTCCATTTAACTGCACAAGTGCTTTTGCATTCTGGCCCCACTTGAATGTGGCTGCCACAGTTGTGAACCAAACCCATGACCTTCAGCTTTGCAGTAGAAAACCACTACTACTCAGCAACTGCAAGGGCTTGAGTCACCAAAGGGTATCGGCCTATTTCGGCCCTACAAGGGCTCTCACCTTCCAGGACAAGCTGTTGGACGAGTTGATGAAATAGCCACTGGGATCGTGCAGCTCGAACGTGAAGTTTGTCGTTCGGTTCGTGGACACTATGGTCTGGTCGTCTGGCAGGACGTGGCCGTCTTGGGAGGCCACAATTTTGCCCACGATGTCCCCTACGACAGAAGGATTAAATGACCCAAGGGTTGGACCTGCCCACAGTCACACGTCCCGATCCCAGGAAACTATAGAAGATGCACAGATGTTTAAATTAGGTAACACGTCCGCACAGCAAACAAAGTATGCCTAACTATTTCACGAGCTCTTCCAAACAACATTCAACAACATTACAACAAAATTCAACATATCCAAGCTCAACTGTAGCTGTGAATGCTTAACACTTCTCTGCGGTAAACAAACACTGTAACGTAAAACAAAAACAAATTAGCAAGCTTCAGCAATTCTTCTGGCTCAACTCAGATTACCCTCAACATCTCCAAATCTATGCAGAACACCTGCAATACTGTAAAAAGTCCGGAAGTGTATGCAGCAGCAATGAAAACATAACTATGAACAGTAATTAAAGTACTAATGAGTCTCAAGAAAGTTTCCAACCAAGACCATTAAACATACTGTGCAAAAGCCATGTAATACAATACAGATGTATACAACATATAGCAATGTAAGTACGTCCAAAATCATGAAGGAGGCTGACAGATGGAGTAACATACTGTGGTATAGAAGTTATACAAACAGAGGCACATTATCCAAAAGAATACATAATAATAAAAGTCATTAAGTATCACTACAATCAATTATAAGCACATAAGTACTTAAAAGGCCCCTCACCAGGTCTGGCCATCTTGAGCTGCAAGCGCAGAGCATACAATGCGCGCTAACAATCATGTTTGCAAAGAATTACATTGCAACACGCCACAGAAAGGTCTGAAATTTCAATCTGAATGCAGTTTTCCCTTTCACTCGCTGCGACCACGCTCCAAGCCAGACGGTGACATACTGGTGTCCCTGCACCCATGTACTCGGGTCTGCAGTGTGACATCGCTCGTGGTGACACGTGACCGAGAATTATTCAAAGCAACATCTGTTATTTGTGTGATCTGTTGCTCGAATTGACGAATTGAAGTTTAGAGAAATAATAAAACATGCAAACAGAATGTCTGCGTGTTTTTTGTTTTATTTTTGACATCGAAGCAAGAGAGATGTACTTCCGCTTCGTCTGCTTGTTCCCACGGTCGTGCAATCATGTGCGCAGGTACCGAAACTATGCCATTTTCTACCATGTTCCAGTGCGTGATCATGCTCTGCGATCTACAGTAAAACCTCGTTAAACCGTACCCGCTTAAACAGTAGTTTCGGTTTAAAAGTAGTAAAGTCAATTCCCCGACTCAGCGGCCATTGAACATAATGTATTTCGTATCCGCATAAACCGTACCAGCTTATTGCGTACGCATCGGTTAAAACGTAGCGTTTCCACTTTTCGTCGCGCAAACACGGCGGTGCGTCGTCTCCACCGGGCGGTCCGGCAGAACAACAAGCCTCAGAGATCGGTACAACGGCCTCCAAGCGCCCTGTGCGTTTGCACGTGAAGCCGCATCAACATCAACATCATTTCGACGCCGTTCCAGAGAGCGAGAGAGCGTCATGGCGTCGCGCAAGCGAGGACTCGCGTCATGCCGAAGCTCGGATAAAAAAGACTCCGGGTGCTCAGCATAGAAGAAAAATTAGACATCGTCTGTGCTATCGAACGTGACATGAAGTCGGCGCTGGCCCGGGACATGGATCTGCTGTTGACTACAGTGTGTGGCATTTGGAATGCGAAGTTGCTCGGCAGCGCTGCTGCGACCGCAAAGAGATGTCGGCTACGAGGTTCGACTTTTCGCCATCGTTGCCTCTGTTGTTGCCGAAGTGTCGACTAGCGACAGTGATGAGGACGACACGGAAAGCGACAGCACGGGCGATTCAGGCCCGACAGTGGCAGAAGCTGCGCGTTACGTCAGCCTCGTGAATGCAATCGTCGCAATGAGAACAGGGGCGCGATAACGTAACTATTCCAAACCAAAAGTTTTCCGAACTCCGGCACCCGGCAATGAAAAAGGCGCCCCGGCACTTATGCAGCACTAGTGCGCGCGTACACGGAGAATACGTAACGCCAACGAGGAATCTGCCGTGCGAGTGTTTGCCGAGAGGAGGGGGGCTGGCTGAGAAGCTGGCACGCAGCTTGAGTAAGTTTGAGGCTGCTGTGGTCGTGCTAGGCCGCCGCGGCATCAAACGAAAATAACACTTATGTCGCGCGAAGTGAATAAATACTGCATGTTTTTTTCTCCTTTCATCGCACTCTCTCTGAGTTCCGTTTTCTACAGGTAAGTGGGCGATCTCATGCTATTTCGGTTAAACAGTACTACCGTTTAGTACGTACTTTTTCCGAGCTCCGGCCAACTACGGTTTAACGAGGTTTCACTGTACTTGTTCTGCCTCAGTATTCGTGTAGCACTGAATTATACATGTGTCCTTGTGCACAGCATGGAAAATCATGCACTGCGCGAAACCAGACAATTATAACAGCTCATGCACAACACCGTTATCAAAAATGCACAGCACCAAAAAAAAAAAAAAAAAAAGTGAGGAAAAAAAATGAAGGCGAGTGCCCGTGACGTATGCATCACGCAATCCTTGAGGTCTGGTATGGGAGAACGCAAGGACGGAATTTCGCTTGTGGAGGCTAGACGGGGCGAGTGGAGAGAGTGTCTCTACGTGGTGGAGCTGACCTCCTGAAATCATGGGTTCACGGCACTGAAATATTTCTATCTGGGCTAGTAATGAGCAGATTTGAAAATTTTTTGTGGCAGAATACTCCCTAGAGAACACGTAACAACTTTTGCCATATAACTTTTGCTATGGGGCCTGGTGAGGGGCCCTGTAAGATCAAGCATATGCAAGATGATATCACACAATATTGATAATCTTGTTCATCAGGTAGGTATATTACGTAAGACTAGAAGAGAGTGTGGCAATCTTTACTGAGACAAGACGTTTGCAATTTCTTAAACAGCAAAGTTAAAAAAGAAATACGGACAATGCCTATATGCTTTCTGCTCAATTCTATGCAACTCTTATCATCTACCGATCATGACTGGCTGATCCCACTGATAACACGGGTGGGACATCGCTCTGACTACTGACCAAGTGCAAAAAGGAATAGAATAAAAAAAATCATCACTACTAGATTTCAAAACCCATAACCTCCACGTAATGTGGAGGTTGTGGATTTGGCTCCCACCAACAGCAAGTTGTTTTTATGTCCAGTTTCGTTTTCCTTTTGCTTATCATTTCTGCACTTCAATTAAAACTACAAATAATATTCCTCATATTTTTCTTGGCTTCATAATCTTTTTGCTTGATATTATCTAAATATATTGATTGATATTGATTGACTAACAGAAACTGGGCCTCTTGGTTCTCTTTTTTCCCACTAATAATCCAGCCTGATGGTTACTCCAGTCATGTGTTACATGCATAGCTAAAGAACACAGCCTTTTGCGAAACTCAACAGCGATAACATCAGGCAGCAGCAGCACAATGCACAGAAGACAAACACCTTGCAGTTATACTCACGGGTAAGCAGGAACTTGCAGGACCCCTCGGCAATCTTGTGCTTCGTGAAGAAGTACTCCTTCAGCACAGATACAGTCATCATGTACTCTCCCGGTGGGTGTCTGTAGGCGAGGAATGTCATCGGCAGCACGGCCTCTGTTCCATTGGTGATAATCTCTGGCTCCGCTGCCGACGGCACGTTGTGGCGGAAGACATAGTAGAGCGTGGGGAACTCGCCACCGACCAACTGTGCCCGGAAGGTAATCGTCGAGTCCAGGATGGCGGGCCCGTCGTTTGTGACATTCACATCTGCAATGAAAACAGAGTACCGAGATCTATCGCAACAATGCACCAATGTGTGGGGGCTTGAAATGCACAGAGGCTTTGATGAGCTCGCACAACATAGTAGGTACCACATCGATCTCCAAGTCAGGAGTTTTGGGACTAAATTCCCGATGTGGTGTGAAATTTGCTCTGTTATCTGACAAAACTGGCAAGGTCAGTGAGAAGTAACAACACAATGCAGTCAGAACTTGGCTAGAGCTTGTAATGCGACAGTTATGTGCATTTTATGCTCGAAATTTAATTCCTAACAGCTTACCTTTTGCCAGTGACCCACTGTACGCCATTGTGGTGACAGCACGTATACATGAATTACAACAACGACTCTTTATAATAGCAAGCACTTTTCTGTCTTTCTTGCAGAGACCGAGTACATGATTTGCACTTAGTGCTCTTGACATTTTGTCTGTCGAATTTCTGTAATGCACATAGCGGAAGCTTATAAACTGCTTTATTTGCCCTTAAGGCAAAACAGTTATACCACGGCTGCATCCTTTAAATGCATACGCTTTATTCAGTGCACAAAGGAGAAAAGAAATCATCATGCAAACAAATAAAGCCTCTCTTTTGGATGCTGCCATAGTACCTGCCAAGCAATACAGGCAGTGCTGTGAAATATAAAGCACAAAATCGATGCTGTCACTTCACTTCTTGTTTTGCACTGATTGTAGTCATCGTTTGAGAGTCGTAAGTTACTCCAACACTGTCATTAAAGGTAATCAACTTGCATTACAACAGAAATTGAAGCATGTAAAGTGGCCTACAATGCACAGCACAGGACAATGGCAAACAGCAGGAGTTTACCTCTAATGGTCACAAAAAATGACCGAATATTGTTAAGTCTTTCATAATAAATGTACGGTACTGGTCCTCTTATAGGTATCACCAAGATGGCAATAAAGCCAACATAATTGAAACACTTGTACTTTGCTGAGCGAAAAATTCACTGACAATTAAGATATGCTGTTATTGGTACTTGTTCCTTTACTATTTATGCTGCTTCTTGTCCCCCTTACTCAATGCCCATCTGGGCCCTCTAAGGTATGTTGAATAAATAGATACTCCCTAATGCTAAACTTGAGTGCAGCTCTATACGTGTTTTCATTTCGCGACATATTGGCTGGCGCGGGCAATCTGTTTCATGCGGCACGTTACAAATGGAGTGCAATGTGGTGCGACTGCCTCACTAATTGGGAGATTGCAAGAGACAGTGCACGGATGACGCGTGGGCGTGATTCACAGCAGCCGCCGCAGGCAGATCTTCGTTCATGTAACGCTTTACGGTATCGACGGACGCTTTCGCCACATGCCATCGGTGGATGGACAACGGCGCGCTACTCTGGTGCCATCTCAAAGCGGTCATTGCCGCACAGTCCGTCTTGCACGGCAATACGCTTTTCTTCTCGCACTTTCACCATACCCTCCTCCTCCAGCTTTCCTCCTCGCAGCTCTTTGCTATCAGTGTCTTTCATCCCTTGCTGGGCTCAGCGTTCACTCTTTCATCCTTCACTGTGCTTGTTCGCTCGGTTACACCGAGGTAGGACGCCAAGGGCTCTACCGACCCAAAATGCAGGAACAGGTGTCTAAGTGCTGTGCTCTAAGAAAAGATGGCTGCTAGGACGCATTGAGCAAACATGTTTATGTTAAAAATAGTCTGCATGCGTACGTGTCATAATTCGGTTGCAATTAGTCGCCAAACACTTAGTAGGCAAGCCCATTAACAGTGGTCCATATATCTATTTTTTCTGGAAACACAATAAAGATATCACTCACACACAGAATTCATGCTCACACACACATGTACACACAAAAAGTGTTTACTAATACTCCAGTCACACGAAGCACTTTTCATTGCAATCGAGCTTGATCGAGATGAAATTTTACAACTGAGATTGACTCCCTTTTGCCACTTGCGCAAGGAAGCCAATCATGTTCGAGGAATTCAATCCCCATCAGGATCGACAGCAAATCAAAATGCCCCAGGCCATACTCGTAGCCCTACCCCCATATTTCTTTGTCATAGATTATCTCCTCTTACATGATCAGAATTAAAAGATTTGTTACAAGTAGGTATGTCAGGTATGGTTACAAGTAGGTAAGTTTTTAGGACCTCCTGATACAAGAAGCTGATTAACACTGACACAGATGAACACTTTGAATTATTTGTCAAATGTGATGTCTTCTTGATGCAATGAATGTTACCAAGAATGATTGGTAACATTCTCTGCAACCAAATGACTCACAATATTGCTTTTTGTTAGCAACAAATGAGCCTTGCACTCAAAGCTATGCCAGTTTTCATCTTGCGACCACTGCCTGAAACAAACAATTATGTGGTTAAACCACAAATCAAGAGGTCATTGGCAGTGATACATTTCACAATGATTCCACACAGCAGCATCACACACACACTTCCTCCATACTAAGAAAACATGAATAACTGAGTGAGGCAATAGCTAAGCCTGCATAAGCTAAGCCTGCAGAAAATGAATAAGATTATGGGAATGGCTAGAGTGATTGTATGGAGGTGAATACATCCTTTCCAGATGAATAGAAGCAATAATTACTATTACATTTACAAGATCACACTGCTCCACTAAGCACCACTAATTACGAACTACTGTTACACCTCACACATATTTATTTGAATAGCAACCAATTTTTCCAATTTAGTGTGCTCTTCTTAAACGTGCACTAGGTTGGTATAACAACAATTGCTTTAGGATTACAATATTATCTGTGTCATCAACTCACATCTTGCTTGTGCTGCCGTCATTACAGGGATCAGCCATACAGCGTGACAAATGATACGAAATAACACTGTGCATAGATAATTTGCATCATCCAAGTCCTGTTCTTTTTATCAAACAAGGAGATTTCTTAGCAGCTTGAGCACTACTAGTGTCTTGATGCTTCCACACAGTACAATAACAGAAGCATCACATACTTGGAGCATACTTAAACAAGGCATGAATGACTGTGTGTGGCAACAGCTAAGCAAACAAAGTGTAAAATGAAGCCACCAAAAAGAGCCCTAACTCTTCGCAAGTTGCCGTTACTCACTGTACACGTCATCCATGCTCTCTCTGTCCCTGTCATCACAAGACAATGGGAAAAGACGGCACGTAGTCCCTTCCCATTTTTTTTTTCTTTGCTACTTGTGCTGCAGCAATATACATGTTTTTTTTTTTTTTTCTCGACAAATTATTTCCAGCATTCTATGCCAAGGCTGCCATGAAGCAGAGTAGTGCCTTGCACAAAGGCAAAAGAAGAGAATGCCATGCGGAGGCAACGGCAGGCGTCTGCACAAACAGCTGTCGCCTTCAGCCTACGGAACACAAAAGTTTCAGATTCCTTTGAGACAGGAGAAACTTCTAGTTCTATCTGCCAAGCATTCATGGAAGCTAGGTGGAGGTGAAGCCATATTATCTGTGCTGAAGGCAAATTTGCAATCAAGTCATACACTCCAAAGCAGGGAAAAATAACCGGATCTGGTGATTAGCGCTTTCTGGTCCTACGATTCCTGTAGGGATCACTGTGTTTTACAAAAAATATCCGACATCAAAAATAAGGTGTGTGTGTGTGTGTGTGTGTGTGTGTGTGTGTATATATATATATACACACACACACACTCACACATACATATATTCTTTTTTTTTTCAGAGATGCAAGTGTCAGCAATGCTAAATACATAATTTGTCGACTTCATGTGGCAGAAATATATGGCTCTTGGCTCTTCCTGAAATTTCACAAATGTCCCTGTATTGCATCGTACCTAGGTTAAACCTCCTCGTTCTATTTTTGGAGGCTGCTGGCTAATGCAATAACCTGCTTTGGGGTTTCCACAAAAGAATGGTATCCATATAATCTGCGGCCATATTTCACACCATTATGACTGTGAGTTAAAAAATATGACGAACCATATACTGTGTATAACACATTCGAGCTTATTGGCAGTTCATGAGAAAAACGTTTATTTCATAGCCAGAAATTCCAGCGAGAACTTTTTTTTTTATTTTTCCCTGATTTATGTCACTCAGATGCACATAACATTTTCACATTATTTTAAGAAAATTCTGAACAGTATCGGTTGCAGATCACTAAGCAAAATTTGATCTATAGGCTGTGTAACATCCATAAACTCCACATCCGGTTATGAGGGGCACCGCGGTGAAGGCACCCCTTATGGAGGCGTATTAATGTTGCCCACGAGGGAGACACTAGAGTAAGATATCCAGTCATGTTAGATGGATATATTATTAATCTAGTAACCTATCACTGTTTTCTGTGAGCCAACATAAAACTTTGATGCGCAAGAAACTGCTACCAAATTTAAATAGAGGAGCCGCAGCGGGAGCTGCTGCGGCTCCTCTATTTAAATTGCCCGCACCAAAATGGACAGGTTGGCGTAATTGCTACGTGATGATGATGATGATATGTAGGATTTTATGACACAATGGCCAATGATGGCCAAAGAGCACAAATAAATGGTCTAATGCAGTCGATTATGCGATCAATGCCGAATGGTGAATTCATAGATGTAGTGCGGCTGTACAGAGATCTAAAACCTTGCTGTAAAGTGAGCAAAATACATGAGCTAAAATGATGACAATGCCTAGTGAAGTGTGCTACTGACATGAGAGATACAATTTGAATTAATTTATTTGCGGAAAAGTACAAATATCAGTAGCACAAATGCCACGTAAATGCCCTTAAACGCAAAGGTCTGGAGGCGCAGGCTCTACAAAACGCTTATCGCAGCAGAAGCCTATTGTGGGGCAATGCGCTACGAATCAATTGCTACGTCCCCTCTCTCTCTCTCTGCCGCTCTTTGTGAATAGCCAGTGCTTCCCTTCCTCTCATCTTTATTTCTCACTTCCCCTTCCCCTGACACTGTGCTCTCTATTGGGCTGCAGAAATAAGAGTCATTTCCCCACATTAAACCACTACTACTACTGATGTCACACGAGAGGTGGTGCCATAGTCCAAAGTGGGCGGCGCCACATTGATTGTCCTCTTTTTCGCTTGCAAAAACCTTTGTTCTCGCTACAAATGACAAATTTGTTTGAAAGAAGCCTAATTTTTTTTATCTAACTCGACTTAATATTTTCGTTCACTCTCCCTTTAATGTGTATCCAAAGCAGCACATGATCATTTTCGCATTACGCACACTATCAGAATGAGGCCACCGTTGTTGGAAATTGAACGCTTGATGTCCTGTCCTACAGCGTAATGCCACAGCCATTGCGCCAGCACGGCAGGTATGACTAAGCACTTGGCTTTGGTGAAGTAACGGATGGGCACTTTGCAAGGAGAATTAAACGAAAAGGACAATGGCAAAAATAGGAGACGAGCTGCCACAGTGGAAGGAAAGCCATTGATTCGAGTGGGTGCTACCAGGCCTACAGGGGGGATTCGGCTCACATCTCTGTCGCACGGCCCGAAATTTCCTCATCGCCCCGCCACTGCAACCATGATCCTAGCATAAAACCAGCATAGTTCTGGAGAAGCCTTCGTAATATACGTTGCTTCTTGAAATGAACTGTAGTCCGTGAGAAGTCAAGAACGTAGGAGAGGCCCCTCCCTAAACAGCGTCGCACGTCTGCCACTTCTGTCTCCGTAGTGCATAGCTGGCGCTGGATGTTGATTATAAATGACGCTTGCTTACTGTGGCTGTTGACGTTTATATTTTTTTAGTGGGCTCGCATTCGAAGAAAAGTTTATTTTCTTTTTCTATCCTTCTGAAGTGTGGGTTCAGCTTAGAATCGAGGCCGGCCTAGATTTTAGTACAGTAATGTGGTGCAGACAGGTTTAGTATGAAAAAGGTTTCATGACGAGAGGAACACCTAGAGTGATTTCCCAGAGCTGAATACATTCTCTGCAGATGAACTAAGGCAATAGTTAGTATCACACTTACACAATCACACTCTGTCCACTAAGGTGACACATATTCGCACATTGCAAACAAATTCACATACTCTATCCATGCCATTTGATCTGTTCCGCATCAGAGAGAAGGACACGTGAATTCCTTTATAATTTCACTATTTGGCTCACACATCACTTGGGTTGCTGTTGTCAAATGGATCAGCCATGGGACACAACGGACGATCAAATCGCAGGCAGAGAATTTGCATCATCAAGTCCCTGGTCTCTTTCTCAGTATAATTGACTACTTAGAAATTGAAACACTTCAAGTGGCTAATTCATCTGCCACTGAACAACTGCCAGATGTTTCAAGTTCAGATATGTAGCCCTTACACAATATACTTTCCTAAGCATCAAAATGCTGTCTATTTTTCTGCATACTGATGTGAGCTTATCCATCTACTACAGCTGTCATGGCCAATGAGAAAATGTCCCAAGTTGGTTCTGACAATGACCGCCTTGGAGTTTTGGTCCAGAGGTTTGTCTGGGAGTTTCGTGCAGAAGTCAGGAAATATTTTTTATTTCTGAAAGGATGATAATGTGAAATTAACAAGAATGAAGGACTGACTGACAACATTTCGGGTGTAAAACTTCCCATGGTCAGGCTCCTCATTGCCTACAAATGACACTGAAGCAGTGAAATAAACAGATGTGCTAACAAATACCTTGCATAAGAAGTAGTGTTTGCAACATTGATGACTAGCGTGAAGTAGCTACCCACTTTGCATCACGGGGCTAGACACTACTGTCCAAAACCTTACGATTACTACTGCACACACATTTCCGAGTTGGCATGAACAGTAAAGGTGGCAAACTGCCAAAACACTGCTGCGAACGCAGCAAAAATTTCTAATTGCTACCAATATGCACACCACACTAAAAATTTTGTTGATTATAGGTCACTTTATTTTCTAAAGGTGCACTGCCTCATTTGCCCGTCCTGCTTCATTGTCTTTGTTTTGATTGTTGCAGGTATCCGCCACACAAACTAAACAGATAACTATGTTGGTTCTTGTAATGCCAGTGCTTACCACAACCTTTCGCATCTGTCATCATAACATGAGCCAAGCAGATACCTAGTTTGCAGAGCACACAAGCTAGTTGGCAGAAGCTATGACAAGCTGATAAAGATAATGATAAAGTTGCATGTATTGAGCACCCAGTTTCCAAAAAGCAAGCTTTGTTTTATCAGTCTTTTGTGTTAGCCAAGTTATCTCAGCTCCACAAGTCAACAAACAGATAAGAGTAAGAACAGTCAGTAGTATAAGGCCCTGCTAATGATGTGGTCCATTTTATGTGCCATACTACTCATAGCAGCTTTATAAATAGCAAGCTTTTCTGCCCGCGTCGCACAGATATTTTCAAATATGACATGATAGGGCTCACGCAGGCTAGCCCTGTATGCGGGCATATTCTCAAACCAATGTTGCCGCAGCAGCTGAAATGGCGTGACAGCTAGACCAACAGGGTAGCTTAAGATGATTGAAGTGAAATTTGCAACTTGAAGTAGAGGAGACGACAACGGGCTGAAATTCACAGAGAATGAACAGGGGCTGATGTGTTACGAGGGCACGAAGTAATCTGGCAGTTGGTCCGCTACTCGAATTTCGCTGCACAGTTGCATTTCTAAACGCTGCTGAGACTCACAGGAGACGACGCGGCATTCATCTGGACTCCCTCGTGTTATATCCGTTCACCTCGCACGCTCCAATTCGTTATCAGCAATATTCTAAGCCAGACAACCGTATCAGAGGACGGTGCGCCTTTCTCCTGACTCAACCAGTCCAACGCCTCCTAGTGCGCATCTTGTCAGCTGTCACGCAAGGCGCGTGCAGGTATGCTCTCTGCTGCTTACAAAGTGTGCGCCCGATGCCGTTGTCATATCACAGAGACCCATTGCAAGCTCGAAAGCAAGCTGCATTCCGAACCGCATGCATTCACTGCGCTGAGACAACCGCTCAGCCTGAAAAGAGCTCGAGACACTTCTAATATAAAAGCGGCGGCGTGCGTGGACTACGAAACAAAACAAAAAAAGCGGGGGGGGGGGGGGGGGGGGGCAGTGCGTCGCTCGTACTTACGTGCCCGAATCACACAGCACAATCGTGCTACACAACATCTGGTTCCTCTCCAGCTCGGAGCTTGTTACCACAGAGGCACGAGCGTCATAAACAAAGCAAGTAGTTTAGGGTGGGCGAGAAAACACGCGGACGCTCGCTTGTCCGTCGAGCTTACAGCTAAATGCGAACGAGATGAAAGCCGAAGACGTGAACATGACAAAGGTGAAATGTACAGCGCAACGCAGAGGGGAAACAATTCAGAAACAACCAGGAGCGCCCTGTTTACGTGGGTTGTTGACTCCTCTGACGGCATACACGCTGCGGAAAGAACGGGATCGCGGCGCGTCCGAGCCATGGTGACGTCGGAGCGTATCCGGCCACTGCGGGAGATGTAATTAAAGAAGCAGGCGCAGTTGGCTTACCAAGTGCTTCCGTAGCCGCTGACAACACCCACAGAAACGTCGCGGTTGACAACAGTAGCCGCCGCCGTCGCTCCAACGACGGCCGCACTGACGCTCCGGAGTCGCTCATTTTACGGAGACAGGCCAATCTGCACGCGTTCCAAGTTTACCGCGTAGCTCGCCCAGCTCCCTTTGGCTAACATGGGCACTTTGTCGTTGTTAAACTACGCCGCGGTAGCATGTTTCCACAAATCTTCGCACTTTCGTGCCCGCAGCAGTCATTCGTGTCCGTGTCCACCTCTGCGTGCGTGCGCCCACTGTTACCAGACTGCGCGTGCGTTGCGGTTGGGTACGGCTAGATACTTCGTACATGGCTTCCGAGATTCCCTTTGTTGCGTTGTCAGCAATCCTGACGGCTGTAAGTTGAGCCACTAAGTGAGTGAGGCCTCTGAGATATGCGCAGAAAAATGGACACGGCGCTGGCATCGCTAGCGCGTGGGTTGTTTGGGGGACCTGCTTGAACTACTTGAGCACCGGTAGTCACACCCACGACCTGTCACACCGGTATGCCGGTATGGCACCGGCACACGGAAGCCTGCCTGCATACCAGAGCACCGTACGCCGCCCGCCAGTGGCCAGACCAGCCCGTGGATCCAAACCCGGGTCCCTGACAATATGAACTGACCCACTCCGGGTCCGCCGGAGGAACTTACGAATTCGGCGAATCGCACCGATGTGCGGCGATTCACATTCGGGAAGTACCTTGTACGGGCCGTTGACGAGATTCGTGCCATTGATTTGCTAAGTCAGGGTGCGCGGCCATGTGGGAACAGCGGCCGCTATGCCACCGCCCACGGAATGTGTAGGGTTGCACGACGAGCACTCGTGGGTACTTGGTGCAGATCTGAGGATTGAAGTACATCGGAGCATAGTGCAGCTGGTGACAGCGTCGGCAGCACGGGCTCTCTTTTCCGGCGCTGCAGGCGACAGCACGCACCTACGGAATCAGAGAATATAGATCACGTGTATAAGTGTTCAGTCAAATTTCAGCAAACACCCAAGCAACCTTGGCCAACTGCCGCTGCTTGGCCGATCGTCGGGAAATGATCGTCAAACGACTATATTGGCCAGCGAAGGTTGGCGAGAGGTCGGTATGACAACGGCCGCCGCCTTTACCGGCGGGCAGTCGGCAGAGGGCGTCTTGCCAACCTCTCTGTCAGACTGACTCCCGACCCGCCAGTTGGTCGCCGGCTCGGTACGATGGCAACGCGTCGGACCAACGCCCGAGGCCGATGAGTAGCATACTTTAATTTTTATATCAATTCCTGTCTGTCGGTCTATACTTATAAAATTCTCACTAGGGAAATTTGTTATAGGTGAAGGTAATACATTGTTATGCTTACAGAATTTATACTTTTCGTGACTATTACATATATACACAGCTGCATTATAGCGCAATGCGTTCAGAAACAGCGATATATGTGTGTGGGACCGTTTTCTGAAGCAATATGAAACTCGTCGTACGCGTAAATATGTGTATTAACCTGCCATGCTTCTTTAAGGGAAATTCTCGGGATGCTTGCAAGGATTAATTCTGTAAACATGCGGAATTTCACGTGGGCTGTGGTATATATTATGAATTTTCGCTAATTCTTTTTTACTGTAATTTAAACACTAAACTTCTAGAAATATTTGGGGTTTAACAAAGCAAACGTCACTAAATTAAACTTGTACCTACCGCCCTAAGCATGGCCTCCGAGATGCCATCATAGATCGCCGACGAATCTCTGGGGCGGAGCGCTGAAGCGGTTAGTGCGACCAGACATCGCATCGCTCTGTTAGCGCTGCCCTCGGCGCGCTGCCACGTTCGCTGCACTGCTAGTTTTCCTCCTACTCCCTCCCACAAGCGTCTCCTCTCCACAAACGTCACCCCCCTCTTCCACCCGGACTCTCCACCTCCGCGCCAAGAGCTGCAACACAGAGGCGCCTTCCCCACCCACTGCATTCAGCCACCACTAAAAAGAGACGCGTTTTACGATGCTTGGCATCTTTCTTTGCCTCCCTCAAGCTCCTTTATGCATCAACTAATAGCGCTTTCACTCGTGTGAACGACAAGTGCACCAGAACATACGTATGCTCAGCCTGAAGTTAACTTATGCGAATTATTACAGACTGTGGAGCTAGGAGTCCTTGAATTCCGCTCAGCAGGCAGTACCGAGCGGTGATGCTTTCATTCCCAAACAGAAAAACTAATGCAGGCCTTGCTCCACAGTGAATTTTTTATATTTCATTTATCACGGCAAGACTATTCGTATCCTCCTCTTTTGGATATTTGACGCAAGGAAAGTGTCAGAAAACTAGTTAAACATCTATTTACTACAGCTGGCGCAGATATATTGTTTACTCAAAATGAATTGGTCAGATATGAATTCACAATTTAAAATTTCGGAAGAACATGCGCGACGAGGTAATAACACTGAACGCACGCTGAGCATTTGCCAAAAGGCGAACGCGAATTGTATTGAACCAAGAATAGAACTACGGTTAGGAAAATGCATATTATGTGGAAACCGCTGGAAACAAAAAAACAGTGGCGCAAGAAAAAAAGAGGACTAGAAACAGAATGAGCCCTGTGTCCTCGTCTTTCACGCCATGATGTTTCCCATGAGCCAAATAGCCCAAGCAAACGTTATGCGACATACTAAGAATTAACTTCCCCTAATAAAAGTGCTGATGTCTTCATTTTGCAGGAGATGATGGGGAGCGCCAGGGGTTTTCTGTTCCTGCTTTGCTACGGGACTGTGAAACGTAAATGCATCAATAGTATAACTTCGGTGTTGCACCTACAGCAACACAATCTCGAAATCTTCTCAGCCAATCTTTTCTTCCTTTTAGTAGAAATGATTTGGCTGCTACGACGGCGCAATTCATCTGCTACGGCACCGAGTCCCACTACCCATTCTCTAAATTTTTGTTTCTTCTTTCAAGAAATGGTTTGCCAAAGGCTCGAGGATCCCTTTTTACGAGTGCGTCCCAGCAAGACTTTCTCTGTTGCACGCTTCTGCAGCAGCACTTCGCGCTCGCCCAGGTTTTCTCGCATAGTTTCCGCGTGGGCGATTTTCAAATAGCAATGCAAGGTTTTCCCTCATGGTGCGGGCTGCCGATTTGACACTCGGCACGCCGCTTTCCGGTTTTCCAGTTGGGCTGGCAAGCGCTCTGTTAGGCACTCATACATAACAGACAACTGTATCCTCGCAGTAAGCGCGTTTCTCTTCGGTGCAACAAAAAATACGTTCCTTCATAAAAAATCTAACACGTATGATTTCGGCTCATATGTATATCTACAGCACACCGACCTCTTAATGGAATAGTGCTTTATGTTCAGATTCATGATTTATCATTCGCTATGTGCCACTGGCTGCACGCAATTCAGTCTAATCCTTCAGACTGAGCATGTGCCATCTTCTTCGGGTGATTCGTGACGGACGGCGCGACGCTGCTCGAGACTGTGAAGTCTCCTTTCTTTTCGAACTCGCGCTGCTGCTTGCGGACGGAATGCTTTTCTCCGGAGCCTGAGGGGACGAAACTTGTTCTGGACTTTTTTTTCTTTCTTTTTCAGCTTCTTCTTGGATCACTGGTAAAGAAAGTTGTGAGTTCGGCGGCAAGCGAACCGCCTGGTTTCCGCGACCCTGAATGTAAAGACGAACACAGCCCCCTCACTCCCCCCACCAACACGTCGCGCGAGAGCAGGCGGGGACCATTCATGCCGTGCAGGCGGCGATCATGTTACAGCGGGGCTGGGGAGAGGAGCGGGCTTCCTGCCGCCGAAACGCGCCGGCGCGCGTATACTACTCCTTGCCCCGCAAAACACACAGTGGAAAGTGCGTGATATATCCTAAGAATTTGAAAAGGCGGTAGCGCAAGAAGACACGGATGGAGACGAGAGGACAAGGATGGGTGCTGAACTTCCAAAAACATTTATTGTGAATGAATCACGAATATATACATGCTGTCCGAGCCCGGTGTAATCATCTGCGCATTCGTAAATATGCCAACTATTTGTCTGACAGCGTGATGGATGCCATGTTGACACATCCCCATGCTTACACAGCTTTTTTTTCCTCTCCTCCATCGATGATGGAAATAAAGTTCAAGTTCACTTCTAGAAATCGGTTCAGATTCTGCGATTTCCCGTATAACACGAGTTTTACTCTTCTTAATAACGAAAGTGTTTACAAGGTCGGGCGAACAGTCCCTGCAAGTCAGACAATGACTTGCCAGAAAACCTTCGAAATCTTTTCCTTCACGCGGATTTTTTTACATTGTTTGCGTGCTTCCTTAACCTATCATTAACACATCTCCCAGTATGGCCAATGTACACTATTCCGCACCTTAAAAGAATTTCATAGACTACCCCTTATGCGTATTCAATAAAAGGCGGCCTGTGCTTTATGCCGCAGTCACGTTACTGGCTTGCTTCCGGGTCGGTCATTCTACAAAGCTTTTACAGCTTATGGGGAGCAGCGAACATTCGTAACGCTGAGCCACCTTTTCCAAATTGTGGGATAGTGTGTGAACGTAAGGTATCACAGCTACATTCTGCCTACGCTGTGCGCGGGTTTCGCAAGTTTGTGGCTTTGTGCGCATATTTCTCAGCAGGTTCCCTGCAGTATTCTTAGCAAAAAAAAAAAAAAAGCCCTCCTCCATTGCACCCTGTGAAAGTGGATGTACAACGAAACGATTGCCGACGTTAGACGACGTTACTCAGAAACCAACCACCACTAACCACAAGCGACGTACGTAACGCGGGCACGCATGTATACGGAAGTGCAGCATACATGGCCCCCGCCAAGCGCAAGAGCCTTATGGAACTAAATGAATCTTTGAGGGTAAATTGTCAGAAAATGCGTAAAATACAACTTAAGCACAAGCTTCAGACATGATAACTTCGGATTGCAAATCGAGTATGCGGGAAAACATAATTCTGTTACGCGGAAACTGAAAGACAAAGCCCTTTTCTAGCTGCCATTTGAGGTCTGTCTGAGTGGCCACGGCCGGTAGGTGGCGGTACCTCAGATTAGTACCACAGAGAAAGGCGGAAAAAAAAGCGAGCTCGCCATGCAATAGGCTGCATAAACATGCAGGGCGCCAGAAGAAAGGAAAAGCGCTTTTAAATTGAGGAGCAGTTAAATAGAGAACAAATCGGGGTGTATGCGGTTATAAAAAAACGCACCTTAGAGACTTAAAAGATGCACCAGTCATTGAGAATTATGTTTGGGAAGGTTGCAACAGAACTAAATCGAAAGGAAAGGGAGGGGGGCCGGAATGTTCAAATGGGAAAAAGCATATTCAAAGTGCCAAGGGCATCTTTGGTTTTCAGGCACAATGAGTGGAAATAAAACTTGGCTGGGCTTAACGTATTTATGAACGAGAAAACATTGCAGAGAGAAGAACCAAGGCTTAGCGGAATGCCTAAGTGCTGATATTAGGCGTTTTCGGAAATAATGCCGAAATTACCCTGTTAGGTGACATGAATGCCCACATACAGGATCTAGACGTTTATACCGACAACAACAGGAAGTTATTGCTGGACCTTTGTGAGCAACGTAACCTCGTTATCGTAATTACGGTCCGTAAATCTGATGGTCAGATCAGATGGGAAGTTGGAAATAGGCAATCGACTATTGGTTACTGTCTGATGACGGAAGATATTTATGATAAGTTCAGATCAGTTGAGATAAGTTGAGCCATTGGCGAGTAAGACTGTAGTAACACAAGGACTGGCCATAAACGCACCATTTTGAAAATGGGATATGTAGTTGTGAAGGAGAGCACGGAGCGAAGAACGGCCAGTCCAAATTTGAACGCTTAACAAATAACAAATATAGCCGCGGGAGTCGAGAAAGAACACGGCAAATGGCCAAGCAAAAAGTGGGAATACAATGAGCTTCTAAATGTAATGACGAGAGAAATTAGGAAGGAGAATTAGGAAGGAGAAGCAACACGTTTGTTGGAAAACAAAAAGGAAGTCAAAAAAGCTGGTGGAACAGCGGGATACCCGAAGCGATCGATGAACGACAGAAAGCATTACGAGAACATAAGCAGGCATAGAAAGTGCAGTTGCCACAGGTTGAAGTAGACAGAAAATTAGAAGTATACCGGAAGAAAAAAAAATCTATTGTTATAATACTGGTTCAAGCAAAGTTCAAAGGTGAAAGTGAACGTTGGTTGTCGGAAATACGTGAGAAAAAGAAGGCCGCGCCTAGAATATTTTGAAAACACACAAACTTATTAAGCAGAAAGTCTGGAACACAACAGCATGTCCTAGACTAAGATAAAAAAAATGGAAGGGGATGCGACATTAAATTACATCCGAAAAATAACGACCGAATCATTCCAAGGCAATGATGAAGTAGTTTTAAAGAAGAAGAGCGTTAACGAGAACCAGAGAAAATTCTAAAGCGCACAGCCATAGGGTTAGGCGAGGTTGCCGTTAGGCTGATTAGCGAACTAGGATCAAAAAGTAAGGAAGCTCTGTGGGAAGCAGTAGAAAAAGGCTTACAAGATAGGCGAATACCAGACAGCCGGAGACAAAGTAGAATGAATTTAATGTATAAAGATAACGGAGAAAAGAATTGAATTCACCCATATAGACCGTTGACCATTATATCGGCAATATACATGTTAGCAATACAGGTAATTAAATTACAAGTGCAAACATGGGCAGAGAATGGTATGGGAGAACTTCAGAACGGGTTCAGAATAGGCGTCTGGATGATAACTTATTTGTTCTTATTCAGTGTATTGAAATATCCAAAGAGAGGAGACTGTTTTATGTGGCTTTTTTAGATATTACCGGAGCGTATGACAACGTAGACCACAAAATTTTGTGGGATATTCTGGAAGGCATAGGCAACGACTTTATATAGCTTTTGACAGAGACCTACCTAGAAAATACAGTTTGCGTTGAATGGGGAGGGATGAGGAGCGAGAAGCAAGTTGATATCAACTAGGGACTGCTGTTTGTGATGTACATGGTAAGTATGAAAAGGGCGCTAGAGGGAAGCAATTTTGGGTTTTATCTCTCATACAAACAGGCGGTTAAAATAGTAGAGCAGTAGCTTCCAGGTTCGTTTTATGCGGACGACATTGTGTTGCTAGCTAACAAGCGGAGTGTTATGCAACGCCTGGAGAATATATGTGCACATGAAGGTGAGAATTTAACATTTGAAATTTAGTGTTAGGAAATCAGCTTTTATGGTAAACAGTACTCAATGAAAACAGTGAACAGACAGTATCAATACAGGGCCAGGAAATACCTCGAGTAAAAGAACACAAATACCTCAGTATACACTAAAAAAAAATCCACGCTTAATCTCACGCTAAACTGTGAGTTTTAGCGTGACGCGCATGTAAGTGAGGCGCGGATGACGTTTCAGGCACCCGTGACCGAAAATAAGCGTGACATTCCTTTGTGTAAGCATGAGGACAAGACTGCCTGCCATGGTTCTGTCTTGTGCGAGCGTGAGCGAGCCGCGTACGCGTGAGAAACGCAAATTACACACTTAACATCCCGCAGAGCGCTCGCGTGGGAACTTTCCATCACCCATATAAAAAATCCGAATAGCGGATCCGTTTTATATCACGGGATCTGCGCGGAGCGTGGGCGAGGGAAAACAACGCTGTGTGTCTTCTCACTGCCCTGCGGTGAATGCGAAACTTTTCTTGGGGGGGGGCTGAAGGAGACCATGGTGTTTTGAAGACTGCACCCGGCCATTTTTCGTGTGGATTTTCCGGCGGACTGCCACGAGCGACGTTCGTTCATTGCAGCGCAGAGCTTCCGGTCTAATTGTCAGAGTTGGTGTGTATCGCCATAGTATCGCCACGCTCACTTCTACAGACCTTCATGGCGTACAACGCCGGTGGTGTCTGCAGACATTGTGCACTGTGCCGAGTTTACGAGAGTTTACGAGAGAGAATCCACCGCGGTCTGACGGCTCCAGCGCCATATGGATAATGGATATATGTAGCGGTCCCTCACCTGCTATTCATGGACGATTTAAATATACAGGTAAGAACAATACTCATGGTTCGCTTTTGTTAAATAGCGGCTGACTGCCAATTGGTCATGATTTCCGGTATGTGCTTGTATGATGTGTGGTGCAAAATTTGCCGTAATGGTGAATTTATTGAAAAGCGAGCAGTAGCGTTGATCGAAATAGATAGCAGTCATCATCGTGCTTGTTTAACAAGTTTTAACACCGGGCTGTTGGATTTTTCTGAATTGTTCAGCTAATTGCGCTGAAGTACCAAATTCACACCATTTCTATTGTTTTTAATTTATCTTCGCCAACTCACCGTTCTCTCTGTGCCCGCTGCCATTTCGCCTCGGGCAAGGGTGGCGAGCTTGGAGTTAGTTGTCACTGCATTTTGCACTGTGCTTCTTCTCATGGTTTAGAACTCTGTTAGTGACGCGTCGATGTGGTGTGCCGTGTATGCCGTGTAGTTGCCGCGTATGCCGCTTATAGTATACTGCGGCCTATAATGTGAAAATTCATAATTTTGTGAGCTATTTGTCGACTGACAGTAACCTGCATCTCCGAAGCGCTGCATGCGAGGTTGCAACCACACGCGCTACTTAATTTGTAACCTCAATTGCACTCTGCATTAGGATATCTATCTTGTGTAGCTCTGCATATTTTACATTTTTAGCTTTAAAAAGAGGAAGTGTGACTGTGTTCGATGAACACGAATGTACTCTGCCCGTTGCAGCTCTTGATTTCCAGCTGCAAACATGTCTATGTCCACAGTGAAAGTTCACGTGTGATAAGTTCACGTAGAATGCCATTCTTGTCAGAATTTCCATCTCCATTGGGTTTAGAATAAAGCGTAACTGCGTTTTTATAGCTCATTTTTGCTTCTATAATGAAAGCTTCTATCAAAAGCGTTGCCACTTGTGTTCGAACTTTTAAACTTTATTTTTATCAAGAGTATAATGGAATAATATCAGTTGCAGCTATGTGACTCACCTAATTGCGTTTTGCACATCGTTATTTTGTTTTTCAGGTCCCATTTGAAAGCAAATAAATGTTTGGAAGTAGGATTGATAAAAATGAACAAAATTGAAAATGTTCCTTCTGATCTTATCAAAAATACTGAAATTTTCTGAGCCTTCATTCGTCGCTTCAGAAGCAGGCTTGCAATGCATGCTCTCATTAATGCGGTGATTTGACCATTTTTCCCATATCCCCAAATTCTAAAAACTTCCGGACCGCAACAATTTAAGAGCAGTCAGTAGGAGAAATCTCAGAAGTGCAATCAATGTTAAAGCAGTGAAAAAGCAAGAGGTACTAGTTTAAACACATTTAGCCTAAAGGAAACATATTTTCATCTCTAAAGTATTATACTTTGCGTATAAAGATTTTTTTTTTCAGATAGCGCTACGCGACCTTATAAGGTCATGCAGTGTCTGGGGGGAAACAAGGCTCCTCATATGCGGACGTCAGCAGGAAAACGCTGAGATGAGCGATGACACATCCCTAGAAAAGGCACTAGTGATGTGCATATGCCTTAATGGTATGCAATATGTAACATATCCGGCGGCATATGGCCAATTTTAGTGCAACCAACTTAAAGCCAAGAACAAGCAAAGAAATATCATGGGTGCAAACTACATTAAAGGATTTGTTTACTGCGTTGCGCATTTAAACCAAACTCGTATAAAGACTTACGCTTTCTCAGTGATCTGAAAACGCTTTAACTTTAAGTTTTGCTTTTAAGGATCAACGTTTCATTGTATCATATTTTCTGGGAATGAATATTATGAATAAAAGATTTACCACATGATGAAATATGTCTCATACTTTTTTCGCCGCCTAGAATATTCGTCCTTCTTATAGAAAGAGGCCAGTGAAAAAAATATCAGGTATCAAGAAGGCGCCGTGACCCTGCTTCAAGCCCACCAAATATGAACTAATGTTTGAAACTTATGAACGTGTCGGTGTACATATACAATTACAAGAAATAAAGACCTGTATCAGAATCTTTTGCCTGGCATTTATGTGGCATGAAAAGTACAAAAAAGCGCTCGCTTTCGTGTGGTACTTCTATGCCGGCCACCACACAAGCATGATGCATGATGCGCATGCATCATGCATCATGCTTGTGCGCATGCGCACTTCGTGTAATATATATATATATATATATATATATATATATATATATATATATATATATATATATATATATCGTTTTTTTTTGTGAGACCGAAAGTCCCCTCTCATGTTATATTAGTGGTCGCATCATTTTGTGCATATACGCTAAGCGTTTAATTGGTTTTTTAGTGACGTGCCACAAGGGACCATGCACACTGTCCGACAGCCGCTGAGCCAATTCGTATATTTAAGAAGCTGTGTTGATGCAGCTTAGTCTTGCAGAGGCCGCCAAATTTAATGTCTTGTCATCGGTCACAAGAAAAGCTAGCATAATAAAGTAACGGGGCACGAAAGGTCTTCACGAGTGGTTCAGGCAGCAATTGAACAACACTTTGAAATTGAACCTTCAGGCCATGCGTTCACACGCGCCAGTGCGTTCCGACAGGCTGCGCAGTCCTTTGAAGAAGTGAGAGGCAGCAATTTTTTGTTGTTGTTGCTTTTGCGTAACAAATGTTGAAGGACGAATATATATAATGACGGAATATATACCAGCTATACAAAAGCGATGACGGCGGTTCATCACACGGGGAAAAACAGCAACCATCACATACAGACGTCAGTGACAGTTCATCTGGCAGTTAGACCACCTTCCGGCTAAAGGATGGTTCTGTGTTTTGTTCTGGACTGATAGAACTCTAGTAATTAGAGTGAATAATGAAATCAGAATCAAATTTATTTTCGCCATTTATGCGGGTGCGCATGCAACGACCACTATTATGAGAGCAAGAGTACGTGGAGACCAGTGTGCAAGTCGCAAGAAGAAGACATATCGCGTAAGTATTACATTTGCTTTACCAAAAAGCACAAGATTTCAATACTTCAAAAACGGATATGTTTGCAACACTATTGTGTCGTTCATTATTGCTTTCTTCTTTTGTAGTTAAACTATCGAGAAAATAACTATTTAACGGGGAACAAAATTTAATCAAGTGGATATTGCATTAGACAGTTCTCGTAATAGTCATCTGAACTGCAGAAAGAGTCAAGCAAAATTGTTCGCGAACGGCGCGTTAATCGTAAACGGCCCTGTCGCAGCACAGAAAAAATCGTCAAACGAACTAAGCGCAGGCGACTCGTGGACTGTACAGTTCTAGGAAACATTTCAGTTGAATGTTTTCACTGGGGAGGGTGAAAGAAGCGATTATACGAAGGCGAATTGTGAAGAGATGTCAAAATCTGCAATTTTTCTAGCTATTGTCGATTCGTCTAAGAATAATTAAGGCTGCATGCCAATCAATGTAAATCATAAAATAGAGCATTTCTGCTGTCGACGTGGATTTGATTGGGAAGAACTAGAGTTAGATCAAATTCTTCAAATTTTCGCTCAATTAACTAATGATGTTCAACAATCAAGCAGTTAAGAATTAAAAAATTCATGGTATATCATGAGTGTTTTTTCAAGCGCCGTCTCCTGTGAAGCATATCTACCATTTTCGTGCAAAGCTCTCTGGAAAGCGTATTGACTGTGTATGCATGCATGCACCTATCGAACTTCGTGCACATATAGACGTGATGCTTTGACGATAAATACTTATTAAAATTCAAATTATTTATTTCTGCCTTTAAAGGTGCAGACAGCAGAGGCGCAGAAAAAGCCGCAGCCCCCTTTCGCTTGGCAGAGCCTTTACAGCGACACTTTTAAAACAAAGACAATTGCACCCGGTAATAACAGGTATACAATACTGAGCAAGTACAAAAGGAAACCAATCAAGATTATACGATATTTGTACAATACTCCCAAACAAGAAAACAGAACCTACATGCTAACGTACATAGCACCCAAAGTACTGTTCGACACGTTGAAGAGGTCAAAATTATTGTTCACATAAGGTATATACATATTCGTATAGCGCTACCAATCCCTGCAAAATATAGAATGCAGATTTTCATTACACACACGCACGCACGCACGTGCACAGCACACACACCAAAAGAAAACGGCAACGCGCTCACAGGAAGCGCCTGAAAAACGAAAAAAAAGGAAAAGTGTGGGGAACCGAGGTCGTCTTGGGCTGTCGCCTCTCCCTCTCCCAGAAGGAATGGAGAGGTTCTTGGAAAGCAGGGACGGGCGATTCTCTCTGTCAGCATCAGCTCCCACCAGCGAGGACGGGGCGAGAAAGCGAAACGGGACTTTCCTTGCTGTCTATTTTTTCTTCGTCAGGCCAACGCCGCTTGCTTGCAGGGGCGCAGGCGAGTTCCCGCCAAATGGCGCGGGTGCGTGAGTTGCCGCCAAATGCTAGCTCTGGATGCCAGCTCGTTCCGCGTCTCATGGTAGACTAGTTGGTGCATTTCTGTTATCATGGACGGCGCATATAAACGCAAGCTACACAAAAGTGACTTGGACAAGAACAGCGCAAGCCCTTTACATGCAGTGGAGCCGCCGTATCTCGCCGTTCAAGATATGCGTACTCGTAAGTGGCATTTTAATTTCACGTTGTGTAATGCATGACTGTCTTTTTCAAGTGAACAAAGGTCGCTTTGTATTGTGTAAATGGTTTTGCAACGTATGATAAACTCCTTGTCTTTCGGGCTTATTTTTTCTGACAGGAAGAAAAAAAAAAGAGGCTTTACATGAGAACGGATCAAGCGTTCGAGAGTTGGGACAGGGAAATGTGAGACGTACTTTCATGTATATATTTCTAATATTATTTTTTCGTCTTGTATTCTCGTTAATTTTTCTCTAGGAAACACTGGAACGACACTGCTTAAATTGAAGCACAGTGTGCGAATGACCTGCTACGCTCGGAACTGTTATCACCATTCGGGAAGAAATTGGGTAAGACGCTTGTCTGGTTATTATTGCGGAAAAGTCATAATTAATTAGAAGTTGCTTTCGTTCCTTCCCACAGATGAAAAAACAACTGTAAATACCTGTATGATATACGTCTGGTGCATTGCAGGTAAGAATGGATTGTGTGTGGCGCGCTTCACCGCATGTGGACTAGAGTAGATCTAGGAACATCAGACAAGAAGACACGTATGTGAAACCCTGCGGATAGCCCATATGTAAGTTCTTCCTCAATTTTTCTTTTGTTGCATTTTCGTAGTTTACGTGTAATACTTTGTCACCGCGGTCTCGACGTTATGTATACCTATACATTTGTCTCGTGGCAGTCTGCGTGCTATTTTGTTTGTGCAACTATGTGTTGTATTCATTTATCGCGCTGCCTGGATGGTTTTTTTTTTCACTGATATTCCGACCAAAGTCGGTAAACCTATCCTTCCTGTCCTCATGTTTCCTTGGGCGGCTCTAAAGCGTATCTTAGAGGAATATTTAGCTTCAGATTCCCGCATGGAACAGATGGTGAATGACATGCTGTGTTTTCTTTTTAGAGAAACTATGTATTCATGTTTAATATTTGGTTGATTTTCATTTTGTCATTCATACAATACCGCAGCCATATGCCATTCTGTCATAGAACGTTGTTTCTAGATATATTTGTTTTATTGGGTAAAACATTTAAAACGAGAGCGTTTCTTATCCTGGCCATTATTTTTTACAGACCACGATAACCACGTATTTGGATGTCTGGTTTAACTCTACGTGCGCTGGTTCGTGCAGGTGAACTTTTTTTCCAGATACGGAGGAACGGACACCGGTCGTGTCGTGAGCACTATTCTGCAGGGCATACTTACAAATGAAGCTGCACTGCAGTTCAGCTGGAAAGGGTCGCAGGGGAGGAAGCACGCCTTCGTGAAGCTCATGGCCATCACGAATATAAGTAAGAAATATGGCATAACAATCAGCTTTCTAGTGCACGTTGCGAACATCGGTACCAACTGCATGCTTAGTTTTTTTTTCTTCATTCAAACAAGCTGCTGCTTATTGCATCTTGCTGCGTCCAGTATTAGCATTTTCTTTAATAAAATAATGCCGTAATAAGTGAGTTCTACTTGCGGCGTCCATATTTTGCCACTGCTTTTGAGGAGTTTGTTTTGCTTCACCATATAATATATGCTGTATATGCTGTTTCTGCTTTAACCCATGTATGCTAACTGTTTTCTGCAAAACATAGACCTATCATCGTTGCCATCATGTCAGCAAGTATATATGTATCATGCCATAAGCTTCCCCTCTTGCCTCTCCAGACATTTACCTATTCACCTCCTTGTGCCGCTTGGCGCGCTCCGGGCTCCGGCGCGTTCTTTGTCTCAGCGTTTCAACTCGGCTGTTTCATACAGTGCTCACGGGAAGCAACAAGACCTATCGTGGTGTAAATAGCCGCGCTACCTATAGACACAGTAGCCACTGTGTATGCGTGTTTTGCTATGGTTCCGTGTTCAGTTCCCCCTATTGCTAACGACATATAAATTACTAACTATCCGGTACTTACACGATTTGTGTCGTCCAGCCACTCTTCCTGACAGCTTCGATACTGATTTGCACGTCCCTAATATTGCTTTGTTGTCGTTTCTTTAATGTTTCGTGAATATCTGACTTATGATCTTTTTGATTGTTTCACTTCTTCAAATGGAATGCGACTCACCAACTGAACTATAAAGCGGGGGCAGCTTTCTTATATGTGCCGCTTTCTTGCAGCATCTGTGAGGAGCACGTTCCCTGACGCTTCACTATAGCATCAGTGGCTGGAGTCGCAAAACGCTGGTTGGTTGGAGCAGCTGACAGGGATGGAGGCCGGAATGAAAGAAGGCGCCGTGACCCTGCTTCAAGCCCACCAAATATGAACTAGTGTTTGAAACTTGTGAACGTGTCGGTGTACATATACAATTACAAGAAATAAAGACCTGTATCAGAATCTTTTGCCTGGCATTTATGTGGCATGAAAAGTACAAAAAAGCGTTCGCTTTCGTGTGGTACTTCTATGCCGGCCACCACACAAGCATGATGCATGATGCGCATGCTGTTGTAAATGCATGATGCAAAAGCTACGATTATTCGGGGCGTCAAAAGCAACGTCGGCTTTCAGCACCGGGCCGGTGCAATGCCGACCATTATTGTCGTCAGGGCCATGGCTGGCCCGCGTGTGGCATGCGCTCGGCTGCGTTGGCCAAATAGAATGGCCCTACGGCTGGCCGACTGACTACGTACCTAAAGCCTTGGTAGGCCCTCGCATGGGACGCCGTCGGCCAAGTCGGCCACAGTGGTCGGGCCTACATCGATTGCCGACGATCGGCCGACGTTAGGCCAATGTCAATCCCCAAAGCTGGGCCGCCCTCGGTTGCCGAGGTCGGGCCAACCGTTTTGCAGTCGGCCGGAGACGTCGGGCCGACTTTTTGCCACGGTCTTTTTGTTGCTTGGGCATACGGTTGTCAGTCTTTGGAAAGAAGGGTTGTTCTAACGTAGAAGTAATTGAAAGTACAGCAGACTAACTTTAAGACGAACTCGAAGCGACCATGAAAATTTGGTCGTCTTATCAGAGAATAATGGGCAATATGACCAGGTGCATCCAAATATCTCACTCCAAAACGTTAAATGAAGTAGACATAAAACGGGGGAAAATGACATAAAAAGCGTGTATTTGGCTGAACTTAACAGAAAACTGTTTTCAAGTGGTACTCTTGCTTGCTTTCATCCACTCCGTGATGGACGTTTGGCGCTTCTGTGCAAATCGGCGAGCCGCCACAAACGATGTGATCTCACCAAATGACCCTAAAAATCCTTCTGTGCCTTCGTGCTGCTGCAAAAAGTTCACTAGGCAGTTAAAGCAGGCATCTGCCACCTCACAGGTCATCGTTGCGGTCTCCGAGCTAGCGAATGTACGAAGGAGCTGGCTGAGCGCGCGGCAAAGCAACGCAACCTAGGCGAAAGTCTAGCTGACGCTGAGCGAAGTGGGGAAGAAGAAACGAGGTGAAGCGTCGCGGAGGAGGAAAGTAGGCGGAGGCGCGCTGGGTTGACCTCCTCTGGCAGCTGCTGCAGGTTACGTTTGCGATACGGACGTACCAGTTTCGTCTCGTGCTGACATCGTCCTCGCGTGCCGTACGCTGCGTGCGCGAGTGAAAGCGTGCGACGGTGAGCCCACGACGACGGCTCAATGTCGCGTGCGCAAAGTAGGAAAGGGGGGTGTCTGGCGAAGCGCGCCGTCTGCGGTCGCGCAAGGCACTGGGAGGGGAAGGAGAGGAGCGTAGTACATCGACCGCACGCGCGCGGGCTTTGAGCGCGATCTGCTTTGAGGACAGTCTAAGTGGGCCGATGGCTCGTGGCTTTGCGTGCGCTGTGCTCTCGCTGCACAGCTTGCACTGAAGCGATAGGCAGCGCTCGCTGCTGCTGCCGCGATTTCTCACGCCATCGTTTTGACAGCGAGCGTCCGCTGTCATTAAGTGTGATGTGTTCATGTTTGCCTGAGCGCGCTGACACCATGCTTGTTAATTGAGTTAGTAAGCGAATGTTTACAAGGGTGCGTTCTACTCCAGTGGATGCTGCGTATGGCGTGGCCGTGAGAGCCCTATCTTGAATACGATCTGCAATGCGGACAGTTTAGGCGCACCGAGTGCCGACAGCTTCGTATGCGCTATAGCACCCACACGCTTGCGCGTCACCCACGTTCACGAAGCGAAATATCACCATCTTTTTGTTTCCTCCTCTTGTTTTCACCTCTGTCCACGGGCGATGTGCGCTGCAGGACTCCAGCAAGGTGCCTTGATGCGCGCGCCCCTGGGCGCAGGTGCGTCGAGGCACCGTAGCCTTCGAGATTGGTGGCGCGGTCACTCCGAATGTTTGCCGAAGAGCAGTTCGTCTCAAGCGGATTTTTTTTTTTTCGCTGAATCTATGGAAAACGAAAAAAAATACGTTCAGATGTTATTCGTTATATCCAAGAACTCGGTTTACCGAGTTCGTCTTAACGAGCCGTACTGCGCACACGAAATAACACTGAACGTTGCGAGTCCGCAGACATTGTGGAAGACGTGAAAAGCGATCGAGCAAGCAGGCCATCAGTAGCCCCAATGAGATCATTGAACCTCTGTGTAGATTTGCGCCGAAATGTACGGTTGCTCAGGCAGAGAGTATGCTGAAAGTTCAATGCATGGAAGATCTAAGGCTACTCAAGGGTTCATTAAGTACGACGCCTTTTAAAGGAATGTACAGGGTGTCCCACGTAACTTGAGTGAAGAAGTTAAAAATGAAAGGCGCGTCGGAAGCGAATTGAACCGCTTTCCTCGCTTTCGATTACCGCCTTACTATATCATCGTTATCGCTCTCCTGTCTCTTGAGGAGGCACTCGCAGTGTCGCATATCGTTCCGACGTCACTAGTGTAACTGTTGTCGCTAGCCACCAAGAGGATCCTGTCTTTTAAAACTGTACAGGGTCATTCACACTTCGGAGGTGGGGGCGCCCGGATAGTATTAATTTTGTTATGCATGTGTCTATAATACTATGATTATCGAAGAACCGGTCAGGTGCATGTAATTATTTATATTGATTACGGAAGTATATAAACACCATCACCACATTTTTCGACGTACATTGATGTCGCGGCCGCATTGTCCTTTTGGCAATCAGGGTGATCGACAAATATGGATGCTTTATATATTTCTAGATAACAGCACTTCTGTGGACCAGTTCAGTGATGTGTGACGCGCGACCACCTCAGGTGCTGGACTGTACTTTCAGTGCTGGTGCCCGTATATATACTCTATGCTCCATCACCTGACATGGCGTGTCCGTGCATGTAAAGCGCTTGTTGCTATATATTCTCCTTGCATTTCCATTCGTTACTCTAGCCCCGAGTAACGAAAAATGAACTTTGAGAGAGCATCTTGCATAACGAAGGCTACATTGCCACATCTAAAGTGATAAGAAAATACAGTGAACCAGGCTGGCAATTATCTTCTGATGCGCCGCAAGCTAGCCGTGCGAAGACCTCCCAACATTCGGGCCTCGCTGAATCGTTCTGGGCCCATCGCCACACGTAGGTGAACTGGCTGCAGAGTTTGACACAACCCCAAACCGGCCGGCCGGTTTTATTAGCGTTCCACTTCCGAGGGGGGGAGCAGCAGAACCGAGAAGCTCATGCGCCACACCAGCCTTGGTACGATAATCATCGACGCATGATCACTGAAGCGAATTTTTCGTCTTATACAAACTTTATCTGAACTCTATTAGCGTCATCATGCTCCTGCATGCAGGCTGCACAGAGTTCTCTCACGTGGTGCTTTTTGTTATAGTGGATGAGCGTCTGTAGTGTAACGTACTTTTGAAGGGAACGCGTCCCGTTAGTATTTGGCTACAGATTATATGTACAAATGAAAGATGGTGTAGGCACGCGCAATAGATTTTATTGCATAGCTATCAGCCTATGGACCCTATCAGCCATTTTACGGCAGGAGAGGTTTTCTCGGAGTTTGCCGCATACTTACGGATACAATGGAAATTACCTCATCACCTGAGATGGCGGCGTAAATCGCGGATGCAAAAAAACAGTGCCCTGACAGCATCATTGGTACCTATATGGACCCCCTTTTTACTTGCACATTGAGAGGAACAATTCTGTGAGTGTGGTTTGCAAGAAGATTAGCACCAATAGACTGTGCTACAGAACAAAAAAAGAATAGCATGCTGTAACCTCGTTGCTATGACTTCGGCACTGGACGTGACAAGTGCCAGCGACTGTAGGAATAACAGATAACTCAAAACATCAGCACGGTTCAAAAACTGCGAACGTTAAATATATTTTCCTATTGGAGCACGGATCACTCGTTCACGCGAAGCAGTAGCTTATCCAGCTCGTCGTGTAGGTCGAGCAGCTCCGTCCAGCGCTTCCACTCGCGTTCCGTGGCGAGTGCCACCTTGCGGTCCGCGTTCGCGAAGAGCGCGTCGCACGAGACGCCGAAGGGCAAGTCGCACAGGACGACGGCGTCCCAGCAGTAGCGCCTCAGCGTCGGCATGTCGGCCGTCGTCGCCACCAGAACCACCACCCATGCCAAGGCGACCTCGTCGGGCTCCTCGATGACCGTCACGGAGCCCTCTTCGCGCAGCCACTTATCCAGGTCGCGCATCGAGGTCGCCGTGTTCGTCAGGGCTAGCGTTCTGCCCTGGACGTAGTTGAGGACGGCGCAGCCCTTCAGGGGCGTCAGCGCCATCCGGCTCAGCAGCAGAAATTCTCGCAACTCGCTGCTTGGCGCGGCCGCGTAAGTCTTCAGGGCCTCGCCATACGCCACGGAGATGCCCCACTCGTCCAGGGTCCTACCGACGTTCCGGACTTCGGGACACTCCGAGTAGGACACGGCGTCCATGGCCCATTTCCAGTCGTCGTCGCCCGATCGCCAGTCAACCTCGAGGGGACACAGTTCTACCGCGACCTCCTTGGCGTAGGGCACGGCGGGAGTGCCGAGGCGACAGGTCAGTCCCAGTGGCGTCCTCAGGCACCGCAGGTCCGATTCGAGACCTTCGAGGTTCCCGGCGCACAGACCGTCAGCGAGCGCTAGAAGCCGCGTCGAAGCGACTTCCGTGGGCTGCTGGAAACGAGACAGGACCTTGCGGTAGGCGTGGCCCGCGTCAAGGTAGTGCTCGAAGTCTCTGAGAACCAGGGCGTCGAAGTCGGACGCCCGGAGGGCGCCGTCTTTCAGCAGAGTCCAGAGGACGTCCGGTTCCAGGATGAGATACGCGTCTCGGAAGTCCTCCCGGGACCAGGCCGTCGCGGAAGACACCACGCGGACTTGGAGAGGCAGGAAGAGTCGCAGGTAGTCGAGAAAGTCTCCGTCCTCGCAAATCTTCTCGCCGACGATGGCGGCGCGAGACGGCTTCAGGGACAGCAGGAACGTAACGCAGAGCTGACTTCGCATTTCCGGAGCACCAAGCGCCACGACGCAGTCTTGGACGCAGACGCGACTTGCCAGCTCCGCCTGGCGTGGGCTGGGCTCGATGAGGTCGTTCTCGCCTAGCGTGGGCTGGCAGCGCACCGGCTCTAGGTATCTGTGGAGCTTCGTGAAGGCGTCGGCCGCTGTCGCCTGTGGAGTGTCGCCCTTTCCGGTCATGTTTAGAGGACCCCTCTTCGGCTGTGTTCGCGTCGACGAGAGGTGTTGTTGGTTGAGGCAGAAATGAATGCTCGATTATCTTCACGAAGCCTTCGATCGGCGTGAGTGCGTGGCGGAGGAGAAAAACAAAAAGAATGTCTGCGCTAAACGCTCCACGAACTGCGAGTGACACGTGGAACACGCGAAAAGGACGATGGCGCTAGGAGCGACTGCTAATGTAAAAAAAAAAAATGTTACTTTACGCATCTCTTCAATTTGCGAACGCAAATGCGCTTTATTTATAAATATTTTAACAGTAAGTGATCTGATGCCTTCCAAACTTCTTTTTCTTTAAGTCCCGGCCACGGCGGCTACATTTCGATGGGGGCGAAATGCGAAACACACACGTGTACTTAGATTGAGGAGCACGTTAGAACCCCAGGTAACCCCATGTGGTCCAAATTATTCCGGAGCCCCTCACTACGGCGGGCCTCATAATCAGATCGTGGTTTTGGCAAGTAAAACTTAATACTATGTTATGGTAATTTGACAATTTATATTCAGTTATCTTCATTTGGCGTTCCCGATTTATCGGTAGTGGGTAAGTACAATAATTTAGGTCCAACAACAAGTGCGCTGTTCAGACTGCAGACGTTGTCTCTCTGTGTTTGACGAATTCGAGACGTGTATGGTTCAGGCGCCAGCTTTCCACTAGGACGTCAATGCACTCAATCTCGGTGTTTATTTCCGAAAATAATTCAGAAATATGGTAAGCCTATGGTGAGCACAACTGCTACTCACCGAGCGTTCTAGTCGATATGCATAGAATGTAATGTTTGGCGCATAAGCGCCACATTTATTCTGCTCTGGGTACCCCGAACTAAAAGGGTGTTAGCACAGGCGTCAAAGTGAGATGAGAGGCGACTCTTTTGCGGCGCGTTTGAAGCTTGCTCCAATCACCCTAGTCTAGTCCGACGATTGAAACACAACCAGCTAAAAAAAAGGAAGAATACTTTAGCCTTCGCAAACAAAACGCGCCACTCCTAAGATTCAAAAAAGAAAAGGCAGAATATTTTTTCGGGGGGGGGGGGGGGGACGAGTGGACGGGAGAGGGTGTCAGACATTGACGTTAAGTATTATGGCGTTATAAAAGGGCGCGCAATTTCATTTTCCTGAAAGACCTGAGCATTTCTACTACACGGCTGTTACCTTGCTTGTGGGTGTGAACTTCACCGAACAAATTCCCAGCAAAGGCACACCGCGTCGCCTCTTACACAACTAATACCAACAAAAATGTCTATAAAACGTATTTTATACGCGATTTGTATGTGTTTATCTTTTGCAGCACCGCCTCTGTCACTCCAACCTGGAACGTAAGAGCCCTGTGCTGCAGAGTAAAAACAAAGAAAGCACAATTTGATTGGAGCTGTGGGTTTCGAAGAATGCTGTGCTCTACACTGATCAACAGTTTCGAATGACGGTTGTCTTTGGAGCTAGACAGATCCCTTATTCGACCCCAGCTGATCATTTCGTATCCACTTCTTGAGAAACTTCGTCTTTCTTGATCCTCTACGCTGGTCTCAATGTCCTTATGGCTGGTAATTTAAACCAAACTGTAGCTTATTTCTCAACCACAGTGATAATCGTGGTTGCAACAAACCTCTCAGTTTATTAATGGTACCTCATGGTACCTCATTTGAATCACGTGATTTCTCTGTTAATATCGCTCAATAAATTGAATCACGTGATTTCTCTATTAATATCACTCAATACACCTACCTCAAAAGCGTATTGAGCTTACGCGTGTTAAATAAGTGTTACGTAAGACTGTAAATTCGCCACGTTCCCGACAGGCTGTCGGCACGCGTGCTATCCACGCAGGAAAACTTCGCATGCGTTCAACTGTTGCTGCAGTGCAGTCTTTTGCAACCTGTTTTCTTGCGTTCATCTCAGAGAAGTACTTTCTCTGCAATGTGGCAGCTAAATTTTCATGCGAATGCGTCAAAATGCCCATTGAGCGAAAAAGCCGGCGTTGTATGTAACAGCGAAACGGCACCCAACTTCCCATTGGCTGCGACGTCACGTCACAAGCACGCCTTGTGACGCTGGCTCGCGCTTGCTGGCTCGGGTCTCGACGGAAAAGAGAGAGGGTGAAAGGGTACAGCTGCTACCGGGTTTACGCGCCACGTGTAGCGTGAGGGGAGAGGGCATCGGCGCGACGCCACGTCGCTCTAGCTTTTGCAAGCCCGTGTTATCCGAGCGTTCCTCGGCCGCGAAAGATGTCGCCTGCTTTCCAACAGTGCCTAAGGCCAAATAAAAACGCGTCAAGCGTCTCAACGCGCTCGCTTGCCCGCGAGGAGTTCATAACTCGAAGGACCGCTCAGCGGCGTTCAGTTGGACATTAATGGCAAAGGTGGTAAGGATAAGGCGAGCTCGTACAGGCCAGTTACAGTGACGTCGGCGATATACAGAATGGTAATGCAAGCAATGAAAGCTGAACTGTCGAAGCGGGTGGAGAAAAATTATGCACTGGGGGAACTGCTGAATGGGGTTCAAGCCAGGCAGGCGCTTAGAGGATAATATGTTTGTACTAACTCAATGTAGAGATTTCAGTAGCTCAGAATAGACCTTTATCGATAGCATTTCTCGATATTAAGGGAACCTATGACAACGTAGACAGGATATTGTTATGGGATATTCTTAAACACGAAAGCATGAAGGACGATTCCGTGGAGCTGCTGAGGGAGATATATAGAGACAACCGAGTACAAGTTGTACGGGAAGGTCGAAAAGGTAATGAAGTGGTGGGAATTCACCAAGTACTGAAGCAAGGATGTTCTCTGTCTCCATTGTTGTTCGCGCTTTATGTTAAAGACATAGAAAGACGAATTGGAAACAGCGAATAAGGGTTTGATTTATCCTACAGCGTAATGGACAAATGGTGCAACAGAAGCTTCCTGGACTGACGTACGCGGCCGACACAGTGCTACTAGCGGACAATAAAAGTGATTTACAGACAATTGCAAACATCTGCGGAAACGCGGCTACAAAACTAGGCCACGAGATTATCACTGAGAAATCGGGAATTATGATGTTTAATGAATAGAGGAATAATTACGTGGCGTCGATTCGTCAGCAAGCCGTACCCATAGTCAAGCAATATAAATACTTCGGTGTATATATAAAAGAAGGAAAGACACTCACGCACCCACCAAGAGAATCTGAAAATAAAGGGGATGTGGAATGCTGCTATAATGAAACACAGAACACCTTGGGGCCACAATAAATATGAGGTGGTGCGTGGAACCTGGAAAGGAGTAATGATACCAGCGCTAACGTTCAAAAATGCCATACTATGCTTGAAATGGGATATCTTGTGGGGTTGGAACTTAATCAAAGATTGGTAGGACGGTTGGCTTTGGTAGCCCATGGTAAAACCACCAATGAGGCAGTGAAGGGTGACATCGGTTGGGCCTGTTTTTAAGTCAGAGAAGCACTGAGCAAAATTATTTCTGACAAAAGACTCAGAAACATGGATGAAAATAAATGCGCAGCTAAAGTCCGCATGTATCTGTACTTGAAAAGAGCGGACACAGAATAGAGGAAGAGGTCAAGAAAGTTGGCGACCAAGTAGAGGGTAATTTAAACTATAAATAGACAACGTGGATTCACCAGAAAGAAAATGACACAAACAGAGACATTTATTTGGATGCAAAGAATGGAAACAAAAAGGACCATTGAGATGTACAAAAATGAAAAGAAAGAAATTAGAAGGGAAAATCTGTACGATAACACAAAGGGCAGAGCCTTGATATTTGAGGCTCGAGCCGGTCGCCTAGGGATAAAAACATGCCGAACCAAATATTTGGAGCTAGATGAGGCATGTGTATGCTGCAGCAAAGATCCGGAGACCACTTAGCCCATCCTAATACAGTGAGAACCGTAAGTAACGCACACCTTCCAGAAGCGCTTGAGTTTAAAGTGCACGGAAGCGTCAATCGCTCAGCAGTTGAGACAAGCAAGAGACATTCAGTGGTAAAGAAAGCAGGGGAGATATTGATACGACCGAATCTCTTACAGTCATAGCTGGCGGTACAAGATATATATTGAAGGAAAAGAAAGGAACATTAAGAAGATGCATACAAAAATGCTAGGTAAAAAACACGTATAGCATACTTGATTAAATCAAGCAGGCTAGGTGACTATTTGTCCCTGCCACGTTTAAAAGGGGACGCCATTAGATCATCATCATCATGCTTTGGTATTCACAGCTCGTAAAACGTGCTTACGTGTCCTCGGATTTTGTTGCTGTTAGCCTCTAGCTTGTCGGAATTTTTCGTGTCCGTCAGCAAAAAAATAAGGAAAAAAAGTGCATATCTCCTTTCGAATCAGGCATACAACCTACAGCTCAGTATTGATTTCAATAATGAAAAGCACAAAACAAGCGTCAAAACAGCATGATGGATGATAAGGCGCTTGCGAACAAGGCGAGGCACGTTCCTTCTCCGCGCGTGTGCTTCTCGATAAAGATTATGGTTGCATAAGCTGCTCCGAGGAGAAAGGCGCAATAGCAGCATACGAGCCAGTGAGTGACGTCACCAAACTTCACATATGAAAGGGAGGCCTGACTAGGAACTCATTCAGTTATTGCAAAACAGCTATGGAAAGACCACGCAATGTTAAGATAACTCCAGAAGAGCAGCGTGAATACGATGAGCGTCGAAGAGTGCAAAATTGTAATGCTCAACAACGGTTTCGGGCTAAGACTAGGCAGAACGATAAAACAATTCATATGCGCACGCACGGCATTTGAGTGGTTTTCTAACAGCTTCGCTGGCCATACACTTTCGCGGGGTCTAGATGGTGGATCAATTTTTTGGGGGCTCACGACAGTTTCGACGGGAAATCGGGGCGCAGGCTCCTTCCTCTCTTAGGCGCGTGATCCCTGAAGGAAGCCGAACGCCAGGCTGGAGTACGCTTGTGGCCATACGAACCCGTGGGTGCCCGGCGGCAGTTCCAATCGAATACATGACCTCCGGCAGTCGAGGCGGCTGCTCTACTACAACTAGGTCACGGCTGTGGCGACTACACTATTGAAACCAATTCATTGCCCTGCTAACGTGTATCATGCTTGCTTGCTTTCTTTTTGAATTTGCACTTTAACGCGATAAGGTTAAGGGCCCCGTGCCGCATAAAATCCGGCGTCGGCATCCGGTGTCGGCGCACGGTGTCGCCTGTGGGTGTCGGCGTCCCATGAAGGAGAACTGCCCTATGTAGTTAGGTATATGTATATGCCACGCCTTGCTATGTGACATGCGGTATATGCGGGTTATATTGCCACACCATTCTGTAACTAAAGTTGCTCATACCTTGCCGTTCATTCTTGACAAAGTTATTTATCGGAATTTTGAGTATGATAGCCCACAAAGAAACGTCGATCATGAAACAAAACACTGGAAGCGCATGGCTTTTATGTTAACTTTTCTCAGACTGAAATATTAAATGTGCGAAACAATAACAGAAACCTGAAAATGACGTAATGTTTTTGGCGCAGCTGGGCACAGTGCCCAGGATCGGCCCACGCATGTGGTCGCCTTTCTAACAGACAGCTCGGTTTTTTGCATGGCGTTCGCCGCCAAGGCTTCCGAGTAAACATCATTACGGTTACATAAGCTGCAGTTGTCGGGAACCGTGAGAGGCAGCCAGGGGTCTTTGAACGATATCGCGTTCCACTCTTAAAGGCGAAGCTTAAGCGTCCACTAAATTGTTTTTTCTGTCGCTCTCACATTTTCGACGTTATAGATGACAACGTCGATCGTAACCGTTGACTCAGCTTGTTGACGGCGACGACCCTGACAAACAAGAGCAACAAAGACAACAATTATCCCCCTTGTGGGTAGTGTACCGTGTTTCACGAAACCAATATCAGCAACACTACGTCACACCAGGCAGTGAAAGATATACACTAGCGGAGACTTTAGTGGGGCATGCACCTGGCTAGTCCTGTGGCATAAACTTACAGTTGAACATGTCGCTATGGCCCGGCTAAGGCTTGTACCTTCTAAGACGGTTCCTTAACAACATCCAAAACATATACGCTTGTCTCTTAACAAAATTTGACAATAAAACTTGTACTTTGATGAAAACTCGTCTGGTCGAAGATGGTAATGACATAGCTGTGTAGACAACACGGGCACCGAAAACAAAAAAAGATGGCAGTGGCTTAGCTCGGCTATGCCAGAATATACGTAGCGAAAGCTAAGGCATACCATGGTTAGCCTTGGTTAATCTTGATTGCAAGTCCAGGTTAGTCTGGTTGTCTAGCTATGTTGCGGCGTTTAGCCAGTCTTTCGGCGCGCTGTTCGTCTGTTTCTTGTGCGATTCGTTTCCTCTTCATCTCGTTGCGATGTCGATTCCAGGCCTCCTCCTGCTTATCAGAATTGTCCCCGTCCATACCGCCGCCTCAACTGTGGTAGCGGCGCACGCGAGCTCTCCTTTTCAATACTCCTGCATGTTATCAGGCATGCGACGCAGCTGGCGAAGCGAGCGGAGGCGAGCGCAACGACGAGGAACGCGATGTGACGTCATACCAAACGGCGGCGGCGGAGAGGCGCGACGCTGCGCAGCGGCGGAACACCTGTGGCTCTGTACAAGTATTGACTAGGGAGCGAGAGAGAGAGAGAGAAATATCCACGGCCATTGGTAGGGAGATGTTGTTTCTGACTGATAATTCCAGGTGGTACATCACGTCCATCTAGACTCCGTAAAGAGTACAGAGCGTTACGTCAGGTGATGAAGGAAATCAACCACGAATTCATGCGTGTAAATATCAATCAAAACGTGCACACTCGAAGACGAGGGCATTTTTTTATTGAATTTTATAGCCCGTCATCCCACGTGCTAGAAGCTTTGTTCTAGGACGCATTCATGCTCATGGCTGCTCTCGAAAGAGTGGGGTTATGAGGATGACCTATACGTTTGTGAGGAATCCTAGCGTCCGCCATGGACACTCACAGCGAATACGTCCTTGCTCCCTTAGCAGCCCGCCTTATGATGGAGGTAGACAGCGCGTATTTTCTTTTTTACAGAGATGGAACGACCATTGCAGTCATCTTCAATAACATACTACAAGACCCCTGATTGGGCGAAGGCCTTGCTGTCGACATCTTCACTTAAGCGCTATTCAGCATCAAGGAAACCTACATGCCTGCTGATTCCCTGATTTATTTACAGTTACATCTAAACTCCCGCCGCCTTCGCCTGCATGCCGTTCTCTTACAGATTTAGCAAACATTTTGGTTATTTGATGGACCACCAGTTACGCGCTATTCCACAACACTTGGCCGGCAAAACGGCATTCCTTTCATCTTTAATTTGTGCTACCACCGTTCCATCAAAGTACGTGATAGGCCTATCGCTTTTTAATGATAGCAATTCAACATTCAAAAGCGTCAGTATTGTCCCGCCTAATAGGTATCCGCCAGAGACGATGGCGCCAAGGGAAACACGACATGACGACATTTCATGACATCTAGGAACAGCGCCATAGACAAACACGAAGGAAAAAGGACACCAGGACATACTTAACCCTAAAGAACCGCAGAACCATGGTACCACTGCAGTATCGTTGACTGAGCCAAAGTTAACAGACGAACACTTACGAGTGACAGTTGCTCCATTGTGTAGCTCCTGTTGACTGTGCCCGGGAACTCTAGTATCGTCTGCGGCAGAATGTGGCAGGGTCTTGCCTGCCAGTCGTTGAACAGTACGTGCGACACGTCAACGTAGAGTGATGGCTTGAAGATGTTTCTGCGTGACATACTCTTCTCAAGTCATTGCCATGCATTAACGCGTCAGCATAGGTGGTCTAGTCGTAAGTAATTGCGTTTAACTGCCAATTGCTTTCTGTGCATAGGTACGAGAAAGTCACGAGGTTCGCGTGCTGCCATCGCAAGCAGTGTTCGCAAGAGACGTACGGCGACGGGCAAAGCTAAGTGTGACGCTATTGTATATGGCAGCGTATGGGAAACGAACTCAAACCGTGGTAAAGTAAAACCCTTTGAACGACGCTTGACGGCGGCTATGCGTACGCACGCCGTGAATCTCGTGTGTTCCACTAAGTGGCATCTGTGGCGCTAATATACGTTAACCGAGCTTCAGAATGAATCTTGTGTCCCGAGACCTACGATGCTGAGAAACGCACGCGTAATGTGGAGGTTATGTGTTCGGTTCCCACCTGCGGCAAGTCATTTTCGTATACATTCGGTTCCCTTTTTTCTTTCTTCCAATTTCTCTATTTAAAATAAAGGTAGCCACTAATTTATACCATTCTTTCTGCGGATTCATTGCCCGTTATCCTTATATGCTTGTAAATTGAGGCCTTCTGAAATGCGTGTTTCTATGACCCCTTTCTGTCGGTACAAGATTCATTTAAACAAAACAAGATATTTTCGCGACGCCATAGTGCGCGAGCGTTTTCTAACGTCGAGAAGAAGCAATATATTTCATGTCTGACGTAGGCTTCAAATTGATAGCCCTCCGAATACACTGAAAAGTGCTAGTGTTGCTTTTCGAGAGAAGCCGCAGGGGAATTGAGAGCAGCTACTCACACGATTCATTGTACGTACTTGTCGAACATACACACAGGGCCAGCACAGCTGCTGGACCTTACGCCGATGACCATATAACTGGTGCGATTGTGCACCATTTTAGACGGCACTCTGTCAAAGATTCTCTGTGGCATAAGAAAAGAAAGAAGGTAAACGTGCACTCGTAGAGGAACCGACTGCCGCCTAGAAAGCTTCGTGAGGAGCTCATGGGAATGAAAAGACCGTGGTTTACAGTGAAAGGATCGAGCATGCTGTTTGCGATATAAGTAGAAATGTTAAATTGGCACAGAAAGTCGTGAAGAACGATGCACGTGGCACGAACTGCCGGTGGAGCTACGGCGCCAGAGATGAAGGAAATAAGATTACTTTGCGTCCACTGTTATTAAGTACAGCATATTTATTCTTTTACACAAGCATTTGCGCTTTATTCTATGCATGTCGCGAGCTAAAAGAAAGTAAGTCCACGCAAATAAGCGGCTTTGGCTCTTATTGTGAGATATAAAGTGCCATCGACTTCTTGCGCCGTAAATGGGTGCCAGCACTGCGTAAAACGCACTACTGCGATATCCCACCATTTCCCACCAACGCCGGCGTACAACCGCTATCGTGCACACCTATCACTGTTTGTGGTATGTTTCCAACTTACGACTTTATGAACACGAAAGGGACCACAGATAAAAATTCTCGGTAAAGAATTGTTCGAAAGCGTTCACTGCGTTAGAACTGTAGGATTCGCCACTGTAATGGGTATGTTTACGTTGCGCTACAAAAAACGGGCACGACATCAGTTGGGTGTCGGTCCCCTTAAGCTTAGATCGGGGGCTCCTATCTAAACACACTAGAAGAAACAAATCGTTTCACTCATCAACAACTGCGCACTTTTAATTTACGCTATAAATGGTTTTTAAAACATGTTGAAAATTGCAAAACTAAAAACAAACGCTCGCGTGTCAAGTTGTATACACTATAAGTCCCCAATAAGACGCGATACCACTATTCTGTAAACTACACCTTATAATGCATTTAAAGCAGATAACATACATGTATCATTCACCGTTCTGGAATATGCCACTAAACCGTGATCAGTAGTTTTGCTAAACCCTCGTGAACACTGTAGCAACTTTACGTAAGTTCTAAACTTGCATAGCAACTCTTTTGTTCCCTTTAGATGTTCTAATCAATGGAGTTCACGAAACCGCGATAAATGTTTTTGGTGCACAGTTACGAATTTCTAAACTTAGTGCAACAACCGTTTTGTAACTTACTAGATTCCAGGAATTTGTAAAAAACATTCGAGGCCTTAGATCAAAAGTCTGTTACTAGAGTCACTAGAATTTAAGCTCCTCTCAAGTGCAACAAATGTCATTCATATTGTAAGGAAGAACAGTGCTAGACAGTTCCATCACCATCGCGTGTCTCGGAGCCAGGAGAAGATCGGCAAGCTACAAAGAGCCGTCGCCATCGCATGTCGTGCGGCCAGTTCGCCCATCCAGCTGAGCTATCGTTGATGCCACTGTGTTTCTGGCTATCACTTGTCGACCCTAATAAACCTCGGCACGTGTATGCAACTAACGAAGCGCTGTTTCTCGTCATGGCTCTGCCTCAGCAAACCTTAGTATGCGTTGGTGCACGCATTACAGAGAACCGCTCGAGGAACCTTTTTGGGGAGGTGTTTGCAGCAGCTGTAAGGAAGAAGAACGGTACTAGACAGTTCCATCACCGTCGCGTGTCTCGAAGCCAGAAGAAGATCGGCATACTACAGAGAGCCCTCGCAATCGTATGTCGGGCGGCCAGTTCGCCCGTCCAGCTGAGCTATCGGTGCTGCCGCTGTTTCCGGCTATCACTCGACGAACCTAATAAACCTCGGCACGTCTAGTAAAGATGGCTCTGCCTCGGCAAACGTTAGTATGCGATGGTGCACGCTTTACAGAGGTTCGCTCGAGGAACCTTTTTGGGGAGGTGTTTGCAGCAGCTGTAAGGAAGAAGAACGGGACTAGACAGTTCCATCATCATCGCTGTCTCGAAGCCAGGATAAGATCGGCATGCTACAAAGACCGTCGCTATCACATGTCGCGCGGCCAGCTCGCCCGTCCTGCTGAGCTATCGGTGCTGCCGCTGTGTTTCCGGCTATCACTCGACGACCCTAATAAACCTCGGCACGTCTAGTAAAGATGGCTCTGCTTCGGCAAATGTTAGTATGCGGCGGTGCACGCTTTACAGAGGTCAGCTCGAGGAAACTGCGGAAGTGTTCTGGCTCCAGCAGCTGTAAGGAGGAAGACCGGTACTAGACAGTTCCACTGTCATCGCGTGTCTCGAAGCTAGGATAAGATCGGCATGCTACAAAGAGCCGTCGCCATCGCATGTCGCGCGGCCAGTTCGCCCGTCCAGCTGAGCTATCGGTGCTGCCGCTGTGTTTCCGGCTATCACTCGACGACCCTAATAAACCTCGGCACGTCTTGTAAAGATGGCTCTGCCTCGACAAACGTTAGTATGCGGCGGTGCACGCTTTACAGAGTTCAGCTCGAGGAAACTGCGGAAGTGTTCTGGCTCCAGCAGCTGTAAGGAGGAAGACCGGTACTAGACAGTTCCACTGTCATGGCGTGTCTCGAAGCTAGGATAAGATCGGCATGCTACAAAGAGCCGTCGCCATCGCATGTCGCGCGGCCAGTTCGCCCGTCCAGCTGAGCTATCGGTGCTGCCGCTCTGTTTCCGGCTATCACTCGACGACCCTAATAAACCTCGGCACGTCTGGTAAAGATGGCTCTGCCTCGACAAATGTTAGTATGCAGTGGTGCACGCTTTACAGAGGTCAGCTCGAGGAAACTTTGCGGAGGTGTTTGCAGCAGCTGTAAGGAAGAAGAAAGGTACTAGACCGTTCCATCACCGTCACGTGTCTCGAAGCCAGGATAAGATCGGCATGCTACAAACAGCCGTCGTCATCGCATGTCGCGCGGCCAGCTCGCCCGTCCTGCTGAGCTATCGGTGCTGCCGCTGTGTTTCCGGCTATCACTCGACAACCATAATAAACCTCGGCACGTCTAGTAAAGATGGCTCTGCCTCGGCAAATGTTAGTATGCGGCGGTGCACGCTTTACAGAGGTCAGCTCGAGGAAACTGCGGAAGTGTTCTGGCTCCAGCAGCTGTAAGGAGGAAGACCGGTACTAGACAGTTCCACTGTCATCGCGTGTCTCGAAGCTAGGATAAGATCGGCATGCTACAAAGAGCCGTCGCCATCGGATGTCGCGCGGCCAGTTCGCCCGTCCAGCTGAGCTATCGGTGCTGCCGCTGTGTTTCCGGCTATCACTCGACGACCCTAATAAACCTCGGCACGTCTGGTAAAGATGGCTCTGCCTCGACAAATGTTAGTATGCGGCGGTGCACGCTTTACAGAGGTCAGCTCGAGGAAACTGCGGAAGTGTTCTGGCTCCAGCAGCTGTAAGGAGGAAGACCGGTACTAGACAGTTCCACTTTCATCGCGTGTCTCGAAGCTAGGATAAGATCGGCATGCTACAAAGAGCCGTCGCCATCGCATGTCGCGCGGCCAGTTCGCCCGTCCAGCTGAGCTATCGGTGCTGCCGCTGTGTTTCCGGCTATCACTCGACGACCCTAATAAACCCCGGCACGTCTGGTAAAGATGGCTCTGCCTCGACAAATGTTAGTATGCGGCGGTGCACGCTTTACAGAGGTCAGCTCGAGGAAATTTTGCGGATGTGTTTGCTGCAGCTGTAAGGAAGAAGAACGGTACTTGACAGTTCCATCACCGTCGCATGTCTCGAAGCCACAAGAAGATCGGCATACTACAGAGAGCCCTCGCCATCGCATGTCGCACGGCCAGTTCGACCGTCCAGCTGAGCTATCGGTGCTGCCGCTGTGTTTCCGGCTGCCACTCGACGACCTAATAAACCTCGGCACGTCTAGTAAAGACGGCTCTGCCTCGACAAATGTTAGTACGCGGCGGTGCACGCTTTACAGAAGTCAGTTCGAGGAAATTGCGGAGGTGTTTGCAGCAGCTGTAAGGAGGAAGAACGGTACTAGACAGTTCCATTGTGATCGCGTGTCTCGATTCCAAAAAAAGATCGGCATGTTACAGAGAGCTGTCGCCATCGCATGTCGTGCGGCCAGTTCGCCCATCCAGCTGAGCTACAATTGATGTCGCTGTGTTTCAGGCTATCACTCGACGAACCTAATAAACCTCGGCGCGTCTAGTAAAGATGGCTCTGCCTCGGCAAACGTTAGTATGCGGTGGTGCACGCTTTACAGAGGTCAACTCGAGGAAACCTTGCGGAGGTTTTTGCAGCAGCTGTAAGGAGGAAGAACGGTACTAGACAGTTCCATTGTCATCGCGTGTCTCGATTCCAGAAGAAGATCGGCATGCTACAGAAAGCTGTCGCCATCGCATGTCGTGCGGCCAGTTCGCCCATCCAGCTGAGCTACAATTGATGTCGCTGTGTTTCTGGCTATCACTCGACGAACCTAATAAACCTCGGCGCGTCTAGTAAAGATGGCTCTGCCTCGGCAAACGTTAGTATGCGCTTGTGCACGCTTTACAGACGTTCGCTCGAGGAACCTTTCAGGGGAAGTGTTTGCACCAGCTATAAGGAGGAAGAACGGTACCAGACAGTTCAACTGTCATTGCGTGTCTCGAATCAAGAAGAAGATCGACATCCTACAAAGCGCCGTCGCCATCGAATGTCGTGCGGCCAGTTCGCCCGTCCAGTTGATCTATCGGTGCTGCCACTGTGTTTCCGGCTATGACTCGACGACCCTAATAAACCTCGGCACGTCTAGTAAAGATGGCTCTGCCTCGGCAAATGGTAGTATGCGGCGGTGCACGCTTTACAGAGGTCAGCTCGAGGAAACTTTGCGGAGGTGATCTGGCTCCAGCAGCTGTAAGGAGGAAGAACGCTACTAGACAGTTGCACTGTCATCGCGCGTCTCGAATCCAGAAGAAGATCGGCATGCTACATAGCGCCGCCGCCATCGCATGTCGCGCGGCCAGTTAGCCCGTCCAGTTGATCTATCGGTGCTGCCGCTCTGTTTCCGGCTATCACTCGACGACCCTAATAAACCTCGGCACGTCTAGTAAAGATGGCTCTGCCTCGGCAAATGTCAGTATGCGGTGGTGCACGCTTCACAGAGGTCAGCTCGAGGAAACATTGCGGAGGTGTTTGCAGCAGCTGTAAGGAGGAAGAACGGTACTAGACAGTTCCATTGTCATCGCGTGTCTCGATTCCAGAAGTAGATCGGCATGCTACAGAGAGCTGTCGCCATCGCATGTCGTACGGCCAGTTCGCCCGTCCAGCTGAGCTATCGGTGCTGCCAATGTCTTTCCGGCTATCACTCGACGACCCTAATAAACATCGGCACGTCTAGTAAAGATGGCTCTGCCTCGACAAATGTTAGTATGCGACGGTGCACGGTTTACAGAAGTCAGCTCGAGGAAACTTTGCGATGTGTTTGCAGTAGCTATAAGAAAGAAGAACGGTACTAGATAGTTCCATCACCGTCGCGTGTCTCGAAGCCGGAAGAAGATCGGCATACTACAAAGAGCCCTCGCCATCGCATGTCGCGCGGCCAGCTCGCCCGTCCAGGTGAGCTATCGGTGCGGCCGCTGTGTTTCCGGCTATTACTCGATGACCCTAACAAACCTCGGCACGTCTAGTAAAGATGGCTCTCCCTCGACAAATGTTAGTATGCGGCGGTGCACGCTTTACAGAGGTCAGTTCGAGGAAACTGCGGATGTGTTTGCTGCAGCCGTAAGGAAGAAGAACGGCTCTAGACGATTCCATCTCCATCGCATGTCTCGAAGCCGGAAGAAGATCGGCATACTACAGAGAGCCCTCACCATTGCATGTCGCGCGGCCTGCTCGCCCGTCCAGGTGAGCTATCGGTGCTCCCGCTGTGTTTCCGGCTATTACTCGCCGACCCTAATAAACCTCGTCACGTCTAGTAAAGATGGCTCTGCTTCGGCAAATGTTAGTATGCGGTGGCGCACGCTTTACAGAGGTCAGCTCGAGGAAACCTTGCGGAGGTGTTTGCAGCAGCTGTAAAGGAGAAGAACAGTACTAGACAGTTCCATCACCGTAGCGTGTCTCGAAGCCACAGCAAGATCGCCATACTACAGAGAGCCCTCGCCATCGCATGTCGCGCGGCCAACTCGCCCGTCCAGGTGAGCTATCGGTGCTGCCGCTGTGTTTCCGGCTATCACTCGACGACCCTAATAAACCTCGGCGCGTCTAGTAAAGATGGCTCTCCCTCGACAAATGTTAGTATGCGGCGGTGCACGCTTTACAGAAGTCAGCTCGAGGAAACTTTGCGGAGGTGTTTGCAGCAGCTGTAAGGAAGAAGAACGGTACTAGACAGTTCCATCACCGTCGCGTGTCTCGAAGCCACAGGAAGATCGGCATACTACAGAGAGCCCTCGCCATCGCATGTCGCGCGGCCAGTTCGCCCGTCCAGCTGAGCTATCGGCGCTGCCGCTGTGTTTCTGGCTATCACTTGACGACCCTAATAAACCTCGGCACGTCTATGCAACTAACGGAGCGATGTGTCTCGTCATGGCTCTGCCTCAGAAAACGTTAGTATGCGGTGGTGCACGCTTTACAGAGGTTCGCTCGAGGAACCTTTTTGGGGAGGTGTTTGCAGCAGCTGTAAGGAAGAAGAACGGTACTAGACAGTTCCATCACCGTCGCGTGTCTCGAAGCCACAGGAAGATCGGCATACTACAGAGAGCCCTCGCCATCACATGTCGCGCGGCCAGTTCGCCCGTCCAGCTGAGCTATCGGTGCTGCCGCTGTGTTTCCGGCTGTCACTCGACGACCCTAATAAACCTTGGCACGTCTAGTAAAGATGGCTCTGCCTCGGCAAATGTTAGTATGCGGTGGTGCACGCTTTACAGAGGCCAGCTCGAGGAATCTTGTTTGCGTGGTGTTTGCAGCAGCTGTAAGGAAGAAGAACGGTACTAGACAATTCCATCATCATCGCGTGTCTCGAAGCCAGGATAAGATCGGCATGCTACTAAGAGCCGTCGCTATCGCATGTCGCGCGGCCAGTTCGCCCGTCCAGCTGAAGCATCGGTGCTGCCACTGTGTTTCCGGCTATCACTCGACGACCCTAATAAACCTCGGCACGTATATTAAAGATGGCTCTGCCTCGACAAATGTTAGTATGCGGCGGTGCACGCTTTACAGAGGTCAGCTCGAGGAAACTTTGCGGATGTGTTTGCTGCAGCTGTAAGGAAGAAGAACGGTACTAGACAGCTCCATCACCGTCGCATGTCTCGAAGCCGGAAGAAGATCGGCATACTACAGAGCCGTCGCCATCGCATGTCGCGCGGCCAGCTCGCCCGTCCAGGTGAGCTATCGGTGCTGCCGCTGCGTTTCCGACTATCACTCGACGACCCTAATAAACCTCGGCACGTCTATGCAAATAACGGAGCGATGTGTCTTTGTCATGGCTCTGCCTCAGAAAATGTTAGTATGAGGTGGTACACGCTTAACAGTTGTCCGCTTGAGGAACCTTTTTGGGAAGTGTTTGCAGCAGCTGTAAGGAGGAAGAACGGTACTAGACAGTTCCACTGTCATCGCGTGTCTCGAAGCCACGATAAAATCGGCATGCTACAAAGCGCCGACGCCATCGCATGTCGCGCGGCCAGTTCGCCCGTCCAGCTGAGCTATCGTTGCTGCCGCTGTGTTTCCGGCTATCACTCGACGACCCTAATAAACCTCGGCACGTCTGGTAAAGATGGCTCTCCCTCGACAAATGTTAGTATGCGGCGGTGCACACTTTACAGAGGTCAGCTCGAGGAAACTTTGCGGATGTGTTTGCTGCTGCTGTAAGGAAGAAGAACGGTACTAGACAGTTCCATCACCGTCGCGTGTCTCGAAGCCGGAAGAAGATCGGCATACTACAGAGAGCCATCGCCATCACATGTCGCGCGGCCAGCTCGCCCGTCCAGGTGACCTATCGGTGCTGCCGCTGTGTTTCCGGCTATCACTCGACGACCCTAATAAACCTCAGCACGTCTAGTAAAGATGGCTCTGCTTCGGCAAATGTTAGTATGCGGTGGTGCACGCTTTACAGAGGTCAGCTCGAGGAAACTTTGCGGAGGTGTTTGCTGCAGCTGTAAGGAAGAAGAACGGTACTAGACAGTTCCATCACCGTCGCATGTCTCGAAGCCACAAGAAGATCGGCATACTACAGAGAGCCCTCGCCATCGCATGTCGCACGGCCAGTTCGACCGTCCAGCTGAGCTATCGGTGCTGCTGCTGTGTTTCCGGCTGTCACTCGACGACGCTAATAAACCTCGGCACGTCTGGTAAAGATGGCTCTGCCTCGACAAATGTTAGTATGCGGTGGTGCACGCTTTACAGAGGTCTGCTCGAGGAAACTTTGCGGAGGTGTTTGCAGCAGCTGCAAGGAGGAAGAACGGTACTAGACAGTTCCATTGTCATCGCGTGTCTCGATTCCAGAAGAAGATCGGCATGCTACAGAAAGCTGTCGCCATCGCATGTCGTGCGGCCAGCTCGCCCGTCCAGCTGAGCTATTGGTGCTGCCGCTGTGTTTCCGGCTGTCACTCGACAACCCTAATAAACTTCGGCACGTCTGGTAAAGATGGCTCTGCCTCGACAAATGTTAGTATGCGGTGGTGCACGCTTTACAGAGGCCAGCTCGAGGAAACTTGTTTGCGTGGTGTTTGCAGCAGCTGTAAGGAAGAAGAACGGCTCTAGACGATTCCATCTTCATCGCGTGTCTCGGAGCCAGAAGTAAATAGGCATGCTACAAAGAGCCGCCGCCATCGCATGTCGCGCGGCCAGTTCGCCGGTCCAGCTGAGCTATTGGTGCTGCCGCTGTGTTTCCGGCTATCACTCGACAACCCTAATAAACTTCGGCATGTCTGGTAAAGATGGCTCTGCCTCGACAAATGTTAGTATGCGGCGGTGCACGCTTTACAGAGGTCAGCTCGAGGAAACGTTGCGGATGTGTTTGCAGCAGCTGTAAGGAAGAGGACGGTACTAGACGATTCCATCTTCATCGCGTGTCTCGGAGCCAGAAGTAAATAGGCATGCTACAAAGAGCCGTCGCCATCGAATGTCGTGCGGCCAGTTCGCCCGTCCAGTTGATCTATCGGTGCTGCCACTGTGTTTCCGGCTATGACTCGACGACCCTAATAAACCTCGGCACGTCTAGTAAAGATGGCTCTGCCTCGGCAAAAGGTAGTATGCGGCGGTGCACGCTTTACAGAGGTCAGCTCGAGGAAACTTTGCGGAGGCGATCTGGCTCCAGCAGCTGTAAGGAGGAAGAACGCTACTAGACAGTTGCACTGTCATCGCGCGTCTCGAATCCAGAAGAAGATCGGCATGCTACATAGCGCCGCCGCCATCGCATGTCGCGCGGCCAGTTAGCCCGTCCAGTTGATCTATCGGTGCTGCCGCTCTGTTTCCGGCTATCACTCGACGACCCTAATAAACCTCGGCACGTCTAGTAAAGATGGCTCTGCCTCGGCAAATGTCAGTATGCGGTGGTGCACGCTTCACAGAGGTCAGCTCGAGGAAACATTGCGGAGGTGTTTGCAGCAGCTGTAAGGAGGAAGAACGGTACTAGACAGTTCCATTGTCATCGCGTGTCTCGATTCCAGAAGTAGATCGGCATGCTACAGAGAGCTGTCGCCATCGCATGTCGTGCGGCCAGTTCGCCCGTCCAGCTGAGCTATCGGTGCTGCCAATGTCTTTCCGGCTATCACTCGACGACCCTAATAAACATCGGCACGTCTAGTAAAGATGGCTCTGCCTCGACAAATGTTAGTATGCGACGGTGCACGCTTTACAGAAGTCAGCTCGAGGAAACTTTGCGATGTGTTTGCAGTAGCTATAAGAAAGAAGAACGGTACTAGATAGTTCCATCACCGTCGCGTGTCTCGAAGCCGGAAGAAGATCGGCATACTACAAAGAGCCCTCGCCATCGCATGTCGCGCGGCCAGCTCGCCCGTCCAGGTGAGCTATCGGTGCGGCCGCTGTGTTTCCGGCTATTACTCGATGACCCTAACAAACCTCGGCACGTCTAGTAAAGATGGCTCTCCCTCGACAAATGTTAGTATGCGGCGGTGCACGCTTTACAGAGGTCAGCTCGAGGAAACCTTGCGGAGGTGTTTGCAGCAGCTGTAAAGGAGAAGAATAGTACTAGACAGTTCCATCACCGTAGCGTGTCTCGAAGCCACCGCAAGATCGCCATACTACAGAGAGCCCTCGCCATCGCATGTCGCGCGGCCAACTCGCCCGTCCAGGTGAGCTATCGGTGCTGCCGCTGTGTTTCCGGCTATCACTCGACGACCCTAATAAACCTCGGCGCGTCTAGTAAAGATGGCTCTCCCTCGACAAATGTTAGTATGCGGCGGTGCACGCTTTACAGAAGTCAGCTCGAGGAAACTTTGCGGAGGTGTTTGCAGCAGCTGTAAGGAAGAAGAACGGTACTAGACAGTTCCATCACCGTCGCGTGTCTCGAAGCCACAGGAAGATCGGCATACTACAGAGAGCCCTCGCCATCGCATGTCGCGCGGCCAGTTCGCCCGTCCAGCTGAGCTATCGGCGCTGCCGCTGTGTTTCTGGCTATCACTTGACGACCCTAATAAACCTCGGCACGTCTATGCAACTAACGGAGCGATGTGTCTCGTCATGGCTCTGCCTCAGAAAACGTTAGTATGCGGTGGTGCACGCTTTACAGAGGTTCGCTCGAGGAACCTTTTTGGGGAGGTGTTTGCAGCAGCTGTAAGGAAGAAGAACGGTACTAGACAGTTCCATCACCGTCGCGTGTCTCGAAGCCACAGGAAGATCGGCATACTACAGAGAGCCCTCGCCATCACATGTCGCGCGGCCAGTTCACCCGTCCAGCTGAGCTATCGGTGCTGCCGCTGTGTTTCCGGCTGTCACTCGACGACCCTAATAAACCTTGGCACGTCTAGTAAAGATGGCTCTGCCTCGGCAAATGTTAGTATGCGGTGGTGCACGCTTTACAGAGGCCAGCTCGAGGAATCTTGTTTGCGTGGTGTTTGCAGCAGCTGTAAGGAAGAAGAACGGTACAAGACAATTCCATCATCATCGCGTGTCTCGAAGCCAGGATAAGATCGGCATGCTACAAAGAGCCGTCGCTATCGCATGTCGCGCGGCCAGTTCGCCCGTCCAGCTGAAGCATCGGTGCTCCCACTGTGTTTCCGGCTATCACTCGACGACCCTAATAAACCTCGGCACGTATATTAAAGATGGCTCTGCCTCGACAAATGTTAGTATGCGGCGGTGCACGCTTTACAGAGGTCAGCTCGAGGAAACTTTGCGGATGTGTTTGCTGCAGCTGTAAGGAAGAAGAACGGTAGTAGACAGCTCCATTACCGTCGCATGTCTCGAAGCCGGAAGAAGATCGGCATACTACAGAGCCGTCGCCATCGCATGTCGCGCGGCCAGCTCGCCCGTCCAGGTGAGCTATCGGTGCTGCCGCTGCGTTTCCGACTATCACTCGACGACCCTAATAAACCTCGGCACGTCTATGCAAATAACGGAGCGATGTGTCTTTGTCATGGCTCTGCCTCAGAAAATGTTAGTATGAGGTGGTACACGCTTAACAGTTGTCCGCTTGAGGAACCATTTTGGGAAGTGTTTGCAGCAGCTGTAAGGAGGAAGAACGGTACTAGACAGTTCCACTGTCATCGCGTGTCTCGAAGCCACGATAAAATCGGCATGCTACAAAGCGCCGACGCCATCGCATGTCGCGCGGCCAGTTCGCCCGTCCAGCTGAGCTATCGTTGCTGCCGCTGTGTTTCCGGCTATCACTCGACGACCCTAATAAACCTCGGCACGTCTGGTAAAGATGGCTCTCCCTCGACAAATGTTAGTATGCGGCGGTGCACACTTTACAGAGGTCAGCTCGAGGAAACTTTGCGGATGTGTTTGCTGCTGCTGTAAGGAAGAAGAACGGTACTAGACAGTTCCATCACCGTCGCGTGTCTCGAAGCCGGAAGAAGATCGGCATACTACAGAGAGCCATCGCCATCACATGTCGCGCGGCCAGCTCGCCCGTTCAGGTGACCTATCGGTGCTGCCGCTGTGTTTCCGGCTATCACTCGACGACCCTAATAAACCTCAGCACGCCTAGTAAAGATGGCTCTGCTTCGGCAAATGTTAGTATGCGGTGGTGCACGCTTTACAGAGGTCAGCTCGAGGAAACTTTGCGGAGGTGTTTGCTGCAGCTGTAAGGAAGAAGAACGGTACTAGACAGTTCCATCACCTTCGCATGTCTCGAAGCCACAAGAAGATCGGCATACTACAGAGAGCCCTCGCCATCGCATGTCGCACGGCCAGTTCGACCGTCCAGCTGAGCTATCGGTGCTGCTGCTGTGTTTCCGGCTGTCACTCGACGACGCTAATAAACCTCGGCACGTCTGGTAAAGATGGCTCTGCCTCGACAAATGTTAGTATGCGGTGGTGCACGCTTTACAGAGGTCTGCTCGAGGAAACTTTGCGGAGGTGTTTGCAGCAGCTGCAAGGAGGAAGAACGGTACTAGACAGTTCCATTGTCATCGCGTGTCTCGATTCCAGAAGAAGATCGGCATGCTACAGAAAGCTGTCGCCATCGCATGTCGTGCGGCCAGTTCGCCCGTCCAGCTGAGCTATTGGTGCTGCCGCTGTGTTTCCGGCTATCACTCGACAACCCTAATAAACTTCGGCACGTCTGGTAAAGATGGCTCTGCCTCGACAAATGTTAGTATGCGGCGGTGCACGCTTTACAGAGGTCAGCTCGAGGAAACGTTGCGGATGTGTTTGCAGCAGCTGTAAGGAAGAAGACGGTACTAGACGATTCCATCTTCATCGCGTGTCTCGGAGCCAGAAGCAAATAGGCATGCTACAAAGAGCCGTTGCCATCGCATGTCACGCGGCCAGTTCGCCCGTCCAGCTGAGCTATTGGTGCTGCCGCTGTGTTTCCGGCTATCACTCGACGGCCCTAATAAACTTCGGCACGTCTGGTAAAGATGGCTCTGCCTCGACAAATGTTAGTATGCGGCGGTGCACGCTTTACAAAAGTCAGCTCGAGGAAACTTTGCGGAGGTGTTTGCAGCAGCTGTAAGGAAGAAGAACGGTACTAGACAGTTCCATCACCGTCGCCTGTCTCGAAGCCACAGGAAGATCGGCATACTACAGAGAGCCCTCGCCATCGCATGTCGCGCGGCCAGTTCGCCCGTCCAGCTGAGCTATCGGCGCTGCCGCTGTGTTTCTGGCTATCACTTGACGACCCTAATAAACCTCGGCACGTCTATGCAACTAACGGAGCGATGTGTCTCGTCATGGCTCTGCCTCAGAAAACGTTAGTATGCGGTGGTGCACGCTTTACAGAGGTTCGCTCGAGGAACCTTTTTGGGGAGGTGTTTGCAGCAGCTGTAAGGAAGAAGAACGGTACTAGACAGTTCCATCACCGTCGCGTGTCTCGAAGCCACAGGAAGATCGGCATACTACAGAGAGCCCTCGCCATCACATGTCGCGCGGCCAGTTCGCCCGTCCAGCTGAGCTATCGGTGCTGCCGCTGTGTTTCCGGCTGTCACTCGACGACCCTAATAAACCTTGGCACGTCTAGTAAAGATGGCTCTGCCTCGGCAAATGTTAGTATGCGGTGGTGCACGCTTTACAGAGGCCAGCTCGAGGAATCTTGTTTGCGTGGTGTTTGCAGCAGCTGTAAGGAAGAAGAACGGTACTAGACAATTCCATCATCATCGCGTGTCTCGAAGCCAGGATAAGATCGGCATGCTACAAAGAGCCGTCGCTATCGCATGTCGCGCGGCCAGTTCGCCCGTCCAGCTGAAGCATCGGTGCTGCCACTGTGTTTCCGGCTATCACTCGACGACCCTAATAAACCTCGGCACGTATATTAAAGATGGCTCTGCCTCGACAAATGTTAGTATGCGGCGGTGCACGCTTTACAGAAGTCAGTTCGAGGAAATTGCGGAGGTGTTTGCAGCAGCTGTAAGGAGGAAGAACGGTACTAGACAGTTCCATTGTGATCGCGTGTCTCGATTCCAAAAAAAGATCGGCATGTTACAGAGAGCTGTCGCCATCGCATGTCGTGCGGCCAGTTCGCCCATCCAGCTGAGCTACAATTGATGTCGCTGTGTTTCAGGCTATCACTCGACGAACCTAATAAACCTCGGCGCGTCTAGTAAAGATGGCTCTGCCTCGGCAAACGTTAGTATGCGGTGGTGCACGCTTTACAGAGGTCAACTCGAGGAAACCTTGCGGAGGTTTTTGCAGCAGCTGTAAGGAGGAAGAACGGTACTAGACAGTTCCATTGTCATCGCGTGTCTCGATTCCAGAAGAAGATCGGCATGCTACAGAAAGCTGTCGCCATCGCATGTCGTGCGGCCAGTTCGCCCATCCAGCTGAGCTACAATTGATGTCGCTGTGTTTCTGGCTATCACTCGACGAACCTAATAAACCTCGGCGCGTCTAGTAAAGATGGCTCTGCCTCGGCAAACGTTAGTATGCGCTTGTGCACGCTTTACAGACGTTCGCTCGAGGAACCTTTCAGGGGAGGTGTTTGCACCAGCTATAAGGAGGAAGAACGGTACCAGACAGTTCAACTGTCATTGCGTGTCTCGAATCAAGAAGAAGATCGACATCCTACAAAGCGCCGTCGCCATCGAATCTCGTGCGGCCAGTTCGCCCGTCCAGTTGATCTATCGGTGCTGCCACTGTGTTTCCGGCTATGACTCGACGACCCTAATAAACCTCGGCACGTCTACTAAAGATGGCTCTGCCTCGGCAAATGGTAGTATGCGGCGGTGCACGCTTTACAGAGGTCAGCTCGAGGAAACTTTGCGGAGGTGATCTGGCTCCAGCAGCTGTAAGGAGGAAGAACGCTACTAGACAGTTGCACTGTCATCGCGCGTCTCGAATCCAGAAGAAGATCGGCATGCTACATAGCGCCGCCGCCATCGCATGTCGCGCGGCCAGTTAGCCCGTCCAGTTGATCTATCGGTGCTGCCGCTCTGTTTCCGGCTATCACTCGACGACCCTAATAAACCTCGGCACGTCTAGTAAAGATGGCTCTGCCTCGGCAAATGTCAGTATGCGGTGGTGCACGCTTCACAGAGGTCAGCTCGAGGAAACATTGCGGAGGTGTTTGCAGCAGCTGTAAGGAGGAAGAACGGTACTAGACAGTTCCATTGTCATCGCGTGTCTCGATTCCAGAAGTAGATCGGCATGCTACAGAGAGCTGTCGCCATCGCATGTCGTGCGGCCAGTTCGCCCGTCCAGCTGAGCTATCGGTGCTGCCAATGTCTTTCCGGCTATCACTCGACGACCCTAATAAACATCGGCACGTCTAGTAAAGATGGCTCTGCCTCGACAAATGTTAGTATGCGACGGTGCACGGTTTACAGAAGTCAGCTCGAGGAAACTTTGCGATGTGTTTGCAGTAGCTATAAGAAAGAAGAACGGTACTAGATAGTTCCATCACCGTCGCATGTCTCGAAGCCGGAAGAAGATCGGCATACTACAGAGCCGTCGCCATCGCATGTCGCGCGGCCAGCTCGCCCGTCCAGGTGAGCTATCGGTGCTGCCGCTGCGTTTCCGACTATCACTCGACGACCCTAATAAACCTCGGCACGTCTATGCAAATAACGGAGCGATGTGTCTTTGTCATGGCTCTGCCTCAGAAAATGTTAGTATGAGGTGGTACACGCTTAACAGTTGTCCGCTTGAGGAACCATTTTGGGAAGTGTTTGCAGCAGCTGTAAGGAGGAAGAACGGTACTAGACAGTTCCACTGTCATCGCGTGTCTCGAAGCCACGATAAAATCGGCATGCTACAAAGCGCCGACGCCATCGCATGTCGCGCGGCCAGTTCGCCCGTCCAGCTGAGCTATCGTTGCTGCCGCTGTGTTTCCGGCTATCACTCGACGACCCTAATAAACCTCGGCACGTCTGGTAAAGATGGCTCTGCCTCGACAAATGTTAGTATGCAGTGGTGCACGCTTTACAGAGGTCAGCTCGAGGAAACTTTGCGGAGGTGTTTGCAGCAGCTGTAAGGAAGAAGAAAGGTACTAGACCGTTCCATCACCGTCACGTGTCTCGAAGCCAGGATAAGATCGGCATGCTACAAACAGCCGTCGTCATCGCATGTCGCGCGGCCAGCTCGCCCGTCCAGCTGAGCTATCGGTGCTGCCGCTGTGTTTCCGGCTATCACTCGACAACCATAATAAACCTCGGCACGTCTAGTAAAGATGGCTCTGCCTCGGCAAATGTTAGTATGCGGCGGTGCACGCTTTACAGAGGTCAGCTCGAGGAAACTGCGGAAGTGTTCTGGCTCCAGCAGCTGTAAGGAGGAAGACCGGTACTAGACAGTTCCACTGTCATCGCGTGTCTCGAAGCTAGGATAAGATCGGCATGCTACAAAGAGCCGTCGCCATCGGATGTCGCGCGGCCAGTTCGCCCGTCCAGCTGAGCTATCGGTGCTGCCGCTGTGTTTCCGGCTATCACTCGACGACCCTAATAAACCTCGGCACGTCTGGTAAAGATGGCTCTGCCTCGACAAATGTTAGTATGCGGCGGTGCACGCTTTACAGAGGTCAGCTCGAGGAAACTGCGGAAGTGTTCTGGCTCCAGCAGCTGTAAGGAGGAAGACCGGTACTAGACAGTTCCACTTTCATCGCGTGTCTCGAAGCTAGGATAAGATCGGCATGCTACAAAGAGCCGTCGCCATCGCATGTCGCGCGGCCAGTTCGCCCGTCCAGCTGAGCTATCGGTGCTGCCGCTGTGTTTCCGGCTATCACTCGACGACCCTAATAAACCCCGGCACGTCTGGTAAAGATGGCTCTGCCTCGACAAATGTTAGTATGCGGCGGTGCACGCTTTACAGAGGTCAGCTCGAGGAAACTTTGCGGATGTGTTTGCTGCAGCTGTAAGGAAGAAGAACGGTACTTGACAGTTCCATCACCGTCGCATGTCTCGAAGCCACAAGAAGATCGGCATACTACAGAGAGCCCTCGCCATCGCATGTCGCACGGCCAGTTCGACCGTCCAGCTGAGCTATCGGTGCTGCCGCTGTGTTTCCGGCTGCCACTCGACGACCTAATAAACCTCGGCACGTCTAGTAAAGACGGCTCTGCCTCGACAAATGTTAGTACGCGGCGGTGCACGCTTTACAGAAGTCAGTTCGAGGAAATTGCGGAGGTGTTTGCAGCAGCTGTAAGGAGGAAGAACGGTACTAGACAGTTCCATTGTGATCGCGTGTCTCGATTCCAAAAAAAGATCGGCATGTTACAGAGAGCTGTCGCCATCGCATGTCGTGCGGCCAGTTCGCCCATCCAGCTGAGCTACAATTGATGTCGCTGTGTTTCAGGCTATCACTCGACGAACCTAATAAACCTCGGCGCGTCTAGTAAAGATGGCTCTGCCTCGGCAAACGTTAGTATGCGGTGGTGCACGCTTTACAGAGGTCAACTCGAGGAAACCTTGCGGAGGTTTTTGCAGCAGCTGTAAGGAGGAAGAACGGTACTAGACAGTTCCATTGTCATCGCGTGTCTCGATTCCAGAAGAAGATCGGCATGCTACAGAAAGCTGTCGCCATCGCATGTCGTGCGGCCAGTTCGCCCATCCAGCTGAGCTACAATTGATGTCGCTGTGTTTCTGGCTATCACTCGACGAACCTAATAAACCTCGGCGCGTCTAGTAAAGATGGCTCTGCCTCGGCAAACGTTAGTATGCGCTTGTGCACGCTTTACAGACGTTCGCTCGAGGAACCTTTCAGGGGAGGTGTTTGCACCAGCTATAAGGAGGAAGAACGGTACCAGACAGTTCAACTGTCATTGCGTGTCTCGAATCAAGAAGAAGATCGACATCCTACAAAGCGCCGTCGCCATCGAATGTCGTGCGGCCAGTTCGCCCGTCCAGTTGATCTATCGGTGCTGCCACTGTGTTTCCGGCTATGACTCGACGACCCTAATAAACCTCGGCACGTCTAGTAAAGATGGCTCTGCCTCGGCAAATGGTAGTATGCGGCGGTGCACGCTTTACAGAGGTCAGCTCGAGGAAACTTTGCGGAGGTGATCTGGCTCCAGCAGCTGTAAGGAGGAAGAACGCTACTAGACAGTTGCACTGTCATCGCGCGTCTCGAATCCAGAAGAAGATCGGCATGCTACATAGCGCCGCCGCCATCGCATGTCGCGCGGCCAGTTAGCCCGTCCAGTTGATCTATCGGTGCTGCCGCTCTGTTTCCGGCTATCACTCGACGACCCTAATAAACCTCGGCACGTCTAGTAAAGATGGCTCTGCCTCGGCAAATGTCAGTATGCGGTGGTGCACGCTTCACAGAGGTCAGCTCGAGGAAACATTGCGGAGGTGTTTGCAGCAGCTGTAAGGAGGAAGAACGGTACTAGACAGTTCCATTGTCATCGCGTGTCTCGATTCCAGAAGTAGATCGGCATGCTACAGAGAGCTGTCGCCATCGCATGTCGTGCGGCCAGTTCGCCCGTCCAGCTGAGCTATCGGTGCTGCCAATGTCTTTCCGGCTATCACTCGACGACCCTAATAAACATCGGCACGTCTAGTAAAGATGGCTCTGCCTCGACAAATGTTAGTATGCGACGGTGCACGGTTTACAGAAGTCAGCTCGAGGAAACTTTGCGATGTGTTTGCAGTAGCTATAAGAAAGAAGAACGGTACTAGATAGTTCCATCACCGTCGCGTGTCTCGAAGCCGGAAGAAGATCGGCATACTACAAAGAGCCCTCGCCATCGCATGTCGCGCGGCCAGCTCGCCCGTCCAGGTGAGCTATCGGTGCGGCCGCTGTGTTTCCGGCTATTACTCGATGACCCTAACAAACCTCGGCACGTCTAGTAAAGATGGCTCTCCCTCGACAAATGTTAGTATGCGGCGGTGCACGCTTTACAGAGGTCAGTTCGAGGAAACTGCGGATGTGTTTGCTGCAGCCGTAAGGAAGAAGAACGGCTCTAGACGATTCCATCTCCATCGCATGTCTCGAAGCCGGAAGAAGATCGGCATACTACAGAGAGCCCTCACCATTGCATGTCGCGCGGCCTGCTCGCCCGTCCAGGTGAGCTATCGGTGCTCCCGCTGTGTTTCCGGCTATTACTCGCCGACCCTAATAAACCTCGTCACGTCTAGTAAACATGGCTCTGCTTCGGCAAATGTTAGTATGCGGTGGCGCACGCTTTACAGAGGTCAGCTCGAGGAAACCTTGCGGAGGTGTTTGCAGCAGCTGTAAAGGAGAAGAACAGTACTAGACAGTTCCATCACCGTAGCGTGTCTCGAAGCCACAGCAAGATCGCCATACTACAGAGAGCCCTCGCCATCGCATGTCGCGCGGCCAACTCGCCCGTCCAGGTGAGCTATCGGTGCTGCCGCTGTGTTTCCGGCTATCACTCGACGACCCTAATAAACCTCGGCGCGTCTAGTAAAGATGGCTCTCCCTCGACAAATGTTAGTATGCGGCGGTGCACGCTTTACAGAAGTCAGCTCGAGGAAACTTTGCGGAGGTGTTTGCAGCAGCTGTAAGGAAGAAGAACGGTACTAGACAGTTCCATCACCGTCGCGTGTCTCGAAGCCACAGGAAGATCGGCATACTACAGAGAGCCCTCGCCATCGCATGTCGCGCGGCCAGTTCGCCCGTCCAGCTGAGCTATCGGCGCTGCCGCTGTGTTTCTGGCTATCACTTGACGACCCTAATAAACCTCGGCACGTCTATGCAACTAACGGAGCGATGTGTCTCGTCATGGCTCTGCCTCAGAAAACGTTAGTATGCGGTGGTGCACGCTTTACAGAGGTTCGCTCGAGGAACCTTTTTGGGGAGGTGTTTGCAGCAGCTGTAAGGAAGAAGAACGGTACTAGACAGTTCCATCACCGTCGCGTGTCTCGAAGCCACAGGAAGATCGGCATACTACAGAGAGCCCTCGCCATCACATGTCGCGCGGCCAGTTCGCCCGTCCAGCTGAGCTATCGTTGCTGCCGCTGTGTTTCCGGCTATCACTCGACGACCCTAATAAACCTCGGCACGTCTGGTAAAGATGGCTCTCCCTCGACAAATGTTAGTATGCGGCGGTGCACACTTTACAGAGGTCAGCTCGAGGAAACTTTGCGGATGTGTTTGCTGCTGCTGTAAGGAAGAAGAACGGTACTAGACAGTTCCATCACCGTCGCGTGTCTCGAAGCCGGAAGAAGATCGGCATACTACAGAGAGCCATCGCCATCACATGTCGCGCGGCCAGCTCGCCCGTCCAGGTGACCTATCGGTGCTGCCGCTGTGTTTCCGGCTATCACTCGACGACCCTAATAAACCTCAGCACGTCTAGTAAAGATGGCTCTGCTTCGGCAAATGTTAGTATGCGGTGGTGCACGCTTTACAGAGGTCAGCTCGAGGAAACTTTGCGGAGGTGTTTGCTGCAGCTGTAAGGAAGAAGAACGGTACTAGACAGTTCCATCACCATCGCATGTCTCGAAGCCACAAGAAGATCGGCATACTACAGAGAGCCCTCGCCATCGCATGTCGCACGGCCAGTTCGACCGTCCAGCTGAGCTATCGGTGCTGCTGCTGTGTTTCCGGCTGTCACTCCACGACGCTAATAAACCTCGGCACGTCTGGTAAAGATGGCTCTGCCTCGACAAATGTTAGTATGCGGTGGTGCACGCTTTACAGAGGTCTGCTCGAGGAAACGTTGCGGAGGTGTTTGCAGCAGCTGCAAGGAGGAAGAACGGTACTAGACAGTTCCATTGTCATCGCGTGTCTCGATTCCAGAAGAAGATCGGCATGCTACAGAAAGCTGTCGCCATCGCATGTCGTGCGGCCAGTTCGCCCGTCCAGCTGAGCTATTGGTGCTGCCGCTGTGTTTCCGGCTGTCACTCGACAACCCTAATAAACTTCGGCACGTCTGGTAAAGATGGCTCTGCCTCGACAAATGTTAGTATGCGGTGGTGCACGCTTTACAGAGGCCAGCTCGAGGAAACTTGTTTGCGTGGTGTTTGCAGCAGCTGTAAGGAAGAAGAACGGCTCTAGACGATTCCATCTTCATCGCGTGTCCCGGAGCCAGAAGTAAATAGGCATGCTACAAAGAGCCGCCGCCATCGCATGTCGCGCGGCCAGTTCGCCGGTCCAGCTGAGCTATTGGTGCTGCCGCTGTGTTTCCGGCTATCACTCGACAACCCTAATAAACTTCGGCACGTCTGGTAAAGATGGCTCTGCCTCGACAAATGTTAGTATGCGGCGGTGCACGCTTTACAGAGGTCAGCTCGAGGAAACGTTGCGGATGTGTTTGCAGCAGCTGTAAGGAAGAGGACGGTACTAGACGATTCCATCTTCATCGCGTGTCTCGGAGCCAGAAGTAAATAGGCATGCTACAAAGAGCCGTCGCCATCGAATGTCGTGCGGCCAGTTCGCCCGTCCAGTTGATCTATCGGTGCTGCCACTGTGTTTCCGGCTATGACTCGACGACCCTAATAAACCTCGGCACGTCTAGTAAAGATGGCTCTGCCTCGGCAAAAGGTAGTATGCGGCGGTGCACGCTTTACAGAGGTCAGCTCGAGGAAACTTTGCGGAGGCGATCTGGCTCCAGCAGCTGTAAGGAGGAAGAACGCTACTAGACAGTTGCACTGTCATCGCGCGTCTCGAATCCAGAAGAAGATCGGCATGCTACATAGCGCCGCCGCCATCGCATGTCGCGCGGCCAGTTAGCCCGTCATGTTGATCTATCGGTGCTGCCGCTCTGTTTCCGGCTATCACTCGACGACCCTAATAAACCTCGGCACGTCTAGTAAAGATGGCTCTGCCTCGGCAAATGTCAGTATGCGGTGGTGCACGCTTCACAGAGGTCAGCTCGAGGAAACATTGCGGAGGTGTTTGCAGCAGCTGTAAGGAGGAAGAACGGTACTAGACAGTTCCATTGTCATCGCGTGTCTCGATTCCAGAAGTAGATCGGCATGCTACAGAGAGCTGTCGCCATCGCATGTCGTGCGGCCAGTTCGCCCGTCCAGCTGAGCTATCGGTGCTGCCAATGTCTTTCCGGCTATCACTCGACGACCCTAATAAACATCGGCACGTCTAGTAAAGATGGCTCTGCCTCGACAAATGTTAGTATGCGACGGTGCACGCTTTACAGAAGTCAGCTCGAGGAAACTTTGCGATGTGTTTGCAGTAGCTATAAGAAAGAAGAACGGTACTAGATAGTTCCATCACCGTCGCGTGTCTCGAAGCCGGAAGAAGATCGGCATACTACAAAGAGCCCTCGCCATCGCATGTCGCGCGGCCAGCTCGCCCGTCCAGGTGAGCTATCGGTGCGGCCGCTGTGTTTCCGGCTATTACTCGATGACCCTAACAAACCTCGGCACGTCTAGTAAAGATGGCTCTCCCTCGACAAATGTTAGTATGCGGCGGTGCACGCTTTACAGAGGTCAGCTCGAGGAAACCTTGCGGAGGTGTTTGCAGCAGCTGTAAAGGAGAAGAACAGTACTAGACAGTTCCATCACCGTAGCGTGTCACGAAGCCACCGCAAGATCGCCATACTACAGAGAGCCCTCGCCATCGCATGTCGCGCGGCCAACTCGCCCGTCCAGGTGAGCTATCGGTGCTGCCGCTGTGTTTCCGGCTATCACTCGACGACCCTAATAAACCTCGGCGCGTCTAGTAAAGATGGCTCTCCCTCGACAAATGTTAGTATGCGGCGGTGCACGCTTTACAGAAGTCAGCTCGAGGAAACTTTGCGGAGATGTTTGCAGCAGCTGTAAGGAAGAAGAACGGTACTAGACAGTTCCATCACCGTCGCGTGTCTCGAAGCCACAGGAAGATCGGCATACTACAGAGAGCCCTCGCCATCGCATGTCGCGCGGCCAGTTCGCCCGTCCAGCTGAGCTATCGGCGCTGCCGCTGTGTTTCTGGCTATCACTTGACGACCCTAATAAACCTCGGCACGTCTATGCAACTAACGGAGCGATGTGTCTCGTCATGGCTCTGCCTCAGAAAACGTTAGTATGCGGTGGTGCACGCTTTACAGAGGTTCGCTCGAGGAACCTTTTTGGGGAGGTGTTTGCAGCAGCTGTAAGGAAGAAGAACGGTACTAGACAGTTCCATCACCGTCGCGTGTCTCGAAGCCACAGGAAGATCGGCATACTACAGAGAGCCCTCGCCATCACATGTCGCGCGGCCAGTTCGCCCGTCCAGCTGAGCTATCGGTGCTGCCGCTGTGTTTCCGGCTGTCACTCGACGACCCTAATAAACCTTGGCACGTCTAGTAAAGATGGCTCTGCCTCGGCAAATGTTAGTATGCGGTGGTGCACGCTTTACAGAGGCCAGCTCGAGGAATCTTGTTTGCGTGGTGTTTGCAGCAGCTGTAAGGAAGAAGAACGGTACTAGACAATTCCATCATCATCGCGTGTCTCGAAGCCAGGATAAGATCGGCATGCTACAAAGAGCCGTCGCTATCGCATGTCGCGCGGCCAGTTCGCCCGTCCAGCTGAAGCATCGGTGCTGCCACTGTGTTTCCGGCTATCACTCGACGACCCTAATAAACCTCGGCACGTATATTAAAGATGGCTCTGCCTCGACAAATGTTAGTATGCGGCGGTGCACGCTTTACAGAGGTCAGCTCGAGGAAACTTTGCGGATGTGTTTGCTGCAGCTGTAAGGAAGAAGAACGGTACTAGACAGCTCCATCACCGTCGCATGTCTCGAAGCCGGAAGAAGATCGGCATACTACAGAGCCGTCGCCATCGCATGTCGCGCGGCCAGCTCGCCCGTCCAGGTGAGCTATCGGTGCTGCCGCTGCGTTTCCGACTATCACTCGACGACCCTAATAAACCTCGGCACGTCTATGCAAATAACGGAGCGATGTGTCTTTGTCATGGCTCTGCCTCAGAAAATGTTAGTATGAGGTGGTACACGCTTAACAGTTGTCCGCTTGAGGAACCATTTTGGGAAGTGTTTGCAGCAGCTGTAAGGAGGAAGAACGGTACTAGACAGTTCCACTGTCATCGCGTGTCTCGAAGCCACGATAAAATCGGCATGCTACAAAGCGCCGACGCCATCGCATGTCGCGCGGCCAGTTCGCCCGTCCAGCTGAGCTATCGTTGCTGCCGCTGTGTTTCCGGCTATCACTCGACGACCCTAATAAACCTCGGCACGTCTGGTAAAGATGGCTCTCCGTCGACAAATGTTAGTATGCGGCGGTGCACACTTTACAGAGGTCAGCTCGAGGAAACTTTGCGGATGTGTTTGCTGCTGCTGTAAGGAAGAAGAACGGTACTAGACAGTTCCATCACCGTCACGTGTCTCGAAGCCGGAAGAAGATCGGCATACTACAGAGAGCCATCGCCATCACATGTCGCGCGGCCAGCTCGCCCGTTCAGGTGACCTATCGGTGCTGCCGCTGTGTTTCCGGCTATCACTCGACGACCCTAATAAACCTCAGCACGCCTAGTAAAGATGGCTCTGCTTCGGCAAATGTTAGTATGCGGTGGTGCACGCTTTACAGAGGTCAGCTCGAGGAAACTTTGCGGAGGTGTTTGCTGCAGCTGTAAGGAAGAAGAACGGTACTAGACAGTTCCATCACCGTCGCATGTCTCGAAGCCACAAGAAGATCGGCATACTACAGAGAGCCCTTGCCATCGCATGTCGCACGGCCAGTTCGACCGTCCAGCTGAGCTATCGGTGCTGCTGCTGTGTTTCCGGCTGTCACTCGACGACGCTAATAAACCTCGGCACGTCTGGTAAAGATGGCTCTGCCTCGACAAATGTTAGTATGCGGTGGTGCACGCTTTACAGAGGTCTGCACGAGGAAACGTTGCGGAGGTGTTTGCAGCAGCTGCAAGGAGGAAGAACGGTACTAGACAGTTCCATTGTCATCGCGTGTCTCGATTCCAGAAGAAGATCGGCATGCTACAGAAAGCTGTCGCCATCGCATGTCGTGCGGCCAGTTCGCCCGTCCAGCTGAGCTATTGGTGCTGCCGCTGTGTTTCCGGCTATCACTCGACAACCCTAATAAACTTCGGCACGTCTGGTAAAGATGGCTCTGCCTCGACAAATGTTAGTATGCGGCGGTGCACGCTTTACAGAGGTCAGCTCGAGGAAACGTTGCGGATGTGTTTGCAGCAGCTGTAAGGAAGAAGACGGTACTAGACGATTCCATCTTCATCGCGTGTCTCGGAGCCAGAAGCAAATAGGCATGCTACAAAGAGCCGTTGCCATCGCATGTCACGCGGCCAGTTCGCCCGTCCAGCTGAGCTATTGGTGCTGCCGCTGTGTTTCCGGCTATCACTCGACGGCCCTAATAAACTTCGGCACGTCTGGTAAAGATGGCTCTGCCTCGACAAATGTTAGTATGCGGTGGTGCACGCTTTACAGAGGTCTGCTCGAGGAAACTTAGCGGAGGTGTTTGCAGCAGCTGCAAGGAGGAAGAACGGTACTAGACAGTTCCATTGTCATCGCGTGTCTCGATTCCAGAAGAAGATCGGCATGCTACAGAAAGCTGTCGCCATCGCATGTCGTGCGGCCAGTTCGCCCATCCAGCTGAGCTACAGTTGATGCCGCTGTGTTTCTGGCTATCACTTGACGACCCTAATAAACCACGGCACGTCTATGCAACTAACGGAGCGATGTGTCTCGTCATGGCTCTGCCTCAGAAAACGTTAGTATGAGGTGGTACACGCTTAACAGTTGCCCGCTTGAGGAACCTTTTTGGGGAGGTGTTTGCAGCAGCTGCAAGGAAGAACGGTACTAGACGGTTCCATCGTCATCGCGTGTCTAGGAGACAGAAGAAGATCGGCATGCTACAAAGAGCCGTCGCCATCGCATGTCGCACGGCCAGTTCGCCCGTCCAGCTGAGCTATCGGTGCTGCCGCTGTGTTTCCGGCTATCACTCGACGACCCTAATAAACCTCGGCACGTCTGGTAAAGATGGCTCTCCCTCGACAAATGTTAGTATGCGGCGGTGCACGCTATACAGAGGTCAGCTCGAGGAAACTTTGCGGATGTGTTTGCTGCAGCTGTAAGGAAGAAGAACGGTACTAGACAGTTCCATCACCGTCGCATGTCTCGAAGCCACAAGAAGATCGGCATACTACAGAGAGCCCTCGCCATCGCATGTCGCACGGCCAGTTCGACCGTCCAGCTGAGCTATCGGTGCTGCTGCTGTGTTTCCGGCTGTCACTCGACGACGCTAATAAACCTCGGCACGTCTAGTGAAGACGCCTCTGCCTCGACAAATGTTAGTATACGGCGGTGCACGCTTTACAGAGGTCAGCTCGAGGAAACTTTGCGGAGGTGTTTGCAGCAGCTGCAAGGAGGAAGAACGGTACTAGACAGTTCCATTGTCATCGCGTGTCTCGATTCCAGAAGAAGATCGGCATGCTACAGAAAGCTGTCGCCATCGCATGTCGTGCGGCCAGTTCGCCCGTCCAGCTGAGCTATTGGTGCTGCCGCTGTGTTTCCGGCTATCACTCGACAACCCTAATAAACTTCGGCACGTCTGGTAAAGATGGCTCTGCCTCGACAAATGTTAGTATGCGGTGGTGCACGCTTTACAGAGGCCAGCTCGAGGAAACTTGTTTGCGTGGTGTTTGCAGCAGCTGTAAGGAAGAAGAACGGCTCTAGACGATTCCATCTTCATCGCGTGTCTCGGAGCCAGAAGTAAATAGGCATGCTACAAAGAGCCGTCGCCATCGCATGTCGCGCGGCCAGTTCGCCCGTCCAGCTGAGCTATTGGTGCTGCCGCTGTGTTTCCGGCTATCACTCGACAACCCTAATAAACTTCGGCACGTCTGGTAAAGATGGCTCTGCCTCGACAAATGTTAGTATGCGGCGGTGCACGCTTTACAGAGGTCAGCTCGAGGAAACGTTGCGGATGTGTTTGCAGCAGCTGTAAGGAAGAAGACGGTACTAGACGATTCCATCTTCATCGCGTGTCTCGGAGCCAGAAGTAAATAGGCATGCTACAAAGAGCCGTCGCCATCGAATGTCGTGCGGCCAGTTCGCCCGTCCAGTTGATCTATCGGTGCTGCCACTGTGTTTCCGGCTATGACTCGACGACCCTAATAAACCTCGGCACGTCTAGTAAAGATGGCTCTGCCTCGGCAAATGGTAGTATGCGGCGGTGCACGCTTTACAGAGGTCAGCTCGAGGAAACTTTGCGGAGGCGATCTGGCTCCAGCAGCTGTAAGGAGGAAGAACGCTACTAGACAGTTGCACTGTCATCGCGCGTCTCGAATCCAGAAGAAGATCGGCATGCTACATAGCGCCGCCGCCATCGCATGTCGCGCGGCCAGTTAGCCCGTCCAGTTGATCTATCGGTGCTGCCGCTCTGTTTCCGGCTATCACTCGACGACCCTAATAAACCTCGGCACGTCTAGTAAAGATGGCTCTGCCTCGGCAAATGTCAGTATGCGGTGGTGCACGCTTCACAGAGGTCAGCTCGAGGAAACATTGCGGAGGTGTTTGCAGCAGCTGTAAGGAGGAAGAACGGTACTAGACAGTTCCATTGTCATCGCGTGTCTCGATTCCAGAAGTAGATCGGCATGCTACAGAGAGCTGTCGCCATCGCATGTCGTGCGGCCAGTTCGCCCGTCCAGCTGAGCTATCGGTGCTGCCAATGTCTTTCCGGCTATCACTCGACGACCCTAATAAACATCGGCACGTCTAGTAAAGATGGCTCTGCCTAGACAAATGTTAGTATGCGACGGTGCACGCTTTACAGAAGTCAGCTCGAGGAAACTTTGCGATGTGTTTGCAGTAGCTATAAGAAAGAAGAACGGTACTAGATAGTTCCATCACCGTGGCGTGTCTCGAAGCCGGAAGAAGATCGGCATACTACAAAGAGCCCTCGCCATCGCATGTCGCGCGGCCAGCTCGCCCGTCCAGGTGAGCTATCGGTGCGGCCGCTGTGTTTCCGGCTATTACTCGATGACCCTAACAAACCTCGGCACGTCTAGTAAAGATGGCTCTCCCTCGACAAATGTTAGTATGCGGCGGTGCACGCTTTACAGAGGTCAGTTCGAGGAAACTGCGGATGTGTTTGCTGCAGCCGTAAGGAAGAAGAACGGCTCTAGACGATTCCATCTCCATCGCATGTCTCGAAGCCGGAAGAAGATCGGCATACTACAGAGAGCCCTCACCATTGCATGTCGCGCGGCCTGCTCGCCCGTCCAGGTGAGCTATCGGTGCTCCCGCTGTGTTTCCGGCTATTACTCGCCGACCCTAATAAACCTCGTCACGTCTAGTAAAGATGGCTCTGCTTCGGCAAATGTTAGTATGCGGTGGCGCACGCTTTACAGAGGTCAGCTCGAGGAAACCTTGCGGAGGTGTTTGCAGCAGCTGTAAAGGAGAAGAACAGAACTAGACAGTTCCATCACCGTAGCGTGTCTCGAAGCCACAGCAAGATCGCCATACTACAGAGAGCCCTCGCCATCGCATGTCGCGCGGCCAACTCGCCCGTCCAGGTGAGCTATCGGTGCTGCCGCTGTGTTTCCGGCTATCACTCGACGACCCTAATAAACCTCGGCGCGTTTAGTAAAGATGGCTCTCCCTCGACAAATGTTAGTATGCGGCGGTGCACGCTTTACAGAAGTCAGCTCGAGGAAACTTTGCGGAGGTGTTTGCAGCAGCTGTAAGGAAGAAGAACGGTACTAGACAGTTCCATCACCGTCGCGTGTCTCGAAGCCACAGGAAGATCGGCATACTACAGAGAGCCCTCGCCATCGCATGTCGCGCGGCCAGTTCCCCCGTCCAGCTGAGCTATCGGCGCTGCCGCTGTATTTCTGGCTATCACTTGACGACCCTAATAAACCTCGGCACGTCTATGCAACTAACGGAGCGATGTGTCTCGTCATGGCTCTGCCTCAGAAAACGTTAGTATGCGGTGGTGCACGCTTTACAGAGGTTCGCTCGAGGAACCTTTTTGGGGAGGTGTTTGCAGCAGCTGTAAGGAAGAAGAACGGTACTAGACAGTTCCATCAGCGTCGCGTGTCTCGAAGCCACAGGAAGATCGGCATACTACAGAGAGCCCTCGCCATCACATGTCGCGCGGCCAGTTCGCCCGTCCAGCTGAGCTATCGGTGCTGCCGCTGTGTTTCCGGCTGTCACTCGACGACCCTAATAAACCTTGGCACGTCTAGTAAAGATGGCTCTGCCTCGGCAAATGTTAGTATGCGGTGGTGCACGCTTTACAGAGGCCAGCTCGAGGAATCTTGTTTGCGTGGTGTTTGCAGCAGCTGTAAGGAAGAAGAACGGTACTAGACAATTCCATCATCATCGCGTGTCTCGAAGCCAGGATAAGATCGGCATGCTACAAAGAGCCGTCGCTATCGCATGTCGCGCGGCCAGTTCGCCCGTCCAGCTGAAGCATCGGTGCTGCCACTGTGTTTCCGGCTATCACTCGACGACCCTAATAAACCTCGGCACGTATATTAAAGATGGCTCTGCCTCGACAAATGTTAGTATGCGGCGGTGCACGCTTTACAGAGGTCAGCTCGAGGAAACTTTGCGGATGTGTTTGCTGCAGCTGTAAGGAAGAAGAACGGTACTAGACAGCTCCATCACCGTCGCATGTCTCGAAGCCGGAAGAAGGTCGGCATACTACAGAGCCGTCGCCATCGCATGTCGCGCGGCCAGCTCGCCCGTCCAGGTGAGCTATCGGTGCTGCTGCTGCGTTTCCGACTATCACTCGACGACCCTAATAAACCTCGGCACGTCTATGCAAATAACGGAGCGATGTGTCTTTGTCATGGCTCTGCCTCAGAAAATGTTAGTATGAGGTGGTACACGCTTAACAGTTGTCCGCTTGAGGAACCTTTTTGGGAAGTGTTTGCAGCAGCTGTAAGGAGGAAGAACGGTACTAGACAGTTCCACTGCCATCGCGTGTCTCGAAGCCACGATAAAATCGGCATGCTACAAAGTGCCGACGCCATCGCATGTCGCGCGGCCAGCTCGCCCGTCCAGGTGACCTATCGGTGCTGCCGCTGTGTTTCCGGCTATCACTCGACGACCCTAATAAACCTCAGCACGCCTAGTAAAGATGGCTCTGCTTCGGCAAATGTTAGTATGCGGTGGTGCACGCTTTACAGAGGTCAGCTCGAGGAAACTTTGCGGAGGTGTTTGCTGCAGCTGTAAGGAAGAAGAACGGTACTAGACAGTTCCATCACCGTCGCATGTCGGGAAGCCACAAGAAGATCGGCATACTACAGAGAGCCCTCGCCATCGCATGTCGCACGGCCAGTTCGACCGTCCAGCTGAGCTATCGGTGCTGCTGCTGTGTTTCCGGCTGTCACTCGACGACGCTAATAAACCTCGGCACGTCTGGTAAAGATGGCTCTGCCTCGACAAATGTTAGTATGCGGTGGTGCACGCTTTACAGAGGTCTGCTCGAGGAAACTTTGCGGAGGTGTTTGCAGCAGCTGCAAGGAGGAAGAACGGTACTAGACAGTTCCATTGTCATCGCGTGTCTCGATTCCAGAAGAAGATCGGCATGCTACAGAAAGCTGTCGCCATCGCATGTCAAGCGGCCAGTTCGCCCGTCCAGCTGAGCTATTGGTGCTGCCGCTGTGTTTCCGGCTATCACTCGACAACCCTAATAAACTTCGGCACGTCTGGTAAAGATGGCTCTGCCTCGACAAATGTTAGTATGCGGTGGTGCACGCTTTACAGAGGCCAGCTCGAGGAAACTTGTTTGCGTGGTGTTTGCAGCAGCTGTAAGGAAGAAGAACGGCTCTAGACGATTCCATCTTCATCGCGTGTCTCGGAGCCAGAAGTAAATAGGCATGCTACAAAGAGCCGTCGCCATCGCATGTCGCGCGGCCAGTTCGCCCGTCCAGCTGAGCTATTGGTGCTGCCGCTGTGTTTCCGGCTATCACTCGACAACCCTAATAAACTTCGGCACGTCTGGTAAAGATGGCTCTGCCTCGACAAATGTTAGTATGCGGCGGTGCACGCTTTACAGAGGTCAGCTCGAGGAAACGTTGCGGATGTGTTTGCAGCAGCTGTAAGGAAGAAGACGGTACTAGACGATTCCATCTTCATCGCGTGTCTCGGAGCCAGAAGTAAATAGGCATGCTACAAAGAGCCGTTGCCATCGCATGTCACGCGGCCAGTTCGCCCGTCCAGCTGAGCTATTGGTGCTGCCGCTGTGTTTCCGGCTATCACTCGACGGCCCTAATAAACTTCGGCACGTCTGGTAAAGATGGCTCTGCCTCGACAAATGTTAGTATGCGGTGGTGCACGCTTTACAGAGGTCTGCTCGAGGAAACTTAGCGGAGGTGTTTGCAGCAGCTGCAAGGAGGAAGAACGGTACTAGACAGTTCCATTGTCATCGCGTGTCTCGATTCCAGAAGAAGATCGGCATGCTACAGAAAGCTGTCGCCATCGCATGTCGTGCGGCCAGTTCGCCCATCCAGCTGAGCTACAGTTGATGCCGCTGTGTTTCTGGCTATCACTTGACGACCCTAATAAACCACGGCACGTCTATGCAACTAGCGGAGCGATGTGTCTCGTCATGGCTCTGCCTCAGAAAACGTTAGTATGAGGTGGTACACGCTTAACAGTTGCCCGCTTGAGGAACCTTTTTGGGGAGGTGTTTGCAGCAGCTGCAAGGAAGAACGGTACTAGACGGTTCCATCGTCATCGCGTGTCTAGGAGACAGAAGAAGATCGGCATGCTACAAAGAGCCGTCGCCATCGCATGTCGCACGGCCAGTTCGCCCGTCCAGCTGAGCTATCGGTGCTGCCGCTGTGTTTCCGGCTATCACTCGACGACCCTAATAAACCTCGGCACGTCTGGTAAAGATGGCTCTCCCTCGACAAATGTTAGTATGCGGCGGTGCACGCTATACAGAGGTCAGCTCGAGGAAACTTTGCGGATGTGTTTGCTGCAGCTGTAAGGAAGAAGAACGGTACTAGACAGTTCCATCACCGTCGCATGTCTCGAAGCCACAAGAAGATCGGCATACTACAGAGAGCCCTCGCCATCGCATGTCGCACGGCCAGTTCGACCGTCCAGCTGAGCTATCGGTGCTGCTGCTGTGTTTCCGGCTGTCACTCGACGACGCTAATAAACCTCGGCACGTCTAGTAAAGACGCCTCTGCCTCGACAAATGTTAGTATACGGCGGTGCACGCTTTACAGAAGTCAGCTCGAGGAAACTGCGGAGGTGTTTGCAGCAGCTGTAAAGAGGAAGAAAGGTACTAGACAGTTCCATTGTCATCGCGTGTCTCGATTCCAGAAGATCGGCATGCTACAGAGAGCTGTCGCCATCGCATGTCGTGCGGCCAGTTCGCCCATCCAGCTGAGCTACAATTGATGTCGCTGTGTTTCAGGCTATAGCTCGACGAACCTAATAAACCTCGGCGGTCTAGTAAAGATGGCTCTGCCTCGGCAAACGTTAGTATGCGGTGGTGCACGCATTAAAGAGGTCAGCTCGAGGAAACCTTGCGGAGGTGTTTGCAGCAGCTGTAAGGAGGAAGAACGGTACTAGACAGTTCCAATGTCATCGCGTGTCTCGATTCCAGAAGAAGATCGGCATGCTACAGAGAGCTGTCGCCATCGCATGTCGTGCGGCCAGTTCGCCCATCCAGCTGAGCTACAATTGATGTCGCTGTGTTTCTGGCTATCATTCGACGAAGCTAATAAACCTCGGCGCGTCCAGTAAAGATGGCTCTGCCTCGGCAAATGTTATTATGCGGTGGTGCACGCTTTAGAGAGGCCAGCTCGAGGAATCTTGTTTGCGTGGTGTTTGCAGCAGCTGTAAGGAAGAAGAACGGCTCTAGATGATTCAATCTCCATCGCGTGTCTCGGAGCCAGAAGTAAATCGGCATGCTACAAAGAGCCGTCGCCATCGCATGTCGCACGGCCAGTTCGCCCGTCCAGCTGAGCTATTGGCGCTGCGGCTGTGTTTCCGGCTATCACTCGACAACCCTAATAAACTTCGGCACGTCTGGTAAAGATGGCTCTGCCTCGACAAATGTTAGTATGCGGCGGTGCACGCTTTACAGAGGTCAGCTCGAGGAAACGTTGCGGATGTGTTTGCAGCAGCTGTAAGGAAGAAGAACGGTATTAGACGATTCCATCTTCATCGCGTGTCTCGGAGCCAGAAGTAAATAGGCATGCTACAAAGAGCCGTCGCCATCGCATGTCGCGCGGCCAGTTCGCCCGTCCAGCTGAGCTATTGGTGCTGCCGCTGTGTTTCCGGCTATCACTTGACGACCCTAATAAACTTCGGCACGTCTGGTAAAGATGGCTCTGCCTCGACAAATGTTAGTATGCGGTGGTGCACGCTTTACAGAGGTCAGCTCGAGGAAACTTTGCGGAGGTGTTTGCAGCAGCTGCAAGGAGGAAGAACGGTACTAGACAGTTCCATTGTCATCGCGTGTCTCGATTCCAGAAGAAGATCGGCATGCTACAGAAAGCTGTCGCCATCTCATGTCGTGCGGCCAGTTCGCCCATCCAGCTGAGCTACAGTTGATGCCGCTGTGTTTCTGGCTATCACTTGACGACCCTAATAAACCTCGGCACGTCTATGCAACTAACGGAGCGATGTGTCTCGTCATGGCTCTGCCTCAGAAAACGTTATTATGAGGTGGTACACGCTTAACAGTTGCCCGCTTGAGGCACCTTTTTGGGGAGGTGTTTGCAGCAGCTGCAAGGAAGAACGGTACTAGACGGTTCCATCGTCATCGCGTGTCTAGGAGCCAGAAGAAGATCGGCATGCTACAAAGAGCCGTCGCCATCGCATGTCGCGCGGCCAGTTCGCCCGTCCAGCTGAGCTATCGGTGCTGCCGCTGTGTTTCCGGCTATCACTCGACGACCCTAATAAACCTCGGCACGTCTGGTAAAGATGGCTCTGCCTCGACAAATGTTAGTATGCGGCGGTGCACGCTTTATAGAGGTCAGCTCGAGGAAACTTTGCGGATGTGTTTGCTGCAGCTGTAAGGAAGAAGAACGGTAGTAGACAGTTCCATCACCGTCGCGTGTCTCGAAGCCGGAAGAAGATCGGCATATTACAGAGAGCCATCGCCATCACATGTCGCGCGGCCAGCTCGCCCGTCCAGGTGAGCTATCGGTGCTGCCGCTGTGTTTCCGGCTATCACTCGACGACCCTAATAAACCTCGGCACGTCTAGTAAAGATGGCTCTGCTTCGGCAAATGTTAGTATGCGGTGGTGCACGCTTTACAGAGGTCAGCTCGAGGAAACTTTGCGGAGGTGTTTGCAGCCGCTGTAAGGAATAAGAACGGTACTTGACAGTTCCATCACCGTCGCATGTCTCGAAGCCACAAGAAGATCGGCATACTACAGAGAGCCCTCGCCATCGCATGTCGCACGGCCAGTTCGACCGTCCAGCTGAGCTATCGGTGCTGCCGCTGTGTTTCCGGCTGTCACTCGACGACGCTAATAAACCTCGGCGCGTTTAGTAAAGATGGCTCTCCCTCGACAAATGTTAGTATGCGGCGGTGCACGCTTTACAGAAGTCAGCTCGAGGAAACTTTGCGGAGGTGTTTGCAGCAGCTGTAAGGAAGAAGAACGGTACTAGACAGTTCCATCACCGTCGCGTGTCTCGAAGCCACAGGAAGATCGGCATACTACAGAGAGCCCTCGCCATCGCATGTCGCGCGGCCAGTTCCCCCGTCCAGCTGAGCGATCGGCGCTGCCGCTGTGTTTCTGGCTATCACTTGACGACCCTAATAAACCTCGGCACGTCTATGCAACTAACGGAGCGATGTGTCTCGTCATGGCTCTGCCTCAGAAAACGTTAGTATGCGGTGGTGCACGCTTTACAGAGATTCGCTCGAGGAACCTTTTTGGGGAGGTGTTTGCAGCAGCTGTAAGGAAGAAGAACGGTACTAGACAGTTCCATCACCGTCGCGTGTCTCGAAGCCACAGGAAGATCGGCATACTACAGAGAGCCCTCGCCATCACATGTCGCGCGGCCAGTTCGCCCGTCCAGCTGAGCTATCGGTGCTGCCGCTGTGTTTCCGGCTGTCACTCGACGACCCTAATAAACCTTGGCACGTCTAGTAAAGATGGCTCTGCCTCGGCAAATGTTAGTATGCGGTGGTGCACGCTTTACAGAGGCCAGCTCGAGGAATCTTGTTTGCGTGGTGTTTGCAGCAGCTGTAAGGAAGAAGAACGGTACTAGACAATTCCATCATCATCGCGTGTCTCGAAGCCAGGATAAGATCGGCATGCTACAAAGAGCCGTCGCTATCGCATGTCGCGCGGCCAGTTCGCCCGTCCAGCTGAAGCATCGGTGCTGCCACTGTGTTTCCGGCTATCACTCGACGACCCTAATAAACCTCGGCACGTATATTAAAGATGGCTCTGCCTCGACAAATGTTAGTATGCGGCGGTGCACGCTTTACAGAGGTCAGCTCGAGGAAACTTTGCGGATGTGTTTGCTGCAGCTGTAAGGAAGAAGAACGGTACTAGACAGCTCCATCACCGTCGCATGTCTCGAAGCCGGAAGAAGATCGGCATACTACAGAGCCGTCGCCATCGCATGTCGCGCGGCCAGCTCGCCCGTCCAGGTGAGCTATCGGTGCTGCCGCTGCGTTTCCGACTATCACTCGACGACCCTAATAAACCTCGGCACGTCTATGCAAATAACGGAGCGATGTGTCTTTGTCATGGCTCTGCCTCAGAAAATGTTAGTATGAGGTGGTACACGCTTAACAGTTGTCCGCTTGAGGAACCTTTTTGGGAAGTGTTTGCAGCAGCTGTAAGGAGGAAGAACGGTACTAGACAGTTCCACTGCCATCGCGTGTCTCGAAGCCACGATAAAATCGGCATGCTACAAAGCGCCGACGCCATCGCATGTCGCGCGGCCAGCTCGCCCGTCCAGGTGACCTATCGGTGCTGCCGCTGTGTTTCCGGCTATCACTCGACGACCCTAATAAACCTCAGCACGCCTAGTAAAGATGGCTCTGCTTCGGCAAATGTTAGTATGCGGTGGTGCACGCTTTACAGAGGTCAGCTCGAGGAAACTTTGCGGAGGTGTTTGCTGCAGCTGTAAGGAAGAAGAACGGTACTAGACAGTTCCATCACCGTCGCATGTCTCGAAGCCACAAGAAGATCGGCATACTACAGAGAGCCCTCGCCATCGCATGTCGCACGGCCAGTTCGACCGTCCAGCTGAGCTATCGGTGCTGCTGCTGTGTTTCCGGCTGTCACTCGACGACGCTAATAAACCTCGGCACGTCTGGTAAAGATGGCTCTGCCTCGACAAATGTTAGTATGCGGTGGTGCACGCTTTACAGAGGTCTGCTCGAGGAAACTTTGCGGAGGTGTTTGCAGCAGCTCCAAGGAGGAAGAACGGTACTAGACAGTTCCATTGTCATCGCGTGTCTCGATTCCAGAAGAAGATCGGCATGCTACAGAAAGCTGTCGCCATCGCATGTCAAGCGGCCAGTTCGCCCGTCCAGCTGAGCTATTGGTGCTGCCGCTGTGTTTCCGGCTATCACTCGACAACCCTAATAAACTTCGGCACGTCTGGTAAAGATGGCTCTGCCTCGACAAATGTTAGTATGCGGTGGTGCACGCTTTACAGAGGCCAGCTCGAGGAAACTTGTTTGCGTGGTGTTTGCAGCAGCTGTAAGGAAGAAGAACGGCTCTAGACGATTCCATCTTCATCGCGTGTCTCGGAGCCAGAAGTAAATAGGCATGCTACAAAGAGCCGTCGCCATCGCATGTCGCGCGGCCAGTTCGCCCGTCCAGCTGAGCTATTGGTGCTGCCGCTGTGTTTCCGGCTATCACTCGACAACCCTAATAAACTTCGGCACGTCTGGTAAAGATGGCTCTGCCTCGACAAATGTTAGTATGCGGCGGTGCACGCTTTACAGAGGTCAGCTCGAGGAAACGTTGCGGATGTGTTTGCAGCAGCTGTAAGGAAGAAGACGGTACTAGACGATTCCATCTTCATCGCGTGTCTCGGAGCCAGAAGTAAATAGGCATGCTACAAAGAGCCGTTGCCATCGCATGTCACGCGGCCAGTTCGCCCGTCCAGCTGAGCTATTGGTGCTGCCGCTGTGTTTCCGGCTATCACTCGACGGCCCTAATAAACTTCGGCACGTCTGGTAAAGATGGCTCTGCCTCGACAAATGTTAGTATGCGGTGGTGCACGCTTTACAGAGGTCTGCTCGAGGAAACTTAGCGGAGGTGTTTGCAGCAGCTGCAAGGAGGAAGAACGGTACTAGACAGTTCCATTGTCATCGCGTGTCTCGATTCCAGAAGAAGATCGGCATGCTACAGAAAGCTGTCGCCATCGCATGTCGTGCGGCCAGTTCGCCCATCCAGCTGAGCTACAGTTGATGCCGCTGTGTTTCTGGCTATCACTTGACGACCCTAATAAACCACGGCACGTCTATGCAACTAACGGAGCGATGTGTCTCGTCATGGCTCTGCCTCAGAAAACGTTAGTATGAGGTGGTACACGCTTAACAGTTGCCCGCTTGAGGAACCTTTTTGGGGAGGTGTTTGCAGCAGCTGCAAGGAAGAACGGTACTAGACGGTTCCATCGTCATCGCGTGTCTAGGAGACAGAAGAAGATCGGCATGCTACAAAGAGCCGTCGCCATCGCATGTCGCACGGCCAGTTCGCCCGTCCAGCTGAGCTATCGGTGCTGCCGCTGTGTTTCCGGCTATCACTCGACGACCCTAATAAACCTCGGCACGTCTGGTAAAGATGGCTCTCCCTCGACAAATGTTAGTATGCGGCGGTGCACGCTATACAGAGGTCAGCTCGAGGAAACTTTGCGGATGTGTTTGCTGCAGCTGTAAGGAAGAAGAACGGTACTAGACAGTTCCATCACCGTCGCATGTCTCGAAGCCACAAGAAGATCGGCATACTACAGAGAGCCCTCGCCATCGCATGTCGCACGGCCAGTTCGACCGTCCAACTGAGCTATCGGTGCTGCTGCTGTGTTTCCGGCTGTCACTCGACGACGCTAATAAACCTCGGCACGTCTAGTAAAGACGCCTCTGCCTCGACAAATGTTAGTATACGGCGGTGCACGCTTTACAGAAGTCAGCTCGAGGAAACTGCGGAGGTGTTTGCAGCAGCTGTAAAGAGGAAGAAAGGTACTAGACAGTTCCATTGTCATCGCGTGTCTCGATTCCAGAAGATCGGCATGCTACAGAGAGCTGTCGCCATCGCATGTCGTGCGGCCAGTTCGCCCATCCAGCTGAGCTACAATTGATGTCGCTGTGTTTCAGGCTATAGCTCGACGAACCTAATAAACCTCGGCGGTCTAGTAAAGATGGCTCTGCCTCGGCAAACGTTAGTATGCGGTGGTGCACGCATTAAAGAGGTCAGCTCGAGGAAACCTTGCGGAGGTGTTTGCAGCAGCTGTAAGGAGGAAGAACGGTACTAGACAGTTCCAATGTCATCGCGTGTCTCGATTCCAGAAGAAGATCGGCATGCTACAGAGAGCTGTCGCCATCGCATGTCGTGCGGCCAGTTCGCCCATCCAGCTGAGCTACAATTGATGTCGCTGTGTTTCTGGCTATCATTCGACGAACCTAATAAACCTCGGCGCGTCCAGTAAAGATGGCTCTGCCTCGGCAAATGTTATTATGCGGTGGTGCACGCTTTAGAGAGGCCAGCTCGAGGAATCTTGTTTGCGTGGTGTTTGCAGCAGCTGTAAGGAAGAAGAACGGCTCTAGATGATTCAATCTCCATCGCGTGTCTCGGAGCCAGAAGTAAATCGGCATGCTACAAAGAGCCGTCGCCATCGCATGTCGCACGGCCAGTTCGCCCGTCCAGCTGAGCTATTGGCGCTGCGGCTGTGTTTCCGGCTATCACTCGACAACCCTAATAAACTTCGGCACGTCTGGTAAAGATGGCTCTGCCTCGACAAATGTTAGTATGCGGCGGTGCACGCTTTACAGAGGTCAGCTCGAGGAAACGTTGCGGATGTGTTTGCAGCAGCTGTAAGGAAGAAGAACGGTATTAGACGATTCCATCTTCATCGCGTGTCTCGGAGCCAGACGTAAATAGGCATGCTACAAAGAGCCGTCGCCATCGCATGTCGCGCGGCCAGTTCGCCCGTCCAGCTGAGCTATTGGTGCTGCCGCTGTGTTTCCGGCTATCACTTGACGACCCTAATAAACTTCGGCACGTCTGGTAAAGATGGCTCTGCCTCGACAAATGTTAGTATGCGGTGGTGCACGCTTTACAGAGGTCAGCTCGAGGAAACTTTGCGGAGGTGTTTGCAGCAGCTGCAAGGAGGAAGAACGGTACTAGACAGTTCCATTGTCATCGCGTGTCTCGATTCCAGAAGAAGATCGGCATGCTACAGAAAGCTGTCGCCATCGCATGTCGTGCGGCCAGTTCGCCCATCCAGCTGAGCTACAGTTGATGCCGCTGTGTTTCTGGCTATCACTTGACGACCCTAATAAACCTCGGCACGTCTATGCAACTAACGGAGCGATGTGTCTCGTCATGGCTCTGCCTCAGAAAACGTTATTATGAGGTGGTACACGCTTAACAGTTGCCCGCTTGAGGCACCTTTTTGGGGAGGTGTTTGCAGCAGCTGCAAGGAAGAACGGTACTAGACGGTTCCATCGTCATCGCGTGTCTAGGAGCCAGAAGAAGATCGGCATGCTACAAAGAGCCGTCGCCATCGCATGTCGCGCGGCCAGTTCGCCCGTCCAGCTGAGCTATCGGTGCTGCCGCTGTGTTTCCGGCTATCACTCGACGACCCTAATAAACCTCGGCACGTCTGGTAAAGATGGCTCTGCCTCGACAAATGTTAGTATGCGGCGGTGCACGCTTTATAGAGGTCAGCTCGAGGAAACTTTGCGGATGTGTTTGCTGCAGCTATAAGGAAGAAGAACGGTAGTAGACAGTTCCATCACCGTCGCGTGTCTCGAAGCCGGAAGAAGATCGGCATATTACAGAGAGCCATCGCCATCACATGTCGCGCGGCCAGCTCGCCCGTCCAGGTGAGCTATCGGTGCTGCCGCTGTGTTTCCGGCTATCACTCGACGACCCTAATAAACCTCGGCACGTCTAGTAAAGATGGCTCTGCTTCGGCAAATGTTAGTATGCGGTGGTGCACGCTTTACAGAGGTCAGCTCGAGGAAACTTTGCGGAGGTGTTTGCAGCAGCTGTAAGGAAGAAGAACGGTACTTGACAGTTCCATCACCGTCGCATGTCTCGAAGCCACAAGAAGATCGGCATACTACAGAGAGCCCTCGCCATCGCATTTCGCACGGCCAGTCCGACCGTCCACCTGAGCTATCGGTGCGGCCGCTGTGTTTCCGGCTGTCACTCGACGACGCTAATAAACCTCGGCACGTCTAGTAAAGACGGCTCTGCCTCGACAAATGTTAGTATGCGGTGGTGCACGCTTTACAGAGGTCAGCTCGAGGAAACCTTGCGGAGGTGTTTGCAGCAGCTGTAATGAGGAAGAACGGTACTAGACAGTTCCATTGTCATCGCGTGTCTCGATTCCAGAAGAAGATCGGCATGCTACAGAGAGCTGTCGCCATCGCATGTTGTGCGGCCAGTTCGCCCATCCAGCTGAGCTACAATTGATGTCGCTGTGTTTCTGGCTATAACTGGACGAACCTAATAAACCTCGGTGCGTCTAGTAAAGATGGCTCTGCCGCGGCAAACGTTAGTATGCGGTTGTGCACGCTTTACAGAAGTCAGCTCGAGGAAACTTTGCGGAGGTGTTTGCAGCAGCTGTAAGGCAGAAGAACGGTACTAGACAGTTCCATCACCGTCGCGTGTCTCGAAGCAACAGGAAGATCGGCATACTACAGAGAGCCCTCGCCATCGCACGTCGCGCGGCCAGTTCGCCCGTCCAGCTGAGCTATCGGTGCTGCCGCTGTGTTTCCGGCTGTCACTCGACGACCCTAATAAACCTTGGCACGTCTAGTAAAGATGGCTCTGCCTCGGCAAATGTTAGTATGCGGTGGTGCACGCTTTACAGAGGCCAGCTCGAGGAATCTTGTTTGCGTGGTGTTTGCAGCAGCTGTAAGGAAGAAGAACGGTACTAGACAATTCCATCATCATCGCGTGTCTCCAAGCCAGGATAAGATTGGCATGCTACAAAGAGCCGTCGCTATCGCATGTCGCGCGGCCAGTTCGCCTGTCCAGGTGAGCTATCGGTGCTGCCGCTGCGTTTCCGACTATCACTCGACGACCCTAAGAAACCTCGGCACGTCTATGCAAATAACGGAGCGATGTGTCTCGTCATGCCTCTGCCTCAGAAAATTTTAGTATGAGGTGGTACACGCTTAACAGTTGTCCGCTTGAGGAAACTTTTTGGGAAGTGTTTGCAGCAGCTGTAAGGAAGAAGAACGGTACTAGACAGTTCCACTGTCTTCGCGTGTCTCGAAGCCACGAAAAAATCGGCATACTACAAAGCGCCGACGCCATCGCATGTCGCGCGGCCAGTTCGCCCGTCCAGCTGAGCTATCGGTGCTGCCGCTGTGTTTCCGGCTATCACTCGACGACCCTAATAAACCTCGGCACGGTAAAGATGGCTCTGCCTCGACAAGTGTTAGTATGCGGCGGTGCACGCTTTACAGAGGTCAGCTCGAGGAAACTTTGCGGATGTGTTTGCTGCAGCTGTAAGGAAGAAGAACGGTACTAGACAGTTCCATCACCGTCGCGTGTCTCGAAGCCGGAAGAAGATCGGCATACTACAGAGAGCCATCGCCATCACATGTCGCGCGGCCAGCTCGCCGGTCCAGGTGAGCTATCGGTGCTGCCGCTGTGTTTCCGGCTATCACTCGACGACCCTAATAAACCTCAGCACGTCTAGTAAAGATGGCTCTGCTTCGGCAAATGTTAGTATGCGGTGGTGCACGCTTTACAGAGGTCAGCTCGAGGAAACTTTGCGGAGGTGTTTGCAGCCGCTGTAAGGAATAAGAACGGTACTTGACAGTTCCATCACCGTCGCATGTCTCGAAGCCACAAGAAGATCGGCATACTACAGAGAGCCCTCGCCATCGCATGTCGCACGGCCAGTTCGACCGTCCAGCTGAGCTATCGGTGCTGCCGCTGTGTTTCCGGCTGTCACTCGACGACGCTAATAAACCTCGGCACGTCTAGTAAAGACGGCTCTGCCTCGACAAATGTTAGTAAGCGGCGGTGCACGCTTTACAGAAGTCAGCTCGAGGAAACTGCGGAGGTGTTTGCAGCAGCTGTAAGGAGGAATAACGGTAGTAGACAGTTCCATTGTCATCGCGTGTCTCGATTCCAAAAGAAGATCGGCATGCTACAGAGAGCTGTCGCCATCGCATGTCGTGCGGCCGGTTCGCCCATCCAGCTGAGCTACAATTGATGTCGTTGTGTTTCAGGCTATCACTCGACGAACCTAATAAACCTCGGCGCGTCTAGTAGAGATGGCTCTGCCTCGGCAAACGTTAGTATGCGGTGGTGCACGCATTAAAGAGGTCAGCTCGAGGAAACCTTGCGGAGGTGTTTGCAGCAGCTGTAAGGAGGAAGAACGGTACTAGACAGTTCCATTGTCATCGCGTGTCTCGATTCCAGAAGAAGATCGGCCTACTACAGAGAGCCCTCACCATCGCATGTCGCGCGGCCAGTTCGCCCGTCCAGCTGAGCTATCGGTGCTGCCGCTGTGTTTCCGGCTGTTACTCGACGACCCTAATAAACCTTGGCACGTCTAGTAAAGATGGCTCTGCCTTGGCAAATGTTAGTATGCGGTGGTGCACGCTTTACAGAGGCCAGCTCGAGGAATCTTGTTTGCGTGGTGTTTGCAGCAGCTGTAAGGAAGAAGAACGGTACTAGACAATTCCATCATCATCGCGTGTCTCGAAGCCAGGATAAGATCGGCATGCTACAAAGAGCCGTCGCTATCGCATGTCGCGCGGCCAGTTCGCCCGTCCAGCTGAAGTATCGGTGCTGCCACTGTGTTTCCGGCTATCACTCGACGACCCTAATAAACCTCGGCACGTCTATAAAAGATGGCTCTGCCTCGACAAATGTTAGTATGCGGCGGTGCACGCTTTACAGAAGTCAGCTCGAGGAAACTTTGCGGATGTGTTTGCTGCAGCTGTAAGGAAGAAGAACGGTACTAGAAAGTTCCATCACCGTCGCGTGTCTCGAAGCCGGAAGAAGTTCGGCATACTACAGAGCCGTCGCCATCGCATGTCGCGCGGCCAGCTCGCCCGTCCAGGTGAGCTATCGGTGTTGCCGCTGCGTTTCAGACTATCACTCGCCGACCCTAATAAACCTCGGCACGTCTATGCAAATAACGGAGCGATGTGTCTCGTCATGGCTCTGCCTCAGAAAATGTTAGTATGAGGTGGTACACGCTTAACAGTTGTCCGCTTGAGGAACCTTTTTGGGAAGTGTTTGCAGCAGCTGTAAGGAGGAAGAACGGTACTAGACAGTTCCACTGTCATCGCGTGTCTCGAAGCCACGATAAAATCGGCATGCTACAAAGCGCCGACGCCATCGCATGTCGTGTGGCCAGTTCGCCCGTCCAGTTGATCTATCGGTGCTGCCGCTGTGTTTCCGGCTATTACTCGACGACCCTAATAAACCTCGGCACGTCTAGTAAAGATGGCTCTGCTTCGTCAAATGTTAGTATGCAGTGGTGCACGCTTTACAGAAGTCAGCTCGAAGAAACTTTGCGGAGGTGTTTGCAGCAGCTGTAAGGAAGAACGGTACTAGACAGTTCCATCACCGTCGCGTGTCTCGAAGCCACAGGAAGATCGGCATACTACAGAGAGCCCTCGCCATCGCATGTCGCGCGGCCAGTTCGCCCGTCCAGCTGAGCTATCGGTGCTGCCGCTGTGTTTCCGGCTGTCACTCGACGACCCTAATAAACCTTGGCACGTCTAGTAAAGATGGCTCTGCCTCGGCAAATGTTACTATGCGGTGGTGCACGCATTACAGAGGCCAGCTGGAGGGATCTTGTTTGCGTGGTGTTTGCAGCAGCTGTAAGAAATGAGAACGGCTCTAGATAATTCCATCTCCATCGCGTGTCTTGGAGCCAAAAGTAAATCGGCATGCTACAAAGAGCCGTCGCCATCGCATGTCGCGCGGCCAGTTCGCCCGTCCAGCTGAGCTATCGGTGCTGCCGCTGTGTTTCCGGCTATCACTCGGCGAACCTAATAAACCTCGGCACGTCTAGTAAAGATGGCTCTGGCTAGGTAAACGTTAGTCTGCGGTGGTGCACGCTTTACAGAGGTTCGCTCGAGGAACCTTTTTGGGGAGGTGTTAGCAGCAGCTGTAAGGAAGAAGAACGGTACTTCACAGTTCCATCATTATCGCGTGTCTCGAAGCCAGGATAAGATCGGCATGCTACAAAGAGCCGTCGCCATCGCATGTCATGCGGCCAGTTCGCCCGTCCAGTTGATCTATCGGTGCTGCCGCTGTGTTTCCGGCTAACACTCGACGACCCTAATAAACCTCGGCACGTCTAGTAAAGATGGCTCTGCCTCGGCAAATGTTAGTATGCGGTGGTGCACGCTTTACAGAGGCCAGCTCGAGGAATCTTGTTTGCGTGGTGTTTGCAGCAGCTGTAAGGAAGAAGAACCGTACTAGACAATTCCATCATCATCGCGTGTCTCGAAGCCAGGATAAGATCGGCATGCTACAAAGAGCCGTCGCTATCGCATGTCGCGCGGCCAGCTCGCCCGTCCGGGTGAGCTATCGGTGCTGCCGCTGTGTTTCCGGCTGTCACTCGACGACCCTAATAAACCTTGGCACGTCTAGTAAAGATGGCTCTGCCTCAGCAAATGTTAGTATGCGGTGGTGCACGCTTTACAGAGGCCAGCTCGAGGAATCTTGTTTGCGTGGTGTTTGCAGCAGCTGTAAGGAAGAAGAACGGCTCTAGATGATTCCATCTCCATCGCGTGTCTCGGAGCCAGAAGTAAATCGGCATGCTACAAAGAGCCGTCGCCATCGCATGTCGCGCGGCCAGTTCGCCCGTCCAGCTGAGCTATCGGTGCTGCCGCTATGTTTCCGGCTATCACTCGGCGAACCTAATAAACCTCGGCACGTCTAGTAAAGATGGCTCTGGCTAGGTGAACGTTAGTCTGCGGTGGTGCACGCTTTACAGAGGTTCGCTGGAGGAACCTTTTTGGGGAGGTGTTAGCAGCAGCTGTAAGGAAGAAGAACGGTACTACACAGTTCCATCATCATCGCGTGTCTCGAAGCCAGGATAAGATCGGCATGCTACAAAGAGCCGTCGCCATCGCATGTCATGCGGCCAGTTCGCCCGTCCAGTTGATCTATCGGTGCTGCCGCTGTGTTTCCGGCTAACACTCGACGACCCTAATAAACCTCGGCACGTCTAGTAAAGATGGCTCTGCCTCGGCAAATGCTAGTATGCGGTGGTGCACGCTTTACAGAGGCCAGCTCGAGGAAACTTGTTTGCGTGGTGTTTGCAGCAGCTGTAAGGAAGAAGAACGGCTCTAGACGATTCCATCTTTATCGCGTGTCTCGGAGGCAGAAGTAAATCGGCAGGCTAGAAAGCGTCGTCACTGTCAGGAATTGTACAACGAGTTCGCCCGTATAGGTGAGCTATCGTTGCTTCCGCGGTGTTTTTGGCTATCGCTCGACGACTACAATAAACCTCGTCACAATATTGCTATAGCAATAGTCTAAGAAATATTGCTGCTTGTTACACGTAATTGAAAAGAGAAATAGGAGATCGCTCTGAACTGAAGCTTCCCTTTAAGTTTAGCAATAATGAAGAAAACGAATTTAGTGATGAGTGGTGACAAAAACAGATCTTCGATCGTAGAACGTGCCGAAGTTCAACCAGGTTATTTCGCGTTGAAAAGCGGAACCACCTTGGTGGCGCAGTGGATATGGCATTACGCTGTAAAGCCCGAGAGCGCGGGATTTTATTTCGGCAGTGGGGGCCGCATTATAAGCAGGCGAAATGCAAGAACACCCGTGTACCATGCATTGGGTGCATTTTAAGGAAACCCAGGCGATCGAAGTTAAACCAGAGTCCCCCATTATGGCGTGCCTCATGATCACATCGTGGTTTTGGTACACAAAACCACAGAATTTCATCCATTCATATATACCCTTAGGACTCGAAAACATTACGGATAGCAGTGGATTGAGCAGGAGAAACAGGCGAAATACAATGAGTAAAAGAAAGCTTGCTAATTATGCAATCCAGTTTGCGGTAGCAGCAAAAGCTGCAGACAGAACAGCGTAATAGATGAGCACCTGTCTAGTTTGCACTATTAGCCAATAGTAAAAAAATCAATGTGATCAGTATTTAGCGAATTTTGGCTACACAGTGTTAGTTAATATTGTACAAAAATAACGATTATGAGTAATAGTTACGATCTCAGTGGGTGGGCGGTTCCATTCAGTGGGTGTGCGAGGGAAAAAGGAGTCTAAAAACTAATTAACTGAAAAGCGGTTCGTAGGAATACACTCGGGGACTTCAGTTAGGTCAAAATGGTGCCGGCGTGGCCGATGGCTCCTGCACATTCCGGATTCGCCACTGCATCAGGGGTAAACACTCAGATCTCGCCATCTAGTAGCGGCACGCGGAAGTACGCAGCACGCGAAAATTCGCCGCCGGGTGTGCGTGGCATCGGGGCACCCAGCGCGATTGCTTCTCCGATAGACTTTTCCCCCCAAATTTTGTGCAGCTAATTTTGGGGAGCGGCCCTTGCATAGGTGCGGCCCTTACACGAATCTATACATTAATTGTTCCCCTTTGACGCTATTGAAGCACCGACGTGGTACATTTAGCTGTATATTTTTTGCGTTAAATGAAAGTCCTAGACCTCCAAACCCCTTAAAGAATACTGGCTAGCCTCATAACACCCCCATACTTTATTGCTATAGTTTTCTACAAGCAGTTTCGATTTTATTTTCCCAGCCAGTGACTGTGTCGTGACGTCGCGATGGCGAAGGTGGTCACGTGGGACTAGTACATGGCCACGTTTTGGTAATCGCTCCTGCTCCCTCGGTCGCTCCCCATGCGGCCACTCGTCGTGAATTTCGATGTAGCAGCACACAAGACGATCGAGCGGGCGGCATAAACGTAAAAACGTCGTGGTGGTCCTGCTCCCGTGGCACGTGACTGCCTTCTTCGGCATGCCGTCAGGAAACAGTCACCGCTAAGACAACGAAATCGAAACTACCCTTAGAAAACCATAATTTTTTTTGGGGGGGGGAGAGGTTCTGAGTTTTGATCGTATGTTTTGGGGTTTATAGGCACACATTATTATCACAAAACTTGAACAGTCGCGAAAAGCAGTACACTAAAAAATTCGCATAGCGCCAGTTATAGGAGATAGCTAAGAGGTTATATCTGAAGTAGTTATATCGATTAACAAGTAAACAAGTCATCTACAGATAATATAGGTATCTCCTGCAAAAAAAACAAAACTAATGCAAATTGAATTATGAAAAATTACTTCACCAGAATAAACTATCTTGGAGTTTATCCTGAGCGGCCAATTTGGAGGAAACTGCCATTGAGGGAGAGAAGGAAATGGCGATGCACTATATGTTTCATTGCCTGTAAAGCCCTCGTGTACGCTGCGACAAGGTTCCTGTCCAAACTGGAACTCTCCCTGATGCTGAGAATTCCAAAGTGGCAGATCCCGCGGTCCCACATTTCGTCGATGCCGAGTATGGCATCGGCCTCAAGGACGTCTGGGGAGCGTTGTAGAACATCCACAAAGCAGCCATCTTGCACGCTGCATAAAGGCATAAGATATGATTATCAGGAAACCGGCGCCCTCTTCTTGCTGGATGCTTTAGCGTGGAGAATAAAATTTTTCTACTTATTTGTTTTATTTGTTTTTCTTGCGATATCAAGTTATAAATGTTTCAATTTGTTTGTAAAGCCTGTTGTCTGAGTTGTCTTGTGAGCCATACGTGTCTCGAAATTACGTATTTTTTGCGCTATATAGCAAGCTTTTTTGATTTTGCACTTTGTGGTTTGGGTAATCTTGTCTGAAGCGTCTTGTGCGTCATATGTATGGGCATGAGAAACAGATAAAAGAGCGCGAAAAAGACTTAAACGTGTTCTCCGGAACTGATGTCATAACAGGGACGCCTCTTTATAACGGCAATACCAGTGCTTTTGGGACACGATGACCCCTGGACAAATTTGACTAGTTTATTTTATATTCGGAGATTCGCTGTTGTATTTAAGACGAAGGCTGTTACGGCGAGTTACCCCCACTTTTCCATATGGTGTATATGTGTTTCCAACTTTTTTTCGAGGGCCAATCCTGGACATATGCAGTTTAAATATTAGTGCTACTGGGGCCACCTGGTGACTATGATGACGACGACGAGGATTATGATAATGGTAATGATAATAACAAGGACAACAATAATAATAACAGCTGATGAAAAAAATTTGGAAGGCTACTTAACCTGTTGTTGAGGTCCATCATACGTGCCTCCAGCGTGACTCTTACATTACATTATACAGTTCATAGACCCCTCCCTCGCCCCCTCGCTCAGGAAGACTGTCTTTCCTTGACCTCAACTAGAAGTTGAAATGATTTCCAAATTTTCAATTTGCGTTCCTGCCATGTTATGTTGAATTCTGTTCGGTTTCATTTTTATAGGAACATATAGCAGTACAGTACCCTAGTTCAAGTAGGCCCAACGTGCGAACACATTAATTAGCTCGCATTGAGCAACGTTGGCACATCACAGGGCCATCATTGTTACAGTCAACACTGCTCATACCTAAACGCGTCCCTCGTTTTCTTACTGAATCAGCTTTTTCTATATGCCAGGGAAGTCGCAAAGTGATGGCGCTCGCAGCAGACGATAGTGTCAGCACCCTCGAAAAGCTAGATTTAATGTTCTTACATTGTAACGCTATATTCAGCTTCAATCTGCATTCTTCCTATTGACAAGAAAAAGTAGCATAATGTGTGCGCAATCACATAAGCCGCATGTTATCGTTCCCGTCCGGCGCTAGTTGCTTCCGTGACGAATGCAGGTGCGACCGCAGAGTTTTCTATACAATGATTGTATGAAACTGTACGGGTGCGACCCATATCTCGGAGGCAGAGGCACGTGATTTAGACTGCGAATTTCACCACAAGCGGTGCTCGATGCAGACTGTGGTGTAGAGGAGGACAGTGGATTGGCAGAAAGTTTGCAGCTCGCGCACCTGGAGGCGCCGTTTCAAAAGACGAGACCGCGCCGAGTTTTCTCCGCCGACGACAGCGCTCGCCATTCCCCTGCCGGACCAAGGCGAACTTTCACGGGTGTGCATGCCCGTCTGCTCGGCCTGTCGCTTCGCTAACTGCGCCCCGCTCTCGCGTTGCACGGGGCCGCTTCTTTATTTTCGATTCTCGTGAAAAGACCAACATTCGGTTGAAGAAGGGCGTGTCGTCACGATTATTTAGTTGCTTAATTGCCATATGAAAATATATTTTGCCTTAGAGACATTTAAAATCTGTTGCAGGAAGAAAAGAAAACGTGACAGAGACGGCGCAGTTCCTTCGCACAAGCATTTTTTTTTCATGGCTTGCTCCGTGCCGTAAGTGTAACGAAGTAGGGCTAAATGTGATATCACGACGTTTCAACGCCCACAATAACTGTTTCAGCTTGATCCAGATCAGATGGTGTACATGTCGTTCGATATGTACACCATGTAGCGGGCTGAAAATTTTGCTTTGACAGTGCAGCGAAATGGAGGAGGACCACGCGCTTTACACCCGGCCGTTGTAAATTTTCTGCTGTAGGTGGCGCCCGCAACTGGCGCCGCAGCGCCCCCGCGAGGCGCTGTGGCTGTCTGTCAGTGTCGTAGGGAGCCTGTACGCTAATCAGCGCTTGCACGTAGGCTTCTTAGAGCATTGCAGTGTTGCTGCATATGGAAGCCTACCGAACATTCTCGTGCAAGGTCCGCTCCCCCACTCTGGAGGGCAATATTTAAAGAAAGGTGAAAACGTGCCACAGGAAAGCGAAGTTAGGTCCTTTGCCGCTAGATGACACTGCTTTTCAGTCGACGCCACTCAGGCCACGCCATTATTTAATTTTGTGGTGCGTCGTCTCCGCTGTTTCCAGTCAGATCGGTGGCATTTCGTGCATAGAGAAGGGAGCCCTGTTTGGGTCAGCGCTGGTCAGGGACGATGGGCCGGCATCTGAGGTCGTTTACTGCAGCGTTACGTGATTTGCGCCCATCTTACCCTCCGCTACAGTTGTGGAAACAGTACGAACCTTTAAGCGGGCCGTCATCGGCCTGATTCGTGTCAGAGCCTCACCCAGCCAAGATTCTAGAAAACAAAAACAAAAAACAAAGTGAGGCCCTTACACGAGTATATATGGTACTCAGTGGGTCAAGAGTGTCGGCGCTTATAGTCGACCTTCTCATGTCCCGTCTGGTATTCTGCGACATTTTTCATGCGTAATGGAGTAACACCCACTCGAGGGACACGCCGATGCCGGTGGTGTTCATCATTCGGGGAAGAGCCAGGAATCGCTCAAAGCCTTCGTCGTAGGGACTACCCAGTTGGTTCCGGCCATCTCGGTAGAGGGAGTCATAGAAGAGTAAGTCGCACAGGCCGTCCGGCGGCACCTTACTCTGGCTGCCGAATTTGTTGCTCAGCGTGCAGAGGAAGGGGTAAGCATTGGTGGGCGGTGAGCCTGCGTGTATATATTTGTGAGCTTCAGCTCTAAACATAGCTGTATTCGGGGACCAGGTCAAGCAACCCTGAGAGCCGTTGACATTTTCGGAAGAGCGGAGAGCCGGGGTTTTCAGCCTTGTACAATGTGACAGTGCTTTGTAAATCTGCCAAATTAAACGTTTTCCACCCTTTCCACCCGATTCCCCGCTCACATATTAGCGCGTTGGAGAGGCGGCCGGAATTTTACCAGTCTAGATTAGTAGATTACCCCGCTATACAAACTCCGCGGAGCGTTTGCATTACGCCAACGAATAACATTATTTTCCTTCTCTTTACACCCGGCGGTCATTACTGCCCCTGTCAAATACGCTATGCGACGCTGATATGCGCATGCCGTTAACGATGAGGATGTACAGAGAACAGAAGGTATAAAAAAACATAAAAAAGGAAATACATTCAAAATATCGGCCGATTATTGCTGATGCACACGTGAAATCCTCAAGTGTGCATTTTTTTAAATGTTTACTTTAGAAAGGCTGTTCTTCAATGGGTCGGAGAGGCGAATGGGGAGATTAAACGATGATTTATTTTTCACTATTTTGAGCATTCCTTGTCTCTAAATTTAAAAAAAAATGGCAGTTTCACACGAAAAGGGAAGCATTGTAAGCCACAGCAAGGTAGTTTGCACTCGAATTACTCGCACGGTGTTTTGACAGTATGCTGGGGTTGATCTAGCTTAACGGATCGCACAACTGCTGCTGTGCAGCAGGAAGAAAATAAGCGTGCCACAACGCTAGCGCAAATGAGTGACTGGCGCCTGCAGCGATGCTAGAGAGAGAGACAGAGGAAAGGGGAGAGGCGGGGAGGTTAACCAGAGGGGAAGACCCGGTTTGCTACCCGACGCTGGGAAGAGAGGGGAGGGGAGGTAAAGTGATAACAATTGATAAAGCGATGCTACAGGCGTCGTACCTCGACGTATAAGGCGAAACAGACGGAAAAAGAAAAACTGTTGACGTTCGTCAGCGCCCATTAAAAGGGTTAGAAAGATTTCGCTTGACATCTACAATCCATTCAGCGCAGACCACTGTATGCATCAGCTTGCGGTAATGCACAGATTTACTCAGCAGGAATGCTAAAGTGGGGGCAGGGGGGCAGCAGAAGCTTAATTTGCCAAAGAAGGATTTTTAGAGTGCCGGAGGCAGCGTTTTTAAGCAGCCATGAGCTCGCGCACCTTTGCGGCTTTCTCAGCTCGGGAAATGACCTTGTCTTAGACAACAGGGCCGGTGCTGAGCAACATGCTCTCGCACTGTCCGTTGGCAGTCACTTCTCTTCTGTCCTCCTTGGGGCTTGCCCGGACGACATGGAACAGGTTTGTTGGTTTTTAGCAGATAACGTACAGTTTATAGCATATTCGCCTGGATAAATGTTGCGTAATATTGACGGATTAGGAAAAGTGCCAGCTTGCAGCCTCACCCAAGGTACTTCTAGTCATTTGCTTACGAATTTCCTTCCTACTGGTTACAGTGGACCGCGACAGTTTGTATGTTTGTAGGACGTAGTAGTAAAGCGAACGAGACCGTCCGTCCTTAACTCCTCCGGCAGCTGTCCTGTCGCTCGGCTAGTGAATCCTCAAGCTATGTATGTAGGCAGCTTCGTTGCCGGGCAGAGAGAGGTGAGTGGGCTGGTGTCCAGGTGAGTTGTGCCAGTTTAGGATTTTTCGGTCTCGCATATCGCGAGGTTACACAGAACTACACACGCCAGCGTCGGCTGTGCCAACCTTCGCCGGAGACTTTCACTTGAGAGGAGGCGGTCGCACATCGCCGAATGTAGACCCACACATTTCCCAATCTCCCCTTCCTGCACATCCTGTAACCCCCGCGCTACCGACGCTTGAGTAGGATGTGGCGTGTCACCCACCACCTTGCACGTTACGGTACAATGCACCGCTCCCTGCTTCCCATCCCTTCTCCGCATCCTTCTTGCAACCCGAACTACAGAGCAGTGGGAAGGCGCCCTTCGCGACGGCTGCTTCCGAGGTCCACTGGGCACTGATCCGACGGGCACGGGTCATCGCTGAAGACGTCACAGGAGCACCGGACTAGGGGCGCCTTCACAATTTCCATTACCTGTCAATAAAAGAATATTTCCATCATCGGTGTTGCTTAGGATATTGTTCGCTTGAAGGACGACTAAGCCTTGTGCAAAATTTCTGTTAGCCGCTTTAAAAGTGCGTGCGCACACCGATCGTATAGACCCGGCAGCAGGAGCTAAAACGCTTCCTTGGCTCCGGCTTGCACAGCGGCCGAACAAATCGAGCGGAGTGAAACGGCACGTCCACTTGGATTCGGCGTTTTGATTTGCCGTAGAGCTAGTATGCTTACTGCGGACAAGCGGCGAAAGCAATGCGCGTCTCTGGAGGTCGTTTAACCTTTCACGCATGTATCTCGCACGCGGCGTCGAATGCCGGGGAAGCGCGATGCGTGGTGTCGGTGCCGACGCAGCGAACGGGCCTTCGAGAGGTCAGAATTACAACCGCGATTCTTCCTGGGTGCCTTTCGTTAACGTTGCGGCATTTGCAGGTCACGAACCGCTTATACGCTTCAGTGAACGTGACATAACGTACTCGGCAGGAAAGTTGCGCATGCGCAGTGCGTTGACGAAGGGAATGCCCGCCTTGGCCCACAGCGTGATGACGACGTTCCGCAAGTTAATAGACTAACAAAATTACCTTTCGAAAGCTTGCGTTCACAAATGCTACCCTCCGACGGGATTCGAAGCAGCCTCATTTGAGTTTAGTGAGTGATGATCGTCTTTGCACTGAGGGTCGTAAGTATAGCGTGCATTACCAGTGCTCACGACGCCGCATAAGGTTGCGTTTATATTTGCGAACAACTTTCCGTGGCAATGAAGGCAAAAGTACGGAGGCAATGAGCGCGGAAGTAACAGCGCTCCTGGATATAGTTCCAAAGTGTAATTGCCGTTAGCTTAAGCTGGGCAACATAAAACCTAAACGTGTTATTTACTACAGTGTATATATAGAAAAAAATAAAGAAATATATGAAACACATTACGTAATTTTAATAGCGACTCATTTCGCTTTTATTTTCCAAGTTTGGGCAAATTCGAGACCACTGCACGTGGGAGCCACGCCGATCTCAGCATCTTCTCCAAGAAACCGAAAGCACTGTCCAAACTCCGGCGGACTACTTGGCGGAGTGACACAGGTGCAGGAGATCGGCCCTTGCAGTCACTGCCACGGGAAGTTGCCCTCGAGTGCAGTCAAATGTTTAGAGTGGAGAACGTGAGAACGATTACTTTTGGGGGGCATCGTCGAGGCAGTTGACGAAGGCTCTTCGAACGAGACCTTCCCAGCCATTGTCATGGCATGCGGCGGAGTTCCCGTTGCAGTCCCCTTTTCCTCTTCCGAAGCAGTTGCACTCATGGTTTCCTCTTCCGAAACCGATGCAGTGCGCACTTCCTCTTCCGAGACCGTTGCAGTCGCAGTTTTCTCTTTCGAAACCATTGAACTCATGGTTCCCTCTTCCGAAACCGATGCAGTACCCATTTCCTCTTCCGAGACCGTTGCATTCACAGTTTCCTTTTTCGAAGCCATTCTTCTCATGGTTGCCTCTTTCGAATCCGATGCAGTACCCATTTCCTCTCCCGAGACCATTGTAGTCACAGTTTCCTCTTTCGAAACCATTGCGCTCATGGTTTCCTCTTCCGAAACCGATGCAGTACCCATTCTCCTTTTGAAAACCGTTGCAGTCGTGGTTTCCTCTTCCGGAACCGATGCCGTCCACGTTTCGTCTTCCGAAACCGCTACAGTCATGGCTTTTTCTTCCGGAACCGATGCAGTAACAGGTTCTATTTCCGGCATTGGCGCTTTCGATGTTTTGCGCGGATTCTTTGTTGCGTGAAGCTTTATGTGCCTAGAGGGCGCCTCTTTTTTCTTAGCCGCAACTCTCTCCTGGCCACCTGAAGGGGAAAAAAAAGAAAAAAGAAAGACAAGCAATTTAGATTAGAGTTTATCTTTTCTGTGCTTTTTGTGGTCGCGTAGCATTTAAGGCAGGGACACATAGAGCGCTTCTTATGGCGGCAAGTCTGGGATTTTCGGCCGATGGCGCGCATTCGACGTCCAGCGTCGAGAAAAATGCCCGCTGCCGCGGCCGATCAGGACCCGCCAGATATTTGTCGCACGTCGTCGGACGCTGCCGGAAGCGGCCAGCAAGGGCAGCCAATCATGGCTCACTGGCCGACATCTCCGTCACTTCCGTCTCCATCGCTAGCACCTGCTTTTCGCGCGCGCGCTTCTCTGTTCGCGGGCTTGCCACTTTGTGTTGGCGATATGGCCATGACTTCGAAGGCAGCTCGCGTGGACATACACCTAGACAACCTATGGCGGCGAGGCATAGTGTGGAAATGTGTGGAGTTAGCATCCTAAAAGCCCTCCGCGACACTCAGTCTATAAGCCTGTCAGCAGACCTACAGAGCTGAGCCGCTTCCGCACAGGCTCGTCATTCCGCGGCCGCAAGGTCTTCCTGTGCCCGCAATTTCACCGGTGTAAAGATTTCACAGAGACGACCTATATAGCTCGAGTGGAATGTAACGATAAGCTTATCTGCGCGGTGCAGAAGCGTCACATATTGTGGGATAGTGGAAGGGTCGATTACAAAGATTATAAAGATTACAAAGACGGAGACACGTCTGTACGTCAATATTTACGGATTACGCACCAGCGTGGCCATACCGCTTATTTCAAACGCAATCTCTCCGCTAAACAGGCACAAAATGTACTGATACATTGGTAAAAGCAGCTAAATGAAGTTTAGACAAAGGCTTAAGGTTTTTCTTTTGCGGTTTGTTCTTGCAAAGAAAGAGCAAAGGTCTATAAACTTTATTTGTGCATTCCATGTTGACTAAAGCAGTTTCGCCTTGTCTGTCCACACTGAGGCGACATCCGCCGCTTTTTCGCTCCATGTATCCCCAGCCAGCGGAAGTTGGGCGTCACGCCGCCGCGGAGTTTTCTGCTGGGCGAGATTCGCCGAGAAAAACGCTCCACGTATCCCGGCTTTATAGCTAATATAGTAATTTATCTTTATTTGCGCTTACTGCGGCCAGCGAACTCCGCTGCCATTATGGAACCGCACATAAAAACCGAGTCAGTACATTACCTTCACGGTGGTTTGTGTGTCTTCAACAGCCGTTATTAAAATTAAATTATGGGGTTTAACGTGCCAAAATCACTTTCTGATTATGAGGTACGCCGTAGTGGAGGACTCCGGAAATTTCGACCACCTGGGGTTCTTTAACGTGCACCTAAATCTAAGTTACACGGGTGTTTTCGCATTTCGCCCCCATCGAAACCTGGCCACGGCGGCCGCATACCGATGGGGGCGAACGCTCTGAACGTTATCATCTCCCTTCTATGTATAATGTGCGTTACCATTTCCGCGCGATGTTATCAGTCGCGGCGGTCGCTCTGGTTATCATATTATGGACCATATTATGACGCGTGACCTTCATGGCCATATATAGAACGTGGGCTGGCGGCACTCGTTCGCTCCCATTGGAGGGTCGAAAAGCATAATAAAAAGCAATAGTGCACCCACCAATCGTCGACCTTAACGTCGACCTAATATAGCGCGCCCCGACGGCAAGTGGACCGTATCCTGCCTGTGGGAACGGTTTGGAACTGAGTGCTACACGGACGTCAATGTGCCAACCACGCGTCACCGGTCGTGTATAGCTTTAACCTCTGCCAGGAACGTGTCCAGCACAGCTGTACAACCGATCGCGGTGTACCACAGTGACCACAAGGGTATGATCACTGTGGTAACGAATGAGACAAAGGCGATAAAATCTACGAAGTTACGTCTGTGTGTCCTTATTCAATCTGTAAGGCAATAACCACGTAAATCAATATAGTTGTCAATATAGTCATCCCAATACAGCTTTGGTGGTTATCCTTCTTGACATAGTGTAAGGGCAACAAATTTTTTCTTCCGCTTTTTTTTTTTTTACAGCATGCTGCTTATATCGGCTGCGCAGCGACGTTTATATTCTCACTTGTACATCACGTGGTTTCAAGGCCCAACCAAGCTCAGCATAACGCCAGCGGCGTTCCGTCGTGCAACTTGCCACCACCGGCATCGCTCTAGAGCGACACGATTCCCCCCCCCCCCCAAATTTACTTGCTTTGTACGTGTACATTCCGCCATCGTTTATTGCAGCTTACTCGCACTGCATTTTGACCCCAGTGCGGCGGCGAGCTGTCACCAACGAATACTTCAAGCCGCGAAGCAAAAAAAAACAAAAAAAAAGAGCAGCGACTGCATTGTAATCGCGTGCAGTTGTGAATATCTTACTCGTTTTTAGGAGGCCCAGGCCGAACACTATGCCGGCGAGGAGGAGTAAGGCGATGATGGCGCAGCCCCCGTAGAACAACCACTTCCTCTGGCTCGGCTCTCTGTAACAGATTTAAGTGAGCTTCCCGTGGCTGGCACAGAAGGCAGGTTTCGCTTGGTGCATGTGCACATACAAAGAGAGTGACTACCGGCGACTCCTCTTGTCGGAGCAACCGACTGACTCATTTCTTTTTTCAGAGAGTCCCAGTACGAACAGCCCTTGTTGCACCCCATCCCCTACGTCTTCTTACAGGCACACTTCGGAGTACGTTGACCTCTGCATGGGCCACAGAGGTAAGGCAGTTATACAGAGACCACGGCATTTCCCTCTATGCTTTCTTTTCCCGACAAAAGTACTAAAATTAGGAAGGAACAGCGCCAACTAAGACGATCACAAGTGGGGAGAACGACACAGGACAAGCGGGCTTCTTCACAGGACTTCTTTCAAGTATGCACCATCTAGCCCAAATGAATGTTGTCCTGAAAAGTACTAAAACTACCGACAGTACTTACTGCTGTTAACTATACTGCTATAACTACTTATTCCTGCTACCGCTGCCACCAGCAACTACTACTACAACTAGCACTTTTGTATACTACATCTACAATTAATGGTGTTGCTGCTACTCCACTAGAGCTACTTCTACAACAATTACCACTTTTGTACACTACATCTACAATTAATGGTGTTGCTGCTACTACACTAGAGCTACTTCTACAACTTCTGCCAGCTAAGACTCCCTTTTTGTTCCACTGCTGGTGCTGCGGCTGCTACAACTACCCCTACCATTTTCGCTAACTACTATTACTATTACTACTACTACTACTACTACGATTATTGCGACTACAGGCCGTTGTTTCTGCTGCTAACTGCTGCTACTTCTTCCGCTACTGACGCTGCTGCTACTACTACAACTACGTTTACCACTTCCGTTGGCCTACACTGTACTATTCGCTTTATTTCCTCACTTATTTCATACTGCATTTAGCCTTCCCCAGTACAGAGTAGCAAACCGGTGGCATTCTCTAGTTAACCTCGCTGTCTTTCCTCTGCTGACTAGCATTATTACTACTATTTGCAACTACTGCTGCTCCCACTACTACCACAGCTACTACGACTGTACTACGTCTATTACGGCTGCAGGCTGCTGCTACTAGTATGCACCTTGTGGGAGAACGTGTATAGACGAGCTGGAGCGCCGAACAGGCGCACAAACGACGCTGCCAGCGGGGACCAGCTATGACCAGCTAGCCAAGGTTAGGACGCCGCAACTTCTCCATGAGTTTCAACTGCTACTGCTGCTGCTAATATTACCAACAGTACTGCGCTGACTGCGGGAATTCAAGTTCAAGCTCGGGTAAAATCCGTCAAATATTTACATAACAGCATTTGATGTAAAACTGTCTCTTGATATGTTCCCAATTTCCCAGATTTTTTTTTTCTTTTCTTCAACTGCTGCTTATTGATGCATCTTCTGCATTCAATTTTCGATAAAGACAGTGAATGTAACAATACTCTTGGCTTTGCTCTTTATATTTTACAGCCTCGAATATAATGCATTTGACGCCAAACAGATTCACACAACACGTAATATTCGAACGAAAACAAACGTGTACGAGGTAAACGCGCCGACTTGGCGCTTTAAAAATACTTGAGTTTATTCATACATGTATACAGTGCGCATAAAGGTGAATTTGAAGAGAATAACCATCTCTCCTTCCAGCTCTATTTCCGAAATGAACTTCTGATATTTATTTTATTTTCTCTATGTACTTGTATTATACAATCCGGAAATAACGCGAAGTTTTCGGACGCATTCTAATTACAGACGTATTTGTGTACTCACAATCTCGCTTGACCCCCTGAAAAAGATAATCGGAATAAAGAAAATTATTTCTTCAATGTTCAGCGAGAATTAAAGGAACAGCCCAATGGCAGTCGGCAATGCTTACTCTCGGAGTCAGACGAGCGCCGAGCTCCTTTCTCGGCCTGTTCTGTGGAGGTAAGCAGGTAGGGTAAGATTGAATTCTGCGCCTACTCCACTAGAGCTACTTCTACAACAACTACCACTTCTGTACACTACATCTACAATTAATGGTGTTGCTGCTACTACACTAGAGCTACTTCTACAACTTCTGCCAGCTAATACTCCCTTTTTGTTCCACTGCTGGTGCTGCGGCTGCTACAACTACCCCTACCAATTTCGCTAACTACTCCTACTACTATTACTACTACTACTACTACTACAACTACTACGATTATTGCGACTACAGGCCGTTGTTTCTGCTGCGAACTGCTGCTACTTCTTCCGCTACTGACGCTGCTGCTACTACTACAACTACGTTTACCACTTCTGTTGGCCTACACTGTACTATTCGCTTTATTTCCTCACGCGCGGACTTGGCGCTTTAAAAATACTTGAGTTTAGTCATACATGTATATAATCGGAATAAAGAAAATTATTTCTTCAATGTTCAGCGAGAATTAAAGGAACAGCCCAATGGCAGTCGGCAATGCTTACTCTCGGAGACAGACGAGTGTCGAGCTCCTTTCTCGGCCTGTTCTGTGGAGGTAAGCACGTAGGGCAAGATTGAATTGTGCGCCTCACAACTTCAAATCCTTAAAGGCAACTTTATCCAGAAACTATGCTATGGTGTCCCTCTTCATGTACACGGGCAATGAAGGAAAAAGCTCGTATCAGGCGACCGTGCAAACAAATGCAATGCTCTTATCCAACTATCTTACATAAAAACTAGGAAATTCTTATTTTTTTATTTACCTTCTGTACTTTACAATCTGCTTTCCTACGTTTTTCAGCTCTGGTTTGTGTCAAGTTCATGGCAATAAATAACACTAACGACAAACAAAGATGTCAACGTTATTCACCCGGTGGTTTGCATCGTAATCTAAAGCGTTAGCTTCAGTGACAGTTGCTGATGTCGAAATTCGTAGGACTCTTAGGGATGGAATGCGTCAGCCACAATATCAATAAAGAAAGAAAAAAAATCGCGCGCACAAGAATTTCTGAAAGACAAAATTGAAAGTGGTACCGTTAGAACCTACGCACAGACAGTAAGCTTGCGACAAAGTAGCTGTCGGATTTGGCTAAATAATTATAAGGCTGTTAACGTCTCCAACTAAAAAAAAAAACTTGTGCATAATATACGCGTAACTAGGGGCTAAGCAGCCTACTTGAAACACTGGCGCCTTTTCTTATATTATCAATATTTGCAGTAAACCTGTAGCACGCCGTCACCCGTCGTTTAAGCCTGGGGTGAGAGCCGTTCCCAATTCTTGACCAATGCCTCAGCCCGGGTATGTGCGACGTCTACATCAAAATGAAAGGCCGTGGTTGCGCAGTGGTCATTGCGCGCTGCTGAGCAGAATGCTATCCAAGCCGAACAACAAGAAAAACAACAACAAAAATGTTAAATACACGGTGCAAAATACAATTATTAATTAAAATTAAATTATGGGCTTTAACGTGCCAAAACGACTTTCTGATTATGAGGCACGCCGTAGTGGGGGACTCCGGACATTCCGACCACCTGGGGTTCCTTAATGTGCCCCTAAACCTAAGTACACGGGTGCTTTCGCATTTCGCCCCCATCGAAATGCGGCCGCCGTGACCGGGATTCGATCCCGCGACCTCGTGCTCAGCAGCCCAACACCATAGCCAAAAATACAATTACAAGACCTACGGTGCTTGTCTTCAGAGGTCTGACGACCGAACAATTACGCATGTCTTAGAATCGTGTCCTGCACCGCATTTAAAAATAAAATACATTTTGTCGTTGAACAGCTTGGCTAACGTTAGACCTGACGCCCAATAATATATGACCGTGAAAGCACAGGCTCACCCATGTCGAGAAGTTGTGTTGTTGACCCGGTAGCGAGACAACAACCGTTGCCAGTGACAAAACGGCTCGCCTAGGCCGTGCACGGCTGACCAGGATGAACGTGACGCGGTAATGATGATGATGATGACGACGATGACCTCAAATTATGGCACATACCCATTACGAACCAATTGGCCAAGAAGCGCGGGAATTGGACAGGAGGAGGAGGGAAAGAGATAAGCAGAAGGCAGGGAGGTTAACCAGCATAACGTCCGGTTGGCTACCCTACACCGGGGGAATGGAAAAGGGGGAAGACAAAGATAACAGGGAGAGAGAGGAGGGAAGGAAAGAAGGAAATTGCGGTGAGTTCACTGACGTATGTGGCCTTACAGAAATTGCATTAATAGTCACAGATGGTCGCACAAGCCCGTCGTCCTTAAGAAGCACAAAAGTGCATTCACCGCTTTATGGGCCGACCGGCGATAGGGGCGGTGTTCCAGCAGAACCTGCACAGAAAGCGGCCGATTGTCCAGTTTATGAAAAGCTTTGGCAAGTTCTTGTCTCTCAGGGGTGTATCGTGGACAGTGGCACAGCAGGTGGTCGATGTTTTCTTCCGTGCCACAGACCTCGCATGCTCCACTATCAGTCACTCCAATTAATGTAGAGTATGCCTTTGTGAAGGCAACTCCTAACCAAAGGCGACAGAGAAGCGTAGCTTCACGTCGAGGAAGTCCGAGTGGAGGTCGGAGTTGCAGGGAGGGGTTTAGTCGATGCAGGGAATTGGACAAAAAACAGTAGAACTAAAGGGCCGGAGTCGCCCTTTAGTTCTACTGGGAATAGGAGAAAAAAGAGTAGAACTAAAGGGCAACTCCGGCGATTTTTCGATGTCCACTGACATTTATAAAGTTTTCAATATATGTTCTCTTTTGCACTCTGATTATCGGTGCCAAACTATATGGCTGCAGGTCATTTAGTTTTCCTGAAAATTAATTTTAAAGATTGGTTGCGTTCTCGACTGACGACTTTCTACTGGCCACCATGTGTTTGTGACGTCAGAGACTACACCGCCACTGCCGCTGAAATCCTCGCTTACATCGCCGCTGTCTAGTTCGGAAACTCTGTGAAAGCTCATTGAGTCGTCAGCAGACATCATCAGCTTCGCTTATTCGGCGTTAGAGCCAAGTGTACTGCGTGCTTAGCACGCGTTCTGCGTGTTTACATTATCGTAATGTAGGGTATGACGTCATCGACTCATCGTGCCGTCACACGTATCAGCTAACCGTTTCGGTTTCGGTATCTCGCTTATTGGTTATTTTAAATTACTGATGCATTTCTAAGCAAAGTGAATCATCCTAACGGTGACAGGACCGGGAATGCCATTTGAAAGTGACAATATCCTGATATGGTTAAAAGAAAACGCCAGAGTTGCCCTTTAAGTAGACGTGTGGACCTCAGTAAATGAAAATGAAGAGCAGAAAGTTAGGACGTTTGTTGGCTCGTTCGTTTGTTCGCGCTGTTCGTTTACATTCATAATCGTCGTCAATGGATTCTCAATATCTTCAGTCTACGTAAGTCGTTCAGTTTGCGTACCGAAATGAAGGCTTATATCAGCTGATCAATGGAAGAAATTACAATGCACGGGTCTTCTTAATCAAAAAATTTTTTTTTTCAAAAACTGAAGTGAGAGGTCGCTCGCGTCAGTCCTGGAGGCTTCGAGAAAACAGTTTGAGGCAAGGAAAGATAAAACTGCTTCGATAAACCCTAGGATGCAATTCGCATTAAAATTCTGTACACACCTACAGACGGAGGCAAGGAACACGAGCCTACTATGTCGCGTTTCACAACTACATTTCTACACGCACAGATGTAGGGCGATGGTATCTTAACTACGTCTATTTTATTACAGAATTTATAAAAATAAAGATCACGGTAATATTTCCTGCGCTTCTCCTCCCTAAGGAAGACTGCGTTAAATATTACACTCCACCAGGTCGATAACCGCCCGCGAAGAATATAAAGCTGTTTAGTAAGACAAAAATTGCGAAGAAAACTTCTGTAGTGAACAAGTAATGCAAATTTACAATAGAATAAAAATAGGAGTAATATAACATAGTACAATAGCCAAGTGAATTATTATTACAATCACAAAAGTAAGTTGTTAGGATGAAGAGAGTTGCTGCATAAAATATTTCTTGACTTGGTATTAGGCATTTTAATGCTGATTAGGCATTTGTAATGTTGAGTTCTTGTTGCTCTCTCTTCTCTCACTACCTTGTTAGACACTATTTCTACTAACATATTTTCGGCTTATTTCACATCTTCGATTACTTTTTCCCCTTGTGTTTAAATATCGTACTACCACCCGGTTCGTGGCCTCTCCACCGGAGTGTTGTTGCCCCTAAATAAGGGATCATCATCATCACAAACTTTCTGCGGGTTATCGCCACGATTTTCTTCGGCTAATCCCAGTAGTGGGTAAGTGTCACAGGTTTGGAACAAGAAGACCACGTCTCCTCGCCGATGCAGCCGATTCATCACACGTCTCGGTCAGCGACCCACCTCTACGCGACGACATTCAAGAGGGATCCCGACACTGCAGCAACCGTTGGCGTCTCTGCGCTGGAGCAACAGCGCAACCTCTCAACATGGGTAAGCCTGCGCTTTTTCACGTTTGGAAACTAACCCCCGTATTCAGAAATGCGCCTCGAGAGGAAGCTTTAGCTCGGGCCCAACTCCGACGCGGCCTATTCAAATACATGTAAAAACGCAAAAACGTTTTTCTGAAATAACCCCTGGACCGATTTTAATGAACTTTGTTGCGTTTGAGAGAGAAAGTTAAATTCTAGTGACTGTTTGATTTAGGGCTTGAATTTTGTTAAAAGGATTTTCAAAAATTCAGACGTTTGAAAAAATAGAAGCACGAAGTTTACAAGCTAATAGCTCTGCATCAAGAACAGATATCGCGATTCTGTAAACAGCATCCATTAGACCATTCAAAGCGGACAAATTTGATATGTCAGTTTACATCTTACGTGAATTTGTTACGTTGTTTACGAAGGTTCTGCAAAAGTTGTAATTACCCATTACTCCATTTTTTGAGGTACATGTGTACCATATCAATTTTGTCCTCTTTAGATGTGCTATCAGGTACAATTCACAGAATTGCGACATCATTTTTTCTTGCTAAATTACGGAGTTGTAAACTTGATAGTTTCGTTTTCTGAAAATTTGCGATTTTTGCAAAATTTTTATAAAAATTTGACGACCTAAATCGAAAATTCGAAACCAACAGTGAGTAGATTTTAAGCTTTTCTTTTAAATGCAGCAAACCCCGTCAAATTTGGTGCAGTGGTTGCCGAGAAAAACGAATGCTCCTTTTACATGTATTTAGATAGGAGCACCCGAGCTAAAGCTTCCTCTTAATGAAGCTCATGCTTGACATTATATAGATGACGCCTTATGCGAACTCGCCCAAGACGCTCATTGCGTTTCTTTTGGTGCGTTCACGACAGGCGTCATTTCAGTCGAGTCAAGCCTGGGCTTCAACTTAAAGTGCATTTCTGAATAAGTGTCCACGGTGCAAGGACAGCTTGAATTTGGTCCTGCTGCCATTCCGACTGCCTTGGAGAGAACGTGAGAGAAGTCACGCGGTTGAACTTCGCAACGCGCACACTTGAAATAATTGAGCTTTCTGTGGTGAAGTAGCGCCGAGTTCGTGGCTGTTAGCGAACTGCGATTGGCTGAGGGCGTGCGTACATATACTGAATCCGAAGAGCGCATTTACTATCTAGATATGGTATCACGTGATTGCACGCTCTCCATCGTTCTGATTACTGCACTGTACTTTTCACGCAAGGGACAAAAAAAGTGAAACAGACAAACACGTGTCCCACATGTTTGTTCGTTTCGTTTATTTTTGTCCTTCGCGTTAAATGTACCGCGCAATTGGCAGAACGTTGCCGTACCAACTAGCTCAATTTAAGGCATCATTTAAAATTTCCACGCATTCCATTTGCCGCCTTCATACATGAGCCTCGAGAATGCTTTGTTTCCGTTATGGCCACTTTTATTCGAGTTTGGAATGGCATTGGATAAAATCGTACCCTGGCTTACAATTAAATGTAACCGAGGGTAGCCCGCAATGCATCCACAGTATTTGTTCTCATCTCTCTTGTCCTCCTCGTCGTCCTTGAACTTACTTGGGCTTCCAAAAGCTGCATCGTTGCAAATCAGCGAGACTTTAGTTGGGCCGAATGGCAATGCATGTGGCCACAGCAATCGCTGTTGGGTAGCCTAATCGCTTCGTTGAGGAAAACACGCACTTATTTTTGCCGTTCCGCGACCATCGTCGTGTTTGTGCGTGCATCTAGCATGGAACAGACCGTGTCATGGATCTCCGCGTAGCTCAGACAAAAGCACAACGAGCGCGCTAAATTTTTTCTTGATCGTCGCTTCTCACAGTGCCTTTAGCTCAGCCGTACCGGAATCTCGAACTTCTTCAGCAGGGCGTGACAGCGTTCCGGAGGTGAAGTAAATCGGTGTGCCAAAGCAGCGATGGGCCTAAACAAAAAAGAGCTACGTAAAAAGAAGTAACTACGATAATATATGTCTGTCTCTTTCAATTGCCCTGCCGAAGGTGTCGAGTATCCCTTGGTTGGAGCTCTAACTACCACTTTGGCAAAAGCACCGACGAAGCTCTCATACGTTCAGTTTTAAGAAACTGACGTCACTGCGTCTCCAAAGTTCGTTTCTTTCTTTTTCATGTCTTTACAAATCATTAGCTTGTGCACGCGTCCGTTCATATGCTATTCTGACGACCTTCGCCGCCATGTCACCATGAGGACTACGTCATAATAATTTTTCAGTGAACTGTAAAGATTGCACTATGAGCAAGGCACCACGCAAGACCAGAGAAGCCGTGCCGTTATTTGAACAATAAAGTCGTGCGCATGGTAAAATACCCATAACGTTAACTACCATCTCTGGGAATTTCACCATACGCTCGACTTTATTGGTTAAATGAAATTCCCGTAGAATTAGCAACTATTCCCGCAAATTCTTAACAACCCAGACCAGCGTATACGATACAGTAACGAGGTGGAATTACGATTTCAGCAAGATGGTAAAACGGGCTACAATTGGTTGGCGTTCATCTTGCGAACTTTTTTGAAGGGCAACGCAAAGACAAAATAAAGAGAAACGACAGGCATGCGCTGCTCCACATGTGCGATCACTTTTTTGCGTAATGTGTGAAGCCTGTTCCATAAGTGTCTCAATTGCGAACAAGCGCCTTGTCCTGTCGTTTCGCTTCAAAAAGTTCTCCAGATGAGCGATGATTTCGTCCCATCATAAGAGGACGACAGAGTGTCTCGAAATACGACAGAAATATTGGTTCCGAACTTGTCGTCTTTACACGGCAACAGTTCCCGTCTTCACGACAGCAATCGCGTCGTTGTGAGCAAAATACAGTATAAATTTTGTTAGACTTTACGCCAAGGACAGCAATATAGCCTATCTTGACAAAATTTTCAAGCGCTTCCTCATTTTATGTATGTATGTATGTATGTATGTATGTATGTATGTATGTATGTATGTATGTATGTATGTATGTATGTATGTATGTATGTATGTATGTATGTATGTATGTATGTATGTATGTATGTATGTATGTATGTATGTATGTATGTATAGTTAAGGCATTGGAGCGCAAACAAATCCACATATAACAGGACAAGAAAGGAAAAAATTGGCATCCACCCCAATTGTAACACGAAGCTACAAAGGAAACCCATACGGGCTTCTCAGAGAGAATACCTCGCAGTTGAAGAAAAATTCATCCTGCCCAGTACCCATACAGGTTGCTCAGAAACAAAACCTCGCCGCTGAAGAAAATTGGTCCTGGTCGGGACCAGGACGAATTTTCCTTCAACTGCAAGGTTTTCGTTCTGAGAAACCTGTACGGGTTTCATTCGTAGCTTCGTGCTACAATTCGGGTGGATGACAATCTTTCCCTTTCACGTGCTTTTCCCCACCTTGTGGGCTTCCGCAGAACGGATTTGCAAAGACAGCACAAGCGTTCATCCTGCACTGGTCTCTTCGTGTTCTTGTGCGCTCTTCAGTACCATGATTAAACACGACCAATGTAATCATTGTAACGTCTCAACTTTCTTTTGCAGACGAGGAGTCAAGTTTAACTCCCCAAGGTGATTCTGATCTTTCCTTTTTTTAAGACGCTGAAGCACATCGTGCTCAACTGCAATGCATTTGAAATCCCAGTTACGCCCAGTCCCTTTGAGCAATAATGCTTGTTAGATAAAGTACTAGAATACAAAAGTCGACCGACCGAAGCCAAACGAAGGCTCGATAGGCAGCCGCCGCCAGCTCGAAGCATGAAAACGCAGTCAATAAAAAGCTGACAAAATTGTGGTGCTAAACACAGTAAACGTCAAAATGTTGCTTTTCTTTCTCAGCTTACAGCCCATTTGAAAAGAACAACTCTGCAGGAAAATTAAAAAAGGACTGGAATGTAATAATCGCGAATATGACTCCAGTACATGGAAATGTTACCGTACACTTCCGCACCTGGTATTCCTTTCCCTGTTGAAATTTCAAACCTAATTCACACACTTTTATTCAATGCGCAAACCACGGACGTGCTAATATGCGCTTATTCCGATATAAAGATGTCTGACGGACATTTTTATCCGAGGTATCTGCTCGTTCGTGTTTATAAGGACACGACAGCGTCATTTCCATTTCGGTTCAACATTTGTTGTAAATAAAGCTCTGGATAGTTTTCCAATAACCGCTCAATTAAAACAAAAAAGGCATTCACGACATTTGAACTCACTCATAATAACATCACGATTCTGAAAACAGCACCAACACGTCTGTTGCAATATATATGACAGCCAAAATTCGTACATGTACTACACAAAATCTGAAACGCAAAGCTAATTTGTTACCGGGACTTTCGCGAGGCTCTCGAAAATAGTGTATCCTTTGTGCGCAAGCTCTAGAAACTAATGTACCACAGTTCTCCATTTTAAAACAATCTTCACAGCTATGTGTTTAAGAACTGCCGCATTTGTTGTGAGCATAGGTGGTTGATATGGAGCGCTACAGTTCGTGCTTCAATTTCTTTTTTCCTTCATTTATTATTTTACACAATTACTGTAAAAATATCGAGCATCTAACAAGCTGCACTCGCAACACTATGCGTATTTCAGCTTTCCCACTTGAGAGGAAGCATCATTTCAGGGTTAACTCGGGGTTCAGTATTGAAGTGCGTTTAGAACGCAGGAATAGTCACATGAGACAACCACTCAACTGGTCGTCAACATATGGGCAGTTTAAAGGCAGGGGTGAAAAAAGACTTGACAGGTGAGACGCTCACTTAGAACCGGTGTTTATTGGAAAGTTGTTAACGAAGGCAGTTGACAACTATTATGAACCACTCAACAGATTTGAATAAAGTTTGTTGCGTGTATGCGTTTACGAGACAAAATTGATTTCTATTGACCACGAAACCTTTCATTTAGGGCATCGAGTTTTTATGAAAATTGTCAAACATTGGCAATATAAACAAAATTTAACCACGAAGTTTAAAAATGCAGAACTCTGCACCAAGAACAGATACCACAGTTCTGTAAACTGCATCTGTTCGAATATCTGAAGTGGAAAAATGTAATACATAAGACAACAACTCCCGTGACATTGTTACAATGTTTACGAGAGTTAGCAAATTTCAACTCGCGCGTTACATAATGATACTCTTCAAGGTGGCTTGCATTACACCAACTTCGTCCGCTTTGAATGCACGAGTAGTTGGCGGTTGCAGAATTGTGACATTTGTCATCTACTGCTGAGTTGTGAACTTGATACTAGAGATTTTTTAATGTTTTCTAATTTTACAACATTTTCGTAAGTCAATCGACGGCGTCGATTAAATATTTACTTGGCACAGTCGGCAGGCCCTAACAATCTTTAATGCCATATATTTTATCGTATTTGGTGCACTGGAAGCCAAGCGAAACGGTTTCTTCAATGCCATGGGTTTAGATAGTCCGCGCGAGGAAGGGCTTCCTCTCAAATTCAACAAATTCCATTCAGATAGCTTCGACAGCTGACGCGGGAGAGCACTCATACCTTTGGCATGCATCTTAATGAAGAAATCGAAATCAATACCTGAAGTAGAAATCCATTTAAAAGGAATGTGGTAAAGCTTTTTTTTTTATATTCTGTACGTTATACCCACAGGAGTCCATCGTGGACCGCCGGACGTTGACTGTAAGGCAGGGCTGACCACGACTTCATTGTAACATTAGTCGGCGCTGCATTTCTTTAACTAATGCTATTTCTTTTCTTTTTTTTTTTTTCAGTGGTTAGGCCCAGGCGGTAAGGACACGTTGCCACTTGGGCGTTTCGAAAATAACCTCGATGGCTGCCCTTGTTACCTATGGGCTGTCTAATAAGTGCGCAATCTAAAAAAACAGAGAGAAGTAGCATATATTGAAGCATAACAATTTGAGAGCTTAAGCGGGAAATCTAAACAAAATAATTGACCACAACCGGGAAGCAGGCACGTTGGTGGTGAATCGTGCACGTTTGGCTTAGGGGGACAAGGCTAGACGTCGTACATACTCATATAGAACGGTAACGGCGATTGTTCGAGAATACACTGTAGGCATAACGACCAGTGAAGGTAACGCAACTCGCTCTTCTAAACTTAAAGCAAGACCGCGCGTTAGTGGTTTAAAGAAAACAAACTAAAGCAAACAGATTGTGCGGCGCTACGAAACGAAGAAAGTTAAAATAAACGCTAGAGGTGCGCACGCTAGAGAGATTGGGTTTTGTTCTAGGAAGTGCGAGAAGCAACTCTTTAAAACACGAACGCGCATTTCGAATTCGTGCAGTCACAGGGGCGGGCACCGCCTGCTGTACTACGCCGTCGTCGCTGTGGTTCTCCTGTGCTGCATAGTACTCACCTTGGCCCTGTTAACAGGTGAAAAACTCGGAGCGTTTTGCCGCGGAATGCCGAAGTAAACTAGGAGATGGAGACACGCCACGCGGGCAGCCTTTGGAGGCCATGCCTACGCGTGCAACCATAGCCCTTCGCGTTTTCTCTCGAAATACTCGGTACAACACGTGACCTTACGCTATACGCAGCATCGGCGCGGTGCGTTTGGTTGGCGGTAGGGTTTAATCGACGGGCACTTGTTCGGGCGCTTTGCTAAGCACTCGATGCACTTTTCGAGAGGTAAACTTGCGAAATTTCAGTATTTTCTTTCAATGCAGAGATACCGATTTTTTTTTTTTAAACGTATGTGACTGCGGCAGCCGCAAGTTGCTGTCGCACTCGTCTTTTCCGAAGAACGCGTGCCGAGATGGCTCAGACTGGCGGGAAACCCTAAAGCCTACGGTGACAAGATCACGCGTGGCGCTATTTTTCCTTTTTTGTCTTCAATGGCACCGCCGTCACGCCTCATATTAATTTCATTATGGGGTTTTACGTGCCAAAACCACTTTCTGATTATGAGGCACGCTGTAGTGCAGGACTCCGGAAATTTCTATCACCTCGGGTTCTTTAACGTGCACCTAAATCTAAGTAACGGGTGTTTTCGCATTTTGCCCCCATCGAAATGCGGCCGCCGTGGCCGGGATTCGATCCCGCGACCTCGTGCTCAGTAGCCCAACACCATAGCCACTGAGCAACCACGGCGGGTGCGCACGCCTCCTTCCAAGCTTTTCATCCTTCCATACATTCTCAGCGCATAAGGTCACGTGGTCCATTCTTTCCTCTTAACCAAAGCGTGCGCACGAGCGCGCATTTCTACATATAAGGTAGCGGAAGTGATCCCTAAAGTGGTGTAGAGAAACTTGGCCAAATTGGTGTACATTCACGCTCGAACAAACAACAGCGCTAACGCAGACTAGTACGAAGGAAACAAGGCAGGCTCGCAACACGGGAGCGCTCGTACTTGTTGTGAACCCTCCTACCTCGTGTCTTCGTCCTTGTCTCTGTTAGCGCTGGTGCTTGTCTAGTGGGAAGCAGTCACGTGACTTCATTCGTAGGGCATCCGCTGGGAACGCGACAGCTGCGCTGTTGTTCTTCCTTTCCCAGCACTATGTATATACTCTTAACAAGTACCAGTGATTTGTGTATTCGTGCGGAGAACCAATGGCTGAGCAGGCTGATCTTTAATTCAGGTGACAAGAAAGTAGCCCTGGCTAGACCAAAGCGTCAGAGCACACCGGACGACCACCAACCCCCTAATATCCCTGGCCATGCACCGACGTCCACGGACGGCTCAGGAGCGACAAATTCCGATACTTCGACAGCGACCACTGCCGACTCGGACTCTACAAGTGTTTAGACAAATCCTCACAAGTTCTAGCGTTCTTTAGTGCACGCCAGCACGCCGTTGTTAGTTGAGGAAGTATACGAGTGGCTTTCTACGCCACCCTTTATAAAAAAATAAGCATAAAATGAACATATTCTCTATAAAATTGGCGTAAAGTGTGCTCCTTGTAAAATCGGTGTATATGCCTCATAAAATCAGCATAAGTGTGCAAATCGGTGTAAGTGTGCAAAGTGCCTCATTATGCACTTCTTTTCGTGATATGTTGTCTGGAAAGGAAAATTGTCGTCCATCTGACTGTACCACAAAGTTAATAAAAAAACAAAAAAAAACACCGATACGGGTCTTCAAGAAACGAAGCTTTCCAGTTCAAAAAAAAAAAAAAAAATTCGAAACGGCAATTAATACACATGATCAACATCTCTTCCGAAGGGGTCTTTCTCACATCTGAGCTGGCAAAGAGGCAAACAGTTTACGGAACGAGCCGAAACAATCGGCAACTCTAAGCACAGGGACACTGGACATTACAAGTAAGTTCAAATGAGTTTTTCTCCAAATGCGAAACCTTCTGTGGAAGCGGCGTGGGTTTCCTGTGTAGCTTCCTGCTATAGTCGTGTGGGTGACCATTTTCCCTTTGATGAACCTTCGTCTAACTTGCGGGATTTCACAAAACTGATGTACTGTCCACGCGTATATGATGTGTATTGATGAAAAGCATGCAAATTTCATTATTTCGATTGACCTATTGCAACCTCCAGACTTGCAAGAAGGTTGAGAGTAGGTAGTTCGAAGAGAGAGAGAGAGAGAGTAAACTTTAATGAACACCAGCAGTTCTGTCGGCTGGGCCTAGGCCTCCCACGATGGGACGTCGAGGTCTTGCCTCTTCGCCGCTTCGTAGGCCTGCTGGGTCGCCCAGAGTTGGTCGTCGAGATGGGAGCTGCGCAGGGCGGCGTGCCATCTCGACGAGAGGGTCACGGGATTAAGCTCTTGGTATTGATCTTTGCACTCCCATAGCATGTGGGGGAGTGTTGCCGATTCAGTTTTACAGACCTTGCACGTCTGGCTCGGGTAGATGTCGGGGTATATAGTGTGATAGCGTGTGAGTAAATAATCATTAAAGCATGCAAGTCCATCGCTGATCGTGCTGTCTAGAGACATTATCTGAAATTCAAGAGAAAGAAAAAAAGCCCTGTGTTGACATTACTACGTGCAGTGCCTAAATAAGGTTTTGTGGAGGACCTTCGCAGCTGCTTGGGATTGGGCTCCGCCCACTTCGCGTAGTGTTGGCATTATAACGGATATTCCAATAGATTTGGTGGATTGTTGATTAGTGTCAGGAAGAAATATGTATACATATGTTTGACGCATGACATGCTTCTAGCTTAATTCGGCTGAAGTTTTCTTAGCTGATCTTTGGCGAAAAAAATATCTAAAAGAGCCATGGTGGCGAGCCTTCAAGGTCGCACGTATTTTGTCTCCACCCATTACCCCTTCTCTCGTCCTTTAATTGTGTTAACTATTTTTTTAGCTTAACAAACCTCCTCTAATATAGGTTTAAGGGTTAACCCGTTGGTTTTAAAGGAGTTTGGCTGTATTAGTAAGTTACGGTTCCGTACTAATAAAACAAGCCACCTTTACCGTTTAGAACAGAGCTTATCAGCCAAAAAACACGGCAATAACGCCGGGTGGATAACAACGCGACCACTATATTCCCCCACCGTCTCAACTTGACGTCCGGGATTTGGAAGGTGCTTAATCAGACTTCGTTAAACATGTCTAAAATGTGAACTACATTGTATTGTAAAGAAGCCCAATGACAGAACTTAGCAAGCTAATAAATAAATAAAAATAATAATAAACAAACTGATAAAATGAAAATGTTAGCTTTCTATTCAGTATATAAGGGCACGACCACCTTTTAAATGAATAAATACGAGAGCTTTATGAAGGAATTTCGTATCAGAGAGAATAAAATTTTGCGCTGAAATTGCCGCACTTCTATGGGCGCTGAAGTAACAGGAAGTACGGTGGAGGACGAGGCGGAGGAGGAAAAAAGAACTTTATTTAGGTCCCGTACAAGGTGTTCCCACTTGCCCGGCTAGTCCCACGTTGGGACCGGGAGGTCAAGCCTCCTAGCCCTATCACGGGCATACTGGACAGCCAGGACTTGAGAGATATGATCGTTGGGATTTATTCATTCCTTAAAGCCCATTCCGGGAAATGCCAGGGCCGAACGAGCCTAGGTACAAAGTACGTAGCGGTTGCGTTCCATTCCTTTGCATAGGGAATCTCCTGCGGCTTACGCTGCTCGCAATATAGACTTTTCTGAAACTGAGACGCGTTGCGGAACACTCGGGGTGCTTTCTGTCACAATGCACCTCAACGTTCACATAAGCATCGACGTCGTGACGTGGACGATAACGCTGGAAAAAAAAAAGCGCGCCTTGAGTAGTGCATATTCGAGACGGCGACTTGAAGCACTTCGCAGCATGGCCTGAGAGATGCGCGATATCGTGCGCGAAATAATTAACTAACGCTAGCAGTTTATGTTGCTGTACTTTGGAGAGCCGTCGAGCCGTCGAGATGCGATGCAGTCGCAGCGCATGACGGCCACCAAGGAACATTGGGAAGCCTTATGACATCCTTAAATAAACGTGAACGAAATTGCAGATGCCAACCAGCCGCGGTGGCTCAGAGGCTATTGTGTGGCGCTGCTATGCACGATAGCTCTATTCGATTCAGCCAAGTTTCTCTGCACCTTCTGCACCTATTCACGGTGCACTGCACCTAGACCCTCGATTCCCCAAGGTGCAGCAGTGCACCCTGCACCCCAGTGCTCGATTGAACGGGGTGCAATGCAAGGTGCCGCCGCGGTGCACTGCACCCTTGAACCTTGCAGCGGGTGGGTGCAGCCCGGCACCCCCTGCACTTTTTCGTTTGAGGTGCCGTGCACCTTTTTCTGAATCGAACAAACCTGATGTTGCCGGGATGAAATTCCGGTCGCGGCGCTCCCGCATTTCGACGGGGGTTGAAATGCAAAAACGCCGCATGTCCCGTGCCTTGGGGGCTCAGTAAAGATCCAAACTACTTCACAATTCGTAGATGAAATATGTGGCGTAAAGCGACTATAGAAAAAGTTAATTAGCCTAGTTACTTATGCTAATCATTCAATTAGGGATTTGGATTTCTCGCAGAAGTAATGGCTACCTTATCGATGTTTTTTTAGAACATGGGTTAGAATTGTGCTATCTACCATATGCAGTTCTTGAAGAAATCGGTGAAGCCAAAAAAAGAAAGTCACCTTGCATAATTCTGTACTGCCTGAAATAGAGATCAGTGGTTGGAACACATGATGCTCCGCATACAGGTACCACCACTGCGAGCAAAAAAAACGATTCGGCGGTGACATACGTTCCTCCTCGCCACAAAAGAGGCCAAGTTAATGAGTTTATCAACCGAGAAATACAATGAGTATCTATAAATAACGAAATAACTGGTCGAAGGTTGTATCATCGACTTGTCCAAAAGTCACTGAAGTGGGTATAGCCTGAGCCGTATACATTGGAGTTCGATAATCGTAGACGACGCATTTTCAGAAGCGATTGTTGTGGTTGTTGCCTCAAATCGCGGCCCGTACCCAGGAGGGGGATTGGCTACCTTGTTACCGCTTGGCTACGCTGATTCTCTATTTCTCTTTAATTATCCTCTACCTTAGCTCCACAACTATTTTATCCATTATAAAATATACAAAAATTAATATTTCACTACCAAATTTTAAAATTTTAGTTCAAAAAAGGCAGAGAGACAAGGGAAAGACTTACGCAAATTTCTGAGGTCCATTTTACCGTACTTCTTTCCTATCCGTCAATTTTTTTTTTACATTTCGTTTCATTTCTTCCTTGGCAAGACTGACTACTCTATTATGCATTCCTTCATCTCAATTGAGGACGAGTTATTTATTTTTATTTAACTTGTCCTTATCCTAATACTGCCCCATTCTAGGCCTATACCCCACAGTGGGTCTGTTCCACTTTCCTAGGCAATCATCGTCACCGTCACCAACATTAGGATCATCAAGAACAAGCAAGGCAGCAACCAACAACGCTTCCAAAACGATACATCGTGTTGATCCCAGTCAGTCATCCTCCTCCAACACGGCGACCGATTAAGAAAGGATCCATCCCAACACTGGCATGGATTAGTGGCTCGCCTCTGAGAAACGGGGTAACCTCTCAGTATGGGTAAGCCGGCGCTTTTAGTGTTGTAGTTATCATAGGCTCATTCCATTGTCAACATTCCGGGTTCATGGTACCAAGTTAACCAAATCAAGTTATTAATAGAGGTTTACGAAAAAGTGTCGCATAAAGCAAGGCACCACTGAAACCCAAACAAGTGCCTACTTTACTAAATTAGCATAAAGTGTAGCACTGCAATAAATGACCGGGAACACTAACGTGGACTGTATTAAGAAGACACTAAATAGTAGCAATATATCAGCTTATAGTGATAAAGTACTCTTTCAAAAAAGTATTTTCTATAAGTTTGCCTTAATATGTGGTCTACCGGAAGATAAAACAAAGGAGAGAATCTTCTCTTTAAAAAAAAATTCGCACGGGAACCACAGAGCCAGTGTGCCACTGTGACGAACGTCATGGATTTCAAACAAGATATGTATATATTTTCCGTATATGGGGGCCACAGCGGCCCAGTAAGAGTTCTCGGAACTTGCTACGTTCAGTCATTAATTTTTTTTTTTTTTTTTAGAATGCAATGTAGTCCATTTGTACCGACAAGACATTTACTAGGCCGGAGCCGTCACTAACATTACAGTATGCGGCCATCGAAATTAATTACGTTACGGTCAGCAGTTACGGGAACTTCAATGCGGTGCAGTCACCTGTCTCTCGATTTTTTTTTTTTTGCGTCCTTTTCTTTTCGTTCACCGTGCCTTTTTTCACAGTAAGAGTGGCTTCTTTGGTATTGCAGAAAGTTTACTTGCCAATACAGCTCAAACACTTTTTCCCTTTAGTACATCTAGACAAGCATCTGGATTGCGCAGGGAGCTATACAGCTGAGTACCTATAGTGCTGCAGAGACCGACACTCCATACGACAACTGCCATGCGAAGCTCACTCAGCAAGAAACTTTAGAGAATGTTTTTTTTTATATTTCTATCGGCCATCCACAACAAAATTCTGCTGTCGTATCGATGACGTCGCTCGTTAACCTGACTTGGTTTTGTTGGTGCTGTCCGTGATGACTGAAGCCTTCCAGTGAAAATTCACTGTGACAGCTACTAAAAAAGAAAGAGGCAAGACACTCCACTGTTGAGAACTCAAGACACTGTCCCAACAGAGGCGCTCGAGAAAGGATTGCCCCAGAGTTTGTACCGATGAAGCAAACGTAATGTACGGGCAAGATAACTTGCTTTTCAGTCGGGTCCTTGAAGATAACACATACATATTGAATGTTCACGCCGCAGCCTTGATCTCGTGGTATGTCGGTGGGTAATAATATTCCTTCTTCCATCAGCAATACAAGCCACACTCTGTGGCACCACCAAATCGTCGTATCGCTGATGAAAGAAGTAATAGCGTCAACTGACGTGAATGCCATGAGAACGAGGCTATGGCCCGAACATCTAGCCATTATGTGTTATGTTTTTAAATTTAAATATAAAAACATTGTGTGAGGTTTACTGCTTGGAGAGCTGGTTGAATACTAGGGACGTATGCTTCCTTCTTCTTAAATACTTTTTTCCTCGTCAGACTAATAGGCATACCAAAGAAATTCCTGCCACTATGAAAGTGACGTTAACCAAAAGATGCGACAGACGTCGTTTTCTTTAATAGGCCTCACGATAAGGAAAGGCTCCTCTGGCTGGCAGGCAACTTCGCGAGCCGTAGACAATACCGTTAAGGGTTTATTGTTACGGGCGTGATATGCAGGAGTTCGTAATATCAGACACAAGCGAACACGTGCCAATTAACCCTTTGTTCACCCGCTGCATCAAGAAGCACGTGTAAGCGTTCATTCGGCCGTCGTCGATGGAGTGTATTTATCCTGAATACTCCCCACGCCCATTCTGGCATTATACACGGTGGAGTGGGCTTTGGGATGAAATGACATTATTGTCACATTCACTGCCACAGAAGAGTTACACATTCACGCAATTCAAATAAACACACACTGGCCGATTACAGCCAGCACGTCTATACAAAACAAGACGGGATGACAAAACATTCGTCCCTATCAAAGACTGAAAAATGTAATGAATAAACGCAAGCACGCGTTTATTCTCACGGTAACGTATTTTTATTTTATTCTGCAGGCGAGCAGCCGAGCTCCGGACAGCCCGAAGGTAATTTGTTTTATTTCTTACTTTTGATTTGAAACGTCTTTAAAGAATGGACTAAGGGTGGTTCCTTGCTGAAACTAACGTAACAAAAGCTTCTTATATTATTATCGCTTATACCTTTGCAACCGTGCTACCTGCGCACCCTGCTTTGGAGCTGTTGTGTAGAGGAAAGAAGCCATATTGGCTGATCGTGAATGTGTCACGTGCGCAGAATGAGTCTTTGTGACGCCACGCATGACGTCCTTAGAGCTAAATCTAGCCTCGCGCGCCACGTTCCCATAGAGGCGTAGCTCGGCAGCACGCTTGTTCATCCGCGCAGGAATCACTGACTTTGAGAGAGCTCGCTATGCCATAGATACAGGTATGATTTATCAAATTGAAATTGGTGCTCATCAGGAGTTCTAAGGCTTACAACTGTGCAATATATTGCAAGAATTGCACGCTTTTGCACTATTTAAAAAAAGTGAAATCGGTTTTAACGATTGTTATGTACCAGAAACAAAAGTTCGGGAGATTTGGCGCTCCCGACGGGGTCGAGTCGAGCCTCCAAAGATTTGCTCAGAAGTAGCGACTGTTTGGCTAGATTTGGGGCTGTCGGCAACCCGTTACAGACCTCCGCCGCCGTGACTCCCATCTATATCGCCCCCTTTTCGACTTCCGTTCGCGCTGCGCGGCGCACTTACATGGAGAAGCTGTTCAGTCTTGAGCGCTGTGCGTTTCGTGGAAATCCCCGAGTTGATCGCGCTTCTTGCTGGCTACTTGCCCCCTGTGGGGCGTCATGCGTGGGACACGAAGGTTTCACGCTTGTGACTTCGTCTGTCTGTTTGGCTGAGTGACTCCTTCGAGAAAAATGCATGTTTTCTTATTTGTAATGCCTTAGCAGTAGGAGTGTTAAAGTGGGAAAAAAATGTGTACGTATGTGAAGTGTGTCATGTGATAGAGGTAGAAGGGGCTGCTGAGCTTAGAAGAGCATAAATATATTGGAACTGACGGTCGGCTGCTACGAACCGCCGTCTAATTGAACTTCTCTCCTCAAAAGAAGCAGGACGGATGTCGAATGATCTGCTGAACAACGCAGTGCAATATGTTAACCATATTGCACTGCGTTGTTCAGCAGATTCAGCGGCGGTTTAATCCGTGGATCCGGGACCTCAAAGAGGAGGGACACAATGAACTTCAAAAAGGGGGCACCAGCGAAACACAAAGGACGCGCACACAAGTAAAAGGCGTTAGACGTGGACGGACGCTGGACTTTCAACTTCACCGTGTCTAACACCTTCAACCTTTGGTATAAAGTTTGTAAACAGGGATAAGGTGCCTCAGAAAGGCTGGCCAACATTTCGATAGGAGGACCTATCTTCGTCAAGATAGGTCCTCCTATCGAAATGTAGGCCAACCTTTGTCAAGACAGGTCCTCCTATCGAAATGTTGGCCAGCCTTTCTGAGGCACCTTATCCCTGTTTACAAACTTTATGCCACAGTGTGCTATTCCATCTGTCAGCCCCTTTCTTGATTTTGGACCTTCAACCTTTAAACCTTTGTGTTTCGATGGTACCCCCTTTTTCAAGTTCATCATGCACCAACTGGCCCTAGGGCTTGCGCTATTGCGACATAATGCCCTCGCATTTTTCTCACATTTACCGCTAAATCGTACCAGAATTAAATTTTTTTTATTATTGTCAGCAGGATTCTCGCGACGCCGGAATCTAGTGAGGGCTTATCTGAAGTACGCACCACATTTCATAGAGAGCGTGCAAGCGCCTCTCTCATCTCCTGTAATTTTTGTTTCTCCGCAGAAGGCACCGAACGTAAGCAGGCTGACGGCCATTCTATTGTGCTTTTTTGTGCATTTTGTATGCATTTTGCATACGCCGAGCTAATATTTTCCTGTTTTCTTTTTTTCAGCGTATAGACCTGCGCGGTGAGTGGGCAGCGGCCAGTGAGACAGTTTATTTAATTTTTTTATTTGAAAAATACTGTCAGCCTTACACAGGCCGTTACAGGGAGTAGACGTGTAGGTACACACAGGAGTACAATTTACAATGAATCCAACTATACATCAGTAATGACAACCGATACAACAGCATCCGACACAACAGACAACAGTTGAACAGCAAACAGTTGAAGATAAATTCCTGTTACGTTCCGGCTGTCTTCGTGAAGCAACTGCCGCAACCACGTGTAGAAAACAGACAAGGAAGCCCGCAAAAGCACGGAGGAAATTAACTGTTACGCTTAAGTTAAATGTAGAAATAATAAGGCAGCGGGAAATGAAAGGGGACGAAAAGGCAACTTGCCGAGTGCGGAAGCCGAACCCACTACTTGGGCATTGTGTGCGAGGCGCTTAACCAATTCAGTTTCCGGAATTAACTTCCTCGAGTATCTTTGTATGTGCGCGAGGTTTGCGACGGGAGTGTTAGCCGCCGCTATTCGCAGGCTATGCCGGCGGAAACGTGACGCCGAAGTTGCCTTTCCGTCCCACTTCATTTCCCATTTCTTTTTCCTTGTGAATTCCTGGTGTAAATTAATTGTGGCAAATAATTTCCCCCTACGTTTCCTCTGGTTTCACTGTCTGTTTAATTCATGTGGTTGACAACCAACAAAAAATCGAGTCTCTCGGATATTCTAATTCTTCTTCATCTTGTAGGAATGGCGGTTACAATAGATATAGCCAACAATTGTTATATAGGCTAGTGCCAATATTCGAAACTTTCGAATAACGAACCGAACAGCGCCCTCTACGGCTTGGAGTACGAGTAGAATAGTCACTATTCGCAATTACGAACATATTTTCAGCGGTTCTCGAATATCTTAGAACGTCAACCGTATGTATATATGCGCAAACAAACGTAAAAAATTGTGGCAAAAATGCCCTACATTTTATCATCGCGGGCGTAAGTGCAGAGGCACAAAACACGTGCTTTACGTAGTGGAGCAGGCTGTACGTCGCTCAGGGAGCCACCCAACTATGCCGACTGTTTGCGCTCTCCGAAGAGTACTGTGTATGCGGACAAACTGCCTATTTGTCGCTAATGCTCAGTTTGTGCCTTTAAACAACGCCTCACAACGTACAATGTAATGAAAGAAACTTGTCAGCGTATGAATACTATAGGAGGTGACCATCTCTTTATAGCGATCGTGAAAACGACTGTTCACTATTCAAAAGCTATTGGAAAATGTATTCAAGATTAGATTTCGGTTTGATTCGCATATGGACAGCAGACACATAACATGTGAACGTGTGCGTGTGGCCATCTGTAATGTGGCCCTGGAGATGTGCAGATTGCCGGCTGTTTTCTCTACGCAATTACGCAACTAAACAACGAACGCTACTTAAATTTAATCAACTGAAACAAACGTATACATTCAAGCGGATCATATATTTAAACAGAATTTTTTTTTCTGCCATTTTAAAGCAAATTGCTTTATTTTGTTCTGTCGGCCGTTTTCGCACTCGAACGGGGCATGTTTGCCGCTGAAAGCCAACGAGTTAAACGAGCTCCTTGAGGCCCAAGTGCTTTGGTGCGGGAGCTTTGGTACATCGGACCGTTTAGGGTTGAGTTGATTAGACTTTGATTTTATTTGTTAAAACAAAAACAATGAGGCGCGGTTAGCTTACCAGCAGAGGGGTAGCATTGTTGCACATTTCAAAATAAAGAGAGATAAAGAGAGAGAGAGAGAGATTAAGAAGCACAGATAGGCGATATAAAAAATGGAGGGGATAGAAGGTAAGAGAAACGAGGCGTCAATCTTCATGGTTTGGTACCGTCACGTGACAGCCACCAAAAAAAATCGCAGCACTTGGCGAACTCCTGCTGAATTTAGAAACTCCAGGAGTACGCACTGTATACTGCAGCGTTGAGAAGGTTGAAACGCTGTGGTCGGTTGTGGGGCTGTGCGGCGTTATACATAACTCATAAATCGCACGTTATAATAAATTATAAGGGATGCTAACAAACAATAATAATCATAATCTTCATCAGGCGGTAAATATGACCTTGCCGTTTTATTCACGTCCTCGAAATGAACGGCCGCTTTCCTTAGTAATCCACATTTCAGTGCAATATACTTCCAAAACTATTTGTAACTTCTTTCACCGTTCTCATGGCAGGACACTCGTGCGGCTATAGCTCCTCCGGCAACTTATAGTTTCAGAAGTAAATTTTCCCTTAAATTTTTGCGTTCTGCCTTGGAATGGGGCCGCCGCTGCAGGGATTCGAACACGCGACCTCGTGCTCAGTCTATCCGCTAGTATATCGGCTGTGAAGCAATTAATTGAAAAGTTATTTAGCTAATTTTCTATAGTTTATTACGCCGTTCGATTTCTCGCTCAAGTATAATGTCCGCCTCTTCGACTATTCCAACTCAAGGACTATAATTGCGCTATCTGCCAAAGGCGTTTTAAAACCATTCTGCAAGATTTGAAGAAAACAAAAGAAAGAAAACGGCACCCCGCATTTACGCTTATATTTGCAATTCTCTGGATAACAGGTTACGTAGCCGGAGAAAGAAGGGGCAGATAAACCTAGGATGAATTATGCACTACATGCTGAAAATAACGTCAGAGCTGCGCTTAGAGCGTTACAAGTGCCCGCTCATACGAACTGCCGCTTGCACCTCCTTGAAACACACAAGCGCGCGTCTCAACTCCGTGCAGTCAAAGTAAATGGCGCCGTCTGCTGTACTACCTCGCCGTCGCTGCGGTTCTCGTGTACTGCGCAGTACTCATCGTGGCCAGAATCAGCACACGTAAGAAATTTGAATAGTTATTTCTCGGTGCGTGAACGAAAGAAAAAGACCCCTCTTGAGACATTGTGGTCTTGCATAAGACGTCGCACAATACACCCTTTCAACTGTATATCCGTCTGCTGCTTAGGTGGCGTTCCACATTTAACGCCACGGACGCGAGTGGCCTTGCCTAACACTACTCTTCGGTTCTCCATATTCTTTTCGTTCATGTCGTACGGTGCGTTCCGGTACTCGCCGTATAGATGAGAAAACAGACAGCAAAGTGGGGAGCAGCAATTTTGTAGTCTGCTTCCAATTCTGAGCAAACCGGCAGGTAAGAGAACTTCGTAAATATAGTGTCGAAGTCAAGTAAAAATCCAGTAACCTACACAAGTACCACGCCGGATAATGTGCAGCACAAACAAGGTTACGACTGATCAAGCTACCTTAAAAGCCTGCAGGGTGGTCGCTTGCACACCAGAAAAGACAGTAACAGTTTACTACGACTTGGCGTACAAGCCGCGTGTTTTTTCATAGGTACACGCCACGTGTTGAAATATGGTGACAATATCGTGAAACTTTTTTTATCGATACACATTGGCGTGATGTCCCAAAGGCGTCGTCCGAGTTTGTCGAAGTAGCTTCAATGCTAGGAAGAATCGGAAGACAACTGAAGTCAGCGACAAACCGAAGAAGACAGTGAAAAATAGACACCGCTGCCTAACTCCGAATCTGTGTGCATGCGCCAGCCAATAACGATTGCTCGATTCCGTGACTAGATCAAGGAGTCGAACCTCATTATGTACCCATGGCCGTTTCTCGATTTTTTTTTTTTTTTTTTTTTTTGCGCGGATTTTCGGGTGGGACCTGCGCTGAATCCTAAGGTTTCACATCATGCCCAGTCTTCCTGCGGAAAAAAAAAAAAGTTTTGTGCAACTATTTCGGCATAGCAAAGTCCCGACTATCTGTCGCAGGAGTGGGAAGTACAATATACTGACGTTGCGAAGATCAGAATAACATATAATGAAAAAAAAATTTACGACGAATGCAAGGAATTCAGCAGGCGATGAAGACTGGACATGGCCCGTTAAAGCGTTACGAGAAATTCCCGTCTATGATTGTAGTACAGGGTGTGAAATGCATATTTGTAACGTGGTTAACTAAACGCAGTCCAAAATGGCGTTGTCGGAGTGGGCAGACATTTCGGCTTACACACGGAAGGCTTCCGTGAAGAAGTCGAAGCGTGTATACCTTTTTCTGGCGACGCCATTTTGGTCAGCCTTCTGTTCCTCGTGTTCCTAATATGAATCTACTTCCCTACCAAAGAAGACGTCGTCTAATAATTTTATTCGATGCGAAGTGCGTTTTACCAGCGCTTTCCATTCGACGAGATTAACGGTACCTTCCCTTCCGCGCCTTGGTAACATTATTTTTTAGTTTTCTTTTTTCGCTGCGCTGCTCCCAACAAGCAAATAGAGGCAATGGCTGATTGGACTAATTTGAATGCAGGTGAAAGGAACGTAGCCACGGCCAGAAGAGAAACTACAATAACCATGGTTTCAACGGCTGCTCCTGCAGACACAGACTCGGCGACAAATGTTTCCACGAGAATCTTAACAAGTAACGTTCCATCGTTCTGTTGTGCACGTCAGCAGGGCGTTGTAAGCGGGGGAAAATACATGCGACTTCGGCCAATTCAGAGCAAGAGGATTGAGAGAACTTGAAAGAAAAAGAAAACAGTTTCGAATTTGATCAGCCAACTAAATGCACTTTGCATTGTGCTGAAGTAACTCGCGTGTAATATCATCACGACCACCATCATAATCGCAATAATCAAAATTTACCATAACCTCCGCCTTGCGACAGCTCACATCCTATGCCCGCAAATGTGCCGATTTCATTGCAGGCCTATCGTTTGCCGTCCATCAGCTCAACTACACGTTTTCTAGAGAAGGCGTGGGAGTCACGTAGAAAGGAACTTAATATTGCCGCTTACTGGCGGTGATTACATCTATCAAATGTGGGTCCAGGTTGCATCTGGTTACGTGGTATTCATCGCGATAATTCAAGCACTGCGAATGGTGACGCGTTCCTAGCTTGTATAGTTTCACTGTCCAGTGATGTAGGCTAAGCTCACAAAGGCCAACAATCGGTTTCCCTTCGCTTCTACCTCTGTCCAGGTTTGCAAAGCGATGATTCGACATTATCTTCGGCATCAGCGTCAAGACTTCGACAAGGACGAGGCGGAAAACGCGCCATTCAAGCTGCGTCTACTTCAACAGCTTCAAGACGCCGAAGTAGCAGCGCTACATCGAGCTTAACAAATTTATGAGTTCTCACCGTATATATATGGCGGCTGCTTGCGAGTGTCACAACAGGGAACTCGCGTGTGCCAATGCGGGACAGCCACTCAGGACGATTGACGGCGTCTCGCTCTCGTACATAAGTATAAAGAAACAGCAGCTGCTGATCTCTGCAATTAACGGCAGCCGTCTTGGACATCATACTTAATATCGCGCTTTAAATAAATTTTTATTGCAGTAGCAATTATTAAGGACTCAAATTTCTGCAGTCGTCGCCGTTATGTTCCGTGCGAAGTCCGAGGGCGATAACATCGTCACCACGTGCCATATGCTGCACGTGCGAGTGAGACCTTGCGAGGGTGAACAGACGATGGCGGCTCACCCTCGCACACGTTGTGCCGACCAACATGGGGACTTCGTTACAGTGTACTAGAATAGGTATGTAACTTCGTTACAATTAAGCTGCATGCGATCGTGTCGCAAGCCATGGCCTCCGAGATCCACCGCGACGCGCGCGGGGGTAAATCTCGGAGGCCATTAGCGCAACCGGGCTCGGGATTCGACGGCAGAGCGAGCTATGCCTGCCGACTCCTAGCCATCGGCGGCTGCCAACGGAACCGACACTACGAAGGCGACCTTGCGGAAACTAGCATATTGTCGTCGTTTGTTCAAAAGGAGATAGCCGAGCCTACATGCAGGGGCACCGGTTGCGGGCGGAGCTACGCGTCGCTCGCTCATTCGTACCGTGTCCCGAATAGTCGCATGCGGCAATACGGACCAGACATGCCGTACGACGAATGACATGCCAAATCTCACCATGGGCCCTATAACGCAAAATTATTCCAACACGTTTTTATTCCAATTTCGTGACGTCAATTTCCTGACGGCGGCATGCAACGGAAGCTTAAGAATGACGCTGAAACGGATCCTCAGCAAAAAAAAAAAAAAAGTTCGCAGAACGAGGTCGTAAACGTGTCGAAAGTGCACGAAAGCGTTACATGGCCACGCAAAAAAAATGTATTACACGCAAATAAACCCATGCTATCAAGCAGGTGCCACTAGCCAGTGCCTGAGCGATCGGCGGCAGCCATATTTTATTCCTTTCGGAGCGGGGCAGCCTGCGGGTATTCAGAAGAAAAGTCAGTTTTGTTCGGCATATTAATGTATCTTGATGTCACTTTGACGCGTTGAGTTTTCGCTGTTTGTGACGTCGCGTGAGGCAGGTGAAGTGGGTGCAGCCCGAAAACTTTTCACCAACAGCCGAGGGCCAATGGCGAAAAGGCGTCGAATCTATTTTTATTTTGTTCAGTCAAATCATGCATAATCAGTGTGTACACGTCAATATAAAATTTTGTAATAGTTTTACGTTATAACGCCCCATGTGTCTCTCGCTCTATGGCTGGTGGTTAAGGCCGAGAACGTCCGCAGCGAAACCACGCCGAGCGATGACATCGCGCGCACCGGCACTGCTTCGCCGTAGCCTTGCCTCACCGCGCCGTACCGGGGCCGCGCATGCGCATATGAGGATCCGAGCCGTGACGTAATAGGAATGCGTTGTCGATCAGTTTAGCTAGGTTAACATTTGTCCACTCAATAAAGCGGTCCGTATAACATCAAGCTTTACTAGTTTTTGCAAGCAATATAAAGAAAAGGACGACCTTTGCTAGGTGCGCGAAATACAGTGGTGCATGGCCTGAACGTATGCGAACAGCACCTTTCGGGTGTCGCCGTATACGTTACGAAGCGGTGACTGTACGCAGGCGAACAGGTGCGCTGATGGCATTCCGATCATTATAAGCCATTATCACTCTTCAGCGCTTTTTTCTTCCGCGTCGACCAGTTATGAACCGTGACCAAGTTTACTCGGGTGGCGGTACCGCCGCACGGACCGTACCTTGAAAGCGATCTGCGATGCCGACAAGAGTGCCGACTGCTGATAGCTTCGTGCGCTGCGTTCTCGCAGCTTACGGAGTCAACGGAGAGCGTCTGCTAGTTCAGCACCGTGTAGGGGGACCCAAGGTCGACAGAAAAGAGAGCGAACGCCGGCGAAGGAGAAGGAGATGGCGCTACTTTTATTTCATTTACAGATTTTACAGGCGTCCCCTTCTGGTTGGCTTGCAAAATATTGATGAGCTCAGCGGCGTCGATTCCAATCCTGATGAGTCACCGGGGTCATCAGCTCAACGGGGAATTTACCTACGATGAAGAATATCACAGTTCTTGCGGCAATCCTTTAATCCGTCTATGTGCTTGCCTAACTGTACGCCGAAGACGCTGTATCTCGGTTGCCTGTTAATAAAAGAGCGGAGGCATACTGTCAGTATTTTTTTCTTTTTTTAAGATTGGACTGGAACTAGCGCCTGCGGTTCTACCTTGAGTACACTGGCTGTAGGATAGCACATCTTCCTAAAGTTGCCCATTGGCTTGACACAAATGCCCATTTTTGCTTCTGCAGTACCCTGTCACTCTCTTCTTGCATGCTTCGTACAAAGACTCCCCTCTCACTAATTACACTTGTGCAGAAAGAACGTCCCTCAGCGTCGGCTCTACTTGAGGTGGTCATTCTTGCCACTGCTATACTCTAAACACTCACTTCATTCCTGTTACGTGAAACACCTTAATCGAACACTTTAATCTTGTCTCAAGTTCCACTAATTGCTAAATTTCAGTAGAAATGTTCCCATTAGTGGAAGTTCCGTGGAAAAGAGAATAAGCATGCAAATATTTTCGAATCTTCCTGCACTGCAGGGGCCGTAAACGCAGAATTGGCTAAGTTTATTGCTCCTATGTGAATTACCGCTGGTCGGTTATAGTGCGAGAAATAATAAACGAGGCTTTCTTTGCGAACACGTGACTGCTGGTGGGATGCCGCTGCTGTCTTACCGAACAGATGGCACAATTATTGAACAACATTGCCGCCACTTTGCTACCTTTATTCAACCAACCAAGGTGCAACCTGCTGGCCTCGTTCGATACGAAATTAGCAAAAAAAATTGTACCTGAATATCATCACTGCAAACAATATCACCTACAGCCAATTTCCCTCAGTAAAGCTAACCATTCTAACTTTTCTATGCCTAATTGCTTAACCAGTAGGCCACAATCGCGCGTGTACTGCCGTGTCAACGTCAGCTTCCCGTTTGCAATTACCGCGTATTGATGAGTGACGATTTCAACACTATTTGGGGTAGACTATTCGCAGTTTCGAAGGCGAATCACACTTTAGACACCAAAATCAGACACCGTATTTGGAAACACGCTATTCTGTAGTCTCGAATATTCGAAAACACTATTCTGTAGTCTCGAGTAAGGTTTTTCGTCATATTATCCTTGCAGCGGGCTCTTTTACGCGTCGCAAGGACGTACATTTCAGCACATTGCTTTCCCCCACCGCTTAATATTTTTTTTTTTCTGCAACCATTCTTGGAAGGCTTGTTCGCAGGCAGGCACTAAAGGTGTTGAGCGGCTATTATTGCAGGTTTGTGAATGACAGTTATTGAGTTATTTGCAAACTGAAGCATTAACCTTGATAATCAGCTGTCTTTCTTGCACCAGTCAGTGAAGGCGCAGTGCCTGAATACACCAAAATAAGTATTCCCGCTAAAATTATATGGCCTGCGTTTTACTATTCCATATTTCATAACTTTCCATTTGTATTCGAGTAGTGTTTCGAAAAAGTTGATATTCGTTGAAATTATGTGTGCCTGTGTCAGTTTACGCCAGAGAGGTAAGAATGAAACAGGAAAGCTTATAGCATTTAATTAACCGGCCCCTTCACGAAAGGTATGCTTCCCGTTGATTCCAAGATGTGCGTTCGATCTATGGCTCAGCTAAGACCCTCATCCTAATACGGCGCATGTCGCAATTGGAACAGTTTGCGATGGAAATAGTTTCTCGAGGAATAGGAGGTGGAGCATTAAACGGACGCGCTTGACCGGCAGACGAGATTTTTGACGTTCGCCGATTGTGTTCACCGCTGTCGTAAAATACCAATGGCGCAAATTAGCATTCCACCAATTCCGCAGGCATATTGAAACAGCACGGAGCACACCGATAGCAGCCTTCCATGACGGCATCGCTGACGAGCAGCAGATGACGTCCCTATCATGCGACACGTGGCAAGCGACTGAGAATCAATAAGTACTACTCGGCTACTTCACTATCTGACAGGATAGTGTTGGATTGTAATTTGACTATTCGAGAAAACAATTCTGATATGCGAAAACTCAAAAGAAACCCCTTTTCCAGCATTTCCACCACTCATAGACAAGCCACGGCATCCACCGTTTGCACGCGTTGGCACGTATCTCGGGGGCCCTGGAGCGGTACGCCCGGTTCCATGCAATACATCTAGATGGCGCTCGCCTCCACAGCATCGCGGCTCACGCAAGAGGCCGCGTTTCTATCAGAGAGCCTAGCGTTCGCGATGCATAGCGGCTCTTCTATTATAGAATTGCTAAAGTAACTAACAGGCACTACTTAAACATTCTCAATATAACAAACAGTATACACCTTCGATGTTGACAATGACATTTACATTGACAGTCATCGTCAATGGTCTCTGAACAATTTCGCTCACACCAAGTTTTAAATGAATCCAAGAATAATGCTGCTTTTTCATTTTGTGTGTGAATATTAATTGGACCACATGCACCGTGTCTTAACTCGGAACATCACAAGCAAGTAGTCTAAGTGACCCTATTAGAGAGACGAGTAAAACTATGACCGTGACGTTGCTTTTATTTAATTTCCCCGTTACTTCAGATGTCTTACCTACACGTACACTAGCTGCTGCCTGACAGGCGCTGTTGCCTAGTGAATCAACAGTGCGCATAATTTCCATATAGATTCTCTGCTTTTTGGGCTTATGTTAGGAATCACAATTACTGGACCGTTTCTCACATTTTCCTTGATGTTCACGAATTAGAACACGATGTCGGAAAGACGAGCAAAGCCACTTGGATTAAATGCTGTGTATAGCCACAATACGTGCTTTAATCTCTGAAAAATAAAAGCCACCCAGGCTGGAATTTGTCGTGTAGCCGTGCACCTTATTCAGCATTCCTTACCTGCTTATTAGCACTTTTTTTCGTTGACTAATCCATACAAAACTGTGTCGTCACTGTGATATAATCAGGCTGCTGGTACTAATGTTTGAAAACGAAAATACGACACTTGTTTGGGCAGCAATAATTTTGGGAGAGGACCTAAAGCTACCTAATGCGCTTGCGAGACTTCCGATAATACTGATGCATTATTTTTACCAGCCTGCAAAGTACTACATAGCGCTCGCTGAAATGTCAGAGCTGGTAAATGTGTTATGCAAGAGTAAATGTTTGTTCCCCTATTTGACTGGAGTTCTGACTCCTATCTTCGAGACAAAGGCCTTTCACGAGGACCACCTAACAAAACATAGGCCAGCCTTTCCGTGGCACCTTATCCCTGTTTATAGCCTTGATACCACAATGTGCTATTCCATCTGACGAGGACCACCTAACAAAACATAGGCCAGCCTTTCCGTGGCACCTTATCCCTGTTTATAGCCTTGATACCACAATGTGCTATTCCATCTGACGGCCCCTTCTTTATTTTGGACTATCATTTTCAACAGACATCTGAAACTTTGAAGCTGGCGAAGCTAAAAGAAACTGTCACCAGATGGACAATTTACGTTGTGCAGAAGTGCTGGTACGAATGTTTCCGAGCACGTTTTAACTGTTGACATTCCGCAACCACGGGTATTGATCTCCCTAGTCTGGTTTCCGGAGTTATCTCTGCCTTTGTGAAGCTCCTGTCACTGGCAGCCAGAAATTAAAGCGTTCGTCGCGACACTAGATGCCGCAGTATGAAGCGTTGTGATGTAGACACAGTGCGTAAAGACAACAGCACTAGTACAACACAACAGCATCAGAGCACTGGTACCGATGTTCAAGAACTGCACTCCGCTGAGCCTGTGAGAATTCTCGTATTGATATCTTAAAGATTGCGTAGATCCAGAACCTTGCACGCTATTTTACAGTCCTCTCTTCGTTCGGCAAATTTCTTTTAAATGCTGGCAACTTCTTTTGTTTGCGTGTGTGTGGACGCAATAGATAGTTCTCTGTGATCATTTCTCACGGTCTAGATAGGAGCACATTTACTTTTCTTTTGCTAGCCAGATTAGTAGAAGGAAGAGTGACGTATACACTTTTATTGATGCAAAACGCATCGGTTTTTCAAAAACACACAATGGCTGTCAAATGGGTCGTTGTGGGAAAAAAAATGGGATGTTAGTTTTACACCAACCACCACAAGAACAATTTCGGAAGGTACTCTGTAAAAGAAGCTGTTCCTGTGGTGGTTGGTGTCAAATATTGTTTTCATTCTTTGGGTGCCGATAAGTGTATGTTAGCTTACCTTTGCAAACTGAACGCAGGCCGCACACCGCTGAGCAAAAACCATCACATCTGGATGCAGGGAAGATACCATCTCTTCATCAAATTCAGAACAGCGCACACTCCTCAAGAACGTTGGTATCAGCCTGAAATGAAACCCAAGTGCAATAGAGTGCAATTGTTCAGTCTTAGATTTTAAATTAATTTTGTCATTCACCACGTAAAAACAGTGATGCATGCAACAGTCCTCGATTACAGGGTGTTTCAGCTAACTTTTGTATGTAGTGTGTGATGCTATCTTTTGTTTTTTGCTTAATAAGATAATTAATAACGATTAGTTAATCAACTTCTGAAGCAACGAAGCTAGGAAAAAAATTCCAAATAGAAAGTTGCATAGCAGTTTGCAAGACGTCTGAATAAACAGTTTGTCTTTCTGTCTATTAGGTGTTTTTCTGCTTACTGCACATGCCCGCAAAATAAGATACCACGTGACATGCCCAATTAAGTGTCGTGAATATTTGGAGGCGCTGCAAACAAACATAGCACGTAGCAGGGTGTGCTGCTGCTTAACAGGTGACAGGGCAGTGACGCAGGCATTGGCTGTGTGATTTACGCCACCCATGTGCTTCACTCGCCGCTATTAATGACGGCGATGAACAGATGCAGTGGCAGAACACCCAGGTAAAGGCTATGTTCGTTTGTGCGCTGAACGTCTGGCAACACACCCTTTTAGTGGAATGATAGTACAATGGAATGTAGTGCAGTGCAAACAATACTCAACGAGTTGTAACCACTGAAGATCGAGTTAGTCGATTTGCCATCTTCGAATACGAGAATATCGCAACCCATAAGCCACAAAGAGCGCTTTCATAATTAGGTCGTGTTGAAAAGGACACAATATGAGCTATGTAAGGCTCGCGGTATAAAATTGTTTCTGGGCCAGCCGATATTACACTAGTGTAGTAAAAACTCAAAGACAATAGATGTTAGGCTTCTTGCTGTGGCTTCTTGTAGCCGTTTCATTTGAGGCATAACATCGCCGTATTTGTTCATGGACTCCTGTGTGCTCCTTCGCGCGTTTCAACTAAAAATATTTTTTTTTGAAGTGCAGCATCTCTACTTGCCCCATCCCTGACAGTTCTGTCATTTTCTTCTCAACCACGCTCGCATCTCAGGGAATTATTTTTACCTCTATTTCATGGTAAGAGCCTGTGTGGACCCTCCTGGTTGATGTCCTCTAAAATGTCGATGAGCTCAAGGGCGCATTTCCAGTTTTGACGCGTGACTAGTGCGACTGCTTCGCCGCAGCATCCCGCTCGCCCAGTGCTTTCTACAATACACACAGACAAGTTTGTAAGGTCCAAGCAGTAATTCAGAAGACTTGCTTAAGCATTGCAAAATAGTTTTTGAGTTAGAAGACGCAGACAAAAAACAAAGGATACAGGACAGAAGAAGCGCCACTTACAACTCCTTTGTTTCGAAACACAACATGTGCGCTGTGTACAAGACATTGTATGGTATGCGCGCATTCAGAGTGCACTGTTCTGCAGTAAGCGATTTCTTTGTACGAAAACGAGAGGAAAGGCATGCTTGCATAATCGATATGGGTGGGTATACGAAATAATTTGCTGGCTATCAGGATCAATGGTTTGTCGACCCATGATATCACCATGTTTGTCCATCGACAGTTCTTCATATGTTGGCCTTCCTGGGTTCCTTAGCTAACTCTACAGTAGTTCATAAAAGCGGTTCCTATGGCGTGTTGTTGAAAACTTGTGTAGTTCAAATAAAAAATAAAGATTCAACTGAATAGTCCGAATGCCCAAATATGAATCAGCATTTTAACGCGAGAGCATTAAGGGCCCCCATGTCGCAGAAAATCCTGCGTCTGCGTTCATCGTAAGATACGTAGAAAAATCGTAAAGTAGGATTTATTGTATTGTAAATTAATTTATTTTATTATTGCAGGATTATATAGTATCGTATTGTACACAACGTATAGATAACATAGCGTCGGAATGTAGCTGGCACAAAAAAAACACAAGCCCCTTTTCTAGCATTTCTACCATTTATAGAGCGGCCATGGCCTCCCAGATTTCTCAAAGGCTATAAAGCAGCATCTCCACATGGCGCTCGCCTCCCCCGCATCGCGGCCCATGCGAGGGCCGCATTTCCACCAGCAAGGTCGCCTTCATGCAGAGCCTTCGCCGCCAGCGTTTCCCGGTAAACATTACGGTTGCATAGGCCGCCTTTGCCAGGAAGCGTGAGAAGCACTCAGTGATCTTTGAATGCTTTCGCGTTCCCTTTTTAAAGGTATAGCTTTAGCGTCATCCAAATTCTATTTCTTTATTTTGAACAAATGTCCAATTATTGGACCTTATGTCATGTTCCTACAAGAAAAGGAATTCCTTCCATTAAAAACACCCTCAACATAAAGACAGTGTTTCGACGAGGCTAGAATGCCCTCTAAAAGAGGGGTGTCGCGTTGTGCAAAATAGATGTTTGCTGTAGCAGACACTAACCGATGGTGACGACAGGGAAACAGCAATGAGTGCACAACCGATGCAGGTGAATAACTGCCACTGCTCTGGGAGTATGCCTGCTTCCACTGGTGTAGTGGCTGCACAAACAAATTTGGCGCTGGTTGTCTTTTTGCGATATGAGAGTTCAGATATGTGGCCCATATGTAATCACGAAATCTTAGTGTAGAAAAAACAAGAGAAAAAAAGACAGGAAAAGATACAAGCTAAGTTCGATAGGTTAGGCTGGTTTGCATTAGGCTAGCGGATTAAGCGGTTCGTAGGGAAGTTGTAAAGGCTTTTACTGCATTACAACGCGGCAGCGCAACACGTGTAATAAAAGAAGTTTGTCAGAAACTGACCTGAATATACAGGGCGCTTCAGGCACAGCGCGCCACCTATCGCACTGGCCATGCTTTTCTTCACATGACGGCACAACACGCAACTTTTCTGATCAATACATTCCATGCAATGTTGAATTACGTGACGCATAATCTTATACTTCTTTAATATCTGACGCACTAATTTTCGGTAGTGAATGCGAACAGCGAGAAAACCTATGTTCTCCAGAGTAAATACTTTTGCCCGAATTGTAAGCAATTTGAACGTCCTATATAAATTCCCATAGCCAGTCGAGCCAGTTAACATGCAGGAGGCCAACTTGCCGATAGTCGTCCGATGACAGGCAAAGCCGTGGTTGTAGAAGGCTCACCAATCTCCTTGACAGGTTTACAAGAAGCCTTAAAATTGCTGGTGGCAATGAACTTTCTGAAAATTTGCCTGCTTGACTTTTTACAGACGGTACCTGTAATGGATGTATAAAAACCATAGGTTTCCATAATAACAATTAAGCGAACCTACAACTGACACGAAGGCACTTAACCCCCCCCCCCCGAGTACTCCTGACAGCTTGATTGCAGTCAGCTTGCAAGATCAAAATGTACCACTGTGCCAGACTATGCATACGGCCCTATGTTTGACAGTAAGCATCATATTTCGAAGCTTTTACAATTTCAGCGCTTTTAATACAATCCCGTTAAACCATGGCCTATGTGCACGTCCCTCCACTACGACTGGACCACATTTTCCCTTCGCTTGTTCCCCCTCCCTCAACACACCGCACAAGGAGCAATCTTCTGCTGGAAGGTGTAGAAGAAGCAATTGTATGTTACAATATAAATTTTGGCAATCTGTTTCAGCCATTCCTGGTACTGAAGAAAGCCACACGAGGCAGCAGCTATCTTGTTGCTCTGGAAATTCATGAAACGAGCCTCAAGCACTTCCAGTCACCAAAAATCTACTGAACATTCTTTTGATAAACACTGTTGTACATCCATGAATAACTGCACTGCGTTCAGTGGTCGTGCTTCCAGTATACTTTCATAGGAACGTAATTATGATCAGATACTTCTCTCACACAGTTTAGTATTATTTTATCGAATTTTCCATTGCATTTTGTCAGTTAACAGGTGCCCTAGCTCATTTCCGAGTGCGGATGTGATGTTCAACTAAACAATTGTCACTGTCACTAAAAAAAGTGCACCTGACACCGTAATGCAAAGGGCTCTTCGTGGAGGACATCAGCAAACGGGTTTAGAGGCATCCAACCAATTGGAATGCATTGCGTATGTACGTTAGGACACGTAGAGTTACCGGCCTATACGTAAAGACTTTCCATGCAGACTAGCATGTCAGCGGTCGTACGGACGCCAGCGAAAACCTTTGGTTTGAAACTAAAGGGACACTAAAGCGAAATGATAAATCAGTTTAGACTAATAAAGCATTGTTTGAGAACCCTGCAGGCAGTCATTAGAAGTAATAGTTTCATTATCAGATGAGAAAATGAAGGTCGACGTACCAGTATTTGAATTTCACGCCAAAACCCCGACGCCAGTGCGTCCGCGTGCCGTCAGGGATTCCAAAGTATCTTTTTTTTTTTCTTTTTTTTGCAATGGGGCCGTGTTGGCCGAGTAAAGGTTCCCGGAACTTGTTATGTTTAATATTTGGTTCCTTTAGCAGCAGCATGCCAAATCATGCGGCGGCGCCTCCGACCAGCATTGTAGTCCATCTGTGGCACTATATATTGAGGTAGGCCCTAGAACATGCAATCAAAATCCATGACATCACAGTGACCAGGTGCCGAAAATTCAGGCAGGCGTCGCCACCTGTATTTTGTTCTAAAGCTTTTCCTGATTTACCACTTGTCTTATCGTGGAAAGTGGCGTTTTTGGTTTTGCAGAAAGGTAATAATTTACCGATGTAGAAATCATTTTTCTCTTTAGTGTCCCTTTAAGAAATCTCTCGTTTGAACGATTGAACATTTGAACGATTACTGGTGCAACGTCTCAAAACTATCAGCTTAAAGACGTCAATATTACCATTATCGTCAACATCAACAGTGTATATAGTTATGCTTAATGCAGAACCAATGTATCTCTCAGCCATCTCAGTTACTCTTGGCTTGGGCCACCTGACCTCACCTTACGCCTTCTGATCTCCCAGCTTCTCCGCACCAACCAGCTCACTGCCCTTCTCTTCACACATTCCTAATACCCCACCGCTCATACCACCAGCCCGCCCAACTTCTCCCTGTGTGTTCCTTGCATCTTCGACATTGCAGTGCATTACTAGTGAGAAGATTTTCTCCCAATGTTTCAGTATGACATTACTTGTATCATGCTTAGTGTGCTGTATACTAACCGTTGGTTGTCGCCAATAATGCGGAGACGACTGCAACCCTCGCTGACAAGCAGATGACTGCGCACCTTCGCAGCATGCGACTGACTGGACCACTTCCACCAACGTATACAATCCGTACAAGGACAGCAATGTCGGTGTTACCGAGAAACGCTGTCTGTGCACAGAATTCAGCGAAAAAAAGGGAAACATTGTCATCCACGCAAGTGTAGCACCAAGCTGTAATGCTTGGTGCTTTCAATGCTTATAAGAAAGAATGCAGCAGTTTCACAGCATGAGCAGTACTGAGAAATCGGGTGCTGGTTGCCTCGGTTCAGCTTAAAGCATGTCTGTTCAAGGAACATCGAAACAATGAGCACAGCAGATTATTTTTATAAACATTGTACTTATTGGCGATTTTGTCATATCGCCAAAAATGAACATCATGGAACGCATAAAAACCAAAAAGAAGGCCAAAAGAAGGTTTGGATGTCACAGAGCACTGCTTGTTGTTGTTCAAAAGCCACCAAAAGATAACTGAGACTGCAAATGACTCAGTGCAAAGTTGAGAAGCATGGAATTTCATGCTGTTTTTCTTGAAGTAAATTATCGAGATGGGGGTCTCATTCTTAAAAGAAAGACATCAACAAAAACCTGCAGCTTATAAAAAAGTTCTCTCCAGTTTAGAGGTGTTTCCTTTACGTACGAAATGAGAAGTACCAACAGTGCCGGGTGCCAGTTTTTTTCTGTGTAACTGCCCGGCTAATTCAATGGAGGCTGAGCACGAATAGGATTATGCCGACGGAGTGAATCAATTTTTATTTATTTAGCGAGAAGATTATTGTTGTACAAATGCATAAGGAAAATTAAATGAAACCTAGACATTCTTGAGCAACGGCTAGAATTTTATGCAGAGGTCACAACATTTTAAGGTATTTTCAAATGAACACGCCATTTTTATGCGACGAAACGACCAAGCTTTTCAGCTTGGTCCCTCCACTCCGACTGGACCGCCGGCCAAGAGTGACGGTATTGTAATACTGGTACTTCTGAAACAAAAGGATTTTTGCCGATTTAGGATTATCATGCATTAAGGCATCATGCATTTGCTTATCATGCATTAAGGCAAAAAAAAAGCGCATCAATGCACGCTGCTTTTGCTGCTTGCATTCTGAGCAACACCAACCCGAAAAAGATGTTCACATCCGTGCTTTTCCGACGGAACACACTGCGAGCTTGTCACCTATGTTGTAGCAACACAGTGTGCAAAGCAGAATTTCTGACTGAACCACATTTTGTGACGTGCAGCTTATATTCACAAACAAAAAAACTGTGTAAACTTGTTGCTACTTTACCGCCGAAGTCCCCAGAATAAAATACCGCCGGACATCCAAAGCTGCACAGTGACATCCTGCGAAGACGAGAGAAGTACGTTAGATGGCATGGAGAGTACAGGCAATAAGAATTTTGGCATACCACAGCATAGGAGATATCATTGAACGTTTTCGCAGATACCGTGGTTAGCCGGCATTAGACGCCTTTCGACAACGCAGCCATTCTCGCTGAAGCGGTACTGGTTTGAACCAAGAAACACTGTCAACGGGGGTGGTATTTCCTTTAATAAATCTGGCTTTAATTGAAAAAGGGTCACTGATAAGTTACGAGGTAGCGAAGCCAACGTAACACTCCATCAGACTGGCGAAGATTAAGCCCAGGAAAAGTCAGGACAAGGTCCGGCCTGCCTCCCAAACAATCCTATCTTCCTTCTTTGTTTGCCTGTCACTACGATCAAAACAAGCAGCTCGGTGGGGGAATATTCATAGCGGTCTGAGAACCATTTGACGTATTTGTAGTTTTTGTGCTTCCAGAGGCATGGACGAAGAATTAGGTAAAAAAAATTGCAGTTGTGGTCCAAAATTCTACGAAATACAAGAAGGGACATCATTTTTGGGAAACAAGCAGGTCGCTGACGTCAAGCTGCACCAGTTCTTCCTGCACGATATGTTGCGGGAACGTGTGGGTGCAGGTCAGCCAGAACATGGGGGTGCAGGTTCCTTGTCATGTCCGACCACTCCATCAGAATCGTCAGCCCACTGTGTTCGTGATTTTTCTGGCCAAATCTGCGCAGCGATCACGCGGACAGTCGTGCTTTCGGCCCCGTACGCTAAACACAAGTGCTGAGTCACGCACTTTTGAAATCCGTGCACTATAAAATGCCGTACTCCTCGTACAACAATGCACGCACGGGCACTTTGGTATTCTGATGAAAAGATTAATCCAATGTGTGTGCCCGGCTATTGGCGTCCAGCCTTCGCACTGCAGCATCGGTGACGAATGAAATACGCACCTTCCCACTAGCTCGCTGTCTAGGTCGTCTAGCGCTCTTTTTCTGTCCTCTTGTTCCAAGACGAGTTCACACGTCAGGTGGTCGACTATAGCCTTTGTGCCTAGAAAGACAATACGTGTATATTCAGGTTACATAAAGCAGGTCAATGAATACAAATTGATCAACCGGTAATAGCACAACCGGTAATAGTAGATCGCACTGCAGAATCTTTGGGCCACGATAAGAGCAAAAGAAAAAATGCATGAAATATTTAATGGCATGTTGGTGCGTGTGTACCAACATGCCATAAAGCTAAAGAAAATAAAATTTCGGGGTTTTACGTGATAAAACCACTTTCTGATTATGAGGCACGCCATAGTAGGAGATTTCGGAAATTCAGAACACCTGGGGATCTTTAACTTGCCCCTAAATCTAAGTACATGGGTGTTTTCGCATTTCATTCCCATCGAGATGTGGCCACCTTGGTGGGGGATTCGATCCCGCTACCTTGTGCTTAGCAGCTCAACACCATAGCCACAAAGCAACCACAGCGGGCGAAAGCAAAGATATCCCTTCTGAAACTCTGAATCACATTCTTAGGAATCGAGATATATGGGAACTGAATACTGGTATCAGATGATGTAATCTTGGAATTATAAGGAGACGTCGAAGAGGCAAGGAAGTATTAGAAGCCCCTGTTGTATCAGCAGTCATACCAAAAGAGTCTTTGCACAGTGTCAACAGCCGGATATTAATGAAATTCTCAACGCTAGGAGAAAGCAGTAGGAGGTGTAGTCAGGATGAAAACATTTGCCGATTCTAGGATTTTACCCTAACATGCAGCACCCTAATTACACATGCAGGTAGGATATGACAATGTCTTTCGGTGGTCTACAAAAACGTGCACAGCTAGTATGCCGAGCTGTTGATGCTTTTTGAAGTTACACGAAAGAAATCTCAAATGCTGTGCTGTCAACTTTATCATGCAGGAACAAATTTTACCCTAACATTTAGCTCACTTACAAAATCTGGCCAAATTTTCCATTTTCCCGTCTGAATGATTCTACATTTTTAAGGTTTATGCTCTTTCACCTGCCACTGCGATATTCATGCTAGTTTGGTTAGCCTGAGCTCGCTGAACAATGCTGCTCATATGCCATTGCGAAATCAGAGTCACATGTAAGCAAGACAAAGGAATAAGGCCAACTCAGCTTAGACAGTGGAATAAAGTGATCCGTAAACCATATTTATTTCTATTTATCTAATTTACCTCTATTTCATGCTGAAGAGCCTGTGTCTAGCCCCCTCCTCGGCTTCGTCTAAAATGTTGAACTCTATGATTGTTCAGTCTTGACAAGTCACTAGTGCGACTGCTTCGCCGTAGCATCTTACTCGGCCATTGCTTCCAAAAAAAACGCAAAAACAAATTTGTCAGGTGAAAGTGATGATTCGGGAGAGTTGGTTAAGCATTCCTATATAGATTTTCTTGCGCTAGAAAACACGGACAAAAAAAGGGCGGGGACACAGGACAAACGAAGCGCTACTTGTCACTTATTTTGAAAGAGAACATGTGCATTGTATATGACATAGAATGGTATGCGTATTTTAAGAGCGCACTATCGTCAGGTAAGAGATTTCTTTGTTGGAAAGCGAGAGGAAAGGCATGCTTGCCTAATTGAAACAGGGTGGTGCACCAAGTTAAACATCGTTCTCCCTTGCCGGCGATGATTATCGGAAGCCTGTTGTTCACTGATATGGTCATGTTTGTTCATCGACAGCTCCAAATAAGTAGGCCTTCCTGCGTTTCCTAACGTTACTTAGTTGATGAAAGCGGTACCTATGGGGTGTTTAGGAAATATGAAGTCAACTGATAGTCCCAATGCCCAAATATGAATCAACATTTTTTTTTTCTTTGAATTGTATCGCGTTCCACTCTTTAAAGACAAAGCTAACATTTAATTATGGGAAATTATGCCATGTTCCTACCAGAAAGAGGTTTCCAAGGTTCTAATGTCTAGTGCTAAAAACACCCTCGACACACAAACACACTGTCTCGACGAGGCTACAATAAAGAGTGTCGCGACGTGCAAATCTACTTTTGCTGTAGCAGATACTAACCTATAGTGAAAGCAAGGAAGTAGACCTAATCTCAGGTTTATTGGATTATTTGCCGAGAGAAGCAACAGCTAGGTTATGTTATACGGTAGCGGACGATTATGGTCCGTATGTTGTCATGGAACAAAGGTGTAGCACAAGTAGGACAAGAATATGGGACAAGTTCAGATGTGTGGCCCATATGTCATTACGAAATTTCAGTATCGTGCAAAAAGACAAAAATAGGAAAACAGTTCAAAAAAGCTTCGATCCAGAAGCTAAAGCGAGAAACGAGCTTACTTCAATAGCTTAGGTTAGTTTCTGTTATGCTTGCAAATGAAGTAGTTCATACGGGATTTCATAAAGGCTGCAACACACTAGCGGTAAGCAAACCGCAACTGCAATCTTGCCTTCGCGCTGGCCGCACGCTTTCTGCAGATGAGGGCACAAGACGCGACTCATGGCTACAGCAGGTGTACTAAGTGCGCTTCCGTCGTCTGCTCAAAGGCAAGTTAAGGCGAGCAGCTTGTGTACAGTAAGTAAGCACAACTTGCCAGTTGGTGCAGCATCGCATAGTTAAACAGCATTGACACGATAGTCGAACCTCGTTATGACGAAATGGTATAGAACAAACTAGTGGATATACCGAAGTAGCTGGTATTCCCTTGGAAGTTACCACCAATTACACCCACCTATTTTATGCCACCTTTCAATAAAGCAATAGTTTTGTAATAATGAACTTTCAGCAATTCCGCAAGCTTTCCTTGCCGAATGAAAGTGCAAAAGCGGGCCCGCTGCCGAACAGCCGACCAAGCCGGCACTCTCCAGATTCTGCTTCAATGCCATTGAATCTTGCACTAGCATAGAAATAAAGGAGAATGTTACCCTGAAAAAAAAAAAAAAAAACGGTACGGGAGATGTTTTTCGTTCGTGTAAAGCCTACTTCTTGTAAGCCTAGATACCATACAAGTGAAGCAAAATAAATAGACAATATGTCGACTACCAGCATTCTTTAAGTGAAGCAAAATAAATAGACAATATGTCGACTATCAGCTTTCACAGCTTACACAAAATGCAAGAACAGCAGATACTCATGCTGACAACGAATGCTGGAAGAAATTTGAGAAATGTTTAGAGAATGAAGAACGAATTCTTTTGCTGGAAGAAATTTGAGAAATGTTTAGAGAATGAAGAACGAATTCTTTTGCAAGAATTCAGTCGTCAGCTGCATGAACACCTGAGAGAGAGCTTGCCATTCAGCTCACAATGTGCAGATTCAGGCAAATCCGGAAACCAAGCAAATGGGTTGGGGCTGTGTGGGGGGGCAAGCTGGCAGCAGTAACCATGAGTTTGTTTTCGGGTGCAAATATGGCAACGTAGCACTGAAGCCACATCGCTATTGCCAACGTCTGCTCAAAGGCAAGTTAAGGTGAGCAGACTGCAAAACGAAGAAAAGTTCTTTAGATTTACGAATGATAGCGTGCCTTTACCTTCCTGTAAAAGCACTGGTGTTGCGCCTTGAAGCAAGGGTCATAGAAAAGCTCTGGTAAGGGCCACATCGTCTGCTTCAATATCCACGTATCACAGGTTTTCATGCGGAAAAAAAAAGTAATTCAGTGGAGATGTGCAGATGCTTTTGTAGTGTGTCAAGCACTTCATTTTCAAAGACGACTTATCTATGGTTGGTTTTTTTTTGTATTTTTGATATTTGCCCCTGCACAGTAAGCAGTCACTGTGTATAAACACATTATATGCCCCAATTTCTCGAAATCGCAGCTTTTGGGTGACATAAGGTACCAAGGGGGTCGTACACTGCAATCCGAAAATATTAATTTCCATATTTGGATATTAGGTCATATGTGCCTTGCTACACAAACATCAATTCCAATGCCAAGGACAAATATATCTAGCTGCTATTATAGAAGCACATCTTGCTCATGTGGAATTTTGTCGCGATGGGACCATGTGCTGTCGCTGTAGGCTGCTTGATTCTGGTAATGTGGAGTGCAGGTGTGTTGTACCAATGTTTTACCCAAAAATTCGACGGGGCAGCCAGATGCGGGACCTACGGCATGAGGCCTAATCAGCGCGGGCGCGGAGTACCGCAAAAAAAGAGCCAGACTGCTAAAGTCGGGTATAACTTTATTCCAGCGAGGGGAAACACAGCAGAGGCGCCCTGACGTAACAGATTTGAAATGGAAACTGAAAGCCGACACAGGATATTACAGTACCCACAAACATATCGGGGCATCTGCCCCTGGTGTGGCGACATACGCCCTACACTCTTTCAGATATCGTGGGGATGCGAGGACAAACCTCAACACTTATGTCATTTGAGCAGTGGGAGGTACACCTGACCCGATACCCAGGCGGGGCAAGAAGCTCTCCTCCAGCAAGTACGTCGAGCAGCCATGGCGAGTAGAGTCCTGGAATGAGGACACCACCCACTCGACTTCAAGAGCAACTACCTCGATGGTCCAAATAAATGTTTCTCCCCTTTCCCCCTTCCCTCATCGCCCCAACACAAGAAGCAATCATCCAGGTTGTACGTATAAAATGGCCCTGCTTCACCTCACTAATGCAGAAGGGTCAATTTTATAAATTTGAGGAATCTCCTACTGCCTGTATACACTTCCTGTATGCTTTCATAGCAACATATTTATGATCGTATACTTCTCTCATACAGCTGACTATTATCGTATCAAATTTCCCATTGCATTTCGTCGAGAAAGAGGTGCCGTAGTTCGTTCTGAAAGCATAATGCAAATAAAATGATCACTTGACTGTGCATACAGGGGAGCAAGAAGAGTAGGCGGTGAAAAAGTAGGAAAATACAAGGGCTCTTTGTGCAGGACTTCAGCAAATGGGTTAAGAGGCATCCGACCGATTGCAATACATTGCATATGTAAATTAGGCAACTCACTATCTCATAGTTTCCCTAATTTGCTTTCAGAATAGCATATAAGCGGTCGTATGGACGCTGTGAAAAAACTCTGCTTTGAAAAGGAAACACATATTTAACTCTCACAACAAACACCATGTCTCCTTGAGCTATAATTAGAGCAGAACACATAAATACACCGATGTGCCAAAAAAGAAACAATCGAAATTGGGCGAAAACACGCTCTTTGAACGATAATTGGTGCAACGTCACAAAATGATCAGCTCAATGTCGTCATTATCATCAACATTGTGTTTATGCCTAATGCATCTCTAATGCCTAATGACCAACGCATATCTCAGCCATCTTAGTTAGCCTTGGCTTGTGGCGGCCTCTGACCTCGCCTTATGCATGCTTTCCTAGGTTCCTATGCATACATTCCTATGCATTTCCAAGCTGCCCCAGGCTCCGATTCTGTTTGCACACATTCTGTAACTTCATTACACCACCGGTTATCCCCCAACACATCTTCTGGCCAACATTTTTACTCTTATTTTGGACGATATCTTACTAGTTACTCTTACACTCGGTAATTGGCAGGACTAGAAAAGCCGAATGCCCCTCGCGATGGTTAGAGCACACCGTGTCATCTTTTCAGCATCTGCTTGCCATCACGTCGATGCATGGTCCAAGGTAGCTGCATCGTCATAGCTAAGGCTCATTGTAAACCCTGAGCTGTGTTTACACGAATGCTACAACGGGGCTTCGCCTCATCTACATGCTTTGTTTTGCAGTTTCTTGCAGCCTTTCTAGTCGATAGTAAAGAGGAACATGCTTATATATGGTCATCCATGCCGCAGTGTCGGCTCTGTGCTTAATTGGCATTAGCTAGCCACCGTCATCACACATCGCAATAGAGAGGAGCAAGAAATTATTGCCGTAGCGAATTAGGCATTTATAGCGATCCGCGCTGTCGGCGTATCAATACTGCTAAAGCAGTGGCGCCATAATAAAACCACACCGACTCAGCAGCACCTCTGCAGTCCTACAGCAGCGTGAAAAAGAACAGCTGATAACAAAGACAAAATGCACGTGATTATTTGCCCTGTGGATGATAAGAGGCTAAGAGATTACGGATATTGCCAAGTATTTCTTGCGATCAAGTTGGAAAGTCGCTAAAAGGGGCGAATCGGGGTAAAAGCAGGTATACCAAGCTGTATTGGCACTGCCACATTGCTACGCACTTACAATTAGGCTGGCTCTTACGGTTGCTCACGGTAAGCGTCACAGTACTTTGCGGTATCCTGGCAATAATCAGACAGTGACACCCGTAGCTATGAGCAAGGATATTGCCCATGTGCGCCTAGTATCTTCGAAAGTGCTGCATGTTTCGTGTGGCATATTCGCTACCCCACTTGGCTTTCAAATCCACTACCATTATTTTCTCCAAATGATAAGGGTATGACATTACTCGTATCATGCTCAGTGTGCTTTATACTAACCATTGTTGTTTCCAGTGATGCAGCGACGACTGCAATCCTCGCTCACGTGCAAATGACTGCACACTTTTGCAGCACGCGACTGATTGGCCAGCTTCCACCGACGTATACAATCCGTACAAGGACGGCAACGTCGGTGTTACCGAGAAACGCTGTCTGCGCACAGAATTCAGTGAACAAAAGGAGAACATTGTCATCCACCCAAGTGTAGCACCAAGCTGTAAAGGTAAAGCAATCGAGTGCTAGTTGCCTTGGTTAAGCTTAAAAGTATGTCTGTTCAAGGAACATCGAAACAATGAGCACTGCGGGTTATTTTCGTAAACATTGTATTTATTTGCTATTACATCATATCACCAAAAACAAACACGATGAAACGCAGAAAAGCACAAGGACTGCTCGCAATTAAAAACCATGAGAAAATGTTACTGCATAAGCGATCTGAATGTGCCTTTAAGATTTTCTACATATTTGAGAAGCGCACAGTGAATGGAGCAGAAAATGCAAGGTAGGTGGGGGCAAAAGAAGGTTTTTATGTCAGAGAACACTGCTTGGTTTTGTTCAAGAGCCACAAAAAGATAACTGAGACTGCAACTAACTCAGTGCAAAGTTGAGGAGCATGCAATGCCATGCTGTCTTCGCTTGAAGTAAATTATCGAGACGTGGATCTCCATCTTCAAACGAAAACAAAAAATGTGCAGCTATCAAGATATCAAGAAGTTCTTTCCTGTTTAGAGGTGTTTCCTTTACATAAGAAATGAGAAGTACCCCCAGTGGCAACAAGTATTATTTCCTTTCTTTATAACTGCCCGGTTAATTCAATGGAGGCTGAGCACAAATGTCATTATGAGATTGCCCACATTGCTCACAGAGTAAATCAATTATAATTTATTTAGCAGGAAGATCAATTATTTGTAAGTAAAATTCAATGAAACCTCGACATCCTAGAGCAACACCTAGAACGTTATGCTGAGGTCAACATTTTAAGGTATTTTTAAATGAACACGCCACTTTTGTGCGCCGAAATGATCTGGAAATGTGAAGCCACGGGCACTTGTCAGTCTCGTGATGTTATGCACAGCTAACACCGAAACGTCTGACCAAGCTTTTCAGCTTGCATTTCTTCTTGCCTGCGAAGACTGATGTTATTGTAGTACTGGTGCATCTGAAACAAGTCTTTAAGATTATCACGCATTAAGGTATCTCCAGTACGACGCAAGGAAACCAAATCAATGCACGCTGCTTTTGCATTCTCACCAATGGCAACATGAAAAAGATGTTCACATCTGCGCTTTTTCGAGGGAACACACTGAGAGCTGAAGCTTATATTCACAAACAAAAAACTGCGTAAACGTGTTGCTACTTTACCACCGAAGTCCCCGGAATAAAATACCGTCGGACATCCAAGGCCGCACAGTGACTTCCTGCGAAGACAAGAGAAGTATGTTAGATGGCATAAAGTATGGCACAATGTTTTTGCAGATACCGTGATTCTGCATACATTAGACGTCATTCAACAACACTTATAAAGTAGTACTGGTTAGAACCATGAAACGGCGCCAGAGGGGGCCGTATTACTTTTAGAAAAAGGGTAACTGATAAGTTACAGGTGGACTCTTACAGAATACACCCCCAGGTCTGATCAAGTTTCATAACATTTCTGCGACCAGGTAGCAAAGCCAGTGCAACGTGCCGTCAGACTGGTGAAGATCAAGCCCAGGAAAATTAAGGACAAAGTCCGGCCTGCCTCGCAAAGAATCCTTTCCTCCTCCTTTCTTTGCGTGTCACTGCCGATCAAAACAAGCAGCTTGGTGGGACAATATAGCGGTCGGGGAACCATTTGACGTACCATATTTAGTCGCATAATGATCGCACTTCTTTGTCAAAAAAAAAAAAAATTGAAGCAAATTCAGGAGTGCGATCATCACGTGGGTTAAATTTCTCACAAAAAGAAACATTTTCTTTTTTCATCCCGCATTTGCTGCTGGATGACAAGCAGGCGGCTGCCACTGTCAGTGTGGGACACCAAAACAACAATGGCGGCTGGTGAAGCAGGCCGAATGCACCGAACGCGATTATTTTGCTTCTCGTGAGTACATTACGCGCATTGAAACAGTTTCTTCCGTATCAGTAATGAAAATATTATCAGCAAGTTCGTGACAATAACATAGCCACGTCCATATTGAGGGGACAGAAACAGATGGGCGCGCTTAGCTGCCAGTGACATAGAAACACATGGTGGGCATGCTGCGGAAACTGCGGCATTTGTCTTCACTGCTATCCTAGTAGTACGGCACATTTCTGCTAAGGGTGGGCGAGTATCTTAGCTGCGTTACAGGCGTTGGAGTACGAATAGGATACACCTCTAACATAGTGTAAACGTGGCCACTATCGTTGCCGATCGCAATTTGTTTGTGCCCATGAGTGCAGATGACAAGAATCCAAATGCGCCCTTTATGTTGTTGACCAAAACCATTATGAAGCCTACAAATAAAGCCGAGGCAAGTTTAGTGGTAGCTTTTTTTTTTTTTTGTAGGAATGAAATGGGGCATCTGTTCAAGAATGTTGGGTTTGCGTGCTGACCGCTTGATATGTTTTCAAGACGACAAAATTCAGGGGTGCGATCATTACGCGAGTGCGATCATTAGGGGAGTAAATACAGTATTTCAAAACAATCAGCTCGCTACAAATAACAAAGCCGAGGCAAGTATAGTGGTAGCTTTTTTTTTTTGTAGGAATGAAATGGGGCATCTGTTCAAGAATGTTGGGTGTGCGTGCTGACCGCTTGATATTGTCACGTGGTGGTGACGTTGAATAACACAGTAGCAATACTGTGAACGACAAAACAAACTTTTATTGGGCGAACCTGTGCCCACAAAACAGGCTACACTTATAGCACAACGATAGCGGCGAACACGCTCGGCGATCGTCGAAAATCTCATTAGCGGGTCAAGCGCGTCGGCTTTTATAGATCAGTCGTCGAATGTTCCAGATTAACTGATGGGACCCGCGTGTCTTCCACAAAGTTCGACACCATTCGTGTCACGCGATGAAATCTGATAACACAAGGTTCGGCGACAACAGACACGCGGATAGAAGTGTCGATAACTTTCCAGAAACGTCGGATACATGCAGGCGCGTCCCTCGCTGTGTGATTACAGTTAAGCGGCGAAACGTAGTTGCCCGATAAAGATAAGTACACGTGTCATTACCCCCCTCTTAAAAAGCATCGACCCGATGCTGCTAACAAACGAAAGTAACAAAGAAAAGCACTCGTAGCAAAGAAAACAAACTAAGGAAGTTCATCAGCGTCCGTAAAATGGCTTAAGGCGCACCACGTGGACCACTTCTGATCGTGCGCGGCGCCGCTGCGAGTGCGAAATGCCGTCTGGCACGACCTCATAGTCTAGTGCGCCAATACGTCGGATGACCTTGTAGGGTCCGAAATAGCGTCGCAGCAGCTTCTCACTGAGTCCTCGCCGGCGTATCGGGGTCCATACCCAAACACGGTCGCCGGGCTGGTACTCGACGAAGCGTCGTCGGAGGTTGTAGTGTCGGCTGTCGGTACGCTGCTGGGTCTTGATCCGTAGGCGGGCGAGCTGTCGGGCTTCTTCGGCGCGCTGGAGATAGGTAGCGATGTCAAGATTCTCCTCGTCAGTGACGTGCGGCAGCATGGCGTCGAGCGTCGTCGTCGGGTTCCTGCCGTAAACCAACTTGAATGGCGTGATCTGTGTTGTTTCTTGCACCGCCGTGTTGTAGGCGAAGGTGACATACGGCAGGACCGCGTCCCACGTCTTGTGCTCGACGTCGACGTACATTGCTAGCATGTCGGCGAGGGTCTTGTTCAGGCGCTCCGTGAGACCATTCGTTTGCGGATGGCAGGCAGTTGTCCTCCTGTGGCTCATCTGGCTGTACTGCAGAATGGCTTGGGTGAGCTCTGCTGTAAAAGCAGTTCCTCTGTCGGTGATGAGGACTTCTGGGGCACCATGTCGTAGCAGGATGTTCTCGACGAAAAATTTCGCCATTTCGGCTGCGCTGCCTTTTGGTAGAGCTTTAGTTTCAGCAAAGCGGGTGAGATAGTCCGTCGCCACGACGATCCACTTATTCCCGGATGTTGATATCGGAAACGGCCCCAACAAATCCATCCCAATCTGCTGGAATGGTCGGCGAGGAGGTTCGATCGGCTGTAGTAATCCTGCTGGCCTTGTCGGTGGTGTCTTGCGTCGTTGACAGTCTCGGCATGTCTTGACGTAACGGGCGACGTCGGCGGTCAGACGCGGCCAGTAATACCTTTCCTGTATTCTCGACAGCGTCCGGGAGAATCCGAGGTGCCCAGCGGTTGGATCGTCGTGTAGGGCGTGCAGTATTTCTGGACGCAGCGCTGACGGTACAACAAGAAGGTAGCTGGCGCGGACTGGTGAGAAGTTCTTCACGAGCAGGTTGTTTCGTAGCGTGAACGACGACAACCCGCGCTTAAATGCCCTAGGGACAACGTCGGTGTTTCCTTCCAAATACTCGACGAGGCCTTTTAGCTCCGGGTCTGCTCGTTGCTGTTTAGTGAAGTCTTCCGCGCTTATTATCCCAAGGAAGGCATCGTCGTCCTCGTCGTTTTGCGGCGGGGGATCGATGGGGGCGCGCGATAAGCAGTCGGCGTCGGAGTGTTTTCTTCCGGACTTGTATATTACCGTGACGTCATATTCTTGCAGTCTGAGGCTCCACCGCGCCAGCCGTCCTGAAGGGTCCTTTAATTTAGCTAGCCAACACAATGCATGATGGTCACTGACGACTTTGAATGGCCTGCCATAGAGGTAAGGGCGGAATTTAGCTATAGCCCAAATGATGGCGAGGCATTCCTTTTCCGTCGTAGAATAGTTGCTTTCCGCTTTTGACAGCGACCGGCTAGCATACGATATCACCCTTTCAAGTCCTTTCCTCTGGACTAGGACGGCACCGAGGCCTAGGCTACTGGCGTCAGTGTGGATTTCGGTATCGGCGTCCTCGTCGAAGTGTGCAAGTACCGGCGGCGACTGCATGCGTCGTTTGAGTTCTTGAAATGCCTTGGCCTGCGGCGTTTCCCATTTGAACGCGACATCACATTTGGTTAGATGTGTTAGCGGCTCCGCGATGCGTGAGAAGTCCTTGACAAAGCGCCTATAGTAGGCACACATGCCAAGGAACCTGCGCACTGCCTTCTTGTCGGTTGGCTGCGGGAACTTTGCGATGGCAGCTGTCTTCTGTGGGTCGGGGCGTACTCCTGATTTGCTGATCACGTGGCCTAGGAACAAAAGCTCATCGTAAGCGAAGCGGCACTTTTCCGGCTTCAGAGTGAGCCCTGATGACTTGATGGCTTCTAACACTGTCGCAAGCCGCCTAAGGTGATCGTCGAAATTTCCGGCGAAGACAACGACGTCATCCAGGTAAACAAGGCACGTCTGCCACTTCAGTCCGGCTAACACCGTGTCCATGACGCGCTGAAACGTTGCAGGCGCCGAGCACAGTCCGAATGGCATGACCTTGAACTCGTAGAGGCCGTCTGGCGTGATGAAGGCAGTCTTTTCGCGATCTCTCTCGTCGACTTCTATTTGCCAGTAGCCAGACTTGAGGTCCATCGACGAGAAGTATTTAGCGTTGCAGAGCCGATCCAATGCGTCGTCTATCCGTGGAAGGGGGTACACATCCTTCTTCGTGATCTTGTTCAGTCGACGATAATCGACGCAGAAACGTAGGGTTCCGTCCTTTTTCTTTACCAGGACTACAGGAGAGGCCCACGGGCTTTTCGACGGCTGGATGATGTCGTCGCGCAGCATTTTGTCGACTTGTTGCCTAATAGCTTCACGTTCTCGTGTCGAAACTCGGTAAGGGCTCTGGCGGAGTGGTCGAGCGCTCTCTTCGGTTATTATGCGATGCTTTGCAACTGGTGTTTGTCGAATCCTCGATGACGTCGAAAAGCAGTCTTTGTATCGTCGGAGAAGACTTCTGATCTGTTGCTGCTTACTCATAGGAAGACTTGGATTCACGTCGAAGTCTGGTTCGGGGACAATGCTCATCGGGGTAGATGCGGCTGAATCCGAGAGGACAAAGGCATTGCTGGTTTCCACAATTTCCTCGATGTATGCGATTGTCGTGCCCTTGTTGATGTGCTTGAACTCTTGGCTGAAGTTGGTTAGCATAACTTCCACTTGCCCTCCGTGGAGTCGAGCGATCCCTCTTGCGACGCAAATTTCACGGTCGAGCAGTAGATGCTGGTCGCCCTCGATGACGCCTTCTACGTCAGCGGGTGTTTCAGTGCCGACGGAAATAATAATGCTGGCGCGCGGCGGGATGCTCACTTGATCTTCGAGCACATTCAAGGCGTGGTGACTACGACAGCTCTCCGGCGGTATCGCTTGATCTTGTGACAGCGTTATCGATTTCGACTTCAGGTCGATGACTGCGCCATGTTGATTCAGGATGTCCATGCCGAGAATGACGTCTCGTGAACACTGTTGGAGGACAACGAAGGTGGCAGGGTAAGTCCGGTCGTGAACGGTAATTCTTGCCGTGCAGATCCCAGTCTGCGTAATCAGGTGTCCTCCAGCGGTGCGAATTTGAGGGCCTTCCCATGCAGTCTTAACTTTCCTCAACTGGGCGGCGATGGGTCCACTCATGACGGAGTAATCGGCTCCTGTGTCTACTAAGGCGGTGACTGCGTGGCCGTCGAGAAGCACGTCGAGGTCGGTGGTTCTCTTTCTTGCGTTACAGTTAGGTCTCTGCGTCGGATCACGGCTGCGTCGTGTTGAACTGAAGCTGGAACGTCGTGTCGTCAAGTAGTCTTTCGTCGGTGTAGTCTTGGCTTCCTGGCTTCGTCGGGACGGCGGCGTGTCGTCATTAGGTCGTCGAGATGGTTTGTTGGTCGTCTTCGTCGGCGGCGGAGGATCTTCGTCAGTTCGACGAACAGCAACCGCACCTCCATCGGTTGCTGCTTTTAGTTTTCCGGATACGGGCTCGCTGACCGGCCTCGGGCTGGGCCAGTGTATGGTCGGCGCTGCGGCGACACGTAGCGGCCTGGTGATGGCGAACGCGACGGTCGTCGAGAGCTCCACTGAGTAGCGGCGAGGTAGTCGGCGATATCGCGAGGGCGTTCACCTCGCTGCGGGCGCGGAGCATTGACGGCGAAACCTCGCAGTCCCATCTCCCGGTATGGGCATCGGCGATACACATGGCCGGCTTCTCCGCAGTGATAGAGCGGACGGTGGTCGGGGGCTCGCCAAATGTCAGTCTTCCTCGCGTAGGTGCGCTGGGCGACGAGTGGGCGTGCTGGCGGCGGCGGCGGCAGACGACGGAATTGCATCGTTGCAGGGCCCTGGCGTGGTCGCGGAGGGGGACCTTGACGGCGTGCGACGGCGGCGTAGGTCATCGCTTCTGGCTGGGGCTGCGGTAATTGAGGTTGCACCTCAGGAACCCCAAGCGATCGCTGAACCTCATCTTTCACGATGTCAGCGATCGAAGCTACTTGAGGCTGCGACGAAGGCAGGACCTTGCGCAGTTCTTCGCGCACAATGGCCCTGATGGTCTCTTGAAGGTCGTCCGAACCCAGTCCTTGGATGGCATACTGTGGCGTGTGCCCCTGGCGGTTATATTGCCGGGTGCGCATCTCCAGAGTTTTCTCGATCGTCGATGCCTCTGCAGAAAACTCAGCCACAGTCTTCGGTGGGTTGCGAATAAGTCCGGCGAAAAGGTCTTGCTTGACGCCGCGCATCAGGAAGCGAACTTTTTTCTCCTCCGACATTTCCGGGTCGGCGTGCCGGAAAAGACGGGCCATCTCCTCCGTGAAGATCGCGATCGTCTCGTTTGGCAGCTGCACTCTGGTTTCTAGTAGAGCTTGGGCTCGCTATTTTCGCACGACGCTTGTAAACGTGTGCAAGAAGCCGCTTCGGAAAAGGTCCCACGTCGTTAAGGTGGCTTCCCGATTCTCGAACCACGTCCTGGCGGCGTCTTCCAATGCGAAATAGACATGCCGCAGCTTGTCGTCGCTGTCCCAACTGTTAAACTTAGCGACCCTCTCATAAGTTTCGAGCCAGGTTTCCGGGTCCTCGAATGTTGATCCGCGGAACGTCGGAGGTTCCCTGGGCTGCTGCAGCACGATGGGGGACGCTGGCGCTTCCACAATCTTCTTGGTCTTCTCAGGTAGAAGTCCGTGCTCCGGGGGCAGCTGTTGAAGACGGCGGCTGGCTCGATGCTCCGGGACTACGTTGGTGTTCTCTTTGCGGTCCGGGCGTGGATCACGGCTTGTCGGGGGCGTCCGGTACATGAACGAAAAGCACCTCCACCAGATGTCACGTGGTGGTGACGTTGAATAACACAGTAGCAATACTGTGAACGACAAAACAAACTTTTATTGGGCGAACCTGTGCCCACAAAACAGGCTACACTTATAGCACAACGATAGCGGCGAACACGCTCGGCGATCGGCGAAAATCTCATTAGCGGGTCAAGCGCATCGGCTTTTATAGATCAGTCGTCGAATGTTCCAGATTAACTGATGGGACCCGCGTGTCTTCCACAAAGTTCGACACCATTCGTGTCACGCGATGAAATCTGATAACACAAGGTTCGGCGACAACAGACACGCGGATAGAAGCGTCGATAACTTTCCAGAAACGTTGGATACATGCAGGCGCGTCCCTCGCTGTGTGATTACAGTTAAGCGGCGAAACGTAGTTGCCCGATAAAGATAAGTACACGTGTCAATATGTCTTCAAGACGACAAAATTCAGGGGTGCGATCATTACACGAGTTCAATCATTAGGGGAGTAAATACAGTATTTCAAAACAATCAGCTCGGTGGGGGAATTTCATAGTGGTCGGGGAACCATTGGACGTATTCGTTTTTATGCATACAGAAGCGTGGTCCAAGAATTAGGTAAAATTGCAGTTGTGGTTTAAAATACAACGAAATACAATGAAGACAGGTGGGACATCCTTTTTAGGAAAAAAGCATGTGATTGACATCAAGCAAGCTCCACCGGTTCTTCCTGCATGATTGTGCGGGAACGAGTGGGTGCAGGTCAGCCAGACGTATTGAGGAAGGCGCAGAAACAAAATAAACATAAACGTGGCATCTGCCAGGCGGCTATATAAATATGTAGTGCCCTCGTGTCTTTAGCTTCAGTCGGCATTGCCTTGGACTCACATAGACGTGGTAACCTCAGGTACGGTGTACAGGTCAGGGCGAAGCGCAGTCCCAGCACTATTATAGCTCTATAGCATATGGCAATGGTAGCCGAGACACAGCCTGTGCTCAACAGCCGCAAGTCCAGCGACGACCGGAAGTGAACCGGTTCTTCTGCAGCAATTGCCAACACGAACAGGGATGCGAGATCAGAGGAAAGAACAAGCAAGGTTCATCAGCAGGACGGCAAGGATGAAGGAGAGTTCACCAGGATCGGGGCCGGTGAGGTCAGGGCGTGGCCCACCACTCGGACCCCGGCATTTCTTGCCCTGTCCAGCCGCTGTATCAGAGTCGTCAGCCCCGTCGCGTTCGTGATTTTGCAGGCCAAATCCGTGCAGCGACCATGCGGACAGTCGCGCTTTCGGTCCCGTACGATGAACACAAGCGCTGAGTCGCGCACTTTTGAAATCCGCGCACTATGAAATGCCGTACTTCTCATACAACAATGCACGCACGTGCGCTTTGTTATTCCGATGAAAAGATTAATCGAATGTGTGTGTCCCGCCATGGGCGTCCAGCAGCGGTGACGAATGAAATACGTACTTTCCCACTCTCCAGGTCGTCTATTGCTCTTTCTCTGTCCTCTTGTTCGAAGACGAGTTCACATGTCAGGCGGTCGACTATAGCCTTTGTGCCTAGAAAGACAATATATTCAGGTTACATAAAGCAGATCAATGAATACGATACAATGATACAATGAAAACCGATGACCGGAAGTGGTCCTGTTCTTGGGCATGAAATACCAGCACGAACAGGAGCGGCGAAATCGGCTGCGTGACCGGACATACGATAAAGAATACGAAGCCCAGTTATCCAGTATCAAGGCCAGTGATGTCAGGGGCGTGTCTCGCAGCTTCATCATAGTAGTCCGCCCCTTTCACTCGTGATTTTGCAGGCGAAACCCGCGCAGCAACCACCCGCACAAAGTGCCCCATACGCTCAACAGCGCCGAGTCGCGCACTTCTTAAATCCGTGCACTATGAAATGCCTTATTCCTGGTAGAACGATGCACACACGTACCGGTATTCCTATCAAAATACTAATCGAATGTGTGTGCCACACCCATGATGACCATGCTCCGCACTGTGGCATCGGTGACGAATAAGATACGCACCTTCCCGCTTGCTAGATCATTGAGCGCTCTCTCGCTGTCGCTTTGCTCCCGGTCGCCATGTATCGAGCGCCAGTTCATGCCAGAAAAAACGAGTCCACACATCAGGCAGTCTATGGCTTTCGTGCCTAGAAAGACAATATATTCAGGTTGCATAAAGTATATAAATGAATACGAAATGATCAGTTAGGAATACGAATTGACCGGTAATAGGTCATAAAGACAAATGTTTAAGGACATGTTTCTGCCTACCGAAAACGAAGCTATAGATGACTTTATCTTTGAATTATAAGGTGACATCGAAGACAAGGAAGAACTAGAAGCGGCACTCGTAGCCACAGTGATACCAAAGGGGTCTTTCTACAGTGTCAATGGCCGGATGTTAACATAAGCTCAACCCAGTGCAAAGGCAACATTGGATGCGTCATCTTTGTGGAGTGCTTTTCTGACGATGCAGAGTGCAACACAGCTGAATCGCCGCTACCAGAATCCTCATTATCATCATCAGCCTGGGGAGGAATTCTGTAAGAGTCCACCTAGTGGACTGTCCCATTTCGGCCGTTCCTGATTGGCTAGGGCCGCTCGTATACTGCTCGCTCGTACAACTGCATCCAATCAGAAGCGGTCGAAATGGACAGTCCACTAGGTGGACTCTTACAGAATACCCTCCCTGGTTACGCCCACTGCAGGGCAAAGGCCTCTCCCATACTTTTCCAACTACCCCAGTAATGCACTAATTGTGGCCATGTTGTCCCTGCAAACTATCCGCCCACGTAACATTCAGCTGCCCCCTGCTACGCTTCCCTTCCCTTGGAATCCAGTCCATAACCCTTAATGACCATTGGTTATCTTCCCTCCTCATTACATGTCCTGCCCATGCCCATTTCTTTTTCTTGATTTCAACTAAGATGTCATTAACTTGCGTTTGTTCCCTCACCCAATCTGCTCTTTTCTCTTAACGTTATACCCATCATTCTTCTTTCCAGAGCTCTTGTCGTCCTCAATTTAAGTAGTACCCTTTTCGTAAGCCTCCAGGTTTCTGCCCCATACGCGAGTATTGGTAAGACACAGCTATGCCTGCCAAATGCACTCCAGCCCATTCTTATTCTTCTGATTACTTAAAGTCTCATGATCCGGATTCTCCATTAACTCTAATCCCCAATCCTTCCCAATCCAGATCTCTGATTACCTCCTGTAAATACGCTGTGAATAGCATTGGAAAGATCTCCCTGCTTGACGCCTTTCTTTATTGGGATTTTGTTGCTTTCCTTATGGAGGACTACGGTGGCTGTGGAGCCGCTCGTGTACATCCAGATTCCGTAAAGGCTTTCTCGTAATCAATGAAAGCTATATATAAGGGTTGGTTATAATACGCACATTTCTCCGTGACCCAATTGATAGTGGGAATATGGTCTATTGTTGAGTAGCCTTTACGGAATCCTGCTCCTGCCTGGTCCTTTGGTTGACAGAAGTCTTAAGGTGTTCCTGATTCTATTAGCGATTACCTTAGTTAATAGAATCAGGGACACTTTATAGACTTCTGTCAACCAAGACAGTGCCTGGTGCTCACAGTTGAGCAATGTCAGTTGAGTTCTTTCCGCATGCAGACTACCGTTGGCCTTACTGAAAATATGGCACCACTGTTTTAAAAAAGACCAGGACGAAGGGCGCAGATTTCGGCACCCGGATACCAAGAGTCACCTCGTACATTTGAGCAACACTACCTGGTGTCGCCGGACTGTTTCCTCAGTGAATACAAAAGTAATTTTCAGCTTCGCACAACACGGACCTATTGAAGGATCCTATTGAAACAGCTAAGTTGACGTATCTGCGGTGCCTATAGTAACGCGACTTCAGAGAAGCCTGGAAAGCAGTGAGATGAGCGAAGGCAAACTTACGGGCCAAATTACTGCCATGGTAATTACTTCTCGGACATATGCGGCAAGAGAATGTCTACTATACGCGGAAGTACGGTGTCCGGGGGCAGGACAGAATCCTGGCAAAATAGTAAATAAAACAAAGAGCAGCTACCACTTCTCATGGTGGAATGGATTATAAGTAGGGTCCTTCGTTTCCGGGTTTTATGTATATTTTTTATTTGAGGGTATCTCAAAGAGAAATCGCGGCTTTCTTATCCAGTAGTTTTAAGCATTTACCAAAGGCTGTGCTTCGCTTTTGGACGCATCTGCAAATCCTCATTGCCGGGTATTAAAAAAAATTCATAGGAACCTCTTCAACAAAAAGAAATTTATAGAGTTTGGCGATCTATCATTTCTCTGCGCTTTTTTTTAAAGCCATGCTTCGCTGGTGATGTGATATCCTTGTTAGCGTACATTGAACACAGCAAGCATTTCTGTATCCATCCTAGACCTGTCGGGCTTTTCATGCTTGCCTGTTGTCCTGTTCTACTGAGTGCTAACTAGACAATTAAGTCCCTTTTTCCCCCCTAGACTAGTTAGGTACAACAAGGTACAAGCTTGTCCTTACATTCATTCTACATTTTGTTTATGCATTACATAAAATATTGAGTTCAGTACTTCAATCAGAAAAAAAAAAAAAATTGGAGTCACCTACAAAAAAGACCCAGTTTCCTCACGGTAGGGGAAGCGTTAACTCCGGCTGTGGCAGTAGCCGTCATCGAGGCGAGGGCAAAGTAGGCAAATGAATACAGGCAAGAGCGAGGCCCAGTCAAAACACTTTTACAGCTGTACTAAGTACATAGCAATGGTGGCCAGGGCGGAGCCCGTGCCCCGCAAGTCCACTGATGACCGGATGTGGTCCTGTTCTCGGGGATGAAATAGCAGCACGAACAGGAGTGGAGAGATCGGCTGCCTGACCGGACATACGATCAAGGATCACCGGCAGGAACGAAGCCCAGTTATCCAGGATCAAGACCAGTGATGTCGGGGGTGTGTCCCGCCGCTTCATCATAGTAGGCCGCCCCTTTGCACTCGTTTTGCAGGCGAAACCCGCGCAGCAACCACCCGCACAAAGGGCCCTATACGGCGCTGAGTCGCGCACTCTTTAAATCCGTGCACTATGAAATGCCGTATTCCTGGTACAACGATGTACACACGTACCGGTATTCCTATCAAAATACCAATCGAATGTGTGTGCCACACCCGTGATGACCATGCTCCGCACTGCGGCATCGGTGACGAATGAAATATGCACCTTCCTGCTTTCTAGATCATTGAGTGCTCTCTCGCTGTCCCTTTGCTCCCGGTCGCCATGTATCGAGTGCCAGTCCATGCCAGAAAAAACGAGTCCGCACGTCAGGCAGTGCCTTTGTGCCTAGAAAGACAATATATTCAGGTTGCATAAAGCATATAAATGAATGCGAAATGATCAGTTACGGACATGAATTGACCGGTAATAGGTCATAAAGAGAGAAATGTGTAACTGCACATTTGTGCCTACTGAAAACGAAGCTATCCCGTCTGAAAACCTGTAGGAACATTCTTAGAAATCAAGATATAGAACTGAATACTGCTAACAGGTGATGTAATCTTGAAATTATAAGGCGGCATCAAGACGAGAGAGAACTAGAAGCTGAGCTTGCAGCCATAGTGATGCTGAAAAAGTCTACAGCGTCAATGGCCAGATATTAACATGAGCTCAACACAGTGTGAAGGCAACATAGATGCGTCATCTATGTGGGGTGCTTTTCTGACGATGCAGAGTGTAACAGTGGAATCACCACTACCAGAATGACCTCGCATTGACCACGCTACACCAAGAGACAGTGTCTGGTGCTTAAAGTTGAGCAACGTCAGTTGACTGCTTTCCGCATGAAGACTACCATTGGCATTACTGAAAATATGGCAATGCTGCTTTAAAAAAGACCAGGACGAAGGGCGCAGATTTCCGCACCCGGATACCGAGAATCGCCTCGTACATTTGAGCAACACTACCTGTGAAAAGTTCCGTCCAAGTCAACTCGACCTCCTTGTTTGTGTGTGGTGTAACCAGACTGTCTTTCCTGAGTAGATAAAATAATTTTCAGCTTCGCACAACACGGACCTATTAAATAATCCTATTTAACCAGTTGACGTATCTGCGGTGCCTATAGTAATGCGACTTCAGAGAAGGCTGGAAAGCATTGAGGTGAGCGAAGGCACACTGATGGGCCTAATTACTGCCATGGTAATTACTTCTCGGGGGTAAGCGGCGAGGGAATGTGTACTAGACGGAAGTATGGTGTCCGGGGGCAGGACAGAATCCTGGCGAAATAGTAATAAAACAGCAGCCACCACTTCTCATGGTGGGATTCGTTTCCGGGTTTTATGTATACTCTTTATTCGAGGGTAAACGTTTGAGGCCATTTTGAAATAGAAATCACGGCTTTCCTTCCGGTAGTTTTAGGTTCCGAGTCTTAAAAGCAATTATTTATTAATTTATTCAAATTAATTAAAAGTAAAAGCAGTTAACAAAGGCTATGCTCTTCTTTTGGACACAGACATTCTATTTCAACAAGCTGAATTACAATCTTGTTATAATGGCAAAGTGAGCTCCTCGCAAATTATGTGACAAACGCATCTCTACAAACCCTCATTGCTGGGTATTAAAAAAATTGATAGGAACCCTTCAACAAAAAGAACAAATTGAGACAAGTTTGGCAATCTATTACATAGTCTTTGCACTTCTTTTTTTAAGCCATGCTTTGCAGGTGGTGCGATGAGTCTTTTTTTACTTAGAATATCCTTGTTCGTGTACACTGAACACAGCAAGCATTTCTGTATCCATCCTAGACCTGTCAGGCTTTTCATCCTTGCCTGTTGTCCTGTTCTACTGGGTGCTAACTAGGCAATCTGGACCTTTTCCACCTAGACTAGTTACCATGGTTTACATAATTGGAGGTAGGGTAAATGCGATTTAATGCGGGACTGTCGTATTGCATTCAAAAGCAGCTATTAAAAATCAACAAGATTTCTTTCATTTAGGCCCTGCTTGTGCTGAATATACTATATTCTCATATACACCAGTTTTTGCTCCAGTGTTAAGCACGAACGAGGTAGGCACCATTTACCATTTAAGTACAATTTAATATTATTTATTATATTTCTTTATTTTATTTTTTATTTTAGGCACCATTTAATATTGTTTACATAATACAATATGTTCAGGTTTTACAGGAAAACGCAGGGCCCTAATAGGTGAAGGTGCATCATAATGTCTCCAGTTTCTGTGTCTACAGAAATGTGCACAGCTAGCATGCTGAACTGCTGACATTCCGCGAGGTACCTCCCAGGGTTACATGAAAGCAATTTCAAATAAATGCTGTGCTGTCAACTTCATGCAGGAATAAATATTTCCAAGATAATGAACTTCCGATCTCACAATCTGGAATGTGTGCACACTTCCTAAATCAGGCCAAGTTTTCAACTTTCATTGTACATTTAAAGCTTTCCAATCCTAATGGTCTTTCACCTGCCCCTGCTATGTTCTGGCTAGTTAGGTTAGCATCAGTTCTCTGAACAATGCAGTCCATACGCCATCACGGAATGCGACTCATGTGTCAACAAGTCAAAGGCCATTTCAGCTTGGACAGTGGAATAAAGTGGCTCCTAATCCACCTTCGCATACTAACTTAAAAAGAGTGACAGCTGGCCAGAATGTGTTCTGAGACGATGGAAATGAAACGACTATGATTTATAGTGAGAAGAATCCAGCCTGCAGTTTGCAATTTCGGTGGCGAAACCTGGCGGTGCAATCTTGGTACTTCAGATGTATTCTACGAGATCACTGTATGTAAGTAATTATTGCCTAAAATTGCAGTTGGTATATTATTTGAGACACGAGTTATGTAAGGTTGTCGGAATAAAATGGACTATATGCCATCTGATATTATACTAGTGTAGTGCAAAGGCAAAGACAATAGATGTTAGACTTCTTGCTGTGGCTTCTTGTAACCATTAAGATTCATTTGTGGCATAACATAGCATTGTTGATGCAGTGGTGTTCCTGTGTGGCTCTTCAAGCTTCCCTATACAATGTTATAAAACATTGTTCGCGCTGAGGCATCTCAGCTACCACCACCCCTGACAGTTCAATCATTTTTATCTCAGCTATGTCGGCATCTCGGAGAATTATTTTTACCTCTGTTTCATGGTGAAGAGCCTGTGCGGACCCTCCTGGTTGGTATCCTCTAAAACGTCCTGCACGGCCAGTGCTTCCTACAAGACGCACAAACGAATTTGTCAGGTCAAAGTGGTGATTCAGGTGACTTGCAAAGCATTCAGAAATAGTTTTTGCGCTAGAAGACACCTAACGGATATATAAAAACCATAGGTTTCAAGAAATAACAATCAGGCAAACCTACAACTGACACGAAGGCACTTTGTACCGCTGTCCCTGAGTATGCATACGGCCCCGTGTGTTTGACAGTAAGCATGACCCATTCCCATTAAACCATAACCTATATGCACGTCCCTGCACTCCGAGTAGACCCCATTTTCCCTTCACTTGTTCCCCCTCCATCAACGCACTACAGAAGACATGCGTGTTGTATATAAGACATACTATGGTATGCACACTTTCCCAGCTCGCTGTTCACAGGTAGGCGATTGCTTCGTTGAAAAGCGAGAGGAAAGGCATGCTTGCATGATGGATAGGAGTGGCCACATGAAGGTAAACAATGTTCTCGCTTGCCGGCTATCATTATCAATAGTTTGTTGTTCCACGATAGAGCTATGTTTATTTATGAACAGCTCGTCATACGTGGGCTTTCCTGGGCGTCTTAGCTAACCTTACATTAGTTGATGAAAGTGGTTCCCGTGGCAAACACAGTGTCTGCAAGAGTCTAGAACACCCTCTAAAAGAGGGCCTGTCGCGACGTGCAAATCATGTTTGGTGTAGCAGATACCAACCGACGGTGACAGCAGGGATCTAGTGATGAGCGCGCAGCCGATACAGGTGAATAACTGCCACTGCTCAGGGAGTATGCCAACTTCTGATGGTATAGTACGATCATGTGGGTGGACTATGCGCAGTAAACAGCAGAGTTTCATAGCAAAAACGTGATGACTGTTGATGCAGCATGGACCGATAGGCACTGCTTCCACTTGCGTGATCTTCATGCGACTTACTTGAGGCCATGTGTAGGGCTATTATTGACACGTTAAGCTCATACCAAATCTCAATTTTGTTGTATTATTTGCTGTGAAAAGCAAAAGCTAGGTTTTGTTATGGTAGCGGACAATTATGGTCCGTATGTTGACACGGAAAAATGGTGTAGCACAAGTAAGACAAGAACATGGTACCGCGAATCAGACAAAAACAAGAGAAGAGTTAGAATACCTTCGATCCATGGGCCATCTTAGATTACAAGCATACCGCAAACACGATGGCTAGAAACGAGGTTAGGCTAGTTTCCGTTGGACTAGCGGATGAAGTGGTTCATACGGGATTTCCTAAAGGCTGTGGGACATACTAGTGGTAATCTTTCCGCAACAGAAATCTTATCTAACGCGCTGGCCACACCTTTCTTCACATGATCTGCACAAAGGCACAGGATGATGAGGTGATCGGCTCGCATATAGAATTGGTGTCCACAGTAATGGAAAAGAAGAAAATTTGCTAGTTGCCGCAGCATCGCAGAGTTAACAGCGATGACGACATAGTCAAACCTCCTTTGAGGGAACAGTATAAAACAAACTAGTGGATATAAAGAAATAACTCGTGCGGTGGTGCATGAATTCTAATGGTGCAGCATTTCCGCAGGCTTTGTATACCAAAACAATGCGTGAAAGCGGGCCTGCTGCCGAAACAGCCGGCCAAAGCCACACTCTCCATATACTGCTTCAATGCCACCGAATCTTGCACTATCGTAGGTGGAAACTGCTGTTTTATGCAGCACACGACACATTTAACCTTGGCATATCGTCGTGCACTCCTATACCGGAATGTAACGCGAATGGCTGAGTAGCATTCGGGCGAAAACTAGCACCTGGCTACAAATGCGATACACTGATGCGCGCACTGGTAAGACATTTTTACGCCTAAAAAAAGCATTTGTTTAAGGATTGATTTTAGGAGGAAGCTTTAGCTCGGGCCCAACTCTGATGCCGGCTTATTCAAATACATGTAAAAACGCAAAAACGTTTTTCTGAGATAACCCCTGGACCGATTTTAATGAAATTTGTTGCATTTGAGAGAGAAAGTTAAATTATAGTGACTGTTGGAAGCGGAATTTTGATTTAGGGCTTGAATTTTGTTAAAAGGATTTTCAAAAATTCAGACGTTCGAAAAAAATAGAAGCACGAAGTTTACAAGCTATTAGCTCTGCATCAAGAACAGATATCGCGATTCTGTAAACGGCATCCATTAGACCATTCAAAGCGGACAAATTTGATATGTCAGTTTACATCTTACGTGAATTTGTTACGTTGTTTACGAAGGTTCTGCAAAAGTTGTAATTACACATTACTCCATTTTTTGAGGTTCATGTGTAACATATTGCCACGGCCTCGACACAGCTGACAGCCACTCGGTGCGATTCGGTGCCACATGCTAGGCATGTTGGGTGGCTCGTGGTTAGCGAACCATGTTCGGGCAGAGTCCTCTAGGGCGAAGTAAACGTTCCTTAGCTTTTTCTGCTCGTCCCAATAATCGACGTCTGCCACACGATCGAAGTCATCGAGCCAGTCTTCCACGTCCTCAAAAGGCTCACCATAGAACGGCCGCGGCCAGCGTGGGGTGTGGAGAACCAGTGACGCAGGAGGCTGTCCCATACCATATGTCTCCTGTGTCTGGCTTGCGGTTGTGGTGGACATCCTCGGCAGATCTTGCGGGCCGTATTCCGGAGGCAGTTTTTGAAGCCGTTGGCTTTTGCGTAGGTTGTCCGCTTCCAGTTCCTGGGGGTCAGAGTACATAGACGCGTACCCCGCACCTCCACCAGTTTGGCACAGACAAAGCCACAAGAGACTTCGGTCGACGCTATAGATCTTTTTATATATCGCTGTCCTGGCACCTTCGTCGTTTTCTTCTGGGAGCCACCCAACATGCCTAGCATGTGGCACCGAATCACCGAGTGGCTGTCGGCTGTGTCGAGGCCGTGGCAATATCAATTTTGTCCGCTTTAGATGTGCTATCAGGTACAATTCACAGAATTGGGATATCATTTTTTCTTGCCAAGTTACAGAGTTGTTAACTTGATAGTTTCGTTTTCTGAAAATTTGTGATTTTTGCCAAATTTTTATAAAAATTTGACAACCTAAATCGAAAATTCGAAACCAACAGTCAGTAGATTTTAAGCTTTTCTTTTGAATGCAGCAAACCCCGTCAAATTTGGTGCAGTGGTTGCCGAGAAAAACGAATTCTCCTTTTACATGTATTTAGATAGGAGCACCCGAGCTAAAGCTTCCTCTTAACCCGCCTTGCTTGCTTAGTGGCTATGGTGTTGGGCTGCTAAGCACGAGGTCGCGGGATCAATCCCGGCAACGGCGGCCGCATTTCGATGGGCGCAAAATGGCAAAACACCACCTTTGGAAACTGAACTTGGGCAGGGGAAATGAGCAAGACAAAAAAAAAAGAAATTATGTTTCTGGTGTCCTTAATGTCCTGTACGTTTGCACTACACGAAAAGAGGTCCGAAAACAATGTATCAACTAGACCTTGATAAAATTACTTTCGATCACGTCATTCCGCTCATTTGGTGATTATTAGGTTATGATCTGCTATGATTTCTGAGATTCCTTAGTAATTCATTCCATGTAATGTTCAATTACATGATGCATACTCTTGCATTTCTTTCATATGTGATGCACAAATTTTGGGTAACAGCTAGGAAACCTACATTCTCCTGATTCCATGCTTTTGCCTGCGTATATAAATGCGCAATCAAAAAATTGTGAAAGAAGTACCATGCGGGAGGCCAACTTGCCGATAGTCGTCCTATGACAGCGAAAGCCGTGGTTGTAGAAGGCTCAGCAATCTCCTTGCCAGGTTTACAAGAAGCATTTCCCTGCTTGACTCTTGGCAGAGAGTACCTATAACGGTTTCCAGAAATAATCTGGCCAACCTACAACTGACACGAAGGCACTTTGTACTGCTGTCTCAGACTATGCATAAGGCCCTGTGTTTGACAGTAAGCATCACATGTCGAAACAAATTCCCATTAAACCATAACCTATGCGCACGTCCCTGCCGACTAGACCCTACTTTTCCTTCACTAGTTCCTCTCCGTCCACACACCACAAAAGAAGCAATCATCCACTGGCAGGTTGTAAACATGAGAAGGCCCTCCATCACATCAGTAATGTAGAAGCAATTGTATGTTATAAATTTTAGGAATCTGTTTCAGGCATTCCTAGTACTGAAGAATTGTATGTATTGTGTGTTGTAAATTCATGAATAACTGCACTGCGTTCAGTGGTCATGCTTCAAATATTCTTTCATAGAACGTAATTATGATCACATACGTCTCTCACATAGCTTAGCATTCTTTTATCGAATTTTCCATTCCATTCTGTCAATAAACGGGTGCCGTAGTTCATTTCCGAGTGCGGATGTGATGTTCAACTAAAGAATTGTCGCTGTCACTAAAGAATGTGCGCCTGACACCGTAATGCAAAGGGCTCTTCATGTAGATTAGGACACGTAAAGCTACCAGTTTGCACGGAAAGGCATCCAAAGCTTATCGTTTCCCCTTCCCTTGCAGAATAGATTGTCAGTGGTCGTATGGCTTTGAAGTAAGACTCATTTTCTCTCGCAACAAATGTATCTCCATGAGTCATTTATAGCAGGACCTGTAAATACACCGATCTACAAGTACGAACTCTATCCAGATTGGCGGAGACTACGCTCATTGAACGATTACTGGCGCAACGTCACCAGCTTGAAACCATCTCTCTGCCATCGCAGTTACCCTTCACTGAGCCGCGATGAGCAGCACTGAGCAGCCCACCTTGAAATCCTGGCACTATAATAACTAAATCCGGGCACTACAGTAATGCCACTTCAGCGAAGCCTGGAAAGCAGTGAGGTGAGCGAAGGCAATCTGACGGGCCTAATTACTGCCATGGTAATTTTCTCGGGTGCACGTAGCGAGGGAATGTGTACTACATGCAAGTATGGTAGAACAGAATCCTGGCGAAATAGTAAATAAAACAAGAACAGCCACCACTTCTCATGGTGAGATGGATTATAAGTAGGGTCCTTTGTTTCCGGGTTTTATGTATATTTTTCTATTAGAGGGTTAACATTTGAGGGCATTTTCCAAGTGAAATCATAAGAAAGCCACGATTTAAGTTCGGAGACTTCATAGTTAACTACTAAAATCATTTAACAAAGGCCATGCTCTTCTTTTGCACACAGACATTCCATTTCAACAAGCTAAATCACAATCTTGTAATAATCGCAAAGTGAGCTCCTCTCAAGTTATGTGACAAACGCATCTCTAAAAATCCTCATTGCCGAGTATTAAAAAAAATTGATAGGAACCTCTTTAACAAAAAGAAAAAATTGAGACTTGGCCATCTATTATTTACAGCCTTTGCGCTTTTTTAAGCCATGCTTCGCAGGTAGCATGATGCTACATTGAACAGAGCAAGCATTTCTGTATCCATCCTAGACGTGTCGGGCTTTTCATGCTTGCCTGTTGTCCTGTTCAACCTAGACTAGGTACCGCAGGTTTACGTGATGGGATATGCGGTAAATGCGATTTAATGCGCGATTGTCGTATCGCATTCGAAAGCGGCTGTTAAAAAGCGACGTTTATTTAGGCTCTGCTTGCGAATATACTATATCCTTATATACTTCAGTTTTCTATCCAGTCTTAAGCAAAAACAAGGTAGGCACCATTTTACTAGTTGTGTGACACCACTTAAATCGCGTTAAAACCCGAAAATGATGAATCGGGCTGGCGCCTATAGCCTTTGCACCTAGAAAGACAATATATTCAGGTTTTACCTGAAAACGCAGGGCCTTAATTATAGGTGAAGGTGATGTAATGTCTCCAGTTCCTGTTGTCTACATAAACAGCTAGCATGGCAAACTGCTTGATGTTCCGTGAGGTACGTCCCACGTTACATGAAAGCAATCTCAAATAAATGCTGTGCTGTCAACTTCACCATGCAGGAATAAACATTTCCGAGATAATGAACTGCAGATCTCACGATCTGGAATGTGCGCTCATTTACTAAATCAGGCCAAGTTTTCAATTTCCACGTCAGAATATTTGTACATTTAAAGCTTTCCAATCCTAATGGTCTTTCACCTGCCCATGCAACGCTCTGGCTAGTTAGGTTAGCATCGGTTCTCTGAACAATGTAGTCCATACGCCATCACGGAATGCAATTCAGCTTGGAACTGTCAGTGGATAAAGTGGTTGCTAATCCATATTCGTATACTAGTTGAAACGGACAGACAGCTGGCCAGAATGTGTTCTAAGACGATGGAAATGGAATTACTGTGATTTATGCAGTTAAAATCCAGCACGCAGTTTGCGATTTAAGTAGAAATTATGATTTTACAGTGGCAAAGAAAGTCTAAAAAAAAACAGTAAGTGGCAAGACCTGGCGGTGCAATCTTGATACTTCGGATGTATTCTACGAGATTACTGTGCGTAAGTAACTATTGCTTCAAAGGAGTCGTTTCAATTTTGACCCGATTTGTTTCCTTTTCACTGGTTCAATATCAAAGTAGTTCGACACGAAAACACGGAGTTGTTGCAGAAATCATTTTAACAATTCGGAAAAAATGAATCGCAGGAACGTCAACTTGATAAAAAAAAAATAATCTGCCTCTCAATAATTTCAGCGTATAATCGCTATCGCGCTCACCTATCACTATCTTGAGCACGCTTCTAGTGAACGATGACATCCTCACATGCAGATCGAAAAGCTGATAAATGTTCCACGGCGCTTTCGACAGCTCTAAAAAAATTTTTAAAAATGGGCACAATGAAAATTGGTTGACAGTCCCTTTCAAAGGTCAACCGCTGCAAAATCAGACTTTGGCTAAATGCGTTACGAGTAGTGTATATACCATTTGCAAGCCGCAGAGCTGGTAATTATTTTTTAACAGCTTTTACCTAACCTAAGCTCAAGATGCATGCACCTGTTGGTTTCCTTAGGACGTTAAGTTCCAACACGCCGCATTCAAGATTCTTTAGCATGCAGAAGGCAGCTGCGCTGAAAAAGCGTAGACTTGGCTATATGAAACTAGACTTCTTACACGGTAAGGGAAGTTGCGATCAGAGCACAGCCAATGCACATGAATAACTGCCACTGCAGAGGAAGTATGCCCGCTTCCGCCAACGCAGGAGTCTGCAGAGACAAGTGAGCGTTCATGTGAGTAGACTATATGCAGTAAGCAGCATAGCGAAAACGCGGTGATTGTACAGCCAGCATAGACCGATTGATAGACTGCTTCCATTTGCATGATCTTCATGCTATGTAAGTAGCATGTGTAGACCATGTGTGAAGACCATGTGTAGAGCTATTATTGACATGTTAAGCTCATACCCAATCTCAGGTTTGTTGGATTATTTGCTCAGATAAGCAACAGCTGGGTTATGTTATGGTACCAGATGATTATCGTCCATATCTTGATGTGGAAAAATGAAAATGGTGTACCACAAGCAAGTCAAGAACATGGGACGAGTTCAGATGTGTGGCCAATATGTAATTACAAAATCTAAGTGCAACGTGAATAAGACAAAAGCAAGAGAAGAGCTCAAATAGCGTCGATCCCTAAGCCATTTTCGATTACAAGCATACCTCAAACACGACGACTGGAAACAAGGTTAGGCTAGTTTCCGTTAGGTGAACGGATGAAGTGGTTATTACATGATTTCGTAAAGGCTGCGGGACACACTAGTGCTAATATTTTCGCAACAGCAATCTTGCCTAACGCGCTGGCTACACACTTCTTCGCATGACGGCGCAACATGTGACTGATGGCCAGAACAGATGCACTAAGTGCACTTCTGTCATCTGCACAAAGGCAGAGGATGATGAAGTGATCGGCTTGAGTGCAATATTGATGTGCACAGCATCGCATAGTTAACAGCGTTGGCGAGATAGTCGAACCTCGTTATGAATGAACAGTGTAGAACAAACTAGTGGATATAACGAAGTAACTGTTATTCCCTTAAAAATTACTAATTAAACTAACTTTACTTATGCCACTTTTCACATAAGCAATTTCAATTTTCACGTAAGCTGGCAATGAAGGTTCTCCAATCATTTCGCTGCACTTAAGAGAAAATTCGCCCGCTGCCGAACAGCCTTGGTGTATGGTCATGCACTCTTATAACGGAATGCAATGCGAATGGCCGAGTGGCATTAGGGCAAAAACTAGCGCCTGGCCACAACTGCGACACACTGACGCACGCGCACTGGTAAGACAGTCTACCAAAAAACATTAGTTTAAGGATTGATTTTAACCCGCCATGCTTGCTTAGTGGCTATGGTGTTGGGCTGCTAAGCATGAGATCGCGGGATCGAATGCCGGCAACGCCGGCTGCATTTCAATGGGCGCAAAATGCGAAAAGACACGTGTACTTAGATTTAGATGCACTATAAATCACCCCAGGTGGCCCAAATCCCCGGAGTCCCCCACTATGGTGTGCCTCATAATCAGAAAGTGGTTTTGGCACGTAAATTTTTGAGGATTGATTTTCCATTTATTTCCTTTAACCCTAAGTCATTCTTTTATGGGAAGCAGGCTTGCCACCTTTCGCATGGCAAAAGAGAACATTACCTCATCTGGTCACTTGCACCAAAGCAATGCCATTCATCACTATTCACTGTAGAAGTTGCTGTGGCAGAGGCAGTGATGTGATTCAACGCAGGCAACAGAAGAACATTACCTCGCAAAAAAAAAAGTGTCGCACATTTTTTTTATGTCCTTGTAAGGCTACTGCATGACACACCATACAATTCGAGCAAAATAAATTGGCAATACATTGGCTACCACCTTTCACAGCTTGCGAAAAACTCAACAACACCCAAGACTCATGCTGACAATTCTCTTGCAACAATTTAGTCCTCTGCTACATGAACACCCGAGAGACAGCTTGTGATTCAGCTAATAATGTGCAGGTTCAGGTAAATCCGGAAACCCAGCAGATGGGTTAGGGCTGTGTGGGGGCAAACCGGCAGCAGGAACCATGAGTTTTTTCGGGCGCAAATCGAGCCACGCACCAATGAAGCCACGCACTATTATCGACGAATGTTAAAACATCGAAAACAAAGTGCTTATACGACCTCTGCTCTTATTCAAGAAGTTCATCGGTAATTTGCGAAGGTGCAAGTGAATTGCTGCAAGCCTTTCATTTCGTGCAAGGCTCGTTTCAATTAGAAGCGTGCGCTCGTACATTGCGAATATTGCGACGAACATTGTTTGAAATCAGAAACTTGCTGCACTACTCCGGCATGCAGTGTGGCAGTGTGGCATTGTAGCAATGACAAAAATATATATTTTAGCTGCATTAGCGAAGACATGTATTAACTCTCGCAGTCAATAGGCAGTGGGATGCCATTATGGCTTGAGCTTCCGTTACCCAGTGGTAAGCGATTGCCACAGCCCTGTGCATATCTTCGGGAAATATTCGCCATGAAAGCCGACGATGTAACTGATATAACAAACTAGTCGCATATCATAACGAATAAACAGCCTTGTTTCTACAAGTAACCTTTTTTTTAATTATGGGGTTTAACGTGCCAAAACCACTTTCCGATTATGAGGCACACCGTAGTCGAGGACTCCTAGCCTGGGGTTCTTTAACGTTCACCTAAATCTAAGTACACGGGTCTACAAGTAATTGACTAGGTCAAAGCCTGACTTATTAACGGACAGTATCACTTTCTGCCTTGCCCTCTTGCGTCCAAAATGGCCCAGTGAATTGCTGCAAAATGAATAGAAGATCTGTGTGTCAACTGTTCACGCTAGAAAAGCGATTCAGTGGAGATGTGCCGATGCTTTTTGTTGTGTGTAAAACGTAAAGGTGACGTACGGAAGCAACGTGGTCCCCCGTACACTGTAATCCAAAAACAATTTTCATATATTGAGTTAGGGGTAAACATGGGTTCGATTAGCATGTATGAATATGTCTTGCCGCATTAATGGAAGCCCAAATTGCTCGTGCAGGATTTTATCCCGAATGGACCGTGTGCTGTCATGGATTTCGGCTGCTTGATTCGGGTAATGAGTGCAGGTGTGTCGTACCAGTGTTTTACACAAGCATGCCACCTCTGAGAGGAGTGCAGATGCTATCAAAATTGCCAAAAGGTGCGTGTCACCTTTGGAAACTCAACTTGGGCAGTGGAAATGAGCAAGACACAGAAAAAAAAACTTAAATTATGTTTCTGGTTCCTTTAATGTCCTGTAAATTTGCACTACTTGAAAAGAGGCCCAATAACAATGTATCAACTAGACCTTGAAAGAATTATTTTCGAACGCATCACTCCACTCATTTGATGATTACATGCTTTTGCTTGCGTTGTAATAAGGTTGAGTATCCTATATAAATTCACTATCAACAAATTTATGAAAGAAGTACCATGCAGGATACCAACTTGCCGATAGTCGTCCGATAACACGCAAAGCCGTGGTTGTAGAAGGCTCAGCAATCTCCTTGCCAGGTTTACAAGAAGCCTTAAAATTGCTGGTGGCAATAAACTTTCTGAAAATTTCCCTGCTTGACTTTTGGCAGACAGTACCTGTAACGGATATAAAGAAACCAGACTATGCATGCGGCCCTGTGTTTGACAGTAAGCACTTCAGCAATTTTAATAATATTCCCATTAAACCATAACCTATGCGCACCTATGTTTCAGGCATTCCTAGTACTGAAGAAAGGCACATGAGGCAGCAGCCATCTGGTTGCTCTGGAAATTTATGACTAGGCTCAAGCACTCACAAAAAATCTACTGAACGTTCTTTCGATAAACATTGTATGATGTACATTCGTGAATAACTGCACTGCGTTCAGTGGTCATGCTTTCAATATTTTTTCATAGGAACGTAATTTTGATCACATACTTCTCTCACACAGCCTAGTATTATTGTATCGCATTTTCCATTGCATTTTGTGAAGAAACAGGTGCTGTAGCTCATTTCAGAGTGCGGATGTGATGTTCAACTAAACAATTGTCACTGTCACTAAAGAAAGTGCACCTGACACCGTAATGCAAAGGGCTCTTTGTGGAGAACATCAGCAAATGGGTTTAGAGGCATCCGACCGATTGCAGTAGAACGGGTATGTAGATTAGGACACTTAAAGCTACCGCTACCCGTTTGCACAGAAAGGCATTCAAAGCTTATCCGTTTCCCCTTCTCTTGCAGAATAGCATGTCAGCGGTCGTACGGACGCCATGAAAAAACCTCCACTTTGAAGTAAGGAGACTCGTTTTCTCTCGCAAGGAACGTATCTCCACGAGTCATATTTAGAGCAGGACACGTAAATACAGCGATCTACAAGTACAAACACCATCCAGATTGGGGGAGAGTACGCTCGTCGAACGATTACAGGTGCAACGTCACCAAATTACCAGCTTAAAATGGTCATTTATTACCATTATCGTCAATGTATTTATGATTAATGCAGGACCAACGCATCTCAGCCATTGCAGCTACGCTTCGCTTGTGCCAGTGACCTTACCTTATGCCTTCCGATTTCCTAGCTTCACCGCACCACCTAATTCACTGCGGTCCCAGACTACACTTCTCTTCACACCCATTCTCTAACTGTAATGAATCGCGGGTTATCCCCCCGACGCATCTTCTGCACTTCATTTACTCTTTATTTTTTACAATACCGTGTTTTACCAGTTACTTGCTGCACTGAGCCGCAATGTGCAGGCACTAGGCAGCGCACCTTGAAATCCGGGCACAATCAAGTGCTGTCCTCTCACTACATATGCCACGCCATTCAATCTTTACACTGTTTTCTGCACTTTTGTGACAGAGGAAGAAATTACGAAAAGTACTGCGCAAGCCCTGCTTCGCAGGAGGTGCGATGCTTTTCTCGAACTTAATATACCCATGTTAGTGTACATCATGGACTGCGAGCATTTCTGTATCCATCCTGGAGCTGTCGCTCTCTTTGTCCTTGCCTACTTCTTTCTACAGGGTCCTGCTGCACTTTCTCGCAAAGAAATCAATAGAGCACTAACTCCACAACTTAGTTCAACTGGAGTAGTCTGATAAACCTAGTCTCAACGCCACAGATACCGTTCACAATGCATACCACCGCCAGTGCAGCAGTAATTTGTTTCCTTGTCGTATTAATTTGAACGTGGCTATTAATAAGCAAGGTTTCTTTCAATGACCGCCTGCTGGCACCCTATTATCGTCAAAACAAACACACAGAAAGGTTCGCTTACATTTGCACAGTGCGTGGCATCCTCATAACTTTTTCAAAGTGATACTGCTTGTGGCTAGGGTTTCGTGAATTTTCATGTGTACGAGCAAAAATTATCATCATCAGCAATGGCTATTGCCACTGCTCGCACATTCGTCTTCCACGGGTGGCTTCGTCGCCGCTCATGCCAACGTTCCCATACTGGCCTTCGCGCTTGTTTGACTGCTCGCAACTTTGTCTTCTTCCCCAACCGACTCCGATGGTGCTCATAATGCCAGTGTTGCCATACTTCCTCTCCTCTGCGATTTCATTGGCCCACTGCCAGTCGGTGCAGTGATTTCGGTCTCATTCTTTTCCTCAATATATTGATCGCGCCTTTGTCATAACCATCTTCTACAACTGGCTTCGATGCCACTCATCATGCTTGCATTCTCATACTGCCCCTCGATCCAGAAATGTGCTGACGGCATTGGCCCAATGCCAGTTAGTGCCGTTGCGGTGATTTTCACCTGAAGTGTTTTGACTTAGTATATCAGGAAAGGAAAACACGAATGCATGCAACGAATCTGTAACGAATGCATAATGTGAATGGACGTGAATGTATAAAAATAAATGTGTGCGCGTACTTTGACACGATGACCACCGATACAGACGTGTTGTACCTTTGTTCGAAGTACTGCACCACCTCTTTGTCGGGTGCTACAGAGCTTCGCTGGTGGCTCATTTTTTTCTCCTTCGGCACTGCCGTGTAGGTCACTCACTGGCGGAGCGCTTCATGCTTTCACTGTCACGCCTCGTGCCACCGTCGTGATGCTCGTGCAACCCCTTCAGCAATGAAATGGCGAGGGCCTGGTTCTGGATAATTGTACTCCCCCTGGGTGACAATGATTGTGGTATCTGGGAAATGTTGGCGAGGAGTGGCCGGGAGCACGGGATCTCGTGCTAAATTACCTGCGTTTTTCTGACCAGACAAGTTCCAGGTACGTGGTCTTCCCACGTAGGTGTCGCAGCCGTATTTGGTAGCCTCCAGAAATGCTGCGTAGTATGAAGGCTGTTCCACATTCAGACAGTTTTTGATGCTTGCTTCGACTGAGTCAGATTTTCCAGATCAGCAGGTTAAAGTAAACTCCATTGCCCTTCAGGTTGTGGTCAACCTTGTATACCTCGTTCATGTCAGAAATTACAGGAAGAGCGCGAACCCATCTTGAATATACGCCAGTAAGCGTATTATTTATCAACCCTGTAAACATTCCATGCCTGCTCCAAAGCAAGTGGGCCCACAATATGTCTCAACAGGTCACGAGGCTTCTTTCAAGCGTCCGAACTCTTGAGTCTCGTGCCAGACTTGTCTTGTACTTCGGAGGCAAAATGTGACATTCTCTAACCTCGCGTCCTAAGGCTGTCAAAACAGTACCCTTTTATTGGCATGAATATTTCCGGTGAAAGGACGTGAAGGGTTGCAGGCTTTAGCGCTCAGAACAGAAAATGTTTTCAATGTCACTCCTTAATTGTTGTTTGAGTTCGTAGCAGTCAGAGACTTGAAAATAGGCAAGTCAAAAGCGGTTCGACTCAAATGGCATCGTTACTGATCTTCCAGAGACAATTAGCCCCTGCAATAGCGCTCGTGGTAATATAGTGTTGTGCAGGACAAGAAACCTGCATATAGGGTGAGGTCAGTACTTTACGACGCTCCACTCATGGCCTACTCACCTTCTGCTGGCAGGAGGGAGGCTCTGAAGAATGGAACCATCGCTGACGAGGACGTAACGGCACCGCACGTGAACGATTCTCACAGAATTTTGGAAGTGGTCCTCCGCTGCTGTGCAAATGAAACTACAACATTCAAGTAGCTGCACACAGCTTTCAACAAATGTTGAGAGAGCAGTTTGGCACTGGTTGTCATTTTGAAAATGGGTGTCCTAACAGATGGTGTCTACAGCACTGTGGTATCAAAATGTGGTTGTTTTTCAAGACTATGAATATAGCAGTACTTACTTGAAAGTTGGCTCAACGCAAGAGTGGAATCAGGTTTCCCTCGTATGCAACAAACATTATGCCAATCGGTCTGTGGTGAGCTAGAAAGGCGGGATACTGGGGAAACGTATTTGGGCGGTCCTGACTGACCCCAACATCCAGAAAAGGGCTGACCTGCCTGACCACGGCATCCAGAAGGGGGCAGAAAGTTAGAAAACCCTACCAGCCTCATCGGACACGGATTGTATAAGCGACATCATATCCTGGAAATGTTGGCGAGGAGTGGCCGGGACCATAGGTTTGAGCTCGCGATAAGTTATGGTCCATCCTATCGGATGGACCAGAATCTGTTATGGCTATCAGGGCGCTGATGATACCCAATCTCAGTTTTGTTGCATTATTTCATTGTATTTATTGTGTTTTGTAACATGTTCTGTCATCATCGCCTAGTTTGTCTAATGTCTATTCCAAACAGCTGTTGAAAATATTTTATGTTTGCGGTATAATTTGGTCATTATGCCAGTTCCAAGCACCAATATAGTGGACCAAAAAGAAAAGCAGCATGCCGTCAAAAACGACAGCTAGGTTATGTTACGGAGGGGATGACTGATCCGTACGTTAAGGAACAATGGTGTAGCACAAGGCAAGAGCGCGAAGAAGACAAACACAGGAACAGAGTTGAAATAGCTTCGATTCATAAGGCACTTGACAAGTTAACCTAGTTAGGCTGGGACGCACTAGTGGTAAGCTACTCACAACAGCAATCTTGACTATCACGCTGGCCACACCCTTCTTCACATGACAGCGCAACACGCGATTGACAACTTACTTATTTTATGTCACTTTTCAATCAAGCAATAGTTTTGTAAAAATCTCTTTTCTAAGCTTGTAATGGGCTGTCTCCATTTCCCACCGATTATGGCAGAATTCTGGGCACACGATGGTGCACCAGTTCAACATATCCGTAAGCATTCTGTAACGAAAACTGGCAAAAGCGGTCCAGCTGCCAAATAGCCGGCCAAGCCCGCAATCTGCAGCTACTGCTTCAATGCCACTAAATCTTGCACTATCGCGGCCTGAGTTTTATGTAGCACATGGCGTGTTGCAACTTGGTGTATGCTCGTGCACTGTTATACCAGTGTGTAACACTAACGACAGAGCCACACTTGGGCGAAGCGCAGCACCTGGCCACAATTGCCATGAAGCGACAGCGTTAAAGACTCCGTGTCGCTCCGGCGTCACTGGAGCGTCGCTTTTGCAAAAAGAATTTCGAACCACGCATACCCAACCACACAGGCTCTCAGTATGGCGTAAGGAAGTTACTGAGCTGATTGAGTTTCTCAATGTAAAATACGTGTAAATATCGTAAACTATGACTTACGCACAACCTATAGACATGATGCATAGACCAGATACGGCGTCCGCAGAGCACTAGGGGATACAATAGGTACGAGATGCTCCGGGGTATGTGGAAAGTGTAATGGTTCCAGGACTTAGTTTTGTAAATGCGGTTGTTTGCTTGAAATCAAGGGTACAATCAAGACTCCAGAAGAGTAGGCATTTGGGCTGGTTGGTCCACGATTACAAGCAGTAAACAGCGTCAAACACACACCACAGTGCTGTGGTCCGTGTCCCTCTCCTCGTACTGTTGTTTAGTGCTGAAAGGTCAGTGGGACGCCTCGCATTGGGCACTCACGGGAAGGCTACAAATGAAGTTGTGCAGGGTGATATGGGCTGGACAAGCTTTTAAGTGAGCGAATTGACTATGAAGAACGATTGAAGAATATGGAAAAAAGTAAACGGGCCGGGAGACTAGGTACTTGTACAGGAAAAACTGATTCACAGTGGAGGAAAGGAACTAGGAACCTTACCAGCAAGTATGCAGCCTGTAGGGTGGGTAACACAGCAACAAAGAACATCTCATGGGTGCTGGCAATGGAAGAGAAACCTTCCATAAGTAACGAAATCAGGAAAGAAACTGATACCTCAAAGGGCAGCTCATTACTTCTTGAAGCGAGATCAGGATGCCTTAGAACATGCACTTATAAAGCGAGATATAAGGAAGAAGTACGTGCTTGCTGCAGTAAAAGTAGGGAAACGATGGAGCACATTGTATTAGAATGTGAAGATATAAGGAAGAAGTACGTGCTTGCTGCAGTAAAAGTAGGGAAACGATGGAGCACATTGTATTAGAATGTGAAGATATTTGGCAAGCGGTTGATTTGGAATTCAATCACTGGCCTCTTTGAAGCCCTTGGATTTAGTGAGAGCAAGGGGAAAGTAAACATGTCAACAAAAGAGATTATTAAGAGGCGATTGGAAGATTCGTGCAAGTAGGCAAACGACAAACAACGGAGGCGTACAAAAACAGAAACGTTGTGGGAATTAATCATGTTTTTTTTCCTGTTTTTACTATAGGTTGGGCATTAGGCAATAAAGTAAGAGCTTGGTGGTGAACCCCACCACCCCATTCAAAAGGGGATGCTCATAACATCCATCGATACATGCATCCATACATTCATCCATCCATCCATCTATCGCGGCCCATGCAAGAGGTCACGTTTCTACCAGAAAGCACACCTTCGTGCATAGCGTTTGCTACCTTTGTTTTCAGGTAAACATTACGGTTACGTACGCTGGAGTAAGCTTGGCACCTTTTGCATGGACAAAGAGAACATTCCCAAGAAATGCGCGAAATGCTTTTTATTCTTGTAAATCCTATTGTACGAGACGCCATAACACTGAAGCAAAATAAATTGGCAATACATAGAAGAACAACTTTCAGAGCTTGAGAAGAATACAACAACACCCAATACTCGTGCTGACAACGAACTACACGATGCTGCCTGAACACCGAAAAGACCGCTTGCGATTCAACTGATCCGTTTTTTTCTGGCTGAAGTACGGCCACGTACCGATGACACGCCACCATTACCGACAAAACACAGAAAACAACGTACGACATACGACCTCTGCTCTCGTGCTCTCGGCATTTAAGAAGTTCAGCCGGTGATTTGCGAACGTGCAGGTGATGCGCTGCAAGCCTTTGATTTCATGCACCACTCTTTGCCCAAGTGTAGCGTGAATAATTTTTTTACATGTTGGTTTGTTGTGTGCTACAATGTGCGGGCATCATAGCTGTTCACGCTCTAAAAGGAGGTCAATGCAATTCGTTTTTGAGCGTGAACAGCTATGATGCCCCCATATTGTAGCACACACCAAACCAATATGTAAAAAAATTATTCACGCATGAAATGAGAGGCTTGAAGCACATCACCTGCACGTTCGCAAATCACCGGCTTTTGAATGCCGTGAGCAGGAGAACAGAGGTCGTATGTCGTAGTACTTTGTTTTCTGTATTTTGTCGGTAATGGTAGCGTGGCTTCATTCAGGGTGTCTACCAAGTTTACATTTCCAAATTCCCTGAGTTTTCCAGGTTTTCCCCAAGTGCCATTGCGAAATTCCCTGAGTGATGCAGAACTACCGTATTTACTCGCATAATGATCGCACTTTTTTGTCAGAAAAATTGACGCAAATTCAGGGGTGCGATCATTACGCGGGTTAAATTTCCCGCGAGAAAAAAAAAATTTTTTTTCGTCCCGCGTTTGCTGCGGGATGCGGGTGCGGGGCACCAAAACAAAAATGGCGGCCGGCGGAGCAAGCCGAACGCGATCTTTTTTTTTTTTTCTCGTGAGTACATTACGTGCATTGAAACAGTTTCTTCCGTATCAGTGATGAATAATATCGTTAATATCGGCAAGTTTGCGGCAATAACGTAGCCATGTCCACTTTGAGGGGACAGAAACAGAGATGGGCATGCTTAGCTGCCAGTGACATAGAAACACATGGTCGGCGTGCTGCGGAAACTGCGGCATCTGTCTTCACTACTATCCTAACACGGCACGTTTCCGCTAAGGGTAGGCGAATATCTTAGCTGTGTTAAAAGCGTCGGCGTAAGAATAGGGTACACTTTTAACGTATCAGTGTAAACGTGGCTACTATCATTGCCGCGCGCGATTTGTTGCGTGCTCACGAGTGCAGATGAAAAGAATCGAGAGGCGCCTTTTTTGTTTTTGTTGACCACAACCATTATAAAGCCTACCCATAATAAAGGCAAGTTTGGTTGTACGTTTTTTTGCCATGGAAGTGCGGAAAGTGATGAAAGTAATGAAATGACGCATCTACTTAAGAATGTTTGGTGCGTGCAGACGAGTCGTTCGCGTAGCATTCGACAGATGGTAAGCACGATCATTATTAGCTAAACTTTGCACACGACATATCGCTGCGGCAAGTTCAGGGTGCGATCATTACACGGGAAATAAAAAAAATCGAATTTTGACGACAAAATTCAGGGGTGCGATCATTACGCGAGTGCGATCATTATGCGAGTAAATACGGTATGTTTTATGCCAAGACGGGCTGGAACCATATCGCCCGATGCTGTCACTCTTTAATAAGCACATGAAAATTTTCTTATTAAAAAGAACCAACTTAATCCAATTTGAATACTAAGGAGTAGTGTTTATGTTATTCAAGAAAGAAATAGAAGGGAGGGGTTAGTAAAATGCACAGCAAATAAAATGTCTTCGAAAGAAATTGCAAATCGAGTCAGACATTCTCAAATATGTACAAATAGAAAGGAGATGCATACAGAAGCAAATATATTTTAATTTGAGCTATCTATACCAACTGATAGCAAGCTCAGTGGTATGAGGCCCGAATTTGGTCACAGTTGAGAGCATCTCTCAACAGCTCGTAAGTCAACCTCAACTGTGCTGACATACTCTCAGCCCGCGCACGACGCCTCAGTGTTGCGTTTCACTGCTTTAAAGAGTTTATTTTGATTTTTATGAGGGACACCTGCATCTCGGCTTCAGCCAAGAGTTTTTTGAGCTCTAGCTCCTTCAAAGAAGCGCTCGCATACTTTCATTCCCTGTTCGTTCCTCAATGCGTTGGTCCTTTCTGTTCTCGTGCTCCTTTTGTCGCACGCTCGCACTACGGACCATTTGAAGCATACTCTTGGTCAGTTTACAGTCAACGTCCAATTTTTCGGACCCCCTAGGGGCCGCGAAAACTCAAATCGACACAGGCACGTCTGGAAAAGCTCTTAATGCCTGTTAGGCATAGCGGTGCTCCTACTGTGAAAGGAGAGGGCGGGTGCACGCGTGTAAAATTAAGGAATGCATACTGCGTCCCGTGACAATTGCCCCTTCCTACGCTTGTTAAGCTTCACTGCAATACTTTTGCTAGTGCTTTACCGCGTCACACATCTGTACTGACTTTCTCAAGAACCAGCATTATGGAATGCGCCGTGCTTTCCGAGCTTCTAAGCCAAAATTATTGCAGTCGTCGCTACGGCTGCCAGCGGATCTGCATGAGATAGCGCCGGTTCGAGGAGGCGAGGTAATCAAAATGGCAGCAGTGGTGGCTTTGATTATTGCCGTTACGGACCTGCGGTCATGCAGATCGTCCGGAAAGTTGGACGGCAAAGAGTTCTTGCGTCTGAAATTTCAGACGTTCTGATACATTGACTCTATGGGGTACGTGGTGGTGCCGCAAAGCCGTCCAAATTATTGGGCATCCGGAAATTCGGTCGTTGACTGTACACTGGCAACTCCTCCAGCCGACGACAGGGCGTCAAAGACGATTCGTTACGATTCCTGTCTGTTACTCGAGCCAGTATTACTGCGACTTTCGACCTTTTCAACAAAATTATTTTCAGACTACTAAATATCCCTGAGAATTCCCGGTTTTCCCGGTTGGTAGGCACCCTGTTGATTGCTACATGGCCGTACTACAGCCCGAAAAAACCGGATTCGCACTCGTGGTGCCTACTGCTGGTTCATGCTGCTACTTGGTGACTTGCTTTATCATGCAGAGGCAAATACCCTTCACTGCATGTCACCGTGCGTTAAGATTGAATACCAGCCAACCAAAAATAGCTATTTCTTCAATCTTCAAAGCTTAGCTAAGTGTATTTGAAGATAAGATAAGCACTTAATCTTCAAATACACTTAGCTATTTTTGGTTGGCCGGTATTCAATCTTAACGCACATTGACATGCAGTGAAGGTTATTCGCTCCTGCATGATAAAGCAAGTCACTGAGTCATCATCATCATCATCATCAGCCTAGTTACGCCCACTGCAGGGCAAAGGCCTCTCCTATACTTTAAAAACCCCGGTGAACTGATTCACTGAGTAGCAGCCCATTATATACCCCAATTTCTCGCAATCCCGCCTTTTAGGTGACATAACAAAACAACATGATCGTATGGTGCCGCCGATTAAGGCACAATTTTAGGAATGGCGATGGTGCATGAATTCTACTGGGGAGGTATTCTGCAAGAGTTCACATATAGTGGACATGTCCCTTTCGTCTCTTGAAGTGCAGATTGGCTGCGGCACCTGGTCGCTGCGGACGCAAAGCCGAGCCCAGCGAATCACAACTTCTTGCAGAATACCTTCTAAGGTGCGGCAGTTCAACATTTCCGCAAGTTTTGTACGCCCAAGCAATGCGAAAAAGCATAAACATCTACATACAAACATCGCTTGGATTGCCACGGACAAATAAGTCTTGCTGCAATAATACAAGCATAAATTGCTCTTGTAGAATTCTGTCACCAAGGGACCGTGTGCTCTCATGGAATTCAGCTAGTGAGGGTTCTGCCTGTGCGTACGCTGCTTGATGCGGGTAATGAGGAGTGCAGGAGTGTTGCACCGATGCTCTACACACTAATGCAACTTCTGAAGGGAATTCAGATGCTATTCAAATTACCAAAAGTTATCAATATGGGTGTCAGCTTTGAAAACTGAAGTATAAATGAGCAAGACATGGAAAAAATATGATATTTTTGGCTACTTTAATATTGTGTTCTTTTAAAATGCGTCAACGGTAAAGAATTTATAGAAGCATAACCAGTCGAGATAAGTACCATGCAGGATGTCACCTTGCCGATAGTCATCCGATGACAGGCAGATAGATCCATGGCTGTATCTGCTAAGCCTTAAAATTGCTGGGAGCAATGAACTTTGTGCAAATTTCCCTGCTTGACTTTGTGAAGATGGTACCTGTAACGGATATATAAAAACCATGGGTTTTGAGAAATAATCTGGTAAACCTACAGCTGACACGAAGGCACTTGAAAAAACCCGAGTTAGGTTGCAGTCAGCTTGCAATGTCAAAATGGAATGCTGTCCCGAACTATGCATACGGCCCTGTTTTTTACTGTAAAGCATCATGTTTCGAGAAACTTTTTACAACTTCAGCGCTTTTAATAAATATCTTGTTAAACCATAACCCTATGCGCACACCCCTCTACGCAGACTACACCCTATTGCAAGGAAGCGAGGAAAGTAGCAGGTGGAAGAGGGGGAAATGGCAAGCGCTTTGTGAAGGCCACCAGCGAAGGGGCTTAGAGACACCCGACCCTCGTCTTCCCTATTTAGAGCAGGACACGTAAATACATCGACCTGTCAAAATATTATGGGGACTAGGCAAGAACACTCTCCTTGAACGATTCCTGGTGCATAGTTATGCCTAACGCCGAACCAATGCATCTCTCAGCCATGTCGGCCACCCTTGGCTTGGGCCATCTGACCTCGCCTTACGCTTTCTAAGCTTCTCCGCACTGCCTAGCTCAATGCCGTCCTAACTATAGTACGCAACTGGATATCCCACCAACGCATCTTCTGGCTGACATCATTTACTTTTAACTAATTACCTTCTGCACTTTCTAATTTGCAGGATTCAATAGTAAATAGAAAAGCCGAATGCTCCTCGAGATGTTCACGCACGCCGTGTCGTCTCATGTCGATAGAAGGGCCATGGTTGGTAGATGACAGAACTAATGTTCAGGCCTTGTAGCCCTGAGCTGTGTTTACACGAATGCAACAACGGGGCTTCGCCACATCTACAATTTTTTTTTAGCAGTTCCTAGAACCCTTTCTGTTCAGTAGTAAAAGGGGGACGTGCTGATATATGTTGATCCGTGCCGCACTGTCGGCTCAGTGCCTAACTGGCATTAGCTAGAGCGGAGCAAGCAATTATTGACACAGTGAACAAAAAACTCAGTGCCCTTCCACTGCCTGAATAAAGATGCCCAGTGAAGCTGTGTATGTGGGCCCCTTAACGCCTGGTTCACCTCTGCCGCGGGTTGGCCCGGTATTGCACTATCTTCGGGATCAACCCACGTATTCGGGATCGGACCATGTATGGGGAGTGCTTAACGCCTGCTTCACCCCGCTGCGGGTCGGCTCGGTATTGCACTATCCTCGGGATCGGCCCACGTATTTGGGATCGGACGACGTATGGGGAGTGCTTAACGCCTGCTTCACATCTGCCGGGGGCCGGCCCAATGTTGCGCTATCTTCGGGATCGGCCAACGTATTCAGGATCGGACCATGTACGGGGAGTGCTTAACTCCGGCTTCACCTCCGCCGTGGGTTGGCCCGGTATTGCACTACCTTCAGGATTGGCCCATGTATTCAAGATCGGACCAGGAGTGCTTAACTCCTGTTTCCCCGCACTATCTTCGGTATCGGCCCATGTATTCGGGATCGGAGCATGTATGGGGAGCGCTTAACGCCTGCTTTTTCTTCAACTCTGAGGCTTTTGTTTCGAAGAACCCATATGGGTTTCCTTTGTAGCAAACGCTACGAACGTGTGGATGTCTGATTTTTCCTTTATTAATTCTTCGAGATCGCTCCACGTATGGGGAGTACTTAACGCCTGCTTCACCTCTGCCGTGGGTCGGCCAGGTACTTCGCATTTTTCGGGATCGGCCCACGTGCTTAACGCCTGCTTTACCTTCGCCGCAGGTGGGCCCGGCATTGCCCTATCTTTGGGAACAACAACAATGCGAAAATTTCCTATGGGTGGCAGAGGTACGCACGTTCGCTGTAATAGGCATTGATAGCGTTCCCTGCTGACACCACATGAACAGTGTTATGCTGTGGCGCCATCTGCTAACTGAAAATAAAGCCCCGTCTACAACTCAGTAGCACCTCTTTAGTCTTACTGCACGTCATTTCATTTGACCTGTGCATGAGATAGACTAAGTGATTACAGATTTTACCTGTTATTTCTTGCTGTCAAGGCATCTAAGTGGACAGTCTAAGCGGTATTGACACTGCCACATTACTACATAATCATGGTTAGGGTGGCACTTACGGAGGCTCGCGGTAATCACCACAGTAATTCACACTATACGATCTGCATGCACAAAGCCGTAAAGTATAAAGTATTGCCGTAAAGTGCATGCGCAAAGCCGTAAGTATGAAGTATCGCCGTAAAGTATAAACCCCATGCAAGCAATCTTGCATGCGACAGAGAGAAGCGACGCGATGGATATGGCTGTCGCGTTTGCTCGTCGCCTACAACTTGTACGCCATGCAAGCGACGACAAGTTGTACCCCATGCGAGCGACGACTTCATGCAGCAGCGCTGCTATGAGCGACGTCTCCACAGTGTTGCCAGTATGAGGGCACCAATATAGCCGCCGAAACTAGGGCGACGTGTGCTTTTAACTTGATGTATTAAGTTTATGTGCTTTACTGTAAAAAGCAAAATATAAAAATTAATTTGCTCGTTTCATGCGACAATCGGAAGCACTTCAGTTATGTACACCCAGTTCCATCTTCACGCTATTGGCTAGTCGCTCATAGCACTTCCGGGCAACGACCGGCGAAGCCGTCGCTCGTTGCTGTCGCGCACAAAATCGCGCTCATTGGGTTTAGCCTTAATCCGGCCAATAATGAAGTTAGTGATGTAACTACATAATGATACGCAAGGATATTGCCTGTATGCGGCTCATTTTCCACAGTGCTGCATGTTATTTGTGTTACTGGCTACCCCGCTTGGCTTTAAAATCCACACCCATTATTTTCTCCTATTCTTATAGGGTTTACATTACTCTTAGCATGCGCAGTTTGCAATATACTAACCAATAGTGTCATCAATGATGGGGCGATGATTGCAATCCTCGCTGACGTGCAAATGACTGCGCACTTTCGCAGCACGCGACTGACTGGCCCGCTTCCACCGATGTATACAATCCATAAAGGACGGCAACGTCGGTGTTACCGAGAAACGCTGTCTGCACACACAATTCAGCGAACAAAAGGAGAACATTGTCATCCACCAAAATGTAGCACCAAGCTGTAAGTAATTTACAATGCTTATAAGAAAGAATGCAGCAGAGTTTCACAGCATGAGCAGCACTGCGAAATCTGGTGCTAGTTGCCTCGGTTAAGCTTAAAAAGTCTGCTCAAGGAACACTGAAACAATGAGCATTGCGGGTTATTTTCGTAAACATTGTATTTATTTGCGATTTCGTCATGTCGCCAAAAACGAACATGATGAAACGCAGAAAAACACAAGGACTGCTTGTAATTAAGCGATCCAAACGTGCCATTAAAATTTTCTAAATATTTGAGAAGCGTACAGTGAATGGAGCAGAAAATGCAAGGTAGGTGGGGGCAAAAGGTTTTCATGTCAGAGAACACTACTTCGTGTTGTTCAAGAGCCACAAAAAGGTGACTGAAACTGCAACTCAGCGCAAAGTTGAGGAGCATGAAATTCCATGCTGTCATCGCTTGAAGTAAATTATCGAGATGCCGGTCTCCATTTTAAAACGAAAACTACAACAAAAAGTGTGCAGCAAACAGATATCAGAAGTTCTTTTCTGTTTAGATGTGTTTCCTTTACATAAGAAATGAGAAGTACCACCAGTGGCAACAAGCATTATTTCGTTTTTTTTTTATAACTGCCCGGTTAATTCAATCGAGGCTGAGCACGAATGGCATGTGGGCAATTTTAATTTATATGGCAGGAAGATCAATTATTAGTGCAGAAACGTCTAAGTAAAATTCAATGAAACCTCGACATCCTAGAGCAACACCTAGAACGTTATGCTGAGGTCATTTTAACGTATCTTCAAATGACCACGCCATTTTTGTGCACCGAAATGATCCGGAAATGTGAAGCCATGCGCACTAGTCAGTCTCGTGATGTTATGCACAGCTAACACCGAAACGTCTGACCAAGCTTTTCAGCTTGCATTTCTTCTTGTCTGCCAAGACTGACGTTATTGTAGTAACGATTTAAGATTATCACGTATCCAGTGCAACGCAAGGAAAGCGAATCAATGCACGCTGCTTTTGCTGCTTGCATTCTCACCAATGCCAACACGAAAAAAATGTTCACATCCGCGCTTTTTCGACAGAACACACTGAGCTAGCTGAAGCTTATATTCAAACAAAACTTCGTAAACTTGTCGCTACTTTACCTCGTAGACATCCAAAGCCGCACAGTGGCTTCCTGCAAAGACAAGAGAAGTATGTTAGATGGCATGGAGTACAGGCAATAAGAATTTCGGCATATCACAGCAGGTAGCTAAGCCAGTGCAACATCCTATCAGATTGGCGAAGATCAAGCCCAGGAAAGTTCAGGACAAGGTGCGGCCTGCCTCCCAAAGAATCCTTTCTTCTTTCTTAGCGCGTCACTGCCGATCAAAACAAGCAGCTTGGTGGGGCAATATTCATAGCTGTCGGGGAACCATTTGACGTACCGTATTTACTCGCATAATGATCGCACTTCTTTGTCAAAAAAAAAACTGAAGCAAATTCAGGGGTGTGATCATTACGCAAGTTAAATTTCCCACGAAAAGAAACATCCCGCATTTGCTGCGGGATGACAAGCAGGTGGCTGCCGCTGTCAGTGTGGGACACCAAAACAAAAATAGTGGCCAGTGAAGCAGGCAGAACGCTATTTTGCTTCTTGAGAGTACATTACGCGCATTGAAACAGTTTCTTCCATAGCAGTAATGAATAATATTGTTCTTATCGGCAAGTTTGCGACAATAACGTAGCCATGTCCATATTGAGGGGACAGAAACTGATGGGCGCGCTTAGCTGCCAGTGACATAGAAACACATGGCGGGCATGCTGCGGAAACTACGGCATTTGTCTTGACTGCTATCCTAATACAGCACGTTTCCGCTAAGGGTGGGTGAATATCTTAGCTGCGTTACCAGCGTCGGCGTATGAATAGGGTACACTTCTAACATATCAGTGTAAACGTGGCCACTATCGTTGCCGCTCACAATTTGTTGCGTGCCCATGAGTGCAGACGAGAAGAATCCAAAGGTGCCCTTTAAGTTGTTGACCAAAACCATTATGAAGACTACAAATAATAAAGCCAAGGCAAGTTTGGTTGTAGCTTTTTCTTCATGGAAGTACGGAAAGTGATGAAAGGAATGAAATGGTGCATCTGTTTAAGAATGTTGGGTGCGTGCAGACCACTTGGTATGTCTTCAAAGAGTCGTTCGCGTAGCATTCGACAGATGGTAAGCATAAACTTTTGGGAACTAAACTTGGGAATTTCATAGCGGTCGGGGATCCATTGGGCGTTATTTGTAGTTTTTGCGCTTCCAGAAGCATGGTCGAAGAATTGGCTAAAATTGCAGTTGTGGTTTAAAATTCAACGAAATACAATGGAGACAGGTGGGACATGATTTTTAGGAAAAAAGCAGGTGATTGACGTCGAGCAAGCTCCACTGGTTCTTCCCGCAAGATTGTGCGGGAACGTGTGGGTGCAGGTCAGCCAGACGTCTTGAGGAAGGCACAGAAACAAAATAAACATAAACGTGGCATCTGCCAAGAGAGTATATAATTAAGCAGTGCCCTCGTGTTTTTAGCTTCATTCGGCATCGCCTTCAACTCACAAAGACGTGGTAACCTCTGGTACGGCGAATAGGTCAGGCCGAAGCACACTAACAGGTATGCGAGATCAGAGGCATGAACCAACATACGAGTAAGGTTCATCGGCAGGAAGGCAAGGGCGAAGGCCAGTTCACCAGGATCGGGGCCGGTGAGGTCAGGGCGTGGCCCACCACTCGGACCCCGGCATTTCTTGCCCTGTCCGGCCGCTCTATCAGTCGTCAGCCCCATTGCGTTGAGATTTTGCAGGCCAAATCCGTGCAGCGAACGCGGACAGTCACGCTTTCGGTCCCGTATGCTGAACACAAGCTCCGAGTCACGCACTTTTGAAATCCGCGCACTATGAAATGCTGTACTCTTCGTGCAAGAAAGCACACACATGCACTTCGGTATTCTAATGAAAAGATTAATCGAATGTGTGTGTCCCGCTATTGGCGTCCAGCCTTCGCGCTGCAGCATCGATGACGAATGAAATATGCACCTTCCCACTCTCCAGGTCACCTAGCGCCCTTTCTCTATCCTCTTGTTCCAAGACGTCATGCGGTAGACTATAGCCTTTGTGCCTAGAAGGACAGTATATTCAGGTTATATAAAGCAGATAAGTGAATACAAATTGACCAGTTTAATAGTCAAGCGCTTTGAACGGCTGGATAAAGCATAACCGATAATAGTAGATCGTATTGCAGAATCTTTGGGCCACGAAAACAACCACAGAAAAAATGCCGTGGTTGCTTAGTGGCTATGGCATTTTACATGCCAAAACCACTTTGTGATTATGAGGCACGCCATAGCCACGCCATAGCCATGGCCACTAAGCAACCACGGCAGGTGAAAACAAAGCTATCCAGTCTGAAACCTGGAGTAACATTCTTAGGTATCAAGACAAAGGGGAACTAAATACTGCTATCAGACGATGTAATCTTGGAATGAAAAGGCGCCGCCGCATACAAGGAAGAATTGGAAGCACCTGTTGTATCCACAGTCATACGGAAGGACTTTGGACAGTGTGAAGACCCGCATAATTAACATAAGCTCAATGCAACGCGAAGGCAGCAGATATTTTTTCTAGGGTGCTATTTATACGTTCTGGTCGGATTGAAACATTTGGCGATTCTCTGGTTTTGCCCTAAAATGCATTGCCGTAACTATGTCTTCCGGTGGTCTACAAAAACATGCGCAGCTAGTATGCCGAGCTATTGATGCCCTTCTATTTGAATGGTTCTACATTTTAAGCTTTAATTCCAATCGCAATGCTCTTTCACCTGCCACTGCGATATTCATGCTAGTTAGGTTAGCCCGAGTTCTCTGAACAATGCAGTTCATGAGCCACTGCAAAATACGAGTCACATGTAAGCACGACAAAGCAACAAGGCCAACTCAGCTTGGACACTGGAAAAAATTGGTTCATATGCCATAATTTTATACTAGCTTAAAGGTGAACTCCTGCAAAATTTCACTTTGGCGAAATGTATCATGAGTAGTTTATACACCACGCAGCTAATCTTTGCAAAGGCGCAGGGCTGGTCATTCTTCTTTTAAATAGCACTAGAGCTGAAGACGCGTGCCCCGGTTGGTGCCCTCAGGACGTAAATCCCAGCCTACTGCATTTGATTTTTATCAGTATGCCGGAGTCAGCTACGCTGAAAAAGCCTTAAAGGGACACAAAGGTTACTAGGAAGTCAGGTTAAAGTGATAAAGCAATGCTTTAGAACGTCTAAGGCATCAATATAATCGTGAACAGAGCTTTAGTAACAGAAATTGAGGTAAATGCACGACACGATTTGAGACCCCCCAGCGACATTCCGGCACTAGCCCGATGACGAAAGCACTCCTCATCATAATTTGTCACTAGTACTCAACTACTCATATAAAAAGTTCATTTCATTAGATTATAAGACGGAAGAAAATGCTACTTGTCTACTTCTGTTCGATTCACTTTGACGTTACCTTTCAGTAGTACGAGATTCAGACGAGTGGGTGGTCGAAAGGTTTCGTTTTCGCTCGACTCTGCGCCGCGTGCACTTTGGAGTTTCAGTTGTTTCGTTATCACGTAGTATTGCGCTGGTTCTGCTGGCTTGTGAAACTTGCATTTGGAACAAGCAGCGAGAATGTCACGTCCATGTGATGTCGTGGGATGTGCAAACGGTCCGCGGAACTTGACCAAGGGCAATTGCAGCGGCGAATCCAACGTTATCACTGTGTGCCAACGAGTGAACCTCTCCGTTCGAAGTGGTTAAGTGCCGTACCTCTGCCACAGCACGTTGGCAAAGAGCCGAAAAATCGCATAGTGCGCTCGCTGCACTTTCGTGCAGAGGATTACGAGTTCAACGCGGACTTACTGAAGTCGTGTGCAGTGCTTTTCAAAGCAATGCTTTCCCGTAGCGTTGTTCTGTCGGTCTTGCCTGCATTTTCTGAAGTGCAAGAACTGTAGGTCGAAGACAGGGCGGTGAGTGCGACAGTTGATTTCCACGAAGGAAAAGCTAAAATGTGCGAATATGTACAGCCATGACATACAGTTGCCGTCGTAGTAGTATGCAACGACGCCGGCAGCGAGAGCCCTCAGCAGCAGCTCACGTTCATCAGTGCTTGAATCGCTGAAGTCGAGCCCAGCATCGCGAGCCAATGTGTCGTCAGGGTCATCCATTGGAACGAGCGTCAGGTGGCGTCGTAAAATAAACCAGCTTATCGTCACGCGCTTTCCCTTCCGATAGCCATCATAGTTCCGCTTTCGCGCTGCTGTCGGCTCTGTCTTGGCTTTGTTTCTGGCCGCGGTTTTGTGCAGAAAAAGCCGTAGCGCCGTCTGCGGCCGCCATTTTACTCACCGACGGCGCAACGTCACTATCAGGCCATGATGTCAGCACTCCTCGATTGGAAAGCGGGCGATTTGAACTGCGCTAGAGGTACGCGGGCGCTTCATAACGAATATTCTCTTAAAATAAGTATCTTCTTCGCATGAAACAAGTGTTTCGAGGTTTCTGGGATGGTATTTCAACAGTCCACGTAGACAAAATTAACCTTTAGTGTCCCTTTAACGTAAGCTTTCTTTATGACACTGGACTTCCAATGCGGTCCAAATTTTCGTAGCAGTTGGCCTTTAGGGTGAGCACGACGACAGACTACCTAACCTCGTTAGGATAGGTTAGCGATTGAATGCGGTTCGCATACACTTCTAGAGGAATATAGAATGGAATGTAGTGCAGTGCAAACAATACCGGACGAGTTGCAACCGTTGAAGATAGAGTTAGTCTATTTGCATTCTTAAAATATGAACCCACAAAGAGTGCCTTCCTAATCAGGTCATGTCAATTTAGCAATTTAAATGAACTGCAGATACGTCAAGGTCACGACACGAGCTATGTAAGGTTGGCGGAATAAACTATCCGTCGTTATTCTAGTTTATTGCTAACGCAATAGACAACATATGTCAGGCTTCTTGCTGTGGTTTAGCTGCTAAGCTTCCTTTATGGCATCACACTCTTCTGCATTAGTTTCGGGTCCAGTAAACACACATGCAGGCATATGCCTTGCTTGTTCACGGTCTGCGCTGCAACATCGCAGCTTCCGCCACTCGTGACAGGTTCAGTCACATTCTCAGCCAGCAGGCATCTTGCAGAATTGCTTTTACCTCTATTTCATGCTGAAGAGCCTGTGCGGATCCTTTTTCTCGGGTTCCTCTAAAGTGTTGCTGAACTCAATGGATTGTCCAGAGCCTCTTGCCGCGTCACTAGTGTGAATGCTTCGCTGCAGCATCTTGCTTGGCCGTTGCTTCCTACAAGACGCAAAAACAAATTTGTCAGGTAAAAGTGGTGATTCAGGCGAGTTGGTTAAGCATTCCTATATTCCTATATAAGCCGCGTCTACATGAATGCGACAGTGTTGCATCGTATCGCATTTCTAGCGCATCACATTCATGTAAACAGCAGTAATGCTCGAGGAAGGCGCATCGCATTAATGCGCCAGGCGAGGGTAGATTTACGAGTGCGAGTAGATTTACGGGTACGCGGAGCATGTAAACGCAGGATTGTCGCATTAAGAATTATGGGAAGGAATTAGCCACCAACATGGCGAGGGTCCCGGCTGCCCGCTTCGAATTGAATTTGGCGTTGCTTTTGTAAAATGCAGCACTTCGTTCGCAGCAAATGATTGTGTAAACGGCTTTCGCTTAGTCGAGATCGCTTCTCATTTCAAACGAGTCAAAGCCCAACGAAAGAAATGTTCGAGATGTCAGCGCTACCTATCGCTAGAGTCTGGTATTAGCCACAATGACGGCATATGGCCTCTGAGATCCGAAGATCTCGCTGGCCAACGAAAAAAAGTAAAAAAATGTGCGGTGCTTCGCATACGCCACACTATAGCGTATAGCATATGCTATAAGTTGGTTACACTAAACTAAAACTGTCTATTCCTCGGCACTCTGCCACCAACGTGCACTCGACCCACTACCGGAAACAAGTTACACCGGAAGTCGGCTGCACTTCCCTTATACGACACCATGTGGTGCTACGTTCTCGCGAGAGTTGGTGCGCTACATGTAAACGCGTCACATCGCCTTTCCCAAATGCGCTTGTAAATGCGATGCGCCACTGTCGCATTCATGTAAACGGGGCTATAGTTTCTCTCTTGCGCTAGAAAATGCGGACAAAACGGGGGGGGGGGGGGGGGTGCTAAGGACAAACGAAGCACTACTTTCAACTCGTTTATTTCGGAACAGAACTTGCGCATTGTTTACATCACATAGAATCGTATGCATATTTTTAGAGTGCACCATTCTTCACATAAGCAATTTCTTTGCTGGAAAGCAAGAGGAAAGGCATGCTTGCATAATCGATACAAGGGGTCGCACGCAGTTAAACGTTCTCTCTTGCCGGCTTTATCATTTAAAGTGTGTTGTTCCATGATACAGTCATGTTTATTCATCGACAGCTTTTCACATGTAGGCCTTCCTGGGATTCTTAACGTTACATTAGTTGATGAAAGCGGTTCCTATGATGTGTTGAAAAGCTTGTGCAGTACAAATAAGGAACTCTAATTCAACTGAATAGTCTGAATGCCCAAGTATGAATCGTCATTTTAACGCAACAGCATCAGCGGCCCAGTGTTACAGAAAATCTGGCACCGTCCATCGTCCCGCGTTGGACATCGCTTCGGCAAAAAATTCGAACCACGCACACCCAACAACGCCGGCCCTTCATGTGGCGCAAGGAAATAACTGGATTGATTAAATTTCTCAAAGTAACATACCTAGAAAAATCGTGAAGACTTGCACACAATCTACAGATGTGATAGCGTCTCATTGTAATTTGAATATGCGAGAAAACGATTATGTCACGCGAAAATTTTTTTAAATACCACGAACTACCATTCATAGAGCGGACATGACCTCGCAAATCTCCAGATGCTGCTCGCCTCCGCCACATCGCGGCCCATGCAAGATGCCGAGTTTCTACCAGAAAACTCGCTTTCGTGCATAGCGTTCGCCACCAGCATTTCCTTGTAAACATTACGGTTACATAAACTGCAGTTGCCGGGAAGCATGAGAAGCACTCGGGGATCTTTGAATATTATCGCGTACCACTTCTAAAAGCGAAGCTCAAGCATCCTCCATTTTTTTTTTTTTTTATTTTGAACAAACAACCATATTGGCACTTGCGCCGTGCTCCTGCAAGAAAAACATTTGCAATGTTCCGAGTCCTCGGGTTAAAAACCCCTCGACACGCAACACACCGTCTCGATGAGGCTAGAACGTCCTCCGACAAGACTGGTGCCGCGACGTGCACGTCGTCGTTCGCTGTAGCAGATACTAACCGATGGTGACAGCAGGGAGGTAGCAATCAGAGCGCAACCAATGCATGTGAATAACTGCCACTGCTCAGGGAGTAGGCCTGCTTCTGCCAATGTAGAATCTGCACAGACACGCCAGCGTTCATGTGGGTAGACTGTACACAGTAAATACCAAATTTTCATAACAAAAATGCGATGATTGTTGAGCCAGCATAGGCACTGCGTAAGGACGGATAGGCACTGCTTTCATTTGCATGATCTTCATGCTACTTACGTCGGACCACGTGTACTCATACCCAACCTCAGGTTTGCTGTATTTGCTGAGAAGCAACATCAAGGTTATGTTACGGTATCGGACGTGCCAGAATCACTTTCTGATTACGAGGCATGCCGTAGTGGGGGACTCCTGAAGTTTGCACCACCATTTTGCCCCCATCGAAATGCGACCGCCGTAGCCGGGACTCGATCCCGTGACCTCTGGCTTAGCAGCTTAACACCATAGACACTAAGCAACCACGGCGGGTCAAGGCAAGAACATGAGACGAGTTCAGATATGTGGCCCATATGGCGAATTACACAATCGCAGTGTTCCACGAAGAAGACAAAAACAGGAAAACAGTTGAAAAAGCTTCGATCCGGAAGCCATATTCGACTACAGGTAAACCACAAACGTTAAGGCTAGAAACGAGGTAACTTTGATAGCTTAGGCTAGTTTCCGTTAGGCTGCGAATGAAGTGGTTCATACGGGATTTCGTAAAGGCTGGAACACACTAGTGGTAAGCATCCCGCAACGGCAATCTTGCCTATCGCGCTGGCCACACCCCTTCAGATGAGGGCACAACATGCTACTCATGGCTACAGCAGATGCAATAGGTGCACTTCCGTCGTCTGCCCAAAGGCAACACTCAGGGGAGCGACTTGTGTACAATAAGCACAACTTACTAGTTGGTGCAGCATCGCATAGTTAACAGTGTTGACAGGATAGCCGAACTGCATTTAGAACAAACTAGTGGACATACCGAAGTAGCTGGCATTCCCTTGGAAATTACTAATTACACCCACCTATTTTATGCCACTTTTGAATGAAACAATAGTTTTGTAAGTAAGCAATTCCTAAAGCTTTCCATGCCGAATGAACACGCAAAAGCGCACTCTCCAAATTCTGCAGCAGCTTGGTGTATGGTCGTGCACTGTAATACAGGAATGTAACCCGAACGGCAGAGCGGCATTGGGGCAAGAACTAGCGCCTGGCCACAAGTGCGATAAACTGCTGCACGTGCACTAGTAAGACATTCCTTCCACTAATTTTGCGTTTCATTCCTTTCAGCTGAACCAAAGTCTACACAGCATTTAAATGGGTTGCGGGTGTGTGGGGGCAAGCCGGCAGCAGGAACCATGAGTTTTCTTGGGCGCAAATCCGGCCAGGCAGCAATGAACCTACGGCACCATTACTGACGAATGATAAACACTGAAAACTTGCTCTCGACATTCCATAAGTTCATCAGGGATTTACGAACATGCAGGTGATGTGCAGCACTCTTTGCCCAAGTCTCGCGTGAATATTTTTTATTACAGTTTTGTTGCTGTAGTTAGAAGAGGCCACTTGCAGTGAACATGGTTTTAAAATCAGAAACTTGTGCTGTGGCATTGCAGCGACAGCAAAATTTCGGCTGAATTAGCCAAGACATGTAATATCCTTCACAGTCAATCTGCATTACGATGCTATTTTTGCTTGAGCTTTGGCTACCCATGGTAAGTGATGGCCACAGCCCTGTGCGTCTTGGGGAAATATAGCCATGAAGGCTGACGATAGAACCAATATCACGAACTTGTTGCATATTATATAACGAATAAACAGCCTTCTTTCTATGCGTAACTGACCAGTTCGAAGTCTGAGCAGTTCTTTAGAATTACGAATAAGGGCCACTTGGTCTGTTTCAATATTCGCCTATCAGAGGTTTTCAAGCTCAATAAAAAGAAGCAATTCAGTGGAGATGTGCAATCTATTGCTTTTGTTTAATTTTTGGTATTCGCCCTTGCAGATTAAAGTGAAGTCACCACACATTATATGCACCAATTTCTCGTAATCATGGCTTTTACGTGTCGTGAGGAAACAACAGGGTCGTACACTGCAGTCCGAAAGTACACCTTTCCACATTTGGATATTAGGGCGTATGGACCTTCCCGTACAAAGATCAGTTCCAACACCAAGGACGAATACATCTTGCACCGCTAAAGTAAAAGCCCATATTGCCCATGTGGAATTTTGCCATGATGGGACCGTGTGCTGTCATGGAATTCGGCTATCCAGGGCTGTTCTTGTAGGCTGCTTGATTTTGGTAATATGGAGTGCAGGTGTCTTGTAAGAAAGTTTTACAAATAAATGCAACCTCTGAGAGGAATGCAGATGCCATCAAAAGGGCCAGAAGTTACCGAAGATGCCTGTTACTCTATATACTATACTTTGACATTTCTGGATAATACATTCCATGTAATGTTAAATTACATAACTTACATAACTACATACTTCCACCAGAAAAAAAAAATTGGCGTCACCTACAAAAAAGACCCAGTTTCCTCACGGTTTCCTCACACTTTCCTCACGATGACTGGAAGTGGCCCTGTTCACGGGCATGAAATACCAGCATGAACAGGAGCAGCGAGGTCGGCTGCATGACTGGACATACGATCAAGGATCACCAGCAGGAACGAAGGCCAGTTACCCAGAATCAGGGCCAGTCATGTCGGAGGCGTGACCCGCCGCTCCATCATAGTAGCCCGCCCCTTTGCACTCGGCGATTTCACAGGCAAAACCCACGCAGCAACCACCAGCACAAAGCGCTTCATACGCTGAACGGCACTTTTGAAATCTGCGCACTATGAAATGCCATATTCCTGGTACAACGATGCACACACGTACCGGTATCCCTATCAAAATACCAATCGAATGTGTGCGCCACACCCGTCATGACCGTGCTCCGCGCTGCGGCATCGGTGATGAATGAAATACGCACCATCCCGCTTTCTAGATCATTGAGTGCTCTCTCGCTGTCGCTTTGTCCCCAGTCACCATGTATCGAGTGCCAGTCCATGCCAGAAAAAACGAGTCCACACGTCAGGCAGTCTATGGCCTTTGTGCCTAGAAAGACAATACATTCAGGCTGCAAAAAGCATATAAATGAATACGAAATGATCAGTTACGAATACGAATGGACCGGTAATAGGTCAAAGACAGAAATGTTTAACTGCACGTTTGTGCCTACCGAAAACGAAACTATCCAGTCTGAAAACCTGGAGAAACATTCTTAGGAATCAAGATATAGGAGAACTGAATACTGCTATCAGATGACGTTATCTTGGAATTGTAGGGCGACGTCGAAGACAAGGAAGAACTAGAAGTGGCTCTTGTAGCCACAGTCATGCAGAAAGAGTCTACAGTGTCAATGCCCGGATGTAACATTAAGCTCAATGCAGTGCAAAGGCAACATAGGATGCGTCATCATTGTGGGGTGCTTTTCTGACGATGCAGAGTGTAACATAGCTGAATCACCACTACCAGAATGACCTCGCATTGACCACACTACACCAAGAGACAGTGCCTGGTGCGTAAAGTTGAGCAACATCAGTTGATTTCTTTCCGCATGAAGACTACTATTGGCCTTACTGGAAGTATGGCAACGCTGCTTTAAAAAAGACCAGGACAAAGGGCGCAGATTTCGGCACCCGGATACCGAGAATCAAATGCAAGGCCATTGTGGCAGAAATTTAACGTGAATCGCAGGAACGTCGACTTGATAAAAAAGACCATGTGCCTCTCAATAATGCCGGCGTATAAGCGTTATCACGCTCACCTATCACCGTCTTAAGTATGCTTCTAGTTTATGATTAAAAAATTTTCCACGCGCCATTTTCCGCTCTAGCATTTCACGATTACTCTCCAACAAGTAATCTGTCCATTGCACAAAAAAAAAAATGTGTTGTCAGTCTCTTTAAAGGCAAAGCTGGGAAGTGCTTTTTTAACAGGTTTTACGTAGCACCTAAGCTGAAGATACGTCCACCTGTCGGCATACCTAGGACATTAAAACATGCCACATTCAAGATATAGATTTTTTTTAGTGCACAGGAGGCATCTGCACTGAAAAAGGGTAAACAATGCTCGAGTTATATGAAACTAGACTTCTTACGCGGTAACAAATTGCCGATAACGATAGAATGAAAGCCGTGTAGCGCAAACAATAAGAAATTAGTATTAACTTTTGCAGGCAGGTCAAATTAGTCTACATGCCATCTTAGAATACTGGTATATCGCACACTCAGCCACAAAAAGCACAACCTTAATCAGGTTATGTTAATTTTGTAGATCAAGTGCACCGCAAATATGACAAGGGCATGACATAAGTTATGTAAGGTTGTCAGAATAAAACGGATTATATGCCATCTGCTATTCTACAAGTGTAGTACAAAGGCAACGACAATAGACGTTAGGCTTATTGCTTGCTGTGGCTTCTTGTAACCATTAACATTCATTTGTTGCATAACATAGCATTGTTTGTTGATGGAATGGTGTTCCTGTGTGGCTCTTCAAGCCTCTCTATACAATGTTATAATTTGACCATCTTTATCTCAGCTACGCCGGCATCTCGGAGGATTATTTTTACCTCTGTTTCATGGTGAAGAGCCTGTGCGGATCCTCCTGGGTGGTGTCCTCTAAAACGTCCTGCATGGCCAGTCCTTCCTACAAGACGCACAAACGAATTTGTCAGGTCAAAGTGGCGATTCAGGTGACTTGCAAAGCATTCAGAAATAGTTTTTGCGCTAGAAGACACCTAACGGATATATAGAAACCATAGGTTTCGAGAAATAACAATCGGGCAAACCTACAACTGACACGAAGGCACTTGTATATATATCCACGTCCCTGCACTCCGACAAGACCCTATTTTTCCTTCGCTTGTTCCCCCTCCATCAGCACACTACAGAAGAAGCAACACATGCGCGCTGTATAAAGATGTTATGGTATGCGCAGTTTCCCAGCTCGCTGTTCACAGGTGGCTCTTCATACGTGGGCTTTCCTGGGTGTCTGAGCTAACCTTACATTAGTTGATGAAAGTGGTTCCTAAGGCAAAACACCTCAGGAACCACTTTCATCAACTAATGTAAGGTTAGCTCAGACACTCAGGAAAGCCCACGTATGAAGAGCCACCTGTGAACAGCGAGCTGGGAAACTACGCATACCATAATATCTTATATACAGCGCGCATGTGTTGCTAGAATGCCCTCTAAAAGAGGGCGTGTCGCGAAGTGCAAATCAACATTTGCTGTAGCAGATACCGATGGTGACAGCAAGGGAACTAGTGATGAGCGCACAGCCTGTACAGGTGAATAACTGCCACTGCTCAGGGAGTATGCCAACTTTCGATGGTATAGTAGCTGCAAAAACGTTCATGTGGGTGGACTATACGCAGTAAACAGCAGTTTCATAGCAAAAACGCGATGACTGTAGATGCAGCTTGGACCGATAGGCACTGCTTCCACTTGCATGATCTTCGTGCGACTTACTTCAGGCCATGTGTAGGGCTATTATTGACACGTTAAGCTATTACCTAATCTCAATTTTGTTGTATTATTTGCTGTGAAAAGCGAAAGCTAGGTTCTGTTATGGTAGCGGACGATTATGGTCCGTATGCGGATTTGGAAAAATGGTGTAGCACAAGTAAGACAAGAACATGGTACCACGAATAAGACAAAAACAAGAGAGTTCAAGTATCTTCGATCCATGGGCCATTTAAATTACAAGCATACCGCAAACACGATGGCTAGAAACGAGGTTAGGCTAGTTTCCATTGGGCTAGCAGATGAAGTGGTTCATACGGGATTTCGTAAAGGTGATGAGGTGATCGGCTTGCATATACAATTGGTGTCCACAGCAATGGAAAAGAAGAAAACTTGCTAGTTGCCGAAGCATCGCATAGTTAACAGCGATGACGACATAGTCGAACCTCTTTCGAGGGAACAGTAAAAAAAACTAGTGGATATAGAGAAGTAACTGTTATTCCCTTAAAAATTACTAATTAAACCCACTTTATGCCACTTTTCAAGTAAGCGCTCCAATTTTTTTCGCTGCAATAAAGAGCAATTCTGTCGTGTGATGGTGCATGAATTTGGTGCTGCATTTCCGCAGGCTTTGTATACCGAAACAACGCGTGAAAGTGGGCCTGCTGCCGGAACAGCCGGCCAAGGCTGCACTCTCCATGTACTGCTTCAATGCCACCGAATCTTGCACTATCGCAGGCGGAAACTCCTGTGTTTTATGCAGCACACGACACGTTCAACCTTGGCATATCGTCGTGCACTCTTTTACCGGAATGTAACGCGAATGGCAGAGTGGCATTCGGGTGAAAACTAGCACCTGGCCACAAATGCGATGCACTGATGCACGCACTGGTAAAACATTTTTACGCCTACAAAACCGCCTTGCTTGCTTAGTCGCTGTGGTGTTGGGCTGCTAAGCACGAGGTCGTGGGATCAATCCCGGCCAACGGCAGCCGCATTTCGATGGGCGCAAAATGCGAAAACACCACCTTTGGAAACTGAACTTGGGCAGTGGAAATGAGCAAGACAAAAAAAAACTGAAATTATGTTTCTGATGTCCTTAATGTCCTGTAAATTTGCACTACACGAAAAGAGGTCCAATAACAATGTATCTACTATACCTTGAAAGAATTACTTTCAATCACGTCCTTCCGCTCATTTGGTGATTACTAGGTTATGATCTGCTATCATTTTTGAGATTCCTTAGTAATTCATTCCATGTATAGTTATTACATGATGCTTACTCTTGCATTTCTTTCATATGTGACGCACAAATTTTGGGTAGCAAACAAATTATGAAAAGTACCGTATAGTGTGGAATATACAAGGTTTTTTCAAAGAAGTATTACTAAAAGTTCACCCCTCGACTTATATACCGGCCCTTGGCACAACATGAATAGTCGTCTGGCAACATGTAGGAGCGCAGACCTTTCGGCATCCGCATCGTTATCGCCCCCTTTGTGACCGACACGGCCCAACTCGCGGGCGCCTCGCGGTTCTTTATTCTATGGCGCGGTGCACCCGGAACTCGAAGACAGGGTGGCGGATTTCGTCCGCGAGCATCGTGCCAGATCTTTGCCAGTGACAGCAGAACTCATCCGCATCAAAGCTATTGAGATCGCCCGAGAATCCGGACTGCCCAAGGAACAACACAAGGGCTCCATTTATTGGGTTCGCCGCTTCATGCGACGCAAGGGATTCGCACTTCGATGGCGCACATCAATCTGCCAGAAGCTGCCAGAGGCATAAGAGGACAAACTGGTCGAATTCCAGCGCTATGTTATCAGTCTCCGGCAGCAGCACGGCTAAATGTTGGGACAGATTGGCAACGCTGATGAAACGCCGGTGTGGTTCGACATGCCGAAGTCTTCTACGGGGAACAAGCATTCGCGCTTCACGGTGATGCTTGCGTGTACTGCAGACGGCAGAAAGCTGCCCCCATACATAATATTCAAGAGGAAGACGCTGCCGAAAGAGGCTTTCCTGCGGGATGTCGTTCGCGTGAATGAGAAGGGCTATATGGATGAGGCCCTCATGCTCAATTGGATTAAGACCGTCTGGAATCTGCGACCCGGCGCACTCCTGCGGTGTCCGAGCATGCTCGTCTTGGATGCTATTCGCGGGCACTTGACCGCAGGTATGAAGCAGGCACTCCGCGACGGGAGGACGGAACTCGCGTCATTCCGGGAGGCATGATGTCAACACTTCAGCCACTGGACGTCGTGCTCAACAAGCCCTTTAAAGACCATGTCAGTGAACAATATAATCAGTGGATGGCCGGCGACAACCCGACGACCCCAACCAGCCAGCTGCGCAGGCCGCCTCTCGCCACTGTGGCCACATGGGTGTCGCAGGCTTGGCGCTCGCTGCCCGACTCCTTGGACGGCACCGAGGATGACATGTGGGACGCAGCCAGTGAAAAGCAGTCGTCTTCGGACGAGAGTTCAGACAGCTGAAACGAATGCTTCAATGTAAGGGGGTCGACCTATATTCTGCCTCTACCTATATTCCGCATTATAAGGTACCATGCAGGAGGCCAACTTGCCGATAGTCATCCGATGACAGCAAAAGCCGTGGTTGTAGAAGGCTCAGCAATCTCCTTGCCAGGTTTACAAGAAGCCTTATAATTCCTGGTGGCAATAAACTTTCTGAAAATTTCCCTGCTTGACTTTTGGCAGACAGTACCTATAACGGATATATACAAACCATAGGTTTCCAGAAATAACAATCTGGCAAACCTACAACTGACACTAAGGCACTTTGTACCACTGTCCCAGACTATGCATATGGCCCTGTGTTTGACAGTAAGCATCACGTGTCGAAATTTTTATTAAAACTTCGGCGCTTTTAATAAAATTCTTATTAAACCATTACCTATGTGTCCCTGCACTCCAACTAAACCCTATACCCTATTTTTCCTTCGCTAGTTCCCCCTCCGTCAACACACCACAAAAGAAGCAATCCATTGGAAGGTTGTAAACATGAGAAGGCCCTCCGTCACATCACTAATGTAGAAGAAGCAATTGTATGTTATAATATAAATTTTAGGAATCTGTATCAGGCATTCCTAGTACTTAAGAATTGTATGTATTGTATGTTGTACATTCATGAATAACTGCACTGCGTTCAGTGGTCATGCTTCGAATATTCTTTCTTAGGAACGTAATTACGATCACATACTTCTCTCACATAGCTTAGCATTATTTTATCGAATTTTCCATTGCATTCTGTCAAGAAACGGGTGCCGTAGTTCATTTCCGAGTGCGGATGTGATGTTCAACTAAATTGTCACTGTCACTAAAGAAAGTGCACCTGATACCGTAATGCAAAGGGCTCTTCGTGGAGGACATCAGTAATTGGGTTTAGAGGCATCCGACTGATTGCAGTAGAACGCAGGACCAACGCATCTCGGCCATCGTGGCTACCCTTCACTGAGCTGCGATGAGCAGCACTGAGCAGCGCACCTTGAAATCCGGGCACTATCAAATGCAGTCCTCTCACTACAACAATGAACTCACGTACCGTTCAGTACTCCTGGGAAAATAATTGAATATATGTGTTACGCCCGCGACGTCCATCCTGAGCGCTGCGAACGTGGTGACGAATGAACTACGCACCTTCCCGCTCTGGAGGTGCACTATCGCTCTCTCGTGGTCACTTTGCTCCCGGCATAAAGGCAGAAATGTTTACTGACACGGTTCCTCTCAATGAAAACGAAACTATCCAGTCTGAAATCTGCAATAACGTTGCTAGGAATGAAGATACAGGGTAATTGAACACTGCTATCAGCTCTTGTAGCCACAGCGAGACCGAAAGAGTGTCACTGTGGTGACCAAGCTCAATGCATTGCAAAGGCAGTAGGAGGTGGTTTTAATTTGGTTCTTTTCTGGCGATGCAAATGAAGAGCGCAACATAGTTTTATTGCCACTACCAGAAGAATCCTGCATCGACCACAATTAATCAAGAAACAGTGCCTGGTACTGTCAGATGTCAGCAACGTCAGATGATTTCCTTTCACATGAAGAGTGCAATTGCGGTTACTGAAGAACGGCCACTCTCTTGACCAGCATGACGATTTCGGCACAATCAGATTCAGAGATAATTGTACCACACAGAGTTCTGTCTTATGTGTGGTGTCGCCAGACTGAGTTTTTAAGGTGTAATGGTGGTCTTTTACCCTGTTGTGCTAAGTTCGGGGTCTTTATGGTGAAGTTTTAAAAACAGTGACACAGGCTACGGTGTTCTCTGGGACACACACTCCAGGACACACACACCCCTCGATCCAGAAATGCACTGGCGGCATTGGCCCAATGGCAGTCAGTGCCGGTGCGGTTATTTTGACCTTGTTTTTTGCCTTAGTATATCATGAAAGGAAAGCACAAACGTACGAACGGATCGTAACGAATACATAACGTGAATGGACGCGAATGTATAAAAATAAATGTGTGTGCATCAAGACGTGTTCGTACCTTTGTTCGAAATACTGCACCACCTCTTTGTCACGTGCTACAGAGTTTCGCTGGTCATCCACCTTCACAGAGATGAATGGCTCACCATTTTTTTCTCCTTTGGCATTGCCGTGTAGGTCACACTCTGGCGGAGCGCTTCATGCTTCCCTGTCACGCCTTGCGCCACCGTAGCGGTGCTCGTGCACCCCCTTCACCCTTGAAATGGCAAGGGCCTGGTTCTGGACAATTGTACTCCCTCTGGGTGACAATGACGAGGGGCTGAGGCCATGAAAAGGAACAGATTGTCCTGTCGTCAGGTTAACTCCAGTCGGCCTGGTTACGACGTCTGTTTATTAAGGCAGGAAACTGGGGAAAAGTATTTGGGCAGTCCCGACTGACCACAGCATCCAAAATGGGGCAGAGAGTTGGATAGCCCAAGTTTGCCACTCCTCATCGGCCACGGATTGTATAAGTGACATGTATATGTGTTACGCCCGTGACGTCCATCCTGCGCGCTGCGAACCCGCTCTGGAGGTGCACTATCGTTCTCTCGTGGTCACTTTGCTCCCGGGCAGAAATGTTTACTGACAGTTCCTCTCAATGAAAATGAAACTATCCGGTCTGAAACCTGCAATAACGTTGCTAGGAATGAAGATACAGGGTAATTGAATACTGCTATCAGACAAGGAGTGGCCGGAAGCATGGCTTCCCGCTCGCGACGAATTACCCACATCAAATTTCGCTGACCAGACAGGCAAGTTCCAGGTGCCTTGTTCTCACACGAAGGTGTCGCGGCCGTATTTGGTAGCCTCCTGAAATGCTGTGTAGTATGAGGGCTGTTCCACATTCAGACAGTTTTCAGATATAGTTATATCTGTCAACATTCGATGCCCAGTCGAAAGTTCCTTTCGTGCAAGCTGACGCACAATTGTTCCAACAGGTCACGAGGTTACTTCCTGTGCTTCGGAGGTAAAATGTGACATTTCTAAAATTTGCATTGCATCCCGAGGATGTCAAAACAGTACCGTTTTGTAGGCATGAATGTTTCCAATGAAGGGTCATGAAGAATTGCCCCTTTGCGCTCATAACTGAAAATGCAGTCTTCACCACCACAGAAAAATTATTCAATAAGCAGTGCATTCCTTTCCATTTCTCACCGTTACTTTGAATGAGCACTGTTCACGCCAGCCGTTTCCCAGCAGGACATACTGACAATGCCTATCTGGAGACTGCAGAATTCCTGCCATATTGGCGGTTTGAGCCTATCAGGGAGGGCATGGCAGTTCTCCGAGCCAGTGTTCCGAAGATGGCGAATGTGGTGATTTATACCCTGTATCCCTATATAACCCTATATCTTTAGATGCTCTTCGATGACTCTGGCGACTATGAGCACAGCGGAAGGCCGAGTGGCAGAGTTAATTATTCCACGATATAGTTACCGCTTGTGAACTAACAAATAACCTGCCCCCTTACACTCCTTGCAGTCAACCTCAGCTCTACTTCCTCTCCAAATTCATCAACCCTGTCTGTCAACATTCGATGCCCAGTCGAAAGTTCCTTTCGTGCAAGCTGACGCACAATTGTTCCAACAGGTCACGAGGTTACTTCCTGTGCTTCGGAGGTAAAATGTGACATTCTTCTAAAATTTGCATTGCATCCTGAGGATGTCAAAACAGTACCGTTTTGTAGGCATGAATGTTTCCAATGAAGGGTCATGAAGAATTGCCCTCTTTGCGCTCATAACCGAAAATGCAGTCTTCAACGTCACTCGTTAATTGTATGCATTCGTAGCAGATTTATCGATGAGATTTGAAAATAGACAGACGCACAAAGAGGTAGTTGCAGATTGCATAGTTACTGCTCTTTCAGGGACAATTACTCCGTGCAAAAAAAGATTGTATAGCATCAAGCACTCTCATTTCGTGACTCGCAGGATGAGAATCCTTTACATAGGGTAAGGTTAGTATTTTACAATCGACACTCCACTCATGGCCTGCTCACCTTCCGCTTGCAGGAGGGAGGCTCTGAAGAATGGAACCATCGCTGGCGAGGATGTAACGGCACCGCACGAGAACGATTCTCGCAGTGAATTCTGAAAGTGGTCCTCCACTGCTGTGCAGTCTGCAGAGAAACGACAACATTCAAGTAGCTGTACACCGCTTTAAACAAATGTTTCATATAACCGGCACTAGAGGGCAGTTTGGCACTGGTTGTCTTTCTGCGAAATCAGTACTTCTGATCAGCCACCATTTAAATGTTTGGTCTCTTGATGGATCTGCATGACATTCATCCAACTAACCTAATTTATTAAATTTATTGCCCCCAAAATTCTATTTAGTTCGTTATGAGGAACGACGTATCGGATGGACCAGTATCTATTATGGCCATCGGGGCTTTATTTAACATGCACCTCAGGACTAAGTTGCTAGCTCCGAAAGACTGTGCGAATCACTATAAAAATTAGGACATTTCTACAACCAATTTTCTTCTATTGTGAAAAATCAGACGCACAATTAGTCGATACATTCCCGAAATCTTTCAACAAGAACAGTCCAACCCTGCGTGTCAAACGCATGCTTATGTTCATCGTTTGTTCAGTGCCGCCTGTGCATCTAAGAGTGAACTTTCTCATTCTGTAAATTGTACAACACTATGTAAGGATTGGAAAGTTCTTTCACTGATCGTCTTCATCAAAATGTTTCTTATAATACACACAAAGTCCTCCACACATACTGTCACCACCACAGAAAAATTATTCAATAAGCAGTGCATTCCTTTCCACTTCTCACCGTTACTTTGAATGAGCACTGTTCACGCCAGCCGTTTCCCAGCAGGACATACTGACAATGCCTATCTGGAGACTGCAGAATTCCTGCCATATTGGCGGTTTGAGCCTATCAGGGAGGGCATGGCCGTTCTCCGAGCCAGTGTTCCGAAGATGGCGAATGTGGTGATTTATACCCTGTATCCCTATATAACCCTATATCTTTAGATGCTCTTCGATGACTCTGGCGACTATGAGCACAGCGGAAGGCAGAGTGGCCGAGTTACAAATAACCTGCCCCCTTACACTCCTTGCAGTCACCCTCAGCTCTACTTCCTCTCCAAATTGTTGTACGAAGATTGAATTCAATGTCACACCCTCACTCACTCAGTTCTCACTGCTGTGTTGAGCAAACTTTCAAGTAAGTACTGCTAAAATTCGTTATCTTGAAAAACGACAACCACATTTTGACGCAATGTTTAGAAAACAGAACTCTACACCAAGGGAGCATACCACAGTGCTGTAAACATTTATCTGTTAGGGCACCCTTTAAGACGTCAACTAAGTCTGCTGATCGAAAACTAACTTTCACCACATTTAACCAATATTCAGAATCAAAAAGCGTACAGCTGCAGAATAGCTTAATTTTACATGCTTTAGTGAGTAGTTATACCATGAGGTGTAAGAGTATCAACTATTTCATGTCTATAGCAGGTTGAAAAGCACCTATTCGGCCACTTCAAAACCATGCTCGGTGCAACACAATGTGAAACAATGAAAGAAGCGAACCCTCCACTTGTGACATATTAGCACTAAGCAAAAACACACAACCGTCTACCATCGCGCTTTAAAATATTTTGCAAACGTTATTCAAACATGCGGAGTTATTCCAATCAGAAGTGCCTCAAAACTTATGTGCAATATTTTAAGCGTCACTGCGCTCATCAATGCTTTTGGTGCTAGTGCATTCACCTTGGCGTACACAATGACGTACATAGCTCGGAGCACTGCACAAGCGTTTGCATTTCTCCCCTTTGGAGATGTGTCAATTGTAGTAAGCATTATTTTGTTCCCATTGAAGTTGTAAATTTGATGCTTCGATTCGTTGAACCTTCTCTTTTAACATTTCGTAAAATACACAATTGTAAAATTGGCATACTACAACAATTTTTCTCTTTTAAACGGAACAAATCTTGATTTCTCCGTAGCCACATCACATAGCCACATCACATAGTGACACTAAGACAAAACGGTTCATCAGTAGGTTTTTGCCTCAATCGCGATGCACGCAATGTGCATGCTGTAGAATGGCGCCACGAAGACACCGTGTACACAGCAATGGTCCTCATGCAAGCTATCACGGCACGCCGTTGGAAGCCGATCCCTCCATGGTCTATGTCTGTTCTGGCATTTCCACAGTGGGTGATCGCAGGGCCCTGCCCTTCTCTTTTAACATTTCGTAAAATTGGCGTATCATAACAATTTTTCTCTTTTAAACGGAACAAATCTTGAAGTTGATGACATAGGTGGAGAAAAACAATTTCTCCATAGCCACGTCACACAGCGGCTCCTGAGCGCGATTATCGCCTTAATTAACTTACTTATTACTATTATAATTATTATTCTTAACTTACTGGCTTCCCATAGACAAACTGCTGTGACACTATGACAAAACGGTTCATAAGTAGGTTTTTGCCTCGATCGCGATGCACGCAATGCGCATGCTGTAGAATGGCGCCACGAAGACACCGTGTACACTGCAATGGTCCTCATGCAAGCTATCACGGCACGCCGTTGGAAGCTGATCCCTCCGAGGTTGATGTCTGTTCTGGCATTTCCACAGTGGGTGATTGCAGGGCCTGCCCATGAGTGCTTTTGTTATAAATTAATGACCTGTCCACATCACTCCTGAAATGTATGCCGACGATTGCGTGTTGTATGAACCCATCAGGTCTCTTGTTGGTTGTCACCGCCTTTGTGATTTATTTGCAAATTTGGGCGCGTGGTGCGATTATTAGCATGTGGGGTGGTGTCACTTAACGCGAATAACATTCTGGGTAATCTAAAGCTGCAAGCAAATATAGTGTACTTAGTGGTTGTGGCGAGGCTGTTACCTGTGGCTATAATCTGTGCCACGACCGGGTGCCACGAACACGGTGGCTCATGTTTACGTTTTTGGCAAGCTAAAATGTCGGCAAACTCCAATGAGTCTATGGCACACACTGCTACGCCAATAAGGGAGACGTATGCCAGTTTCTTTTGCCGTTAACAAATTCACAATAACATTAGTACACTGTTGGTATGTCAAAACATTTTAATAAATAAGTGTCCCGACATCTACGTCAACACCATGTAAAGTGTGCAATGGGCACTGACCACAGATTACAGCAGCAATTACTGCGATGCGTTCGTCACTAGCAATAGGTGAGACAGGATACCAACCACTGGCAACTGCAGGGAAGCAGTGATGAATAGGCAACGGCCTCTTATCAGTTTGTGGCACACAACTGAGTGCCACGGCACATGGTGCATTGGAATGATGGACACGTAATGCATCAGCATGCTTTTGGTACTACTAGGACCGTATCGATTGCTATCGCTAACATTTGTAAAGCGCATACACAAATCCCATATTTGTTGCACCGCATTCTACTACAGCATAACGTGAGCTACATCATACCTTTAGATACTATGGTATATCGCATGCAAAGGGGCCAAGACAATGACCTGATCAGGTTAGATTTTTATTCTACTGGATAAATGTGCTTCATGTGATTACGTGAAATAATGGTGCACTGAATTTATGAAAACTTGTTCAGCTGTGCTGGTTCAAAGCTGTCTGTATGACATCTGTGAATAGTACTACGGTGCAAACACACAAAGAGAGACGAGGTAACTTTTTTAGGTTAGGTAATGTAAGGTTAGCGTATGGAGTACAGGGTTAGTGAAACTCGAATGAAGGCCCGAGACGAGGGCCTTCAAGCTGGCTGATAAAACTCGCTCTTTACAGCCTTGTTGCTGCTGCCATTCACGTATTTTCGCATTGACAACTCATTGCCTCTCGCATAGGGCTCTTTGGTCATGCCTGATCCTTTTGTCAATGAAATTGATAAATCACCATCATAAAACTGATGAACAGGCCACCTTCAGGCATTAGTTTTACTAAAGAATTCAAGTGCACGCGACCAGCTTAGTTTGTTAACACTCGACAAGAAAGGACGGGTTACGTACAGCACTTATTAACGCAACAGTTTGCACATGTACATTTCTGTGTTTACACACGCGCCTTGAAATTTGTCCCAGATAACTTTCTTGCCATTCAGATTCTGGCAAGAGCCCTATATTGGGCTGCAGTTTATGTAAATAAATTAAGATCACGTATACTCACCTTTCTATATTGAACGCAATCTGGGAACCGCTGAGTAAAAAACGATCCTAATGGTTGCAGGATGGTATTGATCTAAAAAAGGAAAAGGAGTGCATGTCTTGCTTTAGTTTCCACATATGTCTTGCCCATCTCCATGCAAGAACAGCGATACATGCAACAGTAGAATGGGTAAGTATCAGATTAATCACGCTATGTCACTGTTAGTTACTGGTGTGCACTCACAAGTAAGGCTATAATTCCATCCGATGATGCTACCTTGTCTCGTGTGAATCAATTTTGGAATTAGACGATATGGACATGCATCCGATCAGGACCCACCATTGACAACTATGTATGAATATTACGATAGGTACGCACACACATTTTCCTATCACCTCTGTTATTAAATGTGTCCGTCACGTAAGAATGGATGGCTCATACCCCCTTAACCCTTTCAGACGCTGTCTACACAATTGTATATAGCAAGATAATGCATCAACAGCAAGAGCACTGATGAAAGTAATGATATCTAAAGTGCTGAATGTTTTAGCAAAATGAGTGGGAAGGTAGACGGTTGGGCATTTTTACTGTGTCAGTTATGTAGCGGGCTCACTTTAAAAAAGACATGCCGCAACTTACGGCACACACAAAAGGCGACATCATGTCCTTTAGCAAGCACCAACTAGGTCAACAAAGCAGTTCTGTTGCTCACTTCTTTCACTATTTTACAATGTCACGCACCACGAATAATTTTTTCAAGTGGGTGGATAAGTGCTTTTCAAGCTTTTAATGTTCTTGCATTTGATATTTGATCTCCTTGTAGAGAGCTTTACATGGAGTCTAAATTCTGTAAACTTGACAAAACTGACTATTTCTGTGATTCTGAAGATGCAAGAGATGTGGTGAAAGCAAGTTTTCAATTAACGGTATAAAAGTGTGTTGGAAAGGGTTAAGCAGTGGTTCCTACTACCGCCTCCCCATTACGACACTGGAATGATCAGCAGCAACGGAGCTAGCTGTAGAAGACTACGATGCTTGAGCCATTGCTGATGATGATAGATGATGATGACGGCTATTGTGATGACAACGATAGTTTTCTCTTGCTAATGAATGGCTTATACCCCCTTAAGCAATGAGTGGCAAGGAAGCAAGCTGTAGAAGGAGACGACGACGAAGCATAGAAACAAAGCAAACAAGCGCAAAAAACAAACTACCGCAGCGAAAACAGTTGTAATGCCTGCACTTCAATCCGTTAGATTACAACTCATGCCGTATTTTGTGACAATACCCACCCCAGTTCCAGGGACTAAACGGCAGGCTAAAAGGAGCTATGCTATCTGGTAAACAAAACAGTAAGAGTTATCGTAGACACCCGTCCAGCTTCTCTTTGAAGCTCAATCTTCTCCCGTTTCTGTTTCGTCTCCATTTTGTATATTCGAGTCTGTGAGCTATGTATATCGAGTTACCAATACAGCGTAACGGATTTTACCTATGTACTGTGAAGCCTTAGTGTGCGCAATTTTCCTTTTCTACTCACAGTGCATGTCCAAATGGTGACAAATAAAAATCCACGCTTATTTATCTATTGACTTCAATGTGCCATGTGATTGCTACACTCGACTATGCCACTATGCGGCTTGACGTGCGATGTTTGATATTACGCCACGGAACCTCTGCTTTTTCAGAGCATCGAAATAAAGCCGACTTGTGCAGGTTTTATTGAGTGTCCCTCACAACATACGACTACTGGGTTAATACCAATTTCGTTTTCAAAAAACAGTTTATTGACACAAGAACATTAATAAATATTGGTACAGCAATATATACTCCACAGTGTTTCTACCTTCTGCGTTCTCAGCGTTATTGAAACCTAACTCTGCTGACATAACCAGTCACCAGGAAAACTATAGTGTGGCCAGCTGAAGCTGCACTGGGTATAATTTGGATATTTACTAATTAAAATAAATTATTGCGCTACTTATCTTACCTACCATGTTCGCTATGTAGAATACCATGCCAGAACACCGACATCCCAAACGGCACAGCGTATTCCTGAAAGAACAAGCAAATTTTTATGACTGCGTGCTTGAAGCCCAAACAGACAGTAAAGTAAATTAGACAGTAAAGTAGACGAAAAAACTTGCCGGAGGTGGCGGAACAATCCCACGTCTTCTCATTAGGTGTGCGATTTTCTACCAATTGAACTACCGTGGCGCCGTCTTCCCATCCATTTTCAGGGTATTTATGTGTTACTACTACAACTAAGCTTGGGAGTGTTAGCCAGCGCGACCATTCACGAATCTCATCCTTTCTGCCGCAGGCGTCACGAGTACGCGACCTATTTGGGTGACGACAACTGGTCAATAAACCCACACGTGCTACCTGAAGGCGCCGATGTTGCCGGATTTGAGACCCTAGTTATGTAATGAATGAGAAGAAAGGGGGTTTTAACCGAGGGGCCCGATTTTTATTAATCACATCATAAGAACCAAACAAAGACACCAATTACTTGCACTTAACAATCGAAATAAAAAATGAATGAACTGAAAGTCGATGAAAAAACAACTTGCCGCTTTCCAACTGCCCGCTTCCCTTCGTCGGAACAACGGTCAGGGCAAGGTGGGATCACGTGATCCAAGTCAAAACGAATGCAGCACCCGCATCTCCCCTGGTGGGCCTCACGCCTAATAACTCTCTAATGGCCGGCTAATCCGTCTAATGGCCGGCTAATCCGTCGGCTTGTGCAGCCGAGCTCGCTCATGAAGCGGAGATAAAGTGGAAGTAAAGCGGCCTCGTTAGGCCTGAGACAGCCAGCGCCTAAGTCGGGTGGTTCGAACCCGCAAGGCACAGCAGCGACAACGTAGACGTGAACACCGGCGCCGCACATTTCGGCTTCGCTGGTTTACCATCTGTAATGGTCGGGCACGCTGAAAGAAAGCTTAAACTATGCTTTAATTTATATGAGTTTTTTTACGCGGTCAAAAAATCTTGTTGCAGTTGGCCTTTGAGGCGGACAAGACAGAAAACTGCAGCCCATGAACGAACAAGGCTATGTTTTGCCACAACGGAGGCTTAACAGTTGCAAGAAGCCACACCGAGAAGCCTAATAGTATACTTTTTATTACCATATTACTGCCAAGACCATTTCATTCCGCCAACGGTGTACATAACTGGTGTCGTACACTTGTCATATTTGTGGTACACTTGATGCACTAAATACAGTTTTGAGATATACCAGCATTCTAAGATGGCATAATCTCAAAATTATGTTTAGTGAATCAAGTGTACCATAGATGTGACAAGTGCACGACACTAGCCATGTATACCGTTGGCAGAATTAAATGGTTTTGGCAGTAAAATGATAATAAAAAGTATACTATTAGGCTTCTCTGTGTGGCTTCTTTTAGGCAAAACATCGCCTTGTTCGTGGGCTGCCATTCCTGTGTGTTGATACAAGGTTAAATAGAAGCTTCATGCTGCTGCATCGCAGCTTCCGCCCAACTGTGACACTTAACAAACCATTTTACCTCTCTTTTGTGGGGTATATTTCAGCCGGCACAGCCTGATTGGCCTCCTCTAAAATGTTGATGAGCTCAATGGGCCATTTCCAACCATGAAGCATCACTATTGTGACTGCTTCGCTGGAGCATCCTTCGCTGGAGCTGCTTAAGCATTCCTATACAGTTCTTTGCTCTAGAAGACGCAGACAGAGAAAGGTGGGTACAATACAAACGAAGCGCTACTTGCAACGCACATATTTGGAAAGAAAACATGTGCATTATATAGAAGACATTGTACGGTATGCGCACTAAGAGCGCACTATTCGTCAGCTATGCGATTCCTTAGCAGGAAAGAGAGAGGGAATTCGCATGCTTGCATAATCGATATGGGTGGCTGCACGAAGTTAAAACATGGTAGCGTGCCGGCTATCATCATAGTTTGTTGTTCCACAATATTGTCGTATTTGTCACATCGACAGCTCTTGAGATGTATGCCTTCCTGGGTTTCTTGACTAAACTCAGATTAGTTGATGAAGGTGGTCCCTATGGCGCGTTTAAGCAATACTTCCATGGCAGAAATAAAAGAAATACGAATTCGATGTAATAGCACAAATGCCCAAATATATAGCAACGACAGTTTTTTTTTTAACTTTGAATAAACGTCAGATCATAGGCACTGACACTATATTTCTGTTAGGAAGGTTTGCAAGATTATTCTTCACATTAAAAACACCCTCGACGTGCAAAGACAGTGTCTCGAATGTAGAAAACGCTCAAAAAGAGAGTGTCGCGTTCTGCAAATCTACGTTTGCTGTAGCATATACTAACCGATGGTGACAGCAGGGAAGTAGTGACAAGTCCGCAGCCAATACATGTGAATAACTGCCACTGCTCAGGGAGTATTCCTGCTTCCCCCGACGCAGGAGTCTGCACAGAAATGTCAGCATTCATGTAGGTGGACTGTACACAGTGAATACCAGTTTCATGGCAAAAATGCTAGAGGAACAAATTTGACGCTGGTTGTCATTTCATGTGTAGCGCTATTATTGACAAGTTAAGCTGATGATACCCAATCTCAGTTTTGTTGCTATATTTTGTTGTATTTGTGTTTTGTAAAAACGTTCTGTAATCAGTGCCTAGTTTTGTCTATTCCAAACAGCTGTTAAATATATTTTATGTTCGCAGTATGATTTGGCCGTTATGCCAGTTTCAAGCACCACTATAGCGGACCAAAAAGAAAAGCAGCATGCTGTCAAAAACGACAGCTAGGTTATGTTACGTTAGTTGATGACTGGTCCATATGTTGTTACGGAACAATGGTATAGCACAAGAAAGGCAAGAACGTGCGACGAGTTCAGATATGTGGCCCGTATGCATTATCAAATTTTAATGTAGCGCGAAGAAGACAAATACAGGAGAAGAGTTGAAATAGCTTCGATTCATAAGGCATTAGCGATTACAAGCGTACCGCAAACGCTAAGGCTAGTAACAAGCTGACCTCGATAGGTTAGGCTAGTTAGGCTGGGACACACTAGCGGTAAGCTACCCACAACGGCAATCTTGACTATCACGCTGGCCACACCCTTCTTCACATGACGGCGCAACACGCCATTGACAACTCACTTATTTTATGTCACTTTTCAATCAAGCAATAGTTTTGTAAACATCTCTTTTTTAAGCTCGTAATGGACCATCTCCAGTTATTTCCCACCGATTACGGCAGAATTCTGGGCACGCGATGGTGCACCAGTTCAACATTTCCGTAAGCATTCTGTAACCAATAACTGGCGAAAGCGGTTCCGCTGCCAATAGCAGGCCAAGCCCGCAATCTACAGCTACTGCTTCAATGCCACTGAATCTTGCACTATCCCAGCCTGTATTTCATGTAGCACATGACGTGTTGCAACTTGGTGTATGCTCGTGCACTGTTATACCAGTGTGTAACACGAACGACAGAGCCACACTTGGGCGAAGCGCAGCACCTGGCCACAATTGCCTTGAAGCGTCAACGTTAAAGACCCCGTGTCGCAGAAAATCCAGCGTCGGCATTGCTGGACATCGCTTTTGCAAAAATAATTTCGAACCACGCATACCCAACCATACAGGCTCTCAGTATGGCGTAAGGAATTTACTGAGCTAATTGGATTTCTCAATGTAAATTACGTGTGTAAATATCGTAAACGACGACTTATGCACAATTTATAAACATGATGCATAGAGTAGAATGAGTCCGCCATGTGCGCAAGCCAGCACGTAAGTATAGCAGACTCCACGGAGCAGTGCGCCCGTGGAGTCTAATACTGGTGCCAGAAAAGATAAAAGGTGAAAGCGAACGTTGATTGTCAAAAATATGCGAGAAAAAGAAGGCCGCGCCTAGAATATTTTGGAACCACATAAACCTATTAGGCAGGAAGTCTGAAATAATACAACATATCCTAGTCGAAGATGGAAACAAAGTGGAAGGGGACATGGCATTAAATTACATCCAAAAAATAACAGCCGAATCTTTCCAAGGCAATCACGAGGTTGTAGTGGAGGAGAAAACTAGAAATGCACAGCCACAGGGCTAGACGAGGTTTGCAGTTCCACCCAAAAGGCGAAGCACCGATTGCGATAGAAAATTAGTAGATGGTTGTACGAAGTAAGGATGGTAGTTTTATCATTCGGTCTTAGCGTGACTCAACGAGGATGGAGAAAGAAAAGACACAGAGGCAGCGCTGTCATTGTGTGTGTGCTTTCTACATCATTGTTCAGTCACAATTACACATTCTATCATGGATTCAAACCAACGAGCCCGTCAACTCGTTTTAAGTAACTTAACTAGCACGGTATCACGCGTGCACAGGTAATAATGGACACAAATCGCTCAATGACAGCGGAAATGGTATGTGAAAACGTTGCAGTTAGGAATTGCGGCAGCAGCCCTGAAGCAATTCTCGGTGCATCTGTCGCTTGAACGCGCACAAAACGTCGAAAGCACAGCGCATACGAAGCTACCGGCAGAGAATGGCATTTTGGGAGAATTTCAGAATGGCTTCAGAATAGGTAGGCATTTTGAGGATACCGTATTTGTCCTTACTCGGTGTATTGAAATATCAAGAGTAGAAAGGAGACCGTTATATGTGACAGTCTTAAACATTACAGGAGCGTATGACGAGGACCACAAGATTTTATGCGTGGAAAGGGAAGGCGTAGGCGACGATTGTCTACAGCTTTTGAGATAGCTTTACATAGAAAATACCGTTTGCGTTAAATGGGAAGGGATGAGGAGCGAGGAGAAAGTTCATATCAACAAAGGGTGCCCTTTATCCCCGCTGCTGTTTATGATGTACATGGTGAGGATGGAGAGGGTGCTAGAAAGGAGTAATATCAGGTTTAATCTCTCATACAAATAGGCAGGCACAGTAAAGGGTTTATGTTATGCGAACGACATTGTGTTGCTAGCTAACAAGCAAAGTGATTTGCAATGTCTGGCTAATACACGTGGAGAGGAAGGGGAGGATTTAGGTTTGAAATTTAGCGTTAGAAAATCAGGTGTTATGATATTCAATGCAAACAGTGAATAGACAGTGGCAATACAGGGCCAGAAAATACTTCGGGTAAAAAATAAATGCCTTGGTATATGGATAAACGAAGACAATAGATATAAGGAAACCCAGTAAAAAACAACAGTAAAGGGGAAGAGAGATGCAGCCATAATTAAGCACGATAGGTTAGGGGATACAATAGGTAAGAGGTGCTCCGGGGTATGTGGAAAGGTGTAATGGTTCTAAGACTTACTTTTGTAAATGCGGTTGTTTGCTTGAGATCAGGGGCACAATCAGGACTTCAGAAGAGTAGGCATTTGGGCTGGTTGGTCCACGATTACGAGCAGTAAACAGCGCCAAACACACACCACAGCGCTGTGGTCTGTGTGCCTCTCCTCGTACTGTTTAGTGCTGTTTACTGCTCATAATCGGGACTCTGTTGCAAGGTCAGTGGGACGCCTCGCATTGGGCACTCACTGGAAGACTACAAACGAAGCTGTGCAGGGCGATATGGGCTGGACAAGCTTTTAAGTGAGGGAATTGACATGAAGAACGACTGAGGAATCTTCCTTAGTAAATGGGCCGGGAGATTAGGTACTTGTACAGGAAGAACTTTGCTTCACAGTGGAGGAGAAAACTAGGAATCTTACCAGCAAGTATGCGGCCAGTAGTGTGAGCCACACAGCAACAAAGAACCTTTTATGTGCGCTGGCAATGGAAAAGAAACCTGCCATGGGTAACTACTTACGAGGAAAAAACGTAATCAGGAAAGAAACAATTTGTGAATACTGAAAGGGCAGCTCATTACTTTTCGAAGCGAGATCAGGATGCCTTAGAACGCTCCTAACATCCATCCATACATTCATCCATGCATTCATCCATCGCGGCCCATGCAAGAGGCCTCGTTTCTACCAGAAAGCCCACCTTCGTGCATAGCGTTCGCCGCCTTTGTTTTCAGGTAAACATTACGGTTACTACGCTGGAGTTGCTGAGAATCCTGAGAAGCATTCAGGAATCTTGAATGCTATCGCATTCTACTCTTACCAAAGCTTAAGCATCCTACCAATTTTTATATCTTCACAAAGTACTTGATTAGGCATTCATTTTGTTTTTCGCTCCTTTCACCCTTCATCATTCAGTTACGTGAAGTAAGCTTGCCACCTTTCACATGGAAAAATAGAATGTTGCCAAGAAAGAAACGAAGTGCACGAAATGCTATTTATTTATTCTTGTAGAGCCTACTGTATAGGACACTATACCACTGAAGCAAAATGAATTGGCAATACATAGAAAAACAACTTTCAGAGCTTGAAAAAAATGCAAGTGCTGACAAAGAACTACGTGATGCTTCAAGAAATTTGACAAAAGTTTGGAGAATTAAGAAATAATTATTTTGTACCAATTCAGTCGTCTGCTGCCTGAACGCTTGACAGACCGTTTGTGATTCAACTGATAATGTGCACATTCAGAAAATTCCACAAACCCAGAAAACTGCTTGTGGCTGTGTTGGAGACAAACCAGCAGTAGGCACCACGAGTGCGAAACCATTTTTTTTCTGGCTGAAATACAGCCACGTAGCAATGAAGGCATGCAACCACTACCAACAAAGCACAGAACAAAGTGCTACAACATACGACCTCTGCTCTCCTGCTCTCGGCATTCAAGTTCAGCCGGCGATTTGCAAATGTGCAGGTGTTGTGCTGCAAGCCTTTGATTTCGTGCCCCACTCTTTGCCTAAGTGTCATGTGAATTATCTTTTTCTTTTTGTTGTTTTGCTGCTGTAGTCAAGCGTCCGCTTGTGGCGAACATCGTTTAAAATCAGAAACTTGCTGCAGTACTCCAGCACACACTTCAAACACTTCCACTGTGGCATTGAAGCGACGTTGAAAATATGCACTTTTCGAAGCGAGATCAGGATGCCTTAGAACACGCACTTATAAAGCGAGATAGAAGGAAGTAGTATGTGCTTGCTGCGGTAAAGCAGTACCATCATGCGATGATGTACCATCATACCATCATGCTGCGGTAAGGCAGTACCATCATGCAATGATGCATGATGGTGCTGCATTAGCCAATACATGTAATGGTGTTGCAATGCCATTTTGACTTAAGCCTCAGTTACCCAGTGGTAAGTGACAGTCATGGCCATGCGCATATCTCCAGGAAATATTCGCCATGAAGGCCGACTATATAACAGATATAACGAACTAGTTGTATAACGAACGGTATCACTTTCCTCGTGTGGTGTAGATTCTATATCGGCGGAAGGGAATCGCAGCTTACCCTTGAATTTCCTGAATGGAATACCATGTTCAAACTGGGACATCCAAAACCGCACAGCGAATTCCTGCAAAACGCAAGAGAAGTTCTTTAGGATTAGGAATGGGAGCTGCCGCATGGCATGCTTCAATATGCGAGTATCACAGCTGTTCACGCTCGTAAGGTATTCAATGTAGATGTACCGATGCTTTCTTTTTGTAGTGTGTTAAGCCCTTAATTTTGAAATACACTTAGCTATTCTTGGTTGGCCGGTATTCAATCTTAACCCACAGTGACATACAGTGAAGGCTATTCACCTCTGCATCACGCAACGAAACAATCGTACGCTGCCGCCAATTCAGGCACAATTCTAGGCACGGCGATGGTGCATGAATTCTACTGGGGAGGCATTACGTAAGAGTCTACATAAAGTTTACATGTCCATTTCGTCTGTTGCTAAGCACAGATTGGCTGCGGCACCTGGTCATTGTGGAGGCCAGCCAATCAGAACTTGTTATGGAATACCTTCCCGGGTGCAGCAGTTCAACAATTCTGCAAGCTTTGTATGTCCAAGCAACGCACAAAAGCATGCCCAAGATCTACATACAAAGATCGGTTGGATCGCCAATTGGTATTGTAGAATTCTGTCACCAAGGGACCGTGTGCACTCATGGAATTCGGCTAACGAGGGTTCTGCCTGTGCGTACGCTGCTTGATGCGGGCAATGAGGAGTGTTGTACCGTGCTTTACACACAAGTGCAACTTCTGAGGGGAATGGAGATGCTATCTAAATTACCAAAAGTTATCAATATGGGTGTCACCCTTGAAAACTGAACTGAGCAAGACATGCAAAAAACAGAATGATGTTTTTGGTTACTTAATATCGTGTCCTTTCAAAACGCGCCACTCCACTCATTCAGTATAGTTGAATTACATGATGTGAACCCTTGCATTTCTTGCATATCTGACGCACTAATTTTTGGTAGCAAAATCGAACAGCGAGGAAACTTTCTATGTTCTCCCATGTCCATATGGTATTTGCGTATATATAAATTTGCGCTAAAGAATTTATAGAAGCACAGCCACCCGAGATAAGTACCATGCAGGAGGCCAATTTGCAGATAGTCGTCCGACGACAGGCAAATCCATGGCTGTGTATCTGCTTGACAGGGTTAAATAAAGCCTTAAAATTGCTGGGAGCAATTAACTTTGTGCAAATGTTCCTGCTTGAAGTTTACAGAATTAACAATCAGGCAACCCTAAAACTGAGACCAAGGCAATCAAAACCCCTTGAGTACCTCCGGCAGCTAGGTCGCAGTCAGCTTGCAAGACAAAAATGCGATGCTGTCCAAAACTATGCATACGGCCCTGTATTTTGACTGTAAAACATCACATTTCGAAACTTTTACAACTTCAGCATGAAATAGCCCTCCTTCAGATCACTAAAGCAGAAGCAATTGCATCTCAATATAAAATTTAGGAATCTGCCTCAGCCATTAATTGTAGCTACAAGTCTGCTCCTGAACATTTGTAAAGATAATCTTTTTCCGGCAACAGCCATCTTGTTGCTCTGGAAATTAATTACAGGAGGCTACTAAATCTACTAAACGTTTCGATAAAACTTCTATGTTGTACACACTATGAAGTTTTGCATTCATTAATAACTGTACTGCGTTCAATGGTCATGCTTCCAGCTCTTTATGAAATTTTCCATTGCATTTTGTCAAAAACAGGTGCGCGGATGTGTTGAAGTAAACAAGTGTCGCTGTCACAACCCGACACCACAATGGATCACTTTACTGAGCATACAAAGGAGCGAGGAAAGTAGGAGGTGAAAGAGTGGGAAATGACAAGCACTGTGAAAGCCACCAGCGAAGGGGCTTAGAGGTACCTGACTGAGTGCAATACATTGCATTTGTAGATTAGGACACGTAGCACGTCAGCGGTCATAGGGACGCTATCGAAAACCTCTGCTTTGAAATAATAAGGTTCATTTTCCCGAACGCTGAACCAACGCATCTCTCAGCCATGTCAGCCACCCTTAGCTTGGGCCATCTGACATCACCTTATGCCTTCTAAGCTTCTCCGCACCACCTAACTCAATGTCGTTCTAGACTGCAGTAGGCCACTCGATACCAACGCATCTGGCCGACATCATTTACTCTTATTTTCAACTACACCAAATTTAACTAGTTACCTGATGCACTTTCTAATTTGCAGGAATCAATAGCCAATAGAGAAAGCCGAGTGCTCCTCAAGATGTTCATGCGCGCTGTGTCGTCTCAGCGTCTGCTTACCATCATGTCGATAGATGGGCCATAATTGGTAGATTGACCCAACTAATGTTCAGCCGTTGTAGCCGTGAGCTGTGTTTACACGAATGCGACAACGGGGCTTTGCGTCATCTACACGATTTTTTTTTTCAGCAGTTCCTAGAACCCTTTCTATTTAGTAGTAAAGGGGAACGTACTGATATATGTTGATCCGTGCCGCACTGTCGCCCCGGTGGCTAACTGGCATTACCTAGCCCCCGTCATCACGTATCACACTAGAGCGGAGCAAGCAATTATTGACACAGTGAACAAAAAGTCAGTGCCTTTCCACTCTCTGAAGAAGGATTGTCAAGCGAAGCTGTGTATGTGGGACCCTTAACGACTGCTTCACCTCCGCCGCGGGTCGGCCCGGTATTGCACTATCTTTAGGATCGGGCCATGTATGGGGAGGGCTTAACGCCAGCTTCACCTCCACCGCAGGTTGGGCCGGCAACTAGCCCTCAACTGCTTCGCTTACAAGATGGATTATCCTACGTATTAATTTAGACGAGTTTCCAGAGTCCGGTTGTGAAACTGCCAAAATTTGTTTATTCAACTAACGTCCAACCGAGCATTTCAAAGTAATTATCTCAATTTTTGATCATTTTTCTAATTGTCACAGTGCCAATTGCATAGTATTATATTATTGTAAAAAAATTCAAAATGATATGTCATAAGTGCACACATCGCGTGCTTATTTTTGTCTGGCGAAGCGAGTAATACCGGGTATTATTAAAAACGCGCGAATACGCAGCCACTCACACGGTATAGCGCCACAGACAAACAATCTCTGTGGGAATGCGAGCTGTTCATATGATTCTAGCAGCCCAGGGCAGCGCGGTTTCATGATATTAGTATGCATTAATCGCAGGGATCTGTTGACGCGTCGTGGAAAGAACACGTGCCCGCTGTTGTCGCCGCTAGGCCCAGTAACAAATGATCAGCTCGATTTCACGTAGAGGCTTTGATGACGCTGCTATATCGTATGTAGTGACATGCGTATTCAACATATTTTTTCATATATCGCCAATTTTCTCGCAAAGGCAAAGTATGAGCCATTGGGTTACTATGCGTGTAGTACCTGATAGCCATTTTTAAGGGGAAACCTTAAATCTCTATATTTCATGGTCGCATTGTGTTGTAAAGAAAATCACTAGTGACACTGCTTGCACGTTCGTCCTCGCCTTCTTCCACGTCGCTGCCACATCGATGCGCTAATCATGCTAAAAAGGCCACAGTTTATATTTAAATCACTCGGAAGCACAACCTTTGGAGGTTGTGTAATTCACAACCTTTGGTGCTGGTTAGGGCGAAGTTGATTAAGGTACAGTTAATTGAGGTAGATTTAATTAAGGCACTCGAACCCACGACCTCTAGAGAAAACGTGTAAAAAGAAGTAACAACGCATTCGAATGAGAATGGAACATAGTGGCAAAACAGCCATTTATGATGATCGCGGAGTTTTTATTCAACTTCAAGTAACTGCCTTCCGAGCACGGTTTTCCTCTTGCACTCCTAGAGATGTACACCGAGCCTACAGATCAAATGTCCGCATAGACGTCCTTGCATAATCGATCCAAAACCTACAGACATCCTCCCGTCTTGCGACCAATATGAAACAATATGAAACAACAAGACCAATATGAAACACTGGATAACTGGCGCACCAAAAGTAGCATCTACCGTTGTCAGTAGGCGACGTTTCGTATCGATTAAATATATCTCCAGAGAGGCAAAATAGTCCATGAAGCTACCTACAGTTAGCTTAAAGAGCCTATACTCCACTTTCACAACGTAATGACCGAGCAAACTATTTTTCTACAAAACTATCACGCCAATTTCAGTGAAACTTCATTACAGAGGCTCGACAATGCGCCCTCTTAAAATATGAATCACGTGCTGCTCGCATTGTGCTTGTCTCCCTCACCTAGCAGGTAGAGTGCCCCTATGATCGTGGTGACGCCAGCAATGACCGTTACGACAGCCTTGTTGATTTCCAGGCCCCGCAATACTTCGTCCGGCGTGCGGTCCAAGCTGACGATGGCCTTCTGGACCTCCTCCACCGAATGCTTCACCGAATCGTTAAGCTCACCGATGCTTTGTTGAAGGTGTCAGCACAGCGGTGCAGCACCCGCTTGTTCTGCACGTTAGATGTCAATGGAGAGCTTTTAAGAGTGTCCGGCATTCCGGTAAATGCAAGCGGGCTGGGCGTTCTACCGGTTGAGCGGAGGCGCAAACATGAGTGGCCTGCATGGTGCAGCCATTACGTGGTGCAGAGCTCAACCAGACAAACAGAGCTAATATACTGCCATAAACAAGTGTTCTACTTTGCTGCTGGTATAAGCGTTGGACAGTGACGTAATTGTGTCCACAATTACACCGCTGCCGAAAATTTACAGCATCAACGAAGTAGAATACACTTGGTAACTGCAGTAACACCTCTGTGTAGTCTAGTTCTGACCAGGTGGCTGCACCGTGCAAGCCACTCATGTATGCGCCTCCGCTCTACCGGTAAAACGCCCAGTCTGCTTGCCTTAACCGGCATACCAGGCACGCTAAACTACTTAATAAAGCGAACTTGTATTTCTTGTATATCTGACGCACTAATTTTCGTTAGCAAAATCGAACAGAAACTTTAGTCGGCCATCATACAGATTGCAGACTCGTCAAAAGCACAATGTTGTTCCTAATTCTAGCGACCGCAATACTGACTACGGGTTGTTTGCGCTGTTCCTGTAACATATAAGTTCCAGTTTCCTGGATAACAAGAGCTCTGGTGTTCACCTTTCAAGGACCGTATACCAGTTCTAAGAAATAAACTGCCTGTGGCAGGTAGCCCAAGTCTATTCCTTGAACTGCATCGATAGAAGAAGCAAACCTTACCACCACGTCAAACCGAAATGAAGATTTGAATATCTACAAAATTTCATGCATAATGTTCTTAACTAATCGAGTTTTGCGATAGTAATTAGGATCTCGAATTGGAAGGCACTCAAGTAATGACCGATCATCGCGGAAGTTTCCTCTTGTAGCCAGTATTGAAATCATGTCTAATTTTTTCTGCGCGTAATTATATGTCCTACAATGCATCTGGGAAACTTCAGTAGTTTCAGTAGAGCTGTTGTCATCCGCAGTAATTGGAATGCTAATCAATCAGAACAAATCGACTTACTTCTGAGATTTTTCAACTTCTATATTCCGTACAATACTGAATACGTGATCTGAAAGTATTCTTTGAAGGTTTAAAGGTTTAAAGTTAAAAAAAAATGTTAAGCGATATATGCACTGGGCAGTCTATGAACAATGCGGCTAGCATGCAAAGCAGAATTTGACTGGACCCCTTTTCATGATGTTAAGCTTGTATTCATAAACAAAAACACTGTAAACTTGTTGCTACTCTACCATCAAAGTCAACATCCAAAACCGCCCAGTGACTTCCTGCAAAGAACAGAGAAGTATGTTAGATTGCATGGAGAGTACAGGCAATAAGAATTTAGCATATAACAGCATAGCACATATCGTTCAATATTTTCACAGGTACCGTGGTTCGCACACCTTCGACGTCTTTCGACAACGTAGTTATTCTCTCTGAAGCGGTACTGGTTTGAACCACGAAACATTGCCAATGTGGGCGTATTTCTTTTGGGAAGTTTGGTTGTAATCGAAAAAGGGTCACCGATAAATTACCAGGTAGCTGGCTGAACATGCCGTCAGACTGGCGAAGTCAACATCAAGCACAGGAAAGGAAGGTCCGACCTGCCTCCCAAACAACCCTTTCTTTCTTTGCCCGTCACTATGATCAAAACAAGCAGCTGGGTGGAAGAATAATCATAGCGGTCAGGGAAACTATCTGGGGTCATTGTAATCTTTGCTTCGATTAGCGCCGTCGAAGAATTTGGAGCGTTTGCAGTTGTGGTTTAAAATCCAACGAATACCATCGAAGCAGGTGGGACATCATTGTTAGGAAAGAAGCAGGTCACTGACGTCAAGTTCAACCGGTTTTTCCTGCATGATTGTGCATGTGGGTGCAGGTCAGCCAAACATATTGAGAAAAAATTAAAAATTAAATTGTGGGGTTTTACGTGCCAAAACCACTTTCTGATTATGAGGCACGCCGTAGTGGGGGACTCCGGAATTCGACCACCTGGGGTTCTTTAACGTGCACCTAAATCTAAGTACACGGGTGTTTTCGCATTTCGCCCCCATCGAAATGTGGCCGCCGTGGCCGGGATTCGATCCTGCGACCTCGTGCTCAGCAGTCCAACACCATAGCCACTGAGCAACCACGGCGGGTCATATTGAGAAAGGCATAGATACAAACATTATAAACAAGGCATCAGCGAGGAGACTAGACATCAGCATACGCGAAATACATTATATAATTTGTGTCCTCGTGTGTTTAAGCTTTAGTCAGGATCGCAATACATTCACAAAGCTTAACTGCTGCTGGCGTGGCCGTACCCGTCGCCGAGGCGAGGTCGATGTATGCCGGAGAAGCCCGGACGCTCAGGTATGACGACATAGGCCGGGGGTGAAGCCTAGTCACAGCATCATTCTAGCTCTAGTATATAGCAATCGTAGCCCAGATGCAGCCTGCGCTCAGCAGCCGCCGCAAGTCCAGCAATGACAGGAAGTGGGCTGGTTCTCCTGCAGCAATTGCCAGCATGAACAGGTATGAGAGATCAGAGGCGTGAACCGACATACGAGCAAGGTTCACCAGGAGGACTGCAAGGACGAAGCCCAGATCACCAGGATCAGGACCAGTGATGTCGGGGCGTGGCCCACCACTCTGACACCGACGTTGCTCGCCGTGTCCTGCCACTCCATCAAAGGTGAGAGCCCTGTTGCTCGTGATTTTGGAGCCATGTTCAGCCATGGAGCTTATGTTCAGCCCCATACGCTGAACACAATTGCCGAGCCATGCACTTTGAAATCCGCGCTCTATGAAATGCCGTCCTCTTGTTAATGCATGCACGTACCGCTATTCCGATGAAAATAGTAATAGAATGTGTGTGCCATGCCCGTCACGACCATTCTTTAAGCTGCAACATTGGTGAGGAATGAAATACGCAACTTCCCACTATGGAGGTCCTCGATCGCTCTCTCACGGTTGCTTTGTTCCCACTCCCAATGTATGGAGTCACAGTCTGTTCCAGACAAGACCACACCTCAGGCGGTAGACTATAGCCTTTGTGCCTAGAAATACAATATATTCAGGTTACATAAAGCAGATAAATGAATATGATTCGACCTGTTTACCTCGACGAGCTCAAGAAAGCATAACAGAGAAGAAAGCATAGAAAGCATAGGACTGACTAGAAGCAGCTCTTGTATCCACAGTGATACCAAAGGAGTCTTTGCACAGTGTGAACACCCGGGTATCAACATAAGCTCACAGTGCGAAGGCCGTAGGAGGTGTTTATTGTTGGGTGCTTTTGTAAATTCTGGTCGGGTTGCGACACTGGGGATTCTCAGGTTTTAGCCTAAATTCAGCGCCGTAATTAATGCGCAGGTGGAATATGACATTGCCTTCCGGTAGTCAAGAAACGTGCACAGCTAGAATAACGAGCTTCTGACGTGGGTGGTGCCTCGCAGCGTTACATAAAAGCAATCTCAAACTAATGCAGGGCTGTGAACTTCATGCAGGAATAAATATTGTCGAGATAGCTGGAGTGTTTCCACGTCTGAATGATTCTACATTTTAATTTTTAATTCCAATCGCAATGCTCTTTCACCAGCCACTGTGATGTGAACAATGCTGTCCACACACTATCACGGAATACGAATCATGTAACAAGACGAACGCACAAGGCCAATTCAGCTTGGAGAGTGGGATAAATTGTTTGGCAAGAACTACTGCGAAAATGCGCTTTGAGTATATACCACTCAGCCAATATTTACAAAGCCGCATAGCTGGTGATTGTTTTCTAAGTGCTTTTAAATAACACTTAAGCTGAAGACCTGTGCCCCAGTTGGTTTCCCTAGGACATAAATCCCAGCACGCCGCGTTTGAGATTTATTAGTTGGCCGGAGGCAGCTGCGCTGAAGAAGCCTAGACTAATTTTAATCATATGAAACTAAGACTTCCAAAATGGTCAAAAGTTTCATAGCAGTTGGCATTTAAGGCGAACACGACGACGGACAGCAAGATAACCTCGTTAGGATACGTTAGCGAATGAGTTAGCGAATACCGGAAAGCACTCTTTGCGACTTATTGTTTGCGATATGCTCATATTCTAGGATTTGCTATCTCGTCATGTTAGTTTAGCAAATTTATGTCGCTGTTGTGCTTCATGGAACACTAGTATTCCAGAAATTTTGAAAGGATGGGATAAAGTTCGCGGTATAAAATTGTTTTTATGCCATTTGATATCATACTAGTGTAGTAAAAGCGCAAAGACAACAGATGTTAGGCTTCTTGGTGTGGCTTCATGGACTTCTGATAATGCATGGCCCTTCGAGCCTTTCTATACATATACATTGTTTGCACTGAGGCATCCCAGATACCGCCACCCTTGACAGTTTGATCATTTTCTACACAGCCACACTGGCATCTCTGATAATTATTTTACCTCTATTTCATGGTGAAGAGCCTGTGCGGACCCTCCTGGTTGGTGTCCTCTAAAATGTTGATGAGCTCATAGGCGCGTTTCCAATCTTGACACGTCACTAGTGTTACTTCTTCGCCGCACCATCCTGCTTGGCCGATGCTTCCTACAAGACACACATGCGCGAGTTGGCAAAGCATTCGTATATAGTTTTTTTTTCACTAGAAAACACAAACAGGACCACTGAAGTGCAACTTGCAACTCTATTTCGAATTTCGAAACGGAACATGCGTGTTGTATAGAAGACATACTACGGTATGCGTACTTTCAGAGCAGACTACGCTTCAGGTAAGCGATTTCTTTGTTGGAAAGCGGGAGGGAACGCAGCTCTTCAGATTTAGGCCTTCAGATGTAGCCTTTACTAACATTACATTAGTTGATGAAAGCAGTTCCTATGGCATGTTTTTGAAAGCTTGTGTAGTACAAATAAGAAATACGAATCTAATTGAATAATCCAGACGCCAAAACATGAATAATTGACATTAGCATTACATGTTCCCGATAAAAAAATTCCAATTCCTCGTGTTAAAAACACCCTCGAAACGACCTCTAAAAGAGGTTCGCAACATGCAAATCGACGTACACTGTAGCAGATACTAACCGATGGTGACAGCCGAGAAGTAGCGATGAGTCCGCAGCCAATGCATGGAACAACTGCCACAGCTCAAAGAATATGACTGCTTCATTTGGTGTACAGTCTGCACAGACACATCATCGTTCACGTGGGTGGACAAATTATACAGTAAACAGCAAAGTTTCAAAGTAAAAACGCGAGAGAAAAATTTGGCGCTGGCTGTCTCTGCGACTCCCGTATGATTGTAGAGCCAGCATGGATCGATAGGCACAGCTTGCATTTGCATGATCTTGGTGCTACTGAATTAGGACCATGTGTAGTGCTATTATTGACCTATTAAACCCATACCTGATCTCAGTTTTGTTTTATTTTTATTTGTTGTATTTGTATTTTATTGTGTATTTCAGAAGTGGTCTTTCATCACCATCTCGTTTTGTCTATATAGAAGAGTGGTTTATGTTCGCGGATTAATGTGGTCCATTAATGTGGAATGATCTGAGAAAAGCAACAGCTACATTATGTTACGGTAGCCATGATTGTGGTCTGTATGTCGTCACGGAACAATGGTGTAGCACAAGCAAGATAAGTGCATGGAACAAGTTTAGATATGGGGGTGGCCCGTTGTCATTGGGGAATCTTACTTCCGTATTCAGAAATGCAGCTTAACTTGAAGCTCATGCTGACTCATTTAAATGATGCCTGTCGTCAACGCACCGAAGTAAACGCAATTAGGGTCCTAGGCACATCCATGCCAGGTGTCAGCAAGCATGGGCTTCAAGGTGTGTCTTTGGATACGGGGGTTAAAGTAGCGCGAACAAGACAAAAACGAAGGGTTCAACTAGCTTTGATGCTTTAAGTCATTTTCGATTACAAGCCCACCGCAAATGCCAAGGCTTGAAACAAGCCAACTTCTATATACTTTAGGACAGCGAATGAAGTGGTTCATACGGGATTTCGCAAATGCTGGCAAACACTAGCGGTAAACTTCCGGCAACGGCGCCCCGCGTATCGCACTGGCCACGCTGGCCCACATACTACGTGCGCTTCCATCACCTGCACAAAAGAAATGTGAAGGTGAGCGGCTTGGGCACAGTATTGGTGTCCAGGGTAACCGTAAATAACCAGTAACTAGCACACCATCGTATAGTTCCCAGCGTTGATGGGACAGCCGAACCTCGTTTAATGAAATGGTATGCAACAAACGAATGGATATAACGAAGCACCTTTGCCTTCGAAATTACCAACTAAAATTAGGCCGACGATATACCCGATATAATGAACTAGATATTCAGGGTGTCTACCAAGTGGACATTTTCAGATTCCCCGAGTTTTCCAGGTTTTCCCTGAGCACCTTTGCAAGATTCCCTGAATGAGCCTGAATTGATGAATAGTAAGGAGTAATATCTATTTTATTTAAAAAGAAAACAGAGGGCACAGTGAAAAAAATGGTAATACCCATTCCAAATTGAGTTTAACATTGTCACACACGAATGAAAAGGAAATGCATACATAAGTAAATATTTTTGAATATGAGGTATTTCTATGAACTGATAGCAAGCTCATCGGCACGAGGCCTTAACTTTCTCCAGCTGGAAAGTCAACCTCAACTGTCCTGACATACTATCAGCCCGTACACAACATCTCAGTGTTGGGTTTCACTGCTTTAAAATTTTGGTTTGAATGAGGGACCCCTGCATCTCGGCATCAGCCAATACTGTTTTTTGGGCACAAGCTCCTTCAAAGAGGCGGCAGTATGCTTCCTTTCCCGTTAATTCCTCAGTGCGTCGGTCCTTTCTGTTCTCATCCTTCTGCCACGCGTTCACCCCATGGATAATTTGAAGCATCCTCTTGGTCAGTTGTACAGTCAATGTCCGATTTTTCGGACTCCCTAGGGGCCGCAAGAACATCCGAAAAATCAAGCAGTCCAAAAAAAATGAATGCATGTCTTTAACTGCCTAACGTTGCCGCGGTGGTTCAGCGGATCTGCGTGCGAGAGTGCCAGTTCAAGGCGGTGAGATTAATCAAAATGGCGGCGGAGGTGGCTTTGATTTATGCCATATAAGACCTGCAGTCGAGGTAATATACATTGACTATATGGAGTATGTGGTGGTGCCGCAAAGCCGTGCAAATTATCGGGCATGTTCGAAAAATCGGGTGTCTGGAAAAAATCGGTCGGTAACTACTCTGGCAATACTTCGTGCCGATGACACGGTGTCAGTGATGATTCGTTGCAACTGCTCTGTTACTGGAGCCAGCATTAACATGACTTTCGTTCCCTTTCGATAAAGCTACAGCTAATTTTCCCTGATAAAAGCACAAATTCCTGAGTTTTCCCTGAGTATTTCCAGAATATTCACATTCCCTGAGAATTCCCAGTTTTCTCGGTTGGTAGACACCCCGATATTATGTTTCTGTAACTGACGTGTAACAAAGCGCCATGCATAACCGCACAGTATCACTATCCTTGTGTGGATTCTATATCGGCGAAAGGGGACTTAAACATATACCAATTGCTGCCTTACCCTCTGACATCCAAAACCGAGCAGCAGATTCCTGCTAATCTACTGTTGGTTTGCCAATATTAATCTTAACACACGATGGTACACAGTGAACAGTATTCGCCCTTGCATAATAAAGCAGTCACCGAGTAGCAGCAATTATATGCCCCACTTTATTGCAATCATGGCTTTTAGAAAACTTCAGTTTGACCTAGTTGGTGTTTACTACATATATTAACCACAAATACAGACGGAGCGTGGAAGAGAAATAAAAAACATGGGTGGTGTCATTTTTGTGTTCTCTTCCATTGTCCCCCTCTTTATTTACGGTCAATATGATATGCATGGCTTTTAGGTTACGTACATAAACAACGCGATCGTACACGGTAATCCAAAAACATTGGTAAGATTGCCAAGGATGAATAGGTCTTGCAGCATTAATGGAAGCCTAAATTGCTAATGTAGGATTTTGTCACAAAGGGGTACATGTGCTGTCATGGAGTTCGGCTGCTTCGTCCAGGTAATAAGGAGTGCAGGTGTGCCGTACCAATGTTTTGCACACACATGCCACCTCTGAGAAGAATGCAGATGCTATCAGAATTGCTAAAAGTTATCGAAGATGCATGTCACCTTTGGAAACTGAACTTGAGGAATGGAAATGAGCAAGAGTGGAATTACATTTCTGGTTTCGTTATGTCTTGTTAATTTGCACTACACGAAAAGAGGTCCAATCACAATGTTATGAACTAGACCTTGAAAGAATTGTTTTGGAATGCGTCACTCCGCTCATTTGGTGATTAAGAGATTAAGATCTGCTATTCTTTGAGATTCCTAAGTAATCCATTCCATGTAATGATGAATTACATAATGCATACTCTTACATTTATTTCATATGTGACGCACTAGTTTTGGGTAGCAAATGCAAACAGCGAGGAAACCCATGTTCTCCAGAGTCCATACTTTTTGCCTGCGTTCTAAGAAATTTCAGGGTCCTATATAAATTATACAGCCATAGCCAGGCGAAACAAGTACCATGCAGGAGGCCAACTTGCCTATAATTGTCCAATGACAGGAAATCCATGGCTGTACATGATGCAGCGATATCCATGAAGCCTTAAAATTGCTGGTGGCAATGAACTTTCACAATATTTCCCTGCTTGACTTTTTGTACGGTACCTGTAAGGTATATATATATATATATATATATATATATATATATATATATATATATATATATATATATATATATATATATATATTATAACACCATATGTTTCTGGAGTTAAACCACCAGGTAAGCCTACAACTGACACTAAGACAATTAAAGAACCCCTTGAGTACCTTCGACAGCTAGGTTGCAGTCAGCTTGCGAGAAAAAATGTTATGCTGTTCCACCAGACTATGCATACGGCCCGGCGTTCGACAAATGTTTTGAAACACACAATTTCAGCGCTTTTAATAAACATCCTGTTAAACCATAACCATATGCGCACGTCCTACTCCAACAAGACCCCATTTTCCCTTCGCTTGTTCCCTCCACACATCACACAAGAAACAGTCTTCCGAGGTTCCAAATACGAACAGCCCTGCTTCACTACAATTGTATCTTCTAATATAAATTTTAGGAATCTGCTTCAGCCAATTCCTGGTAGTGAAGAAAGCCCATGATAGACGACCTCTGCTCTCCTGCTCACAGCATTCACAGAGTTCATCAGTGATCCGTGAATGTGCAACTGTATTGCTGCAAGCCTTGCACGAAATGCAAGGCTTGCAGCAATACAATTGCACGTTCACAGATCACTGATGAACTTCGGCGTAAACTAGCTCATGGTTTTTCTTTTCTCTGTTAGGCACTGCCGTGTAGGTAACTCGTTGACTGAGCACTCCATACTCACACCTCGTGCCACCATCGTCGCACTCATGCAACCCCTTGAGCCTCTCGTCGTAACAGGGCTGACCCATGCGCTCATGGTATTCGCGCATACATTGAAATGACGAGGACCGGGTTCTAGTCAATTGTATTCCCGCTGGGTGACAAGAAACAGATCGGCCTGTCGTCAGGTTAACTCCTGTCAGGCTGGTTACGACGTAGAGCTAGATAAGTGGCAAAACTGGGGAAGAAAGTGTGTGGGTGGTCCTGACTGACCACAGCCTCCCGCACGGGGCAGAGAGATGGGACGGCCAAATTCATCTCTCATTGGACACGCATTGTGTAAGCGAGATTGAAAATGGCTTCGAGCTCCTGATGAATTACATGCGTCAAATTTTTTTGACTAGACAGATAAGTTCCAGGTACCTTGTGTTCAAACGAAGGTGTCGCGGCCATATTTGGTAACGTCATAGAATGCTGCGTAGTATGAGGGCTGTACCACATCCAGACAGTTTTTGAGGATTGCTTGCACCAAGTCAACTTTTCCAGATCAGCAGGTTAAAGGCATCTCCAGTGCCCTTCAGAAAGCGGTCGATGTTTTATACCTTATTCATGTCAGATTTTACAACAAGAGCGGGAGCACATCTTGAATATATGCCAGTAAGCATATATTTATCAACCTTGCAACATTCGACGGCTAGTCGAAAGCACTTTCAGGGAAAATTACTCCCTCAAAAAAAAATATAGTATGAAGCACTCAATATTTTCTCGTTTCACAATCAACACTCCATTCATGGCATCCTAACCTTCTGGTGGCAGGAGGAAGGTTCTGAAGAATGCAACAATGACTGACGAGGACATAGCGGCACTGTACGTGACCAATTACCCTGGCGAATCCTGAAGGTGCTCCTCTGCCGGTGCACTGTCTGCACAGAAACGACAGCATCGAACTAAGAGAACACCTCATGAGCCTATTCTGTGATCAAGGTAATAGATACTAACTATCAGTGTCACCATCGCTTACAAGCAGACAGTGGCACATCTTCAGAGCACGCCGCTCCCGGCCACAACGGATGGACAGAGGGCGCTCCAATCGGCATGCATGGCTACGCCGCAACATTGTCGTCATTCGTGTACTTTGCCTCTGCACAGGATCCAGGCAAAGGAAACATTGTCATCCAGCAGACTGTAGCCCGAAGCCATGAATTATAAGTACAAAGAATTCAGTCCAAGGAATTTGGCGAAGTTTCGCACAAAGAACACCGTGGAGAAATATAACTTTGGTAAGCCAATGCCATTCAGGCCGCATCGAAATACTGTGTGCTGTGTGCACTGTTACTCTCTCCATTCTCCAATCAAAATTCTTCACTCACGTTGTAAATAAATCCCTCAAGCTTAATTGTTTTACGATAAGCAACACCTCGTCCCCGCCCAAGTCTGCTGAAGCCCATGGCTTCAGCAGACTTGGGCGGGGACTTGGAAAATTGACAAGCTTTTCCGAGTCGTTGCCATCCTTCAGGGCATCAGAACATAACAATGTTAGTGGGCGTACCGTCAGTGGCCATGCGCTTAGGGTATGTCGGAGATGTGTTTTGTGAACTTACCGATACGGTTTGAAAAACACATTGCCCACCGCCGAGAAAAAGCCATTTGTAGAAGATGCAGGAAAGATGCCGTTTGGGCGTCCAATACAGAACAGTGCATAAACCCTGAGAACGAGTGGCGATGACCTGAAAAGAAAACAAAGTATGTTTCCTTATTATGCATCAAGTTCCAAATCTGTCTAGTCATACGCTAGGTAGTAATTACTCTTACGTAATCCAGTGACCGCGAAGCAGGGTTTTCAATTTCATGAAGTCGCAAGCAGCTAGCGACTGTATAAGCTCCCCTTCCTGCATACCTTTAGGGGTACGAGGGCACCATCAACAATAATCCTCAGGTTTCTGGCTTCTTTCTGATTTCTGGCATTAAGATCACACAGCAGCAGTGCAGGCAGCCACAACGATCGAACGGCCTTTAACGAGGTACTTATTCTGTGCAGAGCACCCGCCGCCGTTTTACATCAAGCACCTACGCCTAGTCACTCTGCCAGGTCACGCAGTGACAGGGGGACCATCCAACTGACCATTGGAAAGAACCCACTGGACCAACATGTGCTTCTGCGCATCCTCATGAGCCCTGACGTCACCACCCGGGTACTTAAGTGGTTCCTTGACTGAGGGCGGCATCACACAGGAGCAGTCCAGGCAGCCACAACAATCAAATGGCCTTTAATGAAGTACTTATTTTGTGCAGGTACGTTCTATTTATATCGTTAAGTAATCATTACTTAGGCTGCCGGACTGCTCCCTACTGTGTGCGCAATATAAGTGACAAGGCTCTTACAACCGTTAAAGAACTTGCTAAGGCTTTGATAGATTTGACTAGTAGACTTGATGAGAAATATGAAATGAAACATGACCTAATGAGCTTGATAAGAACTGAGCTGGACCCTGTAAAACAAGCAATGAACTTCATCAATGAAAGCTTTGAGGCATTTAGAGCAGAAATGCAAACACTAAAGAGCGAAATAACCAAAGTTAAGGACGACAATAGGGAAATAACTTGACTCTTTGTCGAAGGACAAAGAAACCCATCATCATAGTAAGATTTCACTCTCGCAAAGTGAGGGACCGGGTTCTGAGAGCGGCAGAAAAGCAGAGGCTGGCTGAACACGTCCCACCTTGGGATTCAAGGATAGTTCACCAGTGTTCTTGAATGAACACCTTTGTCCAGCAAAAAGATACTTTTGGCAAAAGCATTGCCTGGGTGTCAGACGGCAAAGTGTTAATGCGCAAGACAGAAAATTAGAGAGTTATGCACATGACATGCGCAGAGGACCTCGATAGAGAACAGTAACCGATCAAGACGATTAATAACTCAGAGGTTGAAAGGGCGTGGCACAAACAAAAACATCAATGTTCCATTGCAATATCCACAGCAGAGAGCTGTTTCCAGCATCTAAATGATATCTCGAGCACTCAACAATCTGCAGTAACGGTATTGGCGACAATTGAATGGGGTGTCATAGCTGGTGTAGTATATCGGTGTCATAGCTGGTGTAGTATATTGGCCCCCAAGCTGAAGCTTAGACTTCAGATCAGTCATGGAAAGTGTGCCGATTCAATGTGTAACCTCGCATTCCCAGATAATCAGTGGAGACTTCAATATAGATCTGCTAAAGGATCAGTGCCATGACTACTTGTTCCTCCTACAATCATTTTATCTTAGAAATGTTATAACTGAACAAACACGTTTCTCTGAAAATTCTGCCACACTTAATTGATCACATGCTGTGTACGTAGAAGCTGGTGTTTATGATTTTGCAATTGCTGATCACCACTCTGGCTTTTCTTTTCATGCCACCATCATATTTACATCATACTCTTAAAACAGAAAAGTTGCTCCCGAGATATCACACACGCATTAATTATTCGCAAGTACGCACCCTCTTGCAACACACCATGTTCGAAACGCTGTATAACGATGACGTGCAAGTAGAATGTGATAACATTATTTGCAGTATCATGAATGCAATAAAGCAGTCATCGTATATGTGCACACGACGTAGGTATGATCACGCCATATGTCCTTGGATAACACAACCTATTCTAGCACTACTGTGAAGAAAAAAGATTACAATAATATGAAGTTAACAAAACAAATGATTATTACAAGGCTGAATTGAGCAACGCATAAATCTAAAAGGGGCATATATGCACATACTATGCATATATATACAAGCTAGGGTACTAAAAGACAATCCAGTTTGTTTTGACTGCTCCACTTTGTCATCTATTTAACCATTCATTAAATGCGAATTCCTATCCAGATGTATTCGAAATGGCCAAAGTTGTACCAATATACAAAGCGGGCAACCATAATATTCCCAGTAGCTACAGACTGCTATCTGTATTACAATATCTTTGAAAAATTAATCCCTCTACAGCTGAAGGACTTCCTTAGCAAGAATAACAATTTGCCCGGAACAGCATGGCTTCGTCCCAGGGAAGTTCACATCAACAGTGGTGCTTACTTTATCTCAAATACTGAAGTCTGCCCTCAACCATGAAAAGATTGTTATTGGAATCTTTATCGACATAAAAAAGGCGTTTATGCCATTTGTCACTCCGCACCTGAAAAAACTGAAGTGCTATGGTATTATCGATGGCACATCGCGAAAGCAGAAAGTACTGAACATGTGGTATACCGCAAGGATCCGTATTGGGTCCGATTTTATTCGCTCTATACGTTAATGATTTCCCGTGAATTCTACAATCATCTAAAGCATTAATGTATGCGGACGATACTATAATTTTATTCACAGGTAGTTCACTTGAAACCTTACAATATACTGCATCCCATGAACTAATAGCTATGGTTTCGTGAAAATCAACTAAAATATTAAATGCTCATAAAGCAAAATACGTTATTTTCCATTCAAGAAAGAAAATTCTGAATTACGTTTCAATTAGCATATCATTAAACAATCCAACCACTGAATCAGTATTGCGTATCTAGCAACCATTGTGTATCTAGGCACTATATTTGGCAGTAACGTTAACTGGAGAGACCAAATCAATACCATTTGCAAAAAGTTGTCATTAAACTGTTACACTCTCATACTAGCACATCAATACTTTGATTTGACATTGCTACGAACATTATATTTAGCCTACTTCACTGCCGCCTTAGCTATTGCGAGTCGTGGGGCCAAACGTACATAAGTTATTCCGATTACAAAAACGAGCTATTCATGCGAATACGTTCTCCTCGGTGCGTCATCCTTCAAATCCTCTATTTCAGACGCTGAGTATACTGCCTTCAGAGGCTGCGTATACCGCCGCTTACTGACATACACAACACTACAAGATTTCCTGCTTAGTAAATAAAATAATAAACAAAAACACACCTATGTATCGTGCCATTTTCACGTTTCAGTCGTTAAATACACTGCATGCACGCAACGGTAATCATAATTTCCCTTTACGTTTGAATGCGTGCGGCGAAAGAATTATTCGATTCTCTGGTGCTAAGCTGTGGAACAATTTGCCTCTTGAAATAAAACTCGCAAATCTTGACATTTCATGCAAACGCCATTTCTTATCTTACCAAGCACGTTCATGAGTTTTGTTTTTGTTTTGTTTGTTTTTAGTGCAGTTCTGTGATTATTTATAGTATTTACCGCTTATGTATGATACTTTTGCTATTTTGTTTGTATAAGACTGCTAATTATTGCAATACATTTTTTTGGACCGATCACTCGCCGCTTTATGCTATGAGACCAAATATTTTTGTACGCACTTTTCATATTATTGTGTAAAAAAATTCCCTTTTGATTTGATTTGACCTCAGCAATCTCGACACAAAAGCCACTCGTGCTGGTTCGAGTCCTTTCGGGGTACATGTATTTGAAATAAGTGAAGCGTATCGTGCACTATGTGGGCCCCCTGAGAACGCAATGTTCTTTTTTTGCACTCGCACAGTGGGTGGCTCGATTTTTCTCATTAGAACATACGTAAAGCACCACATTTAATGTACTGAACCTTATGCACACATTGCGAGAAATCCGGTAAAGGATTCAGGTCATCGGAACAAGTTTTTAATAATTGTCTACCCATATAGCAAATCAATTTCCTTCTACACGGAATACTCGAGCTGTCAAAGACTATTCTGGAGGCACTGATTTGCAAACAAGGATTATTAGGTACCACCTCAAACGGCACTGCTGCTTATCTTGCATTTTAGATAAGAGCGCCTCAATGAGGTTTTACATGACGAGGTATCTGAGCATATTATTATGCACGCAATTGAACCTGCCTACAAGATGAGGAGCACCAGCTGGATTCTTAGTGTGTCCACAGAGACCCGCAATGCGTCTGCTGGACGACACGAATGTAGGCTTAGCACAGCGTCGGCCGAGGAATCGCCGACTAGAATGTCCTACAACTTGTTGATAAGCATCGGAAGTGCGATGTAAATTAAGTTTGCATAATCAAGATACAAGAGGACAAAGCTAATGCCTGTGCACATGTGAGAATAAGCACAAGCCAGGTAGGCAATGTGACAAAAAAAAAGACACGAAAGGAGGCAGCATAATTCATGAAAGTATGCACAAATATGACAGTAATTAAACAAGCGATATATTCAGAGTGACTGAAGGAGTGCATAAACCTGAAGTAAGTGTCACTAATGCAGTGCAGCTTCAGAAGTCTATGGCTGGCTTATAGTCGTCAACAAGTATTTTGATTAATTTATTTCCCTTAAAGGCCCCTGAAACAGTTCGTACAAATTTTGTAGATGTGTAGGGTAATGCAGTGCAGCTTCAGAAGTCTATGGCTGGCTTATAGTCGTCAACAAATATTTTGATTAATTTATTTCCCTTAAGGGCCCCTGAAACAGTTCGTACAAATTTTGTAGATGTGTAGATTTGTGCGAAACGTCTCATATTAAGCATATTAAGAGCTACAGACGATTACAAGTTACCCTCCTCCATAGCCATGCATTCCGGTAACCACAGGCTAGCTGGGCATTTCGACAGAACGGTGGAGGCATAAACTCAAGCTGATGAAGGAACTTTAGCATAGACATACATGAGCTGCCTGATGGGTCTCCACGGTCCAGCCACCCGTTGGCGCAGAGCTTCACCAAGAGCTAATATTGCTCTAACCAAGTATAAAACATTTTAAACATCTATAAAGACAATGTGTTAACGATTACACTCCTGCAAAAATTTACACCCGCAGCAAAGAATACATTTTGTTACTGCTACTGTCTGTGGTCATGCAGACCATTCACATTTGCGCTTGGGACACGATGTCGCACCTTGACATATTGCCAGTTGCTACGTTTGCAGTCCACAACGCAACAAAGTCGAATCATAGTGCTTGTGAAAAGACAGACCGACTGACCGCAGAGCTCTCGTCAAAATGAAGCATGCTGTAACACAAGCAGACGATGCTTGCTGAAGTGGAAAAATTATGAATGACGCACTCTGGGCAGTCAATGATCAGAAGGACCTACTCTAACGGCTCAGTCCATTTATAGAAAATCATCGAAATCGTTTCAAGGTCCCTTTAAGAAATTGTTTCAAAAAGTTCAACCAGTATCCCAAAGACAGCATCACTACTTTTCTAACAGTTTACGTTAGACAACACAAGTCAGCACATTGGATATTAAAAAAAACTTGCTATTTGAACTTACTTAAGGTATTAGGAGAAAGGGGGGGGCCAACAGGGGAACATACAATCGTGCTGCACGCACGCAACCGATCGCCACAGCCGGTGTTGTGCTTTGTGCATCTCAGTCACTGCAATAATCTGCGTAAAAAAGAACAATGAAGTGTGTGACCTATTTACACCATGCAGCATTGTTTAGTGCCATTAACGCCACCAGTAGATATACTGCTGCTCGTTTGGACACAATAACTCTTATCGCTATTTAAGTCGCCATGGGAAAGAGACGCCGCGCGAGTTTGAGCAAACTTGAATAAATACTAGTGCATTCAAAAGCTCGTGTACTGCATGCACTATCGTATGCTAATGCATTCACATGAACTAGCATGAGTTTGCACAGCTACTAGAGCACTTGTCATTTCCGTACTAGGCCCCCTACTAGGGCCCCTAGCTGAACAGCAATGGTTAATAGCGGCAGCCGCCTCAAAGTGCGGGCTTGAGTACAACGCAGGGTGTCAACACGGTGCAGCTGTTCGAAGTGAAAATGTGCAATTTCATAAAGCTTTCCTTGCTGAGAAGACACTGACTTTCGCCCTATACATACACGTCCATTCACATGCAGCAAAGAGTCCACCGAAGGCCATAGTGAGTTGGCAGAAAGTGAGTCTTCATGGAGCATTCAAATGATGAGACTATTTGTAATGTTCGTAATAGCCTATGCCTCTAAACCTTACAAAAAAAGATGGCAAGCCTCACAGTTACATGAATAAGTTTATATGTTAGCTTTTAAGAGCAACTATTCGTTTTGTTTCTCAGAAGATAACGTTGCCTAATGGCACATAAGGTAGTCATGTGGGAGCAGGAGTTTTAATGCGAAAAGCGTCAAGGGTCCTGTGTAGCATAAAATGCGGTGTCTGCATTCTGTGTCTGACATCGTATAGCGAACAATCATTCCGAACCACAACCACACAGGCCTTCCGCGTGGCGCAGACGTGTTACTGAAGTAATTGAATTGCTCAAAGTAAGATGCGCCAGAAAATAGTGACGTGCAACCTAAACACAACTTGGAGACAAGATAGCGTCAAATTGTAATTTGAATATACCAGAAAACATAATTCTGTTATGCGGAAACTCACAATATAAACCTCCTTTCCAGTCCTTCTACCATTCATAGAGCGGCACGCTGTGCTCGGTTCCTTGCAACACTATCCAGATGGCGCTAGCCTACATGCCTCCGCAGCCCACACAAGAGGTCGAGCTTCTACCAGAAAGCTTGCTCGCTCACCTTCGTGCATAGTGTATGCCGCCATCGTTTCACGGTAAACATTATGGTTGCATAAGCTGCTATTGCCGGGAAACGTGAGAATTAATCAGTGAGGGTTCTTTGAATGATACAGCGTTCCACTCCTAAAGGTGAAGCTTAGTCCTTCAACATTTTAGTTAAAGCATGTTAGTTCGAGGTATAAATACTTAAAAGGACAATAACGAAATCTTTATTACTAGGAAAACAATAGTCTAATAATAATATAGTTGTTGCTAATAGCTACTTGCTATTTGCCAATACGCGAGCGTCGCCGCGAATTTCGAAGTATGTTCTTGCATGGGGGTTTTCATGGGTGCAATATGAGTCCAGTCCTTGGCTCCTTTATAAATCCCTGCCATCAATATCGACCAATGGACAAATAACCGGACATGAGCAGAGGCTGTCGAAATCGCTGACGTCGCGGCAAGTTGTACTGAATCTTCTAAGTAAGCGTTGCCGCCGGTGTTTCGTATTTTGCGACTGTTTATCATGCTTTATCATGTTTATCAAACTGGCTCTTGTTTTTATAGAAAGATATTTCACCAATACAGCTCAAATTAATTTGTTCTTTAGCATTCATTTTAAAATATACAAGGCTGGCCTTTCACCAGCATTTCCCATTGCACACCAGCGCCACCATATTATTACCATCATGTCGTACGAGTCAATGACCTCATGCCATGCAGCGTACTAAGTGCAGTTGAGCTTGTTAACAGATGTAACAAAGATGTAACACATACACCCTAGTAGTTAATACAATATTCTATAAAATGTTCAATATTTATACAATATTCTATAAATAGTTCAGGGACCCATAGAGCTTTGCGGGTGTTAGCGTTGGGGCACACAGAAGTGAAATTTTTAGAATAGGGCATTGCGTTTGCGGATAGCGTCTTGCGCTGACAGCGCCACTACAGCGTCAAAGAAAAGCTATTATAAATAATAAAATATACCATTTTATGATAGGGATAGTGATCTTGACTTGCGTGTATTCACATTTAATTAAAATTTAGAGGTTATTCTGTAAGCAGCAAACAGTTGTGCTTAGTTTTGATCGAATTCAGAATCAGCGGCGTCTAATGAATCAATCTTCGGAACATACGCTAGTTGGGAGAAAGCGATAATAGCAGTCACTTCTAGCTTGCAAACGTCATGCGTTACCACGAATCGAACCCAGTTTGGTGCTAGGTTAGAGCAGTCGCTTCGATGGGTGCCGCCATGTTTGCCGACGCAAAGCTTTTGGGGCTGCTATTTGGGATCCCACTAAATCGGTGAACTAGCGTTCCCAACGCAAAACCCAAACGCAGTTTGCGTCTCGCACATGTGCAGTGAGTGGTTTCGACGCTATTTTTTTTTCGGGCCCCTATTCTAAACTCTATTGTTTATTTTTTTCTTTGCTGCTAAACAATGTTTAGTATTTTTAGTACCTGATAGGCTCCCTTACAGCGTTGTGCTCTGGGACCTCCTCCTGTATTTTCGTTTATGTATTACACTTAACTCCTATTCTGATTAATAACGTAAACTGCGCCGTCACTAATTCTGAGGGTGGCGTTCCCGCCTACAAAGCTTCTCTGCAATTCAAAGTCCATGCATAATTACTTCACTGTGATCACGTAAAAAAATGTCTCGAAGCGAGAACACAACACTTCATGAAAGATGAGCGTCGAAATGTCACGATCCAAGCTTACTGTAGCAAGAAGCCCACTCACCACTGGTGACAGCGGGCAGAGTCCAATGACTGCGTTCGCCTTGAGGTCGTGACCTAGAAGCACGCGACTGATTTCCACTGCGAATGGATAGTGTCCGTTGCCGTTGCCTTGAAGTTTTGAACCTGGCAACGTCGAGGAAGGCCACCTGCACACAGTATTCAGCAAAATATAATGCTAAGCGCACTAAAGCGAAACCTAGCTAGTTGACACACCATTAGAGATAGAAAGGAGTGATCATAAAGATAAGAAAACGTCACCCTGTCATTGCTTGAATGTGTCATTGGAATTCACCACTCATTAAATAACACTGCGTGCGGATGAAGATACATCCTAATTCATTGTACACGACGTAGACATAACTGCTGTCAAATATACTTCGTAATACTGATTAGTATTTAATGAACTTCAAAACACAGATTTGTCTATGTTGAACTGATGGATGCCAGAAGCACCATCCTCATGCCATCTTGCACATGGACAAAGTAAGAGTATCTTCGGGATCTTTATATGGTAAAAAATAGATGTTCGATGAATCAACACAGAGACGAAGTTGCAGTATTGAATTTATGTTTCTCTGTTTACGCTGCAACCCGCATTTTTGTATTTTGGTGTGTTTGAAACTCACTTTATGGTTCCTTTTTGTCATTTGTTGCGATACAGCAGTCAATACGAAATTGGTGTCAATATTCCGGAACTTGCCAAGACGAATAAGCTACTGACAGTTCGTCATGTAGCAGAGCGAATGCATTAGGTAGGGTTTGCATCCACGTCAAGCGTACTATATTCATCCGCCCAATTGTAATAAGAGGCATTGTCGCAAAACCCACATCTAGCATGACACGTAAAGATACCAGCCTGCACGTGAGAATACACTATGTGAAAGACTTTTTGCAGCGTCAAAACGCATCAAACCATTATCCTTAAGAACGGTTATCATTATCATTAAGAACGGCTTATTTATAACCACAGCAGGATGAAGGCCTGCCAGATCCAATTACCCTTTCTTTGCACAAGCTGGCGTATCCTTATGCGCGCAGGCTTTCATAATTGCGTTCATTCCCCAATTGTAAAACATTACCGTTCATTACCTCTAATTGAATACTACACTGGCTATGCTCGTTTTGTGAAATCCACATCGAAGATTCTCGTAAGGTTCAGAGGAAGCTTTAGCTCTGGGCTTCCGGAAAGTGAAATAATTCGGAAAGCGAAATTCGGAAAAACAAAATAATTTTCCTCAACAACTATCAATGCGAAATTTATTTCAGTTTCAAATTTTTTTCTAATTGCAATTAGTTGCATCGTTTAGAAAACCTTAATAAAAAACTATGGCAACTGCAAACTACATTTAGCAAGTCTAAATCAGAATAAACTGACTTATGCACTTCTGTGAAATATGTTAGAATTGGTGAATACAAATTTTGATTACCTTCTAACAAAACTAACTATTACAGCAAATTTGCCTACTGTAGATGCTCTATTGGATGCAGGTCACAGAACTGCAAGATCTGCATATGGTGCAGTATGGCGGTGATCTTAGATGGTGTATACGTTAACTTCCTGCATCTAGTTCTTTCAATATTAGAATTTTCGGCAATATATATAAAAACTGCAAATCGCAAATAAAGATTCCGCTACATGCGATTAACGAGCGTCGGAACGACAGGTATTCACCCTAAAAAAATTGCAAGGCATTCGTAACTGCCCACTTGGCCTGCAAACAATCATAAAGCAATGTGTAGTGCATGTGTAGTGCATATACATGTGTTGTATATATCTAGTTCTATAAATATGCAAAGGGGTTAGCGAAGACATCAGGGGATTTTTTAAAGGAGTTCTGCAATAGAGATTTCACGCGAAATGCTAAATACATTTCAAGAAATACAAGTATTTTGATGTCCCTTCCCACTTCGTCGATTTCCATATTAACAAAGGAAGGAGACGTCCATACATGTTTTCTGACAGCACAAAGGCACTCAGGCAGAGCATTCACAGAGCAAGGTAGGACAGAAATTCTTTCGCATTTAAGTTTCTCTCTGGTAACGACGAGACGCCTTTCCAGAGAGCAGCAGCCCACAGCCTTATCCTCAGCTGCGCTCCGCGTACGGCGCGCGTCAGATCGCGCCAACGCGCGTCATGCATACGCAGATGCTACAAGACGTATCGTACGCGTCGGAGCTCAGCGCGAGCATAGACATCTACAGACAAATATCGGTGCGCTGGCTGCCTGAAAAAAAAAATCCGACAGGATGTTTGCCAAGGCGGAAATGCCAGCCAAGTGGACGCGCGCGAGGGCGAGGTTTCGCCGCCAAGCGTACGTGTAGTTGGCATTTACACAGATACGGAGACAGATACCAAACGTAGGAATGGGCCTTACAGCGCAAACATAGAGGGAGGACAAAAAGGACGACGTAGACAGCGCTTGTCTACGTCGTCCTTTTTGTCCTCCCTCTATGTTTGCGCTGTAAGTGACGATTTATACCATGGAATTCCAACTAGCCCGTAGTCAAACCTTGCTTAAGTAGGAATGGGCACCCAACAGCGGCGCTCTAAAAATCGAGAGCGTCGTATGCCGTTGCAACGCGGGCGGCCTCATAACATAACCGCGCGGTTGTCGCAAAACGCGTTTAGCGCAGTTACACAGCAGGCGGAACGCCCGTTTGACCGCTAACCCATGCTGACTGCCTTGGTAATATCAAAATAAACCGACGTTTCGCAAGCGCTCAAGATGGCGGAAAGTACATGAACTGATTGCAGTGTGCGTCCTTCGTGGTTCCTTGAAATGCGTGCCGACTGTCTTTTACGGATGCCGTGATAACCATTTGGGAAGACGATCTAGCTCCTCTGCTCTCATACTCAGAATGTGCGCCTCTGCCCAGAGATGACGCAAGCGCGACGGCCCTCTTCCAGCTAACGAAGGGTCACACAATAGGAATCAAGGGTGGCTACCTGCACTACGAATTACGCGTGAAAAAACATGTAGTCGTTAGTTGACGCCGCATGCGTCTGCTTCAGCGTTCTGAGAAACGCGAGCCGCGTCGATATGGCTTGGCAAGCACTCGGAAGCTTCTGACGAGTTTTCAGGCGTTCCGTGCCTGCTCTTCACGCCATGCTCATTTCGTACCAAACTAGGTTGAAATTTTTGCGACCGTGAATGGGTATGCACGTGCGGCTAGTTGTGCAAGACTGCGGATGACGTTAAACTGCGTGTAAAAGAGACACCGCCATTCAGTTTAACAACCGTAAGCGGCGCCCGTGCAAAAAAAAGGTGTTCAGTCGCGCGCCGAGGACTTCTATAGAGAGTTTTTAAATGTAATGTATGTATACATTGGCGCGCAAAACTGGAATCAGTATGCACGGCAATAAATTTAGACGGAACGGGTATTGGAGGCGCTACATACTCCATATGCCCATTTGCGGAATCGAAAATATGTCTTTGCCGCACTTTCTAATCATGCCAAAACCAATATTCTACGCAATTTCACTTCGCCTTCCCTGTCTTTAGAAACCAGCACTGAACTTCTGTTGCTTGACTAGGGCTGCCTACCCAGGTAGCACAAAAGAAATACATAACGTTTTTATATCGTTTATCCGAGACGAAAGAAACGGTTTAAAGAGATGAGTAAGACAACTTCGCTGGTAAAACGTCGTATATGCCTGCTAATGTCCGGCTTACTTTTTTCAGACGATCTAGAACAGCTCTTCAAAACGTATTCAAAAAGCTGGTCATGACATGGGGTTGGGAAAAACAAATACTTCCTTTGCCAGGGCTTTTCTAAACGATTTCTAAACGCTTTTAAGACGTTATCTAAAAGCTGATCTAGAAGTAGTCTTGAAAGGTTTACGATAATCAAGCTCGTTTTCGCGGCTTCCAAATGAATCGAAGCGTCTAGTGCTACTGAGCTCCTGGCGAAGTGCCAAGCACTGTTGCCTGCAGAGGCCGACACATCCTCGACCAAGTCACCTGACGCATGTCCACGAAAATGAATTCGCAATGCCGCTTTGGTGTGCAGCAACAAGGTTTGCAAACAAAATGGGAATGACATCCCGCTGAGAAATGGGCGCGTGTTGACAATCGGTCAGGCCAGGATTTTTGTGCCAAGAGCACATGAAACCAGCAAATCACAAGCCAACACTTTATTGCAAAAATAGTACTTATGCAAGGTTTGTGCAAAATATATGAGAAATGCAAGGTACATCTAATTAAAAGCACATCAAGAATCCCTAAGGCTACCAGAAACAAGGAACTAGAAATTGATCAACAATGGCTAGAACATGCATAAACGAAATTGGTAAGTGCGCATACAATCACGAACAGCAAGAACGCGAAGTGTGCTATGAGATGAACAGACTAGTTAGAATTTTACCAATAATCTAGGAGCTTGAAAAGAACACAAAAATGAATAAAGACAAATACGATCAAAAATCAATACTGTGACAAAAACGACAGAAGGTGGCATCGTGTACCCACCACGCACGCCCGAGTCCTTCCACGGCGATACGTTCGAATATGTGGAAGACTGGTTAGAACACTTCGAGCGAGTCGCGGTTTCAGCGGCTGGGACAAGGCAAGGAAGCTTCGCAACGTGTACTTCGCGTTAGAAGAGTCAGCGAGCCCATGGTACGTGAATCATGAAGCGGCGCTACCTTCATGGGAAGAATTTCTGACAGTTGCTTGCCACTAAGCCAGCACCAATCGGCGAGAGAAGGCAGAGCACGCTCTCCAAGCTAGAACCCAGCGCACTAACGAGAGTGCGCGTAACTGGCATGTGGAGAGCAAGTGGAGAGCAGCAAGGAGAGCATGGAGAGCAGCAAGTGCTATGTATTTTTACCTATCAACTTAATGAACCGACATCCCTAAATGCCTAAGGGGCTCCTCCGTTTGACGTCCGCTTGGAAAATTTGTTGCACAAGGACCAAGAACAGAGGGTGCCCTATTGCACGAAGTGCACGAAGAGCGCACAAATCGAAAAAACCGCGCGAGCGCTTCCGTAACTCCGTGCGTACACACGGCACACGCACGAAACTCGGTCGAGGCCGCGCAGCGCGGAGACCGGCACCAGTCACAAACAGCAAAAAATAGTGGCTACCTGGAGTAACAGGATATTTTACGCCAAGGGGATCGAAGAACATCGAATTCGGCCGTCTCATATTGGACACAAAGTTCCTCGTAAGACCATGAAATACCAGTCACGTGGGATAAAATGAGCCAAAATGCAATCGAAGCTGAATCGCACAATATTCTACTAGTGCACTGTAGGCCAGGGCACGGAGGGCACGGAAATACGACGGGCACTTCACCTCACGTCTTACGCTACCGTACTCGTGATGAACATTAATTAAGAGCCCGTTTGTCAGTTCTCTTGTCTGCAACATTCTTGCTAAACGGAATAGTGAAATACAACAGTGACTGGTGTCTACAGGATATTGGCAATGTGCGCAGAATTCGCATTCCCACCTTTCTTCACATCCTGCAAAACTTGCTACTAGTTTCACGCATGACGATCGATCCCGATGCAAGGCACACAAAAGCAACATTTCGTCTCGAACTTTCATCTTAATACTGCTCTTAACGCCTTAATTACAACGTCACTGAAAAGGCCGTCACATGGCCATAGCGACATGACAATGAGCTTGAAGAGCGAATTAGTGCCCTCCACTCGGCGCTCTCGAATGAAAAACTCCAGCTGCTCTTCAAATTAAGATTATACAAACAAATCGCTGCACATGCAGTGCCAAGGAAGACAACAAAGCAGAATACTTACTTGACAAAGGACAGCGCGACCAAAAACTTAGAAACACGACTGCTCACACGAGTAGAACTATGCACAGACCGCTTTCACACGGCAGCCTTGGCCACAGCTCAGCTGCTCTCCAAATTAAACTCACACAAATAAATCGCTGCACACGTAGTGCGAAGTAAGACAACAACAAAGCACGATACTTGCTTCACAAGGGACAGCGCAACCGAAAACAGCGAGAAATACACGACTGCCCCAACAAACACAATAGCGGAACTATACAAGACTGTACACAGACAGTTTTCACGCGGCAGCCAAAGCGGCCTTCGCATAGAATGGCCTTCGACACACGCTTGGTCAGGTGACCGATGTGATGACTGATGACGGTATCGTATCGCCACCTTGCGTAAGGTTGGATGGTTGGATTGTGTTCACGGCATGGTTGACGGCCTGTCTGTTGAAGCGCAGCTGGCGCCGCCATATAGGCGCCGCGGTGTGAGCGCTTGGTGTGCGCGTCGTGCGCGTTGTGCGTTTATGTGTATCGACTGTGAATCATGTCGCGCAGAGCCAGACGCCGCCCCCTCTTCCGTTGCTCTTTCGCGCGCTGGCTCGGTTGCTAGATTTGCCGCTCCGACTCAAACTAGAGCAGTGAGCTGGCCGTTCCCGTTGTGCATTTCGCAGGCCTTTCATTTCGGACGCCGTCAGTGCCGCATCATTGTGGTTAGACGATCGGCGCGTCTGACATTGCGTTATCACACCAAGCTATGCGCCCAAGCGTGCCGAGACCATACCGTTGAGTCCCATGAATATTAAAGCGAATAGCTTACTTTCTCCGGCTGTTTTTATGCTTGTTAAGAAGCCAGTGGTCGGCAGTAAGTACTGTTGATGTGCAAGGAACACGTTCGTTCGTTCTTTTTATCTCTCGCCAATTATATTTCGCCCGCTTTCTTTCGTTCCCTCGCTCGTTCGGGCTATTCGCTGGTACTGACATTCATCGACGGTGGTTTCTCCACATATGTTTTTGTATACATTGTGCTCACAGTAGAATTCACCGCAACACTTTCTGCAGAGCACCGTTCCTATACAGTAACGGATGTACCGATGCATTCCTTCGGTGCATCGAAAGTGATGTTCGCTCTTTAACTTGATCCCTTTATTCGTCCGTAAGCCTCATAAATACACCGCATGAGAATGCTTACAAAATAGGTCAGGGGAAAGATTAACATGCCGTCGGTAAAATATATCTCATTAAATATATCTAAAATATATCTCAGTAAAAACACGCGTAAAAAGTAAACAAATCAATTAGGTCGGGCACTGCGCTCAGTGCGTAGCAGCACTTGAAATTTTGCTGTGTATCCTTCAGTGCATACGTGCGATGGCAAGTTGTTCCATTCTACGATAGGGCGCGGCATGAATACATATGCAAAACGATGAGATTGACATATCCATCGTTTCACATTTGCAGTAGTGGTCATGACAAAAAAAAATTACTGCAGGGCACTGAAAGGAATCGTCAGAAAGAATTGCACGATGATAAAGTTTATGAAAAAATCGAAAGCACGGTCTACTGACTGGCAGCGTTCCGCCGAAGTCGATGTGGAGCCGTTGTACGTGTCACAAAGAGCGGCTTCAATGTTACTGCACTCGCGCACCATTCCTTCGTGGCCTGTTGCGGTGTCAACTTGCAATCGTTCGTCTCTTCTGACGTGAGGTCAACACCACAAAAGGCTTCTCTTTCCTATACGAACTCTTGGTCATGTAGGGCGAATATAGCAGCAATGGACACGAGTGCCGCTTGATAAGTGGAGAATTCTCCCGCCAAGAACGGCACCGTCGGAAACCCACCACGCCATAACTGAACAGACACGGCCAGACTTATGAAAACGTTTTCGAAACGTATTCACCCCTCGTTTTTAAGCTAGCCTGCTTGCGACGTTTTTAATGCGTCGAGTTTGGTCAAAAACCTGTTTGAGACGTTGAATCCATTAATACGACGTTTTGAAGACTGCGTGCTACCTGGGTACACATACGTGTCGGAATTTTTCACCAGCATGCAGAAACACCTCCAAGTCCATTATCGTCTCAATTATTCAACATAGACAAAGCCTCACAGTCGCATAACTACCAACCGGGTTATGAAGACGACGCCACGTGTGCTAACTCAAGCGTTAACTGCGTCATGCGTTAGCTCAAGCGTCAACTATCAAACGACTCCGGTCAAGTCGCAAGTACATCTCTCCCTGACGAGGCGGCAGTCACAGCGGCTGCGTTTAGGACACCTAATTTCCTTCGCTCTTAGAAAACAATATACCGACCACCTTCATAGTCACACAAGAGGCATATATGCGAAGATAAATCCTCACCATGTGTACGTTGCGCTGTCGGGCCTTGACGCCCTCAGTACCCGTCGAAGTGATCGAAGCAGCGTCTCTTGCTTGTCCCCGTTCTCATAACCGAAGTGTTCATCGGTGGTCTGATCTCCGTACCCTCGTCGGATTTCGCCTGCAACCCGGAACAGCCGACGCAGCCACTGTGAGGGCCCTTAATCAAGAGGACGCGTCCATGCTCGTTCGCTGGCAGGTCGGGCTCTCGAAGCGAGCGCGAGCCCCGCAGACCCCTCGACGCGCATGCTCATCCCGCGGTCTCCAGATACGCGCAAAAAGACGACGAGGCCAAATGGACGCGCGAAGCGCGCACACCATCATCATGCTCCCTTCTATCGGCTTTGCCGGAGCACGGCTTTTCACAGCATCTGGAATAAGCGTTGAACTCATAGTTGAACTCGCACACGAGAGCAGCTGTGCGCATACGACACCGCGTGCGGGATAAGAATCAGCTTAATCCTACGCTCACCGCGTTTCGTGACGCCTTCAGCGCGTTGCTAAACTTTCATTACTCGCCTTTGGGCGAAACTGCCTTTTACAGCGAAGCTGTTTATGCGGACCCTGTGCCGTCGTGGTCGGACTTCGCTTAAAGGGGCCACGTGAACTAGCGGGAGAGGAAAAGAGCTCAGCAAGGGGAAGGGGTTGGAGGTACCACTTTCCGGCACTTCTTGCCGAAGAAGTGCCGGCAGCCACGTTAATCGTCAAAATCCAACCAATCGTCAAAATGATTGCAGCGCCCGCATCTCCAGTGGGCGGCCTTGCGCCCAATACACGGAGGTTTGGATTAGTGGTTCCGCACATTCCATCCCAGCTACAACTATGGGAAGACCAAGAGTAGTGTGCGTACTCCTGAGGAAGCGTCAGTGAGAGTTGCCTCGTGAACGGTTTCGTCGTAGGCCAACCCCGGCCTGCGTGCGCCGAGTTTCTATGGCAGCGCTTCTAAAGCATGCTCAACACGCAAAGCATGCATAAGCGAAAATGAGGTGAACCAATGTGAAACAAAAAGTTTTCAATATACTATGGGCGCTATAACGTAAACCTATTCCAGACTTCTATTCCATTTCTGCAATTGGCCCTCCGCGATCGGTCAAAAGCTTTTTGGACCACCCCTACATCCCCTATCACGCGACGACACGAAGACCGCGATCGCTCCCCATCTGATATGACGTGTACACGCTGATTTTCGACCAGCCACCTCAAGCTAGGTTAGGGAAAGCGGACCAATCGCAAACGCCAGCACCACCCTCTTCATCCGGTTATCGATTTTCAGTGCAGTGGCTCGGCCCCATCGAATCCCTCTACACTTGAGCGTGCTCCTCGCCTCTTGTCAGCCAATTAGATAAGACAAGCCGCTCAGTGTAGGCAATGTTATTTCAAGCAAACAAAAGTGACCTATGAACGAGGAGCGCGTTTGATTTGTCTGTTAAGACAACCCTGAGGATCACCACCCGGTGCTTGCGTTGGCGGTTACGCAAATTTGACGTCAGGAGATTGGAATAAAAACATGCTGGAATAGTTTTAAGTTATAGGGCCCATAGACTGCTTGCGAAGTTTGACTTGCATGGTGTAACACTCGGTGTAATAACACAGTCTCGCTGCTCGGCCACCTTCACGGACTGGAAGGTGGCGGTGGTTTCTAGTTTCTTCTTCGCTTCTACTCTTCCTGAAACGCTCATGCTATGGTGGGTTCGATGGCTCATAAGACGAACTAGGCGCTGGCCTCAGCCCACTCAATATTCCAGCGAGCTGGAAAGCAGAACTGTCGCGCTGCGCACATCCTTGAAACAGCGTTTCTCTGTGCAACACGACGCGCTATACAGTCGAGCACCGGCACGTGAACGCAGGATACAAAAACGTTCTGCAACGCGGCATAAGCATCACTAGACACAGGCAACACATTTCTAAATAATTACGCGCACAGTTCACACCGCGTTACCACCGGTGGTACTAAACATCGACCGAGTGACCAAAGGTGGAACGAGCCATAATACAGCTGGAAAATATAAAGGTGAAACATAACTCTTGAGCAGAGTATACATCACCATAAAATTTTGCGCAATGACGCTGCTGTGCATCTACTCCGATATTCTCGACCTATCTGTGTGGAACATACTTTACAATTCGCGATTATGATGATGAAAAGATTTTACTAACAGGGAAAGGGGAGGGGAGTTAGGGAAAAGGATGGTCGAATTCTAATTCGAGAATTCCGTTGGCTGAAGTCGCCGCCTCGGCCCTTTCCACGAGGGCTTGCTGCGCGATATTCAACGACGCTAGAACCGGACGCGCATACGGCGTCTCGGGTCACGCCGTTCTGGCATTGCGGCAACTGTAGTAAAACAGTGCTATGAACGCTGTGGCTAAGTTAAGAGTCCTAGAATATCGCCGTTGGTTATCTGTTCCTTCCATGCGAAGTCGCGTTCTCTTCGGCTACCTCAACTTCAATTAAAAATATTTAGCGTAGGCGGACTGGCTAAGCGTCCCAATCTCCTGCAAACTAAAATTTGGCAGGCCTGTTCTAGCTCAGTAAGTACAAAATTGCCAACCGCCTTTTCTTACTCGAAATTCTTCGATTATGCTTCGCCGGCAGCCCCGGACTGCGCGAGACGCTGCTTACGTAACGCTTATTGGCTGAAAGGGACGTCTCGGGCTGTCCGGGACTGTCAGAGAAGGATAATCGAAGAGGTACACTGTCCCGTCTCCTGCACCTGTCAGAAAATTCATTTCCACCTTGGTTTTCTCTCAGAATCGGGACGCTGGCGTTGTCAAAGCAGTTCACCCATCAAAATCTCGGGTGGCCATTTTTCACTGTTTTATTACACAGCATTTAGGGGACCACAATGATGACCGGCTTAAGTACGATCGTGTACGCAATGATGAAGAATCACTCAATTTCTACGCCCGCAGGGTGAATAACCTTTTGAGCGACGTAAATGTTAAGCGCACTACGTCGCTGAGGCCCCGTGAACTAACAAAGCGTTCACGATAGCAACCTGGCGCGTCATGGAGGATGGAAAAATACAGGACGACGCGTAAGTCACGCAGCGAGCCTTAGCTAACGCTCCGTGAAGCCACGGTGGTGGTCCAACACGTGACCTCTTGCGTCGAGATCACGGAGTGAGAGAATTTAGATTCTGCTGAGACGTTTGGTACCCAGTAGCTACGCCAGTAGCTTTTATTCGGTGCGCGTTTGTTCGGCTGCCCTGCCGCCTGCTGAGCGGGAACGCTAAAACCAAAACGCATTTTAATGCGCGAGGACGTGTTGGGCCACCAGGTTGGCTTCAAACGCCTTTCGGTATGTCCGCTCCCTCCTATATATATTTTTTTTTCTTCCGTGCGACTCGTCGTCGTCTCAATTTTACACTTGCGCCCATGCTTATCGACGCCGCGAACTAGATAGGTGGAAAACGCGCACTTGCGTCTACCAGCCGTGCTTTGGTAAAATCACGTGTAGCCGCTCTGGAAATGCGTCTCATCAGCGTCTCCATCAGGGTCTTTAACGCCAGACTATTTTGCTCTCAGCAATGAAGTTTCTATTATGGCTATCGCGAAGAATCCGGTGAAGAGAGCCGCGTTTCATTTCTGCTCGAGAAAAATTGAAATATACGATTTCACACGTCTGCTTTGAATCATAGTTCGTGAAAGCTTTCCCCGTTGCCAAGCAAAGCTTATTATAAAGACAATTCACTCTAAATCTGGTGTCTAGGCACCTTTAAAAGCACTAGGCAACGTGGCCGGGTGGCCGGCGTCGAGTGTCCTCCCATCCGCTCTCGCCGGACACCTTCAGTTGTACCTGGAAATTTACTTTCCATAGCATCCACGAAACCGGAAGCCCACTCGGTAAATTGAGGAAGGGAGGCAGGCATGCGAAGAGAGATTTCACGCTTCAGCTTATAAGCAGAAGTAGGGTTAAAGAAGCCGCGGGAAGAAGGCAACATGGCGTCGCCGAAGATGGCCGTAAACAAAGAAAGAAGGCTTATAGGCCGACGCCAGCCTAAACGTACGAAGAGACCTCGTAGACATGCGTAGAAGCAGTAAATAAAGTGACGGAAATATGTAATGTCACTTACGACAGTTGAGGCACGGCAGGTTCTTCTACAGAGTCCTCGTCGCCATTCTGTAGCGTCGCAACCGAAGCCGGCCGACGGAGAGGCCTAGCGTCCGAGAGGATGGCGTCAGGTTGGCGGAGCCGCATCTACGGGGTGAGAGGGTCTGTGGGGTCTGGCCAACATGGCGTTTATTCGACTTATATAACATTTCAAGGACAGGTGCCATCATGCCATTCGCTATCACACAGGTGGCGTGATCAGACCTGATTGGTAGTAGCAATGCCTTTGGTAGTGCGCAGGTGGCGCGAACACACCTCATTGGCCAATTGAATTCATACAAACGCACAGACGTTGAGGTCGTGACTCCATCATGCGGACATCGCAGATAACAATGGTAGCGAGTGCTACTTATGACACCACTACAGTCGCCCTGAAACGTGGAACCATAAGAGTTTCACACCTAGGTGGAAATCTGGCGCCACCGTCTACGGGAGATTCCTAAGGGGCGCTGTGCTGTCATTGGAATGATGGTATGCGTGTATAAATGCGTGTTTGTGAGGCTTGTGTTGGCTGGTGTTGTAAGAGGCTTTGTCTAGCACGTGGATACGACTACACAAATGACGCGTTCTTAAAGTCTTCATAAAAGGTTTTCATTCAGGCATATTACATGTTCCAGTGACGTTTACTCACCTACGATGCATAAGCAAGCGAAGAAAAGCAAGAACAGATGACAAACCGTTTCAATGCGAACGCGAATCTTGTCGTCTGTCCTCCAACTTTAGCAGCCCGCTGATACTTTTTACATTTCATATAATTGTACATGCAAGAACAAGCTGTCATAATAAGACAAAACATGTTTTTGTGTTATAATAAGGTTAAAACAGCTTTGTACGTGCTGTTTTAGTAGAAAATGAATCATTATGATAGACGGAACGGTGCTTGCCAGGCGCGTTTTCAAGGCGTCCTGGCTCTCCGAGATTAATGTCAATACGAATTCACAATGTACCGGCATTCCCATGCATACCACATGCATACCACAGCGCAGCAGCGCCAGAGTTCTTCCTAGGTAATATAGTGAGAAACTCAATGCGTGGAACAGCACTGTACTTGACTGTGGTCAAGTGGAGCGAATGGCGCTCTCTCTCTGAAGCGCTGCGTGTGGAAAAATTGCGCGAGGGCGCTGCGAGCGAACTGTGATTGGGGCGGAGACGCGTTTCGCGGCATATTCAACAAAATTTCGCACGCGGACGCTGAGACCGATTGCGCGCGTACGCTCTTATTATGCTGCTTTATTTCACCTGAAATTTTACATTGACACTCTTTTGATACGTACAGATATTTAAAGCACGGGTTATGCAACATGAAGTCTTCAATTTCTCTGTCGTCGTCAAGTGCGTCATCTGCTAGCGAACGCGCGTTCGTCAAAGTTGTTCTTTATTCTATGCGTTCGTTGCGCGGATGCTAGCGGAAATCCAGTTTTTCTCGCAGAAAGTCTGTGCAGCAAAATTTTTTTATGGGTTTACTTGCTTTGGTGCGCCGGAGATTCCTGTCGGCCGGTGCCAGTTGTAGTTTTATCCAGGTGAACGGTTATTTTTAACGCTGTTTTCTGAAAGTAACCCGTGATTTTTACCACAGAATCCACCTATCTGCAACATGAAGCTACGTAAGAAAATGTTATTGATGTGGTGTCATTTTACGTGCGCTTCTTGTTGCTGGAATATTGATCAAGGACGATGATCAAAGCAAACAATATTATAGTAAAATAAAGCAGTCACTGCGTGGCGCGAAGAGATGCAGATGACCAGTGTACTTCTGGGTAAATCTAAGGGTATATAGACATATATATCCCCGACACATATGTAACAGAAAAATTATCAATTAATATAAATGCACTGATTGAAAAAGTGAAAACTCCCGACCAGAATAAGCGTGTCTTTCTTTTTTTTTTTTTTTTAAGCTGCGCCAGCCCCAGGTGAACCAGTCGACTTTGCGAGAAAATGAATCAAGGCAATTATTGGTCGTTCACATGAATAACAGTGTTAAGGAAAATAGACTGCCTATGCACTCAGGCTGAATCGGGGAGACCGGAAAGTCTTCGCCAATGTAATCTCCGTGGCTTGCCTAGCTATCTCCTTCAACTTGCCAACGTGCCAGCAACGTGCCAATGGAGTAGAAGCATACGTATATAGCCTAATCGAACATTACAGCCTAGTGTTTTCAATTTGTTATATCGCACGCTTAAGCTCGACGAAGAAAACTTTCAGTAGAACATTTTGCTGTAGATTGAGTAGACGAGTGATTTTAACAGAACGTTACTAATTTGTCATATTTTGTAGTACTAGCTCACGAATGAAGACAACCGTTCTTGGAGTCCCTATGTACTGTTCTCTACCTGCTCGAAAATAAATGCATAGTTTACAAGACCACATGGTGACATAAAATTGTTATGCATCTTACCCTGTCTGAAAGTGTTGTGCAGGAAAATATCAACGCAATTTGCCAACAACCAAGGTCTCAGGTTCCCATTTTTTTTTATATTTCTTCATCAGCATTTACTACGGCTTATCACACAAGAATGTAAACAGCGTCGGCGATGCGCCTGAGACGAAGCTTACTTTAAAAAAGGGAGCGGTGCCAGGTGCGACCTTACGTACAGTTGAGAAGCTGAAATTCACTGTAAAATCTGTGTTCCCGTAGATAGAGGTTTCACCTCCTTCATTTGGTAGAGTTATTTCCTTCATAAATAAAGAAAGTCACTCGAAATTCAAAAAAATAACTCAATATACAAGCTTTGCGTGTATTCAGCTCTGTATGAGAATCCAAGGAAATTTCAGCTTGACTCAGCAGATTTCTCTGTTTACAATTAAATAGGCGCTAATGAGGTAAATCTCTACATCGAGACTTCCTATAAATGTCGAAATTATTTTTCACGGCGTTAACCACGCCGATCTTTATAAACTTCGTTGATATAGCAGTATGTTTTTTTTTTTTAAGTGGGAACACTTGTGATCACGGTTTGAAGCCGCCATCTTTAAAGATCTGGCAGAACCAATCTGACAATGACAGTCGACGGTATTGCGTTAGCATTAAGAAAATATAGGCACACGACGTATTTCCACCGTGGGAACAAGTTATGTGTGAGGCGCGTATTGCAGCTGGACTCATCTTTCGCGCTTCTCTACGAACACGCGGCGCCCTCTAGCGCCGCCACCGCAAACCTTACGGTGGCCTCCGAAATGCGTGGCGCACCGGTGCATGCGAACGCTGCGTGTCGCGTCATGCGGCCACCGGGCTCCTCTCCCGCGCTTCCTTATGGACACGCTGCGCCATCAAAAGGCGTTACCGAGAAGTCCATGCAAGGCCTCCGAGACCAGAAGCGTGGCGCGCCGGTTCCTGCTACCACTGAGAATTGTTGCCTCGATTGTCACGCACTCAGTGGCTCGTAATCAGTGGCCTAAGTTCGCGAAAGGTTCATGCCCAGGGTGTTCATGGCGCAGCTGGCTAAAGCGTTAGTGTGAAAGGCGTTCGTTGAAAAGTGGCACCTACCCACTGCAATTCTGGCACAGCCTGCTAAGGCATCCAGTTGCAGCCATTGAGGAACCCATGTGACCTGGATACTCAGCTTCGCATAAATTTAAGGGACCTTTTCTGCCATTTTAGAGTGGTACATTGCAAGTGGCGCATACTTAGTTCGCCAAGATGGCGTCACAGACGTTCTTTGAAGAGCGGCATTCAACTAGTGGCACATGCCCAGTGACTCAAGTTGGCATCAAGCATGTTGATTGAAGACCAGCACAGATCAAGATTAGAGGTACATACACAGTGCTCCAAGAGTTTACTCGAACTGGGGTACCTACCCAGTACTGCATCTACAGCGCATCACGAAGGAGTAAGATAGCTTTGTTGAAGATAAACACGTATGGAAACATTGGCACATGTTCTGTGACCAAAGTTAATCCAATGGTTGGTTTTGTACAGTTACTTCCGCCCAGCAGCCTGATGCACTACCCATTCCACCACAGACTATTCAGGTACTCAGTAGGCGGGAAAGCGGTTAGATACACACATAGATATATACATATGCAGGGTGTCCCATGTAACTTGAGCCAAGATTTCAAAAATGAGAGGAGCGTCGGAAGCGAATTGAACCGAAAGCATATTATTCGCACTGGCCTATAGTAACTCAGTTTTTTTTTCGTAACATTCTAATTAATTAGGTTTAATTACCCAACTTTTTAATTATTGGCTGATGACCCCAAGTTTGACATGCAGATTTGTAGAGCACCTTCAGAAACCACCGATCGAGTTATTTCCTATACGATATGTCTGACGTAGTTCTTTTTTTGCGAGTTGCAAAGAAAGCCCGCGAAATATGAAAAAAAAATGCCACGTGACGGAGCGGTTGCGCAGTGGTATTGTGCATTCGGTGAAAAAGGTCAGCTCACGTCGGTTGACAGCGCCAATGCAGGCTGCTGGTCGAGAGATTCCGAGGAGAAAAAGAACGTCCTGCCGCTTCCCCGTCGACAGTCACGATGCAGCCGACCTTGTTCACCGAACGCACGCACGCACGAACGGCACCACCACGCAACCGCTCCGTCACGTGTATTTTTTTTTCATATTTCGCGGGTTTTCGTTGGAACCCGGAAAAAAGGACTACGTGAGACGTATTATACAGGAAATAACCCGATCGGTGGTTTCTGCAAGTGTTCTATAATTCTGCGTATCATACTTGCGGTACTCAGCCAATATCTGAAAAGTTTGGTAAACTTTTCATTATATTCTTTTATTATTTCAATTAAACTTAATTATTTAGTGTGTTACGGGGAAAACAAAAAAATCCCTGAGTTGCGATAGGCTTCTGACGTTGCCTTTCATTTTTAAAATCTTGACCCAAGTTACGTGGAACACCCTGTACACAAACATATATAAACAGATAGATAGCCCCCGGAAAGTGCGTGAAGTTCCCTAGGAATGATAAGGCAAAATATAGGTTATTTGTCGATAGCCTTACGAGTTTTGAGATTTTCGTCGGTTATCATGGAATGGCGTCTTGATAGCGTAGCAAAACAAGTACACAAGAAGAAACGAAGGCGAATACAAGCGCTTGTCTTCGTCTTTTCTTGTGTCCTTGTTTTGCTGCGCTATCCAGACACCATTCTCCGATAACCGCCCAACAAGCACATATCGCCACTCTCGTCTCGTCGGTTCTTCTTCGTCCTCATCTCTGCCCGTCATTCGTCTCAGTGTGACGACGCAGACACGTGATTATGAATGCACAAAACCATGATGCAACCTCTCCTAAATCACCACCTATGTAGACGAGCAACGAGTGTGGGTGTCTAAGCGAGCCCCACATTGGTTTACAGGGGGGAAGGCGGGCGGATTCGATTCCGACTGCCGGTAAGCATCGTGGTCCAGGTTGAATCCGGGTGTCCTCCCAATCCTCCCTACCGATTCCCTAATCGGTAGGGTGGGAGGACCACCCGGTAGGGGTGGCTTGATGCCACTATATAAGCAACAGTATGGCTGCTTGAATCCGTCAGGACGAGTGTTCGCACGCAGATGAAAAAATAGGCATTCTCCTATGATAGTGTGGACGCGAACGGTGGTACAGACGCATGGTGTAGACCTCTAAAAAATGACATAAAGGATTTTTTTTTCCTAGAGAAATTGGAAGGCATTTACTGTTATTAATGTTTAATTAACCTTCGTAAAAAGCTGACAATTAAGAAATCCCATTTGTATGTTTGATACGCCACAGCAGCCATACTTTACAAAACTTCGACAAGCATTTTTTATGAAGAGTCATTATTATTGTAAACCTCGTGCTTCCATTAAATTAAAGCTTACAGAAAATTGAGGCTTTAAGTCAATACTCTGCGTCTATAGAACGTAAAATTCAGCTTTCTCGCTCATATACAACAAACTTTATTGATATCGTTTCAGCGGATGTTTATTTAGAGCATCTTTTCTGGGTTTTACATGCATTTGAACATAGGAATTGGGGTTGTCCCCACGGTAACGTCTTGAGCTCCCAGCCTTCCGTTTATTCCTTGTCGTCATTTCTGTCAATCATTTGCCGCAAGGTGGCAATGCAGAGACGTGATCCCAAACACACCAAACCATGAGTTAATCTATTTCAAATCATCCCTACTGTATACGGAAGAAGAACGAGCGCGGATGTCTAAACGAACTCAACTCCCGTTTACACAGGGGAAGACGAAAAAGTTTAAAACTCCGCTGCCGGATCGCGATTGGTCCATTTTGGCACGTGTGATCCCCAGTGTACGGCAGGCTGGATCAGTCAGGATGAGTGTCCACACAGAGATGATAAAATAGGCATTCTCCTCATTCAATGTGGACGCAATCAGTGCTACTACAAACACAAATACGATTGATCAAAATGTTTTTCTAAGAAAACCGCTTCTAATGGATTATCATACTATGGGTACTTCCCCCCTTCTCCGGGAGCTATCTGTCTCAATTTGTAAGCTTGTTTTATGTTTGCTTTTATGCTTGTATCAAACTGTTTTGCAGCCTACCTGGGCCACTGGTTTGTTCGCGGTAGATTGGGTGACGCATCGCTCTGCTGTGCTGAAGGAACAGGGTTCCAAACCAATTACCGGACCAACTTGGCTCTCTGAGTATGCGCCGATGTGTAAATAGCTGCCGCTCTTCAACGAACCTCTTTCACGCCGACATGAATCGCTCTAGCCGCGGGATTTGGTAGGTCTTGTCCTGCCCCGATGATGACTTGTTTCTGTTCCATAAGGACAAGAAAGTCGGCTCTCGTTTGGAAGGACTAGGAGTAGCAAGAATATTCCGACATGTAGACGACTGCTTAGTTTTATTAGACTCTCTACAAAGGGGAAACAACACTGCAGACATCACAACACTCACAAACGTAAAACAAAAACAAAACGAGTACCCTTAGCGCAGAAAAAAAAAAAAAGCTTCAGTAAACTACAATTCCTTTAATATAAACGGTAGCCCCCAAAATTATGCAGACCCCACGCACTGTTTGAATCGATGTAAGCGAAGCTTTCCGTGCTGGATACTTTGATTGACGATAGTTAGCGGTGATGTTGACGGCTAAAGCTTAATTTCTTCAACGTTTAGGCTAACACGAGAGGGGTGAGTTGATGTTAAACGTTACCTTGCGTGCACCACTGCTGTTTTTTCTGCGTAGTACACAGAACACACAGGGAGAGGTGTTTGCTTGAGGCGTTGTTGTGCGCCACATTTTATAACCTCTGAGAGGGCTGAGCGTTGCAATTTCCTCATATGGCAAATCGAATTGTGGCAGAAATATTAAAATTGAATTGAATTATGGGGCTGTACGTGCCAAAAGCACACTTGGATTATGAGGCAAGCCGTAGGGGCGGACTCCGGATTAATTTTGACACCGTGATGTTCTTTAACGTGTCCCTAAATCTAAGTGCACGCGCGTTTTCTATTTCGCCGCCGTTGAAATGCGGCTGCCGTGATTGGGATCACATCCACCACCTCTAGCGATGCCATAGCCGTAAGGCTAACGTGGCAGCCACAGAAGTGTTGATTTGACGATCGACCACTTCCGTAGCGTAATTAGTAATTTCAGCGGTGCGCTTTAATTAATGCGGCTCTGCTTCTGCACGCCCTGCGTAAGTTGCCCACTTGACATATTTGCATGGCGTTTATTTTTCAGAAATAGCAGCAGGGTACTGTACCGTACAATAAACTTAAGCTTATACTGTTTCCTCGCAACCGCTGTCGTATAGTAGTGGGATTTCCTTGCCTTCTCACGTCACCTCCTCCTCCCTTTCTTATATGGGAACAGCCACTTCTCCTCCTTCTCCCTCTTCTTCCCCTCTTTACCGATTTATCTGCGTCCCCTCTGGCTTCACACGGTAGCAGAAAGGGAAGCGCTGCAGTTTCTGCAATGCTTCTGATGGGAGTCACGGATAATTACAGCTGTCAAGCGGCTAATGTGGCTCCAGAGGGCATTGTGCACATTCGGGCACGGTGGGGTGAAAACGAGTTTCTCCTGTCGCCTTTCCTCTCTTATTCGCGCTGCCATCTATACACACGCTCTGAACCACCCCCCGTGGCGGTGTGCGCGACAGAAGCCCACAGCAGCCGCAGCAGTGGGAAAGTCGAAAGAAGAGGCTAAGAATGCTTCGCTTTAAAATTGAATACTACAAGCAGCTGTCGATCATCAAGAAGAGAATGGCCTTGCATTTCCCCATTTACATCCGCAGAGCAGGTCGCCATCCGTCTGCTATAGGGGCACGGTGCGTGTATGTTGCTGGCATACATTAAGACGTATACCCTATTGGCACTTGCTTATAGTGGGCTTGCACAAAGTTCACAAATTGTTAACACGTGGAATATCAAAATCAATGAATAAAACCAGGCGAAGGAAAAAAAACTGGCGCCGTTTTTTCGGGTTTAAGACGGCGCACCGGTGAGTGCCAATCGGTTCAAGTGCTTCTTGAGCATGCAGGAGTTCCTTCGAGTCCATATGCGCTTTGCTGCCATAGTGCCGGGTCATCCGCTTGCTTCAGACAGCGAGCCTGTGGTGCGGAGCTTGTTCCCGGCGAATTATCAAAGCCCTTCTACGCTGACGGAGCCACCGTGAAATTTCATTCGTGGTCACTTGTCACTTTCGTGGCTGGATTCTAGACCGGGAGAAACACTCCCGGTCCAGCACTGACATATTTTGGTCCAGAACATATTAAGGCCAGCTACATGGCTTACCGTCATATTTACACTGATGGCTGCGTTATGTCTACGTTATCTGCCATTGGTGTGGGGATCCGGTCTGCGAGTTTTACCATTTCTGCCACTCTCAGTCACCGCAATTCAGCTACAGCTACGGAAATAGCAGCACTGTGCGCCCTTTTGATTTACATCATAGACCATACAGCTGAATCTTGGGCCATCTTCACAGACTCAAGAGTGGCCCTGGAGTGCCTGAAGTCGCCACGTACGCAGGGTCAACTCATCATGGACATCAGCCGACTATGCAATAAAGCCTGCGAACTGCATCATAGCGTTGTGCTGCAGTGGTTACCAGTCCACCACAGAATACGCGGCAACATCCGAGCTGACCATGCTGCAAAAGTTGGACACGGGACTTCGAGAGAAATGGTTCACATACCTTTCTCGAGAAAAGAAGCGGCGACACTGTTACGCGCACAGGCTTGCCGTTTCCAGCGATCCCTCTCGACAGATGCTAGCCGTCAGTACGGACCCCTGTACAAAATTGATCTATCGGGGCTTTTTACATCTCGCGGGGCCTCAATAGACAAGATCAAACATGCCTACACCGTATCAGACTCAATGTGGCCTACACGAAATACTTCAAGAGCAAGATTCAACTGACAGACTCTTCAATGCGCTTTGAATCCACGAAGACCTGCAACATGTTCTGTCTGACTGCTGCTGCTATGAGATTTGAAGGCGGCACTGCATCATCAACGGGACTCGAGCGTGGAACTGCGCCACATTCTCGGTCCGTGGTACAGCGCCACCTGCTTCTTACGCGCCACGAGAGCGCTGCTAACATTACGGTGCCTCGATGTCCTCCTCGCCCGCCGCTCAGCGGCGGGCGAGGAGAACATTGAGGCACCCTAGCTGACATTCTTTCGGAACGCCACCCTTGGATACAGAAACTAAGCAACAGATGGCGATCGATACGCATGCACCATTAATAATCACCTGGCATATAGAGGTCCCACGTAGACCCAACGACACGAGCAACAATAAAAAGAACACATTTGCGTGCGTTGATGCTGTTTTTGATAACACTCAAATATTTACTCCTGTGGGAGTTCATTCATTTATTACATTACCGTTAACAAAGCAGAAACAAAAATGTTACACGCACAAGTTGCTACGGATAGCTATCACAAATTCCATATTAATGATTTCTCTCGTTGAACAATCATAGCCTGTCAAAGCAGTGCAAAGGTTGAGCGATTATTTATATTTGATACGTCACGTAAAAAAGCTGGACTGGCATGCAGTAACTCATAGTTAGGCAGGACTAAGCAAGCACTTATGCGCAGTTTTTCTTAGAGTGGGTGCCAAGGCGTGTGAACCATTCCTCATATAATCTGTAGCGTGTTTCTTCAGGTCTGATGATCTTCAGCACCTGCACGATCGAGTTCGTTGCACGAAGATTCTCGTTGAATTCTTCCTAATGTTGCTGTCCTTGTCCACGTGTTATCCGCCAGTCCAAGCTGCGGTAAAAGAGCACATAGTTGTCTGTAGAGTTCCGAGAGTTCTGAAGACAGAGACATCAGATGCCCTGAGCGTGCTTACAAAATGAAACTGCGAATTGACGGAGGTGATATTTCTTGCACCACCACTTTTGCACTAGTATAGTTGAAGTATTTCTTGAATGCGACGCACGTTATCTTTTTTTTTCGTTCCAATAAGGAAGGGCTATAGATCGTCGTATAATAGAACTGACCTAATGAATTGTTCAGAAAAGAATGTTCCTGAAAAGAAGTGACAGAATATAATCTTCTAAAATATAGCTGTACCATGTATATATGTTACCCACCTACAATTAATAAAATTACGTTAGTTTGAAGACACTGCAATCTTTAAACTGCATTACATTAAGTTAAGAGCATTGACTTTGTATTTACGCAGACTTTACCTACCTGCTTACTTCCACATATTCATACTAATACCAGCTTGTTTCTTTGATTGGCTGAATTAACATTTAAGAAACCACAGTACCAGTGTCCATCCTCCGCATATTGTGTTATATGTTTCGTGTTTTTTATTGCTTGAAAATATTTCGCTTGACTAAAAGAAACAATTTAGCTAGTTAACTTGCAAAGTTGTTTCCTTTTCTAAGTGATTCACATTATAATTAATTGTTATCAGCTTGTATTCTGAATAGAATATGTTCCCGGACTTTCACAAAACTGAACTTCAAACTGTGCAATGCCGTGCTCAAATACGTAGTTTATAGTTAATGAAATATGTGCGTATTCAGTGCTCATTAGATAAACCCAGTCATTTCAACAGTGCCACGTCTGTTCAGCTCATTTACACTACTCATTGAATAAGGGAAAACGTATTGTGTACTGAAGCCAAGGAATGTCAAGGACGCAAATAATTAGAAAATATTTAAACGAGGAAATTAGATGGCTTGTGAAGACAGAAATTTGCCGTATGCCATATATAATAAATTATTAGCTTTATATCACACAAAGCGAAAGTCACCAGCGCTGCATGATTATCAACAACCCATTGATTTACTTGCAGTGATGAATCTACAATTTTTTAACAGACATAGTTAGCTTTTTGCACGAAGTTTGTAAGCTTTTTTCCCGCAACTACACTAAATCGTTAGGCTTAGGGCGGATGAAGGTGGCACCTACTGAGTTGAAGGAAATCGTCGGGTTGAAGGTTTTGAGGAGCCCTACCTTCATGATTAGCGCGAGTAATTACAATGCGAATGGAAGGAAAAGACAATACACACGGACACAAATATAAACATTATAGGGGCATCGCGTTGCGTCTATATTCTTGGGCTGTTTTCTTTTCTCAAATTCCAGCAGAAACTTTCTATATTAAACGGCGTGTGACTCTTGTGATTAGATAGTTTGTACAGGGGTTTCCTTTATATTCTAATATTTCTTGTAGCAAACACTGTCGTAAAGCAAATTGCAGGCAGCTACTACAAGTATGAAATTCATGTATGAAAGTATGAAATTATGAAATTATGAAAGTAAGTATGAAATTCAAAATTGGCCACGGGTAAACAACGCAAACTCGAAAAAAAAGACGTTTACTTTGATTACGGTGTCTATTACATAATTTATTGCGAGAAATTCGGGGACAAATAAAGGAAACTGCCGACATATGAGCTGGACAGGCTTTGCGACTATCGGAAGCACGGCAGCCTCATTCAGTGCCCTTGGTGAATGACTTGACGAAAGGCAGCACCTTTCATGAAATCGCTGCAATTTCGGGATAATTTACAAGCCTAACAACCAAACTTTTGTGTTCTTATTCTCATGCTGTAGAATTGGTCATGAACACAGTGCAACAAACGACGCATTCCTTTACTAATGCAACGTTGATACTAAGGTGGCTATATTTGTTCCGGTTCGGTTAGGTTAGGTTGAAATGGATACTTTATATGGGGGACGTGCGATTACGTTTGAACATACCTTTCTTAAGCTAGTTCGCCCACTTTGTATGAATGTCGGCCGATCTTGCTCAGTGAAAAGGGAGAGGAGAGCGAAGAACGGAGAAACAAATTGCAGGTGCGGAGGAGGAGGACAACAAGGCCCTTGTTTGGTTGACTACGGGTGCGCTGCTGACATCACGCTGAATTACGAGCGAGAACTGACGTCGATGAATAGTCCAAAGTGGTATAACGACAACGGCATCACGACAATGATCGAGAATTGCGCCTATTTTTTCCACAAAAGAATATTGGGGGAAGGACCGCAGACTAACAACTACGAACCTGTAACTGGAGGGCGCCTGAGCCTCAACATAAGTAAATGCGTGGCACAGGAGCAAAAACGAAAACCAACAATCATGATACATACATACATACATACATACATACATACATACATACATACATACATACATACATACATACATACATACATACATACATACATACATACATACATACATACATACATACATACATACATACATACATACATACATACATAGGAAGCTACGAAAGTTTACACTCTAACGGCAGTAGCTTCAAAGCTTTATATTTACTGAAGGCATGAACTTATAAAGGACACAAAGAAATTGATTCGGCATCCCGGCCTTGCGAAAAAGGATGTCTGGCGAAGCTGTTGAAAACCACCACAACAATTGCTGAGGGTGTTATGCAATGCTTTATTGCTTTAGAGTAATTGTAAGGAATGCAAATTTAAAGAACTAGTAGTAATGCAAGTAATACTAATTTTGACAGCACGCCACAACGGATATACGGATATAGGAGCTGTCACAACATTCAAATCAATTACTAGGCATATTCTTTTACATACGAAAGGCTAGGGACGTCACACCCGACGTCGAAAGTTTCCGTCGGCGCGGCATATTGCGCAACAGCATTCTTTACCGGCAAACATATACGGGTAGTGCTACGTGCCCCGCACTGTTATGACAAGCGCCTTCTTATAAATCATGTGGCTCGATTGATTGTTTTGTGCTTGGTCTTTTTTGAAACGTATGTTGTTTTTTATGTTCTATGCATGATTACAAAGAATGTAGGCTCTGTGCGCTTCACCTCGCTGACTGCTTGAAGTGAGGGCCTTACAGGGGGATGAACCACCGCTCCTGTCGCTGCACGGCCACTGGGATCGGCCCACATGTTAGCTGACGGACGGGGACACGGAAAGTGCCGACAAATGAGTGGTTAGCAGCTTCGCTGTTACATAAATACATCTAAGTGCTTAAGCTAGAAGCATCAACACAAAATTGCGTTCCGGTGCATTCCAGGAGACGTATAACCATAATCACCTCCTGAATCTTCCATACGCGAAGTCAGGATGACCACGTGGCGAGTTCGTTGATTTGCAAGAAAGAAATTATCGCTTTCACTTTATGAAACAAGTTTACAAGTCAACGTATCAGCAGCGTGTTTCGGAAAGATTATTTCGGTAATTAGGAGCACAAGGAATACGTACGCCTAAGGGTCTTTGTGGGAGGAGTACGAGGAGTTTTGTGCCGCCCAAGTCCCCTTCCACACGATCCCCCAGTTGAACGTCGAGGCTTCAATGCATCGACTCCTTGTCGAGCAGCACACAGAATGGCCAATACGGTCAAAATTACCAAGATGTTCCACGCGTAAATCTTCGCCATAGCTTTCGTACACACAAGAACAAGTGTCGGATCCTGCAGGAAGGTTACCTTAAATATTCTGTTAGACAATGCTGGCCAATAGATAATAAAAGAAAAATCCTACGTCTTTTACTTTCCTCCTCGTTTCGAAGCATGATTTCGCATGCATAGTCCAGCACCGAATGCCTCTTATTTTAATATTCATTTTCTAGAATGGAGATAGTTTTGAATTCCTGGCCTGGACCACTTAGGCTATTGTACTTAGAATATTTCATGAAAGAGAACAATGCTGTAAAGAAAGGATTCCCAAATGCACAGCTTTCCAGAGATGAAGGCACAAAAAGAAACTATACGATGGCTTTAGTGATCATGACGTGTGAGTGCATTGTTCTGTACGTATAGATCCCGAAAATTCATACAAACTCGAGACAATTCTCCTTTGTGGCTTTGCAATACGTATTTTCGACAAGAACATTTTCCTTTGCATCGTACCTTGTTTGCCTTCAGCAACTTTCTTTTTTCACATGTGAGAAATCTACACTTCGCATATGCTCAGGTGGCAGTGATGGCCTCTAAGTATTTAGCTTTGATGGTGTGCCAGTAACCCTTTTGAGGGGTTTCGATACAAATATATCACCGCAGAAAAAGAACGAAAACGTCTTTAATAGTGCTTCACCAGAGCGGGAAAGACCAGTGAGAGCATTAAATTGGTCGTGGTCAATTCTAAACTACCTTTTGCATACCGAACTTTACGTGAACTTAGCTTCACCGGGCGGGCGGTCGCAGGCGTATAGCCGCTTTAAACCGCGGTATTTTTTGGCAAGCACTCCCCGGTTGAAAGTTTCCACAAACCAACGTTTATATCGTGCGGATAAAACACAGATATAACACAGAAAGTGGCATTCGTTAACGCGCATGCCTTTTGTGCAAGAAAACACGAAATCTCGGCTTAAAACTTGCAAATATTTTGTGGCTGGTAAAAATCTATAGAACGCGCACACCTTCTAATAAAAGAAACGCTATATATTTGATGACTCCGTCGATTTCCTGAGATATTAAATTGAATAGCTCTCATTGGCTCTGTCGCGCCGTTTTCGTGGTAGGCCATTGGGACGACGATCGTGTAGCTTGAAGGATGGAACGCAAGGGAACGCGCTGAGGGAAATGGCTTATGCTCGGGGGAACCTAGTTGTGAAGAGAGGAGGCGGGAAAGTGGAAGGGGCGTTGTTCCTCCGCTTTCACGTACGCGAAGGCCAGATATGGGTGGCAATTAGGAGTGGGTGCCATGTCACTGTAACGCAATGTCACTTATAGACGAAAGTGGAGAGAGTGTCGATGTTGGCGGTGACGCTCGCCTGCAGAAATCATGGGTTAGGGGCAAGGTAAATGTTTCTATTTCGGCTAATACTCAACCGATCTGAAAAAAAAAAAATATTCTTGCTGCAGAACGCTCCCCAGAGGGCACGTAATAACTTGCGGCGTATAACCAAAATTTGCTACGTGTCCTGGTGAGGGTCCCTTTATAGAGCACTTTAAAGAGCAAAAGTTTATTGTATCCACGTTTCGGCAGGAGACCAACCTGTCATTAGAAAGTATATCAACTTTTTAAATATAACCTCGCGGCAACCATCCATAGATCTACATCGAAGTTTGAATTATTGGCACACAAAGTCTCAAAAATCAGTAAGTGGCGAGTGGCGAGGATTGGCGGCGAAAACCTTTCCATTTGGAATGTAGTATATATATATATATATATCATAAGAAGGGGGGGGGGCAACAAACAATGACACCAAGGACAACATAGGGGGAATTACTTGTGCTTAATAAATGAAATAAAGAGATGATAAATTAATGGAAATTAAAGTGGATGAAAAAACAACTTGCCGCAGGTGGGAACCGAACCCACAACCTTCGCATTTCGTGTGTGAGCGTTGTGGGTTCGGTTTCCATCTGCGGCAAGTTGTTTTTTCATCCACTTTAATTTCCATTAATTTATCATTTTTTTATTTTATTTATTAAGCACAAGTAATTTCCCCTGTGTTGTCCTTGGTGTCATTGTTTGTTGGCTTCTTATGATATGACTAATAAAAATCGGAACCCTCGGTTAACCCCTTCTCGTTTATATATATATATATATATATATATATATATAATTTCTCCTTAACTGGCGAACAGCGTGGTGCATTCTATACCTATACATCATGGTTATTTGATTTCCATCAACGTCACAAATCACATTCCGACAAGTTGTCAGTTCTCTCTACCTGTGCGTTTCATTCGTGCTAGGCTGTTAGCGAGAATCATGCTCTCTGCGTAGAATTTCGCCGTCCCCTCTAATAAAAGATATATTGGTTAAAGAATGCCGAGCACTATTTAGAAGCTCCAGAAATCAAAATCGCTAAAATTATTCGCTTCCATGTCGTGCTACGCCCGCAGCGCGAAGCAGAAGACACTTATTGATCTCCCTGCATGCGGTATAGCTCAGACTCGTTCAGTAGTTATAGTTATCCGCGTAGTACGTGCCACGGCAATACAGGACATATATATTCTACATCTGAATAAAAACGAAAGAGATGTAACAATAGTTCCTTGCTTCTTTTCCTTAACACACGTTTGGGTCCTGCGCCTATAAGTTCTTTCGACGATAGCTTTCATTCGAGCTTTATTGTCTATTCAACGTGTTATTTGAGGTATGGCCTACGCACTTACGTTATAGCCGATGTGACGTTAGTGGAGAATACTGGTTACTCTCGATGCAATTGTGGACACTTTGAATTTGCATGAGCCATATTGTCACATTCGCCGAATACTATTTCGTTAGTTTTGCACCGCCGTAACCAGACTTTATTTTTTTTTCATAATGACGGCTGCCGGAATCCCGCAAAACTGCTGTCGAGAATATGGAGCAATATGCTCGGCCTGAAAACACCGCAGACTCAATTGCATCCCTTAAGTCCTGTTGCGTTATCCCATAACAGCAGCGAGTTGGACGTGGCGGATACTTTCTGCCTTAAGATCACTGATGCAGCGGCCCTCGCAACTTTGTCCGAAACAGCAAAGGAGGTTTCAGCGATGGTGACACTATCGCAGCAGAGGAACCTTGTTCTATCGTGATGCTGTTTATTGCCTTCGCATTCTTGATCTTGGCGACATCTCCTGACCCTGACTGCGGCAGCTACGCCGAGTTATCACATTTAGGCGACAAGACAAATACGTGCCTTGTTAACACATTTATCGCAAGCTGGGAGCCTTTAAGCCATCAAGCCTTTAACCTTGATGGAAATGAACTAGTGCTATCCCTATCCTCAAGCCTGGCAAATCTCCAACCGATATAAACTCCAGTCGTCCGATAGCTCTTCTCATTTGCATCGGAAAGCTTATATGGAGACGATGGCATTGACGCGCCTCGACTGGTTGCTGATGAACATGAATGTCTCCCCTCCGCAAATGCCATGGTTGAGAAAGGGGCACAGCAGCATAGATAACTTAATTAGCCTTGTCAACTGCGTAAAACTCAACAAAGCTGTATGCAAACTAACTATCGGCGTATTTCTCGACATCAAGGGAGCGTTCGATAACGTGACTCACAAATAGAGGTTATCTCATAAGATCAAAGTCCGTTCGGGTTAGTGGTCTTATGTACCGCTGTATATCAGACTACCTCCCTGACCTCTCAGTCTACATGTCCGCAAAAGAAGGCGACACAGCTACTCACACAGTGCATCGAGAAGTTCCCCAGGCCCGTGCTTTAGGTCCGACCTTATTTAGCATCTCTCTTAATGGACGGGAGAAGTGCATTCCCACATCGGTTAATATCTCTTGATATGTGGATGACATGTACATGTGGAGCAGTGCTCACAACAGACGTGTCCTACTACCAAGATTGCAGAAAACCATCAATTCTATTGAAAATTTTCTATTCGCTCGAGTTCTAACGATGTCAAAAGAAAGTGTGCCACCACTCTTTTCGCTAGACGTGATGTCTCGCGCTACTCGTTAAAGATTGCGCAATTTTGCATGTGGTATGCCTCAAGCCACACATTTCTAGGCATAACAGTCGACAGACTAATGATGTGGACACACCATTTCGCAATATTAAAAGAGAAATCGGGTCATACGCGAGCATTTTCCGTATGCTATCAAGCAACACAGGGGGCTGCTTCGTAAATGTACTGCTAGGCATGTATGCGACTCTCTGTGAAAGTGTTCTACGATTCAGACTTCTTATGCTAGAGGGAATTTCCCCACCCATCATAAAAGCCCTCACTGGTACACAAGCAAAAGCTTTGAAGGTGTGCCTCGGCCTACCGAAAAACACATCAAGTGAAGGAAACCTTGTGGAAAGCAGACGATTATCGGTTCCAGTGCTTCTGCAGCAGGAATTTCTTCGAATCCGTGTGTGCTTTGCTGCCACAGTGCCCGGTCATTCGCTTGCGTCATACAGCGCTCCTGTGGTGCGGAGCTTGCTCTTTGAGAGTTTTCAAAGTCGTTCTATGCCAAGGGAGCCACCATGGAAATTCTCTTCGTGGTTAAGTCTGGTCAATTGGCGGGGTTCTATAGCAAGTGAAACACTCCAGGTCTGGCGCTGACATATTTTGCTGTGGAGAATATCCCCTTCAGTCAAGGCGTACACGCTCGAGGACGCGACCTCCTTTTGCCATTACTGTGCAGTGATTGCAAGGAATAGGCAACTGACATCGAGTTTTCAGTAAATTGAACCTTGTGACTTCCTAAACTACATCCATTTGACTTCTGTGAGTATGGTGAGCATGGTAGGAGCAACTCGTCATGGACATCAGACGCCTATGCAACACAGCCTGCGATCTGTATCACAGAGTTGTGCTGAAGTGGTTACCAGTCCACTGCGGAATACGTGGCAACGTCCACGCTAACCATGCTGACGAAGTTGTACACGCCTCTTCGACAGAAATGGTCCAGATACCTTTATCGAGAAAAGATGCGCCGACACTGGTATCTGCACACGCTTGGCGTTTCTCGCGATCGCTGTGGAGAGATGCTGGCCATCAGTACGGACACTCACACAAAATTGATCCGTCGTGTGCGTTTTACCTGCCGCGACGCCTCTATATAAACAAGACCGAAATTGCCTACACAGTATCAGACACAGCGTGACCTACGCGAACTGCAAGCGCAAGATTCAACTGAGGGACTGGCCCATGTGCTATGAATGTAATGCCCCTGATTAACTGCAACATGTTCGCTGTGACTGCTGTCGCTATGCGTCAGAGCGATAGACATTGAAGGCGGCAATTCGCCCTAAATGGGTCTCAAGCTTTAAACGGCGGCGCATTCTAGGCTCATGGTGAAGCACCCCCTGCGCGTTTCAGCCGCGAAAGAGCTGGTGACGTTCTTGCGGACCACAAGCCTTGGACACAAAAACTAGAAAACAAATGGCAACCGATACGCACGCACCCTTAATATTTACCGGGCATATCGTAGTTCCACGTAGATCCAATGGCACCAGCAACAATAAAAAGGACACATTTGCGTGCGCTGACGCTGTTTTCACAACACTCCTGTATCTTCTGAGCGGCCCTGTGGATGCTCATTGGTTTATTTCATATCCGTAAAGAAAATAGAAACAAAAATTTACAACAAGCACAAGTTGCTACCGATGGCAATCGCATTTTGCGTAATAACAATTTCTCTGGTTAAACAATCTTGAACGAATACTTGCATTTTATACAACATCATGTAAACAAACTGAACTGGCAGGCAATAACTCATAACTAGGCAGTATTAGGTGAGCTCTTCTGCGTAGTATTCCCTGGACTGGGTGCCAAGACGTGTGAAACATTCTTCTTAAAATCTGTAGCGTGTTTCTTCAGCTCCAGTGGGAGTTCGCTGCACGAAGATTCTCGTTGAATTCTTCTCAAAGCTGTTGTCCGTGTCCAGGTGTTATTTTGGGGCTCTAACTGCGATGAGAGAGCACATAGTTGTTTGTATTGCTCCGAAAGTTCTGAAGATAAACACATCAGATAGTCCGAACACGCATACAGAATAAAACAACGCATTGGCCAAGGTAAATATTACTTTTGCAGCCCTTTGAGACCATTGAAGGGTAAGCGAGAAGTCGAATTATTTTTTGAGTGTAAAGCAGGTTCTTATTTCTTGCTGTTATTCTGATAAAGAGTGGCTATGGATGCTAGTACAAGAAAAAATACCAAATGAAACGTTCATAAAAGAGCGTTATTGAAAATCAAAATAGTTTAATGCTGCAAAATTTAGCTATTTCAGTTTATATGTGGGATCTACGTACTATGCATAGAATTACTTTAGTTTGAAGAGACTGCAATCTATAGACTACATTATAGTTAGTTAACAGTGTCACTTTCAGTATGGCGCAGACACCACCTACTTACTTAAAGGTCTTCATAATGATACCTGCTTGTTTCTTTGAGTGGCATAATTAATCTTTAAGAAACTACAGTAGCACTGTTCATACTCTGCACTTTGTCGTGTTTGTATAATATGCTTTACTGATGTAAATATTTCGCTGTGCTAAGAAAAACAATGTGGCCAGTTTACTTGTAAAGTTGTTTTCTTTTCAATGTGATTGGCAGAATATTTCACTCTTATTCAGCTTGTATTCTAAATAGCTAGAAAATGTCCCTGTACTTTCACAAAACTTACCTTCAAGTTATGCAGTGCCGTGCTCAAATATGTAGTTTGTAAACAATTAAATATGCGCACATTCTTGACAAGTTAAATAAAACCAGTCATTTCAAGAGTACGATGTCTCTTTAGAGCTTTTACACTAGTCATTGAATAAGGGAAAACATTTTGTGTATGGAAGCCAAGGTATGTCAAGGATGCAAATAATTAGAAAATATTTAAACCAGGCAATTGGGCTGCTTCAGAACATTGCTTGGTGCCATGCACCATAAATTATTAGCTTAACTTTACGAAAGGCGAAAGTCACCAGCACTGCATGATCAATAAAACAACCCATTGATTTATTCGGAGTGCTGAATCTACCATTTCTTAACAGATATTGTTAGTTTCTTCCCCCAAGTTTGTTTTGTTTCCCGCAACTACACTTGATCGTTAAGCTTAGGGTCAATGAAGGCGCAACCTGTTGAGTTGAAATTAAGGAAATTGTCGGGTTGAAGGTTTTGAGAAGCTGTAACTTCATGATTACCGCATGTAGTTACAATGCGAATGGAAGAAAAAGGCAATACACACGACTACAGATATAATTATTATAGGTGCAGCACGTTGCGCCTATTGCGTTTCTATGCGTATTCTTGGGTTGTGTTCCGTTCTGGTATTCCAGCTCAAACTTTCTGAAATAAGCAGCGTGTTCCAGTTGTAATTATAAGATATATTGTGCAGGGATTTCCTTTATATTTCAACATTTGTTCTAGCAAACACTGCCGCAGAGCACATTGCACGCCCCGTCTACAAGCATGAACTTCCCGTTAGGCAAATATTGGCCACTGGTCCTTAAAAAGCACGTACATAAAAACATTTAGTGTCATTACGGGTGCCTGCGTACTACAGAATTTATTCTAAGACTTTCTAGGACTAATAAAGGAAGTTTCCTAGATGTGTGCTGGACGCGGTCTGTGATCATCGGCAGCTCGTGTGCCTCATTCAGCACTCTTGGTGAATAACCTGACAAATGGAAGCCCCATTCACGAAATCACTGCTATTTAGGGAAAAGTAAAAAATCCTTACAATCGCACTGTTGGGTACTTATTGTAGTGCTGACAGACAGACAGACAGACAGACAGACAGACAGACAGACAGACAGACAGACAGACAGACAGACAGACAGACAGACAGACAGACAGACAGACAGACAGACAGACAGACAGGCAGGCAGGCAGACAGACAGACAGACAGACAGACAGACAGACAGACAGACAGACAGACGGACGGACGGACGGACGGACGGACGGACGGACGGACGGACGGACGGACAGACAGACAGACAGACAGACAGACAGACAGTGTCCCCTGCGCACCCGGGTCATCTTTTAACGACAGTGTGAATTAAACACATAAAGAACGACCTAGAAGAAATGAAACATGTAAGCAACGTCCTCTGAAATCCTTATGAAAGAAGCTTATGAAACACATAAGCAACGTCCTAGAAGTTAGAGGATCGGGAACCTTCGATGGGGTGATCATTACTGCGAAAGCAAAAATCAATAAAGCCCAGTGGTCATTGACGGAGCGGTAATGTCTCAGCGCCCAAGGGTAGTGGTCGTCGAAGCTTCTCTAAACGCACGAATTTATTCAAGGATCCTCTCCAGAAACGAAGCCTCGCAACATCTCTGTCCAAGGATATATTTCTTCAGTCTTGATTACCACGCATGATAGGCATTATATCGTTAAGTATTTTTTTTGTGCCTAGACTCCTTCAAACGTATATTACGGTATATGCATCGAACGAAAAGCTGAAAATTGTTTTATCCATGTTCATTCCCTGCGAGCACATTATCTTAATAACGAACGGTGAAGGTCAATGCCATTTGAGAAAAACGGGTTTATTTCCAAAATACTTTCAAAGAACAGGTTTGGAAGTGCTGACAAACAAGGAATGCGTGAATAATCTAGCCATAACTATACGTATGCGCCAGGCATTACGATAGATATGATGTGGAAAAGTTACAGATACAAAAAAAATGTCTTCATTTGATTTATTTATTTCATTTTACAATACTGCCGCTCTCAGCCGAGAGCACAGCAGACGATTTCTAACGTATGAAACATCCGTCGCGGCTCGGCGATGTAAAATTTGATACAGACGCTTCCGACGGCTAAATCTCGCGTTATATTTAACGCGAACCGGATGGAAGCTGGTATAGCGTTAAGAAACTGGAATGCGTGCACAGCATAGAAAGTTACAAAAAAAGATAATAAGTGTTTCCATAACGTAAGTGATAAAATAAACGGAATACAGGAGATCTATCTACAAATTGAGCATTACGGTAGTGCGTCAAGATCACCTTTCTATTACTTATACAGAAACCAAAAACGAGTGGGTGAAGGAACGGCCCAACAATGCACTTTCGATCGCAGCTTTATTACCAAACCTGCTGGTGTTACGCTTGAGAATGTAGTATTATATTTCTAAACAATAAAAGAATGCTACTTTCCTTCATGTATCCTGTGCCTGTCTAGATGTATTTTGCAATCGTAAACCACCTGTGATGAAAATTCCTACTTTTCTGAGCGAAATATCAAGGTGGTAAGCTAAAGAACTGGGAGGGGGGGGGGGGGTATTCTGTAAGAGGTCACCTAGTGGACTGTCCATTTCGGCCGCTGCTGAATGGATGCAGCTGTACGAGCGAGGAGGAGACGAGCGGCCCCAGCCAATCAGCAGCGGCGGAACTGGACAGTCGACTAGGTGGACTCCTACACAATACCTCCCCTGATGTGCGATTTATTGAGGGTATTGGTTTTTGCACAGTAGCCAATTCTTTTACTTTCTATACAAGCAAAAACAGTGCAGTTACGCTGCGTATGGTTCAATTTATATCACAAAATTACCCTTCAACAATTTTCTCCAAGTCTAAAAATTGCTCGCACTCGTCTCCATGGTGTCACAGGGTGGTGAGCAGGCTCCCAGAGTTATTTTCATTGTTCGATATGCCTTTCAGGCGCCCTGCGCAAATCTCGGAAGTTCCCGTTTAAAATGAGGCACCACGTGTAGTTGCTTCTGTTAATTTGTTTCGAGTCCTTCACATACGGACGCAACTGAAAATGGCTATGAAACATTTCAAAAATCTTGTTTAAAAGAGTTATAAACTACGGCTCAAGTTCATTTAAGGAGAATTATCGTGGTGCACACTATCTTATAGTGGCTCCATGTTTGCTTGTTCACGAGCTAAATGATCGCGCTTCTCATCTTGCGTTACGTAAGGGCTAGTGCGGCGCATCCCTAGCTATTCTACTCTGGAGATCCGTAGCTATCCCGACCCTGCGAAAGCGGATGTACATCGACGCTTTTGAAAACCACCACTACAACTGCTTAGCCCCCCCCCCCCCTATATGCACTCCTTTATTGTTTAAGAGTAATGCTAGTAATGGCAATGGATAGTAATGGCTGTAATTGAATAATGGTAATTTTTAAGCACGCTTCCGCACATGGCGGTGCTGCCACAACATTGAAGCCAGTTGTTAGGCTTGTTCTTTTACGTGCGAAAGGCTAGTGACGTCACTCACCACGTCGCAACCTTCCGTCGGCGCAGCAGCTTGCGCATCAGCAATCGTTACCGGAAAACATACGCGAGGAGCAATACGTGCCCCGCATTGTTATCCGGAGCGCCTTATCACAAACTACGTGGCTCGGTTGATTGTTTCGTGCTTGTTTTTCGGCGAATCGTATGGCTGTTTTGTATGTTGTGTGCGTGATTCCAAAGAATGCATGCACCGTTCGCTTCACCTCGCTGAGTGCATGAAGCCTGGGAATTACGGGGCGAACCAACCACCGTTCCTGTCCCAGCACTGCCGCTGAGATCGGCCCTCACCTTTGCTGACCGACGCGGACTCGAAAAATGTCGACCAATTAGAGGCTAGCAGCTTCACTGCTAAATATATACAGTTGACTGCTTAGGTTAGAAGCAGCAACGCAAATCAGCGTTCCGGCGCATGCCGTTTTGCGATTGACCATAATCGCCTCCTCAATCCGCCTTACGTGAAATAGAGGACGGCCACTTGGCGAGTTCACGGATTTGCAATAAAGAAAGTGTCTCGACTTTATGAAACAAGATTACAAGTCAAGCTATGGGCAGCGTGTTTCGCAATGGTTATGTCGGTAAATACGAGAACAAAAAATACGTACGCCATATGCGCCTAGTGCTAGCTCCTCGAGGTTTCCGTTGCCCGCCGGCAGGTGCTACTCCTCGCTGTCCCCCACGGGAACATTCAAGCTTAACTGCATCGACTCCTTGTTGAGCTGTGGACAGAAGGGTCAATACGGTCAAAATGACCAAGATGTTCCACGCGTGAATCTTTGCCATAGCTTTCGTACACACAAGAACTAGTGTCAGAGCCTGCAGGAAGATTACCTTGAATACTTCGCTAGACAATGCTACGCAATCGATAATAAAAAAAAAATCTTACGTTTTTGTCCTTCCTCCTCTTTCGAAGCATGCTTTTGCTTGCATCGCCCGCGATTGAACCCTCATTTTAATATTCATTTTGTGGATTGGAGATAGTTTTGAATTCCTGGGCTGGACCGCTTAGGCTATTGTACTTAGAATAGTTCGTGAAGGATAATGCCTGTAAAGAAAGGATTCCCAAATGCATAGCTTTTCGAGAACTGAAGGCACAAAGAGAGACTATACGAGGGTTTTAATGATCATGAAGTGTGAGTGCATTGTTCTCTACGTATAGATAGCGAATATTCATGCGAACTCGAGACAATTCTCTTTGGCGGCTTTGCAATGCGTATTTTCGGCAAGAACATTTTCCTTCGCATCGTACCGTGTCTGCCTTCACCGACTTTTTTTTTACGTGTGAGATATCTACAGTTCGCATATGCACAGGTGGCAGTGATGGCTACTAAGTACTTAGCCTTGATGGTGTGCCAGTAACCCTTGCGAGGGGTTTTTGTACAAATATAGCACCGCAAGAATAATGAAAGAAAACGTCTTTAAGGATGCTTCACCACAGCTGGAAAGACCGGCGAGAGCATTAAACTGATCGTGGTCAATCCTAAGCCACCTTTTGCCTACCAAACTTTACGTGAACTTAGCTTCACCGGGCGGGTGGTCGCAGGCGTAGAGCCCCTTTAAACCGCTGTATTTTTTGGCAAGCACTCTACGGTTGAAAGTTTCCGCAAACCAACGTTTATAGTGTGGATATAACACAGAAAGTGGCATTTGTTAACGCGCTTGCCTTTTGTGCAAGAAAACACAAAGTCTGGGCTTAAAACTTGCCAATATTTTGTGGCTGGTAAAAATCTATAGCACGCACAAACATTCTAATAAAAATAAACGCTATATATTTGATGACTCCTTTGATTTCCTGATATATTAAACTGAATAGCTGCCATTGGCTCTGTCGGCCGTTTTCGTGGCACGCCAGTGGGACGACTTTGGTGTAGCTTGAAGGATGGGAGGCAAGGGAACGCGATGAGGGAAATGGCTCGTGCTCTATAGGGCAACCTAGTTGTGAAGAGAGGAGGCGGGAAAGTGGAAGGGGCGGCGTGCGTCCACTTTCACGCACGCGAATGCCACATATGGGTGGCAATGAGGGGAGGATGCAATGTCACTGTAATGCAATGTCACTTATAGAAAAAAGTGGTGAGAGTGTCAATGTTGGCGGTGACGCTCGCCTACAGGAATCATGGGTTAGGGGAAAGTTAAATGTTTCTATTTCGCCTAATACTCAACCGAGCTGAAAAAAAATTCTTGCGGCAGAACGCTCCCCAGAGGGCACGTACTAACTTGCAGCGTATAACCAAAATTTGCTATGGGGCCTGGTGAGTGTCCCTTTCAAGAGCAACAGTTTATTGTATCCACCTTTTGGCAGGAGACTAACCTGTCTTTAGAAAGTGCGTCAAGTTTTTAATTATAACCTTGCGGCAAACATTGATACATCTACATTTAAGATTTAATTGAAGTAGGAATGAGAATTTGAAATTGATACACAAAGCAAAAACCAGTAAGTGGCGAGGCCTGGCAGTGAGTCTTGGCAATACAAATGTAGTATATATATATATATATATATATATATATATATATATATATATATATATATATATATTTCTACTTATACAGCGAACAGCGTGGTGCATTCCATAAATATAAATCATGTTAATTTGATTTCCATCAACGTGACCCCGCACATTCTCTCAAGCTGTTGGTCCTGTTACCCTTTGCCTTTCATGCTGTTAGCGAGAACCATGCTCTTTGCGTACAATTTCGCCGTCCTCTTTAATAAAAGATATATTGGTTAAAAAATGTCGTGCACTGTTGGAAGCTCCAGAAATCAAAATCGTTAAAATTATTAGCGCCCATGTCATGCTACGCCCGCAGCGCGAAGCAGACGACATTTCATGATGTCCCTGCATGCGCCATAACTCAGACTTGTTCAGTAGTTATAGTTAGCTATCCGCGTAGTGCGAGCCACGCCAATACAGGACATATAAATTCTACATCTGAATGAAAAAGAAAAAGATGTAACAATAGTTCTTTGCTTCTTTTCCTTAACCCACGTTTGGGTCCTGCCCCTAAGTTCTTTCGAGCTTTATTGTCTCTTCAACGTGTTGCGTTATGGCCTACGCACTTACGTTACAGCTGGTGTGACGTTAATGGAGAGTACCGGATGCCTCGAAGCAATTGTGGACACTTTCCATTTGATCCATATTGTCACTTTCGCCGGTTACTACTTCGTCAGTTTTACACCGCCGTAACCATTTTTTTTATTTTTTCATAATGACAGCTGCCGAAATCCCGCAGAACCGCTGTCAAGAATGTGGAGCAATGTTCGCGGCCTGGAAACACCGCCGACTCAATTGCATCCTTTAGGTCCCGTTGCGCTACCCTATAACAGCAGCGAGTTGGACGTGGCGGATACTTTCTGCTCTAAGATCAACGATGCAGCGGCCCTCGCAACTTTGACCCAAACCGCACAGGAGGTTTCAGCTATAGTGACCACTATAGTAGCAGAGGAACCTTTTTCGATCTTGATGCTGCTTGGCGCCTTCGCATTCTTGATCAAGGCGCCATCCCCTGGCCCTGACTCCGTCAGCTACGCCGAGTTATCACATTTAGGCGACAAGACAAAGATGTGCCTTGTTACTACATTCAATGCTAGCTGGGAGAGGAGCCGCCTTAAACCTTGATGGAAATGAACTCGTGCTATCCCTATCCTCACGCCTAGCAAATCTCCAACCGACATAAACTCCTGTCGTACAATAGCTCTTCTCATTTGCGTCGGAAAGCTTATGGGGACGATAGTATTGGCGTGCCTCGACTGGTTTTGGTGAACCTGAATGTCTACCCTCCGCAAATGCCATGGTTGAGAAAGGGGTCAGGCAGCATAGACAACTTAATTAGCCTTGTCAACTGCGTAAAATTCAACAAATCTGTATGCAACATAACTATCGGCGTATTTCTCGACATAAGGCGAGTCAGAAATACAGGTTATCTCGTAAGATCTCAAGTCCGTTCGGGTTAGTGGTCTTATCTACCGCTGTATATGAGACAACCTCACTGGCCTCTCAATCTACATGTCTGCAAAAGAAGGTGACACAGCTACTAGCACGGTGCATCGAGAAGTTGCCCAGGCCCGTTCTTTAGGTCGGACCTTATTTAGCACCTCTCTCGCTGGACAGGAGAAGTGCATTCCCACATCGGTTAATATCTTTTGATATATAGATGACATGTGCATATGGAGCAGTGGTCGCAACAGAAGTGTGCTACGAGCAAGATTGCAGAAAACTATCAATTCTATTGAAAATTTTCTATTCGCTTGAAGTCTAACGATGTCAAGAGAAACTGTGCCGCTATGGTTTTCGCTAGACGTGATGTCTCGCGCTACAGGTTAAAGATTGGCACTCTTGCCTGCGGTATGCCTCAAGTTACAAATTTCTGGGCGTGACAGTCGACAGAATAAAGATGTGGACACACCATCTCGGTATATTAAAAAAAAATCGGGTCATACGCGAGCATTTTCTGTATGCCATCAAGCAACACAGGGGCTGCTCGGCAAATGCGCTGCTACGCATGTATGCGACTCTCTGTGAAAGTATTCTACGATACAGAATTATTATGCTACATGGAATTTCCCGAACCATCATAAAAGCCCTCACTCGTACAGAAGCAAAAGCTTTGAAGGTGTGTCTCGGCCTACCGAAAAACACATCAAGTGAAGGAAACCTTCTGGAAAGCAGACGACTATCGATTCCAGTGCTTCTGCAGCAGGAGTTTCTTCGAATTCGTGTGTGCTTTGCTGCCATAGTGCCCGGTCATCCGCTTGCGTTATAAAGCGGTCCTGTGGTGCTGAGCTTTCTCTTAGAGAGTTATGTTATCAAAGTCGTTCTATGCCAAGGGAGCCATCATGGAAATATTCTTTGTGGTTAATTCTGGTCAATTGGCGGGTTTCTATAGCAAGAGAAACACTCCAGGCCTGGCACTGAGATATTTTGCTGTAGAGAATATCCCCTTCAGTCAAGGCGTACGCGCTCGAGGACGCGACCTACTTTTGCCATTACTGTGCAGTGATTGCAAGGAATAGACAATGAACATCGAGATTTTAGTAAATTGAACATTCTGTTTTCCTAAAGTACATTCATTTCACTTCTGAGAGAATGGTAGGAGCAACTCATCATGGACATCAGACGCTTATGCAATACAGCCTGCGATCTGTATCAGAGAGTTGCGCTGAAGTGGTTACCAGTCCCCTGCAGAATACGTGGCAACGTCCACGCTAACCATGCTGACGAAGTTGGACACGCCACTTCGACAGAAATGGTCCAGATACCTTTATCGAGAAAAGATGCGCCGACACTGGTATCTGCACACGCTTGGCGTTTCTCGCGATCGCTGTGGAGAGATGCTGGCCATCAGTACGGACACTCACACAAAATTGATCCGTCGTGTGCGTTTTACCTGCCGCGACGCCTCTATATAAACAAGACCGAAATTGCCTACACAGTATCAGACACAGCGTGACCTACGCGAACTGCAAGCGCAAGATTCAACTGAGGGACTGGCCCATGTGCTATGAATGTAATGCCCCTGATGAACTGCAACATGTTCGCTGTGACTGCTGTCGCTATGCGTCAGAGCGATAGACATTGAAGGCGGCAATTCGCCCTAAATGGGTCTCAAGCTTTGATCGGCGGCACATTCTCGGCTCATGGTGAAGCACCCCCTGCGCGTTTCAGCCGCGAAAGAGATGGTGACGTTTTTGCGGACCACGAGCCTCGGAAACGTAAACTAGAAAACAAATGGCAACCAATACGCATGCACCCTTAATAATTACCAGGCATATGGTAGTTCCACGTAGATCCAGCGGCACCAGCAACAATAAAAAGGACACATTTGCGTGCGCTGACGCTGTTTTCACAACACTCCTGTATTTTCTTAGCAGCCCAGCGGATGTTCATTCATTTATTTCCTATCCGTGAAGAAAACAAAAACAAGAATTTACTACAAGCACAAGTTGCTACCGATGGCAATCGCATTTTGCGTAATAACGATCTCTCTGGTTAATCAATCTTGAGCGAATACTTGCATTTTATACAACATCACGTAATCAAACTGAACTGGCACGCAGTAACTCATAACCAGGCCGTATTAGGTGAGTGCTTGTGCGCAGTTTGCCCTGGATTTGGTGCCAAGACGTGTTAAGCATTTTTCTTAAAATCTGTAGCGTGTTTCTTCAGCTCCAGTGGGAGTTCGCTGCATGAAGATTCTCGTTGAATTCTTAAAGCAGTTGCCCGTGTCCAGGTGTTACTTTGGGGCTCTCACTGCGATGAAAGAGCACATAGTTGTGTGTATTGCTCCTAGAGTTCTGGAGATAAACACATCAGATGGTCTGAACACTCATACAGAATAAAACAACGCATTGGCCTAGGTAAATATTACTGTTGCAGCACTTTGGGACTATTGAATGGTAAGCGAGAAGTCGAATTATTTTTTTGTGTATGAAGCAGGTTCATTATTCTTGGTGTCATTCTGATAAAGAGTGGCTATGGATGCTAGTACAAGAAAAAATACCAAATGAAACGTTCATAAAAGAGCGTTATTGAAAATCAAAATAGTTTAATGCTGCAAAATTTAGCTATTTCAGTTTATATGTGGGATCTACGTACTATGCATAGAATTACTTTAGTTTGAAGAGACTGCAATCTATAGACTACATTATAGTTAGTTAACAGTGTCACTTTCAGTATGGCGCAGACACCACCTACTTACTTAAAGGTCTTCATAATGATACCTGCTTGTTTCTTTGAGTGGCATAATTATAAAATTTAAGAAACTACAATAGCGCTGTTCCTCCTCTGCACTTTGTGGTATTTGTTTAATGTGCTTCACTGATATAAATATTTCGCTGTGCTAAGAAAAACAATGTGGCCAGTTAACTTGTAAAGTTGTTTTCTTTTCAATGTGATTGGCAGAATATTTCACTCTTATTCAGCTTGTATTCTAAATAGATAGAAAACGTCCCGGTACTTTCACAAAACTTACCTTCAAACTCTGCAATGTCGTGCTCAGATATTTAGTTTGTAGTCATTGAAACATGCGCACATTCTGTACAAGTTTTATAAAACTAGTCATTTCAAAAGTACCATATCTCTTCAGCGCTTTTACACTAGTCATTGAATAAGGGAAAACATATTGCTTATGGAAGCGAAGGGAAGTAAAAGATGGAAATTATTAGAAAATATTCGAACCAGGAAATTGGACTGGTTGTGAACACCGAACATTGCTTGGTGCCATGCACCATAAATTATTAGCTTAATTTTACGAAAGGCGAAAGTCACCAGCACTGCATGATCATTAAAACAACCCGTTGATTTATTCTGAGTGCTGAATCTACTATTTCTTAACAGATATGGATTATTTGCATTTACAAAAGCTTCTTTGCTCTCCATTGCGGAAACAGACATGATTTATTGATTGACTCATAGACTGAATCTTTTATTGACTTCTTGATTCAGCCGTAAGTCGACGTCATAGGGACATGCCCTGTCTTCTATTCCAACGCTTGAAAGCTCTGCTCTGCAGACGGTGACTTCCAGCCTGCAAGAAAATATTCAGAAAATGTACGGAGGCATTATTACCAAGACATGTGGGGGAGCAATATTTATGCAAACTGGTCATGCGTACTCTAATGTACAAAATAGAAATGCTGTCTATATCGCCAGCATTAATTTATTTATTTTACTAATTTACAGGAACTCATGGGGCTTGCCAGTATGGGTTATATCATTTAGGTCGATGACTTTCGTTAAATATTAAAGATGAAAACTAACATTTGTCATGTGACTTCTCTGCTCACGCACAAACACACACAACACACATTTGTACATAGACATGCATTCATTAGTCAATTATTTATTTAGATATTTATGCACAGACCGTTGCAAGCGCTATGTTTAAAACCCATGTCACAATGTTCTCAAAACGTCACAATATTCTCAAGCCATGTGACCACCTTCTTTACCATGACATCACGTTATACATATCTCCCGTGGATCGAAACCTTAACGGAATTATGGAAAACTAATCATAGCAACATGTTCGGAACGCTATGGGGCTTGCCACTATGGGTTATATCGTTTAGGTCGATGACTTTCGTTAAAGATTAAAGATGAAAACCACAAATTGTCATGTGACTTCTCCTCTGCTCACACACACACACACACACAACGCATTATTTGCAAAGGCTACACTAGACTCAAGCATCAAGTTAGTTTGCTCAATTTTATCGTTTACTTCTCTTGTTTTTTATTTCCGTTCATATGGTCTGAATCATCCCAATAAAAGAGCAAGTCCTGCATAACTTGGCTGGCACCTTCGCCTTTTGTTAAAGTCTTTCTCTTTCATCCACATGCAAATAGGCTTAAAAAGCAACATTATGCAAGCTATGTAATTCAGTGACAATCCAAAACAGCAGCTTAATTAATATAATTGAAAAAGCAGTGAAACACTAAAAAGAAAAAAGTACTGCTTGCTTTGTCCTCCCAGGTGTTATTGAAAGACAGGCTAAAGTAGTACAGACGCTTTACGATGCACAAACTTTGTCAGGTTTGTTGGATTCGCAATAATTGAAGCGAGGGATAGACTTTGTAACTTGTTCTGTTTGTTAGTGCGGACTATGTAGACTTAAGAGTTTTGCTTTCGCACTTGGGCCGCCCGTGGCATTCACTATCTTGGGAAATAAAAATGTTGTATCTAGAAAAACTAATCTTAGGTTCATAAATAGCTAGCCGTTGGGAAGCTGACGATTCATGGCCGCAATACCTAAAGAAATTTATAACAAATCTTCCTGCTGTTCATGTTGCAGCCGAATGACCCTTTTTTGTAATCCACCATTTTTTGCTGACAGTTATTCATATCCGCATTCCTCCTAATGCAGTAGACGAGCTGACCACTCATCCCCCACCAGCAAACTAAAATAATGATAAAAAGCCCCTCGTACATTTTTCACACAGATCGGCTCGAGGCTGCAGAACGTCCGCTATCTTCAGGAAGCGGCGGATGTGTAGCCAGCAATCGAGGTTCAAGTCAGAGAGCTGACGCCTGGCACCAGGATCAGCAAGGCACTCCACCGTCTCCTGGACGACGCCGGTCATTCTCATAAACTCGTCGAGGCTCAAGAGGCGAACACGAAGCAGGGCGCTGCTGATCATCTCCTTGGCGTCGGCCTTGGTGACGTCAGCGCCTTCGCTCACCATTTCGAGCAGACGAGGGTGGTCGTGCATCAGCTCGATAGAACTATAGCCTTCGAGGCCATCTTCCTGGCCTAACATGAACTGAGCTGCGGCGAGGACGGCGGAGGCATTCCGTCTGGTCGTTTCCTGCACGTAGAAGAATGACCCGTCGTGGGGTTTAAAGAAGAAGCGTCAACGAGGCTGCAAAGGCTCAAAAGTTCGAAGCGCTTTACACTCCAGCCGCGACTGCTATCAGACAATGGGCGCGAAAATGTAAGCAAATCTATATGAGCTCCGCTTGAAAAGCGGTATCGCAGAGCCGGAATCAGAGCATCTTGAAAATTGCGAAGAAATCTCAGCAACGTGTTATAAGGGTTCTAATGTAAAACGCCATCGACTGCAACAGTAAGATTACAGTAATCTGTTACGCAAGCATCACAGGCAACCTCTATTGTTGGACCCACGAGGATATTGGCTTAAAGATATGAACGAGTGAGCATGAAAAAAAAACTTGTTCGCTGTTTTTTTTTCTTTTTTTTGCGAGTTTGCGAATGCGCAGGCGTATCGATTCACATGTGCGATGCTACATCTGGAGGCCACAGCGACTCCAATATGCCTTGTTGTAAGTGGAATGGACTGCGATAGACAGCATCTGCCGGTTCGATAGTTTATAGGGAAGTACACAAAAAGAATAGTGCGCGCATCACACTGGAGGACCTCTCACCCAGCCCCTGAAAGGTGGGATCTTGCTATGAGAAATTCGGACACTCATTCCGATCATCGTAAAACCTATGAGGCAGGGAACAAAAAAAAAAGCGATAATAACTTATCCGCCTGTGCCGCTTCTAAATTATTTGGTTAAAGGAGTACTGGCACAAAATTTCGAAGTCGAGTTAACCTGTGACATCGATTTATTTGGGCACACACACACATCGTCTGCGATATATGAACGGCGAATTTGGCTTAGCCCATATTTAAAAACGAATTTTAATGTGCGTGCAGGCAGCCAACCGGGAAAGGCAGCACCTCGCGACATCGACATCAAGGCAGAATTGTAAACAGCCGACAATACACTACGTCACGTGTTTGCGCTGCCGTCGGGACGGGTGCGGCGAGCAAGTTTCTCTCCGTTCCGATCGCTCCAGTGTTTTTCTTTTTTCGCCGATGACGGCAGCACAAAAATAAGCTAACATTTGTTTCTTACACGAAATGACTCATATAGTGAGGTGAAGTCGAGCGAGTGCCTGTTAAAAGACGTAGCTCGAAATAATGAATGGTCGGCGTGATTTTGACTTGCAAACGGACAGCGCCGCCGCCGCCGCAATCGTTTCTGCGAAGAGGCTCGCATTGCTAACTTGCTTTCTCAGCGCTACCAACGGCGCCCGGAAAACTAATTGTACCGTCAATTATGAGCGACATGAATGTGCAGACGTTGATTGTGTTGACGAATATAGGTGTTTCGTTACGAGTTGCGGACGGATCACAAGGGCGGTCGGCCTCGGATCTGACGCCCAGCGAGCCAGGGATCGCCAGCGAGCCTGGCTTGCTCGTTCGCTACCGTCGGCGTCGATAAGCGGTAGAAGTGGTCCGAGTTCGTGCACGCCTCTGGACGTTTATAATGAGCGCTTGCTGAAGAGCAACCAGATGTGCTCGTTTCATTTCGAGCGTGCCTGGTATAAACAAAACGCGCGGATCTTCGGCCGGTCCTATGATCTTCCACGAAGACTACGTACTCCAAGCCTGACGCTGTGCTAACTTTTACCCCGCCTTGTGTTCTGCTCCGCAATACGCTTCATTCCAAAAGCGTTCTCGACGAATGGTCCATAATACTTCAAGCGGGGCTTACGCATATTTCGGTCACTCGCCGTACCTTCCGAGTCACTGCATTGAAGTAAATCCAATGAAAAGTGATTGGCCACGGCTTATAGGGCGGCGGCTCCCGCCTGCAGGAAATAGTCGCCGCTTGAGGACGACAGCGAGATCAACGATGATGATGAGGACGTCGCAAAGCACGTGCAGACGTAGCAGACGAACTTGCAACACGAAGCTCCCACACCGGCGATCACGCGTGCTTGTTTACGTCACAGTTTTATGCGGTCACGTGCCCAGCTTTGTTTACATTCTTTGGCCCATCTCGTTGCTCTCTGAAACCTAAACTTGTCCTCGTCGCTACATACAAGACTCCAAATAATTACTGTGATGCTCTGAATCAAATGATGTTTCGTGCAGTGGTTATGAGGTAATTAGCTACTTATTGCAGCATAAAAAACAAAATGGAAAATTGTTCTGTCAGTACTCCTTTAAAGCGTACACAGCTAATAAACTTTTAAATTAGCGAAATTCCACACAGATTTCAAAAAATATTACTGCAGAAAGCTAAGGGGCTACCACGGAAACGATGTTAATTACACGCATTTGCCTACTTTTGTTCCCTTCTGGCTTCTAGCGACCTTGTGGCGTCATATGTGATGCTATTTCCTAAGTTTCTCAGCACTCACTGTATCCAGCCCAGCTAAGCAATTAGTCGCTGCAGGTGAGCGTAATCATTGGAAATTCTCGCACCCATGGCGCATTGTGCTGATGGATATGGTTTACGAAATCATAAAACTGTCCGAAGCCACAAGTAGGAAGCTTATAGCTCACATCTGTGCAAACTGTCTGTCATTCCCATACTGCTGGAGCCGCCACGTTAGCAGCATGACTAGATACGCGTAGGGCACTACTGGTGCACTAGTAGTGCACTACTACTGCTGCACAACTATACTACTGCACTAGTAGTGCACTAGTGCACGTGTAGCACCAGAGTTCTGTCTATTGATTGGCGCAGAAAAACACTACACGGCGCCTTCCACGCGTGCACTGTCCACATTAGCTCATCACTTACGCTCTGAAACGATCCAAAAAAAGATTGCACTGAGTCATACCAAGATGTCGGCCAATGCGATGTTCTTCTTGATGGATACTCCCGTCCAGGCCTCAGTCCAGTGCACCGAGCAGCTGCGCATTGGTCCGTGCACTTCACCATGCCCGGCAGTGAAGATACAGGCGGGGGTCATGGCGAATTCCGTGAGGCGGAGACTCTTGCTAACACCATGCGCGAGCCACTTGAAGTCGTCGTCGGACAGGAGTACTCCCTTGACGTTGACTCTGACTAGTTTGACGTTGGAGGCCAACGCTCTCAACAGTTCAGCCTGCACATCAAGATCCTCTTGTTTTATCGGACGGGTACAAACGTAACCGAGGTTTATGTTTACATGAGTTAGCGCGGACGGAGCTCTTATACATGCCGCCAAGGCAGAGAACACACTGCGATCGAAATGGTCGCAGTTAACCCGGAGCGACGTTATGTGAGAGCAGCCACCAACCGCTCCTAGAGCTGCGATAACTGGCTGCAAACTGAACTCGCCATTGCTCTGAAGATGGGTCGCTCTGATGGTTGCGCTGCTCATTTGCGGGCATTGCTGCAGACATGTTGCGTTGCGTATGTAAGGCCCGTGGATGACCACTCGGTCGTTCAGTCCTCGCTCCTTGATGGTGGCGCAGACCCTGTCCGGCCGCTCGATTGCGGGCAAGGAGAGAACGACCACCGACTTCAGAGCGTCCGTTTCCGCAACTGCGCCGAGGAAGGCGTCGCACTCAGCTTCGCCGAAGCCCCGCAAGTCGATGCACAGCTTGCTGAGCGGCAGGTTCGGTCTCCGCAGGGCTGCGAGCCAAGCCTTCATGCATTGCGCGGCTTTGGGATCTGGAAGCCGGACAGTAGGGTTCCAGAATGTGGCGCGGCATTCGCAGAACGTCGAAGGTAACCGCAGGCTGCGCAGTGTGGCGCTCCTGAACACCAATTCTGCGAAGAGGCTGACCGCACCCACGCTGGCCAATACATGTAAAAAAACACTTGTTAGCTGAAGAACAATTGAACTCAAGGGAGAAAACAAACCGAGATAATCAATAAACACTAGTACTACTATAAAAACTCACATTACATACTGAAATCGGCGTTCCATAACGCGTAGAAGAATCGCAGCCAACGTCATTCGCAGAGGACGTTCAGGGCGTCCACCATGCTTTAGGTCTGCGAACTCGTATGTTACAGCAAGTGCCGATTGACAGCGAGCACTAGATCTACAAGCCCTTCATACAGGACATGCCGGTCATACAAGCCTCGCAGCGAGTCATGGGGCGTTATTAACCGTGCACTGCCCAAAGATTGTTCGAGAAGGAAAGCTATATCAATTTCTACATTTTTTCTTCGCCACGAAGAGAACACATGTTAAGAAAAAGGTGATTCAACGTGTAATTGAAGTCTATGAAAGACGATGTTTTCATGTGTGAGTTGGGGCTGAGGAAGGGGGGTAGGTACGGCGTGGTTTATTTTGACCGCGCTGGAGCGATTGTTACCACGCTGGAGCGATAATATTCGATCGACGTCAGGTAGAAGTTGAATCGCATGCCAAACTTTGGTCATTAGTTACTATCATTATCGGCATCATCGCCACCGCATTCCCAGTGGCACTTAGGCTTGCGCTGTATTAAGTTCTGGATGGGCCTGCAAAAGGACTAGCTCGCCAAGAAAAAACATTGTCCGGATATATATATATATATATATAAATATAATCGCACGTGCAGCGTGCCGCAGTGCTCAAACCGTGCCGTAGTGAGTGTTCACTTGAAACGCATCTTTAAAATGTACTTCAAGACAGGCGTAATGACGAGGCACTGGAACCAGTTACGAAGCTCGTACTACATTTCCGTGACACTGAATCGCGTACAGAGGGGATCCCACTTGTCTACAGCGAAGCTCTGCGCAAGGAAGAAACAAATATTAAGGGAGGTAGCGAGTTAAGAAGAAACAACTCGAAACGCAAGTGGAAAAACGTGAAACCCTTTCAGGCACAAGCACTTTGTCGTTAGACAAACGGCTACGCTAAATTTCAGTTCATTTGCTCCGCCGTACGCTGCTCGAGGCTCTAGACGAGCGTGATCACCCCTGTACGTTACAAGTTTCTTAAATTGTTGTACTTTACACCCGTTTTCTTCTTTTGTTAGTTTACAATTCGAAATGGTCTGAAGTTTTTTTCTTACTGCACATGATTAAATTGTTAAAAGCAGGAGCGCTTGAAAAACAACTAACGTCTGTTACCGGTATGCGCTTGCGTTCATTAAGTGCTTGCGAAAACACATATACATGGCTTCATGCCCATGAGCATTTTCAAGGCTTGCGACGGCATACTGACATTTACAGAGCCTGTACTTTCACGTACTGTGGCGTTACCGCAGGGCTGCGGGCCCTGAATTGCACTCGTCTGCATGCAGAGCGATTTGACGCTGACTTCGGTGTCTCTAACGGAATAGTAAGCTGTTGGGCTAGTTGGTTTGACATGATTTTTGCGAAGGGAAGCGCAGAAGCGTTGCGGAGAAAGGAGACGTGGACAGGAAAGACGCTCGCTCGCAACTAAGTATATACTCTGAGACAAAACGATTTCACCCAACCTAAAAAGCATCGGGAAAAAAAACACAGCGCTGACCTCGTCTTCACGGCTCCTCTCAAGCTTTCTTGGTTGTGCGCCCTTGCAAAACGACCTTAAGAAGAACAAGACCTGTGAAAAACACACGAACCCGCTCGCTTGCTGTGCTACCGAAGCTATACATACAAGATACCACTGCACTGTGGGATAGTTTACATTGGGCACGCTGAGCAACTCCGCGCACCTGCCTGCGCAGTGCAGCGATTGTGGCTGTAAACCCCTTTTCGACAAAACAGAGATTATAAGCAGATCCAAAGGAAAACTCCAAAGGGAAATCCTTGTTGCAGGTCAGATTCCCGCTGATGCTAACCATTGTGTTAGTGCCCCATCGGTGCATCTCATGGATAAGGAAGTTACGTTCCCCGCCCTTGGCTGAAGTTTCTACGCCACCTCATCTGTCACGCTCCCCCCGAAGGTGTTTTTGGAATGACTTCTGTCAGGCCACTTGCACGTGCCGTTGTTGCTATCACTTACACTACAGCTGTCATTATTGATGCAGCGATGCATGTCCGGTTGTTAGGCGAATCTTATACATATAAAAAATGTTAACATTTTTTTTTACAATTAGCGATCACAGCGCATGCGCAATAACGTTCCTGGTGGTTTCTCTCTTAAGGTATACTTAGTCACAAGTGAGCGTCTTTCCTGTCCCCGCCTCCTTTCTCCGCAAAGCTTCTGCGCTCTACTTTGCAAAAATCGTCTCTAATGGGCCTGATGCCGAAGCATAAGAGGTTTGAACGTAGCTTCGCCTTCATTTACACACCCTTGCGTCTTTTTAGGGAGAGAGAATGAACGGTCTCCAGTGAGACTAGGGGGCCTGACGTGCTTTGCTGCTCGCTATGCACAAGCTTATGAGATCGCCTTATCACCGCCTCGGCACCCGTTCTGACCTACCGTCGCCCCGCCAATAGCCGCTGCAATGACCGAATAGGCTATGAGTTAGGTGTTTTACGGTAAAATGAAAATTCACAGTATCACAGTCACAGTAATGCGAAGGTATTATACGAAACATTGGGTATTAAGGGGTTAAGATGTAGCGACCATCCGTCGGTTCGCTGTGCCTCGCCGTGGGGGTGATTGTCCCCCTGCTATTTCCTGGAACCGAGGTGGCTGCCCGACTGGGGCGCCACCAGTGCGCCTCGAACCTGCTTTTACTTTTGCATAAAGACAGTCAACTCTCCGTTCTCAACCTGTCAAAACGCGTGATCCTTTCCTCCGCTGACAACTAAAGTCACGGAAGGAGTTTTGCGAAATGTCTGAACGCTATAGCGTAGGTACATAATACAATGTCAGCTGTACTTACAATTCCGGGTGCCTCACAGTGATGTCCGCATTGAGTTCCTCCAAAGTGTTCATCTTGCAGAACGCAGTGACGAGTTCTATCAAGAGAAACCGCCTGTCGGAATAGGCATTCGACTTGAGCGTCAATTTTCGCAGCGCTGAGTTTTCTTTCGTAAGGTAGCTGGCGAAGAGTGCGTTGGAGGCTTCGTCGCGGTAGCCGAACACGTTTTTTCCGACGCGAAGGTCAGTGATAGTATTGTTTCCCATGAGAGTCTGGATGAGCGATCTCGCCTCACTAGCGGACATCGAAAGTTCTGCCACGTCGAGAGTCGTCAGGTGATGCCTTCCTAGATCAAGTGATGCCCCACACAAAGATGTCTTGATTCCCCATTCCTTCTCGAAATCACGAACCTTGAAAGCAAGACTCTCGAGATGCGGCAAAGACTTGATCACCTCGCACATGAAAGCTGCGTCGTCAGCTCCAGTGAATTTGCCACAGACGGCAACGCTTTTCAGAGAACGATTACGTCTTACTACTGAAAGCAACGAACGGCGATGCGTCGAGCCCGCGTTGAACTCAATCGCTGTGATGCAGCGATGCTCGGCCAGTAGACGTTTAACAAGTTCCAGAGGCTTCGATCTGCGCAGGTCTTCGTCTGAGCCATACGGGAGATGCCCGCAGGTGCTTGCCTCGACGACGGCAATAATGGCATCGCCCCTGGTCTTTCCTCGCCTGTTTTCCCGAATCTCTAGGCAGGCGTCTAGAAGGACTTGGTTTAAGCCACGACGGTGCTCCAGTAAGCGACAGCTTTCCCCATCCCTCTTTGTGCATGGGATGTTCTGGACGTGCCGTTCCATGCAGCTTTTGGTGGTTGCAGGTCTGGCTCTGATGGTATCTTTTACATGCTGCAATGCTTTAGACATGATTCAGCAGCCCCCTGACTAGGGGAGTACAGGGCTGCCACTTGAATTTATATCCTCCAGTCGTCTGGCGCAAGACCTGCACATAGAAAGAAACGGGGTGCAACAGTGTCAGAGAATAAAGTATAAACCCCACGCAAGCGATCTTGCGCGTGACAGCGACAAGCGACGCGATGGAGATAGCTGTCGCGTTCGCCCGTCGCCCACAAGTCGTACCCCATGCGTGCGGTGACTTCGAGCGACGTCTCCCCGGTGTTGCCGGTATGAGGGCAGTAATATGGGCGCCGAAACTAGCGGGACGCGTGCTTTATTAATTTAAGTTGATGTATTTTACTGTAAAAAGCACGATAAAATATTTCTGATGGTCTTGCAGCAAATTCTTATCCTCGCACGTATAAAAATTGAATTGTTTTCTCCTTCAAGGCCACAATCGGTAGTATTTGAGGAAGGTACATCCAGTTCCGGCTTCACGCTATTGGCTAGTAGCTCATAGCACTTCCGGGCAACAAGCGCTGAATTCAGAGCGGCGAACAGACCGAGCGATCTGTTCAAATGACGGCCCGATCCGTCGCTCGTCGATGTCGTGCACAAAATCGCTCGCATGGGGTTTAGCCTGAAACAAGCGCTTCTGAGTAAAAAACTGTGAACGCGCTTCGGTGTAGGACTTTCCCTTCATTGGAGAGGTAGGTTGCTTGCGAAAAAGCTTATAATGACGTCAATTCTCTCGTATATATGAAAGACGAAAAGCACTACGAAGATACTCGACTAAGAATACATTTTTCATAGTTTTGCCGAGTGAGACCGAGCTGCTGCCTTTTATACAGCGGATACTTCAAAAAGTGTGCGTTACTAGTCCTACCGTGGTGCTGACACTGCGCCCTAAAACCGAAGAAAGTTGAGCATGTTGATAATGTTACCTTGGTACTTATTTATCTATTTTATTTATAGAATACTGTCAATCCCCCATGGGGATTTTTACAGGGGTGAGCAACAAGTCACATCAACGAACACTACTAAATCATTCAATAGATGAGTACATAATGATTGGAGACTATTCAAGAATAGCAGTAGTACATTCATACATAATAATACACACAACGAAACCAATGTACATCAACCAGCAGGAAAATCAGAAAAAAAAATGCAGGGTAGAAGGCATCATTCAAATACAAAATGCACAGAACAAAAAGTGTAGGCAAGTGCTTTCCTATCACAAACTGAATCGGGATGGATTGCATGGCGAAAGCAATTTGGTTACTTATATCGACAACTTTTAGGCTCATGCAGCATGCTCAATTAAATCCATAAACTTTGCTAGTGTTGGCTGCTGTTTTGTGACTACATCCAGTGCATTCCATTCACGAATTGAGCGTGGGAAGAAAGAATAACGAAACGTATTATTAATAAACGGATATTCTACAAGTTCCCATGCGTGCCGTCTTCTGGTCGGTCTGGTATCACGAAATTTAAAGTAAGAGTCGGGGTTTGTACGGAATGATCTATGCACGAGTTGGTATACAAATTCGAAAAGTCGAAAAAGCTTTGCGCCACTTTCAAGGGTAGCTAGATCAGCACGCTGTAACAGAGTAGTAGGTGAATCAAGGCGTCCGTATCTGTTAAAGATAAATCGCACCGCTTTCCGCTGCACCCTTTCCAAAATGGCGATATCATTCGCAGTGTGAGGGAACCAGACAATACTGGCGTATTCTAAGACTGGGTGGACAAAAGTGACGTTTGCAAGAAGCTTTGTTTCATGCGTAGAATATGACAACGCCCGTTTAATGAAGAACAGTTTGTTTAATGCTTTATTTGACACTTGACGCACGTGCTCTGTCCAGCTGAGATTAGACGATATTATGAGACCTAGATATTTACACTGGTTTACACTTCGAAGTGGCACATCGTTAAAGTGGTATGGAAAATCAAGCTTAGACGCTTTATTTGTAATGGACATGAATACGGTTTTATCAATGTTTATTGTCATTTGCCAATCTACGCACCATTGAGCTATTTCGTTCAAGGCATTATTTAATTTCACCTGGCCATCGCGGTGTCGTACTTCATTATAGAGCATGCAGTCATCAGCAATGAGCCTGAGTTTCACGTCAGCATAGTTAGTTATGTCATTTATAAATATTAAAAACAAAACTGGAGCTAATAAAGATCCCTGGGGAACACCTGATAACACTGGAGCAAGGTCGGAGGAGTGAGAGCTGTACTGTACAAATTGGTAGCGGCCAGTTAAGTAATTAGTCATCCATTGGTAAATTGGGCCATCACCTAATATGTAATTAAGTTTAAGGGGTAGTTTAGTGTGCGAGACGCGGTCAAAAGCCTTCGAGAAGTCGAGAAAAATGACGTCAGTTTGAATGCGCTCGTTAATGCCGAGGGCCAGGTCATGCAGTGTTTCGACAAGCTGTGTAACAGTGGATAATCCAGATCTAAAGCCATTCTGATTCACGTGAAGGATATTGTTCGACTCAATAAAACTTATTAAATATTTTAATACAATGTGCTCTAGAATTTTGCTGCAAGTGTAAGTGATAGAAGTAGGCCGGTAATTAGAAGGAGACGCTGCATTGCCCGATTTGAGTATGGGAGTAATTTTTGCGATTTTCCATTCAGCAGGAAGGCAACAGTCTTTCAAAGATTTGGAATATATGAGATAAAGATATTTGCTGACTGGCTCCGCGTACCGTTTCAAAAAGCTGTTGGGAATTGCGTCTGGACCGCTACTTTTCTTTTCATCGATGCCTAGTGGAAGAATACCGGCCTCCGATAAAGTAGGCGTGCCTAGCAATCGATTATCCCGATTGTAAAAGGAAGGATTTATTTTCGCAGCACCATTATCAGTTGTGAAAAACAAACAAAAATAGTCGTGAAATTCATGAGCTCTAGCCTGATCTAGCGCATCTGGTGAAACTGGACCAGTCTGCTTTGCATTCATATACTGCGAGAATTTGTGAGGCGCGTTCTTAATAAACTCGTGCAATGTAGAGGCACAGAATTTCTGTTTAGCGTTGCGTACTTGTTCCTTAAGTAATCTAGTAAGGGAATTTACTCGAGAACGGTAGCCTGCAACATTCCATTGCTTGCTAGTTTTTCGTAACCTCTTGATTTTACGTTTAGTATGAATTATTTCACGCGTGATACGCGGATTGCGTTTGTGAGTTGATTTGTACACAGATTGTAACGTGCTAGTTCAAAGAACGCGTTTGTCTTGTGATGTTTAAGACTGGTTAAACGCGCATTGACAACGAGGTTGAGCGAGTGGAAACACAAGCTCTGCCTAAGCACAGGCGTAAGTACGTATTCAATGTTTATGCTTTCGTTCGCGTCGTTTCCTTCCATATTTTACCCAAGCGCCCTTTCCCACGACAAATACAATGTCAGCGTCGCTCGATTAGAAACTGTCACTGGACGAGGCAACCGAGTTGTTCCCGGACAACGTCGACTCGTCGGACGACGATTTCACGCTTGTCATGAGCCGAAATACAAAAAGAGAACTGCTACGGAGTTCATCGTCGCCAAGTGTCTCCACCGTGAAGATAACACCAAAGCGCTGACCGTACACTATGCTCTTCATGTCCTGTGGACCCAGTGTCCAATCTGCGACTCCTAAACAGGCAAGCCCTTTCTGCGTTTCTTGAGGGAATCGCGCCAAACGAGATAAAAGACGTGAGAATAAATGCACGGAAGAATGTCCTCGCAGTAGATGTTCTACACCGTAGTGCACTGCAAAGCCTGCGGCACGTTAACAGAGATCGACAAAGTGAAAGTGCTATTCATGATTCCTACAGGCTGCAATGGCACTGTCGGCGTCATTTATGATGTCGATAATTCTATACCAACAGACAACTTACCAATAATAATGAAGCCAACTACACACGGCACTCTTATCACGCACATCACAAGTCTTGGCAACCATTCTTCCTTTTTCTATTCCCTTTTTCCCCCACCCCCAGTGTAGAGTAGCAAACCGGATGCTGTTCTGGTTGACCTCCCTGTCTTTCCTATCCCTGTTTTCTCTCTCTCTCACAAGTCTTGGCAACACACGTTGCCTGAAACTTGGGTTTGAGGGAGAACCCTTTCCCTCACACGTCAAAGTTGGTCACGTCCGCCTTCCAGTCCGGCCATACGTACCGAAGCTCCTGCAATGCTACAAATGCTGCAAGATGGGACACGTAAGAGGTGTCAGTAGGAATAACCTCGTGTGCCCACGGTGCGCTGACTCTCATTCAGCAGATGCCTACCGCGCAACTGTGTTAAAGTGCGCTAACTGCCATGGTACTCATAAGGCATCATCTAATGATTGCCCGCGGGTGAGGAACCAGCGAGCAGTACTCAAACGCATGATACGGGACCATTGAACACACAGAGAGGCTGCCGCTACTCTCAGCCGACGAAATCGCCACCGAAGAGCATCACGAAGAGTTGCATGTACCGAAAGATATACAGTATCTTCCGGCAAAGCGGCTACCATATCAACGCCGAATTCCACAAAGACGGACACTGCGAAAACGAAGAATGTGGAAAGGCTCGAACCTCCTGAAGAGTGACCTATACTTCCACGAGCACAACCTCCCTCGGAGTCACATCAAATTGCGCCGTCCTCAATCATCTCACAAACCGCGCATACGACGACGACTAAGGATCGCCAAGTCATATTGATGTTGAATTCACTTATGGACGCCAGGCGCAATCTACTGAGCCACGTGAAAACCCCGTCGGCACAGAGCGCACTGCAGGCGCTGGACACCTTGAGTCCGGTGCTTGCGGCTCTAGGCTAAAACCACGGCCCGAGAGATGCCGTTGTTTCAAGAGGAGATCAAAAATGCGTCTGTCTTTCAGTGGAACGCCAGAGGGCTTAAGTCACGCATGTCCGCCTTTAGACAGTTTGTGTTTATGCACCAGTTACCCATTATCGTGATCTGCGAGCGCAACCTGTCAGCTCCCATCCGACTGTCCGGGTATTGGTGCTTTATGTCCTCTACCCACGGAGAGTGCAGCAAGGTTGTTGTGTTTATACGCCGTGACTTGACTTATGTGCACCACCCGTTGCCTCCTGACGAAGTAAATCAATACGTTTGCTTAACAGTATTTGGAGATCGAAGGTTTGACTAGCTCCAAGTACTCCAGACCCATCCAGTGCGCCGATGGGGCTAAATACAATATAACCATGGAATACTGTTCTCGTGATGGCACTTCCTATAACCTACAGGGCGCGATAGGTGATACCATACAAACAAGGACGCATTCGTTTTTGTCGAGTTTTTCTCACACCGATTTCAACATCGAAAGCGCGAAACTCCGAGCAATTCGTCGTCGTGCGTAACGAAGATATAGACGCACGAAGTCAGAGCATGATTTCAGACGAACACAAAAGAAAATACAGCGTAACATGAAGAAGCTGGCTTCGCGACAATGGGTATCCTTTTGCGAGTCCCTGGATCCGCGAAAACCTTTGTTGCTAATATGGAGGACTGTTCGTGGCCTTCGCACAACCTTTCGTCAGCGCCACCCGTTTAAATCTCGGGCACTCCATCTACAATGTAGAGATATCGACGTCGCTGAATCATTCCGCAGAAAGATTGCTGGCGAAGCAAATTCCGATGGAACAGGTACGGGAACGCTCAACCACACACAGTTCTCACGCGATCCCCGCATGGAATGCCCTTTCCATGCCCTAGTGCATTCCATGCACTAGAAGCTGCGCTGGCTTGGTGCAGGCGATCTTCAGCGCCAGGACGTGACGGCATTACATACCGTGCCCTATGTAAGCTAGGAGACCAAGCTCGGAAGGCACTCTTGCTCCTGTACAACGACTCCTAGCAGACGGCCACGGTCCCGCAAGAATGGAAGTCAACTAGCCTCATTGCCCTTCTCAAAGCTGGCAAGTCGCCTTTGGACATTTCCTCATACTATCCGATGCACTTGCCAGCTGTGTAGGAAAAACAACGGAACGAATGATTTTAACACGTCTGGAATGGTACTTAGAGTACTATGAAATCTACCCAGATGCTATGGCCGGATTCAGGCGTGGCCGTTCGTCAACAGACAACGTTGTTGACTTCGTAACATTTGTGCAACACCAAAGGCCTGTAAACGACTTTCTGCTTATGGACGTTAAAGGGGCTTATGATAATGCCACCCATGAAGCCATCCTTAGCGCGTTAGAAGCCGTCGGACTTGGTGGTAAGATATGTATGTCGGTGTGCAACTACTTGCAGAAGAGATCATTCTATATGCACACAGAAAATGGCCCGACATGCGAGTATTACGGTAGCCGAGGAGTCTCTCAAGGGACAGTGCTTAGCCCGACGCTTTTCAATCTGACCCTCATTGGAGTAGTTGACAACCTGCCAAGCACCGTACGACTTCCCATCTATGCGGACGACATCTGCATTTTGGCATCAGGTGTAACACGACTTCAGCTTCGCGGTCGACTTCAGAAGGCCGCCACAATGTAATCTTGCTACCTTCGTCAACAAGGACTTGAAATTACATGCGGAAAGTGCGCAATGGTGGCATACACGAGGAAGCCAATGTCTGCTTACGGCATATCTATTAACGGACAACTTATAGCATACAGCAAAAGTCACAGATTCTTTGGAGTCGTAATTGGTAGAGACCTATCTTGGACTCCGCGCGTGAATTACGTGAAAAAGCGGCTGACTGCTATCTGTCACCTGTTCAGGTTCCTTCCAGGAAAAAGGTGGGGGGTATCTACACACGCTATGTTACAGGTGTACATGGCGTTGTTTGTTGGGTTCCTGTGGTACAGCCTGCCTGCAATATCAAACATCTGCAAGACTAGCCTGCGTAATATTTAGAGCATTCAAGCCAAGCCCTTAATATATGTTTTGGCTTACTACGCAGTGCATCGACGGCTGACACCATTGCCACTGCGCAGGGTTACCCAATCACGACGCACATTACCGTTGAGACAATGCGCATGCATCTCAGACATTATGCTAGGACCCCTTCCCACCACCCGGCATACCTCACTGCTGCAAGGCCCTCCTCGAGATTTAGCGCTTTTGTCAGTGCACATAGTGCGTCGTTTACTTCAGGGTACGCACCTGCGCCCAAGATAGTGTTTCCTCCGTGGTGTTTGAGCTGTCCACAAGTATATATGATGATTCCAGGACTACAGAAGAAGACAGATCTACCGGCACCTGTTCTAAAACAGCTGAGCTTACTTCCTCTGCATTAAAATTACAGCAACCACGTGCACATCTATACCGATGGATTGACTAGGTCGTCCAGTTCTGGGGGGGCGGTGGTTATACCAACGCGAGCAATAACACCGCGGTACAAGACATCGCATGTCACGACCTCAACGGTGACAGAAATAACGGCTCTGCGTCATGCACTGCAATTCATTGATTATGAAAAACCTAGAAAATGGGCTGTGTTCTGTGATTCAAAACCGGCATTACAGTGCACGCAGTCAGTCGCCCTACGCGGATGTCATGAACAATTGACATACGAAATCATGAAACTTCACCATCACGTCCAACAAAAAGGTCACGAGGTTGTTTTTCAATTGGTACCTGGCCATTGCGGAATCAGTGGCAATGATTCCGCCGATAGCGCTGCTCGCACAGCACATCAAGAAGAGCCCAGCGTTCCAAATCCGCTTTCGAGGACAGACGCCGCAAGGCAGCTTCGACACCTGGCACACAGTCTCTCACTGACAGAGCGGAACTCGCCATACTTACGACTTACACGACTGCATCTATTAAAAACCCCTCACTGCAACTCCGACCCCCACTCGGACTTCCTCGACGTGAAGCTACGCTTCTCTGTCGCCTCTGGTTAGGAGTTGCCTTCACAAAGGCATACTCTACATTAATTGGAGTGACCGACAGTGCAGCATGCGAGACCACTTGCTGTGCCACTGTCCAAGATATGCCCAAGAAAGACAAGAACTTGCTAACGCTCTCCAAAAACTGGACCATCGGCCGCTTTCTGTGAATGGTGCTGCTGAAACACCGCCCCCATCGCTCGTCCGCCCATAAAACGGTGGAAGGCGCTTTTCTGCTTCATGAGGACGACGGGCTTGTGCGAACGTCTGCGACTATAAATGCAATTTTTATTAGATCAGCCGCATCAGGCAAACTCACCGTTAATTTCCTTATTTCATTTCCTCCTCTCTCTCGCTGTAACCTTTGTTTCCCCTTTCCCATTCCCCCGGTGTAGCACCCCCGGTCTGACGCCTTCACTGTGCGAGAATCCTATGATTTCGTGGCCGCGGTCTACTTTACGCTATTGAAACGCCTGATGCCCAATGCAAACGGCCTGAACTTACACTCGCCTCATGAGTGCTTTAAAGTGGGCCCTATCGACAGTGAGGCACTATGCACGAAGGTATCAAAAAAGACGAGGTAATGAGAACTTTCCAAAATGCCGAGGGAATGCGTTTAATTCAATCGGCTACTCAGGCGGGGCAAACGTCTTCTAGTCCGAAAAAGTTTTCATAATCCCGCCGTGGGTTTACTTAAAGAACTTCAACGCCAAACCTTGTTCCTTAGTGGAGAACTGCGATCAATGTATTTAAAATATTGTAATGCTAGGCACACGCCCTCTCCGAAGAGAACATTTGTAGTCGAAATTACTGCTTGTGGACTTTTCTAAACGAACGATGAGGGAATCGCCAGCATACTGCAATAAAACCAGGAACAACGCTAGACAGCACTAAGAGATGTCAGTTTATATCTTTTGTTTTCATCGCACTCAGAAACAGATTCAAAATGTATACCTAAAATCATAGCGCGAAGGCTCTCGCCTTTGAATGTATACGATAAAATTGTAATAGGAAATTTCGGTGATAAGGACAATTTTTGCAGTATGATGCGCTGCGTGGAAGCCGGGCAGTTTTGCAAAGGCGAGCGCATTTACTCGCAAGAAGCGCCGAGACCCGGCGGCCACAAGAGGACCTCGCAGCTGGAAGAACGAACGTCGCACTAGTTTTTCACGAGCACTGCTATCAAAGGACGCTTGAGCTTAAGAGACATGCTACCCTCGCCCTCTTTATCCTGGGTGCAGCCGCTCCCCGGCCGTTCTTAGCGAGTTCGAGTTTTTTGACCAGGACTGTCTCCCAACCATTTCCATTTCTCAGCGCAAAATTTCACCTGAGACCTACGCGCATTCCCTCCGGTAGCCAAGATGTTAAACAAAGCACTCAAAACAAACCAAAATTTGTTTACTGACAACCTACAATCTTCGTCTTTTAATGCCTGCAGCCGTGTTTTTATGGCAACGGGGCGGTTAACGCCCAACAAGTGGACATCGCGGCTTAGGTATACAAACACTGTGACGTCATTGAATCGCGACTGTCAAAACTGTGCGCGCCTCTCTCGCCCTGTTCGTGCGTAACAGAATGTGGTTGTTATCTCAAATGTTATTAATTCAATGCTGCTACTGCCCAAATAGCCGCATTTTAATAACTTTTATGACCTGCTTATCACTTGACGCCCGGAGATGTGCACGGGATGACATCGTATACAGGGGTGAAAGTCCTCAACGCATCCGCTTGAGTGCGCTCAACGTGAAGCTGCGTTGCAACTTATTTCGCAGCTGCTTAAGGAAGAATATTGCCCCATCTTAACCATCCTGCATCCACTACGAAGCGCAAGCACTCACACACTCGACTGTGAGGCAGAGAAAATTGTTAGTGCCCCACGGCTTTGTTGTGGTAGTTTGGATCAAATTTTTCGCCTACTTCGTTCAAGAATCAGGACACTCGTCTGGAAACAAAACATTTTGACTAATCTGTCTATACAACCTCAAATGCTTCTACGTAAACAAATCAGTAGTCCCGCTGACCAACCGCTAATGTACACCTCGTGGTGGTGTAGCGCAGGGCAAATGAAAAATCAACGCGAACAAAAAAACTGTTGCCATGACCGTGACGTAGAAACGACGTCCGTTAAACAATCCCTATTTAATCGATGGACAAATTAGAGACAGTGACAAACTATAAACACTTGAGGGTAGTCATCACTTTGGACTTGAAGTGGAATGACCACGTGTAATTTATAGAAAAGAAAGCCCCGCACAACCTTGCTTACATTGAGGCGCTTCTTGAGAAATTCACCCAGCGAGACAAAACTACTAGCTCACAAAGCTTCCGTCGGCCCGGCACCCTAGTATAGGCCCATCGTCTGGGATCCACGTAGCGAAGTTAACATAAAAAATCGGAGAGAAAAACTCAGAGAAAGGCAATAAAATTTGTATTCAATTCATTTAGCCGGTATGCATCCCCGAGTGCAATGCTCGAAACTGGAGAATTAGTTACCCTAGAAGAACGACGATATACCGCAAAAAAAAAAAGTACGTGTATCATCTTAATCACGGAAAACTAGGCGTAGACAAGGGCACGTATACTGAGCCTCTCACTAGTCGATTCACTCGGCCTAGCCGCGCTAAGAAGCTGAATGATCTCTACTGCAAAACTGAAGCGTTTAGAAATAGATATTTTCCCGAACCATCAGGGAATGGAGTGCACTTTCTGACAATATTGATTCATGCTTAAAACTGCTTATAGAAAATGTATAATTTTCTTTCTGTAGTTACAGCCTGCCCTTCCACGTGATTGCACTCGTGTGTTTTCTCATGCGTCTGCCACGGCTAAGAATTTTTACACACCTAATTTTATTATGTTCTTCTGACAGGATGTATGTTTTCAAACCGCTTGCCCCACGTCATATACATATTAAATTATTCTGTTTCTCTGCCTCTTAATGTTCGTAAACTTTGCGCGGAGAGCAGTTCGCATTTGTTTAGACATTTTTCAAACTGCTAACGTTAATTAGCATGTTTTCCCACATGGCACGCTGTTCATGTTTTTCATCGTTTCGTGCCCACTGAGTGCTATTTCATTCTGCTCAAGCTTCGCACCTTGTATTCAATGCATTGTTCCTCATGTCTATAACCACTCCTACTTAAGGACTCTCATCAGGGGCGGACAGTACTCTTCAAATAAAGAAAATAAGGAAAAAAAAAACTAAACGTATGGAAAGAAAGCTTTGCGCACGATTTGTTCTTAAAAGCAGGGTAATCTTTGAATGGGTACTGTGGGACTAGCGCCGTCACCATCAAGTTTTCGCCAATGCTAATTTCGGAGTGGTTAAGAACATCGTTGTAATTTTTGTTGGAATATCATACTCCAAAAAACTGTTTTCTTCACTCACCTTCTGGAGCCTGGCTGCTTAAACGAGGTCTCGTACTCCTGCACGTGGTGCCTTGATGCGTCGACAACTGATGCGCCCGTCGAAATGAGCCCGCGTATTTGTATCTGGAGAGGCATGGCCGAGAGGACCCTTTCCTCTGGCTCTCCCTGTCAGAAGTTGCCCCCTTCCAAGAAAATGCTTGACGTTGCACCGAGAACTTCTGGTGACCAGTACACAGGTGGCCAGTTAGACTCGCCTGACTGCCCCCTGCCTCATTTCTTGGGATTTTTTTTTATTCTTAATATTTTGCAGAACTAAATACCTCGGCGGGGGGGCGGGGGGTGTGATTCGGCTGTGCTTGGAATCACGTTCCCCATAGAATCAGAAAGGATATGCCAATCCGGAATTTTTTTTTTCACGGTGCCACAGGACGGGGTCATTGCCCCAGCTGATTAGTCACGAATCATTTAGGAAGGAACGCGCGCATCGGCCACGCGGCCCGATCTCGGGAAAATGTTTTCCCGGTAAAAAAAAAAAAGAAAGAGCGCGCGAAGGCGTTGAAACTCTGGAGACACCAGACCAGCTTCTATCTATCTTCTATCACGCTTCGCAGCTGTTAGCGTAAGACTGCAACCCGCCTTCAAAGCTTAAAGCATCCAGGGCTTCGACCGGACTACTGAGTGGTCCGGACAGCACCGTGAGCCGCGTAGTTTCCGCATTTAATTCATGGCTTGCAAATTTTACGAAAGATGCTCCTGTGTTACACTTGGGCGACATTTCAAAGACGCCACGTTGCTGACTTAGTCGTCTTGCATCGTCGGCCCTCACTTTCTGGGGGTGGCAGCGCGTGCCCGACTTGGCGAGCGCGATAACACAGGGTCGATACGACCACCGACAGGACGCTCAGCTCAGGCCAACGATTTCCCGATGATTCGGCACATGCCGTGTCTCGCTGAAACCATTTTATAACACCAGGATGAATTATCGTACAGCGTCGGACTCTCTTCTCGGGGGCACCGACAAAACCAGCGTGCCGACGATCGTTCGAGCGAATCCCGCGCGATCGGTTGTCAAACCGACTTCCCTTGCACGTACAGGTTGTCGCACGTGACTTTAGTCAAACTTTATAAATATGCAAATGACACGTAGCTGGACATAACCGAGGTAACGCTGTTTGCCGTCTCTTGGAAATACTCAGATTACTCTTTGCATTCTGCCTAATTGCTTGATTAAATGTAACTATTCAAATAAATTCTGAAACCTTGTAAATAAAGTGATTAATAAAATATATTATATAATTATGATTACACGTCAGATTTTCCCTCTCTCGCCCTCTACCCCTGTGTAGAAACTGCGAGAGTGGCAAGGCTGGTATGCAGTCGATTCGCGGCTGCGTCAGTTCTAGCCATTCTCTGCCTTCTCTCCCCCTCCTCTCTACCATTGAATCTAGCTCCCTTTTGGACATGCATGTTAGCAGAAAGGTAAGCCCTGCGATTTCTTAAATGCTTTTGCGGGGGGTCACGGCTAATTACAGCCGCCAAGAGGCTAATGTGGTGACTTCCAGGGAGCTCCTTAGGCAACGTGCACATGTGACGTGTGAAAAATTCCAAACGAGTTTCTTGCACCGCCTTTCCTCTTTTCCACCCTCCTTCCATGAAGTGTGCACGCCTTCAACCTCCCTCCGATACGGCGTGCGAGAAAGCAACAGCATCAGTGGAAAAGTCGTAGGAATAAACACAGGAAGCTTCACTTTAAAAAGTATTTATTTGTCGGCGTGCAATGGCGTGTCATGGTGAAATCGCCGCGTACTTTACGGGATTTCTAATCTGCGAGAGCCAACCAACCGACTTGCCCACTAGACTCTCTGCCTTCAGGAGCGACCTTATCCTGTTGCCAAGGCACGAATATTCTATCCAAATCCCTACAGACATAAAAGAGTGGTTTTCTTCAGCCTGTTCATTATTTGCGCCCTCCACAACCATACTGTGGAGGTACTTCATTTTTAGTGCATTAATAAGTGATTTCATTTTCGAATTATATTCTCCATTAGTGTCGTATTCTTGCTATCAATGTCGTACGTAAACAACACAGAGTACTAAGGCACCCTCTAATGAAATGCTTTCAATTTTCGCTTGATTTCACCCGTCATTGTGATGCAAATGAGCGTAACTTGAACACATTTATTCAAAATCAAACGCTGACGTCATCCTGAACAATATCAATAAGCGCCGTAGTACTCTACCTTCTGATGTCATTATTTACCAGCTTACTTCTCTTCTGGGGGCGGGGGGGGGATTTGATTTTATACCGGCGAAATGTGCCTTTAAAGTATCAGATGTGCTCTTATTTATTCTCAAGCACACAATATAAACTGTCATCGCCGCAACTCCATGATGTCCTGGTGGGAGGCCACAATGGCGTGTCGCGCAATTAGGACCACAGTGATTAATTTAGTTTGGAACATACTATTTCGTGCGTTACACTTCGCCACATTCATTTTTTTCAAACTGTGCCAGAGCGCTAAAAGGCCGTGCAACTCACTCGGCTCTGTTCCTCTGTTTATTTCCGCAAAGCGCGTGTCTATCCCTGTGGTTACCGAATACGGCCAACGGTATGCTATCACTCAAACCTTTCTGGCTACCCGAGGAACAGAAGTCGCAGGCCTTCTACAACACAGCGTTGACGTTCAATATGGCTATCATCAAGTATTTTTCGACGACTTCGCTCACCTCTTTCTCCCCAGGGTCATCGCTTAATCTACTCGCTCGTGCTATACACAACACAAACACGCAACGACATTAATCAACTATCAATTACACGTTATCTAACATGCTATCGATGTATATTTCCGCTGATCAGCGGGATAGGAAAGTGGCCCTGCCATTGGTGACATTCTCGGTCCACAGCCTCGCTCAGCAACAGCGCTCATTATTCATCCCTTTATTTCGTCGTCAGGAGCATACTGTATTTGCTCTGAATATACTTTCGGCTTTAGGCGCGACCTTGCACGCCCGCTTACACTGTTACGCTGACGCGACCGTTGCCGTCAGGCCGCAGTCTCATTCTGAGCTTCACCGTCACCAGAGAACACAGTAAGCTGTCTTCACAAACAAGCCATCGGGATTCGAGCCGAAGTATTTACAGCATTCTGCATTTGGGAGCTGGGCGCGCTAACCATTACCCTACCACCGCCCCCCACCCCTTTCGGTTTATCTGCCTTCTCACTACTCGTTTTCGTCGCAGACACAGGCAGAACGGACGCAGAAAGTAACAAAAAAGTAAGGATTGCTCGGGCCGCTAACCTTAACTTTGGCAGGCTACTCTCATTGGAGCGCATGTGGGCTTGCGGCTGCGTGCAGATCGTGGGTCGCCTTATCTTTATTGTAAAGTTGCGTTCACTGACTCTTTTCGGTTAAAACTGAAACGCTGGACAAAAATGAGACCTACCATTGTAAGTTTTCTTGTTTTCCAGGTTTCAACCAAAAACACTCATTCCTAGCTTAAAAGCAGCAACAGCTTCATCATCAGCGACTTGAACGGTCATTTACACAAACAGGGATTTTTTAAAGAAATCTATATTTTGGATACTATATTTTGAGGTCATGTCGCTGCCAATACGGACAGGCACCACGTATCGACGAAAGGGCAGCACATTGCCGACGCAAGCCGCAGGTTACTCAATTATGAAAATAGAAAATACGACTGCTTTTCAATTTTAGCAAATTACTATACGCAGAGCACAAGGCAACCGCCACCGTGACCCATTTTTTTTCGACAATAGCGACACACAAAGGCGGACTGATATACTTCTTAAAGGGGTTTGATTTTACTTTTCATCGCGGAACCGCAAGTGAAGGTAGCTCCGCGTACATACCGCACCCACGTGCTGTAGCCGCGCTCTTTTTCCTCTGGCAATATGGCGCCGCCGGTTTCACTCAGCTCCCCTATGCAGTGGCTCGGACTGTCACTGAAGAAGTCTAAGTATATAACCTCCTTGCATAGAAACGACAGAACGGTTGCTAATAGATTGTTGGCCTGGATATGTTTGGTACGAGGCCCAAGACGGCCCATAACGCGCTCTTATGTTTGCGTTCGCGTCTCTGTCTTGAAGGGACGCGCACCGTAACATGCTGCAAAGGGCCTTGCGGTGAGCGTATGTAAGGTCATAAACGCTGTTCTAAACTGTCTGCGTTTTCTAACTTTGCCAGTAAATCATCGTTTGTAGTATTCTCGTAATCGCAATTGTCAGAACTATGGCAACCATAACCGCAAGTGTCATGGTATGAGCGTGACTTGTCGCGACACTACAGTTGTAATCCACAGAGCCTGCCATGCCACTAGGGAATACGCAGCGAGGTATGGCAGATGAATAAGTAATTGCCAAGATTGGTATTCAGTAAACGTTTATTACACAGAATGGCGGGTGATTATATACTACCGCCAAGAACGGATGCATGGGAGGTGGCTCGAATCATTTACTCGCCACGTCAAATATCTACACTGGAATTCAACCGGTTTCGCCAACTGTCGCTTATGCTCTCTCGACCCTAAACTGCGACTTCGCCTGCCGCAAGAAGTCACGCTTTTCCTCTTTTTGTCCTCCACTCCTTTCCCAATGCGCTGGGATGTGCTTCCACAGATGTTTGCTGCTCGTTTTTCTCAGTAAATGAAGGCATTCATTTATTCATTCCTAGATTGCTGCAGGAACTAGCGTGTCTTCATCTTCAGAACCACCCTGTCTCTCACCTTGACTCTCCCATCGCAAAGCAATGTTGCTGTGTTGCAAATGGCTAGGCGTCGCATATACAATTTTCTAGGGATGGCTAACAGCGCGGCGTGTATTTTTCGGTGGGTGACGACACAGCATGTAGCGCCTTCTCAGCCACTTCCACACCCAGCGCTCTGCTCCGTGAGCTATTAGCCTCTATAGGAAGAAATACGAAACGAAAGAAACCTAGCAGTGGCTAGTCGCGGGCAGCCCTTTTCGGATTCGCGATGCGTCGATTTTAAATGTACATTTCTTATCTAAGCTAAAACGACCGCGATATAGGCGAGGTGAGTTACGGTAGCTCGTAGGTTTGGAGTAATGATGCTCTTCACGCAGCACTTTCGTCGTATGCTTGTTCGCGAACCGGAGTGAAGGGCAGGAGAGTAACATAAGAACCCTTTTTTTTTATGGTTGGACATATGTCAAAGGCCCTCGATACGAACCCACTTCAGGTCGGTATCAGCTTGCAAAGGGGGAAGTCACATGAAGCGTTTTCAAGCGGATAGGCTCTTATCTAAAAGGATTTTTTTTTTCTGTAATTTCCTTCCTTGCCATGAGGTGAAAGCTGACTAAAAAGCATTTAAATTTTCTCTATTCTTAAGACCGCCTGTTAATATAATGTTGCTGTCTTTTACAACATCCGAAATTAAAAAGTTATGAATAATCCATTGTTGCGTTAAATGTGTAAGCGCACACGCAACAAAAGTCCGAGTCCATTTCCCCAGTATGTATTCAGTAAAAATGTAGCACGTCTATACTGCCACGTTGTAGTTATGTGAAGAACAAGGTGGTTGGAAAAGAGTGAATCATGAATCTAACTCATTGTTATCATGAATCATGAATTTAACTAAGAACACGCGCCCACCTATGCACACACGCGCAAAAATGTCCGCACGCGCACGGAACTGCACGCACGCACACACAAACACACGTATGCTCGCACACGCATACACGCATCGTGTCCGCGCATATGCAAATACAATGACGTCAACACGTGCGCACACGCAAATCCAAGTACACACACACGCACGCTCAAAGCGTGCACACCAATATACGCTTCCTCTCCATCCCTGTTACCTTACAAAAACATACGCGTGCAAATAAACTGAATTGCACTCGCTCTTCAATTTCCATTCAAGCTGCAGCTGTAATAAATCGTTTTACGGTTTAAATTTGGCGCTTCTTCAAGTCAATAGGCCATCTGTTTAGAGAGGTCAAAACCATTTGCTGCTGTCGTGTGACATAACCGCCCATCCCCGAACATAACACTGCTTTAACTAACCACCAATCTTCCGACTAAGTGCCATAAATGCATATGTTGTTACAAGAGACTACCCTCTTGGCAGCTGGAACTTGTTGATTCTCGGCTATTATATAAAAATAAAATTGTTTAAATGTTTGCCCATTAAGTTACGCAGGTGCATTGCCGTGAAGTTCAGCAGAATGGTGAAGGTGTAAAATCCAGAACTCCTTAGTTGTCATGCTACAAGGCATGATAGCATTTTCTTGATGTAACACAAAGACATACGCATGCTTGCTGGAATGTTGTCCAAGGAATAACCTCTGATAACAAAAGCGATTAGTTAAGAAATAAGCAACCCATTGCTACGTTTTAGGAAGTGAAAGTAGAAAATATGATGTTTGAAGAGCACTCCTGAAAAAACCAAGACTGAAACCTAATCTTGAGTATTGTGTTTCGGTCATATGGTGGGAGACTGTCGAACTCAGTCCTCCGAGGCGTTAAAAAATGTATGTAGCGCGGTATCGAGCAGCCAAAACAATGACGCTGAACCATGGGTGCGAGCGACGAAACGACTCGGCCACGGCTTAAAACGCTTGCGCAAGTGGTACGCTCGGGTTTTTATACATACCACGTGAACATGTACGATTGGGTTTCAGAAATCGCTTTTTGGAAGAGAGTTGTGCCACGTGTAGAAAGCCGACACCGGCCTCAATCAAAAGCCAAGTCTCCGGACTACATACTCTGTAGCGGCTATAACGATAGCAGACGTGGCTTTATCACCGCTACTGCTTTTGTCTCGAAAATTGAGTACACATTTTTGCAGTTTCCATACGCTTCAATTGCTGAATCTTTAACCACTCTCGGAAAAAATCTCTTGTTTGCCATAGCGTGATCACTGCATTTCACTCGTGTGGCTTGTATTCAAGAACATGTCTGTCATCTAACTTTTTTCAATAATTGACCTGCAGCTTTAGCTATTCACGAAAAACGCGCTCGTTCCATTGAAAACCCCGTAGCTTCGCGCAGGGGCCGCTTGGGGCGCTAATTGGTACGTGTGCACAGTGTTTGGATTTTGTGGCGGATGGACGTGCTTTTCGGGGCTCCGTGGCGACGACGAAATCATAAGTTTTTGTGCATGCTTTGAGCTTGCTTCTGTGTTTTATTTGCTGGTTTTTTGCATTTAAATAGTGATTGGGGGGTTTTCCTTTTCTTTCCCTTTTTTTTGTGTCTAGTATTTCGGGTGCGCGGGTGTGCTTCGTGTAAATTTGTTTTGCAGGATGATTAGAGCGTCCTTTCGTGCCACGTGTTCCAACACGTGCAGCCGGGTGGGACGTTGAGTGTTTGTAGTCTTTAACTAGTAGCTTGGAAGTGGCAAGACAAATAGCTATTAGTGGTTTTACTGTGCGTGTTTGGTAGAAAAGTGAGAGCGTGGCCGCGTGGTTGAGCGCGTGCGAGAGCGTGTCATACCTTCGGTCTCCGCGACATTGTTTATTTTTGAAACAGTGGTGACAGTTGCTTTGCGGCATTTTGAGGATTTGGATCCTGTGCGTATCGTTTTTTTCTAAAAGGCACGTGCTCTGCATCGATATAGTATTGTAGTATTTGCAAAAAGCCGTGCAATACATGGCGAGAAAGCCGGTAAAGCAGGCAGTACGGGGGGGGGGGGGGGGGGTCCCTCAAGGCAGATGAGGAGCGAGTGAGAATGGACGGGCGTCGAAACAACCGGCACACAATGTGATGTCGATACTAGGCTGCAGAAAATGGAGGCTTTCCAGGAAGAGCTTCTCAAACAGGTGCAAGAGCTCAAAAATGAGCTAAACAGTGAGCGTGAGGCACGGAAGGTAGTTGAAAAAAGGCTTGAAGCAGCCGAGGAAAAGCTGAACAGGGCCGCCATTGTGAACGACAATGTGCGTGACAATGGAACGCAGACCCCCGACGCGACACGCGAGGCAGGGTGAGAGAAATACGTCGAACGCAGGCAGGGTGATGAAGGGTTAGCTGGAAAGAGCAGCACCTACCTTGAGGCCGCTACGCGGAAAGAGCAGGAGCCCAGGGGACAATCCCCCTTGTCGAGTCCGAATCACGCGGAAAATGACAAAGGGAAGCAGGGAGAGGTAAGAGAAAGTGAAATGGTCATTATCGCTGGCGGTTCAAACCTGGCTGGGTGCTCAAAAGCAATTGTGGAGAGGGTGAAAGGCGACAGAAGAGTGGCGGTAGGGACATTTCCAGGGCGCACACTTGGTTCTATCATGGAGCGAGCAAAAGGAAAGCTCGCGGAAAATGCCCACGTGCGCAACCTCGTCATAGTAGCAGGTGGGCTAAATGACGTCCTAAACAGGAAAGGGCCAGGACTAGCCCAGCGCTTGGCGAATGGGGTGGACGACTTGCGTGAGCTATCCCCTCAGGTGCAGATCGTGGTGTGCACGGTACCGGAGGTGTCTGTGCGTGACAGTCACGTACAAAGAGCCGTAGTGGCTGCTAATGAGGCAATCTGGAAAATGAGTCGAGAGAAAGGCTTCGAGGTTGTCGAAGTAAACAGGGAAGTGAGAAGTTGTGGTGGTTTTAAACGAGACGGGATCCACTTCAATTACAGGTTAGCACGAGAAGTGGGCTGGTGACTTGGTGGTCGCGCTGTTGCTTTTTTAGGGGGCCCGCAGGCACTCAGGAGGTCAGAGTAGATAGTAATGAAGAAGGTCCCCTAGGGGAACATCAGAAGAACATCGCCGTCGATAATAGAAAGAGGAGGAAAACAAGAAAAAGAGCTCGCCATGCAATAGGCTACATAAACATGCAGGGCGGCAGAAGAAAGGAAAAGTGGGCAGAGATTGAGGAGCAGTTATACAGAGAACAAATAGGGGTGTATGCGGTTACACAAACGCACCTTAGAGACTCAGAAGAGCCGCCAGTTATTGAGACAACAACAGAACTAAGTTGGAAAGAAAGGGAGGGGGAGTCGGAACGCTCATCCATCAGGGAGCCAAATGGAAAAGAGTAAATTCTCAATGTCAAGAGCACCTTTGGTTATCAGGTACAATGAGTGGGAAAGAAACTTGGCTGGGTGTTACGTATTTGTGGACCGGAAAAAATTGCACAGAGAAGAATAAAGAGTTAGTGGAATGCATAAGCGCTGATATTAAGGGTTTCGGGAGTGGTGCTGAAATTGTCCTATTCGGTGACATGAATGCCCACATACAGGATTTAGATGGCTATACCGACAATAACGGGAAGTCAATGCTGGACCTTTGTGAGCAACATAACCTCGTGATCGTGAATACAGGGCCTAAGTGTGAAGGACAGGTCACGTGGGCAGTGGGAAACCGGCAATCAACCATTGATTACTGTCTGATGACAGAAGGAATTCATGATAAGTTGAGAGAAATGGTCATCGATGAGGAAGGGTTTAACAGCATAGGGAGTGACCATAAACGCATCATATTGAAAATGGGATATGTAGTTGGGAAAGAGAGCAAGGAGAGCAAAATGGCCAGTCCAAATTTGAACGCTGAACAAGTAATAAATATAGTCCTTAGGGTTGAGGAAGAACTTGGCAAATGGCCAAGTAAAGAGTGGGAATATGGTGAGCTTCTAAGTGTAATAACGACAGAAATACGGAAAGAGAAACAACATGTTCGTTGGAAAGGAAAAAGGAAACCAAAAAGCTGGTGGAACAAGGAGATTCGAGAAGCGATCGCCGAACGACAGAAAGCATCTCGAGAGCACAGGCAGGCAAAGAAGGCGCAGTTGTCACAGGATGAAGTAACTAGTAAATGGGAAATATACCGGGAGAAAAAGTCTATGGTTCAAATACTGGTGCAAGCAAAATTAAAAGGTGAAAGTGAACGTTGGTTGTCAGAAATACGTGAGAGAAAGAAGGCCGCACCTAGAATATTTTGGAACCACATAAAATTATTAGGCAGGAAGTCAACAACAATACAACAACATATCCTAGACGAAGATGAAAGCAGACTGGAAGGAGAAGCGGCAATAAATTACATCCGAAAAATAACAAAAATAACAGCCGAATCTTTCCAAGGCAATGACGAGGTTGTATTTGAGGAAAAAAAGAGCATGAAAGAGACCCAGGAAAAGGAGCTGGTTCTGACAAATTTAAACTGGAAGAAAGCGGAAGAGAAAATTCCTAAGCGCACAGCCACAGGGCTGGACGAGGTTCCCGTTAAGCTGATAAATGAACTAGGGCCAAAAAGTAAGGAAGCTCTGGTGAAAGCAGTGGAAAAAACTTTAAAAGATAGACGGATACCAGACAGTTGGCGACAAAGTAGAATGAATTTAATTTATAAAGGTAAGGGGGAGAAAGACAGAATTCACTCGTATAGACCGTTGACCATTACATCGGTAATATACAGGCTAGCAATACAGGCAATCAAATTAAAGCTTCAAGCATGTACAGAGAATAATGGCATTTCGGGAGAGCTTCAGAATGGCTTCAGAATAGGTAGGCGTTTGGACGATAACTTGTTTGTTCTTACTCAGTGTATTGAAATATCAAAAGTAGAAAGCAGACCGTTGTATGTGGCCTTTTTAGACATTACAGGAGCCTACGACAACGTAGACCGCAACATTTTGTGGGATATTCTGGAAGGGGAAGGCTTAATTAACGATTGTATACAGCTTTTGAGAGAGATTTACCTAGAAAATACCGTTTGCGTTGAATGGGAAGGGATGAGGAGCGCGGAGAAAGTTCATATCAACAAGGGACTGAGGCAAGGGTGCCCTTTATCCCCGCTGCTGTTTATGATGTACATGGTGAGGATGGAGAGGGCGCTGGAAGGAAGTAATATCGGGTTTAATCTCTCATACAAACAGGCAGGTACAGTAATAGAGCAGCAACTCCCAGGTTTATTTTATGCGGACGACATTGTGTTGCTCGCTAACAAGCAAAGCGATTTGCAACGTCTGGCTAATATCTGTGGACAGGAAGGCAACAATTTAGGTTTGAAATTTAGTGTTAGAAAATCAGGTGTTATGGTATTCAATGAAAACAGTGAACAGACAGTGGAGATACAGGGCCAAGAAATACCTCGGGTAACAGAATATAAATACTGACACGTGTACTTATCTTTATCGGGCGACCACGTTTCGCCGCTTAACAATCTGTAATCGCACAGCGCGGGACGCGCCTGCATGTATCCGACGTTTCTGGAAAGTTATCGATGCTTCTACTCGGCTGTCTGTTGTCGCCGAACCTCGCGTTATCTGATTTCATCGCTTGACGCGAATTGTGTAGAACTTTGTAGAAGGCATGCGGGTCCCAACGATTAGTCGGGAACATTCGATGACTGCTGTATAAAAGCCGACGCGCTTGACCCGCTGATCAGATTTACGACGATCGCCGACTGTGTTCGCCGCTCTCGTTGTGCTTTAAGTGTAGCCTGTTTTGTGGGCACAGGTTCGCCCAATAAAAGCTAGTTTTTGCCTTTCACAGTTTTGCTACTGTGTTCTTTGACGTCACGACCACGTGACATCTGGTGGAGGTGCTTTGCGTTCATGTACCGGACGCCCCCACAAAGCCGTGACCCAAGCCCTCACTCGGAAGACACCAACGTCGCCAAGAACCAGCGAGGTAGCCGCAGGCTGCAAGGACTGCCCCCGGAGCACGGACTTTTGCCTGAGACGATTAGGAAGATGGCCACCACGTCCACCCCAATGGCAGCCCCAGCGTCACCCGTCGTGCTGCAGCAGCCCAGGGAGCCTCCGACGTTCCGCGGTTCAACTTTCGAGGACCCGGAAAGCTGGCTTGAGACGTACGAGAGAGTCGCTACCTTTAACAACTGGAACAGCGACGACAAACTGCGATATGTCTTCTTCGCTTTGGAAGAGGCGGCCAGGACGTGGTTCGAGAACCGAGAAGCCACCTTAACGACCTGGGAACTTTTCCGAAGCGGCTTCCTGCAGACGTTCGCAAGCGTCGTACGCCGAGAACGAGCCCAAGCGCTATTAGAAACCCGGGTGCAGCAACCTAATGAGACGACCGCGATCTACACGGAAGAAATGAGCCGTCTCTTCCGCCACGCCGACCCTGAAATGCCCGAGGAGAAGAAAGTCCGCCTGCTGATGCGTGGTGTGAAGGAGGAACTTTTTGCCGGAATGGTACGAAGCCCACCGAAGACCGTCGACGAGTTTCTTCGCGAGGCCACCAGCATCGAGAAGACACTCGAGATCCGAAACCGGCAATTCGACCGCCGCACAAACTCGACGAACTACGCTGGAGTTCAATCACTGGCCACCGACGACCTGCGCGAGGCTATCCGAGCGGTCGTGCGGGAGGAGCTACAAAAGCTGTTCCCACCATCACAGCCTCAAGTGGCTTCGATTGCCGACGCCGTGCGAGAGGAGCTCCAACAACAACTTGGAGTAGCCCCTGTATCGCCCCAGCCTGAGCCGCAAGCGATGACTTACGCCGCCGTCGCACGTCGTCAAGGTCCCCCTCCGCGACGGCGCCAGGGCCCTGCAACGCCCCAATTCCGTCGTCCGCCGCCGCCGCCAGTACGACCACCCGTCGCCCAGCGCACCTACGCGAGGAAGACGGACATTTGGCGCGCCCCCGACCACCGCCCACTCTGCTACCACTGCGGCGAAGCCGGCCATGTTTACCGCCGATGCCCATACCGCGAGCTGGGATTGCGAGGCTTCGCCGTCAACGCACAGCGCCCGAGGGAAGGTGAACGCCCTCGTGACATCGCCGACTACCTCGCCGCTACTCAGTGGAGCCCTCGACGACCGTCCCGTTCGCCGTCACCAGGCCGCTACCTGTCGCCACAGCGCCGACCATACACTGGCCCAGCCCGGGGCCGGTCCGTCAGCCCATATCCGGAAAACTAAAAGCAGCAACCGATGGAGGTGCGGTTGCTGTTCGTCGAACTGACGAAGATCCTCCGCCGCCGACGAAGACGCCGAAAAGCTTATCTCGACGACATAACAACGACGACACACCGCCGTCCCGACGAAGTCTGGCAGGAAAGAACACGCTGACGAATGACCACCTGACGACGCCACGTACCAACCACAGGTCAACGCGACGCAGCCGTGATCCGACGCGGAGGCGTAACTGTAACGCAAGACAAAGAACCACCGACGTCGACGTGCTTCTCGACGGCCACGCAGTCACCGCCTTAGTAGACACAGGAGCCGATTACTCTGTCATGAGTGGACCCATCGCAGCCCAATTGAAGAAAGTTAAGACTGCATGGGAAGGCCCGTTAATTCGGACCGCTGGAGGACACCTCATCACGCCGAGTGGAATCTGCACGGCAAGAATTACCATTCATGACCGGACTTACCCTGCCACCTTCGTTATCCTGCAACAGTGTTCACGAGATGTCATTCTCGGCATGGACTTCCTGAATCAACATGGCGCAGTCATCGACCTGAAGTCGAAATCGATAACGCTGTCACAAGATCAAGCGATACCGCCGGAGAGCTGTCGTAGTCACCACGCCTTGAGTGTGCTCGAAGATCAAGTGAGCATCCCGCCGCGCTCCAGCATTATTATTTCCGTCGGCACTGAAACACCCGCTGACGTAGAAGGCGTCATCGAAGGCGACCAACGTCTACTGCTCGACCGTGAAATTTGCGTCGCAAGAGGGATCGCTCGACTGCACGGAGGAAACACGAAAGTGTTGCTGACAAACTTCAGCCAACAGTTCAAGCACATCAACAAGGGCACGACAATCGCATACATCGAGGAAATTGTGCAAACCAGCAATGCCTTTGTCCTCTCGGATTCAGCCGCATCTACCCCGATGAGCACTGTCCCCGAACCAGACTTCGACGTGAATCCAAGTCTTCCTATGAGTAAGCAGCAACAGATCAGAAGTCTTCTCCGACGATACAAAGACTGCTTTTCGACGTCATCGAGGATTCGACAAACACCAGTTGCAAAGCATCGCATAATAACCGAAGAGAGCGCTCGACCACTCCGCCAGAGCCCTTACCGAGTTTCGACGCGAGAACGTGAAGCTATTAGGCAACAAGTCGACGAAATGCTGCGCGACGACATCATCCAGCCGTCGAAAAGCCCGTGGGCCTCTCCTGTAGTCCTGGTGAAGAAAAAGGACGGAACCCTACGCTTCTGCGTCGATTATCGTCGATTGAACAAGATCACGAAGAAGGATGTGTACCCCCTTCCACGGATAGACGACGCATTGGATCGGCTCTGCAACGCTAAATACTTCTCGTCGATGGACCTCAAGTCTGGCTACTGGCAAATAGAAGTCGACGAGAGAGATCGCGAAAAGACTGCCTTCATCACGCCAGACGGCCTCTACGAGTTCAAGGTCATGCCATTCGGACTGTGCTCGGCGCCTGCAACGTTTCAGCGCGTCATGGACACGGTGTTAGCCGGACTGAAGTGGCAGACGTGCCTTGTTTACCTGGATGACGTCGTTGTCTTCGCCGGAAATTTCGACGATCACCTTAGGCGGCTTGCGACAGTGTTAGAAGCCATCAAGTCATCAGGGCTCACTCTGAAGCCGGAAAAGTGCCGCTTCGCTTACGATGAGCTTTTGTTCCTAGGCCACGTGATCAGCAAATCAGGAGTACGCCCCGACCCACAGAAGACAGCTGCCATCGCAAAGTTCCCGCAGCCAACCGACAAGAAGGCAGTGCGCAGATTCCTTGGCATGTGTGCCTACTATAGGCGCTTTGTCAAGGACTTTTCACGCATCGCGGAGCCGCTAACACATCTAACCAAATGTGATGTCGTGTTCAAGTGGGAAACGCCGCAGGCCAAGGCATTTCAAGAACTCAAACGACGCATGCAGTCGCCGCCGGTACTTGCACACTTCGACGAGGACGCCGATACCGAAATCCACACTGACGCCAGTAGCCTAGGCCTCGGTGCCGTCCTAGTCCAGAGGAAAGAAGGACTTGAAAGGGTGATATCGTATGCTAGCCGGTCACTGTCAAAAGCGGAAAGCAACTATTCTACGACTGAAAAGGAATGCCTCGCCATCATTTGGGCTACAGCTAAATTCCGCCCTTACCTCTATGGCAGGCCATTCAAAGTCGTCAGTGACCATCACGCATTGTGTTGGCTAGCTAACTTAAAGGACCCTTCAGGACGGCTGGCGCGGTGGAGCCTCAGATTGCAAGAATATGACGTCACCGTAATATACAAGTCCGGAAGAAAACACTCTGACGCCGACTGCTTATCACGCGCCCCCATCGATCCCCCACCGCAAGACGACGAGGACGACGACGCCTTCCTTGGAGTAATAAGCGCGGAAGACTTCACTAAACAGCAGCGAGCAGACCCGGAGCTAAAAGGCCTCGTCGAGTACTTGGAAGGGAACACCGACGTTGTCCCTAAAGCATTTAAGCGCGGGTTGTCTTCGTTCACGCTACAAAACAACCTGCTCGTGAAGAAGAACTTCTCACCAATCCGCGCCAGCTACCTTCTTGTTGTGCCGTCAGCGCTGCGTCCGGAAATACTGCACGCCCTACACGACGATCCAACCGCTGGGCACCTCGGATTCTCCCGGACGCTGTCAAGAATACAGGAAAGGTATTACTGGCCGCGTCTGACCGCCGACGTCGCCCGTTACGTCAAGACATGCCGAGACTGCCAACGACGCAAGACACCACCGACAAGGCCAGCAGGATTGCTACAGCCGATCGAACCTCCTCGCCGACCATTCCAGCAGATTGGGATGGATTTGTTGGGGCCGTTTCCGATATCAACATCCGGGAATAAGTGGATCGTCGTGGCGACGGACTATCTCACCCGCTTTGCTGAAACTAAAGCTCTACCAAAAGGCAGCGCAGCCGAAGTGGCGAAATTTTTCGTCGAGAACATCCTGCTGCGACATGGTGCCCCAGAAGTCCTCATCACCGACAGAGGAACGGCTTTTACAGCAGAGCTCACCCAAGCCATTCTGCAGTACAGCCAGACAAGCCACAGGAGGACAACTGCCTACCATCCGCAGACGAATGGTCTCACGGAGCGCCTGAACAAGACCCTCGCCGACATGCTAGCAATGTACGTCGACGTCGAGCACAAGACGTGGGACGCGGTCCTGCCGTACGTAACCTTTGCGTACAACACGGCGGTGCAAGAAACAACACAGATCACGCCGTTTAAGCTGGTTTACGGCAGGAACCCGACGACGACGCTTGACGCCATGCTGCCGCACGTAACTGACGAAGAGAATGTTGACGTCGCTAGCTATCTCCAGCGCGCCGAAGAAGCCCGACAGCTCGCCCGCCTGCGAATCAAGAGCCAGCAGAGGACCGACAGCCGACACTACAACCTCCGACGACGCTTCGTCGAGTACCAGCCCGGCGACCGTGTTTGGGTCTGGACCCCGATACGCCGACGAGGACTCAGTGAGAAACTACTCCGACGCTATTTCGGACCCTACAAGGTCATCCGACGTATTGGCGCTCTGGACTATGAGGTCGTGCCAGACGGCATTTCGCATTCACAGCGGCGCCGCGCACGATCTGAAGTGGTCCACGTGGTGCGCCTTAAACCCTTTTACGGACGCTGACGAACTTCATTTTTGTTCTTTTCTTTGCTACGAGTGCTTTTGTTTAATACTTTCGTTTGTTTGCAGCATCGGGTCGATGCTTTTTAAGAGGGGGGTATTGACACGTGTACTTATCTTTATCGGGCGACCACGTTTCGCCGCTTAACAATCTGTAATCGCACAGCGCGGGACGCGCCTGCATGTATCCGACGTTTCTGGAAAGTTATCGATGCTTCTACTCGGCTGTCTGTTGTCGCCGAACCTCGCGTTATCTGATTTCATCGCTTGACGCGAATTGTGTAGAACTTTGTAGAAGGCATGCGGGTCCCAACGATTAGTCGGGAACATTCGATGACTGCTGTATAAAAGCCGACGCGCTTGACCCGCTGATCAGATTTACGACGATCGCCGACTGTGTTCGCCGCTCTCGTTGTGCTTTAAGTGTAGCCTGTTTTGTGGGCACAGGTTCGCCCAATAAAAGCTAGTTTTTGCCTTTCACAGTTTTGCTACTGTGTTCTTTGACGTCACGACCACGTGACAATACCTTGGTGTATGGATAAACGAAGGCAATGGATATATGGAAACAGGAAAAAACCATAACAGTCAAGGGGAAGAGAAATGCAGCCATAATGAAGCCCAGAGCGCTATGGGGATACAATAGGTACGAGGTCCTCCGAGGTATGTGGAAAGGGGTAATGGTTCCAGGACTTACTTTTGGAAATGCGGTTGTTTGCTTTAAATCAGGGGTACAATCAGGACTCGACGGGAACCTAAGGTCAGTGGGTCGCCTCGCATTGGGCGCTCACGGGAAGACTACAAATGAAGCTGTGCAGGGGGATATGGGCTGGACTAGTTTTGAAGTGAGGGAAGCTCGCAGTAAAATTGAGTATGAAGAACGGCTGAGGAATATGGAAGAAAGTAAATGGGCTGGGAGAGTGTTCAGGTATCTGTACAGGCAAAACATTGATTCACAGTGGAGGAAAAGAACTAGGAAGCTTACCAGCAAGTATGCGGCCTGTGGGGTGGGCAACACAACAACAAGGAAGGTCAAGCGGAAAGTCAGAGAGGCTGAATTAATCTCATGGCTGGCGGCAATGGAAAAGAAACCTGCCATGAGTAACTACTTAAGAGGAAAAAACGAAATCAGGAAGGAAACCATTTATGATAACTCAAAGGGAAGCTCATTACTTTTCGAAGCGAGATCGGGATGCCTTAGAACACGCACCTATAAAGCGAGATATAAGAAGGAAGAAGAAGCATGTGCTTGCTGCGGTAAAGCTAGGGAAACGACGGAGCATATTTTATTAGAATGTGAAGACGTCTACCCAGCGGTCGATTTAGGCACCACTGGCCTCCTTGAAGCCCTTGGGTTCAGCGGGAGCAGTGGTAAAGCAAACAGGTCCGCAATAGGCATTAGTAAGAGGCGATTGGAGGGTTGGTGGAAGAAAAGTAGGGGAACGACAAAAGACGGAGACGTACAAAAGCACAATTCGCAATAGGGGATCAGAAAGTTTGGACGCGGTAGTTCATAGTGTTTTTTTTTCTTTTTTTATTGGTTAACCTAGGTAGGATATTAGGCAGCATAGTAGCAAGAGCTTGGTGGCGCAACCCACCGCCCCGTTCCAAAGGGGACGCTCATAACATCCATCCATCCATCCATTAGAAAAGCTGGATATGAACTTGGAAACAAAATTCATTCCAGTGCTTGCGAATACTGCCCGCATTTGCATGAAAAACAGTGAAAGCCATACCGCCAACTTTTCAAAAGATATTAGAGAGAGAAGGAAAATCACGGAATTGTTCGCACGCATGGTTGGAACAAAGACACAACTACGAAAGACAAAACGTAAAAATGAAAATGAGAAAAAGAAGCGGTCAGGCTAGCTGACTCAAATCAGAAACACCCATTATATGCGCAATCGGGTCACCTTCTGTCTTCGGAGCATAAATTTGCCGTGTTTCGCCCGCAAGAACTTCAAACTCACTTCCTGAGACTTGGTCGCCCAGAGCAATTCTCTGCTATTTTGTCAGGTTTTCGACAACGAAATTCGAGGGTTCATTTTGCTGCGCCAAAGCATGCAATGTTTTCCGCTTTGTGAGCCAATTGTCCCTTATGTCTGCCGAAAGAAAGCGCACCAAAATAGGCGCTGGTTTCTTGCCCTGCCCAGGCAAACGGTGCACGGATACGACGTGGCCTGGAAGCATTGAGTCAATGCCCAGCGGAGCGACCAGCCCGAAGACAGTAGCAGTCAAGTTCTCCCTGGGAATTCGGGATCATCCACAAATTTCAAGGTTCCAGCGCCTGCTATACTCCTCAGAGGCGTTTATTTTACTTGGAAGGCTTTGAATGATAGCTGGTTGTGAAGTGACCTCATCGTCAATTACCACCACTCTCCACAGTGCAGATATGTTTTAGTCAGGAGTTGCTGATTGTTGCAGCAACAAATCATATTTATTTGACAGGAATTCAACTGAGTCGTGTATTTCTTGAATTTTTGTATTCACTGGTACGATCTCAGACTTCAGGCACAGCAAGCCGTCTATCTTAGAGAGAATTAAGGAGAGAGACTCGACTTGCTCTCAAATGGAATGCAGTAATGATAGCTTTTTAGCAATGGCTGATAACTCATTAGAACTACCTTCGGACCAATCCACTGATCTGCATGTTTTGCATCGCCACTTTGCTCTCCTTTTCGCACCCGTGGCCGTAAAAAGGCCCTTAGTCACACCCGAGCACTCCTGTGAGAGCTGATGTGACGATACACAGCTACAGCACTGCATATATCAGACCTCATCAGAAAAACCCTCTCCACATTGCGTACACTTCATTTCCTCTATCACACAAGCGTACAAAAATGCACGCACATGTTCGCTCAATGAACGGGCAGTTTTGCAGTTACCGGCACAAGAGAGGCACAGAATTGCGGCGATAGTGAAACCAGCTCACCGGCATAAAAAAAATGAATCGTAAGTTTAGTGCCGGCTCTGGATGTGCCGGCAAATGCACTTGCTGCTTGAAAGCGAAGCCCTTTTAGAGGGAACATGATGGTGTACGCAGATCGGAGCACCACCTTGCGCTGCGAACCAAAGTCACGAATAACCGGAAAGGATCCCCGTATTTCTAGCAGAGCTGTCCCACCCACGAACCATCTTGTTCCGAAGAACATTCGTCGTCCGTAGCACCACCGGAATATGGCATGACGAAAGGAAGCACCTGCAGTAACAAAATTATTCTTTAGCGCCGGCTCTGGACGGGTGCCCACAGCTGCCAAGTACAACCGACGTTAGAAAAGCAGCACCACCACAAGCCACGTACGTCACGCGCGCACGCACGTGCGCAGAAGTCCAGCACTCATCCTCATTCTTATGGACCCTCCCCCAAGTGCATGTGTTTTAGTCAAATAAGTGAACTTTTCGTAAGTGAATTCCGCCAGAACATTCGTTAAGTACGACTTACACACACGCTGTAGATAGGATAAATTCGGAATGTAATTCGAATGCACGAGAAAACATAATTCGGTTACGTGGAAACTCAGACAAAACCTTTTTCCAGCTGCCATTTGAGGTCTGCCCGAGTGGCTGCCCGAGGTAGGTGCCATTTTTGGATGAGCGCGATGGTGGTGGTGGTAACAACTTTATTGAGATTCTGCTCAGTTGTCTGGCAGGCGCGAGTCCTAGGATGGCCCCTCACGAGGAGCGACCCTTTCGGCCCAGGCAACGAGGGCTTTTTGTAGTCTTTGATCCGGCGTTCTGAGCAGCTCCGCCCACGTCTGTTGTGAGGGAGCTGGCAGGAGCGACCTGGGAGGGGGTAAGCCCTCGCACCCCTAAAGAACGTGATTTTGGGTAGCCAATGTTTGATTTGTGCAGTTTTGACATATTGGGTTCCATTGCCCGTTGGTAATTATGGCCAGCCAATGTGGGCTGGGGAACGACTTAGCTTGGATTCGACGCAGGATTGAGGCTTGCGTTTGGAGGCGGGTAGATTGGCCTTTTTTGCTTGTAGTAGTTTGTTATCTCGTGATATGTTATCGGTGCATCATCCATGGGATCCGAGTCTGACGGGCACACCTCCCGGTTGATTAGACCTCGGGCTACCCAGTGCGCCTCCTCATTCCCTTGATTCCCCGAATGGGCAGGGACCCATACGAGTTCAGCAGTATTTTCATTTGTAAAGTCCCGTAGGACTCGCGCTGCACAGACGCCTATGCTGCCTCTCGAAAAGTTGACTATCGCCCTTTTTGAGTCGCTTATGATAGTTTGCACGGAGGGATTTATGATGGCCAAAGCAATGGCAGTCTCTTTCGCTTCCACGGCGGACACTGTTCTTATGGTCGCGGCGTTGAGGAGACTTCCCTCTCCGGTCACGACGCTCACTACATAAGTTTGGTGATTTTGCTTTGCTGCATCGACATCAGCGGTGTGCTGGTTGCTTTGGTACCTTTCTTGAAGGGCCTTGGCTCTGGCAGACCGCCTCTTGTCGTGTCTCCCAGGGAGCATGTTCTTGGGTAACAGTTTTATAACCAAACGGCGTTTGACCGCACCGAGTAATGTTGTTCTTCCTGCTGATTTCATAACGGGATTCAGCCCGAGTTTACTTAGAATGACCCTGCCAGTTGCGGTGCTGGAGAGTCGTTCACGTTGGGCTATATTATGGGCCTCCACGAGTTCGTCTAGGGTATTGTATATACCTAGCTCAAGTAATCGTTCAGTGTTCGCGTACCTCGGGAGACCAAGGGCAGCTTTATAAGCTGTGCGAATGACGCTGTTAAGCTTTTCCTTGTCAGAAAGGCGTAGGTGGTAGTAAGGGAAGAAATACACGATTCGACTGATGAGGAAAGCCTGCATGCGTCCCATGACAGATATCAGCCTCCTTCATACCGCGGTGTCGTGTGGCTACTCGTCTGATTAGGCCACATATTTGGCGGGCTGTCGTCTGTAATCGGACAATCGCCTCAGAATTATGTGTCTTATGTTGAATTAGCATGCCCAGGACTCTTATAGTCAGTACGGGCGGAACTGGGCCGTCTTCCATACTGACTCGTATAGGTGAGATGGCGTCCCTTTCGGTGGCGTGCTTGGTTGATTTATCTCGGATGACGAGAAGCTCCGATTTTGTCGGCGAGCACGCTAGACCGTTCTGTCGCACAAAATTTCGTACGGTATCCGCGGCCGCTTGTAATGCTTTCGTGATTTCTCCATCGGAACCGCTATTGGTCCACATGGTGATATCATCGGCATAAATGGAGTGTTTGATATGCGGGATCCTTTCCAGTAATGGAGGCAGGTTTCGCATAGTCACATTAAAAAGTAAGGGGGAGAGGACCGCACCCTGAGGGGTGCCCCTTGTACCTAATCGAAATTGTCCGCTTTTAATGTCCCCAAAATGTATTTCTGCAGTGCAATCCTTGAGAAATCTTGTAATATAGCTATAAGTGCGCTTCCCGACATTCATTTCGGCTAGATCTGTGAGTATTGAAGCATGTGACACATTGTCAAGCGCTTTACTCACGTCCAGCCCTAGAATTGTACGGGTGGCTCTTATAGGGCCCGGGTGTAGGATATCTTGCTGAATTTGCCACATAATGTCTTGAGTTGACAGATTTGATCTGAAGCCTATCAACGTATGGGGCAACAGCCCATTGCTTTCAGTATACTCGTTTAGCCTGTTAAGAATTACGTGTTCCATAACCTTCCCCAGGCAAGAGGTTAAGGAGATAGGGCGGAGATTCTCTAGCTCCAGCTTCTTGCCTGGTTTGGGTATGAAAATTACCTTTGCATGTTTCCCGCTGGTGGGTATAGTTCCCTCTTTCTATTGGATGTTGAAAAGATTGGTGATTTCGGTAACCGACTGATCGTCTAGCTTCCGTAGCATTTTATTGGTGATGCTGTCCTCGCCATCCGCCGCTGTAGTGTTGAGGTTGTTTAGGACAGCGCGTAATTCAGATTCCATAATATCGCTGTCTAATTCCCTGTTTTCTTTTCCGGTATAAGCTACGGGTAGAGGAATATTGGTGCTTGTATTAAAGTAGCGGTTTTTAAGAGCTTCAGAAAGGGCATCATTATCTACCGGGAAAGAGTGTATGATCCTCTGAAGGTTCTTTTTTGATGCTGTTTTAGTCTGGCTGGGGTCAAGTAGGTGTTTAAGCAGACACCAGCTGTTTTTGCGCCCTAGCTGACCGTTAAGGCGGTCGCAGAGCTGGTGCCAGTGTTCCTGACTGAGCTGTTGTGAGTATTTCTCGATATCCCGTTCGAGTTGCGCGATGCGTCTGCGTAGGCCACGGTTGTGTGTCTGCACGAGCCAGCGCTTCTGCAAGCTCTGCTGCGCAGACCACAGGTGGATGAGCGCGAACCCATGAAAAATCTCGACCAACCAGAGGCTAGCCGCTTCGCTGTAAAATTATTGCCACCGCTCAACTAGTCCGCCTCACTGCGCACCTTCTCCCATGCGGTGGGCGAGGTTTCTCCTTTCGTGTTCAGCTGCATAATTAAGACAATACACCCCCTTTTAGTGGTCAGGTGGGAAAAAACTATGAAGACATGAATCGTGCGGACAGCTTTTCTGATTGCGCTTCGTTACTGGCTGTGGAGGGGGAGGAAAGAGAAAAGTAGAAGGCAGGGAGGTTAACCAGAATAACGTCCGGTTGGCTACCCTACACCGGGGGAATGGGAAAGGGGAAAACAAAGATCACAGGGAGAGAGAGGAGGGAAGGAAAGAAGAAAATTGCGGCGAGTTTGCTGACGCGCGTGGTCTTACAGAAATCGCGTTAATAGTCACAGATGGTCGCACAAACCCGTCGTCCTTAAGAAACACAAAAGCGCCTTCACCGCTTTATGGGCCGACGGGCGATGGGGGCGGTGTTCTAGCAGCACCTGCACAGAAAGCGGCCGATTGTCCAGTTTTTGGAAAGCTTTGGCAAGTTCTTGTCTCTCTGGGGCATATCTTGGACAGTGGCGCATGGCAAGATAACTCAGGGAAGAATTTTAGTCTGTAAACGAGAGTCAACGATATTGGTCGCGGGGTCGACGATCTCGTAAGTATCGGAAATGGCAAGCTTCGGGTTCCACTGATTGCGAATACGGCTAGACGGAGAGAGCAACAGTGCCCCCAATTGTTCACCTAACAAATTTACGTCGATTCACTGTGTCGTGATCAACGCGGTGCGAATGCTAATACAAAATCAGGTAATGCGTGATACCCGCGCATTGGGTGAAACCGCGACGTTGCCCTGGTACAGGCACGGCACCTTGCTTTCTTGGAAGGCCTGGGTGACGGAAGCATTCGGCAAAATGCAACTAACATAGCAGCTAAACAGGACACCATCCGTGCCAAAAACAGGAAGTGAATGCGGGCGGTGGCGATGAAAGAAGAGGCTGTGATAAGCGTCAGCAATCCACCCCAGTATTCCTCGGTCATCGGCGCCATGAGTGGTTTGTGTGCCTAAGCTGGGGCTGACAAGACTTCACAGAACATTCCCTTAAATTCGTTCTTGCGGGCCGAGATGCACTTGTACACCTATTCTCCGAAAGCGACGCGCTCATTCGTTCGTACAGCGAATCGGCGACATGACACAACCGATAACAATTCGGCGGGGTAGCGAACGCCTCCAGTGCCCCTCGACGGAAGTGAAATGCAACAGCATTCGTGTATTTAGAATTAGGTATACGTTGAAGAAGCCGGTGATCAAAATTGACCCCGAGTCCCCCAGACCGGCGTGCTTCATGGCCAGATAGTCCTATTGGTAGGGAAAGCCCCAAGGTTTACTTAAAGTTTAACACTTCGATGTACTAGTTTAGTGCTGGTAAAAAAAAATTATCTTCGTCAAAGTATCACAAAACACCAGATTATTGCGTGTATAGTCGATATTTAATTTCTCGATATCATGAAATAGCATAGAGATGCCTGCGTAATTAAAACATGGAGTTCGTTGTCTCTAGTGCATACGCGAGTGGATTATTTGTATTTCCAAAAGCTTCTTTGCTCTCCATTGTGGAAATAGACATGAATTACTGATGGACACATTGACTGAATGTTTTATTTACTTCTTGATTCAGCCGTACGTCGACGTCATAGGGACATGCCGTGTCTTCTATGCCGATGCTTGAAAGCTCAGCTCTGCTGATGGTGACTGCCGGCCTGCAAGAAAATATTCAGAAAATGTAAGGAAAATGTAAGGAAGGAAGGAAAGAAGTTACGTTTATTTTTTTCAAATACCATATAACTGGCTCACCATCAACTATCGTGCACGATCATGGTATACAGACCTTACAACCATGGCAGAAAATTCTAAGGATTAAATTTCCTTTTGTACTCAAAAATGACAAAATCTCCATCCGTCCTGCTCCATATGCCCGACCATTAACCACAAGACAAAGCAGACATCACCACTCTTAATCATTAATTCCCTATCAAACAAAAACGAATGTCTTCAACTTTTCCTTTTTCCCCCGTACTATTGAAGAATGAGACGCACTACCATTATTATTCTTAAACAGCACTGACCCAATTGATCCAATTAATTTTTTGATTTCTTAAGTCAACAACAGATATGTCAGCGTTTTGTTTGTTCTGAATGCATGTATAATTGTATATTTTTTAATTTTACCCCTCCTGCTTGGGCCCGCATGGGCCAGCAGTATTTTTTAAATAAAATGAATGAAAATCAATACCATGAAAATGTTGGCTCCTTTGTAATTCAGCACGCTTAGTGGAACACTCGTGAACAGACACATAGGAAAGGCATGTAAGCGATAAATAGCGTTCAATGAAATTGTTTACAGGAGAAGTGTATCTTTATAGGGTCCTTCGAGTCAGATACCTCTTGCAGCAAATTTGAAAGTTAATTTCAAACGTTCCTTTTTGAAAACACAATCTGGCATTCGACGTGCGATAACTATGATTTTATTTAAGAAACTAAGCCGCCATAGCCTACTCTTTCAAATACAATATTGTGCAAGACTTGTGGACGGACTTGGCCAGTGTTAATTTTGTGTTAAAGCTATCGTCGTTATCGCAATAATGAATAAAGAAATTTTATGGATTGGTTTTTATATCACTGTTCTTCTTTTCATTTTTTTTTTCATTTTAGGGTTAAGGACCGGAACGCGCGCGTAGAACTTCAAAATTTATTAAAAGTGCACATGAGTTACATTTTTTTCGCTGTGTATACTCTGATGCTACATCAATAAAAGGAGAGAAGACTGCATACAAAAAATAACACTTTTAAACGGACACACACCAAAAGCTTCAGAACTAAATGGAGATTATTCCGAGTCGCTGATACAGACGTTCAGGAAAACTGAATTACGGTCAGTGGTAGTGTTGCTCTTCGCACAACTGAGGCAAGTGGAGCTGAGCTTTGGCAGTGGGAAGAATTTCTCATCGAAGCATTTATGTTTTTTTTTTTTACCTCTCTCCATAATGGGCTGTCTTCAGGGTCGGAACGATTTTTCGCGGCGCCCCACACGCACTTTTCGCGCCAGGCTATAACAAAACTGGGCGCCTTCTTGCTCGTGCCGCACAGAACGCAAAAGCAATAACCGCCGAATTGTTTTCACTCACCCGGATGGACTTAAACTTGGAGCACGTCCACGATCTTCAGGAACTTCCGGATGTGCAGCCAACAATCCTCGCCGATGTCCACGAGCCTGACGCCCGGTTGGTCCAGGCACTCCACACTGTCTTGGACGACGCCGACCTGTCTCATGAACTCGTCCAAGCTCCAGAGGAGGACGCGGGATGCGGCGTCTCTGATCAACTGGGTGGCTTCCCTTTTAGTGAAAGGGCCCTCTTCCCTCACCATTTGCAGAAGATGTGGGTGGGAGTGCATCACTTCAATCGCACGTGCGCCGTCGAGGCCCTCTTGCTTGCCCAGCACGAACTTGCCTGCCGCCACGAGAAGGGAGGCGTTCCTCTTCACTATTTTCTGCAACTAGAGACATCGTTAATTCTTGATTAAAAACGAAAGGTTGAGCATACCAAGAAAATGCTTTCGAGCCTGTTTACACTTTCCGAGCGGATCTGTTTTGCTGTGAGCAAACGGGAAAGGTTTATTGAAAAAAAAAATTGTAGATCCCAGGCACTGTGGGAATCCATATATAAGCGAAGCTTTCTATGCCCTTTGCTTTGATTGACGATAATTAGCGGTGATTCTGACAGCGAATGTTTAATTTATTCAACGTCTTGTCGAACACAAGAGTGGTGAGTTGATGTTAGACGTTACCTTGCGTGCACCACTGCTATTTTTCTGAGTGGCATACAAAACTCAAAATGACACGGGCTTGCTTGAGGCGTTGTCGTGCGCCATACTTCATAACTTCTGAGAGGGTCGAGCATTGTCATTGCCTCACATGGCACATCGCATCGGGGCAGAAGCATTAAACTTGAATTATCGGGCTGTATGTGCCAAAACCACAACCGGATTATGAGACAGGCTGTAGTCGCACAGTCCGGATTAATTCTGGCATCGTGGTGTTCTTTAACGTGTCCCTAAATGAAAGTGCATGAGCGATTGTTATTTCGCCCCGTCTAAATGGGGCTGCATCGGTCAAATCCGCGGCCTCTAGCAATGCCATAGGCGCAAAGCAATCGTAGTGCTCATAGAAGTGTTGATTTGACGTGCGACCGCTTCCGTTGTGTCGCCTAGACTCTGCGGTGAGCTTTAGTTAATGCGGCTCTGCTTCTGCACGCCCTGCGTAACTTGTGCGCGAGACATATTTGCATGGTTTTATTTTTTAGAAATAGCAGAAACCCACCGTACACTATAGCTTGAACCAGTGTTTCCTTGCCTTCTCATCTCACCTTTTCCCTGCCCTCCGCCCCCCCTTGTATTTGTATGGGAACTGCCAGCGAAGAGTGGCAAGACTGTTATTCATTCGTTTCACGACTGCCTCGGTTCTACTCATATTCTACCCCATCTCCTCCCTACTCTCTTCCATTCTATCTTCCGTCTCGACTTGCGTGTTGGTAGTATGGTAGTAAGGTAAGCGTTTGCGTGCGGTCGCGGATAATTACAGCTGTCAAGAGGCGAATGTGGGGAAGACACGGCAGCTCCAGAGGAAATTGTGCACATTAGACGTGGTGCGGTCCAGGCGAGTTCCTCGCGTCTCTTTTGTTCTCTGCCAGGCTCCTTCCATATATCTACACGCTCTGAACCACCCCTCGACGCGGTGTGCCGGACAGCAGCAGCAGCAGTAGTGGGAAAGTCGAAGGAAAAGGCAAAGAAAGCTTTGCTTTGAAATGGATGACTCTCTGGTATGTGATCTTGTACGGGAGAATGGGTAGGGGTAGGGAATATGGGCAGTGGTGCAGCCCACCGCCGCTGTCGAAGAAGACATGCTCCTAAAGACGTCATTCACATGACGTCGACGAAAACTCACACCGAAGCCCTGAAGACCTTGATGCGGCCGGCCACGCTAGTCTCCAGGGCGAAGTCCCACAGGGATTGCGCAGCTTACCTTCCTCCGCCGCGAGTGGAAAGATCCATTGCCACAAAGCTTTGATGGTAGATCAAATGTGTCAATGAGAAAATTGTAGAGCAACGTAAAAGCTCCCGTTCAAGCTTTCGGTTCCTCAATACGCGGTATTAAAAAGTGTTCTACTGAGCGTGAAAAAGAAAACCCATACATGCAAAACTGCCGCGCAACTGGCCGTTCGAGACACTTTGCGTGTATTTGCGGGCTTCTTCCGTGGTCGGAAAAACACTTTTATGTAGCACGTACTGAGCAACGGAAAGGTGTTGTTCGGTTGTGTTCGTTCTGTTCTCTACTAAGCACTCACACGTATTATGGAAATTTTGTCCTCAAAGATAGCCATCGCATTCTTGTTATGCGATCCCTCTCATATATTATGGCCTTGCACGACAAAAGGACGATGCGGAATCACATAGCTTATATGTGTATCGTGCTGCTTCACCAACCGCAGGGATCGCTGTGTTGAGCAGCGCCATCGGCCTCATGCAGGAAGGCTAGCGTTGCCATATAGTGATTTCAGGCCTACGTGACTTGAAATGCGTGAGAACGATGCCGGTGTATCACAAATACTTGATAGCGCGCCTGCCGCTTAATGCTTCATAGTTGCCTTAGGTTGGCCGTACATGAGCATGCGCTCCTATGTTTCGTGTTTTTAGTCCCTACGCCAAGCGATCAGATATTGAGCAGATTTACCATTTCATCCTTGTAATACAGATACACCAGTTCTTTTATTTGAATTAAAACCGATATATGCAAAATGGTTCACAACACATACACAAACCACGGCTGATAATGCACGCCACATGTTTGCGCCTCCAAGAGATATTTATTTATTTATTTCTAAGTACCTTACGGACTCAAGGGGAGCACTGAGTAAGGGGGGGGGGGGGCGCCATTGAAAAAATGCCAAGAGAAAACCGATATATGAGCGCTAAAAAATGCGAGAGCTAAAAATGTTTATAATGATCATGTGCTTGCAAAACAGTGTTACAAATAAAAACGCTAAATTAATACAAAGAGTTGTCTGGAAAGGAATGAAAAGTACAGTTAATGTTAACACAAAAAGCGACGTATCACTCGCGCAAAATAACGCACATAGCGCGAGCACATAAAACAAACAAAATTGCAACAACAACCGAAAAAGAAGACGGTACATATGCGACACGTATTATATGACATGGCATATGTACAGATGAATATATTTATTATGATGAAAACTGCGGGTTCAGTAGTTGTCTAAATTTACCATTGCTCATTTGCGCGACAGTGCTGCTAGGAAGCGAATTCCATAACCGAATCGCTCGTTGTATAGAGCCGAGAAGTTAAATGCATTAGTGTTATCATAAATGCGAGTGAGGCTTAAATCATTACAAAGTCGTCGTGATGTGCAAGACGCGCGTTCCAGTGGCAAGTTTGACGGCTTCGTTTGGTGAACACAGCTATGGAGCAAGGACAGTGCTATGTCACGTCGGCTACTCAGCGATTGAAGGGAAGACAACACCAACGTCAGAGAAACTTCCGATAGGTCTAAACCCCAGTGTTTCGACGCTTTGCATTGTTAGAAGGAGCCCCTATTATCAATTATGTGGTTTGGAAGCTTGTGTTGGGCTTGTTCTTTATTGAAATGAATGCTGTGCTGTATGTTGTATGTGTGACACCAAAGAATGTATGTAAGAATGTATTTTTTTCGTGAGGGCGAGGTTGCGAAAGATGTCGACCAACTAGAGGATAACAGCGTCGCTCGTCGGATGAATGAATGCGACCTGCCACTAGCGACAACCCCGCAACGCTGAAATCCGACAGAGACAGAGAGAGGCACAGAGAGAGAGAGAGTCAGGTTAAACAAATCCAAAATGTTATGTTTATGAGGATAGCAGCCGCAGCACTTCTCGGTGCATTCTTTTGTCCGTATTCTTGGTCGGAAATGCGCAACGTCGGCATTATCAGTAACCGGATCGCCTGGATGTAACGTTGCTTAGACTGGCCACCCTGCAAAAGAGAAAAAAGCGAAAGAGAGCGTTCGTCTCCGGTTGCGAGCCGCAAACGAGGCACGGCGAACGTCGACCTGAAGCTTACGGATGACAAAAAAACTCTATATCGCGTGTTTCTGGGACGACTGTCACTGATTTAATAAAGATTAGGTATTAGAGATGACCTAACTTTTGGGAAACATTACGGGTGTGCGAATACGTAAAATTTTGACTACAAATTGAACTGATTTTGTTATTCGATTTGTATTTGACTCGAGATTTCACTGTTCGAAGTTGTCAAACGTTCTTGACTTTTCAATATTCTTCTGACACGCAAAGGCAGTTAAAAAGCAAAATCACTTTCTGAGTCAGTTCGTATTATTTACAGGTGCGTTAATATAGTTTGTGCACAATAGTTTCCAGTGGGTAAGTGAGTGCGTCTCGGCTGCGGCCGCCTGCGAATTTGCTGTCTTGATTTGGGTAAATCAATTTATTACTTGGCCAACCTCACCACTCTCGGATTCCTTTCGTATTGCATGTGTTGTTGTAGTGCTGCACTGAAATCCTACAACAAGCATTACGTTTTGCTAAGCACATCTGCTGACCTGGTGTTTAATTGTTTTATTATGGTGAATAACATTGCGACGCACAATATACGATCGTGTTCCTCAATTACAAGCTTCTCCATTGACCTGAAATGCAGGTGTTAATATCATCGGATGCATCAAACAACGCTAATTAGTATTTCGTTGTCAAACACATTTTAAAGAACCTTCACATTCCTTTTTACGTGGAAATCACAACTGTTATTTATGCGATTCTATTTTCATCGAATAATGGCATTCGACTTGGTTCCGAAATTTCGCTCTTCGAACATCCACACTTAACATATTTTATAGCAGGGGATGACGTCACAAATCGCGCGATAATTCATCGCCTATGCGATGACTAAATACCCAAAATTTACTAATCAACGTTTATAATCGATGACTCTAGAAGCATCATCTAATTTGAGAATTCAAATCACCCCTTACTGAACGTCTAAAAATCTTACGAGAAGTTAATCGCCTATAGCACAAGTACCGAGAAATGTGGGCTGAAGATATGAAGTGAAACACGTAGCTATTAAACCTAATCCGTTTCTTCACTGTGCAAGAATGCAGTGTTAGTTGTCTTACGATGGCCCAGTCAGAGTAAACAGGGATAGAGTCAAAATAGGTGCACATATGTCTACACTCATAGAAAATAAACTGTTTTACCCTCATTGTCAATTATCATGTGCTCCATTAATATCCGCCGTTCATATCGCGTGAATTTTTTTTACCACTCTGCGTTCGTCACTTTCTTGTCAGCGGATGCGCAGCGTCGGAGGAAAGGAAAGACACGCAGGATTGATGAAGATTATTGATTGGGCCAAACAAGATGAGCTCATAAGGGTGGAAATATTTCTCAGAGTTTAGACGAAGCATTTGAAAAGATTATAGACCATCGTAAAGCTTGCACGAAACGGTCGGCTTGCCGTCGTAAACCATGCTACTAATACGGTATTAGTCAAAGAGTTCGACGAAAGCTCATCTGGTCAGGTTGCATCTTTCTTACAAAGGAGGGAAATAAATTAAGATCATTGACCAAGCCAAAATATTTATTTGGTGTTTCGGAATCCATGGACGGTTCTTTGTCCACAATCACATAGAATTGCCGTGGTTGCCCAGTGGCTGTGGTGTTGGGCTGCTGAGCACGAGGTCATGGGATCGAATCCCGGCCACGACGGCCGCATTTCGATGGGGGCGAAATGCGATCATACCCGGGTACATAGATTTAGGTGCACGTTAAAGAACCCCAGGTGTTCGAAATTTCCGGAGTCTTCCACAACGGCGTGCCTCATAATCAGAAAGTGGTTTTGGCACGAAAAAAAAAAAGAAGAATCACATAGAATATTGTATTAGAATGAAACTATGCAAGGTCGGTCTAGCATTCGTGGCTGGCTGATACCAGTGATAACGCGGCTGAAGCACAGCTCAGACCACTGACGAAAAGCGATAGGGAAGGGCAGTGGAATAGAATCATTATATTTTTCCGGTCCTATTATCACCATAGTGGGTACACTCTTAAACAAAATTACACCCTTTGGGTCGTATCTTGCCACACAACAATAATATGTGTCTTGCCCGCATTTCCTTTCTTTAACGCTGCGAGCCCGGTACCTCCAAGTCACAAACGGCGTGCGCGTTATCAGCACGACAGAGCATTCTCAACAGGGAAGTAGCAAGAGCAGCGTTTACAAGAAAGGGAACGCAAAGAAGACAGATGACGATTATTGTTGCGTGACAAATATACACCCCAAAAGGTGTAAACTTTTTTTAGAGTGTAGGGATGCAGGCATCGAATAACAGCGACCTACACTCGAAGAAAAATTTACGCTCTTTGAGTCGTATCGTGCCACACAACAATAAACGTCATCTGTCTTGTCCGCATTTGTTTAACGCTGCGAGCCCGGTACTTCTCAGTAACGAACGGCATGCGCGTTATCAGCATGACATAGCATTGCCGACAGGAAAGTAGCGGGCGCGGCGTTTTCAAGAAAGGAAACGCAAGCAAGGCAGATGACGATTATTGTCGTCTGGCAGATATACACCCCAAAGAGTGTAAACTTTTGTTAGAGTGTACACTACGAAAACAAATGGAGTACAGACTACCCCTTTTTGCAGGATTAAGTGGCTTTACCTTATTTTCCTCCACTTTCGAGAGTATTTACTCCTCCAGTATAGAAAGCCCCAATCTCCGTGCACGAACTGCGTTGTGGAGTACGTATGCGAAGACTCTCGAAAATAGTGAGAACAATGGAAGCACTGGCAGCCCCTACTGCAGGAGTAAGCGTTGTTCCGTTTTTTAGGACATGTTAAGAGTGTTTGTACTCCCCGACAAACTTTTACTGCAAGCACAGTAAACCTGACATCGAGTACCTATCAAAACACTCGAAACAAGATGTGGAACTTGGGACACCTAGTTGCTCTCGCAAACAGAAAAAAAAGAAGAAAAAGCAATCGGCAGCTTTCCCTTTGTTCTTAAGATAATTTCTCGCTGGGCAAGTTGGTTTTTATTCATTATGCCTATAGTTAAGGCGCCAAAAAACAACACACAGCACGCATGCGAGGACAACGGAACAGAGCGCCACTCATAACTACTTTATTTTTACATAAGACACGTACATATATGCCCTCAGTCGGCGCCTGTGCAGCAAGCACACTCAAGCATCGAGTGCGGCAAGATAAGGACCTTTCAACAAACTTTCAGAGAAACTCAGATAAGTCAGAGAAAGTTTGTTGAGAGGTCCTTATCTTGCCGCACTTGATACTTGAGCGTGCTTGTTGCACAGGCGCCGACTGAGGGCGTATATATATACGTGTCTTCTGTAAAAATAAAGTAGTTAAATGGCGCTCTGTCCCGTTGTCCTCGCAGGTCTCCCTTCGTCCATAGAGGTTACACCATTTTCGATAGTATATGCTCCCCCGATGGAAGCTGAATACAAGCCCATCGAACTAACTCCATCGTGAAATGAGTTAATGTGTGAATTATTCGCAAAGAAAAAAATGGAGTCACCAGCACACCTTTTTTCCTTCACTTTTAAGCAAATACACACCCTTTGGGGTGTATATTTGCCACACAACAATAATCGTCATCTGTCTTGCTTGCGCTTCCTTCCGCGAAAACGCTGCACTCGCTACTTTCCTGTCGAGAATGCTCTGTCATGCTGATAATGCACATGCCGTTCGTGACTTGGAAGTACCGGGCTCGCCGCGTTAAAGAAAGGAAATGCGGACAAGACAGATGACGATTATCGTTGTGTGGCAAAAGGGTGTAATTTTGCTTAAGAGTGTTGACGTCACGCAACCCCGTCATGCACAGCGTTGTGCGCTCACTCTATGGGGCGAATTCTGTTCTCGTCGAGCTTCTTCAGCTGTCTGTCCTGGATGTAGAGGATGAGCGAGTCGAGGAGAGAGAAGAAGGACATGCCCAACCAGATGCCCACGTAGCCGCCAAGGTAGCCGAACACCTCGATGAACTGCACGTCAGAAGAGGGCGACAAAGGATTTGAAATGTGTAGTAAGTCGGGCTTCACATCGATTGACAAATTTTATCCGATTAATTGGTCTTTTAGTGAATTATTTAGTCGAATAATAATGTTTGTGAATTTAGGTAAGTCAGCTAAAAGCTGACATAAGTCTGTGCATAGATTTAATAGCAACGTGCAGTTTGGATGCACAGCCGTCTTTATTACCCCGCCAGTGATGCATCGCTTGAGCGAATATATACCGGGTGTTCCAGCCAACAATCTCAAATTTTTTTTCAAAGCTTGCATGTGGCAGATGGCACAATTCTAGTTCACTAACTGGTCTACTCGAAGAGGCGGGAATTGCTTGCACATAAATATGAAATGCAAAATCGACGAATTAACAAAAGTTCACTAATTAACTTCTGACCTAAATACCTTGTGGCGCATAATGCAATTTACAAATTCTAGCCGTGGAGTTTGCAAGTCTGATCCACTTAGAAAAGATTCTCAGGATGGCACTAGTTTCGATATATTAATTGCTAAACTTCGCAGGGAAATGCGTTGGCGCTCCAGTTAATTATTCACAAGACGTCGTTTCATGCATTCAAGCACAAAAGTACATGGAATAAACTTCGAAGCTGGTGTCATCCTAAGAATTCGTTCCAAGTGGATCCGCCTTACGAACTCCACGCATAGAATGCGGAAATTGCAAATGGGCCGTAAGGTAATTAGTTAAAAACGTAATTAGTCACTATTTGTTAATTAGTCGATTATGCATTTCAATTTCTTGTGCAAGTAATGGCCGCCTCTTTTGGTAGATCAGCTCATGAACTAGAATTGTGCTGTCTGCCACAGGCAACCTTTAACAATTTTCGAAAGTGTTCGGTCAAGCACACTGTATACCCCCCGAGCGTATCAAATACAGGCCCAATCTCAGTCAGGGTATACACGTGACTGCCTGTTGTGCTGGCTTTAAACGCAGTGGGAATACACGGCTTTTGTTCCGGTTCCTGAGAGAAAAATACATGTAGCCCTATAGTCGTAACCCTATAGCTTAGTCTAGTGGTTCTCTTCCTTGTAGTTGAACAATACAAGCAAGGACGTCAACGTATATTTCATTAACGTAGATGTCATTAACTCGCGTTTGTTCCCTCACCCAATCTGCTGTTTTCTTATCCCTTAACGTTACACCTATCATTCTTCTTTCCATAGCTCGTTGCGTCGTCCTCAATTTAAGTAGAACCCTTTTCGTAAGCCTCCAGGTTTCTGCCCCGTGCGTGAGTACTGGTAAGACACAGCTGTTATACATTTTTCTCTTGAGGCATAATGGCAACCTGCTGTTCATGACCTGAAAATGCCTGCCAAACGCACCCCAGCCCATCCTTATTCTTCTGATTATTTCAGTCTCATGATCCGGATCCGCAGTCACTACCTGTCCTAAGTAGATGTATTCCCTTACTACTTACAGTGGCTCGCGACCTATCGTAAACTGCTGTTTTCTTCCGAGACTGTTAAACATTACTTTAGTTTTCTGGAGATTAATTTTTAGATCCACCCTTCGGCTTTGCCTCTCCAGGTCAGTGAGCATGCATTGCTGTTGGTCCCCTGAGTTACTAAGAAAGGCAATATCATCAGCGAATCGCGAGTTACTAAGCTATTCTCCATTAACTCTTATCCTCAATTCTTCCCAATCCAGGTCTCCGGATACCTCCTGTAAACACGCTGTGAATAGCATGGAGAGATCGTGTCTCCCTGCCTGACGCCTTTCTTTATTGGGATTTTGTTGCTTTCTTTATGGAGGACTACAGTGGCTGTGGAGGCGCTATAGATATCTTTCAGTATATTTACATATACGGCTTGTCTACGCCCTGATTCCCTAATGCCTCCATGACTGCTGAGGTTTCGACTGAATCAAACGCTTTCTCGTAATCAATGAAAGTTATATATAAGGGTTGGTTATATTCCGCACATTTCTCTATCACCTCATTGATAGTGTGAATATGATCTATTGTTGAGTAGCCTTTACGGAATCCTGCCTGGTCCTTTGGTTGATGGAAGTCTAAGGTGGGCCTGATTCTATTTGCAATTTCCTTAGTAAATACTTTGTAGGCAATGGACAGTAAACTGATCGGTCTATAATTTTTCAAGTCTTTGGCGTCCCTTTTCTTATGTATTAGGATTATGTTAGTGTTCTTCCAAGATTCCGGTACGCTCGAAGTCATGAGGCATTGCGTATATATGGTGGCCAGTTTTTCCAAAGTAATCTGTCCACCATCCTTCAACAAATCTGCTGTTACCTGATCTTCCCCAGCTGCCTTCCCCCTTTTCATAGCTCCCAAGGCTTTCTTTACTTCTTCCGGCGTTACTTGTGGGATTTCAAATTCCTCTAGACTATTCTGTCTTCCATTATCGTCGTGGGTGCCACTGGTACTGTATAAATCTCTATAGAACTCCTCAGGCACTTGAACGATCTCATTCATATTAGTAATTATATTGTCGGCTGGAATAACATACCCTCCAAAAAAAAAAAGCACAAAATTTCGGCAAAGCACTACAATCTTATTTATTAGCTATAAACCATTGATTTGGTGCCTGTATTCTTGCTTGGCGTTCTCTTTTTTGCGGTTTGATAATTTATGTAAATGGTGATAATATTTATGCATGCTGTAAAAAATTCTCTTTTTTTCTGTTTTTAATGCGCTAATGTGTTGCATTCATCTTATGCATTGATCCCCTTATGCTTGTACCGAATGTGTATTATATTTCGCTTGCAGGCTGGACCCACTAGCCTGCGGCTATTGGGTCCAGCAGTCTTTTGCGTATGCACTGTAACACCTATGATGATGATAATAAAGAAAGAAAGTTTACTGGAATGGAAAGGGAACGGTACAAAGCGCATTAAAAAAAAAGGCATGGCATATGTTGATGCTTGTGTAGCACCAGACAATGAATACTGTACTGGATTAAGAAAAATAAGCAGCGGGTAATTGCTCGCTTAGAAGACCGATAAGCATCCAGTGCGATGCAACTTGAGAAATAATGATATTGAAGCTGCGAAGACTTTCGAAGAAAAGAAAAAGAAAACACCGAATCATTACGACGGCACAGCACAAGTCGCCGTATAGACGTCGAAGTCCCTAGCTATAACGAAAATATTTTTGAACAGCTCTGATAGTGTACATGCAACAATGGTTGCTTGCGTACGGTCAAATGCTCATATACTGCATGCGGCATAAAGCTCACGGCACGGTTCGAAAACGCTCTCGCAGCGAAAGCGAAACATTGTGTGCGGACATGCATGCAGACGCGCAGTCGGTCACCGCGAACCCGCGCGATCGCTGCATTTAAGCTTCATTCTGTGATGCTCCATTTGGTTACACAGACGGCCCACTATCAGAACACATTTCACATAGTTTTCTCTCAGCGATTGCTACCTTTAACGCAAGAAACCGGTTCGGGGGAATCGATCGCGGCGACCACGCGCTGTGTCCCAGCTTACCGTACATAGAAGGTAAAGAGATAGCGTCTGGGAACGATTCTGTGCGTTGTGTTTGTCCAATATTAATATTTTAAAGGTAAGATGCTTCTGTCATTTCGAGAGTGCTTGCAAACATGTTGTTAGGGTTGGCGTCTGAGACCACGTGGCGAAAGGAATTTCAACCGACCCTCTCACCCTGCCTCGTCGAAACGAGGCGTGACTTCGCCTGCTATTGTGGGCGTCCTGATCCACGTGCAGAAAGAACTTTCTCTCACCGGACCTTTTACCAGGCCTCGTCGAAATGAAGCGTGGCTTTCTATTTCGCCATGACCATTTCGAGTGTGGCTGTCTGCCGGAAGCCCCGCAGTGTACAGCCTCTTTTGTGTGTGTGCGCGAGTTTAGAGGCCCATTCCTCGAATTGGACCTAGAAGAGAACTTCCACGAACCCGCAAAGCGGAGAAGAGGAAGACAGGCGTCTACAATTCCGGGAGACGGGACGACTTCTTCCTTTCATGAACGAAAAAAACAGTCAAAAACACAACGGACAAGAGGAGAGGCTCACACCAGTCGTTGTGGTGTGAGCCTCACTTTCATCCACTTTAATTTCCATTAATTTATCGTTTCTTTATTTCATTTATTAAGCACAAATAATTTCCCCTATGTTGTCCTTGGTGTCAGTGTTCGTTGGCTTCTCATGATATCATTTGAATAAATCGTGCGAGTTTCGCACTAGAAAATCGTCTCGCCCTTGCTTGGTCGCCATGGTCTACCGGATGCCTGCAGCCCGCCGGCAACGCCACGCTACCCAATAAGTAACGTCGGTCGAGCTGATCGATAGGCAGACGCCGCTACTACTCGGCAGCAGTACGATACGCTACCCTGGAGTAGGCAACAATGTCCAGGAGAGCTCCCGCATAGTACGTTTATTTAGCGCCGATAGCCAAACCTATGCAGAGCGCGCCGCGTTATCCCTCAGACTACGCAAGTGAGGCGCTTCCGACAGATGGCGACCCCGTAAGTCCTCACCCCCAATACCCCGAATACCGACATCGTTATAGTGACGGCCCCGTCGCTACAGTGTTGTTGTTAAAGTGACGGGCCCCGTCACTGTAGTCACTGCCTTTGCAGAAAGCCCAATACTCGACAAAGAACAGGTAACGGCTCGGAGAACTTACCGTAAACTTTTTTAAGTGCTGCAGGATGGTATGTTTCTCGCTGGCGAAGAGGAGGTTTATGGTGAACAATTGGCTGCACCAGAGACCAACCAAAAAAAAAAAAAGAAAAATTAAATATATTACCACGTGCGTGTGTTTCATGTTTCGATTGGGCGCTTTGGCAGTATCCGCTTTGTTATCGCTTTTTCTTTTTTTATCGCGAAACGACGCGCTAGCAGATAACGAACGTGTCCTAAAACGTTTTCACCCTTTCTAGAATGGCGGGACGCGTCGCATCAGCTTCCGCGCAAGTTACGAGGCGAATTGTAGCACTTTCTAGAATGCATATCTGTTCGCCAGCGCTGCGACGAAAAAAGAAAATTAGCCAACGGATGCATAAATAATGAACCGGCAAGTACCACGTGCGTCGTTCGACCGACGCATGCCGACTTCGTTTGCTCTCGTCGCCGCCCACAAGTTAGCATTTTTAATAATAATAATAATAATAATAATAATAATAATAATAATAATAATAATAATAATAATAATAATAATAATAATATTTTGCCACACAATATACAAAACAACACAAGCAGGCCGGTCTAAGCCTTAGTTGGCTTGTAGGACCGTGCCAATGAATATGATAGACAAGGCAAAAAAATATACATAAATTGATGAGACATGAAGAAAAAAAAAGAAAACGAATGGCCAATAATAATAATAATAATTATTATTTTTTTTCCATCAAGGAGATAGGGGAGGTAAGGGAAAAAAGCTGAAACAGACAGCTGGACTAGTTCCCGCCCCCCCCCCCTTTCCACAGAAAAAAGAAAAAAATACATTCCATAAAGGCGGACAGTTCAGCTACCGACAAGAAAGGAAAACACATTTTTTTGACTGCACAAAAATAATACCCATCGCTACAAGCATCATTGTGGCATATAAATATGCACATTCCCAAACCTGTGAACATGCAGCTGTAGTAATTGCTTTATATTTACGTGACACTGCTGGATGACATATGTAAACACCCGACTATGTATTCGCTTTGTGTTCGGGCACAAGTTTGCCTAATAAACTGTTACAGTTTATTGTTCGACTTCGCCTCGCTGTCTTCCCGCCTGGGCTTCGTCATCACTACGTGAAAACATGGAAAGGTGGTTGACTCGCGGAGTACAGGCGCAGGGACTTCCGATTACATGCTTGTCGGAATGCAAAATACGCGTTTGTGCGATCCTTTGGCTGCGAGTTAAAGAACCCCATGCAGTTAAAATTAATCCGCAGCCCCTCACCCCAAGTTCGGCGTCCCTCATCATCTACCGGGCCGTTTCGGAGCGATATTCCCTAGATTTTAAATAATTTAATTCATACATACGCGTGCATCTACTTGAGCACTGTTAGTTATAGTAACGTTAAGCTATAGCATTACATTCGAAAACTGGAACACATTCTTTGTATAACGTACGAGCGACAACATAAGTGTCGTCACTTGAGCGCTGTTAGTTATAACGTCGAGTTATAGCATTACACTCGGAAACTGGATGGACAGGCTCTGTAATGTACGATCTGCTGTATTATATAACTGTCGCTCTGTCACAGGTGTGTGAAACTTCTGTTTCATATGTACTTTCGCTAGCTTGAGCAGGCATACTCTCTTACCTTTCCGGACGCTTCGGAGGTGCCTCCTCGTAGTCCTGAAACAGTTTAGTGTGTTACTAGGACGAGATGTTTGCGAACTTTTAATTTTGTTCAGTGGAATCCAGTGCTACGAAATATATACTGGCGATACAATTAAGATACTCGCTATAAATAAGGTTAGTTACCAAAGACAGTGCGAAAAAAAAAAAACGCTTTTTTGTTACGTCATTCTTTCTATCTACTGCGCTTAGAAGACCCGCCGTGGCTGCTCAGTGGCTGTGGTGTTGGGCTGCTGAGCACGAGGTCGCGGGATCGAATCCCGGCCATGGCGGCCGCATTTCGATGAGGGCGAAAACATCCGTGTGCTTAAATTTAGGCGCACGTTAAAGAACCCCAGGTGGTCGAAATTTCCGGAGTCCTCCACTACGGCGTGCCTCATAATCAGAAAGTGGTTTTGGCACGTAAAACCCTATATTTTTTTGCGCTTAGAAGAACCGGCGTTACTACTGCCCTGTCAGAACAACTGTCGTTGTCACTCTTGCAGCGTCAAAGAAAAGCGACTGGAATATTGGAAATTCGCCACGCAATAGGAATTCAAAACCCGCATGGAGTGACGACAAGGGGGGGGGGGGGGGAAGTTATTAGGGACAAAAATATCTGAATATCAAAAAAATTAAGCAGATACAATGCGATGGCGGAATCTATGTGAAATGACGTTTTCGTGAAGGGATTAGTTAAGCCCTATGAAACTAAATGCGATGCGTCTAGTTGCGTTTATTTTCAGGGCTATGCAGGCAACGTGTAACCTCACACAATGTTTATTCGCATGCATGGCACAGATCACGACTTTAATCTCTCGGGCAACGTCACATGTACGGCAACGCATGTACCCATTAAGTGGATACGCCAAGTATGGGCACGTACCCGGTGGGATATACCAAGTCGACCAACGCGCAAGCCAGATATACAGTGTTCAAAAAGATCAATGAAGCCGTTGAATATCAAGCTATCGTTCATTAAGAGAACTACATGCTTTAGAGAGTACTAATAGCTGACATTACATGTAAAGGTTTTATGTCGTGGTTTAATGCTTGATTAGGCCGAATAGACGTGGGATCATTGGCACTATATTGTCGGCCATCATCATCAGCAGCAGCAGCCTATTTTATTTTTCCCCCACACCAGGACGAACGCCTCTCCCACCGATCTCAGATAACTCCTGTCTCGTGGCAGCTGCCACTATGCCTGCAGATTTTCTAATTTCATCACACCACCGGATTATCTGCCGCCCTCAACCGCGCCTCCGTTCCCTTGGCATCAGTAAATATAATAAGCAACCGGTTATGTATACCTACGCATTGTACGGCCTGGTCAGCTCTACTTTTTTTCTCTCCTACTGTCAACTAAAGTATCCGCTATATCCCACTTTGCTCTCTAATCCATGCCTGCTGTCTCACTATATTTTAGCTTTACGCTTATCATTTATCGTGCGATGGCTGGTTGCGCAGTCTTCAGCTTCTACATACTCAAGCTTCTTCGGTATATTAATCGCTCTATTCCCTGATGGGCCGCGTGTCCGATCAATCACGCGCTGTGTAAGCCGGTTTTTCTCGTTCCTATCATTCTAAATACTGACCGACGGAGAAACCAACAGACAGACCAGCAGACTGACTGACAGAAGCGAAACCGTGTTGGGCTATAGGTAGAGAACGTTTCGCTTTAATAGCAGCAGTAATCGCTCTCTGCCGTATACCGATAAGAATAATTTTCGTTTCCCATAGCAGACGACACTTATGAGCGTAGCCTGTCAGAAGTCTCGGCGAAGGTACGGAGCCGGGCAGCGTAACCTGCCCTTCGAAAAAAAAAATAAGCTATGGACATCATAGAGCATCATACTTCTACATTCATGTGTCATTTCTTTAGCACAGAACCTTATGGTGCAAAAGCTTTTTTTCTGTGCTTACCACTTCCTCTTCTTCCTGCGCGCTCTCCTTTTGCCCTTGAGCCGTGATTTGCACTTCGTAGGTTATTTCTCTGAAATGTGTACAAAAAACAGCAGTTGTCCCTTGATGAGTGCTGGCTGACGGTGAGATCTCCAAAAAGAAAATGTGGACGTGCGCCTGCGACATGACGGGGAGACTTTGTACGCGACGAATTGGACGTAGATAAATATACTCGTAATCAAATTACACTCCTTAATAGTTTTGTAACTTATCGTTTACTTCTATTCTTTTTTGCTGTGTAACGCACACTACAATTCAACCACGTAACCAATTACACGTAAAATTACCTAATTAACGAGACAAGCTCCGACAATTAGTGACGCAGCTTTGAGCATTCTAAATGGGCAGTAAGTAAAAAAAATGGAACGCCTGCGGGCTTCCACGAAGCAGCCTCGCAGTCGGGTGAACCCAGGCGTTCAATATTTGCTTCGTTATCTTGACACCTCCGCCAGATGTCAGCCGACAAAGCGAGCCAACGCTATACTATATATGGCTCGATAGCGATTGCCGCTTAGGACCCGCTGATGCCAGGAAATTACTATGCGAATTACCTTGCCAGTTTTTCGTTAGCCTTGTCGGAAGCGCAACCTCTGAGGCCCGCAACAACAACCAGACGCTGTGCTATCATAAAAGACCCAAGCCTGAGCATCGCTGCATTGAGTGACAAGCGGCACTAAGCATACAAGGTAGTTCGTGCATTACAATACAGCCCTGCTCTCCAGCGCTGACATTGAGCAAGTTTTCAGTGTCGCTGCGCCCAGATGTATTCATACAAAAGAAAAAAAAATGTGAGTAGATGGCCGAAAAAAAATGTTTGAAAAGCAATTGTTAAACGAAGTGTGACGAAGATAAAGAACATGTGAAAAACGGCACATGACGCTTTGAAAGAGCCAAGTCAGCTCGTTCTGTTCGCTGTATTTGTACAATGTCAGAAAAAGTTGAGAGTAACGTAAATGCAATTCATTACTTTTTTTAGTAATAATTCATCACTCTCGAGGGGCAGTAATATGGTAAAAGTAATCAATTACATTTTTGAAAGAAGTCATTGTAGTTGCAATCGGTAAGATGTTTTTGTAACGTGTGCAAAACTGACGACGGCCCTGCACAGAAGCCACTAGAGGGCTCTGGCTTGTCCATAAACGCTTCACGGAACGCCTGGTTACTGGATACGTAAACGTGGGCAGTCGCGACGGTGGCGCCATGTTGTGGGGCAAACATCAGTGAGAGAGCACACAGAGCTATCGACACAGTGACGAACCATATTCTACTTCGTTGGTGCCACAAATAGCGTTGGCAGCGGCGTAATCGTCCAGATGCGATTCTATTTCTTACGGTTCTTTTTTTCCTATATGCTTACAGATCGCCCGCGCAACATCAGAACATTTCCAACGCGTTGTTGTTGGACAGTTACCGGTATCGCTACTACTGTTCGCCTCTTTGGTGACATCGCATATCCGTAAAGGGCAATACGTATGCCTACGAGCCGAAGCATTCTAATTTATTTATTTATTTATTTATTTATTTATTTATTTATTTATTTATTTATTTCATGTACCCTCAGGGCCATTGGCATTAATACAATAATCGGTACCACAGTATCATGGCAGTATGTGGTCAAAATGACTCACTTGCAAGGCTGGCGGCACTTCTTCAAGCATTTCTTGGTGAACTTCTGTGCCACGTCCACTTCAGCGCATTGTCCTGCGTGTATGCCGTTAAGTGCAGGCGGTTGAGTCACGACATTTCCAAATGTTTACACAACATTCCCGAGTCAACATTCCCAACATTGCCGAGCGTTGTGATCGCCATAGCAGAGGAGCAGAGACAGTTTGACCTCAAGAGGCCATAACAATTCTACATCTCTAGCCTGACCACGGAGGAGTTTTCTCAAGAACGAACGTTCATCGAGAAAGCTACTTGGTACACACCTGCATGTCAAGATCGACGCCGCTCGCCAAGAGTAATCATTGATTGAAGAAGAAGGAAACAATGTAGATTGATGTACGAGCTACGTACTCACTCGTTAATATAAAAGGGAACAAAAGGAATGCTTTCAAATAGCTTTATAGCGGCCAAACACACATTCCAAGCACAAAATTGGCCAAATTGTTAGCCGTTAGAGGAAGAGCTGCCTGTTGCATGTGTTAAAATGTCACGTTTGAATTCCCACATCACGAGTAATCGCTTTATTTATTTATTTATTTATTTATTTATTTATTTATTTATTTATTTATTTACATGAATTCGCTGTTCCCCCTCATACTTTTCCTGACCTACATTCATCAGATATGGTCTCGGGCCATCTCCACTGTACATGGCTCTTTTCTAACGAAGTTAAAAACAATTATTTTCTTACGGAATTGTCGGTGCTTTTACTCCCTGAGGAGAAGTGCGTTGAAAATTCTACTGCGCCAGCAAGGTACACCTTTGAATGTTTTTATAGCGTTTTCTTTTGGGAAATCCACACTTTGGCCCGCGCAAAGGAAGCTATGCAATGTCAGAGAAGATTTCCTTTGTAACTCCAGCCGACTAAATTGTTAACGTTACTATTTTATTTCTCTTTCTCAATCTGTAGATAAGTTCTTGTTCGTTTTAACTAAACACAGTAGTTACATCATTGGCGTCTGACTGTTCAGTCTCATCCTCAATTTGCTGCTCTTCTTCCTTTCGTTTACTGCGAGGCCTTAAGTCTCTTAATCTTCTGCAACTCAACCTGATACTCTCCATTCTTGGCCATTTCCATTTAAGTGTGTGCGCACCATATGGTCTGACGTCATCAACATCGTCGTACGTGTATACTTACGTGTTTTAGTTTCGGCGCATATGGGCGCTCCTTCCAGATCCCTGTAGGCGTAGCGACTGGAAATGCAGCCGCAGTTCTTAATCCACAGTCTCATGCGGCACTGCTCGTAGCAAAGCTGCGTGGCGAACGCATGACCGTTACCACAGCTGTGCTCAGCGCAACGGACGATGGGAGTGAAAAAAAGAAGCACTAGGTGGGTTGGCTGTGTCTTTGGCGCGTGCCCGGTATGTGCACGGCGTATACATAGTATGCACGTACGTCATTCAATGATACTCCGCGACTTCCGGTTTACGGCAGCGCCATCTCGGGGAACCTATAGGTCTATGCGCGCGCCTGTTGATAAGGTACCCCAAGATGGCGGAAGGCAGCAAAAGCAGACGACCGCAGCGGATGTGACGTCACGTGCATACTATGTATAGGGAGCGTGCGACGAGACGGTGGCGCCGCCCTGGTGGCATGCTTGGGATGTGACTGGCATGTGACTCGCGTGCTACAGCTGTACCAGACGATGGCACGCAAAAGCATCGCGCGTGCTGTAAACAACGTTCTTTTTTATTGCGAGCTTCTGAGCAAAATATGCAGATAATTACCGCAGTTTCGTCCTAATAAGTCCAATAGATTGATTCTTTTTTTTTTTACTTTGGTGACCCGTCGATTGTGACTGCAATAGTCGCGTGCGCGCACGGGCGAATCCATGGCTTTCTCAACTCGGGTAACACGGCGTAGCCCAAGCAACACCAGATTGACAGTTCGTATCGCTGACGTCATCAATGACGTCAGTGACGCGCTGTGCCGCGCCCACTCTGGGGCTGCTGCACCATCCCTACACTGCTGTCGAGAGCTCTTTCGGCTACTTTTTTATCGACCAAGTACGACAAAACGCGACACGTAACAAGTTCGACCGGCTATGACAAACAGTATATAACACGGCTAAGTACCATATGACCGCGGATATCTGTTTCATGTCCTGTTTGAATATTTTATTTGTAACGAAATCCTAAACATTGAGCACGTCTACAAATTTAACTGGAGACAGAAAGACTAGCGCAAGATAACCGCGATGAATAGTGGAGAAAAAAAAAACGTTTCTTTGTGAACACGATAAACATGTGATGGGCCTGTCGTGGAATATTCTGTGTTTCGATAGCTTGATCCAATCGAATGCGCAACACATTGCACGCGGTACAAATAATTCGCGATTTATTTAGACATACAATTAATTGCAATGAAACGGCAAGTATATAAGAAGGCACCGCCAAAGTTAAATTAGTGCCTGGAAATTTGAAACGAATGTAATATTTAGGAATATAGGGTGTTCCGCTCATCAGCGAGCTACTTTAGCTGCGGCGAGATATTTGCATGACAGCGCGTTCCCCAAAATGAACGCAAAAGCAAATTTTAACGCTTGAAGGTGTCTTAATACTTCATGAACCAAATGGGCCACAATATGAGGATTCGACAACAGCAAACAGTTTACGATGACTATTATGCGTGGCACTGTGATTGTGTACAGGGTCTCCTCCTTTTCGGGGAAAACACCTCATTAGTAATGAATAATTCGTGGCAACCTAAACTTGGCATGAAATCCAACAGATTAATCTCTCATTCCCAGATATCTGCATCCAGCGCCGCATTATGCATTAAATTTTACCCTGTAGTGTAAAGAAAAGGCTAAAGGTACTCTTGTTTGCAGACTAATGCAGTGTTTGCCTTACATATATATGAGTGGCCCTGTACATCACCGGTACACGTCGTCTGAAATAAAAATACAGTCACTTCAAGAAGAGGGTGAAAAGGGAAAATGGACTTGTGGTTCTTGCGTTCTCAAGTATTGATATAATACTTCACTCATCAATATTGTATCACTCTGACTTACATTCTGCGTCATCATGCCATAGTACTTGTTAGACCTCTTCATCAGCTCGTAGTTCACGCACTTCGTCTGGTAAGGTTTGGGCAGCGCTAGCGTCGTTTGCTGCAAAGATGGGGGGGGGGGGGGGGGGTCGTTAAGTGGGGTGGCGTGTATGCGTTATTTTGGTGCTAATTATAGTTTACGAAAGCATATTTAGCGCCAGCAAACAAGGACGGAAGGGAGACGACACCACAATGCGCTATTTCCCTTCCGTCCTTGTTTGCTGGCGCCAAATATGCTTTCAGTTTACCAACACGCCCAACAAATGGCAATGATGAAATTTATAGTTTACGGTTCAAGCGGGTACAAGAAAAGAAACCGCCATCAGGTCCTTGGCGTCACCCTACAAATGTCTGCTATGTCCCAGCTGGGCGCTGTTGCCCACTTGAAGAAAAAAAAAAAATGTGCATGCTTTGGTGCGTGGATGCGCACGCACGCACACACACAAGTCAGCCAGGCTGAAGCTAGCGCTCTACTGACTTCCCCTCTTTACTTGTACATGGTGTTTGAAACAGCAATGGTGCACAAGAAAAACAAATTTGACACGACTGAAATGATTGCAGAAACGTGGCAAGAGGTGACGTAAGTTTAAATGGCTTTTCTTCCGTTGTGAAGATAAATTTCGATCTTCGGCTCCTTGTCGACCACATTGCCTTTCTGGATAGGTTATCTACGAGGGACGTTTCCTAAAGTAAGTTTTTTCTTTTTTTTGAAAGAGAAGATGGTGCACTATAGGTGAAACAAGCAATCGGCCATAAGAATCCGCGCCCGTATACTGCTGGTTCAACGACGGAAGGAGCGTCAGCGGAGGCGCAATGACGCATGCGCAAAGCACAGAAGAAGAGAAAGTAGCAGCGGACCGGCGTGCCCGAAGTTTTTCGAGTGCGAATCGCGGTGGCAGACAGGGACGTGTCCTGGCAACGTCGTCGCCAATGGAAAGTGCGTGCTCTTATCCTTTATGAATGGGCACGTGGATCTGGTGTGTCCATCATCCATGATCGCCTACAGATCATGATGGTGAAGAGGTCATGTCTCAGGCCTTGCATCGCAGGGCACCGAGTTATACCAGAGTGGTTTCTTCAAACTGATTGCGAGCTACGGCAAATGTCTCAATGTTGGTGGCGACAATGTGGGAAAATATTGCAAGGTGTATATAGTTCATGATGCCATAGTGTATGATTTTCCTTTTCTTGCAATAATGTTGCCGTGGGAAAATAAGTGACAAAACTTACTTTCGGAACGTCCTTCGTATTTTGCACTATAAAGTTTGCGTACCGGCCCATAGGTCGGAGTCGTTAGAATATCTATATGTCATTTGTCTGTCGTGGTACGCATTTTAGCTTTCGAACGAGTTGTTTGTAGGAACTATGCCCATTAGATCGATGAAAACATGTCAAACCACCAATTGTTGCAGGCTGTCTATACTCCACATAAAAACGGATGTATATAGAATAACTGACGACAGGGATAGCTTGCACTGACTCATCATGACTACTGTACAGAGCAAGACAGGACTATATTGCAAGACAGTAAGCAGTACGGACGCCAACTCACAACTGTACTAAACTCAGCGCCGTGTCCCTGTCCCTTCGCCATCGTCCTGACTTTTTTTAGCGCTGTTTTCTTCGAGTTAGGTAATGTACCAACTAATTCTATTCCCAATGCCACCATTCTTGTTTCATTTTTCAATGACAGTTAATGTACCCAGTACGCACAACGCAGCTACAAAATTATAATGCGCATGCGCGTGTGAAGAGCAGATATTAACAAAGTGAAAAGAATGATCACGTCCCTCCTTTAAAAAACATTAATTATGGCGTTTTACTTGCTAAAACCACGATATGATTATGAGGCACGCCGTAGTGGGGGACTCTGGAAATTTCGACCACCAGGGGATAATTAACGTGGCCCCCAATGCACGGGACCCGGGCGTTCTTGCATTTCGCTCCTCTCGAAATGCGGCCGCCGCGGCCGGGATTCGACCCCGCGACCTCGTCGTGCTTAGCAGCGCAAAACCATATAGCCGCTAAGACACCACGACGGGTAACGTCCTTCCTTTTCCCTTTGTTGTCTTTGGTCAGCGTCGGTCCAGTCTACTGCCTTGCAATCGTCCTGCATGCCTTGCGCGCCACCGTCCGGCAACTGACTACCCGACTACCTGAGTACAACTTTTTGCAAGAGTTACGGCGGTTTCGTTACACACCTGTTCGACGAGTATGATGTACCGCGACTGCGGCTCGAAGAACAGCGAGTGAGCCTGCTCGGCCGAGTTGGTGTCGTGCTCGTGCACCGACGCGTCAGCGCCGAACGGGTCCGCCTCCAGGGCGTTCGCCACGTCCCAGCCGATCACGGATGTCATCTCTGCGACGAATCACGGAGGCGTGGTCGTGGACAAGGATATCTTTTTTTATTATTGTTCACGTTACCAGCGCAACGTACACGAGACACAAAGTTGCAGGCGTCACAAACGCTGGGCTATTACCCTAAAATAATTTACATTCCTAAAAGGGAGAAAAGGGAGTAAATCAGTCTATCACTCCCTTAATTACACCCTTTATGGATGTAAGGGTGGGGGTTATAGACAAATTTACACCTTTATTCACTTTTATGGGTGTAAATTGTTTTACAATGATACAAACTAAGTTTACATAACACAAGGTTCCACAAAGTGAGAATCATAAAACACAGAATTATTATCGTGCATGCATGCCAGCCATCCCCTGAGTTGACAAACTCCGTTTCTTTCTTTTGTGATGCCAACAGAAGCGGTGCTGATGCAGTCGTCACCTTTTGTTTGGTGTTGAGTGCCTCGAAGACCAATCTTTTAGGTTCTGATTTAAGACCTTGGAGCACGGGTGCTGTCAAAAAAAGTGGACAGTACCGACATCATCAACAGACATCAGCAGAATGTCCTGGCCTTGCTGTTGCTCGCTTCCTTTTTTTTTTTCCTATCTTCTTTTTTTCATTCCGTCTATATTGCTCTGGTAACACGAGTCGAGAATTCAAAAACCAAGCAGGTCGTCCAACAGCGAGAATTGCTGTTATTTATAACTCGGTTATTCTTGACTTTCTCGAGACATTTTCCTTTCTTTTTATTTGCTCAATCTTCATTAGAGGCATTAAATTGACATTAACAGGGAATATTAAGTTGAAGTGCCTAGCATATTGCCTTTCTGTATTACCATAAACGTCATAGCTATCGTAAGAGCAGGTGTCGTGTGCCAGAAAACTGGAGACGCCCGGGAGTGTGTGAACATTCGAGAATATTGAATCGCAATCGAAACTCAATTTTTTTTAAATATTCTTACTCAATTCAAAAGCACGCATTCTCCGGCTGACCCATTAGTGAGGTTACACGTACGTGTAGTGAGAATGATCTCCTTAGCCGAGTTAACGAGAGCTAATTTAATTATCATTACCTGTAAGGACTTGTAGCCCGTTTTTTGTTCGTATATCGGGATTAGTGCAATGCTTTAGCATGTCAGAAAATCGCGTAGAGTCGCAGGAAATGCATTTACATTTGATTATTCGACATTCCGTTTGTATTCGAAGCCAGCTATAGGTACTCGTATTTGATGCTTATCCGAAAAAAAAAATTTTTATTTTCACAGATCTATAAGAAAAACTGCAGGAGAGAGTCGAGGAGACCATAAAGCTTCCCACAAAAATCACTTATAGGCGACTCTGGCGTCGTTCACTTACAATGGCAATGATAGTTGGCATACGTATATGTCTGGTATTTGTGCTTCTTGCTTCAGGCGTTCTTCAGGCTTGATTTACTCCGCATTGACTCGCAAATTTTTTTCACAGCACTCATGGTTAGAATGAGAAATTAGGGCAGAGCCATTGTCGGCGCATGCCATTGGAAGACCATACATCCGCCTGCACGAACCTCCTTCGTCTCCTGCTCGCACTGTGCCATACACAATGTTTCTTCTTCCAGAATTTTGAATACGTCAACGTGTGAGTCACGTGAGAGGTACACCCATGGGTATACGAGAGGATATATTTATGACGCACAAATGCTAACCGCGAAATTGCCAAGTGTTTTTCTACACGTTTCCTTGTTGACCGTTTATAGTGTCCCTGTGTGCATCCTCCCACACGCACTCAATGCTTACTCTCTCCCTTTTTTCATCTGTTCCCCTTTCTCCCACCCCCAGTGCAGGGTAGCAAACCGGGTGCTCGTCTGCTTGACATCGCTGCCCTTCCTGTCCTTGCTCTCTATCTCTCTCTCCTTGTTGAACTGCATGCTCACCGTAATCCCAAGGGTATCGGCATCGCTTGAGCGGGTGCGACTCGTTCCTGATTCGACTGTAGTCCAGCGTGTAACAGTAGCTGTCCGGGAACCGCACGAACGACTTGTACCAGCTGCGCCAGGAAGAAGAAAAGCAGGACGCGGCTGCATACAGATCCGTTTCGAAAACTCTCTCATCTGAACGCGAGAAAAAAAGAAAGGCTTCCCACCTTGACATTCAGCGAAAAGCTGCGACGAAAACCTCTGCGAAATGTCGGATATTGTAAAAAAACGAGACGCTCAAGAGAAACCGAGACGCGCTCAACTTTCTATTTGTTAGTTGCGGCTACACGAAGCCAAGAGATAATCAAGCTAGCGATAAGCGTAAGAGAAATTACTAACTGTTCTTCTCAGATGAAATCTAGAAATAATAAAAAAAAGAAAATTTGAAGGCAAAAAAAAATGAAAAACAACTTGCAGCCCATGAAGCCGAATCCGGCCGTGACCCTGGCAAGCACTCCAAGGATTACACCTAAGTGCACACAAACACATACTCAATAAAACGAAGTGTAGCGTGACCGTTGAGGTAGCCTAATGGGTAGAGCATATCGCAAGCGTAACGTGGAAGATAATCGTTCCGCTTCCACTGGCAGCAAGTTGTTTTCTTTTCGTCCACTTTCATTTCATTTTTCCTCATCATCTCTGCGTTTAAATTAAAGGGAATGATTAATTTCCCCTGTGTTTTCACTAGCGTCATTGTCTGTTGGCTTCGCGGTTATTTTGCCAGGGAATTATTAAGAAACGTTTCAAATATTTAAAATGCGCAACACTTTTGTTGGAACGTTCATTGTCGGAATAGGATTACACCTCTTTGCACAAACCACCTGTGCAAGCAGAATTTGTGCAGCTTTATAGCGTAGCCTTTTATAAAAATTGCCGGCACTTTCGCGTCGTGGGCCTTGCATATTCTGAAGCATGTCAGGCCTTAGCTGACGCTGCTGGCATACGTCACGTCTTCCTGAGCCAGCACGGGCACTTCAGGATGGTGTCACCATCGGTATTTTGTTTGTGCGTCCTTTCTGGCTTACAAGTGTAAGACCGACCCACCGACCCACCGAACGACTGACCCACTGAACACCCCGACTGAACGAGTGACCCCTCACTCACTAACGATGATTTGGCAATACACAAGCATTCTATTATTCTGGCGTAATTTAATAGTTATAAACTAAAATTGAACATTAGTAAAACCATTTTATTGTTCTTTATGTTCGTTCTTTAGTTCTTCCGTCAGTGTAATACTGCTAAGTGCAATACAATCTGGAACAATAGGACGGGAACAATATTTCTTGAAAACCCTGTTTCTACTAATTTTGCGAGAGAGTTGCTTACTACAGCATGTTGATTGCAAGTTAAGCTATCAAAGCTCGTTATATTTTGCATTTCGCACCGGAACTTCAGCACTTGTCCCTCAGTCTGACTTTCGAACATTTCGAACAAATCTCGAACAATTTCCCCTCGTATTTTGGACATTTCGACACAGGAAGAAGTTCTCGACATTTGCATGTTTGAGTATAATTTCGGTTCCTCTTTGAACGCAGTGTGTTCGTTATACAACGGTAAGCAATTAATTATATAGATCCAAGAAAACTGTTTTAAGAACAATTACAACGTCACGGTGACTTCGTACGGGAACGTCAGAGTTCCGTCGACAAGCGTCTTTCATTCTCGCGTTTTTTTTTTTTCTTCTCGCTTACTTTTTCACGCAGTAAGAGCATCTGCTTTGCTTTTTACTGGAGTGTTTTTTACTAACACAGCTTAACTTAACGTTCTTCTTAATGTCCCTTGAATGTTTCTATTCAGCCTCCCTAAGAGAAACAGAGAAACTAGTACACCACGAGTTTAGGGGGAAAATAATAAAACAATACCTAGTTGCTCCTGCCGCTTTTCCCCGTTTCACATCTTGCAAGGCGCTTCTGACCTCATCTCTAGTTATAGGAGGAGTTTCTGTATCCTGTTCATTATCGTTCCGAATGGAGTTCTCCTGAGTCCTCTGGGTACTGTACAGGTCAGTATAGAATTCTTCCGCTGCATTTATTATACCTTCGAGATTGCTGATGATATTGCCCTGCTTATCTTTCAGTGCATACATCTTGGTTTGTCCTATGCCAAGTTTCGTTCTCACTGATTTCAGGCAGCGTCCATTTTTTTACGGCTTCCTCACTCTTTCTCACGTTATAATTTCGAATATCGCTTATCACCTATCACCGTCGATTTAATCAAAGATGGAGGAGATATAATGCTTGAAAAACTGGCGGCTCTCTATACGAAATGTCTATCAACTGCAAGGGTCCCAGAAAACTGGAAGAATGCAAACATTATACTTATCCACAAAAAGGGAGACATTAAATAACTGAAAAATAATGGGCTATTAGCCTACTCCCAGTATTATATAAAATATATACCAAAATAATCTCCGATAGGATACGGGCAACACTGACTTTAGTCAACCAAGAGAACACGCGGGCTTCAGAAAGGGATTCTCTGCAATGGGTCACATCCTTGCAATTATTCAGGTTATGGAGAAATCCGCAGAGTACAATAAGCCTCTCTGTATGGCTTTCATAGAATACGAAAAAGCATTTGATTCAGTAGAGATACCACCAGCTATAGAGGCATTCCGTAATCAAGGAGTACAGAACGCTTACGTAAATACATTGGAAAATATATACAGGGATTCCACAGCCACCTTAATTCTACACAAAGTAGGAAGATACCTATAAAGAAAGGAGTCAGACAAAGAGACGCAATCTCCCCAATGATATTCACTGCGTGCTTGGAAGAAATATTCAAGCTATTAAACTGGGAAAGTTTAGGAGAAAGGATCGACGGCAAATACCTCAGCAACTTTCGGTTTGCCGATGACATTGTTCTATTCAGCAACACTGTGGACGAGTTACAACAAATGACTGAGGACCTTAACAGAGAGAGTGTAAGAGTGGGGCTGAAGATTAATATGCAGAAGACAAAGATAATGATGAATAACCGGGCAAGGGAACAAGAATTCAGGATCGCCAGTCAGCCTCTAGAGTCTGTGAAGGAGTACGTTTACCTAGGTCAGTTGACCTGGCCTAGGTTACCTGACCATGAGAAGGAAATTCACAGAAGAATAAAAATGGGTTGAATCGCATACGGTAGACATCGTGAGCTCCTGACTGGAAGCTTACCGTTATCATTGAAAAGGAAGGTATACAATCAGTGCACTTAACCGCTGCTGACATATGGGGCAGAGACTTGGAGACTGACAAAGAAGCTTGAGGACAAGTTAAGGACTGCACAAAGAGCGATGGAATGAAGAATGCTATAGGTATAACTTTAAGAGACAGAAAGAGAGCGGTTTGGATCAGAGAGCAAACGGGTATACACGACATTTTAATTGACATGAAAAGAAAGAAATGGCACTGGGCAGGTCATGTAATGCGTAGATAGATAACCGTTGGACCATTAGGGTGACAAAATGGGTATCAAGAGACGGGAAGTGCAGTAGAGGACGGCATAATACTAGGTAGTGCGACGAAATTAGGAAATTTGCGGGTGCTTGTCGGAATCGGCTGGCGCAAAACAGGGGTAATTGGAGATCACGAGGAGAAGCCTTCGTTCTGCAGTGGACATAAAATAGGATGATAATGATTATGATGATTATGATGATGATGACGATGATGATGACGACGACGACGTAGTTGCTCCATCGCGGCATGGCCTTCATACGTGTTTTCGACAACGTGGAAACTTACGTCGCTGAACAGACACGAAAGATACTGCGCAGTTTATATGGCGTCAGCACACATGCGGCGTCCGGACAACAACTGCCCAAAAAAGGTTGTCCTTCCGCGACAGCACGGGTGAACGCCACTGATGAAATTCGTCGACGTCGCGAAGCAAACAAACAAGGCGGAATATTACGTTTCACGATATAAACAGGAGTACTAACCTCTGGAATGTCACCTGTAGAAAGCAAGACAAAAAAAAACATAGAGGCAAATAATTAGGTCACCTTCAAGATGCGCGCAAATAGGACCATCCGCAGGGGCCCTTGTACGGACTCACTATCAACGCACGGCGTTGATTGTACGCGCCCCAAGTTTACAACTGTCGTCTCGCGCGACATATCTGAGCCCTATACGTAGGCGCAGATCTAAACAGTCCGCAGGTCTTTTAGTGCTGCCGAAATCAAAGCAATAAACTGCATTTTCGCGGAAGAATCCCCCCAAAATGTACAACCTATCCGCCCGTACATGTGTCCGAGGTCGCGGAGTGAAAGCTCGAGAGTGTATATATAAGCTGCGACCCCTGGGCGTTGCCGAATTGCGTAGACTTACTTTCAGAGCAGCAAGTATGCGGCACACATTCACGGTCGTCTTGGTCGCACTCTGCACCGCCAGTGTCGTGCGGGCCAAACTCGGGGCACCGGGCGGACCCCTGAAGCTGCACTTCGATGTGCCGGACAGCTTCAAGGTATATAGAGTGTTCGATTCACACTGCGCTGTGCTGCGCTGTCGTCTGCTTCCTTAAACATACGTGCGCTTAACAAGAGTGACGGAAATGTAAATGCGTCTCGCAGGATATCTCGAGAGTGTGAACCAAGATTAGAGGAACACGCAGCCCCCACTGTGGAACAGGTTCTATTAGGAACACGCAGCCACGCAGCCACCCTTCGCAGCTCCAAGTAGATTCGAGGACGTCTTCGAAAACCGCCAGAGTGATAGCGGGCGTCTGTTGCGAATTTGCTGCGTGTCTCCAGGGTAGGGCCCAAGTCACTTGGGCTTAAATTTCTTTTTTCCAAACCTTCGTTATCTTTAGGACATCAACAGCGCGGTATTCACATGTGATATTCATCAGCTCGCCTTTATGCAATGATATCGTCTATACAATGTATCCACTTCCATGCTCGAATTTCCTCACCCGTCCTGCATCAGTTACCAATTTTAGGTAATTAGCGAAAATAGTGTTCATGTGTTTATTGCTGTAAGCTCAGCGTAGGCCGCGTTGCGTATCCGCAAAAGCGGCATGAACATAGATATGATAGTCTTTTTTTGTCTTTAAGTCATCCGCATAAAAAACAAAAACACCTAGCATCAACCTGTTCTATATATCAAGCAGAAGTGACTAGCGCAAGAATGGACACGGGATACTAAAAAGGCGACAAGGACAAGTTCCATGCTGAAGTGACTAGCGCAAGAATGGACACGGGACACTAAAAAAGGCGACAAGGACAAGCTTGTCCTTGTCGCCTTTTTAGTGTCCCGTGCCCACTCTTGCGCTAGTCACTTCAGCATGGAATACCAACTAGCCCAGTCTCACACCCGGATATACCAAGCAGCCTGCATGCACGAACGCTTATTCTTCGACGTTTTTCTGCACTGCAGATCATCTCTAGCTGGGAGTCCGCACTGTCCATAGGGGACTCGGACAGCGACTCCATGTTCGACTGCCTGACGGCGAACCGCACCAAGATCGACTTCGTGAAACAGACGGCCACCTTTGTGTGGATCCTCCCCGAGACCGACCACTCGCCCAGGTATAGACGAATCGCTTGCGCCGCGAGCAGACGGTTTGTGGACAGCATGATCTTGAATTGTAGCGCGAAGTGACACAGACAGCAGACTAGTAGCAGACGAAACGAGCGCTACTCTAGTCTAGACTAGGGCAGGGGGTGCTAGTTTCTAGTACCTGTCTTTGTTACTTCGCGCTACAATTCAAGATCATACCCGCCGTGGTTGCTCAGTGGCTATGGTGTTGGGCTGCTGAGCACGAGGTCGCGGGATCGAATCCCGGCCACGGCGGCCGCATTTCGATGGGGGCGAAATGCGAAAACACCCGTGTGCTTAGATTTAGGTGCACGTTAAAGAACCCCAGGTGGTCAAAATTTCCGGAGTCCTCCACTACGGCGTGCCTCATAATCAGAAAGTGGTTTTGGCACGTAAAACCCCAAATATTATTATTATTAATTCAAGATCATGTTACCGTACCAACTCGCCCAACTTTATATCATTTTGTGGATAGCCTCCAGAGCATGACGTCACGAAGATGTGGCGGCTCTGTCGTCACTTCGATTGCGTGCCAAAAAAAAATTTTTTTTGAACGCACTCTAGCGGCGTGAGTTTTATCTGAATTAAGGCAAGTTTGGTACAGGTAGCTAAGTTTCAAAAATGTTTAGTCATTGTTGTTCGAAGCGGCAAACATAAGTGCCAACATGTGGAACTTCTGTTAAATCCCTGCATAGGCTTGCGCAGGGATTTACATTAGGGAGTCAAACTGTCTGGCAACGCCATTCTCCCCCTTTTCTCGTCTATCAAAGCAGTTTTTTTTTTCAGCCTTTCCCTGAAAGGGCGCTTCCTAACGAAGCGTACGTCTCAGGTGTTGGTTAAACGAAGCGTGTCTTTTTTTTTTGTTTATCAGACCTTACTGGCGGGTTTATCCGCACTGAAACCTAGTTTGCTACGAAAAAGAATAACCCCTGCATAGACGAGGCTGCTTGGTTTCGCCCCTTCCTCAATTTTTCCTGATGAAGTACGAGTGTCTGGAAAAGATGCCTGGACGAAAAGCTGCTTCTAGACAGCTTGAATAGGCCCGACAACTTAGGTCATGCAACAGTGTTCAAGATCAGTTTAACGAAAGAAACGCATATTAGCGGTGACATAGCCATTCCTAAAGACTCTTATAGAGGTGCTACGAAGAAAAACTCATACACATATATTTACAACGCGTATACTAAAACGCGGTTACATACGTACACATATATAAACTCGTGCATTTCAATGCATGCAGAAATATATACACTAATAAAAATACATAACATATGTGGAATATTTGAAATTCGGGATTGTTGACGTTTAGCAGCAGGTACAAATATAGATACAGGGCTGCACCTCCTGCCCTATATAGTGCTGCGATTCCCGACGATGCAAATAGGGCATGAATGCAGCTTTTTGTGCACAAGACGAGGGCGAAGAAGAGGCTGAGACACAGACGGCCATTCGTGTGTCTCAACCTCTTCTTCATCCTCGTCTTGGGCGCAAAAAGCTGCATTCGTGTCCCACCAACATGCCCAAACAGACACCTTGGCAAATAGGATCCCGTATGTGGTGGCATCCGTTGCAGAGTTGCTTCCTGTTTCATATTTCCTTTACAGGAACTAAACACTGTGCACTGAACTTCGCCCCGGAGTTGTCCTCAGAATGCCGTGACACCCGTTGTGCCTCCTCCCACCCCCCTCTGTGCGCAAACCTATGATCGTCTGCTCGCTTACAGTAGAGAGTAATCGTGTGGGCAGCCTACAGAGCAAAAAAACAAACAAAACACTTTTGCATCCTTAACGGTGTTGGTTTGTTCCATAGCTTGCACTATTACGCCAAAGATGCTTACTACGCACGACAGCGAGCACAGACGCGATTAGATAGGTCCCAGTTCAAGATAGCGTACTAATTCTGACCACCTCGTGCGCACAGAAATACCTGATACCAGCGCTTGAAAGTTATTGTTATTGAACTTTATTTGGTGTAGTTTTCGCGCCATCTGTCGCAGCTATTACGGTGTTTACGCGCCACAAAAAACGAAGTCGCCGTACAAGAAAACTTCAGTTGTTTCCATCAAGAATTCGATCTTGCCATGTAAGATCGAGCGAGAGTGTTGGCCACGGAACAAACAGAACACCCTTAAGGGCGTAACAACATTTTCTGTGTAGCTGTTACCGTGGATACAGTGTTGCCAAGGAGCCTCGTGACAGTATATTTTCAAAAGTGTTTTGCTGATATCTAAAATGCAGCAATGCGCGTTGCATGTTACCGGGTGAAAAGTGAAGAATACAACATGTAAACTCGTAGGCGTCGGCTAACACGGTGCCAGCTTGCACCTGCCAATATCTCGCGTTGGCAGAGTTCGCAAAAGATTGACGAAGACAGTGTCTGGCGACTGCTGCCAAAATAATTAGCACTAACTCTCTTTTGTCTGTGCAGGCAAGAACTTACATTTTCGGTCAGGCCCGGGCCTAAACCTGGCACTATGGAGATGACCCTAGGCGACGGTGAGCATATATCCAGATTCAATAATTATTGCTGCTCTGCGAATGACGGTAACTGTGCTAAGGTGAAGCTGAAATTCTATTTGGTAGCTTTATTATCATGGGTTGCAACACTTAAGGGACAGTGATATCGAAAGCTGGCATCGACACTTTAGTTCCGAAAACGCAAATGAGAATCCAGGTAAAACCAAGCTTACGAGTGGGCAACGCACTTACATTCGAGTATGTGACGAACGTCACATTTATCGCGAGCTCAGCGAAATAATCGATGCAATTTGACTGTAAAATAAAAATAAAGTAAACATAAATGCTCGATAGTTTGCTTTCGATACTTTTCTCTTGCTGTCTTAAGGAATCCAAAGAAATTAAGAACAGGTGACTTACGAGCGCATGTATTAGGCAACCGAAGAACAGTTAAAGCAACTTCTTTTTTATTTTCAGATCCGACAGTCTTGGAGGGCATATTCTATTACATGGACGACAACTGCCTCGTGATGGACTTGGAGTATCATGGACATCGTAAGACTCGATCGATCTCACAAGACTTGATCGACAGCTAGATTCGACACTTGTCGCAATTAGGTTTTCATAAAACGACTCGGCTTCGAAAATGCGGCAGTGTACACCTTTATGTGAAATTACACGGCTATAGTCTCCGAGCACAAATGCAGGCCGGAAGGCTATTTTATATATGAAGAATTTGCGGATCCTAGCCGCCTTGTGGTAATCGGTTTATGCGAAGCTTTTATTTCAAGGTCTTTGGATTCGCCGGTGAAGCATGTAGCGGGAGGCTATGGTTATAAATGAGGCGGGGCTAGAAAAAATTACAGAACGAGTGAAGTTTGCGTAGGAGGAACGCTATTTGACAACTTTTGGAAGGAGGTCGGTGACCTCTAAAGGGCTGAGGTACGCTGCCGATGGTGACGACGTTAAGTTACGTGTGGACATAGTTTCGCTTTCGCGGCTGTTCTTCTCAGTGCCTCTCATTTCTTTCAGAATGCCTTCTCTGGGTTCGGAAGGAGGTGAAGGACTTGGTTCCACAGGAGTGCTTCGAACGTTTCTCCGATGCCTGCGGGGAGCCCCTTCGCGACCACAGGAGGGAGCTCTGCCCCGACAGCTAGATCGACAGCTAGATCGACAGCTAAATCGACAGCTAGATAGAAAGCTAGATAGACAGCAAAATCGGCTACTGGGTTCACAGCTAGGTGAACACCGATATTGACATTTGTACAGCTAGTTCGACAGTTAATCGATAGCTCGACTGACAAATAGGTTCTCAACTAGATGGACAATTATAGATATACATTTGTGTCTATGACTATCTCTGACTATGCGGGAAGTGCTATGTCATTATTTTAAACGCATTTAGAGCAAATACGTTTACTGCCCGCACGTGTTATAGAGCTGCTAAATAGCTGCAAACGTTCACTTGGCCTGCCATCATCTTTCGTTCATACAATATTTCATTGTTGTGGAGAAGGCGCAGCATACTTTGTTTGTTGCCATGATTTTCTCGACAGCATTGTCGCAGACAGTTATGTCGACAGGCAGACTGACAGATGCACGACTAGATAAACAGTTGAATCGGCGATTAGATCCACAGCCAGATCGACATGCAGCAGCGTCGCAATTGCTATACGTCTACAGGCGGAATGACAAATCGACGGTGTTCATCGCCAACTGGACCGACAGTTATAGATGGACCGTCGAGAATCATGGATGATGGAACAGCTACGAACGTGCACCCTTATATGGTCAGAGAGCTGGAAGAAGAAAACTCATACCATCGGGACGACGAGAGGTCACATTTCCAATATCACTCTGTCATTGAATAAAAAAATTGCTACCACCGATCGCATTTGCGAATAAGTGTAAAGCTTCCGCGAACAGGGTGAAGTGGGACCCGTGCCTCAAATGGGTCAGGCTTGTAGTTCGCGCGTTCATGCATGGGACGGTACCGCAAGCATGGGACGGTACGGCAAGCATGGGACGGTACTGCAAGCATGGGACGGTACCGCAAGCATGGGACGGTACGGCAAGCACTCGCGTCCTGCGCCCCGTATTAATTACCGCATGGTTATCGAAGTTACCACGGCGATGAATGTGCACGTGCACGAGAGGTCCTGATCCGTGTGAGGCAGGATCTGTGTAGTCGTGGTGGGAAGACGAATACGCGGACTGGAGATGTTGGCCAGGCCACACGCGTAGCGCGCTGTATGTAATGTTGCTGAGTCACGCTTACAAATGGTTAGTGAGACAGGGTATATCAGTGGTCGCGCGCCGGTCAAGCTCATCCAGAACAAAAAGTGGAAGCAATGATCGGACTCACAGTTTATAAACACACGCTTGAAACTGAAGCAAACACGCACATCTCGAGGCTACTTCAAAAGACTATCATTCAGTCTTGCCCGTGCATTGCACCATTTCGTTACGAGGCGCTGCTGGGGTCGTTTCTAGTGCTGGGGTCTTTCACTAAGCTTGAGGTTCCTCCTGTAGGTCCGTTATAGCGGGTATCTTTCTTTTTTTAGGCCATACGAAATTTCTGCAAAGTGTCTGTGGCAGATAGTGTAGTTCTAGTCATTCAGCTGGATTGCTCAAAGAGGTGGACATGCACGAGAAATCGAAACAGATGATCAACTAATTAACAAAAATGTATTCATTGTCTTGTTATTAATTATCTTACCACACACGTAGCAATTTGAGAATTGTAGCCGGTGGGCTCGCAAGGTGAATCCACTTGGAACGAATTATCAGGATGGCACCAGTTTCGAAATATTTGTTCCCAGAGTGTACGACGAAATGTATGGGTGTTCCAGATATTTTCGTGCTCCAATGCACAAAATGACAGTTCGTTAAAAAAAAAGTAAGTGGACAAACAGTGCATTCTTTGCCTCAAAGTTCACTGCGCATATCTAGAAACTCATGCGATGCTAAGAATTCGTTTCAAGGGGATATGCCCTGTGCAAGCCCACCGGCTACACAGCTCCTAAATTAAAATTTAAATTACATTATGAGATTTTACTTGCCAAAACCACTATCTGATTATGAGGCACGCCGTAGTGAGGGACTCCGGAAACTTGGACCACTTGGGGTTCTTCAACGGGCACCTAAATCTAAGCACACGGCGTGTTTTCGCATTTCGCCGCCATCGTACACAACTCCTAAATTGATATATGTGCCGCAAGGTAATCATTTAAAATAGTTTATTGGTTAATTCTTGCTAATTAGTCGATTATGCATGTCGATTTTTCATGCGAGTATAATGCCCGCCGCTTCGAGCAATCCAGCTTAAGGGCTACGATTGCGCTATATCTGCCACAGGCGATATTTAAAATCTCACCGATAACTATACTGACATTACTACGGTCATGCTGACACCCGAGTAAAGTATCGAAGGACTCTGCCAACACTAACACAATGTCGCGTGCCAATGTCAACGCAACGATCACCGCCAGGTGGCGCAAGACTCACTCGTTGTGGCAGTCGAACGGCTCGCAGCCGCTGGTGGGCTTCATGTGGCAGCTCTTGATGACGTCACCGGTGTCAAGCGACAGTGACGACAGGTTGCGGTGCTCCCTGATGGCGGCCATGACGGCGCTGACCTGTGAAATTTGTGACGCAGGAACACTTAACCAAAAGCTGATTTATATATATATATATATATATATATATATATATACTATGCTGAAACTTAAAGCTTTCACGGCGGTGTCTTGACAACATGAAACGCAAATTTTTGCCAAACTCACCGAAGTCGCGTTTCCGGCACAGTGTTCCTTCAGCTTCTCGTCGGCGCACACTTTTCTCATGTCTATCCTGCGTGTCGGACAAGCAGTTCAACACGAAGCATATTTAACTGAACCCCCTTTTTCGTGCAGGACAGAGCCTTGAAGAGACACTAAAGAAAACTTGTTTGAGATTCGTTAGTAAATTACGCTCCTAATAATACAATACCAAAAAAAGAAGCTAATTTTACCGGGAGATGAAGCTGCATGGTAAGCCAGAAAAGACGCAAAAAAAAAAAAAAAACGAGACACAAGTGGCGACGCCACTGTAAAGTTCGCGTACCAGCTCGCTCAGACGTCATAGATTGTGACGGCGCCTGTTTCGGCATCCCAGTGAATTTCTTGTCGGTAAAGAAATTAATAACATTGTGTTCTAAATGAGAAAAGGATAAACTCGGCAAACTTCAGGAACTTCTACAGCACCGAAACGCACCGAAAATTTGTACTTTGAAATTCTTGACATCACATTGGCGTAAGGAACTATGTATTTGGCTAAAAAAAAAAAAAAAGAGAGAGAACTGAAGTTTGGTAGTCAATTTTTTTCTTCTAATTATGAACTTGTTATGACAAAATTACTGAAAAATAAAGCTTCGACAGAATAATTTTGTCAGTTGAAACTGATTTAATGCTTCCCTTTAGTGGAGGGTCTCTTTATAGCATTGAAGGAATCGGGGACCTTAACAAAATCATATGGGCATTAAAAGTTTGTAGACAAAGGAAGCACTTCGCTTTAAATGTAAGAGGGCGCGACCAACCAATTGCTGAGGCAGACTGAGAGGGCGGGAAAGACGAGGTCCTTCATGGACTCGACGCGGATGTTGGTGGTGGTGGGGAACTTGAAGTACATGATGAAGAAGTCGGTCGCCTGGTACGTGAATCCGGCCACGCAGGCCACGGTGATGAGAAGCCGGATGAGGAACAGAGGATCCAGGAGCCTGCGTAACGCGACAGACAGAGTCGGTCGGGACTTGGATATTTATATTTTTGGGGGACATTTATTATTCATCATTATTTATATTTGGGTAACACGTATATACTATACCAAGTTTTTCTTTTTTTCAAAAGTAAAGTAAAGGTGAAGCATTTCGCAGAAACGAAACTAAGTACAAATTTTTTCACAGTCAATTAGGTTAGTTGAGAATCCACCAGTTAATTTTTTGTTGTTGATGGGCACTCAATTAAGTAAGCGTCATATTATTTCCTTCACCCATTGCTGTCACATTTGACGAGACGTCAATTATGAAACTGTGGGAGAGCTAAAAAGAAACAACGGGCAGTTATGTGTGTTCGGCAAGGTACAATTAACGTGCATATATATATTTTTTTTTTTTGCTTATCAGATAGCCCGCGAAGTGCGAAACGTACCACGCCCCCCGGTTACAACGCCAACCCGCAATACTCAAACCCGCGCCAGAAAGCAGCACCGCCAAAGATGATCGCTGTGCACGAAAATGGGTACGTGAAAGGTATACAACTGCGGCTCTAAAGATAACACGGACGCGCTCTTTCCACAACGCGCAAGAAAGCTAGAGCTCGAAACGTAAAACCAACATAGAGGCTACATACGCGTTGTATCGGAGAAGGCGAAACAGAGGAAGCGGAAACTTCCCAACCTATAACGCTTCATCAGTTCAGTTCAACGTATTCCCGCTTTATTTTCGACTACAACGTCGCAAGACAATGGCTGTGTTCCAATACTCGCCGTAGACGGCTAAGTGGACAGCGGCCATCTTAAGTCTCGTTCCAATTCTCACGAAGACATCAAAGTAGACAGCTTCGCGAAGATAGCATCGAAGTAAAAAACGATGCAGGCTACTTTACTGTCCAAACAAGATGGCGGCCGAGCAGGACGCTTGGAAAGCCGACGGGAAGGTTGCCTGCACACACAAAAACCTAGACACGCGATCTGACGCCCTTAACGTAAGCTATGCATCGTGTTTTTCGTAGGTTTGCAGGAGCAAAGACTTAAAATACAGAAATAATGCGTGCTTTTTTCACCGTTTTCGTGACGCCGCGATGTGGCGTCCCGTTGCAGACGTGTCTTCCGTACGTCTTCCAGACGGCTAGAAACGCGTTCCATTACACGGCCTCGAAGCTGTCTCGGCTGTCTCTTTAGCTGTCTACCTAGACTGTCTCGTATACTGGTTAGAATTGGAACACGCCCAATGACGTTGCGGGCAGTGGGCAAAAAAAGAAGCCTTTGAAAAATGGCCTTGGAAGCGTCTACTGACCATAGCATTTTACATATACAGCAATGCAGCAGTGCATGCAAAGTTGAGATAGTACAAAAGACGCCGTGGTGGCTTAGCGGCTTTGGCGCCGCGCTGCTATAGGCCCGAAATCGCGGGTTCGAAAGTCGGCCACGGCGGCCGCATTTCGATGAAGCCGAAATGCAAAAGAAAGAAAAAAAAAAACGCCCGTGCATTGAGTTTCAAGTTAAAGAAGCCCACATTGGGTCAAAATCGAATCCGAAGTTCCGCGATTACGGCGTGCCTCATGATCAAATCGTGGTTCTAGCACGTGAAATACACATTTCTTTTCTTTCTTTATGTTTTTATTTATGTTTAAGACAACATAAAATATGAATTACACATCAAAATACGTGGAAGAACTAGGTACTCTCAATTATGCATGTCGCGCGGTTACAGTTGAAAGAAAAAGTGAAAAAAAAGCAAAGATAAACAAACATTTAGTCGTGAGTTTCGCGACACAATAGGTGCCAGATCATAGCTCGTGTGGTGTAAGAAATAACGAGATAAAGCTATGCCCATGACCAGCATAAGAAAGAGAGATGTATATAAAAACATATATTAGCAAATAAACAAACAACCACCCATGTGGTGCTTCCGGAGAAGTGCCTAGATTAGGTTGATCATGTCGCTCCTCAACGGGTATAGGAAAACAGGTATTTATAACAAAGTATATGTAACAACGTATATAGTATAACAGGTATATACAATCAAGCTGCCATAGAATGCTTTTCTGGTGTGCAGGAGTCCCTTAGAAGGATTCAGTGGCTTAACGCACAACGTCTGAGCCTTGTAGCCCCCGAAATTTGATCTTTACCAGCATAGTAAAATTGTGCAGACAATCCGTACAATGAGGTTACCAAAAAAGAATATGAGAAACAAAAGCAGAAAAAAAGACAGGACTAATACGGAACATAACAAACATATCTATTGAATTCACGCGGTAGTTTTAAACACAACGTCACCATCATTGGGCTCGACAACGTGAAGCATCCCAAATCTCGCACAGCCCTAATCTAATGTGCATTTTGGTTGCGTATCAAACATGATCTACTACGGAGCGAACAGTTTTTTTTTTTTTGTGAGTCCCCATTTCGTAACGCCTAATGCACGCACCTTCGAAAACCGAGTCCGAGAGAGGAACTAAATAATCAGTCCCCGAAATAGTAATTCTACGTGGCATTCGTACGGAACATTTGCCATCGCCCGAACAGCCTTTTATTTCCGTTATATGTATATGGGCATTACACATATATGTGAAATATTGTACAGAGGTTTTTTTCTTTCTTTCTCTCTTTTTTTTAAACCAGACGGACTCCGCGTAATACAAAGTTTCACTTTGTTTGGGAATAAGAAAATATTAGATATTCGATGGTCGTTTTTCTCAAATATTCCCATTCTATTGGCGTTCGGTAATTGCGCTATCGTTTGAGCACCTCTAATTATATCTAACTGTTTAATGCTCGATACAGTAATAGTTAACCAGACTCGATAACAGTAACGTAAAACAGACATGAATAGAGATTTATAAATAACACATCTCACACCGTTTGGGACAGAATGACGTAGTTTAGAATATATATATATGTATATATATATATATACCGGCGACAGGAGACTTGTTTGTCCTCGAAGCGTGTTTCTTTATCCTCTGTCGTACATTCACGTTATTAGACAGGCACTACGAAGTAGCATGACGCTAAGAGCTATGGCAGTCGAATGGTGCAAAGTCGCAGACACTATATACCAACGTAGCCGATGCATAGGCGCAAGCGTCTTCAATGAGGCGTATACACGGGCTAAAAAAAAATGTATGCTAGTGTCCGATGCCGAGTTTGATGTGCATAATTAATACAGAGACGTTTTGTAGTTTGTAGTTTGTAGTTCACTGCATGAGTTTTGTTATTCACTGCATCGATCCGAGCTCGTTCTAGCTGGGTTCGTTATAGCAGGCGACGCAGTCGGATGTCGCCACGCTAGAATTTTATGAATTATTATTATCGGTAATTATTATGAAGACGGAATTAGTCGGGAAGCGTTGTCCAACGCTCGAAGGCATTGCGATATTGTAGTTAAATGACAATATCTTCTTTCGGCAAAAAAATACACACAAAAAAAACAGATCATGGGCAGTGTACAGTTCAACTTTTACATGAGTAGGGGGGACGGGGGGCGGGGGGGCTCACAACATGGAATCTTTTGGGGTAGGCTTGCTTCCGAAAGAAAGATACAGAGCTGGCCATTTCACGTATTAGGCAACCTCTCTCCTATCGTTTATTTAGCTTTTGGTGCAAGCATGCTGCGTCGTGGCCGGAAGGAAGCCTGTATATAGGTTTATGCCCAACTACTTCTTTACTACAGGGCAGCTGATCTGCTAAACACTTATTTCCACGTTATAAACAGACTCTGCGTCCTTTTTTTTTTCCTTCCGTTGCACCTCCTTCAAAAACCAACCACGTAACTTAACAATGTGTGCTGTTTTGTTGGTTGAGTAGAACTTGTTGCTGGGCGAGTTGGTTGGGATCTAATGACTGGTTGGTTCTTTCTCATTTTTCATATATCCATACTTTATCATCGATTTAGCGCGTAGACAAGCTTTTTACGCAGCTCCTACGGCAAACCTTGGCGCATCTCTCCCAGTACCATATGCACATATTTAGCAGGCAACAACAACGTCAGTGTTGACGCACTTGGCCTTGACCTTGGAGCCGAAAGAAGTGTGCTTGCTTGGGCTTTGCCCTCGTGTTATCCTGAAACCGCGCTGTTGACTGTGGGCTTTGTTCAGCATGGGCTTGATGGAGTCCATGGACCTGGAATCTCCTCTGAAGCAAAGAACAGATGAACATTGAGATACATCTGCGCTCCTCTAAACACGGAGAGAACGCACTGAGGTAAATGCCACTGAGGTGCATAAGTTGAAAATGTGTAGCTTTGCCTTGGTCTTTCATTACGTTCGTATTTCCTGCAGTTCACATAAACATAATGAAACCGCCACTACAACGTAGATTATATGATTCCTTAATATGCAAAGTAAACCAAGTTCAAGATAATCGAAACTAGGCCTTCGCTGCGACTGTGTCCACTATTTACGCAGATTATGTGGATTTGCAGCGTTACCCAAATGCATTTATATTGATGGCATGGGATATTACTAGAAGCCCATTTTACTTTTGCAAGCTTTTCTGCGCACATACATTTCCCCTCAAGACTTACTCCACTTACGGACAAAAGCGTTCACCTTCACTCAATCGCTGAACAAACGTGCACATTTCAGCCAGTTGTGAGTTAAATACATTAGTGCAGGCTTTTTTTTTCTTCTTTGAAATGAAGGGTGGCATGCTCACCTGTTCCATGTGTGATAGATTGGCCGAACTCCCGGTGACACAGAAGTTCCAAACGTTCCAGGACTGACTGCCCTGTGGTCCGGGACACAAACGAGAAATTTCGCGGTTAACAAACACGTACTTTTTTTTGCATAATGCGCTATCAAAACGAAGCCTTAAGCTTTTCGCTTATCCGGTACGTTCGTTGGTATTTTGTCATTGTCCGAATTACCACCTAATACTAAGCTAGCTTTAGTTGACGTCTAAGCGTTCCCATTTAGGCCTAGCTGGGCGCCAAGTGCGATGGATGCCACATCTCCCGAGTTAAATCGCACCTTGGCGCCAACCTTACACGATCCCGCCGAATGTCATGGCAGTCTTATCATGTTTAGTTGAGCAGAGGAGGTATCATTGACGGTCACCTTCTCGGAGGAGCAAACATTTTGGCTTCAGTGTAACCCTTGTAGGCTTGGCGCGAATGAATGAAAACGCGCTGTTGGAGTTCACAGGCCCAAGTGTGCAACACAGCAGAAGGGACGTCGCGAAAAGTGCGTTGGCAGAGCTGCCACAGCAATCGATGGGGCGGGGAAGTGCTATTATATGGTTGCACTCACCCCTCCCACTTTCGCACGCAATGATGGGACCCGTCCCTTTTTGTCGTCAAACGCGAGATGCCAGCACGCTATATCGCGGAGAAAAAAATCGATAAAACGATCGACTTCATTCGTTTAGTTCAGCTTTCTTTTTGCGTTATGGTGGTGTCTGTACCGGTTAAAGCAAGGACGTGGAGCTTGTGTACGTTGCGATGACACCCTAGATAGTCTGCTTTTTTTTTCATCTTTCGTTATCAAATATATTACAAGCCGCTTGCTTCCAGAGCAAGGAGTGCGGCCGTGTAGAGTCATACGCCTACATAAGAACGCATAAACTTTACAAATTTCTAACAGCGTTGAAATGGAAATACGCATTCGTATCTTGAAACGAATACTAATAATATAATATACAATACATATTTGTTATATTATAGTATAATAATATAGTAAAATGTATTACTACAAACTCCTGTCGCACATACATAAACATAACCTACTACATTCAGCGTACACAACGCCAGCTCGTTATGCACTGCGTAACGAACAGATAACAACTCCACGAACACGTACACATTATGGAAGGGCTGTCTTCGCCTATCGAATATCCGCACTAATAAAGCGTGTGACATTACAAATAAATTTCAGCTTGTAACTTTACAGATTCAAGTCGCAAATAATATTTTTTGTTGTTGTTGTTGTTGAATGAGTGAAGAACCCTTTCACACAAGTGCACCTTTATTTTTGATGTTTCTATGTTTTGAACGTGCATGAAAAGATGTTCGTAATTTCCATAACTGTATTTGTCTTTATCTTGCATTGTATATTATTTTCACTATTTCAAAATACCCAGTGATGTAAAGTCCTTCAAATTTTCATTTTTTGAATGTAGCACTTTGTCTGCTGTCTGCATAGTCCCCAGCATAGAGTTTCTTACAAAAATTTTTGTAGGAAGCTCTATGGTCCCCAGGTCCCGTCATGTTGTCTACGACAACTTTTTTACCTGGAGAACTCCCAGCATTGTGTTGGAAATAAACTAAAGTGAAACTGAAGTGAAGTGAATGCGCACTTCGAACTAGTCTTGACAGCTATGCCATCGCGTTAATTTCGCTTCCAAGGCATGAGAGCGCGGACCGTCACTTTGCATACAGCATTACTGCACGGAACTTAGACTCTAACTTTACCATTCATCTTTGTTTACATCTCTGTACAAATTAATGACGAACATGACAGTGAATTGCAACATCTTGAATAAACATGAATGTTTCGTCACTTATTAGTCCTAAACAAAATAAAAAAGGGGACTGTGGAAAACAAAACTGAAAGCGAAATCGATGCACTTACTGCTAGCCCGATCGTGGTAAAGATCGAGATTAGCTTTTGTACCCGACCACAGCAATATATGTCGCTGCGTTCGCTCGCTGAACGGCTGTTGCGAGGCGGGTACTCGCCGCGATGTATCGTTTTTGGTAAATAGTAGTGCGGAAAAATAAAACGGGTTTTCATTTCTCAGTCACGGCAGCAAAACTTTTCCGTTTTTAAGGAGCTTTAGTTCGTTATGCCACAGCCTGTTCCTCATCAAATGATGTTGTTCCAGGTAAGCACCGCATTCAAGGCATCTCTTGCGGTGCAGACTGGTGTTCTTTTATTTTTGCAAGTCCCGACTATATTCTAACTTTGCCGCAATTCTTTTCAAACTACGGGTATACACCATTGCACGCCGCTACATCACTATGTTGCCAGGATAACGTCTCACGGTCTCAGAGGCGAAGCGCGTGCTTGATATGACGTATCGCATTCACCCGGTTGAGGCGCGTACAACTGTGGTCTGCATGGTGCCTGTAGAGGCGGCGGCAACCTTCCGTCCCATTACCGGATCCAATTTTGTAAGAAATTTGCATTAACTAACGCGTTAGCGGCGATCTGTGGCGCGCGCTATGCGTTGCCGTCAAGATTAGAAACCAGCGCCAAGATAGCACTCGCCGAGAGCGATTCAATCGTCGCTACCGTGGTTGAAAGGAGCGTACCGCCACAATGCATGCATCTGCAGTGCTGCAGAGGAGGAGACGACAGGTCGAGTCGCAGGTTTGTAGTAGTAGTCACGTTGCCGTGACGTCCTGTTATAACGTGCATTTTTGTGTGCTTGTCCTCCGCAATTCCCCGGAAAGCAACAGAGTTCTGTGGAGCCGATGCAAGTCGACGCGCCGCCCGAGGAGAATGAAGCGGCCGAGGAAGAGACCTACGTAGTCGAAAACCCAACTTTGGTGAGTGGAATATTCTTTTCGCAACTTTCGCTGTAGTTAGGTTTGCTGCTTTGAGCTGGGTACGCGCTGCAAATGTTGCTTTGCGACGTTTCGCCGATCTAGCGCGTCGGCATACAGCGTTCTGAATGAAGGCAGTGCTTCGGATCATTGTTCACGTTTTTGACGATCGCGGATTAAGAGTGCGACCACTTGTGTGCGACTGTGTTCACCCTAGGTGCTCCGTTCACTCGCGGTGTGGCGGCTGAATTTCGTGAACGTTTCCTGACGCATAGCTAGAATACGGTAACCGTTAACAAACTTACGTATATTTCTGGATATATTTCTGCACAGAATGCTAATAGAACGTACACGTATGCAAGTCAGAAATCTGCAGATGCTGAATTATTGAGTTGAGAGCGATGCTTTGACTTTCTTACTCCACAACTTTGCCAAATAACAACAAAGGCATTGTTATTGTTTATCTTGACGTGTTTGTTTTTGTTGTTCGAGAACTGCCCAAAGTGGCCCACAGGTTGAAATATTCACAGTGCCTAACTGTACTGGATACAAGAATATTGCTGTGAATTGGCAGCACAGGCACAAGAACTGTGAGAACCAGTCAAATAATTTCCAGCCTGTAATTTCCCTGCAAAATGTATTTATATATCACACGACATGTGAGGTTGATCACTTGTGAGAGTTGTTAATGACAACTCCAGAGAGTGTGCCAGCGAACATACGCCTTCCGAAATTAGGGATAGCTACATGTTAATAGGAAATGTAGCTTGGAACATGCCTTAATTTGATTTCCCGCACCATGCAGTGTGTATCACTACAACTCTAGCACCTTTTAACATATACTGATGCCATGAGGAAGGAAGGCCTTGAAATGCTGCTTGATGTGCGTAGTCAGAGACCACTGCTGACATCAGTGCCGTCATGTTTGTCTTGGTCATTTTGTGGGTGTCGGTTTTCTTGTACTTGTGCCACTTGTTAGGATAATGTTCAGTACTGTGCTACTTGGGTCACTAACAAGGTTCCTCACCATTAGTAGCATACATGTTTGGGCTGGTTAGTTCTAGAACAGCGCAAATGCACTTGCTTGCAAGTTTCAATTTGGTTTGCCACTTCTCATCTCATCCTGTGTATTGTTCCATTTTCCTGCTCAAGTTCCTTACCAGATGACGTTTACAGCCCCCATCACAGCTGTCTAGAGCACTGGAGCAGTGTGCTTCCAAGAACCTTGGCACCACCTCTCGGCAGAATCTGGCATGACAAATTTGCTCCTGGGCATGTGCTGCCAGGTGGACAGGGTATTGCCACTCACAGCCATAGCTGTGTGCATGGAGGAAGGAAAAAGAACTTGGCCATGGGCCTTGTGCAGCTCTCCCTTTCTGAGGATTCTGCCCAATGGCAGGTTGCGTGAGCATGCTCCTTTTTATTGTTGGTGGTTGTGTTGTCAAGCGAAGACATGTGCTGATAGAGAACTGTTCCTGCTGCCATGGTTTGACACAGCCTGCCGGCTATCTCATCTCCTCCTATCATTGGCTATGACTATGCTTATAGCTTTGCAACTAGCAAAGTCCTGTCTGCCTGGCAACACATGCTCGGAAACAAGTAATTCCAGGGGTTTTGGAAGCATGCCACTGCCACACTTTACATCTAGAAACGATTACTTGCGATGCACAGATCCAAATCTGACGTCTTAATATGTAGCAGGTAGCTCTCCCGTTCAACATTTAGTTGTATTAGGCACTTTTATGAGTGACTTAAGTTTAGACGCTACATCCTTTTGGGAGCAGCTTGAGTCATATTGATCAAGGGGGTACACTCCCTGCTGTACATGAATAATTTTTTAGCCGATGCACGTGCCATGTGTAATCACTGAAAGCTTTTTGCCCAGCTGGGGTGACAACTGCCATGTCATTGCAGAACAAAAACTGATGTTGCCTGCAGAAAGCGGCAATAATGTTTCACCGTCGAGCATGCAACTGTTGAGGTTTCATACTGTCATTGCCAGCTGGTCATAAAATTATCATTGTGATGGCTTTTTTGCCGAAACGCACAAAATATATTGCAGTACTCAACGCACCAAGGCTTCTTTGCTTGCAGCTAGGGCCTCATCAGCACCAACATTGTGATTAATGTAAGAGACACATTCAAGTGTGATGACGACAAATTTGTTTGGTTGTTCTCGCTCATTTCATGCCTCTTGTATAACCAGCAGTATACAATCTAATCAGCTTGTCAGAGTCATGAAGTTGTCCTAATAGTGTTGTCGATTGCTTCTAGCACATAGATGTGTGATGAGTGCGGATGTCATCTCACTTAAGAACACTGAGAATGTGTTTAAGGTAGTGCGAAATGGTGATGCCATGCCAGTGTCGCTGTTTCACTGGTGGAAATATAACTGTTTACAACACCGTTTGACAGTACTAGCATGTTGCCTTTGTGGCTATGACATACTGCTGCTCTGAATGAGGTCAAGGGTTCGATTCCCTGGCACGGCGGCCACAGTCAGTTGGGAACGGAATGCAAGAACACTTGTGTACTATGCTTTGGGTGGTTCTTAATTCTTTCTGGTCCAATGATTCCTGTAGGATTCTCAATGTTTTGCAGGAAATATCCGACACCGGGAAAAACAAACAATTCTATTCTCTGAAATCTGAGCAGCAGCAATGCTAATTGCATAATTTGTCAACTTAGTGCTATAGATAACTATGGCTCCCTGATACTTCACAAATGTCCATGTGTCGCATCACACAGTGGTTGTTAGGCCTCCGTGCCATACCTTCGAAGCCTGCACTCTAAAGCACTTGCATGCCTTCTTGGGTGGCACGAAAATGGTCTTCAAATAACCTGCGGTCATATTTCTCATCATTATCATTGTGGATTGCGAAGTTCGAAGAACCACATGCTGCTTACAACACCTTCAGTTGTCGGCAGCTCATGAGAAAACCTTTGGTTCATTGCCCAAAACTCCAGTGAGAAACTTTCTTTCTTTATTTTTCCAAGTTGTCGTTCAGATTCACTCAACTGAGAGTTTGATGGCATACCATCTGGGAAGGTAACATAATTGTTAGGAAAGGAGCTGGTCATGGAGTGTAGTACAAAAATATGGCATTTAGAGATCCATACGAATGTTTTGTTCACAGTGGCAAGTCTGCTTCCACATGGGTGGCTTTCCATTGCAAACAAGCGATGCATATGACCCTCAAAACGTTTTGTTTTGACTATGGTCAGTGACCCGTTTCTTTCCCGACAGATTTGCATTATATATAATGTTTCCACTTCATTGAAAACATTCGCACCAGAAAGAGCTCAAAGAAATTCTGCTTCTTAAAGTAGCTGCGGAGCCCTCCATCACAGCCTCCTGTGCAGCTTCCAGTCGTGAAACGCCACAATTCAAAATTTGCTTTGCCCTTGCAGGACCTGGAAGCACACGCCAACAGCTATGCGGGCCTTGCCCGACTTTACCGACTCCTCTACATTGCCGACCACTGCCCGTCGCTGCGAGTCGAGGCTCTGCGCATGGCCCTCACCCATGTGCAGAACACGTACAACATCGCCAAGTACCAGGAGATTCACAAGAAGCTCAGCGAGGCTGTGGGGTGAGCGTGGAATTTAGCCCTACAAGGATGAAATGAAAAATACCTGAAGGAAATGCTTATTTTTCATCTGAATGTGTGAAATACGGCAAGAATAAGTATAACCACCGAAATTAAAAAAATATATACATGTTTTAGACTTTTTTAGCAATTGGTTTGTTGGTTGTGGAAAACACCGGAAGCGAGCTTCACCTCATGTCGCCTATGGCTCTGTGTGAAACTTGTCCAGACAGGTAGGGTTAAATGGGGTTTAACTGGAGAGGTTTGAAGCGGTACATCTCCGGCCACTTCATTTCACTTCTGTGCAAGAAAAATAAGATAAATTTGCTTAAAAGAAGGGGAAGAAATAATGATACAAAAAATATTTTAAAAGGAACACTACAGCATCCGCACACACTTGCACATACAAGAGTGAAAGAAGAAAACAGATGAAGCATGACGACGAAGGCATGTCACTGTACAAAATAGTCCCTAGTATATTTAGCACTTTTCCATAATTATAAAGGTCTTTCATCATACTGACAGCTGTTTCTTTAATGCGAAGCATTCTTTGGCTCATTTTTGGCACTTCGCAGTAGGTAGGTTCCTGTCTCGCGTCACTTTAAATAAAAGGAAAATAATGTGTGACCAACAGTGGAATGGAACCTCTGCTGGTTGAGCACAGCAGCCCGTTGCTGTAACCATTAGGCCACGATCGTATGCATACTTGTCTCCTTCCGAAGCCCATCAGCTCTTTAAAATGCTTGCTGCGCATGCCCTATGCCACTTTGTCTTCTGTCCTTGTGAAAGAAGACGCACTCTGAGGTGCCGTGTTAGACTGCGGTATCTTGGGGACCGGCTAACTTACCTCATAGCATGCTACGTAGAAATTGTGCGACCTTGTACTGACTTCATGATTGCCCAAGTTAATCATGCTTTAAAATTCATTTGCTGGAGAACACGTCGTGTTACATGCACCTCACTGCGTAGACACATGTGTACGATTGCATGAAACGTAGACACAGTTGATGTGTGTTCATCTCGTTTATGCTCGTCTGCTACCTATGTAAAAAACAAACAACAATTGCCATGTGATATCGCGTCGAATGACCGGCGTAGCAATCGTGCTGTCGCTGCCATACCGTCGTCATACCGTCGTCAATAGAGCTTTGTGGAACCGCAAACAATGCTGGATAGCCAGCTACTTGCAAAATGCGTCGCATAACGTCAGTTCAGTTTGTGACAGTGCGTGGGATCTGCAAAATTTTTCAAAGCCACTACTAATTGGCAATGGTTCAAATGTTGTCTGAACGGACGATGGGTGATTGCCCCCAGAGTCCCAAGCTTAAAGCTTAGATTTAGCTGTTGCATTTGCTGGGCGTGTTGGAAGGAGTTCTTGTCGGATATGGAACAGGGGCTGCCATTGCGTTTCCTCCTCTGACCGTGCTTTCAGAAGAAAGCAAGTTGTGGCACCAAACTTCTTCTTGCCCGTCCTCTGTTCCTGCTCTAATTCAGTAAATGACACTTGGTATCTATCATTCAGTCTTGGCTGGAGACATTTAGTTAGACACTGTGTACTCAAAACTGAAACTCGCCAAGAGAAAATATCTTTCTTGTGTGCTGCTCGCAAGCAACGCCCGTCCATTAAGGGTGGTAGAGCATTACACACGTGATGTGGAAGATGTTAATTTGGCTCGAAGCTGTGTCATGTCATTTTGCCTGTTATCATTTCCATGTTATTGGAGTGGCAGTTAATACGGATACTCTTGGCGAATTTTTGCTGTTTCCATGGTGTCCTGCATAGGTTTATGTTGTATGTATTCTATATGTTTATGTATGCTGAATATTCAAGGTGGATGCTATACTATTCAACCACCAAAGTTGTTCAAGCCTGGTCGTATGTTCTTGACTAAATTATTCCTCAGAATTTTTTAAAGATTGCAGTGCATAGATAAAAGTCATAAAACATTTCATTTACAGTATATGTGTTTTATCTTAAATATTCTCAGACATCTAAACAAAAGAGTATTAGTGCTCATAATCTGAAAATGGTGTAATTTCAATGGCGCTGCTGTTTATGGCCAGCACAGCGGTTCCTGTACAATGCCATTATAGGTCCTACGTGGCGTAGTAAAGCTTATAAGGGTGCCAGAAATTTTCACGCACCAAATATGTCGCAACTGCGTACATTAGTTAAAACACCGTCTGACAAGTTCAAGCAGAACGCTAAAGCTTGTTATTGAAGTCAGTGGTTCGTCCTTGAGACAAAACTGGCAGTTTTCCTTCCCCAACATTTCGTCGTCCTTTCAATTAAACAAAAATTATTAATTTCCCCTACGCTTTTGTATACCTGCTTCACATTGTAACTAATATCGATGTCACTTAAGTACTTTCAAGCAAATCAAGCCGAATCAAAAGTGCCTTTTGTGACTGAGGTGTATGCCAAAAATAGTTTCTCAGCTTTCCTTTTCTTGTCACTCGTAGCTGGAACTTATGTTGCATTTGGCATCAGTTCAGTCCACCTGTCGGGAGCTGTCAAGCTGGCTTCTACGCAAGGCTTTATATCTCGAGAACACAGATTTCAGCTTCTTCTGTCATTGTGTGTAGTGTGCTACCTTCAGAGCGCTTCTTAGAGTTGTAAACCTTTTTCGTGTTCACAATTTATTTTGTTGTGCGATATTGAATGCTTAAATATAAACTGCAACACTTTTGAGTGTTGAGTGACACTCGCCTTGCATAATTAGTTATTGCAACACTCTAAGAAAATGTTTGTTTGCATTTTTCCTAAAACCGTTGATAGTAGAAACTAGTGCTTCAGTGAGGTTAATTGTTGCCAGGCAACGAATTCAAGGTGGAAAATGGGCTTCAGAAATGTAAATATAAGATGTGCAAGGTCATTCAAAGCCAGACGGTGTCGTCTTATTGACCTACTTCGCTAGGATAGAATCAATAGTGGGCTAGCGAGGCAACCTCAACGGTGTTCTGCGCACTTTGAAATTGTAGGAGCACTCCGAACCTACCTGATGTGACGGGCAGCAGCAGCAGCAGCTCAGGAGCCGTGCCACCCCTAGACAGCCAGTGGATTGAGACCCGCAGCAAAAAGGCAGCATTGAAGCTGGAAAAACTCGACACCGATCTCAAGAACTACAAGAGCAACTCGATCAAGGAGAGTATCAGGTGAGGTCCTGTAGAGTTGAGAGCAACTGTTACTATGCAGTAGAACTGCATATCCAGTTTTAGGCGGCAATGGTAATTTTGTTCATTTAAAATGTATTCTCCGCATGTCGTGTACTATTAATAACAAAAGAAAAAAAAAAAAAAACGTCGGATGGTAGGTTTCAAAACTTGGGGCCTATTCTGTGAGTGTCCACCCCGTAGACACGTCCATTTCGTCCGCTGCTGAAGTTCCGATTGGCTTGGCTAAGGCACACGTCTGGGGACAGGCACTCCCAGCCCATCAGAACTTCAGCAGGAGACGAAATGGACATGTCTACGGGGTTGGACACTTGCAGAATACCCCCTCTGCCCCCCTCATGTTTTGAAACCTACCATCCGACATAGTAGTTCCTTTTGTATTAATGAAGTCATGATTTAGGCTATGCACCCGGACGTGTGACAAAACATGGGGACAGATACTGATAACGCTTCAAGCTAAGAGCATTTCGAGATGAGTTAACGAATCCCGTCTTCCAGGCGCGGCCACGACGACCTTGGCGACCACTACCTCGACTGCGGGGACCTCAACAATGCGCTCAAGTGCTTCTCCCGGGCACGCGACTACTGCACGAGTAGCCGGCACGTGGTCAACATGTGCCTAAACGTGATAAAGGTAATGCACATGGATTTTTGCATTATGTTCGAAATTAATTGTACTTACCATGTATGCACAATGTTTACATGGTACCAAATGTCGCACTTGCCACGTCAGACTGCGCGGAAAAGTTAGTATGACAAGTTGGGCTAATTGATGATGGTCTGTTGCGATAAGCCCCACTTAAATTAATATAAGGACATGAAAAAATGAGAGCTACGTGTCCTGTAGGTATTCTCCTGTTCTTGTGGTGCTTGTAGTGGAAAAAACTCAGTTGTTGCGTGCAACACTTGCAGGATATTTTGACTGTAATGAAGAATCTGAGGAACGCCAAGTGGCTATGCTGAATGCGCGTTTGCGTTTCTTTTGAATCTTGGCACAAAAGCAAGGCACACTCTTCATCTGTAGCACTCTCTTTGTGTCATCGCCTCAGCAATTTTTATGAATGTGCAAGACATTGACCACATTACACGCCAGCACTCAACTGTAGATTCAGTGCCATTTGGTTACGTGCACTCACATGCCGCTGTCTCTACTTCCTTCTCATCAATGCACAGTGCTTGCAGGAAAATCACTCCACGACCTCACAAGGCTTAAGCCTGCTAATGTCCCCATAGGATGCCATTGCACTAAAAAGAACGCTTATTATAACTTGCAGAATATTCTTTTCGTGGACTGCACACGTCCATATCCATTTAAAATAATTACAGCGAAAGCAGTGGTCCGTTGTCACAAGAGGCTTGCCAAGATGGCAAATCAAGTGGGCGTGGAGGTACTTGAGACAGCTGTGAGATGTGGAATAGCTCCCTTTGGCATCTGCTGCAAGGCTGTTAATGCTACTAAGAGAGCTATCATTGTCTTTCTTGTCATCCTCCTTCAATGTTTTTCTTATCTTTTGTGCTTTTCAGGTCAGCATTTACCTGCAGAACTGGTCCCACGTGTTGACGTATGTCAACAAGGCGGAGGCGACGCCAGAATTTGCTGACGTACGTTTGTACCGCAGAGTTTCAATTCTTTTTTATTTGTTCCTTTATTTCGTTCACTTTTATGCCGTGTTCTGGCGTGCTAGGCCTGCTCTCGTGGTGTTCAGTGGCCTACCTACCTGCCTCAAAGTGTAATCCATCAATATGTCTAAAGGAAGCCAACAGACAGCTAAGCCAAGAAAAGTAAAAGGCAACTACTCGAGCTAATTATAATGGCAGTTAATTTCCTCCTTTGCATCATTCTCTGCTGACTTCACTGGGCTATTACTAGCAATAAATCAAGTCCCGAATGCCATCAGTCCATCTTGTCTGCTTAATCTGACTTGTCATTTTTCCTTCATCGTCATCCTCAGCTTTTTTTACGTCCACTGCAGGATGAAAGCCCCTCCCAACAATCTTGCCTCTAAGTAGCCACTGCTAAATGCTGCTGCATGCTTGTTCTTGGTTTGCTATTGGCACTGGAGAAGTCACCATTGAATCTTCTGTTATGCAAATTGCTTCCCAGGGCCATGCCAAGGACACGCACCAGAGCATAGTGACCAAGCTACGGTGTGCAGCCGGACTAGCCGAGCTGGCCACCAAGAAGTACAAGTCTGCTGCCAAGAACTTCCTTCAGGCCAGCTTCGACCACTGCGACTTTCCCGACGTAAGTAGCGTGCAATCGGGCATGCACAGGTTCGTGTGCTCTTCGATTGCTTAGAAAGAAAGGCAGGAGCCTTGATCAACTATTCCTGAAAGGAATAGTAACAAGAGAAACGAGTAGTTTAGCTCTATATTGGTTGATAGCCTTTGTACATTACCAAAAAAAAAAGCCACTCTTACCGTGAGAATATACTTGGCAAGCCAGAAAAGACAAAGCGAAGGACAGATACCGGCAGTGCCTTGGAAGTTCCTGAACCAGCTTGCCGTCACGTCGTGGATTTTGACAGCGTCTGCTCGAGCGCGGGTAATTGTTTTATTGGTAAATTTGGACTGCATTGCATTCTAAAGGAGTCATAGACTGAAGTTGGCAAGCTTTTAATACTTGCACAGCCGCATCCAACCAAATAACCCAGTGCACTGAAATCCGTTGCAAAACGCTGATGCTGGTGTTCTGCCGTGACATTAAAAAAATATAAATTCTGCCTTACTTCATCATAGTGACCACGGAGTTTTAAAAGAACGCTTTTCTAAACTAATTTAGTGTATCTCTGCCTGTAAGCGCGTTTTGAGGTTCCCTCAGTCTATTGTTAAATTTGAGCACTTCAGTTCACTCAGGCTTGTTAGATTCTTGGAAGAGAGAGAGTGGCACGCTCAAGAACGTGGCTGATGAGATTATGTTCGTAAGGCATGAATGGTCGGGACTGAATGCAGCTATGTTTGGTACCTGGGCTGTTGTTCATTTTGGCAGGTGGCACTGTGACATGGCCGACCGAATCATGCTGTCGTCTAATCTTGGCTGTGCATTTGCGTTGACCTAGGATGGATTAAATGGCAATTATATGTATCTATAGTGGTCACATTAACTAGGGATCAAGCACTTCTTTGGATTCTGAACATTTATGGTACTTGCTGCATGATGTTACAGGCACCACTCGCATCCCTTTCATCACAGACTGATTATAGATTTGTATCTCGCTATCTGGAAGCTGTTTCTCATGATGAGTTGCAGACTGACCTGTGAAGTGCAAAAATTTCTCATTGACGGCGATTTATTTCTTGCTCTTGTTTCTCCTTTTCCTCAGATGCTGTCCCCGAACAATGTTGCCATGTACGGCGGACTCTGTGCCCTGGCGTCGTTTGATCGCCAGGAACTTTTGCGCAACGTCATCTCTAGCAGGTGCGGCTAAGAATTGCCCTCCCGTTGCCTGTGTCACTCTGGTGTCTCCGAGTTCTGTGGCTGAGCATGATGTCATGATTCCCATGAGCAACTGGGAGGCCGACATTTCAATGGCAGAGCGCTGTTAAGGAGACAACCCCTCTGAGCTTTGAGCACTCTTTAAGGGGGAAAGAGGTTACAGAATTTTTTTTTTATTTTCTAACTAAATTTAATAAATATTGTCACACGGGCAGAGCTTTTCATGCTAATTTCAAAAATATAATTACTTCTTCAATTGACTGAGTGGTTCCAGATATGACTGAAATTAATCACCTATTAATCGGAACAATTGGAAGTGGAGTATCAGCCAGAATGTTTATAAAGACATATGGCTGGATACTGCAAAGTGTAAGAAACACAAATATAGTACTTTATTTTTGTTTTTGTGCAGGCATTGCTAATTTTACAGCAACTTGAAGTTCAGTGTCCATACATGGCTATCATGTGGTCCAGTTAGTAGCCAGACTTTAAAAATTTACAAAAGCAAAATTAAAAATCTGCTTCTACCACTGTGTAATGCACACATGTAGCTACATGCCCCTGTTAAAACTATGGCTCCATGTGCCCTGAAAACCAAGATAGTGCTTCGGCAAGTTTTGAAATTGCAGGCCATCAGAACTGGGTGCTCTTTCGGAACAGTTATACGCCGCCGCATTTCGTTCTTCAGATGGAAGTTTTTAGCAGAAATCGGCAGCTAGGGGCATATGAATGCACCGGGAACAAGAATGACACTGAAAATCTGGCTTTTGGAGCTAGGTGCTGCCAAATTGTAACTGCTGACGCCGCCAGATTCAGGGCGGTTATCTTTTTAGCGTATTTAAAGGCGAGTCCACAAGCTACTGATATATAACGACCGCGTTTTGCAGAACTATCGAGCTTGTTATAAACGGGTTTGACTGTGTGTTTACACACTTAGGTTTAGGTGCATGGTAAAGAACCCCAGGTGGACAAAATCAACCCAGAGCCCCTCACTACAGAGCCTCTCATGACTTCAGTGTTGCTTTAAGACCCCATGGATCAGTCAATCATTGCAAGGATGGGTAAATCGGGCAAAATCTGTTGTAGTCTGGCTTATTAGGCAGCATCACTTGTTTTATATGCAGGGATGCTCACTGCGAAGTGCTTTGGAAAATATTGCTGTGCGGAGGTGTGCTGACCAAACATGAGCAGCATAGAGTTAGCCTGAAAGTTCCAGTGAATGTGGGTTATGGAGCAGAAAACTTGCGCAACTGGTGTTGAAATGTTTACTTCACCTCGCCTCTGTTCTCGCAGCTCTTTCAAGTTATTCCTCGAGCTGGAGCCACAGCTGAGGGACATAATCTTCAAGTTCTACGAGTCCAAGTATGCCACATGCCTGACACTGCTGAATGAAATCAAAGTGAGCATCACAGTGTGATAGAACAGCATTAGATGCCTTATTAAGCACATGGTAAACAAAGGCTTTCTACGGGACGCTATGGTGTCCCTTAACTGGGGACATGCAGTTTAACGTATACGAGAGATGTGTAAGAAAAAAAAAGGGGGGTCGGAGACCGGGTGCCATCTGGTTCATCGTGTCAAACCTAACCAAGCCAAGATAATCAATCAGTACACCTCCTGCTTCTTCTATCTCGTCTTGTCTTGCCAGGCCTGTGGATGTCACAATCGCCCACCTGTCTCGGTAATTAGGTGCACTTGCAACTCGTAACTTGCGATTCGAGTGAGTTAAAAGCAAAAGCTAAATTCTCTATTTTATTGGTGCTTGGCCATAGCGAGAGTAGAACCACAGGGACAATTCACACGTAAAATACGTAAGCCACAGTGACCCAATAGCATGCAGACCATGTGCAGTCAGAACAATGCCATTTGTTTACATGCATAAACTGTTTGTTTCCTTGTAAATGCTATTCTAAAACTCTCTATTGTGGGTTGGTTCATTGAACATTTTTGCTTGCATGTGGGAATGTCGCAGCGCGGTATTGAAGGAGTGCTAAAGTGGCCCTCAACAGGTTTGAACCATGCACACTCTGAGGTGATTATGCAATAACTGATGAGCATTTAAAACTCTTGTCTCGCACACCTGGCCCTTTCATAGATGGAGCTCATCCTTTTGCATTGCTACGCATACATAGTAGGATCTTGATGATCCAAATCTCTCGGGACGGCGCAAGAAATTCGCGTCACCGAACACGTAAGGAAATCTGGAAATGAAGGGGGGACGGCAGCAATAAAATGTCGACTTGGGTCAAAGCTTTCAATTTTTTAAAGTGATTTTTTCCCCGCGATAATAAGACTTCCTCTATCTCATGGCGTAAATGCACAACAAAGTTAGAGAAAATTTCGCTTTAGTGTGTTGTCTTTGTAACGGCTTCGGGGGGTGTGCTATTGCACCACTGATCTTGTGGCTTTCCGTTGACACAGCACGCCCACCTCGGTATGGCCACGAACATGAGAGACCGGCTCTTCAGATAGCCACAACACCACATCTGTTCATACAGGAATACAAGCATTAAAAATTAGTGCAAAATAGAAAAACTACCATTGCAATTCTTTACTGCAGTCATGTGGCACTCAGTGAGTGCTCCTATTGGTTGCTGTGGATTTGCATCACTGGCGCACTTGTTTCAAGAACGGTTTCGCAGCAGCGAGCTGCGTGCCTTTCTTATTTCAAGGTTGACACCTCGAGGACCTTCCTGGGTATCTTGAGGTTCTTTCGTTGCTGCACCCTATTATGTCAAGGGACATGATTTGCGTGAGATAAGGGAAGCTGTTTGCTTTTCTTCGTGGCAACGAAGCTACTTCATATCGTGTAATTTGATGTGTGCAAAGGCAGAGAAGTTTAGAATTGTCATCAGGCTCTAAAGACGACAGAAGGCGTGCAATACAGGAATAAGGCTACCAATAGCAGCGAATGCCGCTGATCTTCCCGACATGACAAGACTGGGTCACTTGGGTTTGCTGGCTCCTGATAAAGTTGCAAGACGTTTGAAATCCAAAACTTGTTACCAGAGCAATGCACTCAATGCAAACACCTTTAGTTGTGTAAAAGCGTCTGCTAGTTTCTGTTGCCTCCGCTGGGAATATGTCCTTTTTCTTTAGCGAGTTGAGAATAGCTTTTGTCAACTGCAATATCAGGGAGAGTGAGCTCTGTACTACAGTCAAAACTTGCAATAATGAAATCTCGCGACGACGAAATATTTTTGCATCCCTGGGAAACGGCCATGGGATTCAATGCACTTCGTACCTCTCGACAGTGAAACATGGTACTACATCCCCACGTTAACGAAATTTGTTAGAATGTAACCCCGCATATTACTTACTCGTGCAAGGCCAGCAGGCTCCAAGATGTGTTCGAATTCGATTGCTTTGCACTAAAATAGCACTACATTACACTTGCACGGATGCTGGCATTTTTGCTTACAAAAATAACAAAACGATCGCAGGCGCTGGAAACACATGGCCGCCATCTTGTTTGTTGATCGCCCGTTTGAAGCGGCACGCATGTTGCTACTGACCTGTGATGACGGTTTTTGCATACCTAGTGCAGTGTGTAATGTACGCCTCAGTGAGAAAAATGCAGCAAAAGCAAGAAAATCTACGTCCCAGCGATGTGAAATTGCTTATGGCGCTTGATATGGCGGTCGCAGCGTGGAGTGCGGCGCACCGGGCCATGATGGAGCGATCGTCCGGGAATACGCATCCCTTTAACAACACTGGTTTTGGTGCCACCCAACAGTCGTCGCTTGCGGATTCGGTGCCGGGTGTAGATTTGCACGAAGGGGCCGTAATGTAGGAGATATGATCACTTTCGTGCTCGGCATGAAAGAGTTAATATAGAGGTAATTGGTTAATATAGAGTTATATTAACTCATAGAGTTAATATGACCAACTCTAGAGGAAAAACACCCCTTAGCACACATTCATTCAAATCAGCGACTGCTAGGATGCCGTCATGTTGCTACTCAGCGAATGCACGCGGACAACGAAATGCGATTCAGACAAGATGCGCAATCAACGCAATCCCGAGCCTTTTTCAGTACGATGGCGCCTTCTAGTTCAGGTGCCTGCAAATGCGTTCTTTCACACACCATAAATTTTACATGAAAATTTTTAATGTAACCATCCGATCTTCCTGAAATATATATGCAACAAACTTTACACGTTGTCCATACATGCATGCTACATATAAATGCTTGTTGTGGCATAATATTTTTCATATTGTTAGCGTTGCAAAAATGGCTTGTAGCAACAGCTTTTCCCCTACTTAGTGAAATAATTCTCTGACACCTGTTCGGGTGCTTTGCCAACTCTTTGCCTGCTGTTCTGTTCATGTTTTCTCCCAATATGCAAGCCCGGTCGCTCATAGATCTTATTGCAAACTTTGGTAGTTTGTTGCAGCATATTGGTCGCTTGCTGCAAGGTATCGGTCACTTGTTGCAACGTATACATTTGTTGTCCGTAGCAATGTGCAAGAGCAAATTTGTATTTCTGCAGGACAATCTCCTCTTGGATGTGTACCTGGCCTCGCATGTCAACACTCTGTACACCCAGATCCGGAACAGAGCCCTCATTCAGGTGAGAGAGAGAGAGAGAGAGAGAGAGAGAGAAAACTCCTTATTAATGATGAAAGAGCCTGTATGCTTCGCTGCATGGGAAAGGAGATCGGGGACAAAAGTCTCTAGGAGGAGGAAGAAGGCAGGAAAAAAAATATATGATCTCTGTACGGTGGCCCATGCCTCAATCAATGACTTGGCTAGTTCAACATGCGCCTTCAGAATCCCAATACAGTGAAAGCTCATTAATTTGGATCTCATGGGACCGGGAAAAGTGTTCAAATTATCCGAATGCCAAATTAACGAATGAACAGGAAAAACATTAAAAGCAAGTTGGAGAAGCATACCTTTATTTACTGAAGTATTTTGCAATAGTCGTCTGCTTTTTCACACAGATTCCGGCTGACATCACAATTGTTCGTAACTCTTCCAAGTGGCCAACAGCGTGCAAACTGTCGGAAGTGCTCAGGCAAACGTCCTCCAATATCAAAAGCGCCTCCGTGTTCGCCTGTACAGTTATGTGCACTGCAGTTGTCAACAACCATATTTATCTTATGGTCCTTAGACGTGAAGTGCTGGTCTAACTGCTGCAGCCAGCCTCGAAAAATGGCCGAGGTCATCTAAGCCTTCCTGTTCGCTCTGTACTCGACAGGAAGGCTTGATGTTTTCAAAACAACGTGGCTTATGCGCCTTCCCGATGACAAGTGGCAAGCGCTCCGTGCCAGTCATTGGCGGCAAGAAACACAGTTATCCCTTGCTCGCATTTCTTGCCACCAATGCACAGGTCCCCTTTGAAAGTCACCGTCTTGTCGGGCAGAGCTCAGAAAAATAGAGCAGTTTCGTCTGCATTAAACACGTCACTTGGTTCATATGTGGCGATGTGCTCAAGCAGCTTCACATTTTTCCACTGGGTGGTCATGCTTTCGTCAACGCTGGCCTTTTCGCTGCACACACTTTTGAAGACGAGTTCGTGTCTCTCGAAACCTCGTGAACCACCCTTCTGAAGCTCTGAACGATTCAATGTTCATCATTGCAGCGTACTTCTCACCTTGTGCCATGATGAGAGGTCCTCTCAAAGGCTGATGCGTATTGCGACAGTCAGTAACCCACTGGAGCAAAGCTTCTTCGAGCTTGGGATGAGCTGTGGTTCGCAACCACTTTCTTGATGCATGAAACTTCTCGCTATCAAACGCTTGAAGAATCTGTTGTTCATTTTTCACGTACGTTCCCAACGTGCTCTCCGCTTCACGTTGTACTTGGTCATAACGTGCTGTCGTGATTCGACATTTGTCAAAGCCTGCAAAATTTCCACCTTAGTCGCCAAGTTCTTGGCTTCGTACTTCTGCCGCTTTGCCAGCGTTTCCGTCACTGTAGCACACCATGGTGGTGGCATGCAAAACACGGTCACAACGAAAAAAAAAAAAACTCTGCAAGAAGAGATGATGCTGACTCGACAACACAAGTGAAAATGTCGTCGAAGGCGCAGTGGAGCGAAGAAAGAAGACACCGACGTTTGATGACGCTGCGATCGCCCCCACTAATTGATGACAGTGGCGATGCCTCTCAGGTTTCGGTTTCACTCCAGTGGGGCCAGCGCTGCTTTAGCACGCTTTCATGTAGCGGCAGCCGTCAGGATTTGTCCGAATTTAGCGGTGCGGGACTGACTTCTGACGAATTAACGAAGGTTTGGTCCCATAGACTAACATGCACTTTGGCCGGGACCAATAGAGCCATCCGAATTATCAGAATTTCCGAATTAACGGGTGTCAAATTAATGAGCTTTTACTGTAATGCACAACAGAGCTCTGGTGTCACTAATGAAAGCTGCTCATTGTCATTGCCAACCTATGTGAAAATTTGTCTATGTAAAATTATGTGTGTGTAAAATTTGTCTATGTAAAATCTATGTGAAACCTATGAGAATATTTTGAAACCTATTTTGTTGGCAGAAAGGTTCACATTAGAATTGGGTAAATATAGTGCATGTATTGAGCTTTACTATAAAACGCATCGCTGAAATGAATGAAATCTTATGTGTGTGTTTCCTTGCACGCAGTATTTCAGCCCATACTTGTCGGCCGACATGACGAAGATGGCGCAGGCGTTTAACACTACCCTCGGTCCGCTCGAAGAGGAGTTGATGCAACTGATTCTCGACGGACAGATTCAGGCACGCATAGACTCTCACAACAAGGTAAAGTACATTTTTGTCTCGTTAGGTTGCCTGACCTATCTTTCTTCTACTGGTTGTGTGCGCGTATCGTTGCATTGCTGCTTACATCGTGTATTGCACTTCAACTCACCCAATTACTGTCAGCGACTGAGGATGAATCGCAGGAGTGTAGTTTAAGGTGACCGAAAATTGCGGACTCGAATTTATAAAAAAATGAAAACGTGCCATTTGCAAGTAAGTCTGCCTGAACACTGAATAAGCAATGGCAGGGTGACATGTGACTTCGGTAAATCATCCAATCAGAATAAGAATTTGTTTTGTTTGTGTTGGCGACGAACGATACGGTTGGATGTCAAGTCAAGTATATCTTCATGTCGGCAGTATGATACGAAGCCATGCTTTCGCGTGCACACTACCCCCATAGCTGGTACCGTCACCCACAGTAGGACGACGCTATCATGAAAAGGCTGTATCACATGACGCGATTTTCACTCGGTGACATAGCGATTTCAGTCGCTCCGTGACTGGGTTCATCCACATTGGTTGCATCAGCGCGTAGTTGCGGCGATCTGCGCAATTTTGGGTGGGCTGACAGCAAGCGCCGTAGAAATTGTGCTTTTCTGCTGATGCCTATTTCACTATGCGTTATGCCAGTGCCTCTGCAGGTTGAGCGCCAAGCAATCATAAATGTAGAACACTATTAACGACCAGAAAGCATGCTAGTTATTCTGTTTCTACATAATTAACAATATTCAAACATATTGCCAGTTTCTGTGCTGTTCCATTATAACAATAGAGACATGAATACATTGAGAGCTGGGTTCAATTTTGGCCGCTGCTCTGATGGAAACGAGACGTGCCATGTGAAAAAAAAGAGAGACGTGCACCAACCTACCCGTCCCCACTCTCCCCTTGCTTGCATGGGAAGGCTGCACTCCTCAAGCCACCATCCTTCTTGGCCCATCCTCGCACGCTCTCACTGGCACCCAAACCATACATCACACAGGACACAATATGATCTTATTACACTTGGGACTTTATACCGGAACAACATGCTGCTTTGCTTCGGTGGTCACTCTTGGTCGTGTGATTTGAGAGGTGTGTTCGCAAGCAGCTGCTTGGAATTCAACCATTTGACCATCTGCATCCGCGAAGTTTCTATTTATTGTATCGGTATTCCTTCATGGTGGCTGTGAAATTTCCTGATATTGAAACTGTGTATAAACGCACTTCATTATATTGAGGTTCTAAATACGTAGTGTTCAATGTACAAGTTATAAGAAGTTATACTTTGTTATGTTGAGAATTTCAGTACATTAAATTTCCTTAATCAAGGTTTACCTGTATAAAAATGTGCTGGGATTTCATACTTTTCTTGTAATATGATCATCACTGTAGCTAAGCAGTGACTGATTGTTAACTATGTATTGTCAGCTGTCATCAACTCGATCCTGACGGGACTGATGAGATTGGTCAAATTATCTGGCCAGTCAAGTTAAACAGCAGGCAGAAAAAACACCAAAACAGACTGCTGATACGTTTGGCAGTATTTGTACTGATCCTAACATGAACTCGAATTGAACTCCCAAGCTTCCTTTAGGGTTTCAAAGCGCAGGATTAATGTAAAAATGACATTAGAGCTCCTTTAACAACACGCAATTGGAGGGCGCAGGAAGCAGGTAAACAGTTAGGCAAGTCAACACAACCAGAAGCTGGGTGAAGGAAGGTAATGGGCCAACCTGCCCATCCACACTCTCCCCTTGCTAGCATGGGAAGACTGCGCTCCTCAAACCACCATCCTTCTCAGGCCCCGCCATTGTAGTTTTCTTAGAACAGCTATCCCATCCCCATTTTTCTTTTTTGTTGTGCAACCCAATTATAACAGTTATCGGTTATAACAATGGAATTTTCGTGGCACTTGAATATTGCTATAAGTGGGTTCTAGTGTAATAAGAAAAAGACTAAAGCAACTTTACCTTCACAGAATGGAAAAAGAAAATGGCCATTTTATTACTTGATGTTCACCGTCATCGCTCTCAGACAGCACTTTATCACTTTCAATTCAGAACCACATCATGTCATCCTCTGTACGGTCCATAGCGGGTTGGATGTCTTGCATTTATCAAACGAATCTGCCACAATCACAAATGCAATGGTGGCCCCATGCCTAGACTACTTCGCTAATTCGTCCTCCAATGCATGCAGTCCTCTGGAACGCTCCGAGAACATCTGGCACAACTTGTTCTTGCTAGCTCAGCACTTCAAATAACTTATCCATAGAATGCGCTTCCGTAATAGGACTGAAAGTGGCAAGCTGCCATCATTGTTATGCTGTGCAAGAACGCTTTCCGTCAGCATCCTTGGTCACCATCCTGTGATGGCAATGGCAGTGACACTGGCTAGGCTGGCTTTGACAGTATGCTGCTGCAAATGCCACAAACTCTGTTTTGGTTTCATATCAGATTGCACCGGCCAAGCACTTCCTGAACAAATTTTCTTTGAAGAACAGGCATGCATTGGAAACACGTAAATGATGCAATAATTCATTGCGAGCTATCGTCTTGCTTTAAAACCTTCCTGCGGCAGGCCGAAAATGGGCCTCTTTGACGGGATATGAAGCGTGCTTGACACATTCGCTATATCCCGAGTGTCGCCACGACCTATGCTACCCCCCGCCATGATCGTCTAGTGGCGTTGGCATTGCGCTGCAGGGCACAAGATTGAATCCCGGCCACGGTGGCTGCATTTCTATGGCAGCGAAATGCAAAAACGCCCCGTGAACCATGCATTTGGAGCACATTAAAAAGCCCCAGGTGGTCAAAATTAATCCGGAGTCCCCACACTATGGTGTGCCTCGTAATTATATCGTGGTTTTGGCAAGTAAGACTCAAAACAACTACAGGTGCTGCCACCATTGGAGTCACCACTGTGGTTACCATTGGGGTTGAGCACATGCGTAACGACACAGTTCAGTTCTAATTATCCAGTGAAGGCTAATTTCATTGCGAAATAATGCAAGTTTGGTTCCATAGCAATGTATGGGCATGGTCCGAGGTTTTCGGTTGGGTTCGAATGAATCGGAGTCGAATTAACGCAAGTCTACTGTGCCTTGCTTGGCACCATTAACATGTACATTTCGGGATTGCCATGATTTGACATGCAGTGATTTCTGTTGCTCCACAGATACTGTACGCCAAGGACATTGACCAGAGGAGCACCACCTTTGAACGGGCACTTGCGATGGGCAAGGATTACAAGCGCAGGACAGCTGTAAGGGATCTCTTCCTGCCCCTAACAATATTGCCATAAGCCTAACCTTGGGTTACTCTTATGCTACAGCAACTCCTGGCTGAGTATTGACAGAAGCTGCTGTTGTAGACATCGTCTTTGTGCGAGTTGATGGCGAAAGTTTTAATATGCTAGCTCTTCTACATTGGCGTGATAGGGAAGTTCCAGGCATTACAAACAATTGCAGATGCCTCTTATGGTGGAAAAGGGTGGATAAACTTTTTGCTGGAGTAGAGGATGTTGATTCTTATAACACAGAAAGACTGTCAGAAGCACTTGTTATTTGTGAGAACAAGTTATATTTACTCTTTGCACTGGCTCGGGAAGCCTGTTGTCCCAAGCAGTTTGCATGTCGTGTGCACCTCAGAGGTCTGTAATCAAGTGAAACTTTCCGGGGATAAGTGTGATATGTTTTTGGCTAATCAGGCGTCATTTCAGGCCCATTATTTACTGGCAGATGCATCCTCAAATTTACATTACGAAAATTACAGAATTGATAAATACATTTCTTTAGTGATTTTTTTGTCTCCAAGACCTTTTTTATCGTTTTCTATGCTCTCAGGCAGTAATTTTTCGCTGCCTGTGAAGACCAAAAGTGCTTTGACCTCCGTGCGGTCCATAGTGCATTCGATAGTGTAAAACTCTGTTAACTCGAAGTTGTAAAAACCAGGGAAATTTCCGAGATAAGTGGAGTTTCGAAATAATTGCCCAAAATGTAAGTGCCTGGCTGCGCATAGACCATATAGCGCCTTTCAATACGGGCACCAGTGGCCGCTAAATTTCTAGCAAAAAGCTCAATATACCAGGAGCGGTATTTTCAGTAGATCGCTTTTGGCAGATATTGTGCGACTTGGCACCCTACACATCTGCCATCTAAAGGCAACAGCGACCCTCGCACGGAGCCAAGAAAATGCTGTTGCACGTAGGCATCGACGTGTTCAAAGACCAGTCACATGAAATATCGCTTGTATCCCAATAAAGTAATTGACCGCCCCAGGGTTGCGATATTGTAGCCATGCCTTCCGCTCAATCATATGCCACGCTTTCATCCACCTTAATCAGCTGGCTTATCCCACTGATAACGTGGATGGACCATCTCTATGACCACCGAAGGAGCACAATGAGAAACTGCATGGGAAAAGCCATCGCTATCAAATCGCAGCCCTGAAGTTTAGAAAATGCCAAAAACATATATTAAATTCAGCGCAGTGGCATATGGCACGGATTGCGCCATATCTGTACGCTAATTGCTTAATGCGTGACGGGGCATATCGCGCAGGTGCGTAAACATAGGAACTGAGATAAAAGCGATTAAGCAAGGTGACGATACCCCACGCACACGTGAGCCTGCGTGTTGCGGAGCTCCCGTCTACATTCTCGGGCGTCGTGGGGAGTGAGAGCGACACTGCGCCCCCATTATCAATGACATTGCTACCGGCCGTGAATGGTGGATAATAAGAGTGGAATAGAATGAAGCGGAATTCGCAACAAACTTGCAGTCCTGTCATATTTTGGCGATATCGCAGCTGTGCCCAAAGTGAGCAGCTGTGATGTCTTACCGAGTTTTTCCCACATTTCGCAGTCAAGGTTTCGACATATGCGGAGTTCGGTGCAAACGCATTTCAATATGAACGGCGAAAAATGTGTAGAGTTGATACCGAACTAGGAAAAAGATTTCGACTTGGCTGATATTTGGAGATATCAGAGTTCGAGGTAATGAAGGTTTACTGTACTGCATTTATCTCGCAACTCCGCAACAATCGCAGGTGGGACGGTGGCCCACGCCTAAGCTAACCACTTTGCTAGTTTATTCTGCGACGCAGGCAGTTCTCTGGGATGACAAGGACATGTGACGTGATTTGTTGTCACTAGCTTAATTTGTAACATAACGCATCGATTGACTATGCTTTCGTAATCACATGGAAAGTGGCTCGTTGTTGGCATGCTATGTGAAAACTTGTTCTGTTGCCATCCATGCTTGCCACCTTGTTATGGCACTGGTGCTGGCATACTGGTCAGGCTGGCCCTGACTGTATGCTGTTCCAAATGTCGCCAACGTGGCTCTGGTCTCGTATCAAATTGCACCATGTGGGCAATTTCGTGGCAGATTTTTTTGGTAAAGAAGGCGCTCGTTGGAATTGGGTAAAGGCTGTAATAATTTGATTGTGACCCCATGTTCATTGCTTTAAGATCTTCTTGGAGCAGGCCAAAAATAGGCGTTTTTGGCAGTGGATGACATGGGTTTGGCGCAGTCGCTGTACCCCAAGCACCGCCAATACAGGTGCTGCCGCTATTGGAGTTGCCACTGGGGTCATTACTGGGGCCACCACTGGGGTCAGGCATGTGCATGCTGACCAGTAGAATTCGAATTATCTGATAAAGGTCAATTTGACGATCAAAATAACAAGTTTGGGCCCATAGAAATGTAGAGATGCCAACCGGGACCTTTAGTCGGGATCTAATTAACCGAAAAATTCAATTCTTAGAGTCAAGTTAAGGGAAGTCTGCTATACTTTATATAGTTGCACTTTAGTATACCTTTAAAAGTTCACTATGAAGGGGCCCTCTGCATCTTCATTTTGATTATATGGCCTTGCATTGCAGTTCCTTGCTGGTAATGTTACAGGACTCATGTTGTGTTCTCTTCAGAACTTACTTAAAAAAAGTTGTCACATTCGTTTTGTTTTTCCATTGTCTGCATGCAGTGCTTGAAATGGGTGTTCTGAACATTCTCTTTCAGGCATTGGTACTGAGGTCTGCAATGCTCAAGAATCAGATACACGTTAAGGTAAGGCTCGCTTAAGTGCTTTGTTATATAGTCAAGTCACTTGAGCAGGCAGCTCTGCTGGTGCCTTGTTTATTGCGTGCTAAATGTGATGCCTCTCTTGGTGATTTAGACACTTAATAGAATTGCAATACAGTAAAACCTCATTGATATGGTCCCATTTCGTACAATTTCCCAGCGCCAACATTCGCAGTCGATAACACAAAAAATTACCCAATACAGTTATGGCTTTTTTTTTTTGCCTGTTGTATGAAACCGTGACTGTATGAAAGATGTTCTGGGCTGCTAAATCCTGTGTAAACAAAGAATGGTGCGAGGCACGCGCGATGGAGAACAGCAGCTTATTCGCGGTACTCACCTATCCGTCGTCATGTGGCACACTATTTCCCATTCTGGTACCAGCAAATCTCCTCGCCGGTCATTGCCCGCCACATTTACAGCTATTTCCACCAATCCTGTTGCAATAAGTTTCTTCACCCATGTCACACTGCACATGGCACAGCACTGTTGAAAGCATACTGCACGCTTTAAAAGACGTTAACCCATACGCGCTGCCATTCGCTGCTACAGGTAGCGCAAAGTGACGATCATGTTTCGCTTTGGTGACATCATACTCTGGCGAAGACTGCCAGCTTGATTTTGTTTTGGAAACTGCACAATAGAAAAAAGACAACACACGTATCAGGCCGCTCAGGGCCGTGCGACGGCGTCTCGGACCGTGCACCAAGTGAGCATGTTTAAGCTTACCGCCTGAAAAAGCTGCTGACTCGGGCCGAATTTGAGGAGTGCAAATGTTGGCGCACATTGGAGTTTCATGCTGCGACGATTCACGCAACACTTAGCATGAAATAGATGCCAACTACAGTTGAGTCTGCCAACTTCTTTAACGACTTTGAGTCATACTTTTTCTCAGTTAGTACATTTTTCTCACAATTTTTTTTTCTGAAACGTGTGAATGAGGTTTTACTGTTTTTCTGGCATTGAAGCCTCTCAGCAAGTAATGTTTCTGTATAGTGGATAGCCATTGCTTATTAGCTGGTACATACAAAGCAGTGGTTATGTTCTATCCCTGTCTTTTTAATAACCTTTTAATCATTTAACTATATTGAGAATGTTTTTATCTAAAGCATGTATTAATGAGATCTACAAGCCTAGCTTGGGGAAAGCATTCATGATGTAACCTGTACCCACTGACGACCTAAGAATTTGGTATAAGTTAAACCCACAGAACCACATTACTCCTGCCCTCATGCTTTGAAGCATGTTCCTGAGAGACGGCAGTTTTCAAGGAAGTTCACCTCTGCCGTGAAATCATGGAAATTAATTAACATAATTTGTTTGGTGCATCATACAAGTTCTCTTGAAGTTGAACAGTAATGCTTTCCATTGCACTCTTAGGTTGTCGTCAGTCGTAGCAACAATGGACAAAATAGGCTTGTCCAAAACTGTTCGAGAACAACTCCACCAGGACAAAAGACATTCAAGACTTTAAAAGTGTAAAGCATGAAATGCTTGTAGGCTGTCTTAGTGAAGTTTCAAGCAGGCTCTTGCAAATTTTAGCTTCATGTCAAGAATCCTCTCCAGTCTCACAAAAAGTTTTTTTTCACCTGTTATAAAAGTGTCTGATTTGGTTTTTTTAAATAGTTGGTCCTTCATTGGCTGGGCATTATTTCAATGGCGAGGAGATAGATCATGTCTGATGGAAAATGTTCCGAGTTTTCATTCTTTCTGAGAGCTGTCAAAACGAAACCCATCTTCGGTACTCAAAAAGCACGCTTTCTTTCAACCAGACAGGCCCGCTGTCTTGTAAGTAGACACTCGGGTGCTTTTCTTTGCACATGAACCTTTGATATTCACTTGCGTTTGTACTGGGTAAGATTTTTGATAACCATGTGGCTGCCGTGACATTCTAGAGTTCAAAATATTTCTGACAACTTGATTATTTGAATGTGTGTAGTGCCTGCATGGTATTTTTCTTTAGTGTTAGCTACACATTTGTCTAATAGTACAGTGCAATCAGAAGCTGAAGGAATATTTCATGAAGAATGAATCTTGTTTGTGTGGTGCTTTCTAACTTGTATTTGCATATTCTGATATGATGGCTAGATTCTTAATTATATAATTTCTTAAAATAGCACAGTGTGCTTTCTTTTTTGTTGCATTTGGAAGCACTGCATCTTGAAGTGTAGCTTGAAGCCTCTCGGTTTTGTTACATTCACCTCTGCGAATATACCTTTTAGGACTTCCTTGAAAACAAACTTTTAACCCGATTCCATGATTAACAGCTTGTGGACCTTTGTGTTTCTTTCCGATAGGTGTAGCGCGCTACCAAAACAAACGCCAAGTAATATGAAGAGGCTTGAGGCTCCATAATGTTAATACTAAAGAAGTATAGCACTGTGGATGAATAGGTCAATTGCATGCCGGCACTCGGGCTTCTCCTGTGTATGCTTTTTAAATCGAATTGTCAGCAATAAAAACCATGCTGCTCGCTTCACCTTCAGAATCTGCAGCGGTCCTTTATGCATCACGTTCAGAATGTTCTTGGCGGGAATTTAAACTGAAAACAAGTTTTCTCTCATTCCTATATATATGTGCAGCTTAAGCAATGCGCAAGTACCAAATGACCTCCCAAATTTCATCGCATCCATTGCATGGTCAAAACAGAACATTGGCTGCTGAAGGGCACTAGACTACTCACCAAGATTTTCTTTATTGGGAACCTGTCTGTTCACCGGTTCTGCACTCTTAAAATCTCACAACTCAATGTGTGTTCTGGTGCACAAAATTTGGTGCTCTTCTCTGGCCACTTACGCCGCAACATCTCAGCCAGGGTTAGGTGCTGCAAAATTTTGTTGGTTGACATGTTGAATGCTAAATGGAAGGTGCTGGGTGACAAATAGACTTTTACCACAGCGTTCTTGTAATGTGCAGATGCCTTGTTTGGGCTTCTCTAGCTTGGGCGAGATTTTAAAAATTTGAGTGCGGGAGACCGTGTAGAGTGACTAGAGATGGAACAAAATTTTTAGACAAGATACACATCCTGTTCTGTTGTACTGTGTAATTTCCATGTGTAACTTTGACAAGCTTACCAATGTTTTCCAGAGGCTATGTGATAGCTAAAGAATTGAGAAACTTCTGTTACATTTCTTTCAAACTTTATTTTCTGGCTCAAGCTCTAGGTTTGAAAGTTGTATTGAAGTTGTTGGACTGTGCTTAAGAATATCGATTGAAAGAAAGGCGATGTGACTTGCGCCAACCACATGCTCTTGTGAACCTTGCAAGTGTGTGCCAAAACATCTACTACAAGGCACAAAAGGCAGCCTTGGTTTAATCTTGCGCATTTCTACTCCCCATTGTCACTCCCCTAAGCCATTTACAAATGTATGCCCAAGAATCGAGGGTGGCCAACACTCTTCCACAAACTGATCTTTATGTATATTGCAGTGGTACAGCCTAAAATTAAACACGACAAATTGGAAGGGATGTGATGCCCATCTAACAACTACAGTCAAACCCAACTTTTATTGCGTCTAGTTCAGTCAAATTGTCCTTCGCATAGAATGACTCTTCAATGTTGCAAGATTGTAGTAACAATACGTAACAAAATGTATGATTACATTGAGCACGGAATGTTTGTTTCCATTGACCAGTACACGTGTCCACATGGTCTGGCCAATGGACACATGCATTCACGATGTAACGTTCACCAAACAGCCAGCCGCTGTCTAGATGTCTTGTTAAGGTGGAATCCGTTCAATGAAAAAGAAATGCCCTTATAGTCAGATGTGATTTTAGTACGCAAGTTTCATATAACTTTTGTATCAAATTTGGACTCAACATTAAATCGGCGGGTACTTTTTGAAAGTTAGATACAAGTAAGCATGGGACATATAGACCGTTTTTTCGTAGGCGCCGCCATATTGTGAACGCAGTGGCGCCGCCTATAAGCAGCGCCATACTGGCTTGGGTGAAAGTGGTCTTTGGCATGGCAGGTATACGCTCGGCGGTAGGTTCTGGCGTTTGCTTTCGCGGTCGTGCGGTCTGTTTAGTATGACGTGCGTCTTCTACGTGGTAAACGGTTCTGTGAGACGTGCTGAAGTGGTTTAAGGCCTCATGGCCGGAATTTCTGCTGAGCGTTGAGGTGGACAGAACACGCAGCGCGATGTGTGCGCGCATATTTGAGCCTACAATAAGCCTCGGAGATCAGTTGTGTATTTCCGAATGTTCCAGTCACTAATGTGACCTTATTGCAGTATTATCCTCTATTTCTAAGCTGCGGTTTAGGAACCATGAAACATACTCGACGATCGTAACAGCGTGGGTACCGTTCTGCTACGGTAGGAGCTGTGCTGTTATACTTTGACGAGCGTCCAAACTGTTCGCTGCAGGTTACATTGCGTGACTACTTGGTTGGATGGATGAGATTTCCACCCATGAATAAAATAGTTTTGGCTAGTAATAGCAGCATACCTTACAGTCTGAATTAAGCTTGTCCAGCAAAGCGACCGTTTACGAACTGCGCGAGCGTCCTAAGCAGTAGTAGGGGCTGGATTACAGGTATCTTTGTTCTACATAGCGCATGGTCCAAGCATACGGCATCAGCGGTTATATATTTATAAACTTTGTGCGGCGTTAGACCGTTTTCTCTTGCTTTTTAGAGGAAGAGGATGATAACCGAATATTTTTTTTCGGTTGTGTTCGTTCAGTTCTCTACGACGCACTCACACGTATTACGGAAACGTTGCACTCAAAAATAGCCATCGCATTCTTTTTATGCGAACCCTCTCATATATTATGGCTGTATACAGGCCAAAAAGGCAATGCCGAAGCACACAGCTTACATATGTATCGTGCTGGTTCACCAACCGCAGTGATTGCTGTGTTGAGCAGCGCCATGGGCCTTATGCAGCAAGGCTAGCGTAGACATATGGTAATTTCAAGCATAGTAGACTTGAAATGCGTGAGAACGATGCCAGTGTATCACAAATATTTGATAGCGCCTGCCGCTCAGATGTTTCGTGGTTGCCTTAAGTTGGCCGTGCACGAGCGTGCGCTCTTATGTTTTAGTCCCTACGCCAATCGATCAGACAGTGAGCTGATTTACTATTTAATGCTGGTAATACAGAGACGCCGGTTTTTCCTTGTTGAATTAAAATCGATATAAGCAAAATAGTAAACACGTACACGCACCGCGACTGATAATGCGTGTACACTGCGGCTGATTGTGCACGTCACATTTTTGCGCCCCCAAGGCATATTTCTGCCTACAGTAGTTACCGATGCACCGAAAGGCTTCCCTGACAACCTTATATGAACGAACATGGCGTAAATTTCACAAAGTAATACATAAAACATCTCGAAATCGTTCCGCAGCACGCGACAGCAATACTTTCAAACAGTGCCGCGCCGGATCGCCCAAGCCAGAGAGGAGGAAAGGCTCTCCGCGCGCCTTATCCTCCTCGCCCGATAAAATGGTCTATACAGAAAAGACCTCACTATCATGACCATGGAAATAAGGAATCGTTGGATATAGCATAATTTGTTTCTTGCTGATGTCCAGCGTGTAACGAATACGTGCTTACAAAGAATATCGGACACATCAAAGGTATTTTCATGTCGCAGGCAACTTTGCTATAACAACATTAGAAAAAAAAATAAACAAAAACTTGTTGATTGTTAGCCAGCCACGTTTCAGCTTTGTTTTGTGTTCTGCTTCCTGTCCCAGGATGCGTGCGAGCTATAGCCACGAACCACCTAACAATAAAAAAAGAAGAAAAAAAAGAGAGAGGGAGGCTCTGTTTGACTTCTCGTGTGTTTTATTTGTTCTGTGCCCGCTTACGGAGGTGACGACGTGTCCTCTTGACGTTGTGTGCCCGGTTGGTTTTCGGTAATGCAGCTTGCTGGCTCTCATGCTACCCCGCAGCACATGCGATGAGCAAAGTCCCGTTGTCTGAACCGAGGTGTCGCGCCGGGTTTTGCGCAGAGCTTGCCCCGAGAAGGCTCGCAGGGCGCAGACATCTCCATGGTGTCGTGCAACTGCACCGCGGCTCGCAACTAGCCGGGGATGCCAGCCGAGCTCCTGGCACTGACTGTGCGCCCCAGTTGTTTCTCTCTCTCTCTCTCTCTCTCCTCGATGCACCTCCCCACCTTTTCTTTTTGCGTGTGCGTGCATGTGTGTGTCTTTCTTTCTTTTTGTTTTTCTTTTAGATTTGAAGTGTCTCCCGGAAGAAGATTCGGCTGCTGCCATCATTGCCAAATTCTTCGTTTATTTGCGAGGCGCACTTCTACATTGTAATAAAATTTTACAGCAGCGTATTGTAGTGATCGCGCTTTTCTGTGGCAGATCTTAGTGCGGGGTTGGTGGTTAAGGCGAAGCTGGAGTATTGAAATTTCTTGGTCTTTGGAGGAGTCTCGGCACTTTAGGAATTGTCGCGGAATGGCTATCTTTGTGGTTGCCCTAATATACATGAGAAAAAGGAAAGCGTAGGCCAGCAGACAGCCGCTCGATAAGTTTTGCACTTGAATTTCTTGCTTATTGGTCCACTTCATGGGATAAATTTGAACACATCAGGGATACTATCAGTGGAGATGGCAACATCAACTTATTGATAATGAAGCTGCACCAGATGTGAAAAGTTATTTAGACGAACTTTTTTGCGTGCGAAACCTTCCAAACCGAAATTGGCAACTGTTACCTGTGCTAAACCCGAGTTGCCGCTCTTGATCATTTAGTCATTGTTTGCAGAACCCCCAGCAGAATTCGGAACAATTTTTCTTGGATGTTTCGTACGACACATACACTATTACGCTTTTGTGCATCGTGCTGCAGAAAATATTATACTTGTGGCGAAGCTGCAGGCATAGTGGGCTATAGCTTGGCTTTAAAGTAAGGACTTGGCAAGGTAAAAATGCTGTTGAGGCAGCAAATGGCACCAGAAAACTTGAGGGACAAGGAAGAAGACCAAGGCGATAAAAAAAAAAAGCATGCAATTGTTTGTCTCCTTGCTTGTCCCTTGTGTTCTCTGGCGCTGGTGGCTGTCATAATGAAACAACTAGCCCAGCGATACATGTTGCTGTTGGAGGAGACATATGCATTGCTTTTATCAAGCGAAGATTCACAAGTAGGTTCACAACTGATTTCTTGTTATTGCAGGTTTCAATGACAGTAAACATCTTTATCTTTAATGTACTCTAGATTTTTTGAAATTTATTTGTGGAGGTGGAGTTCAGAAGTGTGGCACCAAGGCATACTTTTTAGTTATAAACTGTTTCTCTCCAACTCTTGTGTTGCTCATTATGTATGCCTGCATCCTCGCTTGTCACTAACTGCCACTGCCGACACTGTGAGCTACAAGAATGCATCTTGGATTAAGCCTCTTGCTGGTATAGTTACAGCCGAGAACAGTGGAGCAAGGTGGCGAGCCACGCTAGTTGTCTGATGTTCATCTTGGAACGTTCTTGAAGTACAACGCCAGGCACAGAGAAAAAGATGAGCAAACAAAAACGCTAGATTGGACAGTGCTTCAGTGGCAACTGCGGTTTTTATTGGACATACAAATGATGCTAGCTATTTTCGTGGCTCATCTTCTTTCTGTGTGATGGCAATTGTGCTTCATTTGTTGAGAACAGCGGAGTTGCCGCTGTCATTTTTTCTCATTTCAAAAATTGCGGGAATGATTTCTCACTGATATGTTTGTGTGCCGTTGAACGGCAATGGTGTGAGTCAGATTTGCAAGAGTTTTGAATAAATGTCCGATTTCTGCCTTGAGAATGCGTCAAGTTGCACTCTTCTTTTGTTATGTGCATGTTTTCAAAACTTCACTGACTTGCTACATCTAGTGGGCCTCCAGATTTGTGAAAAAAATCCGCCCAAAAAAGAAATGAGCCACAGCAAATGGAGGTATTTCAGTTTTACTTTTCGTGTGTCCTACATGCTCGAAAATGTCCAATCACTCAAAATTTTACATGTAATAGCAAGTTTTGCTTTGTGCTTGCATTGCTCTGTCATTTGTCTGAAGCCTTGAAGGAGAAGGACAAACAAAAGCAGCGAGGCTGTGCACTAAAATGTTGGAAGTTGTTAATATTCGTTTGCCAATTGCATGTTGGAAAATGTGGCCACAAAGGGGTGCTGTAGATAGTCGCAGTGGGGCGAGGTCATGCATCTGCTGAAAAAAATTTGGGCAGACCAACAGGGACACAGTGGGGCATGTGAAATGTCTTGTGTGTGCTGCAGAAAGTGTATGGGCACTAGGGTATACAAATGGCGTAACCAGCTGCCACTGGAAGGGGTACAACACCTACCTACTCTTCAGAAAGGAGACAGAAACACAGAAATGCAAGATAGGAAGAAGGGGTTGGAAAAGGAAAAAAAGAGCAAGATAAGTATCAAAGACTTGAGGATAGGAGTGCTGTTGAAAACATGTATACACTAGACAAAAGAGCGTAAGCGAGGAGCAGACTGGCAATAGCTGCCACCGGAAGGGGCATGACACCTGCCTACTCTTCAGAAAGGAGACAGAAACAAATGCAAGATAGAAAGAGGAAAGAAAGAGCAAGATAAATATGAAAGCATTCAGCAGAACACACAGTAGTGCTGGTCACTTCAGGTCATGCCACTAAAGGATGTCGAAATGGAAGCAATAGTGTGCAATCCCGTCATCCGAAAACAAACGGTACAAACGTGAAGATAAGTTAGTTACATTTAGAAAAATAAGAACGGTGCGATGAACAACTACTGGGGTACAAACATTCATTGAGTGTCATATACCACAGGCCAAGGAGGTGAAAGTCCCTCACTAGCGACGTGCTAGTGAGTGCTAAAGCGTATCGCAGCGACCGCAAGACGTTCACGATAGACTGGCCACACGTCCATGTCAGTATAAACGTTCACACATGCTCGCGCAGCCAACCCTTAGCTCGAGCACTTGTGCTCTAGCGCGACGAGGCAAGCCTCGACCGCGAACCAGGTATGGGAACGTTCCATTTGCGACGCGTTGGATGCTGCTTGAGTAGGTGTCGTTGACTTGGCAGACGAATGTCACCAAGCTTGCACAAGATTTCAGGGCAAACACAGTCGTTATGAGCACAAGTTGAAGCCTGCCGATCAGCCTCTTATCTATGACCCCTACGTGTGAAGGTATCCACACAGAACACCTATGTATCCATTGGACAACGATCGAGAGATACCCCATGTGATGCACTTTTGTTGGCAGAGTCAGTAACACTGCGCACAACTGGACAATCAACCTGACTGCGTTGCCGTCTGCTAAGAGCAGCACGGGAGTCCGTAAAGATGGTAATCTCCTTTTGCATGTATCTCAGTGCAACATTAATCGCCGCTAGCTAGCTCCGCAGTTGTTGACAAGGCTGGATGGGGTATATGAAATGTACATCGTACTTGCATCGAAGGGCAGAAAAATGCTGCAGAAGCACCTTGACTGTCGCTGTGTACGGATGCATATGTGAGCTAGCGGAGATAATGTGGAAATCCTTTTGAAACAGGCATATCAGACATTTTGTGTATGTCAGAGATTGTGAGATAAATAGGTATGCATGTTTGGTGATCTCTTTCAGAGGCGTGGAGGCGTACCTTAAGCAGCCTGTTCAGAAATGCCAGAAATGTTCATAAATAGTGCCACCATTTTTCCCATGTGAGAAAACGTGGTGAATTAGACAATGAAGGAGCGATTGACCATTCGATGCGCACTGCAGATACCTCATATGATAGAGAGCTCTCTGTTCTGCTTGAAGCCTCGGGATTAACAGATGCGCTTCAGTGAGCAATGCAACAGGTTGTGCCTCGCAAGGTAATCCAAGCATTAGTTGGAGGGCAACGCGATGATCTCGTTCCAGTTGGCCCATCTAACTAGGTGGCACGTTCAGGACTGGTAATGCATACATCATGCCTGAGAGTACAGACGACTGGTACACCTGCATTAGAAAGCTTCCACGTTTGTATGGCACAGCTTGTGGGGGGTCTCGCGGTCTAATTTTGCAATCGAGCTTGCTGCCTATTCATAGTGGAACCGTTTGGTTTGCAGAGGGTACGTGTTTGGGTGTGGTTTGGGCACTACGGTACAGAAGTGACCTCCCTGCTAGAGTTCATTGCACCGGCCCCGTCTGGTGGCTCCCGAGACTAGCCCTGCTGCACTTGAGCCTACCGCACTTGTCGATGGTTGGGGCATCCAGCGCTTCCTATGAGACACACGTTCCGCCGTGGTCAGAAGGGTTAGCACATCCCTCTGCCTCGTTGCTCGATTCTCTTCGCGCCATTTCTGGACCCTACGTGTCGAATGCAAGGGCGCCACAGTCGAGCAAACGTAAAATTTCTGCAACAAACTGCACTCTCATAATGGGCACCGGTTTGATTTCGGTGAATATTGCCTACCATAGCCATAGTGAACTTTCAGATGCGAGCACTCCTGCTCTGATCACAGATGCACTGCTGAGCCACACCTCTCTGAACGCCGAGCGCGAGGCTAAATTCAGCTCCCTTTGAGTCACGTGTTGCTCATGATCAAGTAATTACTTTTCCTCTACGCAATGATGTGAATGTAAAACGCATGACGTTTATTCATGCATTAGAAAGCACACATGCTCATGGTACAGCTAGCGGGGTTCGTATATGGTTTAGTCTTGCAATCGTGCTCGCTCCCTATTTATAGTGGGCCCGCCGACGGCAGAGGTGGTGTATGCAAATTAGCAGCAGAACAGCATTGGGCCACGTGTGGCCCAACGCCGGCAAACAATGGCACAAACAATGTACCTACGTCGGAAGCCCTACCGTGACACCGCATTGGGTGGAAAACGGCACGCCCATTATTTGTTGCCAGCTTTGCCATTGTCCATGCCATTATTTAGCTACGAGAAAGGCTACAATGCAGGTGGATGTAAATTTTTCTTTTTCATAAACTTATCCTCCACCTTTCGGGCTTTCGCTGAACTGATCTGGCGAGAAATCTACCAAGGTACACTTCATGAAAAATACTTTATCAATCTAAACTGATTTATTTATTCTCTTTAGTAGCCCTTTGTCACTTTCGTGACCCCGGGAAAATCGGTAGTTTTCGAGTGGTCTATAGTAGGATAAATCTTTAAAAAACAGCAGTTGGCAACCGAGGCACACGGACCGCACGGAGTTGTGTTACTCCGCCAGCCAATCACAGAAGCAAACAAAATCGTCGTCATGCGACCTTTTCAATATGGCGCCGTACTTCATACCTCCGGAGCTCCGCAGTCTTTTCATCGGTGGAAGCAATGAGGTGTGCAACAGACATGGACAAAGTGTATGGAGTCAGCATTTCACTCTTCGAAAGTCCGCGGTACAGTCCCATTTCATTGCTGAGCCCGTTTTACTGAAGAAACTTCACTGCCAACTGAAGTGAAAGTTTGCAATAAATAGTTGCAGTGAAGCAAGCGTTTTATTTCAGGTCAATAAAGGATTAGGCTTTCACCGTTCCACTCTAATAGGCGAGTGAAAACGGATAAAATTACGCACTAATAACCTTACTTTTATGGTTACCGCCTTATTTAGGTAACAGAAAGTTTGAAGTACGAACTATATTTGTAGCCTCGCGGAGGAACAGTGGCTGGCGGTTATGAAGGTGTGGGCGGGGCTTCACTGCAGACTTAGGTTGTATCCGACTATAGTAAATATCCTTTTTCCCTGGCAGAAATAAAATGCCTTATGCTAAAGTGTATGGTATCAAATTGTAGAGAAAGGAATTATCTTTCCAACGGTATTAATTTCAATCAACATATTTATTATACATACTATGAAAAAAATGAAGGCAAGAAAATTGAGCGAAAACGAGAAGAAAGATCGATGATGACATCAATGCTGCTTTGCACTAAATGAACAAAAAAAAATCGAAATATCCATTTCCAACACAAGGGTCATATGCAATAATTATGGAAATATACGCTCTGTATGGACAAAATTTCTTCAGATACATACGAAAACATTAGCCCTCACGAACCGCCGCGCTGCACTCCGGGGTGCGACGCGAAAGTCCACTCCCGTCTGTCTTCGTGCACAAAACTCCTCTGCGCGGCCGCCGGCCATAGATCCCATCGTTCTGTCCCGCCCGAATGACGTTGACACCCTGCTGGTAAGAACTGTGACCTTTGCAACACGCCGGATATACTTATAACTGCGCATTGACCTACTTATAGGTCAATGCGCGGCAGCCATGAAACGGTCCAAGAAGGAAGCGAAAATCACCGTCAGGTGCCTGTTGACGTACCGGGGCGGTACGACACACTTTCGTCGTCTGTGCTAACGTCGAATCGAAGTCGTCTTCCAAGTCTGTGCTAATACCATCATCCGGAAATTCGAGCCCGTACGCATAGGAATCCGTCGAAATTTGCCGTTTCTGTGGAGCCGCAGTGTGGAACGCCGACGCCATTTCCGAAACTACGAGCGCTCGTCACCCCCAACTACGATGGCGCTTTAAACATCCCCGCGCGGTAAAAAAAAAGATTGATTGATTGATTCAAAACTTTATTATTCCACCGAGCTGGGGTGCCCGCCTCTTAACCTACACGTAGGTAGGGGGGGAGGACGAAGCAGTCCCCGCGCGTTGAGGACGGCGAGTCTTCACGGCCTCGACGGCCAGGCGGATTGCTTGACGCTGGTCGTTTTCAGCCTCACTCTGGAGCAAGGCCTCCCAGGCTTCTCTACTGTCAATGTTTTCCTTGGCCCGTGGGGAGCCAGCACACTCCCATATTATATGGTCTAGCGTACCTTTTTGCTTACAAATTTTGCAGAGGGCGTCGTTATAGTCCCTCGTCTGTGTTAAGTAGATCCAATGTGGTGATGTATTAGATGGCGCTAGCTGTCCAGAAGCGCTAGGACAATAATATTGAGCTCACCCGTTAGAAAAGTTTCATTAGCCACATATCATCATCATCATCGCTCGAAGAGCGGCAAAATTTGAATTTGTAACCATCGATAACATGCTATCGATGGGAATAGGCGCGGTCACGAGGGTGTTAAAGCAACAGCAGTAATCCAGTTATAAAATTAGCCCGGAGAGTGTCGGCCAGCACCGCTGACGCCGATGAATGTGGCAGCAGTGGCCTGCCTGTCTGCACAAGTGTAAGGCAATTCAGTCCCTTTATTTCTTTTTTTTCTAGCTCCAGTACCTACATCACATATACAAGTTGCAGCAACGCATTGCACTTTTCTAACCTGCAATTTTTTTTGCCGACGTCAGCAGACAGCTGAGTCAAAAGCTGGTACGACGTGGCACAGTTCCTTTAAACCCTGAATGCACATTATGGCATAAGCACACCCATAACATCAAAAGTAAGCAAAGAGTATTAGTATCATAAGCTATTGCTTACGTGGTGGTGGCAGCCCCAGCAAAGGCGACACTTGGGAAGCTTGGGATGCTTCATTGCCTAAGAGAGCAAACAGTGGAAATGTAGATTGAATCTCAAGTTGCACTGCTTCCATAACAAAAGAAAAAAGAGTTTGCATATCACCTAACATGGCAGAGATTCTCTACCCCAGAACTAAATTTCTACTTCACTTTCCTGCTTGCACTCCCACAAGTGCCTGCAAAGATGGGCATAGTAGAAAGTGAAACAATAAAGGGACCTTTACACAATCTTTTTAGCTACAGTTATGCATTGCATGTTAAACCTGCATCCTACGGGAAGCTGGCAAAATTTGACCGCATTTGGCACTGAAGAAAATTTGTATTTGAATTTTTTTAACTTCTCAGTTCAATCGCACAGCAATCTGCAACACCAACTGCTGACGAACCAAAATCGCACAAAAGGCTTCTTTGGAGTAATGGAAGCCAATCTTGAAGGCTATGCGTCTGTACACTACAAGCACCGGAAATACATCACGGTAGCGACGCCTCTTGTTTTCACTTGTGTGTTTCAATGGGCAGTCCGAGATAGTTTCTGCAGAGACTCTCTGGTTTGTGCTGCTATTAAACGTGAATGAAATATATGCGATAACATTTCCATGGCACTGCCCTTACTCCGTCACTGGATGCCAGAGTGTGTGCTTGAGCAAGGCATCCAATGTGGTTTAGGACTGTTTCGAAGCAGGATATAGCCACAGCAGTGGTCCCATAGTTCCTGACATACACAATTTGTGCCAAAGTATAGTGGTCGCTGTCGATGGGAGAAGCCTATTGAGGCAGCAACTTCAAATTGAAATTTCAAGTTTAAATGTGCGTTGAAAGCTCAGATTTTTTTTTGTAAATTACATTGGCCTGTGTACTCCCAGTTACAATGATGAACTAAGAATTACTGATAAACTAAGACGGCGTCACGGCCCCTTTAAGTGACCAGGAAAGCTATCGTTTCATTAAACGTGAGAAACACGTTGCACAACCTAATCATGACCTGATGGAACATGATTATAACGGCGCGATTTGAGGACAGGACACCGCCTCTGTCGTTTTTGTGTGCTCTTCCGCTGCCCCCGTCTTTACTTGCGGTCAATGTGATATGCAGTAAACACCAACTAGGCCAAGGTGGAGTTCTTCTGAAGGACACAGAAAGAATGTACACAGGACAGGATCGGCGACTGTCCCATGAGCATTCATTCTGTGTCCTGTCCTCAAATCGCGCTGTTATCAGCTGTTTCATCAAGCCAGCAACCAACTAGCCCATCTGAGTCTGTTAATCTAATCACGACCACTGTAATAAGCTGGAAACGCAGCATTTGGTAACGGTTACAAGCGCCAGGAATATCTTAAAGCAAGCATTTCTGTGCTTGACTGTCAGCCCAAGTTTCAGCACAACTTCATAAACGAAAACAAGGTGTACTGCACACCTACGTAAACTTGCCTTATGTTTTATGCTGTGCCCTATTGCATATCTCAGTATTTATGCAAAACACTGTGATGCGCAATAATCAACCGTACGTGTGGAGCTTTTAAAATGTTCGGTTGCACCAACTGTGACTGAATAAACATTGAGCACTGGGGACGGATAGATGAAAATTTTCACTAAACACAGCTGCGGCTCAGACTTATTTTCACCTATCCTTTCACAGTGCGCAATGTTTTTGTTTTTTTAAATCACAGCGGGTGCGAAGAAAAAGTCGACAAGTTTTCCATGCACAAGCACAGTGGAATATGAGACGTGTGTTAACAGGTTTCCAAACGAGAGAGAAGACTCACTGATGTTGCACATCTTCTACGACGGACGGTATGGGAAAGTGCTGGCAGCCCTTCAGGGACCCACCGGCTTAGTGTATAAGTTTTAGGAGAGCCCGCACAAGCAAAATAACTGGTATAACGCATTTCAGCACCTTTTCTTGTCGCGCATTTTGTTTTCCTTAGAAAGCCGGTTGCTTGTGCCTATAGTAAGACGTTCCCACGACTGTGTGCACGCGTAGATTGCCGTCATACTCGGCGGTTCTTAGTACATCAGATGACACCTTGACAATCACGACTGTTAAATGAAGCTGAAGTGCTGGAGCTTTTCGCCTGCATCACCAACAGTTAGACTTTTGTTATACAAAGCATTTGTTCGCCCACGGTTAGAATGTGCAGTATATGGGACCTACATCACACCACATTAATAGATTGCGCTAAAAATGTTCAGAAACATTGTGCTCTATTTATATTAACCAGTTACCATCGCACAGCAAGTGGAACAAATGAAGGTCATATCAAACCTCCCTTCCCTCTCAACCTGCAGTAAACTATTGTGCTTATCATTTTGCCGCGAAATAGGATACCAGAATGCAGTGACACAGTCAACATGAATTAACCCAGACCCAATTAACATGGGTTAATCCATCCCCAACAGCCCCGCTGAACCATTTCCGTTTCCTCTTTACATGAAGCTTTCTCTACACATACTAGCTGTTGCTTACAAATTCGGCATGTAGGTGTCACATTAGGCATGTGGCATACAATCCCCACAGATCACTGTAAGCACGACTCGCTTATTTTGTATATATGATTTGTGTAAAAACAGGCTCTTGTAAAGTCAGCTGGCAGTATACCCATTCTGAATGAGCTCAAAAGCGTACGTCGTGTTTCACTGGTGCTTTCATTAGTATATGCTGAGTACACTATTAAAGGCCAAACGCAACGAAATTGACTATAAATGCCGAGCGTATATCCTCAAAGTAATCTTGGCAAAGCCGTGGGGCCGGTAATTGCCTAATTTTGTTATTAGCAGCGATTAAACAGCGCCCATGCAGACGACGCGTGCATCAGACGGCAAAGCGGCAGCGATGCGGGTATGACGAATAGCGGTATTCCGGCAAGCGCGGGCGGTTTGCCGGATGAGCGGGGGCGTAAACGTGAGCGGCCAGATTGGTGGCATCAGCTGGTGGTGCGAAGCTACACCACATAAACATAGAGCCAATCACTATATTCTGCTTCGCTGCTGGTGTAAATTTTCTACAGCGGCGTCATCATGTTCACAGTTACGCCGCTGCCGAAAATTTACGCCAGCAGCGAAGCAGAATATCGTAGGTTACTGCAATTTTAGCTCTGTGTTGGTCTGGTTGAGCTCTACGCCACCAGGTGGCTGTAGCGCTCCGGGCGCTCACTTTTACGCTCCCGACCATCCGGTAATCCGCCCAAACCACCCCCGTTTGCCGGAATAGCGGACACGCTAACAGTCTCTATTGAAGAACCATACTCAACTGTTCATCTCTCAGTTGCGCCATGTTGCGCCTATTGGCGGTGAGGGGTTACGGAGTCGCCATCTGTCAGAAGGGCCTCACTTGCGTAGTATGAGGGATCACGCGGCGCACTCCCCATAGGTTTCGCTTACGGCGCTCAATAAAAACGCCACGCGGCAGCCTTCCTGGACATTCATGCAGGTACTCTCAAAAGGAGGGAAGTTTTTGACTGTCGATATAATAATCTTGGGCAAACTGAAACCACACAATCGTTTACAGACGCTATCTCTTTACCGAATACGTACAGTACGTGAACGTCACTGCGTGCGTGCGGTGGCCGCGATGTAGTCTTCCGAACCGGCTTCTTGCGTGAAAGGTATGCAAACGCTGAGAGTAAACTATGTGAAATATGTTCTTATAGTGGGCTGTCTGTATAACCAAATGGGGCATAAGAGAATGGAGCCTCAATCCAGCGATCGCACGGGTTCGCAGCGACCGACTGCGCGTCTGCATGCATGTCCGCGCACAATGTTTTGCTTTCACTGTGAGCGCGTTTTCTCACCATGCCGTGAGCTTTAGGCCGCAGCATATGAGCATTTGACAGTACACCAGCAACCGTTGTTGCGTGGACGATATCAGAACTGTTCAAAAATAATTACGTTATAGAGGTTCGACGCCTAGCTACGACGACTGTGATGTGCCGTCGCGCCGATTTAATCCTTTTTTGTCTTCTAAATTCTTGGACATTTCATTCTTGGACATTTAATTATTTCTCAAGTTGCGTCGCACTGTATGTTTATCGGTCTTCTCAGCGTGCAATTTCCCTCTGCTTGATTTTCGTAATCTAGTGCATTAATTCATAACACAAACATGGCCATATGCCATATGCCTTTCTTTAATGTGCGTCTTGCCGCTTCCTTTCCGTTCCAGTGAACTTGCCAGTATCTAGCACCAACAAGTTCACAGACCAAACTGTCATGACATTAGCCGGGCAGCTGGCGCGGGCGAGCGTCTCAGTGCGCGTTTTCTGCTACTCACCGGACATCGCGCAGTCACGGCGCCGTAGCAGAAATATTCCTCGCGTCTGTGCATGCTGCATACCCGAATTTGTAGCCGATGGCTGTCTGCCGGTTCTAAGTTTCGCCAGCTAAGTTTCACGCAGCTCCTTGCCCTGTGGCTACGTGTGAATAAGGCTGACACCGGGCTCCGTTGCGTGCGTCCGGCACTGCGGCACTGAGCAGTGGCCTACCACGCTGCACGCCTCCAAAGGCAGCCACTACCTATTATAGTGATTTCAAATGTTGTCAAGCAGACACTCAAGGCGGCAAATCCTCACCACTTAATCACAACCGCAGCGCAGCTCGGACTTTAAACTTTCGTTTTCAGCTCGCTTCGGCGCTTCCGAAGCAGCCGACGCAGCCGCTCACGTGATCCCTCATGCTACGTCACGCCGACGGTGGCGCTAGCTTTTCCAGTGGTCGAGTTCGCCGCCAATAGGCAGCCGGGCGCATTGCTCGCTCGTCATTTGCGAGTTGGCGGGCGTTTCTCTCGGCGTGCGTTCTCCCTGTTGCGCTCGTGATTTTAGGCTGTTGCGAGAATGCCGATGCGTTGCGTGGCCCTCGGGTACTCGAATATATGCGTACTCGAACACGTGCTCGAAGCAGACGGATGAAATCCTTCCTGACACAGCGCCAGAAACGAAGCTGCATTGTCACGAAGGAGAACGCGACACGGCGGCCATGGTGTATGTGGTGCGACAAGCCATGCAGGAATGTAATGTCGCCAGAGTGAAATAGGCGAAGCTTTATTACGGCCGCAGTACTGCCACTCTGACCGTGAGTTTACGCACTCTTAGCACCGAGCTATACCGGTGCCTCTCTTACGCTTTCCTTCCTCCATGTATTAAGTTCACAGTATTGATGAGTAAAAACGCCGCGTTTTTACTCGTATAAGTAACTATAAATATAAAGACAGGCAGAATGCTAGACTGCGATAGATAAATTAAAACCTGGTGAGCTCCGATAACCGATGGTCATTAACCGATGGTGATTAAGGGTTACGGACTGGATTCCAAGGGAAGGGAAGCGTAGCAGGGGGCGGCAGAAAGTTAGGTGGGCGGATGAGATTAAGAAGTTTGCAGGGACGACATAGCCACAATTAGTGCATTACCGGGGTTGTTGGATAAGTATGGGAGAGGCCTTTGCCCTGCAGTGGGCGTAACCAGGCTGATGATGATGATGATGATGATGATGATGATGATGAGCTCACCCGGGTTAAGGGACAATGTATCGCCACCCCGTTTCGACGCAGTAGGTATTCCGCGTAGCGCGCGTGAGAAGCGCCTATATTGCACAGCCTGATCTGGGGGCCGGCAGCCCGCTGTAATGCTTCCGAGCCTCTCCCGTTTACGTTATCGCAGATTAATTAGCGACACGCCTTGGAGCATGTCGAAACTCTCTTTTAGTTGCCGAGGCGAGCTTTCAGGCCGCCACGAATTGGAACGCGACATCTGCAGCTGCTTGTTCCCACGTCGTTTGCTACAACGTGTCGCGCTATCGGCATCGTAATCTTGTCCGAGGCCATTCTTTCCGCCGCGTTTCCTTTTTTTTTTAAATATCAACGAGCTTTAAACACGCGTGAAGAGTAGCCGTTGCAGCATTCCTTTCGAAAGTGCTGAACGCCGCACTCACACGCTGTGACTAGCAGTTGGCCCATGCGTGCCTAATCTCACGTCTTACGAAGGCCTGACAAAACGCCGTGGAATTCTATCTTGCCGTGTGCTGTTTTCTTGAACGTCGTTTTGCTTTCGTCTCGCCTTGCCTGAGAATGCCCTCCACATCGCTACGTCGTAACCTCGACGAGCGTGGTTTAATGTGTCGCTGCTACCTTGAATGTCCGGCTTCCGCTAATCAGAGCTCGTCTGTATAGCGTATACAAGGGACGGCGGTCGGACAGCTAATCTTTTGCTGCGATCTGTCGTCTGCTGGCCAGAGTATGGCTGCTGCGGCTGCTGTTGCTGCTGCTTTCTCGCTTGCAAAGGCACTGCGTTTTTTCGCGACCTCTTTTTGGGAGGCATAAAGTCCACATCTATGCGCTAGTTGCAATAACCACGCATTAATCGCTAGAAAATGTAGGCACTTGAAACGACAAAAGCGTATGATATTACAGAAACGGATCTTTATCCAAATTTGGTGGCGTCTGTCGCAAGTATAATCAGAATTACCTTCATCACCATTATATCTTCTTCGTAGAATTGTATTCCGAAAGTACTATTATGGACACGGTCAAATGCCGCCATATTGCCTGATGAATAAATAAATAAATAAATAAATAAATAAATAAATACATAAATAAATTTGTTTATTTATTAGGCACATCAGAGTTGAGGTCACAGCAGGGAACACGTAAAAATACGAAAGCGCATCAACAAAAAGCAACTGATAAAATTTTCGAAGTACAAACAATGCTAACAATGCTCAGTGACATACTGTACTAAGTAGTCTAACCACTTCCAATAATTAATTATGCGTGGACGAGTATATACAAATATGTCAGTTTTTACAAAGGGTATGCTGACGGTGGTGTCGAGTTTGGTTACGAGGAGCGCTACATGTGGCGAAGGGTCTCCGGCTCACATTTTGTTAATTAGTGGACGAATGAATTCAACACGTAGTTTCTCTTTTCTACACTTCAAGTAAAAATAAAAAAGACGTCGTTAGTGTTCACTATAGTTCTGAGGATGACTGAAGTTTTAGAGAATTTATTGTATGCAAACCGCACATTTTGAATTCGCTCAAGAGAATTGACATTGCTTTGAGTATATAGGGGTCCCAGACCACGTAGGCATATCTTAATTTGGACCGGATGAACATCGTGAAATCATATAAGCTCAGATTGGCTCACAAGGTGGCTGGCTGTACGCCCTCTCTCACAGGCGCAAAACAACAAAACTTGCGGAATCTGACAGTTTCCGAAAGAAAAGCCGGGTGAAACATGTGAAGCTGTGTGACAACAACGTGTGAAACGGGCGTGTGAAATGTTGTTGTCGGCGTCCTTGTAATGTCATCGGACAAAATTGACATCGCTGTTCTGAATAGACCTTCCTTCGAGATGCCCTCTGCGTTTTTGTTTCTTTCGTGTGTGTTTGTTTTGGTGCACCCGATCTTCGCAGAACAAGCCACCGCGCAGTAAGTGCAGAAACTGAATTGTAAAATTAAAGTGGCGCGCGCGCCAAGCGAGGCGCCCGCCCTTGTCGATAAGGCGCTGTCCGGCAAGTGTGGTACGATAACGAGGCCACAAAGGCATTTAGTTCCCTGCACAAAGCGCAGTTTTTAACGATCGTGCATCGAGTAATGAACAGATACATTGTTTCATTGTTTTCTGCCCCTCCACGCTCACTCTGCGTGCGGCCAGGAAATGATGTTGTTCGAGGAAATATGCTTCCGCTTCCTGGTTGTTTATGCCGGAGCACCGATTCGTGCCAGACCGTAGCGCCGCCTCGTTTCATTGAGATGAAACTGATACGCGCGCTAGGCGTTTATGAACTAAATGGGTTTTGCGGCGCGGTGGTGTATACGTGGTTAGACGAAAGGCGTTCGCCCCAATGCATTCGAAACGACTCGATAAAGAAACGGTTGTCATCGCGTGGGCCAAAGTTGACAGCTGTACGGACAGATAGATATGCAGATATAGACGACAGGCGGACAGATGCAGACTGACGATCATAGGCGGATATCTATCTTCGTAGGCAGGTCGGCGGGATATGCATATTTTCTACAAACATACCGAGTCGTTAAAGTAGGTCCTTGTGATCATTAATTGACGCATCTAAGTGCTCCGCGCAAAGCGTGCAATTTATCATAAGGTTTTAAAAGTGTACATCGCTGCCGATCGCAGCACACTGCTCGGCGGAATTTTTAGCCGCCCCTACCCATATGACGTAAACGCCGCAATTGGCGTGATGTATGTGGGCGAGCTATCCGATTGGCTGCCCAGGGCGCGTCATCGATAATTTTTCCATCTTTATGGTAAACAAATGATCTTCGTAATAGTTGGAATGTTAGTTCATTTGTTTCTATAAAAAGAAAGTAACAGAAAGGCAATACACAAGAACAATTTCCCACTACAATTAAGCACTTCCGGCACACAGCAAGCGTCGTCTGCTTGTGTTACAACGTGCTCCATTTTGACGAAAGCTCCGCGGTCAGAGTCGGTCTCAGCCTTTTCGCGAGTAGTATGATTCGACTTTGTTGCGTTGTGGACTGCAAACGTAGCGAGTGGAAATATGTCAAGCTGCGACATTGTGTCCCTCTGCAAGGCAGCAGACGAGCGGACTGGCTGCAGCGCATCGGACTGCCGCTATCCGATCGGCGCCAGGATTTGCGCGTTTGCGGCCGTCACTTTACACCGGAAGGTTACTAACGCAATAGCGTTTCGCGAGTCCGGTATTAGGGTAAACGCAAGCTCAAGGGGCCAGGGCCTGGCCGTGTTCCCTTGCTTGTCGTTTCACGGGATGAGCAGAAGCGCAAATGTGAATGGTCTGCACGGTGTAGTCACCTGGTGCCACAGAGCTCAATCACACACAGTAGCAGTAACAAAATGTCTTCTTCTTTGCTGCTGGTTTAAATTTTTCGCAGGAGTGTAATCGTTAACACGTTGTTTTTGTAAATGTTTAAATTGTTTTACACTTGGTTAGAGCAATATTAGCTCTTTGGCTGGTTAAGCTCTGCGCCACGCGTGGCTGGACCGAGGAGACCGATCAGGCAGCTCACGTACGTCTACGCTAAAATTCTTTCATCAGCTTGAGTTTATGCCTCCACCGCTCCGTCGAAACGCCCAGCTAGCCTGTGGTTACCGGAATACCAGACATGTTCGGTGCTGCGACAGAATGCTCGCAACGCACGCTGCTTCGATAGCTCTCGCTTGGGGTCGACTGCCCAGCAGCTGGCGGAGAGTTTGGAGAGGCTTCGCGCGCTCGCTCCTAGAAAACCGGAAGTCGACGACACGACGTGCCATCATGACGCAGAGCCTGTGAAGGCGGAGCTTAGCCCTGATCACTCGGCGAACGAGTTGAGGAGAAAATGCATGAATATGGAGGAGGGTAACTTGTAATCGTCCGTAGCTCTCTTAGTATGAGACGTTTCACACAAATTGTGGTGTGAATGATTAAGTTTAGCTGTACCCTACGCGTCTAGAAAACTTGTCCGAACAGTTTCAGGGGCCCTTTAAGCCGGACTATACTGCACATTGGCATGACTTCGCCGCCCCAAATGCACTCTTCCTCGAGCAGAGGCAGAACGCATCGAGGCCCTGCTGTTAGACGTTGACAACGAGATGGAGGAAACCGGCTGGACTCGGAGAATATACTTCGCATTATAAAGAACATCGCGGGTGCGCAACGGCGTTGTTACAGCGCACGAAGCAACTAACAAAGCATACTGGAGAGTTTTAGATCAGGGGACGCAAGTGGGCTTGCGTACGCAAGAACTAGGGGCGACGGTACTGCGCATGCGCAGACCGAGACGTAGGGGTCTGTGCCTGCGCAGTAGCGTGGCTCCTAGTTATTGCCTATGCAAGCGGCTTGCGTCCCCTTATCTAAAACTCTCTACTAACTCTGTGGCCAGCAGACGTGCAGAACCTGTTCGCTGATACGCCGGAACGGAATACAGGCAAGGAAAGCTGACAGCACGGGTAGCACGCGCACTGGTTCCCCACATTCTTCGCTCTACGTCACTTCCCTCGGGCGATAATGGCGGCGTTTCCTTTTTTTTTTCAGTTTCGGTATGAAAAACATCGATCTTTTCCGCGAGCTCTTTGTGACGCACTGACCTGTACTTCAAGCGTGAGTTTGCACAGAGGCTACTTCATGTCTAAATCATCTGAAACTTCATGGTGTTTTTTTTTACGCGGTCGAAAATTTCGCTGCAGTAGTCATTTAATAGCGCATCTCAATTTAATTACACGGACGTTCTAGCGCTCGACCCCTACCGGAGTCGAACCCATGACTTTGTTCTCTGCAGCGTGACGCCATCAGGCCCTGGCCCACCGGAGTGAGCGCTATACGTATGTACGCATGATCTGCTGTAATCTGTCCCGAGTTATAGAGTTCCTTCGTCGAGGGTTTGGGCAGACCTCGCCGGTAGTCCATGAATTCTGCATGCAGCGTGGGAGTCAGTTGCGCAGCTTTCAAGTTCGCAGTCGTTTGCGAGCGACCGGGTGTGGCGCGAAATGTTTACAACCTCAGGTAACGCCTTGCTTTCGCTTACGAGTTGACAAAGGTCGATTTGTGTTAACGAGCGCGCTTTGGCCTTTGAAATGCGCCGGAGAATGGACCGCACCCACTGCGAGCACTGCATTTTATTTTAGTCGAGTAGCTTTAACTTCATGCAAATTATTAAGCAACGGCCTTGTGACTCTATAATACTTGTTCGCCTGCGATCATTTTTCTCTCTGTAAAGAATAACTTCTTTAGTAGAGGCGCTAAGCGCATGATCTATACGTCATTTGACTGTAGCCGCGGACAGCACCCGATAAGCAAGAAATAGAGAAATTAGTGCATTGCACGGATGAATCAAAACCTCCTGACGGACTATATTCGTTCCGATTTGCACTAGGTTATTATTTTCAACGGAAATAAACTTCGTGGAATCTGTCTGTGGCGGATAGCGCAAACATAAGCTGAATTTTACTTGATGCAGAGGACATTACTTGCACTAGAAATTGGTGGTCGAAGTTAGGTAACTGATAAGGTTTCGCGTATTGACTTTGTGATTCACGTAATTAACAGCACACGTCCGTATTGCGGAACGGAAGTCTAGCAGTAATGAAGGCAGAACACGTGTGCCTAAGAACCAGTTTGGATACAGCTCGCTGTATAGCTTCGACAGTGTACGTCATAAAAAATCTGTGGCGAAATGCATTCATGTTCTAGTCATAACGCTTACCACCACGGTATCCTTACGTTGCTCAGCACTGTCGATTAGAACATCAATGCACTTAATGGAGCAACGTCTGTTTAGCAGAAATCCTGTTTAGTGACGTCGTCAGATTCTGTGGCGAGATGCGTTGATGTTCATGGTTAACACATACAGCACTGCATACATTGTTTGTGCAGTGCTGGCCAGTGTTAAATGGAACGTCAATGCATTAGTAGGGACGATAACTTTTGTTTCTCTAACCGTAAGGGTTGCCACGCGGCATATCAAAGCTAAGTAAATGCATGCAGGATTTTATAAAGAGCTACAAGAGTGGCAGCAGAACTTACTGTCCATAATTAAGCACCCGTATTGGGCGAACTGGCCTTTTCATTCAACATAAATACTTTCTTTTATACCGTTAGTTTCCATACAAACGTCTTCAATACTGTGCCTTAATGCACTGTTTCAGTTAATACATACCACCAGTGTATTACGTCGCTGATCAGAGTTAACCGGTACGTCAAAGAATTTTGTGGGGTTTAAGTGGACACTAAAGGGGAACACTAAGTGATGTTTTGCACACAAACTATATTTCGTCAATTTCGCAGAGCAGCTAGGTTGGTCATTAGAACAGAAAATGAAGGTCAAAGCATCGTTATCTTTTTTCTGCATTTCCCGCCGGAACCCCAGCCGCTGGCGCGTAAGTGTGACGTCACAGATTTCAAAGTACATTG